>NC_072391.2:26915000-28175000 GCF_028885625.2 Pongo pygmaeus
ACTAAAAATACAAAAATTAGCTGGGCGTGGTGGTGCATGCCTGTAATCCCAGCTACTTGGGAGGCTGAAGCATGAGAATTGCTTGAACCTGGGAGGCAGAGGTTGTAGTGAGCTGAGATCAAGATTGCACCACTGCACTCCAGCCTGGGAGACAGAGCAAGAGTTTGTCTCAAAAAGAAAAAAAAAAAAAAAAAAAAAAAGACCAGACCATTTGTTCTGGAGATTTTGGGAACATTTTGTCTGAGGTCACAATAGAACAATAATATGGTTGTATAACCTAGAATTCATTCAGTTGGAAGTGACAGAAAACTAAATTCTAATTGACTTAAGAATAGGGAGACAGAAAGAGAGAAAAAGCCCTATTGGCTCACATACTGAAATAATAGAGGTATGGCTATATGCGGGGACCAAATTCACAAGGACACTATATCTCTCACCATTGTTTCCTCTGCTTCTTCTCTGTTGACTCCATTTCAGAGTAATGGATGGGATACTCAGGGATTCAAGATGGGGAACAGCAGCTCCCAGGGCTAGATTCTGTTTTGTTGTTGTTGTTTGTTTGTTTGTTTGAGACAGGGTCTCACTCTGTCACCCAGGCTGGAGTGCCGTAGTAGAATCTCAGCTCGCTGTAATCTCGACCTCCTGAGCTCAAGTGATCCTCCTGCCTCAGCCTCTGTAGTAGCCAGGGAACTACAGGCATGCACCACCATATCCAGCTAAACTTTTTGACTTTTTTTTTTTTTTGGTAGAGACAGGGGTCTTGCTATGTTGCCCAGGCTGCTCTCCAACTCTTGAGCTCAAGTGATCCTCCCCCTACCTCAGCCTTCCAAAGTGCTAGGATTACAGGCGTGAGCCACTATAACCAGGAGGGCTGTATTCTTCAACCCAGCACAACAGCATGAGTTTCTTTTCCAGAGGCAAAGGTCTCATTGCATTTTATTGGCTTCAATTAGGTCATATGTCCATTATTGAACCAATCACTGCAGACAAAGAGTCCCCCAAAGGCTGATTGGCTTAGGCCTGAGTCATGTGATTCAATCTTGAAGTAGGAGGGGCATAGATCCCCAAAGATAATTATGATGATAAATGACAACCATTATTGATCAGTTGCTACATGTTCTGACCAGCATGAATGCTTTTTTCGTGTACTTTTCATGACAACACTTTGAGATAGGTGCTATTGTCATCACTCTTTTAATGTTGAGGAAAACAAAACTATAGCAAGATTAACTAACTTGCCCAGGACCCACAGCCAGTAGATAACAAAACCGAGGTGTAGAGGAGGTGACTGTAACCTTTCCAAAGACCCACAGATGGTAAACAATGGAGCCACTATGCAAATTCAGGCAGGCTTTCACTAGAGTGTAGGCTCTAAACCACTACTCTATGACACCATCCTGAGTTAGGGTAGGGTTACCAGATGTCCACTGCAACGCAGCAGTTTTCAGTGACAGCAGGCTTTCAAACATGACTTTATTTTTCCTCACAACAACTTTAAAGGAGACCGGACCGGGAAGCACGATCTCCATTTTCAAGTGAGGAAGTCGAGGTTCAGGTTGAATGCTTTGCTCTAGGTCAAACATGAATTAAACAGTGGAACAGGGACTAGAATCCTATGCCCGCCTTTTCTGGGCCTGCAGTAATGTAGCTTGAGCCCTTAGTAAACGTTTAGGAGGCCACACAGCCTGAAGAGTCACACTGGGCTTATTGCGGGCTAATCCTCCACCCACACTTATGCGCTTGTGCAGCTTCTTCATTACTTCCTTTTTTTTTTTTTTTTTAAACAGAATCTTACACTCGGATAATTTGTGTATATTTAGCAGAGATGGGGTTTCACTATGTTGGCCAGGATGATCTTGATCTGTTGACCTCGTGATCCGCCCACCTCAACCTCCCAAAGTGCTGGAATTACAGGCATGAGCCACCGCGCCCAGCCTCATTAACTTTCCTTCTGTGATTGTTATAGGTGGACATGAGAGTCCCAAGAACGTGGACACAAAGTTGCTCTCAAAGATGTAAACTGTAAATTAAGCTGTTTATGAAACAATTTATCCACGTTGAATTTACCTTTTATTAAACTCAGACACATATATGTATGTATGTGTGTATACATATTTATTTATGTACATATGAACATATCTATTTCTGAACCTTCTATTCTTTTCTTTTAATCTATATTTGTGTTACTGAGATTCTACCACACTCTCTTTGGAATTCATGTGCTTCACAAGATTCTTTTCTTTTTTTGGACGGAGTCTCATTCTGTCTCCCAGGCTGGAGTGCAGTGGCCTGGCCTGATCTCAGCTCACTGCAACCTCCACCTCCTGGGTTCAAGCAATTCTCCTGCCTCAGCCTCCCAAGTAGCTGGGACTACAGGTGCACACCACCACTCCCGGGTAATTTTTTGTATTTTTAGTAGAGACGAGTTTTCACCGTGTTAGCCAAGATGGTCTCGATCTCCTAACCTTGTGATCTGCTTGCCTTGGCCTCCCAAAGGACTCTTAATACTAGAAGAGCACCTTCTTCTCTGCTATCCTTCTTTACCAAACATCTGAGTTCTTATCATTTGGTTTTGCTAGCAAATATTCTGACTATTCTCTCTCATTGTAGGATATTGAGATATTAATTTAAAAATGTAATTAACAGGCTTATCTGGGGATGATCGACATCTTTAGGATATTGAGACTTTACATTTAACAACATAATGTATCTCTCATTTATTAAAATCTTCTTTTAGATTGTTTAGAGAAATCTTAACATTTTCATCATTCAAGCCTATGCATCTATTGTGTACATTATTTCTAGGTAGTTTTTATGTTTTTTGTTTACTCACATTAATGGGTGGTGTTTTCTAGGATATTTTCTAAGAGGCTAGTGTGACTGGTAGGTGAGAAAGCTATTACAGATCTATAATTATTTATAAGCTGCTTGAACATTCTTACTTGGTTAATTTCATTTGCTTTTCCAGGTAAGACAATCATAACATCTGCAAATAATAGGTGGAATATTTTTGCCTCCACTTTTTTTTTCTTTGACTGAAGTTTAGAGAATAGTGTTAAATAATGGTAGTGGTCAAAGACCACCTTGCTTTTAGCTGTAATGGATATCTCATGAACAGTGTTTCTCAAAGTGTGATCACAGATCTGGGTTTACATCCCAGAATTTATACAAACCTGGTCATCTGCATTTTAGCAAACTCCCTAAGGTGATTCCTGTCTGCACTCAAGTGAATAACTCCTCCAGGTTTTCACCAAGAAGCATGGTATTTGTTATTGGTTTAGATAGGTTTTCTTTATCATACTATCAAGATTTCTGTCAATGTCTGCTTAACTAAGAATTCCCATCAGGTATGGAGATTTACATTTTTAATAGTTATTGAGATTATAAGTTTTATCCTCTTTGGATTATTAATAGGATAAGTTATGTTAATGGCTTTCATATTGGCCTTTCTACCTTTCATTCTTGTAATAATTCCTTTTGGGGCAATTTTGTTTTTGATCGTATAATGCTGAAGTGGATTTGCTAATATATAATTTAGGATTTTTCTATACACTTGTCAATGAAATTTTCCTGTGGTTTGTCCTTTGTGTGTTATTTTTGTTAAGGTTTGAAATCTGAGTTGCGGTAACTTGCTGAAATGATTTTCTATGCTCTGAAATAGAATAGCATGGAAATTTTCATATAAAATTTTCATATAAAATTTTCATATAAAACCTTCTGGGCCTGGGGCCTTTTTGAAAGTAGTTTTTGACAATTTCTCTCACATCTTATTTGCCTATTTTGAGCCTTTTTCTAGAGTCATTTTTACTCATAGAAATGTAAAAATGTTTTAGTCTAGGGTTAAATAGTGTGATTGCTTATAATTCATTTTATTCCAAATCTGTCTTTTTTCTTCTCTATTTTCTCAACTTGTCTCCGACTGCATTTATAATTGGTGTCATTTCTTCCAAGATGGTGCCATTAAGTTGTCTTTCAGTCTTTAACTTTTAGGTTTTGAATTTTCATCTCTTTCTTGGGTTTCTTAATGTAGTTTTTAAGAATCTTGGAAGAGCAGTTTGAAGGCAGCCAACCAAATGCCATTATGAGCAATACGTTTTTGCTCTTGGGATTTTTTTAACCTGGATTTAAAAATCTCATCTTGTTGAGGTTGGCATGTTTTAATGTGAAGAGGTCCTTTTGGGATCCTAACTACTATCCAGCAAAGTCACTAGACCTCGCAGATAAGTGTCATCTGTCAATGTGATTAACTAGCTTGCCATTTTGGTTCTCAGCAAGATATTGATAAAATCATTGAAGGGGAAAGGTTGAAGGACATAGCAGTGTGGTAAAGAATTAGCCAAACATCTAGTAGTCTTGCCTTACAAACACAGGAATTATAACTTGGTTTTGTGGGATTCCCATCAAAGAAAAAAAAAAGGAAAAAAAAATTAGTTGAACATCATCACTATCAGAAGAGACACCAGAGTGTGACCTCACCTCAGGTTCACTGAGCTCAATGAAAAACCACATTCCCTAACACAAGCTGAGTAAATGTTGTTCACTCCTGTGATTCACACTCATCAGGACTTACTCTGGGAAAAGCACTGTGCTGGTCTTGGACATGCAAAGCCAAAAAGATATGGCCCCTGCTCTCAGGGACTTTGCGTACGAGGAAAATCCTTTCTTAGTTATGTGGTCTCCAATATCACAAGGTTACCAAAACCATTTTTTAAATAATTGCAAACACAGATTGTTTAAGGTCCCTCTTCAAAGATTGTAAGAGTAATCTTTTTACTGCACCTAGTGAAACTATTCAAAAATAGAAAAAGAAGTAATAATACCCCCTACTCTATTCTCACCCTGCCCCAACTCATCCCCTTCCAAAGTAACTACCGTTAACTGCTAAATGTGCTTTCTTTTCTACCCTCAAAACATACACGCATACATGCACAGAAGGAGCATCATTTGCTTTTGTTTAAATTAAATCAGAGCCAGACACAATGGCACACACCTCTAGTCCCAGCTATTTAAGAGGCTGAGGCAGGAGTTCAAGTCTAGCCTGGGCAACATGGTGAGACCCTGTCTCTAAAAATAATAGTAACAATAAAAGTTTTTAAAGTGTAAAATAAGTAATTATATATCTAATTGAAGATAATATGTATATATAATTAAAATATATATATATATAAAATTAAATCACACTGTCGATATTAGCCTGCCACTTGCCTTTCAATACATCATGGCTATCCTTCTGGTTCTATAGGTACTGATTTTTTTTCTTTTTTTTTTTTTGAGACAGGGTCTCGCTCTGTCACCCAGGCTGGAGAGCAGTGGCGCGATCTCAGCTCACTGCCACCTCCACCCACTAGGCTTAAGCAATCCTCCTACCTCAGCTTCCCAGGTAGCTGGGACCACAGGCGCATGCCACCATGCCAGCTATTTTTTTGTAGTTTTGGTAGCGATGGGGTCTCCCCATGTTTCCCAGGCTGTTCTTGAACTCCTGAGCTCAAGCAATCCCTAACTTGATTTTTTCGATAGCTACATAATGTTCCATAGAATAGAATCACTTCAGTTTATTCAATATGCCTTTGTTCATGGGCATTCATCTTGTTTCCAATTTTTATTGCTGTCATTGTCATTCTTGTCACATGTTGCATGACAACATATGTTCTTATGTACTAGTGCTTTTATTTTTCTGGCTAGATTACCAAAAGCAATATTGCTGGATCAATAAGGGTATGGAGTTATAATCTTAATAGATATTGACAGGTTATTATCCTAAAAAATTGTAGCAAGGGGAGTGATTATCAGGCAAATGTCTTGATTATTAAATGAAGGGCACACACACACACACACACACACACACACACACACACACACACACACACACACACATATTCAAAGATTTTGCTTTGAAAGGAGATCCCCTAGAATGGATTGGAAGCACAAATAGCAGCCCTGAATTTCAGTCATTCCTAGTAGTGTCCTCTGTTGCCATCGCCATGCTGGCCCCCAGAGGACACTGCCCTGAGAACGCTAAAAACAGCAGCAAAGACATTTATCGTGTCCCACCCAGGTAATACACTAGTACCTTAGGTACATGTCTTCCATCTTACTCTCATAGTTATGTAGGAGATAGATGCTATTACCATCCTTATTTTACAAAAGTGGAAACTGAGGCCTAGAAAGTTTGTCACTTGTTCAACGTGACGCACTGGTAGGTGGTATAGCTGGGATTTGATTCCAGTTCTGCCTGCCTCCAAGACCTACGCTCTTAACGACTGTGTGGGATTTCCTCCAAGGATACCGTCACTGAGACTTTCATTAGAGCCCCAGGCAGAGCCACACCTTGCCTCCTGCTGTGAATGAGGAAGGCTCCTGTGCAAGGTCCTTGCAGCCAGGCTGACCTCCAGGAAGTACCTTCCCTATTCAGAGATAACTGAGTGAGCATATGGGCACCCCAGAACACTATGGATGGGACGGCATGCTTGCTTGCTCCTGCAAATGACTCAGAAGCTAGCTTTCATCTCTCCTTTCTCTCTCCCACTCTCTTTCTCTTGCTTTCTCAAAACAAACTGAAGCAATTAAGAGACACTGGTCACCCTTGGTTTGGCCTTTCCCCATTCTGTTGTGATAGGCAACAGGTACGCTTGATTGAAAGTGTAGGCTCTGGGCCATGCATGATGACTCACACTTGTGATCCAAGCACTTTGGGAGGCCGAGGTGGGTGGATCACTTGAGGCCAGGAATTCAAGACCAGGCTGGGCAACATAGCAAAACCCCATCTCTACTAAAAATACAAATATTAGCTGGGCCTGGTGGCACTCACCTGTAGTCACAGCTAATCAGGAGGCTGAGGCATGAGAATCACTTGAACCCAAGAGGCAGAGGTTGCATTGAGCCGAGATCAAGCCACTGACTCCAGCTGGGGCAACAAAGCGAGATTCTCCAAAAAAAAAAAAAAAAAAAGAGGAAGAAAAAGAAAAAAAAGTGTAGACTCTGGAGTCAGAATGACCTGGGTAGGAAACCAACTTGTTAAACCTTCAGCAATTTTCCTGAGACTCTCCAAGACTCATGGTCTCCCTGGCAACAGAACCATCCTACTCAGTGTCTTGTCTTACCTGAGAATGCATCATCATCTCCTTGGGGACAGGTCAATGTCTATGCCTCTTGGCTTACAGGTCCTGAGGGAACCTCTGTAACACTAAGCAAAGGTTGATTCTCAATAATTAAATTCAATGGTGTTTTAAGGTAAGATTGAGGCCAGGTACAGTGGGCTTATGCCTGTAATCCCAGCACTTGGAGAGGCCGAGGCGAGAGGATTGCTTGAGACTAGGAGTTTGAGACCAGCCTGAGAAACATAGTGAACCCGAGTCTTTCCAAAACATAAGTAAATTAAATAAATAAAGTAAGTAAGTAAGGTTGAGACCTGAAAAGGGAAGAAAGAAAATGAATTCACATGTATTGAGGACCTACTTATGTGTTAGGCAGTATTCTGGAATTTAATAAACATTTACTCAACTCTTTGAAATAGGCATAATTATTCCCATTGTATAGAAGACAAAAATGAAACTTAGCAGCATCAAGATAAGTTTGCTAGGATTGCAGAGCTAGAAATGATGGTGATAGTGATGGTGATGATGATAATGATAATGATGATGATGATAATAGCTTACTGTTTACTGAACATCTTCTATGAGTGGCACTATGCTAACAGCTTCACATGCACTCTCTCATTTAATCCCAAGCACAATCCAATAAGTTAGTCCCTTTTATAGTTGAGAAACCTGAGGTCCCAAAAGGTTACAAGGGCACTCAGTTAGTAAGTATTAGACCTGAGAATTGAACCCAGGTTTTTCTCCTTCCTTGGGAGTATCTCTCATCCTTGCTTTGGAAATGAAGGCCTTGGTGGCAGTTATTCAAATTTAAACATTCAGCTGCCTGGACCACTTCTAAATGTGCTGTCATGCAACTGTACAGAAGGCCAGGCCTTTGGAAAAAGAAAACAGATTTTATATCTACTGTCTTTTCCCCTTCATCTTCTGTGCTCTGTGGGCAATAGTTTCATGGCAAGATTCTGCATCCTGTCTCATGGCCACACATACTGTCTGTGCTTGGCACAGCCTGCTGTCTCCATGGAACATCTGCGGCTCACTACTAGTGTGAGTGATTCTATTTTCCACACATCCCCAGCTCGTTAGAAAGCAAGGCTCCCATTTGTTGGTGGATGTTTGCAATCTGAAGCTGAAACACTGCAAAATGATGATTGAGCTGATTCACACTAGGAGAGAGTCTGTGACACATAAACACACACACACACACACACACACACACACCAGACACTTAATTAGTGAGGATTGATCTCTTGCCTGACCCAAAGGGTGTGGTGACTTTTTCCATCATGGGGCCATCTGGCTTCTGAGGACAGTTACCCAACTGGAAGCTTTGCATGCAGTCATGGTGGTCTTTCCTGGCCAGGGATGCAGCTCAAATGTTCTCTGGGCCACCCAATTGAAGTGTCAGCATCTTAAGGAAACCGCATGTCTACAAAGGTAGTAAGAAAGCGGAAGTAAACAGCATCCCTCCCAACCGACCCAGGGCTCTGCAGAAAGGAAAGAGCTTCCCCTCTCCTTCTCGATGAATTCGCCTTAGAACTTCCTCAACGTTCCTCTCAGATTTTCCACTTCTGGTCTTTGGCCAAATGCAGTCTTTAAAAATACACATTTGGCAAGAATCTGCAAAAAAAAAAAAAAAAAAAAGAAAAAAAATCCCTTCAGATTGTTATGTGATGGTGGGGAAAAGACACATTTTTTTAAACTCTAAAAAAAGCACCTTAGCATTTTGTAGGCTTTTATAATTCTGAAACAGCTGAAATGCTAAAACTTTCAAGTTGGCAGGATTGAAACTGAAATCTGCAAAGCAGGTTCAATTTGACAGGAGTAGGAGCCTTGCATTTCAGAGGGTTTTGATGAGCTTGTGGGTCTGAGCCATCAACACAATGGGTGGCCACCCACTTGCAGGGAGCCCTTCATGCCTGGGTCTCCATCCCCATTCTAGCTCCCTACAGGGTTCACTCTGAGAGATGCTCTGGGGTAGTCCGTGAAGGTACCCCATTTGTCTTCCTAGCTGTGGGTAGCACAGCACACTCTGTGGCACTAGACTGCCTGGATTTGCAGATCCACTACCTGTAGGACTTTATTCACTTAATTCCTGTGTGCTTCAGTTTCCTTATTTGTAAAACGGGGATAATCACTACCTGATAGGATTGCTGTGAAGATCAAGTGAGTTCATTCTTATAAAAGGCCCTAGAACAGTACTAATAATATGAAAAACATTCAGTAATGTTGGCTATTACTTATTAGCAGAGAAAGCTCAACTTGGAAGAAAGATTTGGGGCAGTGGCTAAGAACAGCGGGAAGCCCAGTCCTGGAATATTATGGAGGCTTGGGCCCTAGCAGGGCAGGCATAAGGTTAAGACAAAGACCATCATAGACGGAGAAGACCTACTATATGTCAGAAACTCTACTGTAACACTCGAAGTCAACATTACAAATTAACATTTTGAATCAACAAACATTTCATTTATTTGTGGATTTATACCCATCTTTTATTTATTTGTTTATTTGTTTATATCCATCTTGTTCCAGAAAGAATTGGAGAGGGAGTCTAGTTATACAAAAGAAGACAAAATAGGATAATTTCTAAATTGGACTAAGGAAGAAAACATGGGAACAGAGCAGAGCCAAGCATGATGCTGAACATGCATATCATAAAGAACTACATTCCTGATAAGAGTAGTTCATAAGGTTGACTGTAAACTGAGCTTCCTAGCACCCCCTTCACGAAGGGAAGCCTGTTCAGTTCCATATTTGCAGTGCTTAGAACACTGGAAAAGTTGGTGGCTAAGCAGACTTGCAGTCAGGCTGACCTGAGCTGGCAAGCAGGCTCCAAGATGTGTCCCTGGACAAACGACTTAATGTTTCAGAGTTTGAGTGTCTTCACCTCTAATGGGGATAAAATTGTAGTCATGGGTTATTTATTTATTTATTTATTTAGATAGAGATGGGGTCTCGCTATGTTCCCCAGACTGGTCTTGAAGTCCTAGGCTCAAGTGGTGCACCTACCTTGGCCTCCCAAAGTGCTGGGATTAGAGGTGTGAGCCACTACACCCAGCCTATGGGTTGTTTTTTAGAGTAAAGTGAAAGAATATATGTAAAGTGTTTATCACAGCCTACGTCTTAGCAAGTGTTTGATAAATACTAGATAAAATAAAATTTAGAACATGGAGATACACACAACTTTCCTTGATACCAAGATCAGATAGGGATGGCTTCCTTCCTAAGAGGATGATGTGTCACATAATAAAATGTGGTGTCTCCAATGAAGGCAGATGGCAAACTCCCCAAAGCAATACTGCACTGTTCTTGGGAGCATGAAAGAAGGATGGGTTGCATCCTAGCTCTGCCACTTACTAGCCAGGTGACCTTGGGCATGTCACTTCACTCTCTTGGGATGCACATTCTTCTGCTGTAAATGGGCAATATAATAGTACCTCCCTTAAAGGGTTCTTATGGAAATCAAATGAGTTTATGGCTGATAGAGCATTTAGCTTAGTTTTGGCACATAGTTAGCCCTCAATGGCCACGTTGTTGTTGCTTGTTGTTGTTGATTACAGCACTGTGAGTCATCACTGCTGGTCTGGCTTGATCCAGAGGGACACTCAGAATGCCTGGAAGAGTAGGGACCTGCACATCCCACAACCCTTACTGGATATTGCTCCTCTCAACAATACTTCTGGCAACCACCATATGACAATGCACTTAAAGACTGTGCGGTCCAACAAACTTTCAAGTGCAGCGATTTTATCCTGCCCGTTGGGTATGAACCACATAGGCTTAAAAAAATCAAGTGAGGGGTGGAAACAATATTATTGAGAGCAAGAAGATGGGGGTGGGGGCATATAAGGACCTGGGGCTGAATGAAAGACTTCAGGATTCTTCTTAGAAAAATTATGCTGGTGGAAGGCAATTATTATGGGTTGAGTTATTATAGCCAAATGGTTAGGGGCATGGTATAGTGAGTCAGAGAGTCCTGGGTTCAAGACCTCCTTCCCCTACTTACTGGCTCTGTGATGTAGGACAAGTTACTTAACCCCTCCTGCCTCAGTTTCCTCATCTGTTAAAGAAAGGCGAGAGAGAAAATAATGGCACCATCCGTGTATGGCTGGGATAAGGATTAAGTGAATTAGCACACATAAGATGCATTCTACAGGGGCATTCAGGAAAGCCAGTCTGAGTGTTAGCAATTAATGTCAAGGAATGAATGGAAGATGAGAAACTGAAGGCAGTATGGGGATGAAGGAAAGGGTTAAGGAGGATGGAAGTTTGAAGGGAGGCAGAATGGAGCAACTTTGTTTTAGGATGAGCCAGTGGGGAGAGAGAGAGAGAGACTGAGGTAAGTGAGGGGTGGTTATTGACAAGGTAAGGACGTTAGGGTAACAGATGAGACTGGTTTCTGGGCACAGGTGGAGCGGATAACCGGGCAGGCGGAGGAGGAAGGCATTCAGGATGAGCAAGGTGGCAGCTAAGTTTAGCGCTGGAAGGGAGGTATTTGAATATGCATGTACTGTCCCACTGTGCCAAACAGCTCGATTTTTCAATCGTTCCTCAAGGGGAGTCATGAATGGCGAAACAGAGTCAGCAGGAATCCCTGTGTTGAGTGCAGTCTGCCTATTCCTTCTGGGTTCAGGCCACTGGCTTCCCCAAGGGCCTCTTTAGGGACCTGGAGAGGGATCTTCCTTCCCTTTGTTAAGTGAAATTACATATTGAGGAACATTAGATCAGCAGAGTGCTGGACACTGATTCCTTTTTGACATAAAGACAGCCTAGTCTTCGATCATTGCTTGTAGATGGCCTGAATTGGAAAAGGGTCCATGCCAGTTTCCTTGCATCATCATCCCTGGAGCTCGAATTCCTTCCAGTCCTGCCTTCCTCTTCTCTTCTCTTTCTCCTCCTCTCTCTCCCATCCCCTCTGCCCAGACTCTCTCCCTCTCCCCTTCTTCCTCTCTACTCCTCTTCTCCGGTTCCCTCTTTATCTCTCTCCCACAAATCTATATTCAGTTTCTGTCTTCCAAAAAGAAAAAGTGAGTAGGAGGACAAATTGTTTAAAAGCAATGCAGCTATTTTAACAAAATGCTTTTTCCTTTGAGTCAGTCCTAAGAAATTTGGGTAAAATCAAAGCCAGAATGAACCAAAAAATTATTCTGAAAAATGACATGGATTAGGGAAAAGAGCCTAAACTCCCCCAGATAGAATGGGGAACAGGAAAGAACCAGAGAGGATGTGAACACCAGTGTGTTGGAAAGAAAACCAAAGGAAGGAATTTGATGAGATTGGAAAGGCAGCAGAGAGAAAATGAGAAGACATTTATCCAATCACTTGAGTCCATTCCATCATAGACACCTGACTCTTGGGAACATCTGGATGAAGGTTTGTGTAGACATGGTCATTCAGATCTGAGCCACTGAGGACGTGGGCTCCCATCTAAGCCAAGAAGTTATTGTCCCTTGAATTTCAAGGTCCTAGAGCTGTTAAGAAATTATTTGAAATCTTATCTGTTGGAAGAGCCAGAAGCTTAGCTCTAGTCTCATCTCTGCCCCTAACTTACTCTGCACCCTGAAATAAATCATGCCCTTTGCTAGGGAGTGGTACTGTTTTCTTCTTTCCAGAAGGAGAGGATGGGACTAGATGACCTCAATGGTCCTCCAACTCTGATGTTCATCCTCTGGTTCTCTTTAGCCTTGCCGCTCCACTTGACAGCCAGTGAAAAGCACGGACTTGGGAGCCAAACTGCCTACATTTGAATCTTGCCTCTCCACACCCGATGGCTGTAAATCTTTGAAGAAGCTACTTTGAGCTCTCAGGGCCCTCAGTTCTCCCATCTGAGAATTGGATAACAATAAGGTTCTTCACTTTTCCCCTTCTCATCTAAGAAACTATGTCAGAATACAATTGAGTGACAATAGAACCCACCCTCGTTTATAAAACTCAAAAGCACATCACTTGCACACTTCAAAACCTACACTAGAAGATTCCTGGGATGCCTTCTACAATTAACAGTTAAATAGCCTGAAACTGAGATTTGGTTGTTCTTCTGATCTGTTTCCATTTCAGTTTCAGCTTTCTCAAGCTGAGGACCAGAGAGGCAAATCTATCTGTCCAGCATCAGTCAGCAGATGTTCTCGAAAGAGCCAAGGGACACCTAGCAAGGGGAGATTCTCTCTTCCTCCAAGACCCTGCATCTGGTTTCGGGATTCATATTGAAAATATTATGGGTGAAAAAAAATAAACCTTGAATCTTCTAGATCCACATATGAACTGTTTCTCATTTCAGTCCCCTTGCTTTTCGTCCCCATCCATCCCCTTCCTCCAGCCACTTTCTTGGCGGCAAGAATGTGTTTTCGTAGGAAATTGCTCTCACCTTATCTCCCTTCTGAGAAAATCTGCTGCTTCTGAAATGATGTATTCTTCCCACAAACCTGGCGTTGTGCACCTGATCGTAGGTGCAGGAGCAGGAAGGAAAAGCTACATAGCAGCAAAATTGCTTCCTTTTGCTTATCTGCAAACTCTTAGCTTAGAGAGGATGCTGGAAGAAGACACCAGAACGTGTCCCCTCCAGGCAGCGAGGACAGTTTCCCCTTGGCTTGGGAATGAGAAATCCCCGAATCAGCCAACACAAAGGGACACAACACCATTCCTGTTGGCAGCAGAGTCACCTGTGCCAAGGCCTCGGGGTCCCCAGCCGCTGTTCATTAATGCTGCCCATGGGCTGAGGGAGAAATCTGTCTGTTCTGATGGGCAGAAGGTCCAGGTTCCAGGGCAGTGGAGGAGATAATTGTCTTTATAGCCAGGGGATGCTTGGCAAGGAGGTCAAGTGACTTACACACTCCACAAAGTCTAGGTGGATGATGATGATGAAACCATATTGCCTTTAACTCCTGACAGGAACAAACAAAAGATAATTCAGGGTCTCACTATGCTGCTTAGGCTGGTCTCAAACTCCTGGCCTCAAGTGATCCTCCTACCTATGCCTTCCAAAGTGCTGGAATTACAGGCGTGAGCCACTGTACCCAGCACAAATAAGATATTTTAGAAGAAACATGTTGTAGAAAGAACAGTGAGGGGTCATAGGGGAATGAAATGTGGAATCCTGCCTGCCATAAGAGTCTTGTGACAGTTTGTCTAGCAAAATTAGAAAAAGGATTTTTGGCCTGCATATTTCATAGAGCTACTATGAGAATTAAATGAGATAGTAGGTGTAAAAGGACTTTGAGAATGATATTGCACTTCATTCATTCATTCCTCCTAATGATAGATAGTGAGTATTCACTAGATGTCAAGCACTGTGGATAGAGTGGTGTAAGGTAGGCATGGTAACTGCCCTCACATGCATGTTGGGGAGGACAGCCTACCACTGCAGTCTGTGTTTTTAGAGGATGAATTTTCAGGAGTGTCCCTCAGAGACCAAGTCCTAGACCTCCACCTGCCAGTTTAGCAAGAAGTCCAATTTCTCCCATCTTGGGTCTCTTCCTAAGTCTCCAGGTCACTCTGGGCTCTAAGTGGTCAGTCCAGCTTTCTCCAGACTTGCAGCCTGAACTGGAGCCCAGATGTACTTCCTGGAGCTATGGTATGTCAAAACTACTACCGAGATGCCAGCTTCAGAATGGGGTTTCATTCTACCAAGGACGTCCCCTGTGTACCTACTGGGACAGGGAAACCCCAATACATTCTCAACTTGCTACTCCTGGTGCTGATGGCGGCTAGATCTCAGTTTCCAGAGACAATGCAATTTCTGCCTACGTTGTTGTTACTCTTCAAGTAAAAATAACTGACAATCAATCGTTATTGAGTGATTTTGCAATTTATGGACTAAGTATTATTCTGAGTATGTTTTATACATTAACTCATGTAATCCTTAAAGCAACTTTAATACCAGGTGTGGTGGCTCATGTCTGTAATCCAAGCACTTTGGGAGGCTGAGGAAGGAAGATCACTTGAGCCTAGGAGTTTGAGACCAGCCTGGGCAACACAGTGAGACCTCATCGCCACTAAAAATTTTTAAAAATTAGCTGAGTGTGGTCATGCACACCTGTAGTCCCAGCTACTCTGGAGGCTGAGGTGGCAGGATTGCTTGGGCCTGGGAGATAGAGGCTACAGTGAGCTATGTTGTGCCACTGCACTCCAGCCTGGGCTACAGAGTAAGACACTGTTTCAAAACAAACAAACAAACAAACAAAAAAACCTCAAACAGGTATTAGGATTATCTCCATTTTACAGATGAAAAAACTGAGGCTTAGAGAGGTTAAGAAACCCTCCTGGGTCACAGCTAATAGGCAATAGACCAGGATTTGAACCGGAGCCATCACATTTAGCTACCATGCTCTACTGCCTCTAAGGAGGAGGACAATTTTGCACAAGGTGCATCACACCAAAATAAGACACACAGATCTTTAGATTCAGGTCCAAGTCTGCCCTCAGGATGACAAGGTCAGAAGCCCCCCAGTGTCCACAAGCTCACAATTGTCATTCTCTTTCCGTGACCCGACTCCTGGTCCTTCCTCCTGCCTCCTGCCACCCTCAGGGTGACTCCCACCTAGGGATTTATATTGCCTGCCCATACCATGAACTAAGTCAGTTTGCCCTGAGAGTCTACAACTTTCCATCTTGTTCTTCTTCTATAAATTTGTCCTCTGAACTTGCAGCTCTTCCAGACCTGCATAGCAACTGTCTTTCTTGCAGAAAACAAAATTAAACCTCTTCCTTACCAGACACCCAGCTGTGCACAAAAACTTAATCAATTACAGTTGAGATTAGAGCTGCAAAGAAGCTGCTCACGGGGCTGTGGCAATACTACCGTTATCTCTGAAGACACTCCTGAACCATACTCTGGAGAGGAAGGTCTGGGCTTGCTGGGATGTGTGCTCATCCTGCAGATATTTCAGGACTAGAGACCCCCGTAATACTTTCTTCCCCCTCTTCTCTTAAGTAAAAGTATTAAAGAATTAACCCTCCTCATTCTTTGGTATACATGACAACTACTACTGTGTCTGAATAAGTGAATTAACTTTATATTATAAAACCAGGGTTCTCAAAACACCAGCAAAGGGAGGAGAGAGGGGCTGCTTGATGACTATGTGTTACTAAAGTCCCAAGAAGGTGATGCCCTGGGCCAGAAAGGGCTTCATTATCTATTTTGAGCCTGCCAGTCATTTTGGGTGTGCAAATGGAACTGACCTGTTATTGACCCTCAAACAGGAACAGGAGCTGAGAGTACAGCCACAAGCAATGATCCTCAGTCCTGGCTGCACAGGAGGTTCCCTGGGGGATGCTTAAAAATACTGACATTAGTTGGGTACAGTGGCCTGCACCTGTCATCCCAGAACTTTGGGAGGCCAAGGCAGGAGGATTGCTTGAGCCCAGGAGTTTGAGACCAGCCTGGGCAACAAAGTGAGATCCTGTTTCCACAAAAAATAGAAACAAAACTTAGCTGGGCATGGTGTCACAAGACTGTGCTACTTGGGAGGCTGAGGCAGGAGGATGGCTTGTGGCCAGGAATCTGAGGCTGCAGTGAGATATGATTGCACCACTGCACTCTAGCCTGAGCAGCAGAGCAGAATCCCATCTCTAAAAATTAAATAAATAAATAAATAAATAAATAAATAAAAATACTGGTATCTGTCCCCCTCCTCCAGACCAATTTAAACAAGAATTTTGCGCAACAGCTTGTTTTGAAGCTGCTCTGGGGATCCTAATGGGCAACTGGGGTGAGAACTGGTGTGCTGCAAGGAGCAGAGCTTCCAAAAACTATAACCAAAGCCCTCTCACCTTACAACTGCAAACAAGAGAGGACTTAGAACAAGCTGAACAGAGGATGCATCTACCCGCCCACCCATTCACTCACTCAATCACCAAGTGTTTGTTGAGAACCTACTACCTGCCAGGCAGGTTGAAGTGTCCTCCAGACTCGACAGCCTGAGCAAACAGAGAGCTCTTCTGAGCTAGAATTTAGGCAGCTTAGCTCTAACATGTTGCAGCCTCTGAAACTCAGACCTCTGAGAGCCATCTAAGAACAGAAGCATAAGTGATGGATGGGGAGGGGGTGCTGTGGGTAGAAGATCTCTGCAATGTTCCAGAATCTCTCCACCCCATGTGAGCCCTTTGTTCTGTTTCCTAGACGTGGTCAGCAAGAAAACCCTCACACTGTAAAGGATTTTTCTGCATTTTTTTAGTGGCCTTGAGAAAGGGGGAAAGACTGGATCATACCCCAAAGTTGGTGTCACAGTGGCCTAAATGAGGGTCCTCAGCCTGGGCCTGGAGGACTGTGTCTTCTTTTCTTTTTCAAAAGATCTCTGTGTGTGTGTGTGTGTGTGTGTGTGTGTGTGTGTGTATGTGTTTGTGTAATTGCTTTTCTTTATTACAGAAGCAATGCATTATTCACTATAGAAAATTTAGAAAATTAAAATTCGTTTGAAAGGTACAAGTAATAATTATCTTTATATTCTCTTATCCCAAAGATAAACCCCTTCAAGTAAGTATATTTACATTTTCTATTCTATGTGATTAGCCCTTGTTTTTAACCAAAATGGGGTGATAGTCTACATTTTTTTGTAATGAATTTTTCCTTTACTGAAATACCATGATCATCCTTTCTATATCAGATATTTTACTCTATCACTTAACGACTGGATAATATTTCATGGTATAATGTACCAGAAATTATTTAGTTAATCCCCAGTTATTTGGTATTTAGTTTGCTCCCAATTAAAAACCGCACACACATACATCACTGTAATTAAATCCTTGCACACACTCATCATAGTTTTCTAAAACTGAAATTATTGAGTCAGAAGATTATAGCATATTTTTTTTTTTTTTTTTTTTTTTTTTTTTTTTTTCTTTTATTGTAATTATTATTATTATTATTATTATACTTTAGGTTTTATGGTACATGTGCCCAATGTGCATTTAGTTACATATGTATACATGTGCCATGCTGGTGCACTGCACCCACCAACTCGTCATCTAGCATTAGGTATATCTCCCAATGTTATCCCTCCCCCCTCCCCCCAACCCACAACAGTCCCTGAAGTGTGATGTTCCCCTTCCTGTGTCCATGTGTTCTCATTGTTCAATTCCCACCTATGAGTGAGAATATGCGGTGTTTGGTTTTTTGTTCTTGCGATAGTTTACTGAGAATGATGTTTTCCAATTTCATCCATGTCCCTACAAAGGACATGAACTCATCATTTCTTATGGCTGCATAGTATTCCATGGTGTAGATGTGCCACATTTTCTTAATCCAGTCTATCATTGTTGGACATTTGGGTTGGTTCCAAGTCTTTGCTATTGTGAATAATGCCGCAATAAACATACGTGTGCATGTGTCTTTATAGCAGCATGATTTATAGTCCTTTGGGTATATACCCAGTAATGGGATGGCTGGGTCGAATGGAATTTCTAGTTCTAGATCCCTGAGGAATCGCCACACTGACTTCCACAATGGTTGAACTAGTTTACAGTCCCACCAACAGTGTAAAAGTGTTCCTATTTCTCCACATCCTCTCCAGCACCTGTTGTTTCCTGACTTTTTAATGATTGCCATTCTAACTGGTGTGAGATGGTATCTCATTGTGGTTTTGATTTGCATTTCTCTGATGGCCAGTGATGGTGAGCATTTTTTCATGTGTCTTTTGGCTGCATAAATGTCTTCTTTTGAGAAGTGTCTGTTCATGTCCTTTGCCCACTTTTTGATGGGGTTGTTTGTTTTTTTCTTGTAAATTTGTTGGAGTTCATTGTAGATTCTGGATATTAGCCCTTTGTCAGATGAGTAGGTTGCGAAAATTTTCTCCCATTTTGTAGGTTGCCTGTTCACTCTGATGGTAGTTTCCTTTGCTGTGCAGAAGCTCTTTAGTTTAATTAGATCCCATTTGTCAATTTTGGCTTTTGTTGCCATTGCTTTTGGTGTTTTAGACATGAAGTCCTTGCCCATGCCTATGTCCTGAATGGTATTGCCTAGGTTTTCTTCTAGGGTTTTTATGGTTTTAGGTCTAACATTTAAGTCTTTAATCCATCTTGAATTGATTTTTGTATAAGGTGTAAGGAAGGGATCCAGTTTCAGCTTTCTACATATGGCTAGCCAGTTTTCCCAGCACCATTTATTAAATAGGGAATCCTTTCCCCATTTCTTGTTTTTCTCAGGTTTGTCAAAGATCAGATGGTTGTAGATATGTGGCATTATTTCTGACGGCTCTGTTCTGTTCCATTGATCTATATCTCTGTTTTGGTACCAGTACCATGCTGTTTTGGTTACTGTAGCCTTGTAGTATAGTTTGAAGTCAGGTAGCGTGATGCTATTTATGACAAACCCACAGCCAATATCATACTGAATGGGCAAAAACTGGAAGCATTCCCTTTGAAAACTGGCACAAGACAGGGATGCCCTCTCTCGCCACTTCTATTCAACATAGTGTTGGAAGTTCTGGCCAGGGCAATTAGGCAGGAGAAGGAAATCAAGGGTATTCAATTAGGAAAAGAGGAAGTCAAATTGTCCCTGTTTGCAGATGACATGATAGTATATCTAGAAAACCCCATTGTCTCAGCCCAAAATCTCCTTAAGCTGATAAGCAACTTCAGCAAAGTCTCAGGATACAAAATCAATGTGCAAAAATCACAAGCATTCTTATACATCAATAACAGACAAACAGAGAGCCAAATCATGAGTGAACTCCCATTCACAATTGCTTCAAAGAGAATAAAATACCTAGGAATCCAACTTACAAGGGATGTGAAGGACCTCTTCAAGGAGAACTACAAACCACTGCTCAAGGAAATAAAAGAGGATACAAACAAATGGAAGAACATTCCGTGCTCATGGGTAGGAAGAATCAATATCATGAAAATGACCATCCTTCCCAAGGTAATTTACAGATTCAATGCCATCCCCATCAAGCTACCAATGACTTTCTTCACAGAATTGGAAAAAACTACTTTAAAGTTCATATGGAACCAAAAAAGAGCCCGCATCGCCAAGTCAATCCTAAGCCAAAAGAACAAAGCTGGAGGCATCACGCTACCTGATTATAGCATATTTTTAAATAAACTTTTTATTCTAGAATAGTTTTAGATTTACAGAAAATTTGCAAAGATAATATAGAGTTCCTGCCCACATCCAGTTCCCCCGTCGTTAAGATCTTACATGAATATGAAACATTTGTTCCAACCAATGGACCAATATTGACATATTATTATTAACTACATGTCATAGTCTATTCTGATTTCATGAGTTTCTCCCTAATATCCTTTTTCGGATCCAGGATCCCATATTATGTTTAGTCATCATATCTCCTTGGGTACCTCTAGACTGTGAAGGGTTTTCAAACTTTCCTTGTTTTTGATGGTTTTGACAGTTTTGAGAAGTGCTAGCTAGTTATTCTGCGGAATATCCCTCAATTTGCCTTGGGCTGTTTTGCTCATGATTACATGAAGGATGATGGGTTTGGGGGAGGAAGTCCACCAAGGTAAAATGTCCTTCTTAACACATCAAATCAAGGACATGCTATCAACATGACTCACCACTGATGACGTTAGCCTTGATTGCCTGTCTGAAGTCGTGTTTGCCAGGTCTCGCCACTGTAGAGTTACTTTTTCTCCCCCTTTCCCTATTGTATTCTTTGGAAGGTAGTCATTATGCACAGCCCACACTTAAGGAGTAGGAAATTAGGCTTCACTTCCTTCAGGGGGCTGTGTTTACATAAATTATTTGGGATTCTTCTGTACCGGAAATGTGCCTATTCTCCCCCATATGCTTATTTATTTATTCATTTATTTACATCAGTATGGACTCAGACATTTGTTTTATACTTTGGATTATAATCTAATACTGCATTGTTCATTTTATTGCTCAAATTGTTCCACCTTCGGCACTGGGAATGCTTTCAGCTGCCTCCTGTGTCCCTTTGAAGCTCCTCCCATCAATGAGTATTTTGAACACATCCTTGCTTTCCAGCACCTCAAGATGCTCCAGGCACATCTTGTACATTCCCTGCCCCAGCCCTAGAAGAAGTCATTTCTGCGAGGATCCTTGGTTTCTTTGACTGGAGAATGGTATTAGAAACCAAGATCTGAGTGCTGGGTGTGCTCGTTGCTATTGGGATAATGCTGTTCCTGTCAATGTAAAGAGCTTGGAAATCTGTGTATATATAGCAACCCATGTATATAGACACATTCATAACTATTTCCATATTTATCTACCTGTATCTATCTTAAGCTGAACATGACTTCATAGTGATGTATCCAGTGTAAAGACATGTATGAGACTGTTTATTCAGTTGAATCCAGTATGACATGGTTCATTCTAGCTTTCTCCCTCCTTGAAGATAGCCATATTTGAAAGGCTTTTGAGTCATAGTACCATACTGCCTTCCATGAAATTTGGGAGAGGGGGTAGGGGAAGACAAGTGTGCCCTGAACCTATTAGCTGCCAATCAAGTTTTAATCAAGTTATCTGCACATGCATGGATGTGCACATGCACACACACACACACACACACACAAGATAGAATGACATATTCTAAGATAACATTTCTCATGTTACATGAGGGTCTTATCATCCCTTTTGCTTGAAGGGATCAAAACCTGAAAGTACTGTCTGTACAACTCACCCACTTTGATAACCAGAGACCACGAATGTCAAAGAATTCCAGATGGAAAGCTGTGGTTATTTCTATGTTTGTTTTTTACTTTGTAGCATCTTCTTTTGAGTGATGACTAAGGCCTTTTGATCTAAACTGCTTCCAAACTGCTTTCACATCCCAGATAAAGAGTTAGTTTTTTGTTCCCAATTTATTGGCCATAGACCTCATGGGGGAGACAGTGGGCTCTCAAATCTGTACACAGGGGCCCTGATAAGGTGTCTACAGAGGCCAGGCAGGTTACACGTGTGAGAAGGGGCTGGATGAGGACTCTGGCAAACTGGAAATCACATGGTCTGTTACAGAAATGCAGGCCCATTGTTGCCAGGTCTTCTGATTTTGGGGGGGAAACCAGAAATCTACATTTTTGTGTAAACACCTACAGTTGTGAAATGTTGGCTGTGATTGTCAATCTTTCCAAAACACTGCAAGAGCCAACCAAAATACGTCCTCTGGCAGGATCGCCCGTTTGGGATCTTGGTATCTGAACTCTCTTGTTAATTAAAAAAAAAACACAAAAAAAAAACCCATAGGCTGAGCATGGTGGTTCATGCCTGTAATCCCAGCACTTTGGGAGGCCAAGGTAGGCGGATCAATTGAGGTCAGGAGTTCAAGACCAGCCTGGCCAACATGGCAAAACCCCGTCTCTACTAAAAATACAAAAATTAGCTGGGTGGGCCAGTGGACCACGCCTGTAATCCCAGCACTTTAGGAGGCCAAGGGGGGCAGATCACAAGGTCAGGAGTTTGACACCAGCCTGGCCAACATGAAACCCCATCTCTATGAAAAATACAAAAATTAGCCGGATGTGGTGGCACACACTTGTAGTCCCAGTTACTTGGGAAGCAGGAGAGTCACTTGAACCTGGGAGGCGGAGATTGCAGTGAGCCAAGATCATGCCATTGCACTCCAGCCTGGGTGAGAAGAGAAAGGCTCCATCTCAAAAAAAAAAAAAAAAAAAAAAATTAGTCGGGCATGGTGGCACACACCTGTAATCCCAGCTACTCAAGAGGCTGAGGCATGAGAATCACTTAAACCCAGGAGGCAGAGGTTGCTGTGAACTGAGATCATGCCACTGCACTCCAGCCTGGGCAACAGAGAGAGACTCTGGAAAAAAAAAAAAAAAAAAGCATATGAGCTCAATTATATGAGGATCCATGAATATCTTTTCATATTAAAAAGGAGTCCCACATATTAGAAAATATGGGGAACATTGGGTCATTTTGTCTTGCAACAACATTCACTTTTCTTTCTTTCTTGAGCTGATGAGCTTCCAGACAACTTGGAATCTAGATTCTCTGGAGATTGAAGAATTAACACTGGAAACGAACAAACCACTAAAGGCAAAAATGACCCAACTCAGTCAACTTGTCTATGAGGCGTATGCAGTGTTGGGAGAAGTGTGTTATCCTGCAGCTCATGACGGTCACAGAGAGTGTGCAGGCAGGAAAGGACTTCAGCCTGCCCAGTGATAAAACATTTCTCATTCCCTCAGGTTGTCATTGTTTCTTTTGCTTTTCTGACTCATGACTCTCCCTCTTGGGGCTATGGGGATTGGTTTGAAGACATCGCACAAGGCACAAGGGAATGGAGCTGGGGGAATTATTCTCCATTCAGCAGAGTCAGGCCTCCAAATAAAAACCATACTTCCTTCCTTCATCTTCGCATGCAGCATTCATCTCTCACCCAAGAGAGCACTATTCTATTCATCGGCAACAAAAGAGTAGAGACATTAATGATCATTTTCTTACAGTTTAAAGCAACTGCCTATTCTCCTCCTCTGGACCTGTCCATAGCTGTATTTCCTTTCTGCTTTCTGAGATCTCTGTGGTTGGGGATAAATCTGGAATTGAAAATTATGACTTGGCTAAGTGATTCATCCTGGGATAGTTCTGAGTATTTAATGAGATGACATAGGTGAAGGTTCTAGATCCAGGTGTTAGACACTGTGAGTTTCTAATTTCTCTTCTGCTATCCCCATGCTCAGAACCCCTAGGGCCTTGGGCAGCCTGGAAAGCAGCAAAAGTCACTCATCCTCCTTCTAATTCCTCATCACTTGTCATCCGGCTTCCTCTCCTGTCTGCCTCCAATCCATGTTCCACAATGTAGCCTGAGTAATCTTTTGAAAACATCTGTAAGGTTGTGCTATCCTTCTGCTTAATATTCTCCAACAGCTTCCCATGGGTCTGTAAAAATAAGCCTCCTTATCACAGCCAAAGCCTTGCTACTCAAAGAGTGGCCCTTGGACCAGGAGTATACAGCGTCCCCTGGGAGTTTGTAAGAAATGCAGCTACAAAATACAAAATACAACCAACGGAGTCAGCATCTGCCATCAGGACGGGTTCCAGGTATTGAATTTTTTTTTTATTTTTTATTTTTTGAGATGGAGTCTTGCTCTGCTGCCCATGCTAGAGTGCAGTGGCATCATCATAGCTCACTGCAGCCTTGAACTCCTGGGCTCAAGCCATCTTCCCACCTCATCCCCTAGAATAATGGAGACTACAGGCATGCACCATTATGCCCAGCTAAATTTTTTTGTTTGTTTTTGTTTTGTTTTGTTTTTTTGAGACAGAGTCATGCTCTGTTGCCCAGGCTGGAGGATAGTGGTGCAATCTTGGCTCACAGCAACCTCTGCCTCACAGATTCAAATGATTCTCGTGCCTCAGCCGCCCAAGTAGATGGGATTACAGACACACACCACCACATCAGGTTAATTTTTGTATTTTTAGTAGATACGGAGTTTCATCATGTTGGCCAGGCTGGTTTTGAACTCCTGATCTCAAGTGATTCACCCGCCTCGGCCTCCCAAAGTGCTGGGATTACAGGCATGAGCCTCTGAACCTGATCTAATTTTTTTTTAAAATAGAGATAAGGTCTTGCCATGTTGCCCAGGCTGGTTTTGAGTTCCTGGGCTCAAGCAATCCTCCCACCTCACCTTCCCAAAAGGTTGGGATAACAGGCGTGAACCACGGCACTTGGCCTAATATTTTTTAACGTTCCCCTGGTGATTGTTAAGGTGCAACTGGGACTAAAAACAACTGCTTTGCCCCATCTTCCCCTTCCCTCTCTAGCCTCATTTCGGCCACATTCCTTGCTGTCTCCTCTACTCCAGCCTCACCTACCTTTCTGCCACACTCTAGGAAACTCTTGGGTCCACAGTTATTGCATTCCCACTACCTAGAAAGGTCTTCTCATGGTTGGCTTCATCTCATCATTTAGAACTCTGTGTATGTATTTACATATTTATTTAGTAGAGGTGGGGTCTCACTGTGTTGCCTAGGCTGGTCTTGAACTCCTGGCCTCATGTGATCCTCCTGCCTCAGACTCCTAAAGTGCTGGGACTGCAGGTGTGAGCTACTGAACCTGGCCTAAGGTTCTGTTTAAATGTCAACTTCTCAGGGAATCTTCCTTTGCTACTCCCACCCCCCACCACCTCTCTATCTCTTTGCCTTGTTTTATTCCCTTCAGCATTCGTTGCTGTCTGCGGTTACCTTGTTTCTGTATTTGCTTGCGAAGTGGCTGGTTTCCTTCACCAGAACTTCCTTCTTTAGAATTAGATTGGGAGGCAGAGACAGGTGGATCGCCTGAGCTCAGGAGTTCAACACCAGCAATGTGGCAAAACCTTGTCTCTACCAAAAATGCAAAAGATTAGCTGGGCTTGGTGGTATGTGGCTGCAGTCCAGCTACTCAGGAGGCTGAGGTGGGAGGGTAGCTTGAGCCTGGGAGGCAGAAGTTGCAGTGAGCTGACTGCACTCCAGCCTGGGTGACAGAGCAAGACCCCATCTCAAAAATAAATGAACAAAAGAATTAGGTGGTGCACACCGGTGGTCCCAGCCTACACCATAGGCTGTGGTGGGATGAGCCCAGGAGTTCAAGTCCAGTCTTGGCAACATAGAGAGACCCCCATTTTTAAAAAGTAAATAAAATAAAATAAAAACAATTTCAGTTCCAGGAAGATAGTGACCTTGTGGTTTTATCTATCAGCAGGACTGGATTAATAGCAAACTAAAGCAGGTGTTTTGGACAAGAATATGTGGCAGGCGAGTGGGGGAGTGGAGAAAGAAAAAGTCTTTTAAAATGAGATTTGCTACCTCGAAAGCTTATTAAAGCAGTCATCATGGAAAAAATAGATTTTTTTGGACTTCCTAATATACATTTTAAGGATAGAGTTTTCTTTTAATTACACATAGGAAAGAGTATTACCTTCTTAGTGCTTAGAACATTTAAGTTTTTTTAGCTTTTTAAAAATTAAAGTGCATGTGCAGAGAAATGCACACAGTACAGGTATACAATTCAATGAAATTTCATAAACTGTACACCTCTGCGTAACCAGCACCCAGCTCAAGAAATAGCACCTGATAAGCCCCTAGGAGCTTCTCTCATGTTCCTTCTGGTCACTACCAGCCCTGGGAGTGCACTAACTTGACCTCCAACAGCACAGACTGGGGTATTTGGTTTGGTTTTGTTTTTACAGACAGTCTCACTCTGTTGACCAAGCTGGAGTGCGGTAGCGCAGTCTCAGCTCACTGCAGCCTTAACCTCCTAGGCTCAAGTTAGCCTCTCGAGGACCTGGGCCTACAGGTACATGCCACCATGCCCAGATGACTTTTGTATTCATTTGTAGAGACAGGGTCTCACCATGTTGCCCAGGCTGGTCTCCAACTCCTGAGCTCAAGTGATCCACCCACCTCATCCTCCCAAAGTGCTGGGGTTACAGGCACGAGCCACCGCGCCCAGCATGATTTCTTAAGTTTTAATCCAACATTATTACCTCTGTGACCCAGTAACTGGAACAGTGCCTGGCAAAAACAAGATGTCAATCAGTGTTTGTTGAATAAACTAATTGGTAATCAATTAATTACTTTCCTCCATTGGTCTCCACGCACATCCTTTGTGGAGAATCCAGAGAGTGTGGCTGTCAGGGGCTTAGCTGTCAAATTTGAGTAACAAAAAAGTGATGGAACCCTAATATAAGTGATGAATTCTGGGTGGTGATGAAGTGTCAATATGGGTTCATCAGCTGTGTGTGACAAATGTGCCATTCTGGTGGGGGATGTTGATAATAGGGGATGCTATGCATGAATGGGGACAAGGAATATGAGAAATCTCTGTACCTTCTGCTCAGTTTTTCTGTGAGCCTAAAACTGCTCTAAAAACTAAAAAGTATATATATGTATACACACTTATATACATAAATATATATATGTGTGTGCGTGTGTGTGTGTGTAGACAGGTTTAGAGACAGGTTTGCTCTGTCACCCAGGCTGGAGTGGAATAGGGTGATCATAGCTCACTGCAGCCTCCAACTCCTGGGCTCAAGGGATCCTCCCACCTCAGCTTCCTGAGTAGCCATTGCACCCAGTTAACATTTTTTAAAATTCTTTTACCATCATTGTCGGAAAACTAACACAGTAACAGAAAACGAAACATTCACTCATAAGTGGGAGCTGAACAGTGAGAACACATGGACACAGGGAGGAGAACATCACACACCGGGGCCTGTCCTGGGTGGGGGACAGGCGGAGGAAGAGCATTAGGACAAACACCTAATGCATGTGGGGCCTAAAACCTAGATAATGGGTTGATAGGTGTGGCAAACCACCATGGCACATGTATACCTATGTAACAAACCTGCATATTTTGCACGTGTATCCCAGAACTTAAAGTAAAATTTAAAAAAGAATTTTAAAAAGAAGGAAAAAAATTATTTTATAGAGATGCGGTCTTGCTTTGTTACCCAAGCTGGGGTCTCGAACTCCTGGCTTTAAGCAATTCTCTGTCCTCTGCCTCCCAAAGTGCTGGGATTGCAGGTGTGACCCACTGTGCCTGGCCTGTATATATAATATATACACATTTAAGTGATGGTCTCAGAGCTGACCTCAGCCTCCTTCAAATCCAAGGCAATTGACAGGCACATTTACTGGATGTAGTTGGTCTGAGTGCTTTGATGGAAGCCACCAGGTGAACTTTCTTCCTCTGGTGCCATTCACCCAGCTACACCACAACTCTACATACATTAGTGGGACTTGTCACACCAGTGGGCTTTTCTTGGAGCCACCGTGTGGTCACTGCCCTTTGGATTTCTTTGCATTTGACTGCAGCTTATATTCAGCCCGTTGGAAGCTCAGGGTTTCTATTCTTCCTTCTGGGCTTTTCGTCTTTTCCCTCCTGGCTGCTGAAGTGACCACACTGAACAAAGTGAAAAGGCTGAACGGCGGGCTTCAGGAGCAGAAAGTTGCTAAGCTGCAGTTTCCTGTGCAAGAGTATGGGGTAACAAAGCAGGGAGTTCTGGCACTGACCCCAAAAGACAGGGAACACCTGGCAGTTAGGGGCTCTTTCCCACCTCTGGACTAATAAAGATTCCTTCCACCCGTTTGGTATCTCCTTTGCCCACTTCTTTGCCTCTAACACCAGGTACCACAGTTTCTTTAATGTACAACTGTACCCAACTAAGAGAAGCCTTCTTGGACACTCTCTGCCCCACGCCAAATTCCTGCCCTCCCCCTACCCCAACACATACACACACCCCACAGTTTGCATCAGGCAGGATACTCTGCACTATCCCAGGCACAATAAAAATAACCTCTGCTTGCACTGCCATGCTAGAGATTCACTTACAGCCATTCATTCAGCCCACCCACTCCAGCCCATGAAGCCCCTCCTGGCCTCATCCCCATTTTACAGATGGGGAAAGTGAGGCTCTAGGAAGTTGACTGACCCCCAGTCTCTCAACTAGTAAGAGATCAAGACTGGCCCCTTAGTCTGTTTGACACGGAGGGCAGGTGTGCTGGCAACACCGTTCTTATCTGACACAACTGGTTCACAGTTGAGCGCCGCTCCAGGAACTGCTCTCAGCACAAAGGAGCTGCCTCAGCCAAGGTCACACCCGCTTCCCAGAGGCCTCCCACATCCAATAGCTGGGCAATATGGGGGTATAGAAGTTCATCTAGCTTGCCTTCGTTCTGAACATCTCCAAATGCCATCTTTTTTTTGTTGTTGTTGTTGTGTTGTGTTGTTTTGTTTTGAGACAAGCTGGAGTGCAGTGGCGTGATCTCAGCTCACTGCAACCTCTGCCTCCCAGGTTCAAGCAATTCTCCTGCCTCAGCCTCCCAAGTACACACCACCATACCCAGTTAATTTTTGTATTTTTAGTAGAGACGGGGTTTCACCATGTTGGCCAGGTTGGTCTTGAACTCCTGACCTCAAGTGATCCACCCACCTCATCCTTCCAAAGTGCTAGGATTACAGGCGTGAGCCACTTCAGCCAGCTTCCAAATGCCATCTTGACTCGAGTCTCCACAGGACTGGCTGAGTCCACTGTGACAACTGACAGCCGCATCACAGTCCTTCTTCTCCCTCTGTCTGGTCCTGCTTCCCCCTTCCTACAACATGGGGGTTCTTCCCAAGAGTCCATCCCAAAAAACCTCTGGTATGCAAATCTCTGTCCTAGAGTGTGTATTCTGGGGACACAATCTAAGACAACAGTCACCCACACACTAAAGTATGCTCCACTGTAAACTCTACCACAGCTCTCTCCATCATGCACCCAATAAATGGATGATGAACAGAGCGACTCAAGCCCCTCCATTTCTCTGTGCACCTCATGGAGGAACTGGAGGTCCCCATGCATAACAGAATGGTGGCCTGAAACATGGGGCCAGGGAAGAAATCCTGCCTGGTGGGTAATTTCACTGCATTGTTGCATCCTTTGCATTTCTGATTCATAACTCTACTTCTTGGGGTTGGTGGTATCTCCCAAGATGAGGTGGGGTGGGGTGGCCATTGTCCCTCCAGCAGCCCAGGGCTTGCAATAGAAGCATCTCTCTTTTTTGGTCCAGTGGTGTGAGATCTGTGCTCTCTCATCTGCATCTGAGAGAGCAATGCGTTTGCCGATATGGCTGACTCCCCCACGGCACTCTGAACTGTTGATGTGTGGAGCCAACACTTACTTGCATCCAAAGCTCTTGGGCATAAAACAGGATCTTTGACTGTGGATACTCAGAAAACATTGCTTGAATGAAGAGATGAGCAGGGACCTGAGAAAAAGTCCATAAACGGTGGAATGACCACACTTGGTGGGTCACTCCTAGGTCACTCACCATATCATCAAGGAGAGCTGTCTATGCCCCTGGCAGAAGCACCCTGTCTAGTCCTCATTGCTTCCTGGACTAGATGTGACTGTTTCAGAAGCTGCCTACTCTTCTAGTGCCTGCAGCAATCCAAGGTGTGGAGGGCACTCCCATTTCCCTTCCCTGTGCTTGAGAATCTGTAGAAATTGTGCAACTTTGTGCTGCTGGGTTCCATCCATCACCTCTGCAAGATGTCCTTGCAGCTGGACGGTATTTACCTGCTTCTATACTCCTAAATCTTCTTGTGCAGGCCTGAACCCATTGTAAGCACCTAATTAATTAATATTATCAGGCCAGGTGCCGTGGCTCACACCTGTAATCCCAGCACTTTGGGAGGCCAAGGTGAGAGGATCGCTTGTGCTCAAGAATTCAAAACTGGCCTGGGCAACCCCATCTCTACAAAAGATTTAAAAATTAGTCAGCCATGTTGGCATGTGCCTCCCAGCTGCTTAGGAGACTGAGATGGGAGGATTGCTTGAGCCCAGGAGTTCAAAGCTGCAGTGAGTGCTGATCTCACCACTGCGTTGCAGCCTGGGTGATGGAGTGAGACCCTGTCTCAAAAAAAAAAAAAAAGATAATTAATTAATATTATCATTAGTAAAAGTGAACAATTTAAAAACATTTACTATGTGTCACTGGCCTGGCTACATTTCTTGAATTGGCTCACTTAACCCTTCACAGCAGCCCTATAGATAGTTATTCTCATTTTGCAGTTGTGGAAACTAAGACACAGATGTGTCAAGCAACCTGCCTGAGGTCACACAGCTAATAAAGCAGTGGCGGCTGGCTCTGAGTGCAGGCACTTAACCACTGCTCGATTATCTCTCCAATGCGCACAAAGTTAAGGCATTTGAACAAAGAGATAAGGACTAATGAGTATGCAGAGTAGAAAAAGAAGGCAGCAAATAAATGACATCTACTGCCTAATATGCACAAGGTGCATCCCATACTTTATGTCTTTTACTTCCAACAGCTGTGCTATGAGATAAGGGAGGCTCAGAGAGGTTAAGTAACTTGCCCAAGGTCATCACAGCAAGCACCAGAGCCAGGATTCTAATGCAGGCTTCCTGGCACCTGTCAGAGTCACTTCACTCTTTACAAAAAGCTATGAGCCACACAATGTTTCCAGCATAAGAGAGCCACCACATAAGCTTCTAGCTCAGGTTGTGACCTCCTGGCGGGCTGCCACATGACTCATTTGTCTTGGTTTTGCACACAGTTCCAAGCACAATGCCTATTGAGTGAGCAGATGAATTACAATTCACGTACTTTCATGCAGGGGTGCCCGGTGCCTGGTGGGATTTGGTAGAAACAGTGCAACGACATGCTGTATAAGTGATGATTTCTCCACAAAGCAGTAAGAATAATCTTTTTACAGAGTAAATCAGATCATGTCCTGCCATGGGACGGCAGAGAGGGCCTCTCTGAAGAGGTGACATTTTGAACTGAGACCTGAGTGGGAATACAGAGGAGGAGATGTATTCCAGGCAGAGGGCGTGGCACATGCTAAGGCCCTGGGGTAGTAAGGAGCCTGGGTGTGACCAAGGGGGTCGAGATGAGGGCTGGACAGTGGACAGGAGCTGGATCACAGAAGGTGTCATGCTACATCACGGGGACTTCAGACGTAATTTTAAATAGGACAAAAAGCCACTAGAGGGCTTTAAAGCCATAGAGTCATGTGAAGTGGCTTTGTGTGTGCGTGTTTGAAATGTCACTATGAGAAAGAAATGAGCAAGACCAGAAGCAGAGTGATCACAAAGGAGATTGCTGGGGCCATCCAGGTAAGGAATGGCGATGACTTGGACCAGCATAAAGGAGGGAAGGATTCCGAAGACAGACTATGATTTGCAGATTGAGTTAACAGACTCTGGACAAATTCAATGTTTGAAAGTCAGAGAAAAGATATTGAGAAGTCAGCTCTTCAGAGTGAGTCAGCAATGGAAACAGCTCTTATTTAAACAGTGTTAAGCTGGGCACAGTGGCTCACGCCTGTAATCCCAGCACTTTGGGAGGCCGAGGCGGGCCTATCACTTGAGGTCAGGAGTTCAAGACCAGCCTGGCCAACATGACAAAACCCTGTCTCTACTAAAAATACAAAAATTAGCTGGGCATGGTGGTGCGCACCTGTAATCCCAGCTACTCGGGAGGCTAAGGCAGGAGAATCTCTTGAGCCCAAGAGATGGAGGTTGCAGTGAGTCGAGATTGCACCACTGCACTCCAGCCTGGGTGGCGGAGTGAGACTCCACCTCAAAAACAAACAAACAAACCAAAATAGTGTTTATGACATGCCTGGCACTGTTCTAATCACTTAACATATATTACCTGATTTAATCCTCACAAAGCCCCTGTGAGATAGGTATTGTGGTTAACCCCGTTTTACAGATTAGGGAAATTGAGGCACAGAGTGGTTAAGTGACTCACCCAAGGTCACATACCTGGTAGGGGGTGCTGCTGAGATTTGAACCTGGATAGTCTGCCTCTAGAGTCTATACATTGGAATTTCACCCTGTATTCTCCCCAAAGAGGAATGTTCACGAAACAGAAGTTTTCCGGGCTCTCCGCATCGTTCCCTGAGCCTCTCAGTCAGTACACACAAATTGGCTCCAGGAAGCTACTCTGCTGAAGACGTTTGAGGTCCAATGGAGGCAAACATTCCTCCAGGACACAGTCTAGACAATGTCCCTGCACCCGTTTCCATGCCGGGAAGCAGGAAGCCAGCCCAGGGGCACTTGGGTTGTCCCCATTAGTCACAGTGTGAGGCAAAAGTTAAGAGCAAAAGCTCTACAGATAGATCCAAGGCAATTTACAAGATCTCTGTGTGTCCCAATTTTGTCATCTGTAAAACGGGGACAGTGTTGATATCCCATGGGGTTATAATGAGTTAGTGTGTGTAAGGTGCCATTAAAAAGTACCAAGTGCAGTGGCTCATGCCTGTAATCCCAGCACTTTGGGAGGCCGAGGAGGGTGAATCACCTGAGGTCAGGAGTTCAAGACCACCCTGGCCGACATGGTGAAACCCCATCTCTACTAAAAATACAACAATTAGCCATCATGGTGGCACCACCTGTAGTCCCAGCTACTCAGGAGGCTGAGGCAGGAGAATCACTTGAACCTGGGAGGCAGAAGTTATAGTGAGCTGAGATTCTGCCACTGCACTACAGCCTGGGTGACAGAACAAGACTCCATTTCTAAAAAAAAAAAAAGTGCCAAGTACATTCTAAAAGCTTTTACAGTATGTGATAAAGAAATTAAATGGGCCTGGCGTGGTGGCTCACACCTGTAATCCCAACACTTTGGGAGGCTGAGGCAGGCTGATCATCTGAGGTCGGGAGTTCAAGACCAGCCTGGCCAACCTGGTGAAACCCCATCTCTACTAGAAATATAAAAATTAACTGGGCATGGTGGCGGATGCCTGTAGTCCCAGCTACTTGGGAGGCTGAGGCAGGAGAATCACTTGAACCTGGGAGGTGGAGGTGAGCCCATATTGTGCCACTGCACTCCAGCTTGGGCGACAGAGCAAGACTCCGTCTCAAAAAATAAATAAATAAATAAAATAAAATGGTGGTGGGTAAGGGCACAAAGGAAAGAGATGGTGTTTCTGCAAGCCAGGACCATCGTCCACAGACCAGGGTATTTCTAGTCATGATCAATCATCATGTCTGTCCCTGGACCTGATCTATTTGATGTGAGAAAGTGCTAGAGTCAGCCTGCACCAATCTGCTCTCAATATGGAATCAGAGTCAACAAGAAGGAATGATGGAGCCAGACATTTGTGGCTGAGGCTGAACAGCACTAAGCAGTGAAGAATGTGGTTTGTGCTTGGTTCACAGTGTGCTGGTGGGGAAGCTGCAGGTCTAACATGGATCTGAGGGAGAACCCAGACCACTGGATGTCTCCGCTCTGCTATGCCACAAGTCCCTCCAACTCTTCCTGTCATAACTGAGCCGAGCATCTCCTCCTGTTCCATCTATCCTCCCCATCTATGCTTCTTTTCCTGATTTGGTCAATTGCATAATGAAAAGAAATACAAAGAATGTGAAGTCCAAAGTCAGATTACTTGGGTTCTAAATGTAGCTCTGTCACTTGTTAGCTGTGCTTCTTAGCATAAGTTCCTTACTCTCTCTGTGCCTGTTTTCTCATCTGTAAAAAAAATGGGTGATAATAATAGTTATCTTCTGGAGCTGTTGTGAGGACTAAATGAAAGTATGCTTCTGGCCAGGCACGGTGGCTCACACCTATAATCCCAGCACCCTAGGAGGTTAAAGCAGGAGGATAGCTTGAGGTCAAGAATTTGAGACCAGCCTGGTAAACATACCAAGACTCTGTCTCTTAAAAAAAATTTTCTTTAATTAGCCAAACACTGTGGCACACACCTGCAGTCCCAGCTACTTGGGAGACTGAGGCAGGAGAATCACTTGAGCCCTGGAGTTCAAGGCTGCAGTGAGCTATGAACACACCACTGTACTCCAGCCCTGGACCACAGAGTGGGACCTTGTCTGAAAAAAGGCAGGGCAGGGCAGGGCAAGACAGGGTGAAAGAAAGAAAGAAGGAAGGAAAGAAAAAAAAGAAGGAAAGAAAGAAAAAAGAAAGAAAAGGAAAGAAAGAAGGAAGGAAGGAAGAACAAAGGAAAGAAAGAAAGAAAGAAAGAAAGAAAGAAAGAGGGAGGAAGGAAGGAGAGAAACAGAGAGAGAGGGAGAGAGAAAGGGAGGGAGGGAGGAAGGGAGGGAGGAAGGAAGGAAGGAAGGAAGGAAGGAAGGAAGCTTCTATCATCCAGTAAGCACTGAATAAATAGCAATTGATGTGTATAAGCCATTAGTCTTTTTAAAAAAATAACAGTAGCTAGAACATATTCATTAAAACATTCACTATTCCAAGAACTTTTTATAGTGAACTCCTTTATTTCTCAAAACAACCCTCTGAGATAAATCCTATTATTAGCTCCAATTTACAGAAGAGGAAAATGAAACTCAGAAAGGCCAAACAACATGCCCCAGGTCACACAGCTTGAAGTAATACAGTTGGGATTTAAACTTGGACACCCTGGCTCCAGAGTCTAAGCTCATAAACCCTACACTAAGTTGTCTCAAGAGTTCCTTTTGGCGCTTTTATGTTTTTGATTTTTTGATTTTTTACTTATTTATTATTTGTTTTTAGAGACAGTAACTCACTCTGTGTCCCAGGCTGAAGTGCAGTGGCACAATCATAGCTCACTACAGCCTCAACCTCCTCAAGTGATTCTCCTGGCTCAGCCTCCTGAGTAACAAGAACTACAGGCACATGTCACCACATCCAGCTAACTTATATACAGACAAGATCTTATTATTTTGTCCAGGCTGGTCTCAAACTCCTGGCTTCAAATGGTGCTCCTGCCTCAGCCTCCCAAAGTGACTTTTATGTTTTTATTTATTTATTATTTTTTTTTTTTTGAGATGCAATCTGGTTCTGTCGCCCAGGCTGGAGGGCAGTGGTGCGATCTCAGCTCACTGCAACCTCCATCTCCTAGGTTCAAGTGATTCTCTTGCCTCAGCCTCCTGAGTAGCTGGGATTACAGGTGCGCACCATCACACCTGGCTAATTTTTGTATTTTTAGTAGAGACAGGATTTTGCCATGTTGGCCAGGCTGGTCTTGAACTCCTGGCCTCAAGTCATCCACCCTCCTCAGCTTCCCAAAGTGCTGGGATTCCCAAAGTGCTCACCACACCTGGCCTTATGTTTTTAAAAACCTTTACTTTTCTACACCCTTCAGGATAAATGAAAAAATGAAACTTCCCAAAAAGACAGATCTAGCAAGTTTTTCATGTGCTAAAACGGTTTTCCTCAAGGTATGCTTGTCATGGGTTACTGGTGTGCTGAGCAGGACCAGTACATAATTTATGGGGTCCAGCACAAAATGAAAATGGGGAGCCTCTTGTTCAAAAAAATGTTAAGAATTTCAAGACAGTGACAGACAGTAGAGCACTAAATGAAGAAGAGACCCTTCTCAGTGTGGGACCTCGCGTGACTGGTCAGGCAGAAGTCGCAGCTTCTTATGTAGAAGTAACAATCCCCTTGGCCCTCAGGGCAGTCCAGCAGCCAGGAGTGATCGAGCTCCAGGCCAGCTGCCTAAGGGCTGTGAGCAGCCTTGACCTTTCTCCCAATGCACCTTGATGTGAAAAAGTTAGGAAGGAAGCCTTGTCCTCATGGATGAATCTGGACAGCAGGCTCTTCCCTAGTCTCCAGCACATCTGAACCAAAGCCCAGTTGAAAAGAAAAAGATTTATTAACCATCAAAATGTTCTGCATGTGTGGGTTGCCACAACCCTCACGGTATAGATATATATGTCCCTGTGTTTCCACCGACTCCCAGCAGACATGTGGCAGCTTCATTTTGAAGCTGGCAAATTCTCCTAGGACTCTCGCCTCCTCCTCCTCCTCCTTCTCCTCCTCTTCCTCCTCCTCCTCCTCCTGCTCCTCCTCCTCCTGCTCCTCCTCCTCCTCCTGCTCCTCCTCCTCCTCCTCCTCCAACCTCCACCTACTCTCCTTCATTTTCATGCCTTTCAGGAGTCCCACACAATCAGGAAACCCAAGTAGGTGACAGGAGGATGGAAAATAGGGGCTGCAGGTTCCGAGCGTTATGATGATTGAGAAACCAGAGTCCCTGAGCTTGCAAGGCTGTGAGTCCCTTGGGTCACTGCATAAAGAAGCTGTGAGCTTGTGCAAGATAGTTTTATTCTCCACCTGGGTTCCTCAGGAGGCTCCTGGAACATGGAGGTGTCTTGCCCACCTGACGGTCAAAAGGACTTGGTTCTAGCAGGGAACAATGACCAGCCAGTGGCTGATGCTGCTACTTCCCTGACATTAGCATCCCTGGTGCCTTTGCAATGCCTCTCAGAATTATTTTTGGAAATCTATTAAATCAACAAGTATTCACTGCGTGATGTAGCTGGAGGCCGGGCCACATTGTCCTACTGCCGACTGGCTTTGCACCTCTCACCAAAGTTTACCCATCTCTGCATCTCATCCAGACATTCGGCAGGGGGAAAGGTCTCCTCCAAATCCTAGGAAGGGATGTTTGGGGTTTATTTCCCAAGCTGCCAGAACACATCTATCACATCACTTCCTACTCTGATTACCACCCTCACTCTCACCATCATCGTCTCTCCCTCCCTTCCTTCTTTCCTTCCTTCCTTCCTTTTCTTCCTTCCTTCCTTCCTCTTTCTTTCTTTTCTTTCTTTCTTTCTCTCTTTCTTTCTTCTCTTTCTTTATCTCTCTCTTTCTTTGTCTCTCTCTTTCTTTTTCTCTCTCTTCCTTTCTCTCTTTATCTCTCTCTTTCTCTTTCTCTCGCTCTCTCTCTTTTCTCTCTCTCTCTCTCATTCTCTCTTTCTTTCTTCTTTTAACAGTCTCACCCTGTTGCTGAGGCTGGAATGCAGTGGGATGATCTCGGCTCACTGCAACCTTCACCTATTCCCAGGTTCAAGCAATTCCCCTGCCTCAGTCTCCCAAGTAGTTGGGATTACAGGCATCCACTACCATGCCCAGCTAATTTTTGTGTTTTTAGTAGAGATGGGGTTTCACCAGGTTGGCCTGACTGGTCTTGAACTCCTGACCTCAGGTGATCCGCCTGCCTTGGCCTCCCAAAATGCTGGAATTACAGGTGTGAGCCACTGAGCCCGGCCCATCATCTTAATTAATAACACTTATTGAGCATGTACTATGTGCCAGGCAGCATGCCAGGCACTTCACAGACATTGTCTCATTTAAAGCTACAGCAAATTAGAGAGCTTGTACTATTATTATCCCTGTTTCACAGAGGAGGAAGCTGAGGTTTAGAGAGTGTAAGTAAGTTGTCCAAGATCACACAGCCTGGGAGCCAGGCTATTGCCATCACTTTAACATCCCTGCTTCGGGGACCGTCTGGACTTTATCCATCATGCAGGGCACCAAGAGCAAGCACAGCTCTCCTTTCTCACCTCTTCTTCCAATCCGTGGCAGGAGCCCTCCCTATTGTCGGAGCTATGCCATCCCCTGAAACATGCTCCCACACCTTCCCAGGGCAGCACCCTCACTGAGGACCAAGCTTGACCTGTCCTTCAAGCCCCACCCCAAATGCCTGGCACACTGAGAGCATTCTCTGCCTGCTCTAAAGTGGACTCTGTCTTTGTGAGTCTGTTCTCTCTCCCCAGCGAGACAAAGCTCCTGCGGGAAGGACGTGGCCTGCTTTTCTGTGTCCCCCACAGAGCCAGCATGGCTTGGGCACCATGGTGCTTACTGGGGCATCAACTGATTGATTCATCTGTGGCTTCCCAGTGCTCTGGGCACCTTCCCAGTCCTCCTCACAGCAGCCCCAGCTGAGACACCCCCAGACTCCGCTGCACTCCCCAAAGACCTCAGGGCCTCTGACCGGACCCAGGCTGACCCAGGATGTCCCTTCCTAGCCCTTGGCTCCTGGGAGTGAGTGACACAATTTGGCCCAGTTAATCTGGCTTCCCCCAAGTTCCTGACACAGTGGCCCCATGTGGAGTGGAAACAAACAGACCTGGTGGAAATTCCAAACTAACAGCATATTTCAAAAAGACCTTTGTTCAAATTCCAGCCTCGCTGCTTGGCTGGGTCACCCTTAAATAACTTAACTTCCACGAGTGTTAGTGTCCTCGCCAGTGAAATATGGATTAGAATGCACAGCGAATCACATAGCAGGGAGAAAATCTAGTATAATACCTAGGACAGAGGCCTCATGACACCAGTTTCCTACATAGGGAACTCCTGTGTATAAAAGGGTCCCATGAGTGACCCGCCAGGCTACATAGTAACTGTCATCATCATTATTGCCCACACATCCCGTGTCTCAGGGACATGCTAGGTGCTTTATATTATCTCATATAATTGGTCATTCCAATTTTCCAATTGAGGAAATTGAAGCTTAGAGATGTTGAGAAATTCAAACAAGATTACATGGGTAAGAAGGTGTAGAAGCAGGCCGGACTTGGTGGCTCCCACCTGTAATCCCAGCACTTTGGGAGGCCAAGACGGGCAGATCACTTAAGGTCAGGAGTTCGAGAACAGCCTGGCCAACATGGTGAAACCCCATCTCTACTAAAAAATACAAAATTAGCCAGGCGGGGTGGTGCATAACTGTAATCCTAGCTACTCGGGAGGCTGAGGCACGAGAATTGCTTGAGCCCAGAAGGCAGAGGTTGCAATGAGCTGAATCAAGCCACTGCCTCCAACTTGGGTGACAGAGGGAGATTCTGTCTCAAAAAAAAAAAAAAAAAAAAAAAAAGAAAGAAAGAAAGAAAGAAAGAAAAGAAAAAAGAAATGCTGAACCTCAGGTCCCACCCCAGACCTGCTGAATCAGATCCTTTTGAGTTATGGACCAGGAATCTTAAGCCAACCTCCCTCTGACCCCCACTCCTAGGGATTCTGCACCCCCTGAAACTTCAGAAGTGCTTCCTTGAAGATGGGGTGATGAGAGGTGAGAATTCCAGCCTCTGGGCCTGTGCACTTGCTGGTCACCCAGCCCAGATGCTCTCCCACTTATCTTAGTGTGGCTGCTCATGCTTGGCATTTGGTCTCAGCCCAGATGCCCCTTCTCTGAGAGGCTTCCCTGACCTCCCACTGTGACAGGCTATCCTGCCTCCTTGTTTATTTCCTTCATATGATCCTTCTCCATCTCTCCCACATTCACAAAGGCAGGAGCTTTGTCCCTCAGCATCCCTAGAGCCGGGTATGGTGCTTAGCACATAGGAGGCACTCAGTATATCCTTCTGTAATTTTTTTTTTTTCATTTTTCTTGAGATGGAGTCTCACTCTGTCACCCAGGCTGGAGTGCAGTGGCACAATCTCAGCTCACTGCAACCTGTATCTCCCAGGTTCAAGCCATTATCCTGCCTCAGCCTCCCAGGTAGCTGGGACTACAGACATGTGCCACCACACCTGGCTAATTTTTGTATTTTTAGTAGAGATGGGTTTCACCATGCTGGCCAAGCTGGTCTCAAAGTCCTGACCTCAGGTGATTCTCCCACCTTGGCCTCCCGAAGTGCTGAGATTACAGACATGAATTACCGCACCCGGCCTGTATATCCTTTTTCGAATGAATGAATGAAAAAACAGCAGCTTCTTGCCTAGTGCCCAGACCCTGGGGTCTCACTTCCAGCCAAAATAAGCTACTAGGCTCACCACCCCTCTGGTCATACTACGGCACCTCCCAGCGATATTGGCTCAAGGAAAATAAATGTCCTTGTGATTACAGTTCAATAGGACACCTCCTGTTGCAAGTGGGGGCACATGTTACCAAGTAGCTTTGAGCACATTCTGGGTGCTCTAACAAGAGGAAGGGCAGCTGTTAAAGCTGTTCCTCGAAGCATGGAATATCTGTGCTACCTACCTCAGGTTGAAGGGGTTGGGGGCTAACTAGCCTCTTCCTTCTACCAGTCAGGCAACCCCACCAGTAGGAGGCTTCCTGGCTGCAGGTAGCATCTACCAAGGCTGCTGTGTGGTATCCGGACAAGGCATTAAATAAGATCTCACCACATGGTGAGAAAGCTATTTCCTTTTCAATTCACGGTATCTGGCTGGAATTTAATAACATCATTTTGTTTTCATTGTGTTTATTTTTACAGTGGCCTTCTATTTACAGCCAGAGATACTCACTTTCCATTTACAGTTGGGTTATAAAGTTTCATTTGAAAATAAATTTAAGTTAAAAAAGAAACCAGGTTGATTTAAAGAGTGTCAACCTAAATGACAAACAGAGAGGAAAATGCTTCAAAAGAAAATGACATTTATTAGGGAACAGGCATTGCAATGGGAATACAGGTGTCATAGTGAACTATGCGCATATTTAGGCAGGGAGGTAAAGGAAGACAAAGATTTTTAAAGGAAAAATGAAGGGGATTGTGTAATTGTTTTGAGATAATTATCCTTGGCTACAAGGATGAATAACAAGGGTGGTGCCAGTTCGAGGTTGGACAGGCAGTTGCTGGGAAGATGTCCTCGTAGAAGTATTTTTTGTGTGTGTAAGGTTGCAATGGTCTTTGTGCAAAGTTATGGTTTTTGCAAGAGAAGAGGTCTTGCTTTGTCTCCCAGGCTGGAGTGCAGTGGTGTGATCATGGCTTACTTCAGACTTGACCTCCTGGCCTCAATCAATAGCAGGGACAATAGGCATGTGCCACGCCTGGCTTTCATTTATTTATTTATTTATTTATTTATTTTTTTGGTAGAGATAGAGCCTTGCTGTGTTGCCCAAGCTGGTCTTGAACTCTTGGCCTCAAGCAATCCTTCTGCCTCAGCCTCCCAGAATTCTGGGATTACAGGCATGAACCACCATGCCCAGACTTGTCAGGGCTTTTTTGTTTGTTTGTTTTGTTTTTAAACAGAGTCTCACTCTGCTGCCCAGGCTGGAGTACAGTGGCACAATCTCTGCTCACTGCAACCTCCGCCTCCTGGGTTCAAGCGATTCTCCTGCCTCAGCCTCCCAAGGAGCTGGGACTACAGGTGCACACTACCATGCCCCGCTAATTTTTGTATTTTTAGTAGAGATGGGGTTTCACCATGTTGGCCAGGCTGGTCTCGAACTCCTAACCTCAAGGGATCCGCCTGCCTCAACCTCCCAAAGTGCTGGGATTGTCAGGGTTTTTAAAACAAGTGACTCCATTTTTATTCTGACAACTTTCACAAGAGAAATGTAACATAAATATTAAAGCATGTGACATAAATATATGCAGAAAAGCATAAAAACTGGGGAATGTGTGGTCTGCTGTGTTCATTATGGTATAGGTCCACGGTCTCATACTCAGATGCGTTTCAGAAATTCAAATGTTTAGGATTTTACAAAGGCGTGAGGGTTCATTCACCACAGATAACACCTCCGGGCAGTGCCCTGCAGTCAAATGCATTCATTGCTCTGCAGCAAAACTTAGAAATAATCATAACAAGTGAAATAAATAAAGACCATGAATACTTTCCCAAGTCAGCTCAGGTCAGATTTTGCTCCCAAATAAGTCCGTGTGACGACCTCACAGTTTGTTGCTGTATAAAATCCAAGGAACTTTTATTTTTTTCAGAGCTTTTTGGATTTCACGAGCTTGGATAAGGGATTGTGGGCCTTAGGAATAATGCTAATACTAATATACTAATACTAAATTATTAATATAGTATTAGGACTAATACTAATCCTGGCTGAAAGTTAATTAGTATTTCACTGTGTTCTGTGCTTCACTTTCCTTGTTTTCAGTTACCTATGGTCAACTGAGTTTCGAAAATATTAAATGGAAAATTCCGGAAGGAAACAATTATACATTTTTCTTATTTTATTTTATTTTGTTAGGGATGCAGTCTTGCTCTGTAGCCCAGGCTGGAATGCGGTGGCATAATCACGCCTCACTGCAGGCTCAACCCTTTAGACACAAACAATCCTCCTGCCTCAGCCTCCCGATTAGCTGGGACCACAGGCATGCAACACTATGCCTAATAATTTTTGTTTTCATTTTGGGTAGAGAAAGGGTCTCACTATGTTGCCCAGGTTGGTCTCAAACTCCTGGCCTTGAATGATCCTCTCACCTGAGCCTCCCAAAGCACTGAGATTACAGGTGTGAGCCAATGCACCTGGCCTAATTCATAAGTTTTAAACTGCACACTGTTCTGAGTAGCGTGATGAAATCTTGCACCGTCCCACCGAGGATGTGAATCCTCCCTTGTCCCAGGTATCCACACTGTAGATGCTAACCACCTGTTAGTCACTTAACCGTTGGCTTGGTCATCAGGCCAGGCACAGTGGCTCACGCCTTTGTGTAATCCCAGCACTTTGGGAGGCTGAGGCGGGAGGATCACTTGAGGCCAAAATGGTGAAACTCTGTCTCTACTAAAAATACAAAAATTAGCAGGGTATGGTGGCATGTGCCTGTAATCCCAGCTCCTCAGGAGGCTGAGGCAGGAGAATTGCTTGAACCTTGGAGGTTGCAATGAGCCGAGATCTCACCACTGCACTCCAGCCTGGGCAATGGAGTGAGACTCTGTCTCAAAAATAAATAAATAAATAAATAAATAAAAATAAAAGAAATAAAAATAAAGAGTCGTCTCGGTTATCAGATGGATTGTCTTAGTATTACAGTGCTTGTGTTTAAGTAACCCTAGTTTTACTTAATAGTATCCCCAAAGCACAAGAGTAGTGATGCTTGCCATTCAAATACGCCAAAGAGAAGCTGTCAAGTGCTTCCTTTAAGTGAAAAGGTGAAAGTTCTTGACTTACAAAAGAAAAGAAAATCATCTATTGAGGTTGCTAAGATCTAGGGAAGGAATCTCCTATCCATGAAATTGTGAAAAGTAAATTCAGGCAAGTTTTGCTGTCACATCTCAAACTGCAAGAGTTATGGCCACAGTGAGTGATAACTTTTATGACGATATACTGCTATAATTGTGCTGTTTTATTAATTACTGTTGTTAATCTCTTACTGTGTAGAATTGATAAATTAAATATTATCATAGGTAGGTACTTAGAGGAAAAATCAGTATAAATAGGATTTGGTACTATTTCAGTTTCAGACATCCACTGGGGATCTTGGAATGTATCCCGTGTGGATGAGAAGGGACTGCTGTATACCCATGTACCAGATGAGGAAACTGAGGCCTCAAGCAGTTAAGTCATTTGCCAAAGTTATACAGCTAATTCAGTGGGGGAACCTGAACTGGAAACCAGACAGGCAGGAGCAGGAGAGCAGGGAAGAGCCTGGAACTCAGGCATAGCCACCCTCACCCCAACCCTGTGCCCCGCTGATGACTCTCACTCTCCTATTTGGATTGAAATGCTCACATCAGCATCATTCCTTCGTTAGGTGAGGAAGGAGCACTGTCTCCAGATGCCCCGGGAGAACACCGCCCAGCCAGTGCCTGTAAATGACTCTATCAGGTCATTAGCACCTCAAAGGAACCCTGGCCACCCTTGGGGACCTGCCACAAGGTGCCAAGAGAAGCTGGATGCTTCACAGCCACAGTTTCTCTTAGTCTTCTCCTCTGCCCCCTCCCCACTAAACACACTCTTTTTTCTCTTTAGTTGCCATTTTTATTGAACATACAAATCTCGTGCCAGGCAGTGCTTAGCTAAACATTTTCTTATGCATTAGCTCTGTTTTTAGAAGACTTTTACATTTGAAAAATATAAGAAAATGGAGCCAAAAAGAAAAAAAAAGTAAAACTCCCTCCTAAAGCACTTTTAAGAGGAGAGTGTAAGAAGCAAAAGTTTTTCCCCTTCTGCTTCTCAAATGCTACCCCCTCCCCAACCCACAGAGGTTCCTTAAAGTAACTTTCTCAGTCATTCCGTGTGCATATTGAGACATATCTATATTCATGTCTTTATCTGTGATTATGTCTATAATCTAAATCAATATCTACCTATTTTGCTATCAAGCCACAAAATACCTCTATACAGTTGCTCAGGTGGTGCACTGCTCAACTCCCAGGGCCACCATTCACATAACCAGCCTTGCAATCCACTCACATATATTTTTCGCCTTACAAAAATGAGATGAAGGCCAGGTGTGGTGGCTCACACCTGTAATCCTAGCACTTTGGGAGGTTGAGGTGGGCGGATTACTTGTGCTCAGGAATATGAGACCAGCCTGGGTAACATGGCAAGAGCCTGTCTCTACAAAAAACTTTTTAAACTAGCTGTGCATGCTGGCAAATGCCTGTAGTCCCAGCTACTCAGGAAGCTGAGCTGGGATGATCACTTGAGCCTGGAGGGTTGAGGCTGCAGTGAGCCATAATTGAGCCACTACATTCAGCCTGGGCCACAGAGCAGGACTCAAAAAAAAAAAAGAGAGAGAGAGAAAGAGAGAGAGAGATGAGGCCTTCCATATGGACATCTTTCTGGGTCATCAGATGGTCAGAGCTTCCTCATTCTTTATGATTTCTGCCTATACTAGACCCTAGTATGGATGTATCTTAGTGAATCTAATCCTTCCCCTAATAAAGATTATCTAAGATGTTCCCAAGCTTTTTGATTTTTACAATGGCCTTTTAATACTCATAGCAGTCTTTTGAGGATAGCAGCATTACACCTATTTTAAACAAAGGAAACTGAAGCTCAGAGCGGTAGAATAACTAGCTCAAGGATGCAGTTACTATAGGGTAGTACCAGGATGCAATCCCAGGTCGGTTTGATTTCATGTTTGTATAAAGCAGTTGATACTGAGGTTGGATCACAGCAACTTGGATCATAGCAACTCTCAGTAAGTCAAGATCATCATTCCCACAGCTTGATACTAATAAATATAATAGACAAAAGGAGTCATTACCTTTGCCTGGAAGGGCAGAGGGAAGAAGAATAAAACTTACTTAGCACTCAGAATGTGTCCAGCACCTTACCAGATGTCCTTTTTTTTTGAGGCAGAGTCTCACTGTGGCCCAGGATGGAGGGCAGTGGTGTGATCTCGGCTCACTGCAACCTCCACCTCCCAGGTTCAAGCGATTCTTCTGCCTCAGTCTCCCGATGAGCTGGGATTACACCACCACACCGGGCTAATTTGTTTATTTTTAGTAGAGGCGGGGTTTCACCAAGTTGGCCAGGCTGGTCTCGAATTCCTGACCTCAGGAACTCCTGATCTGCCTGCCTTGGCCTCCTAAAGTGTTGGGATTACAGGCGTGAGACAACATACCCAGCCACTAGATTTCTTATATACATTTTTTATTGAATTCTCAAAGAGCCGGAAAACAATAAAGCCTGTTAGAAAGACACTGCCATCCCTGTGTATAAAAAGCTGAAGTTCAATAAAGGCAAAGGTCCCAATGTCACACAGCAAATGGTGGATCTGGGATTTGAACCCTTGCTTATATTTCTAGTGGATACAGAATTCAGCCCACAAACCCAGGTGTGTGTGAATATAACTATTTTTCTGCAAGTGAACTTAGTTTCTTAATTTCCTTGCTAAACCTGCCTCTTGCCTAGTTTTTCCACCTCATTTCCTAGTACCACTACTTACCCCAGCCATACACAGGCAAAAAGCATAGACATCACTGGTGCCTGTTTCCCCCACTCCCCATACCCAACACACCAAGTCTCATTGGCTCTGCCTTCAAAAATATCATCGTAGCCAAAGGCAACAGCTTCTCCCACTTCCCCAGCTGCCAGTTTAGCTCAAATCACCATTGCCCCCACCCCAGATCATTCTCCATCTGGCAGCCTGAGGGACCATTTACAAAATGCATACCCTATCATATCACTCTCCTGCTTAATCCCTGAAACCCCCATTGCCCTTGAAATAAATGCTCCTCAGTGGCCCATGTGCTCTCCCTCCTGTGGTCTCAGCCTTCTCTCAGCTTTTCCCTCCTTCTCCCTCTACTCTGCTGTTCCCTACTGGGTCTCTTCTGTTCCTCCACACACCAGCTCATGCTACTATAGGGCTGGCTCTTCCTCTTCCCTCTGCCTGCACTGCTTGTCCTGATTTGCAAGGAGGCTGCTTCTTTCCCCTTTCAGCTCTCAGGCCACACAGCCCCCTCAAAGACCTCCTCCCTGCCTCATCACCCTCGGTCACTCCGAGCCCCTTATCTTGGGGGTCTTTTTAGCTCTGATTGCTGTTGGAAGTCATTTGTTCCATTGTCCTCCCCATCCCCTTGAAAGAACCAAGAGTGCTGTATGTCATGACCCCGGAGCCACAGTGCCTGCAGGGATGCCAGGCACAGGGCAGCTATTTATTGAGTGAAATGAATGAATGAATTTATGTTATGAGTTCTGTGTCTACTGGGGGAAGAGGGCAGGAATTTCATATCAGCCAATTCTTTAATCTCAGCCAATTCCTTCCCTTGAGGGGTGTCTAAATTCTGGGGGACAGCAGAGGTGGGTATATGTGGTCTGGATCATTGATCCATGACAGCATCTGCTGAGATGTTCTCATTCCCTGGGACAAAAGAAACATCATCAGGTACATGGGAATAAGGGTTAGGGGGACGTCAGTTAACATTCAGCAGAGTCACCCACCACCAATCTTTAGCCCACTCTATTCTCCCACACTCCTGAGATCAGGAACACTCAGGACCCTGGGAGCTCCCTTTCCCAAGTCCTAGGAGCCAGACCCCAGGGATTGCGTACATCAGCTGGAATGCATTGCTGAGCGCAAGCCCCGCCAACCCCAGCGAGCTCTGCCCCTGGGAGAAGGTGCTCAGTACTGTTATGCAGCACGGGCTGGTGAGTCACAGTTTATGAGCCGCCTCATACCCATCACTTTGATGCTCACAACAAGCCCGACAGGTAGGAAAAGTAGAGTTTATGAGCTTCTTTTCACAACTGTGGAAACCAAGATCAGAAATGGTAATGTGAGTTGCTCAGGTTTGCAGAGCAGGCATGGAGGCAAAGCTGGGACTGGGAGACTATTACATGGTTAGAGCTTAATAAATGGTAGGTGCTGCTGTTCCAAACAGGTGAGGACTCTCAGTTCATGAGGACTCTCAGTCGCAAAGTACAGAAATCCATTTCAAATAAGTGTAAGCAGCCACATAAGCTATTGGCTGATGGAACTGAAATATCGAAGGTTTACCTGTTTCAAGCACGGCTGGAGCCAGGGGCTCAAATGATATTAGCAAGATTCAGATCATCAACACCTCTCAGCTCTATTCTGAAATCTCTGCCTTGATTTCACCCTCAAGCTTGCTGTCTCCAACGTGGAGGGGTTGGGGGCTTGGCAACTGTAGCCCCAGCCCACTAGCTTAGCCACTCAACGGAAAATAACATTTTTCTTTTTTTTTTTGAGATGGAGTTTCGCTCTTGTTGCCCAGGCTAGTGTGCAATGGCACAACCTCTGCTCACTGCAACCTCCGCCTCCTAGGTTCAAGCAATTCTCCTGCCTCAGCCTCCCGAGTAGCTGGGATTACAGGCATGCGCCAGTAGGCCCGGCTCATTTTGTATTTTTAGTAGAGACAGGGTTTCTCCACGTTGGCCAGGCTGGTCTCGAATTCCCGACCTCAGGTGATCTGCCCGCCTCGGCCTCCCAAAGTGCTGGGATTACAGGTGTGAGCCACCGCACCCGGTCAACATTTTTCTTTCTCAACATTTCTAACCAAGGTTCCAAGACTATCTTCACTGGACAAACTTGGTCACTTGCCCTACCCTGAACCAATCACTCCAATCAAGCTGGTGAGACATGTTTATTGGCCAGATCTGGGTCATGTGCTCACCCTCTTAGCCAACCACTGTAGCCAGGAGAATTTAGAATTCTGATTGGCCAGGACTGAATCACATGCGCACTTCTGAAACTGACAATGGAGTCACCCTATGCTCACCTCACTCTCTGCACAGGCTGAAGTGGGAGAGAAGGCATTCCCTACCGTGGAATGAAGGTAGCCTTACCAGTGGAAGGGAGAATGGAAGCTCCTCTGGCAGCTAGAACAGATGTTTCCTCCAGATGCCTGGTACAGACCAGTAACCTCAGCCCCTTGACCAGAGAAACATGCCATGATCTCTGTCTCCTGCCACCTGATCCTGAACCAGTCTAGCTAATGACGCCTAACTGGAGGCTCCAGGCTCGAGGCTCAGGCCAGAAACAGAGGCTGGCCTCTCCCTGCTAATGGCAGCAGGTGACGGGGATGAAGGAGGTGGCGGTAAATGTGATGGTAGCCCGGCATCCTCCTCATGCAGAGAGGTGAAGTCCTAAGTCTCTAAGGAGTGGCCAAGGCAGGGGCTCCAAACCAAAAAAAAAAAAAGCCATAGCAATGAGAGAAGGAAGAGGAAAAGAAGACTCGGGCTCAGAGAGGCTCTGGAATAAAAGGAGACTCTCAGGCAGTGAAGAGATGCCAATAAACAAAGCTTAAAGGACAGTTCATCCAGGCTGGGTGCTGTGACTGATGCCTGTAATCCCAGCACTTTGGGAGGCCAAAGTGAGAGGATCACTTGAGCCCTCACTTCGAACTCCTCACCATGAGTTCGAAAGCAGCCTGGGCAAAATAAGAAGAACTTGTTTCTACGAATATATATATGTATTCGTAGTATATATATATATATTCCTAGTGTATATATATATATATATGGGGGGGCTGAGGTTGGGGGGGATCGTTTGAGCTCAGGGGTTAAAGGATGCAGTGAGCTATGATTGTACCGCTGCACTCCAGCCTCAGTGACAGAGTGAGAACCTGTCTCAAAAAAAAAAAAAAAAAGAACAGGCCGGGTGCAGTGGCTCATGCCTGTAATCCCAATGCTTTGGGGGGCTGAGGCAGGAGGATCGCTTGAGGCCAAGAGTTCAAGGCCAGCCTGGGCAACATAGTGAGACCACATCTCTACAAAAAAATGAAAACAGTAATGGAGCATAGTGGTGAGCACCTGTAGTCCCAGCTACATGGGAGGCTGAGGCAGGAAAATCACTTGAGCCCCGGAGTTTGAGGCTGCAGTGAGCTATGATCATGCCACTGCACTCCTGAGTGTCACAGAAAGACCTTGTCTCAGAAAATAAACAAAGTAAAAACAATTCAGACGTGAAGGAAATACGCAGTACTCATCCCATACATTCATTTGTCCACTTGTTTATTTAACAACCTACTATGTGCCAGGTCCTGGGAAGACAGCGGTGAGCAAGACAGAGATGCTCTCGGGATTTACAATAGACAGGAATAAACAGACACATCATTAAACTCATAATTAATCCTTTGTAATATGTGCCTGAAAGAGAAGCACAGGGTGTGGTGCTGTGAGGGCAGATTATTGGATGGCATCAGCCTGGGGACATATTTTTGGTAAGATCTGAAGCCCAGATAGAAATTACTCAAATGCAGGATGGAGAGGGAGAAATAATTGAGGCTGAGAGTGCTCGTGCAAAGGCCCTGAGGCAGGAAAGATAAAACAAAGCCTGTGCGGCAGGAATTTGGTGAGAAAGATTTGGAGAGGGGCTGGGGCCACATCACACAGGATCTCGTAGGCCAGGTTAAAGACTTTTGTCACCATCCAACAAGAAGTTGCCCAAGATACCTGCAGACATATACAAAGGACAGTCTGATGTTCAGGGCACAGTTATAAAGCACCTACTGTGTATCAGATTGGGTGCAGGATATTTGGGATTCAGTGGTGCTTATAGTCTAGGAAATAAGAAGACAGAAAATAAACTAGGCAATAAATATAAACAAGATATTTAGCATACTCACGGATCATCGTAAGCTTAGCAAAGAAAGTGACTGGAGATGTTCAAGTGATGTGAGGACCTGACGGCCCCGTGAAGGGCTGGGAGAAAGTGGTCCAGGCAGAAAGAGCATCAGCTGCAAAGGGCTGGCAGCCATAAGACGTGTACTCACCAGTGCGCCCACAGAGAGTCACATCCACAGGCGGGCATCATGTGCCCATTTACATTCCTTGCTCTTTCAAAATGCGTCTGCATCCACCTCTGATAACCTGGGATGCCCCCCACTCTCACCCCGACTTCATCACATACACACATACACCCTTTCGTAGCCTCACCCCACTCAGAGACAGCCCCCGCCACACCCCCATCATATGGCAACTAGCAAAGATCCTAAGGGCTGAGTTGGCAGGGAGAATGGGGATCTGGGGGAGGAGACACCGCCCTCTTTCCCTTCTTCAGCCAAGAGGCCTGGGGGCAGCTCAGATTCAAGCAGGGGTGGGGGAACCACCAGGATGTCCATGCAAGTTGGAGGGAGGCATCCAGGTCTTTACCTTGCAGAACTAAATCCCAGTGTGGTGTTTGCTCAAAACGCCAGAACTATTCCTGGATGTCAGGTGCAGTTAATGGTTGCCGTGGCAACCGCCCATGCTTAATGAATAGAAGAGAGTAAAAGACGCCCCGGATAAATGTCAAGGCCCGGGATGGATTTGCTTGGGAGCAAATCTGTTAGCGCTGGGCAGAGCTGACCAGTGAAGGTTGAAATGAGCAGTCCAGGGTAGCTGAAGACAGATCCAGGAGGCTCTCTTCTCCTTCTCAGCTTAGCATAGTCAGAATGCTAACATTTCACAAAATGTCAAAAAGTGTGGCTCTTTATACAGACAGTTAAACATAGGCTCCAGTTTTGCAGGTTTGATTCTGCACATGTTTATGTAGTTTGCAGGGAACAGAAATCTAAGCCCAGGTCTCTCAGGAGTTGAGACGTCACTCTTTTCTTTTTTCTTTAACTCTTTCTGCATTACCTTTTTTAATGAAGAAAGTGTCAAATTAGGGTCAAAAATAATATTTTAAACTCTGAACCTCTACACATTATATTGTCATTGTGCTATTTACATGCTGCTTACAGGATTAGAAAACAACTGGTAGTGGCTGGGCCACGGTGGCTCACACTTGTAATCCCAACACTTTGGGAGGCCAAGGCAGGTGGATTACTTGAGGTCAGGAGTTTGAGACCAGCCTGGCCAACATGGTGAAACCTGTCTCTACTAAAAAAATACAAAAATTAGCTGGGCATGATGGCATGCACCTGTAATTCCAGCTACTTGGGAGGCTGAGGCATGAGAATCTCTTGAACCACAGAGGATGGAGGTTGCAGTGAGCTGAGATTGAGCTACTGCACTCCAGCCTGGGCAACAGAGTGAGACTCTGTCTCAAAAAAAAAAAAAAAAAAGAAATGAAAAGAAAACAACTGGTAGTGTCTGGTAATAAGGCATAAGTTAAATGCCGCACAATGAGCATCCGTCACGTCCTCTGGAGCATCCCAGTGACCATGTGCATAGCTGCATTAGGGAACCATGTCAAACTCTGTTGGCCCATGAAAGTGAAGCCCAAGTCCAAGGTACGGACCAGCTCTGCACTCGCAGCTGCAGTCAAGGACTCGGGACTCACCATGGCTGTAATGCTTGCTTGTAGGGAGACCTCAGATCAGTCTCAGAAGGCCTCAATCCCAAATCTTCTAAGGGGAAATAACCCTCCCCACAAACCTTCCACATCCCCAAACCTATCTTGCCTATCCTCCAGGCAGGGTCTCAAATACTCCCTGAGGGCAAGTTTTTTGTAATGTGATGACAGTAGGGTGTGTCCATCTGATGACAGAGGCTGGAGCACCTCCCGAGGTCGCAGCACTGCTCTCAGCCTCTGCTATGCATCAGAATCTTGGAGAAACATGTTCAAAAACACAGGTTCTCAAAGCCTCTAATTCAAGGCATTGTGTAGGTGCCCAGGAATGCACTTGTTTGTTTGTTTGTTTTAAGGAGATCCCAGGTGATTCTCATGCAGGTGGACCCAATTTTTCCAGGCACCTCTGAAAGAGAGATGTCTCCAGTTAAAAAGCAGCTAAGACCCAGGAGCCACAGCTATGACCCTTGTTCTCTTCAACCCTTCTCCCCAGAAGCCCCAGAAGCCTCTGTGGTCTGAAAACAGGATGAGTTCTGCATGCTTTTTAATGCCTGCCAAGGTAGGGTTAAGAAGACTTTCAGACACTCTAAGCAATGAAATGATCAGGGTGACCACCCTACCCTCATAGATCTCCAGTGTTAGTAATACTAAGCTGTTAAGTAAGGAAGATCAACACACATCTGGTTTTTTTCTGTTGCATTTCAATGCTTTTTGTACATGTCAAATATCAAATAATTTATAGTTGTCATTCTCTCTGTCTCTCTCTCTCTCTGTACCCATGCTTTGCTGGTACCCCAGACACATGACTATTCTACCGAATTGGTGACTCCTACAGCAGTGCCTACAAAGTTTCAAGGTACTGTGTTGGTGAACATGCCCTATGGTCTAGGCTAGGAAAGGCTGGGCTCTTGGCTCTGAGCTCCAGGACTAACCAGAATCAAAACCCTCAATAACCAAACAATGGAGGACCAAGGAAAACAGTTCACTCTAAACCTCCCAAACCCATTCAATGGGCCGATCAAGCAAAGAGCTCAAAACCAGGCTCTTTAGAAATGAGGCAAGCCTATTCATCATGCACAGAAACGGACAGGTAGCACGGACAGTCATTCCTCATTAAATTCCCCATACTCTGTTTTAAGGTAGTACCCTCTCTCGACAAGGCATACCTCTGTGGACTCTGGCTTGACTACTGTTCCACCCCCATCACCAGTGGCTTCTCCAAAAGGCCCAAGGTCACTTTCAATGATTCCTCTAAGATGCACTTTCATTCCTGCTCCTCCACAAGTTCCTAGCATGCAAAGAGATTTCTCACACTATAAATCAGATTGTGTTTCTCATGTGCTGAAAACCCTCCAAAGCCTGGACCATACATGCTCCTTTTCAGTTCTGGACCCTGGCCTGTAAGAAGCTCGATGATATGTGCCTGCTCCTTCATGGGCCTGATCTTATCCCACTTTCCCCCTCACTCACTCTGCTCCAGTTGCCCTGAGCTTGTCTTTGTTCTAGAAACACGCTAAAGTGCCATCCTTCCCCAAGGCCTTGACACTTGCAGTTTCCTCTGCCTGGAAGGCTCTTCCCTCAAGTCTTCCCATAGGTGGCTTCCTCTTGTCACTCAGGTTGACTGATCAGATAGGCCTTTTCTGTCCACCCAATCTCACAACTGTCCTCCCCCACCCCAATCACATTCTCTCCAGGGTTTATTATTTTCATGGAACTTACCACTGAAATTATCTTTTCATTTTTAGTGACGCATTTGTTTCATTTATTTCTTTGTTTAAGCTAGATGTCTCTCCACTAGAACATAACGGCCTGGTCTATTTTGTTCACTGATAAATTTCAAGTGCTGGAAACAGTGCTTAACACAAGCAACCTAGGTGCCTCTCCAGGTATCTATTGAACAAAAGAATGAATCAGGGACCAGGTGCGATGGCTCATGCGTATAATTGCAGCATTTTGGGAGGCTAAGGTGGCAGATCAATTGAGGTCACAAGTTTGAGACCAACTGGACAACATAGTGAGGCCCCATCTCTACAAAAATAAAATAAAAAGATTAGCCAAGGGTGATGACATGCACCTGCAGTTCCAGCTACTTGGTAGGCTGCAGTGGGAGGATCACCTGAGCCTGGGAGATTGGAGCTGCAGTGAGCCATGATTGTGCCACTGCCCTTCAGCCTGGGCAACAGAGCAAGACCCTGTCTCAAAAAAAAAAAATGAGAAAAGAATAAATCAGGATGTGCATCAACCACAGTTCTGTACACCAGAATAAAATGTTTATTTCTCAGAAACTGACTCGTTGTTCTCTTATTAGAAGAGGTAATTTGTAATTGCTATACCCTAAGTGCTTCATCTTGATCAGGGTCCAAGCTCAGCTCAGCGTCCTTGTTACTATGAATTCATTATCCAAATCCCTGTGCACAAGTTTGTACGGACAGGCAAGTAAAATCTGTCTTAATATGAATATGTGCATTCATGACCGGACCAGTTATAAAATCATTCCCTACACAGGCACCCCCCTCCCTATTCCACTCCACACCCCTGCCCCATTTAACACTCTGCAATTCGCGGTTTTTGTCTGACAGCCTGTTTCTGATTGCCAGCTCTTGTCAACACGTGACAATACAACAAAAATAGGAGGCAAAACGTGATGTGTTAACCACGGGTAGACAAGAGCCTGCTGGAGGGACACAAGCTAACAATGGAAGAAGAGAAAATTGACAAGAACGATGATGTGATAGACACATCCAATGATTTGAATATCAAAGAATTAACAGGAGCCCTTAGGAAAACTGATGACATGCTCAAATATTTCTTGCAAAAATGACCCATTTTATGATCCTGCTGTGAAAGTCAAACTTTATGATCTTGTCAGGGAAGGGAAAGATTTCATACTGGACTACCATGCGATTTTATCAGAAAAATTATGCATGCCCCACCCCTGCCACTCCGAAATCAAAAAAGCTTACTTTTTTTGTTCACCCTAGTACATAGTTAAAGAAGATCAGAAAAAAATCAGCATGTTTTCCTGAATTATAATTTCATTTTCAGATAAAGTTGGAAGCATGTTTTGGGACTTGATTGTTTACTATGAATAGGAGGCCCTGGGTTTTTTTTCTTTTATTTTATTCTCTTAAAAAAAAATTTCAAAATGTTACAGGTTTCATTGTTATCACTGCAATACATATACTGTTATGGAAGCATAACCCGTGTTTCAATCTAGCTACTTACAATTTTCAGACACCATGATCGACAGTGCCCATTCTCATCTAGAAAGAGGCTTTAGTCCCTATTTTTGAGTGGACTCACCTGAAGGCTGTGGTCTTTGACCTTAGCTGCACAGTTAATCACCCAAGGAGCTTTGAAAAATCCATAGCCTGGGCAACATAGCAAGACCCTATCTCTACCAAAAAAAAAAAAATTTAAAAATTAGCCAGGTATGGTGGCATGCACCTGTAATCCTAGCTACTCAGAAGGCTAAGGCAGGAGGATTGCTTGAGCCCAGTAGTTCGAGGCTGCAGTGAGCTATGATTGTGCCACTGCACTCCAGTCTGGTGACAGAGCAAGACCCTATCTCTCAAAAAGAAAAGAAGGGGAGGGGAGAGGAGAGGAGAGGAGAGGAGAAGAGAGGAATTCAGATGCCCAGATAAAGTAAGAATCCCTGGGAGTAAAACCCCAGCCTCAGTGTTTTTCAAGCCTCCCTTCCCAAAGTAATTCCAATGTGAACCGATGTTGAGAATCACTGTTGTAAGGCATCCTTATTCTCAGATAATAAAGATCTGCTGTAACAACAGGGGCCCAAACATTCTTAATCAAGGGCTTAACCCAAGTACTCAGGAAGCACAAACACACATGATATTTGCTCTTCCTTCCTGATATCATAAAGCAAAAATCTTCACAAAAGAGTTCTAGCAAAAGACCTACAATGCTGGACCCTAGGTTCCTGCTGCCCTCTGTTTTGAGCTCTAAGCTGGACTTTTGGGGGCCTGGAATGTGGTTGCACTGGCTGGACTCATGCTGAGATGGATGTCAAGCTCTGGCTACAGAATTGGCCCTGTTTATGGGTTGGAGCAGGTTCCAGGCACTGTCGCTGGGCTAGGTGGGCTGGTGAGGAGTGCCAGCCCTCACTCTGAGCACATCATGACTGTCCAGAGCCTACTCTGAAGTGATATCTCTCTGTTAGATTCGTGGATTCACAGCCACCAAAATCTGCCCCAGGACCCTCCGTGTGGGCTGTGCAGAGGAGATGGATGTGAGAAGACCATCGAGAGGCTCTACTGATATCCTCTCCTTCCACTGGAGTGGGGACATCCTGGGGCAACCTGTCTCCACTCCCCATTTAGGATCTCCCTTCAGGACTGCAGACTCGGAAAGATTGGGCCTTGGATGATAGTCTCACTTCCCCAGGCCTCTCCGCTCTGGATCCAGTATTTCTTGACTTGAAGTCAGATCCACTAAATTCAGAGCTGTCTTTGAATGACCCAGAAATCTCTGTCTGGCCTTTGGCCAAAATTGGCATAGCAGGTTGGTCTAGCTCTATTCCCTCCCAAGAGTGATGGTTCCTGGGGCTCCTTGCCTGGGTTAGCGCTCTGTGGGAATACACATGCATGCACAGGTCTGCACATGTGTACCCATGTCTGGGTGAGGGCAGGATGAAGAAGGCCATACCCTCCAATTTTCCATTGCTTTCCTCTCACCCCCATGCCCAAAATAGAGATAATGATATTAATAACTGCCCCCTGTTAACCCTCTTTCCAGTGCTTGGCACTATGTTAGTGCTATTTAGAGGATTTTGCAAGAGCTCAGGGTCTAGGGTTAGACAGACCTTGGTTTTATGACTCAGCTTCCCCTTCTATAAAAGTATTTATTGGGCCAGGCACGGTGGCTCACACCTGTAATCCCAGTGCTTTGGGAGGCTGAGGCAGGCAGATCACCTGAGGTCAGGAGTTCAAGACCAGCCTGACCAACATGGTGAAATGCTGTCTGTACTAAAAATACAAAACTTAGCCGGGCGTGGTGGTGGGCACCTGTAATCTCAGCTACTCAGGAGGCTGAGGCATGAGAATCGCTTGAACCTAGGAGGCAAAAGTTGCAGTGAGCCAAGATCGCGTCATTGCACTCCATCCTGGATAACAGAGCAAGACTCCGTCTCAAATAAATACATACACACATACATACATACATAAAATAAAATAAACATACTTATTGAATTGACATCCACATACATAACACTTGCCATGTGCTAAGCATTGCTCTAATGCACTTGATGAACACTGACTCTTCTATTCCTATTGTTATTCTCAGCTTTCAAAGGAGGAAACTGAGGCACTTGTAAGTTAAGCAACTTGCAGAGCTGGGATTCAAACCCACTCATTCTGGCTCCAAAATCCATGCTCCTCAGCCCATCCTATGACCAACAATAGTGGCTGCTTCATGGGATTGTGAGCAATACCCAAAGAGCCTTTACCCAAGGCCTGGCAGAGCACATCTCAACAAACATGGGTACTATGATGATTTCTTTTGAAACCCCCAACAGGCTGGGTGGTGGCTCATGCCTGTAATCTCAGACTTTGAGAGGCCAAGGCAGGCGGATCACTTGAGGCCAGGGGTTGGAGACCAGCCTAGCCAACATGGTGAAACCTTGTCTCTACTAAAAATACAAAAAATAAAAAATAAAAAAAAATCCGCCTGCCTCGGCCTCCCAAACTGCTGGGATTACAGGCGTGAGCTACTGTGCCTGGCCCAGTAAATACTTTTATAGAAGGGGAAACTGAGTCATAAAACCAAAGTCTGCCTAACCCTAGGCCCTGAGCTCTTGCAATTTTGGTGGCACACACCTGTAGTCCCAGCTACTCGGGAGGCAGAGGCAGGAGAATCGCTTGACCCTGGGAGGCGGGGGTTGCAGTGAGCCGAGATGGCACCACTGCACTCCAGCCTGGGCAGCAGAGTGACACTCTGTCTCCAAAAAAAAAACAAAGAAAGAAACCTCAGCAATCTGGAGATCACTGGCATTTTTTTATTTATTTATTTTTTTTTTTTTGAGACGGAGTCTCGCTCTGTCTCCCAGGCTGGAGTGTAGTGGCATGATCTCAGCTCACTGCAAGCTCTGCCTCCCAGTTTCATGCCATTCTCCGGCCTCAGCCTCCTGAGTAGCAGGGACTATAGGCGCTCGCCACTACACCCGGCTAATTTTGTTTTTGTGTTTTTAGTAAAGGCGGGGTTTCACTGTGTCAGCCAGGATGGTCTCGATCTCCTGACCTTGTGATCTGCCTGCCTCGGCCTCCCAAAATGCTGGGATTACAGGCGTGAGCCACCGTGCCCAGCCAATCATTAACATTTTCTAACTGAGGAGATCAAGTCCAGGCACTGCGACTCATACCTATAATCCTAGTACTTTGGGATGCCAAGGTGGCAGGACGGTGTAAGGCCAGGAATTCGAGACCAGCCTGGGCAATATAGCAAGACCCCATCTCTACCTTGAAAAAATAAAACTAAAATTAAAAAAAAGAAAAACTAAAATGAAGAGATCAAGGCTGAGGGGAAGAAGGTGCCTTAGTCCATTTGGGCTGCTATAACAAAGTACCATAGGATGGGTGGCTTGCAAATAACAGAAATTTGTTTCTCATGATTCTGGAGGCTGGAAGTCTGAGATCAGGGTGCCTGCCGGGTGGGGTGCTGGTGAGGGCCCTCTTCCGGGTTGGTGGGGTCCTGGTGAGGGCCCTCTTCCAGGTTGGTGGGGTGCTGGTGAGGGCCCTCTTCCAGGTTGGTAGGGTGCTGGTGAGGGCCCTCTTCCGGGTTGGTGGGGTGCTGGTGAGGGCCCTCTTCCGGATTGGTGGGGTGCTGGTGAGGGCCCTCTTCTGGGTTGGTGGGATGCTGGTGAGGGCCCTCTTCCGGGTTGGTGGGGTGCTGGTGAGGGCCCTCTTCCGGGTTGGTGGGGTGCTGGTGAGGGCCCTCTTCCAGGTTGCAGATGGCTGTCTTTTCACTGTATCTCCACATGGCAGAAAGAGAACAAGAGAGCTCTCTGGAGTTTCTTTTATAAGGACACTAATCCCATTCATGACCCTCATGACCTAATCATGTCCCAGCAGGCCCCACTCCTAATACCATCATTGTAGGCATTAGGATTTCCTTTTTTGTTGTTGTTGTTTTGTTTTGTTTTGTTTTGTTTTGTTTTTATATAGAGTCTTCCTCTGTCACCTAAGCTGCAGTGTAGTGGTGCGATCATAGCTCACTGCAGCCTCAATCTCCCAGACACAAGTGATCCTCCCACCTTGGCCTTCCGAGCATCTGGGACTCTAGGTGTGTGCCACCATGTCCAGTTAATTTCTAAACTTTTTGTAGAGAGGGGCCTTGCCGTGTTGCTTAGGCTAGTCTTGAGCTCCTGGGCTCAATAGATCCTCCTGCCTCGGCCTCCAAAAGTGCTGGGATTACAGGTGTGAGCCACCATGCCCTGCAGGCATTAGGATTTCAAGATAGGAATTTTGAGAGGACATGAGCATTCAGTCCATTGCACAAGGCCATACAACTGGTAACTTAGTGGCTGGGCAAGGATTCAAACTGAAAGCTTGGGTTCCTACCAGTATACGACACTATCCCTCTAGAGGTCAGATAGGCACCTGCTGAAGAAGAGGCAGCCGATTTCTCCCCCAGATTGCAACCATCTGACTTATTTGTAAAAATCCACAGACAAGCAGCCTTATACCCCTTTGTGATTGCTGGTGACCACTTCCCAGGATCAGGCTGGGGCCCACGCTGCTGAGATCTGAAAGGAAACACTCAAAATAGGGACTTTGAGCCCCTTTTCAGCTCAAGTACCTGGGAAGCACCACTTTCTCCAGAGATAGACGACAAGGGCTTTAAGAGTTAAACATACAGGCCAGGTGTGGTGGCTCACGTCTGTAATCCCAGCTCTTAGGGAGGCAGAGGTGGGAGGATAGCTTGAGCCCAAGAGTTTGAGACCTGCCTGGGCAATGTAGTGAGATCCCATTTTTAATAATAATAATAATAATAATTTTTAAATTAAAAAATAGTTAAAAATACAAACATCCCATTTCTAGAGCCCCTCCCCATTCCTGCATGTTTGGAAGCCACCCAGAACCAGGTCAGTTATTTCAGTTACCCCAAATCTGGTGGTCTCAAGGTTACTCCCTACCCTAAGAAAGAGCTGGGGCTGACCTTGGTCCATGTCCATGTGCAACTCAACCTCCTAGATTTTCCAGAGGTTGAGTTGCACACGGACATGTGCAACTGAAGGGACATGGAGAGCTAAAGGGACAGCTAGAAGGGCAGCTGATGGACCCAGTGATCACTGTGCTGAAAAGACAGCTGGAAGGGCAGCTGATGGACCCAGTGAAACCACCGCAATAGGCCTTCTTTTTTCCTACTAGCCTCTCTTCCGTTCCTCAAACTCACCAAGTTCACTCCCACCCCAGGGTCTTTGCATTTCCATTTCCTTCTACCTGGAAAGCTCTTTCCTGGACTCTTCATATAACTGGCTCCTTCTCTTTTTTCAGGTCTGAGCTCAAGTGTCCCTTCTGCAACAACCCTATCCAGTTTTGCCCTCCACTTGCCCCCACCCAATGAAGAGTTACTATCACATCATCCTGTTTTGTATCTTTCTTGGTTTTTTGTTTTTGTTTGTTTGTTTTTTGAGACAGAGTCTCACTCTGTCACCCAGGCTGGAGTGCAGTGGCAAGATCTCGGCTCACTGCAACCTCTGCCTTCTGGGTTCAAGTTATTCTCCTTCCTCAGCCTCCCGAGTAGCTGGGATTACAGGCATGCACCATCATGCCCAGGTTATTTTTATATTTTTTTTTTAGTAGAGGCAGGGTTTTACCATGTTGGTCTGGCTGGTCTCGAAGTCTTGACCTCAAGTGATCTGCCTGCCTCGGCCTCCCAAAGTGCTGGGATTACAGGTGTGAGCCACCATGCCCAGCCCCAGTGTTTTGTATCTTTCAAAGCTCGGTTATATTGTCTATAGTCTCTCTCCTCAATGAGAATGCAAGTTCCGAGGATCAAGACCATCTCTGTCTTGAGCATTAAGGAATCCCTAGGACCTAAAACCAATCTTCACAACCCAGTTCTCACACTTACCTTCCCCAGTTCCCATCACCCCTCTCCTCTCACCTGTACCCACTGGATCTGTCCTCCAGACCATTAATCCTCTAAACACCTTGAGCTACTTTGAGTTCCCAAATGAGTTTTTCTCTTGTTCTCTCTCTCATCATCACACATGCTATTCCCTCTGCTTCGAGAAACACACCTCCCTTCCTCTGATTAACTTCTAATTAACCTTCAGGTCTCAGCTTAGACATAATTTCACTCCAAGTACAGTTAACAAAAATTATTCTGCTGAGTTATCAGGTGAGAGAATTTTTGGTGGTGGGGAAAGCACTTTTAATCCCTTCCAAACTGTTTTAATTCTCTATGTACATCTATTCTTTTTAATTTAAAAGGGATTAACTGAATAAAGGGTAATGGACTGTCTCTTGTTTTCTTTGTATTATTTCTCTGTATTGAAAAAATGTCGTAGTAAATGTGATTTTAAAATGCCAGTACCACAATGACTTAATTATTACAGCTTTATTGTATGGCTTAATATCGTGTAAGAAACCACCTCACTGCGCTCTTTCATTCATTCTACTGTGTTTTTTCAGCTAATTGCCTTCAGCTGCTTCTTCCTTTTTTTTTTTTTTAGCTGGAGTCTCGCTGTCTCACTCAGGCTGAGTGCAGTGGTGCCATCTCAGCTCACTGCAATCTACGCCTCCCAGGTTAGAGAGATGCTCCTGCTTCGGCACCCCAAGTAGCGGGGACTATAGGCGCCCGCCACCTCGCCCAGCTAATTTTTGTATTTTTAGTAGAGACGGGGTTTCACCATGCTGGCCAGGCTGGCCTCGAACTCCAGACCTCAGGTGATCCACCCGCCTCAGCCTCCCAAAGTGCTAGAATTACAGGCTTGAGCCACTGCACCCAGCCTACTTTCAGCTTCTTAAGTAGACTAATTCTATCACCTGGAAAAATTGTAATTTTATTCCATTTTTTTTCTGTTGCTTGTAACTCTTAATTCTGTTTTATTCCTTCTTGTGCTAGAATTTGTTGAACCATAACAAATAATCGAGGCAATGATAGGCATTCTTATCTCAGTCCTGATTTCAGTAGGAAAATTTCAAGAGTTTGACCTTTAAGAAAAAGTGTCAGAAGTTACAGCTAGAAGGGAGGAATACGTTCTAATATCCTATAGCACTGTAGGGTGAATATGGTTAACAATAACTTAGTGTGGCCAGGTGTGGTGGTTCACACCTGTAATCCCAGCACTTTTGGAGGCCTAGGTGGGAAGATTGCTTGAGTCCAGCAGTTCAAGATCTGCCTGAGCAACATGGCAAGACCCCCATCTCTACAAAAAATATAAAAATTAGCTGGTTGTGGTGGTGCACACCTGTAGTCCCAGCTACATGGGAGGCTGAGGTGGGAGGATCGCTTGAACCCAGGAGTTCAAGATCATCTTGGGCAACATGACAAGACCCGCATCTCTACAAAAATATAAAAACTAGCCTAGGTGTGGTGGTGCACACCTGTAGTTCCAGCTATAGGAGGCTGAGGTAGGAGGGTCACTTGAGCCCAGAACGTCGAGGCTTCAGTGAGCCATAAGCATGACACTGCTCTACAGACTGGGCAACAGAGCGAGACCCCGTCTCAAAATAAATAAATAAAATAATTTAGTGTATCTTTTCCAAAAGCTAAAAGAGGTAGATTTACCAATTACCTTGATTTGATCATTATTCGTTATATACATGTATCAAAGTATCACTCTGTATCCCATAAATATGTACGATTGTTACATGTCAACTTAAAAGGAACAGAAAAAGAAAAAAAGAGTATCCACTTAAGGACAGCACCCCTCCTCATGTGAAAGAAGTACTTTCCCATTGTCTGAACCAGAGACAACCTATTGGTACAATCTTCTATCCCCAGGTTGAAGCTGTGGCCACCAAAAAGCCAGTCTCTGCAACTGTACTTCAACACCTCTGGAAATCTCTTTTGGCTCTGTCTTTTGCTCCAAACCTCTTCCCGGGGTTCTGGGGTCTATGAATTCTCAGGGCTCAGCTCTCACACATGCCCTTCGCTGGGCTCCTGTCCTCCCTCACCTGAGCTCCTGTCCTCCCTCACCTGTAACCACTGGATCCGTCCCCCAGACCAAACGCCATTGATCCTTTTCCTGCTTTAGCTTCTACCTCTCTCTGCTCCAATGCCTGAGCTTAAAGCTGTGCCAGGACAGTGCTCTTCTCTGCATCCTGACTTCATCCTTGCAGTCTGCATGTTTTCACCATCTCTCTTGCTTCCATCTTCTACAGTGGGTGGGCAAGTCCAATCTCATTCTACTTTTCTCAGATTTACTGATATGGGAAGATACTCCTAAGAAAATACAAGTGAGAAGAACAGCACGATCCCAGTTTTGTAAAGCCATTTGTGTGCGAAAGCACAGGGGAAAAAAAGCCTGGAAGGAAATATACAAAAATGCTAAATAGTGGTTATTTCTGGGAGCCAGCAATATGCTACTTACATGACTGTCCGAGCTCACTTTGTGATGCATGTATGACATGGGGTGCCAACAGATTCATTTTCAGTGTGGAGTCTTCCTTGGGGAAAGTGCTTGATTCCTTTTCCTTCTATATTGCTTCTTAAAATCTCACCGTGGCGCCAGTGTGTCTCTTGTGATCCTAAAATACCTACCAAAACCAACGGTAATAATAGCTGTAATATACTGAGTTCCTACCATACTCCAGGAACTGTACTAAGTGCTTTATGTCATTGCCTAATTAAAAGATTTATGTGTAAAGTGCTGAGAACAGCAACTGGTGTAATAAGTGCTATTACTGCCTCAACTAATTCTCATGGCAACTCCATGAAGTTACTATTGTTATCTTCATTCTGTAGAAGAGGGAACTGAGATTTGGAGAGGTAATTTGCCATAGGTACCACAGCTAGTAAGTGGCTGAGTCAGGATTCATCCCTACGTGGGACACCAAAGACTGGGCTCTTACTAAATACATTTTGGTTCAGGGGTTGCAAACTCAAATATCTACAGGGCCAGGCAAGAATATAGAGCCAGGTGGGGACTTTGGCCCACTGGAGATTTTACACCCAGTCTAAAGAGGGCTGCTGATGTCAGCTACGTCATCCAGAGATTCATTACTCCCGCATGGAAATGTAAGACAGAGGTCCCTATTTTTGAAGAGAAACTGCGAATCAGTTTTTAATGTGAAATATTCAGAATTTTAAATTGCAGCAGCCTAGGCCAGGTGCGGTGGCTCACGCCTGTCATCCCAGCGCTTTGGGAGGCTGCGGCAGGCGGATCACCTGAGGTCAGGAGTTCAAGACCAGCCTGGCCAACATGGTGAAACCCCCTCTCTACTAAAAATACAAAAATTAGCCAGGCATGGTGGCACATGCCTGTAATCCCAGCTACTCAGGAGGCTGAGGCAGGAGAATCACTTGAACCCCAGAGGTGGAGGTTGCAGTGAGCCGAGATCTTGCCACTGCACTCCAGCCTGGGTGACAGAGCAAGACTCCATCTCAAAATAAAATAAAATTAAAATAAAATAAAATAAAATGCAGAAGCTTACTTAATTTTTAAAAATAAAATACGCAAAAGAGTATTGCAGGTAAAACAAACACACACAGATAAAACCGTAAAATGAAACAGTCTGCAACCCAGATTTGCCCCAGAAGCAAATATTATCTATTTTAGAAATACCAGCCTAGATTGCATCTTCTATCCCAAGAAGTCCCAAACTCCCCTTTGCTTTCCATTTTTGCCTTTTTGGGACAGAAATCTTTAAACCAGGGACCAGCAAAATTGTTGTTAAAGAGCCAGAGAGTAAATATTTTCAGCTTTGCTCTCTCTGTGGCAAATACTGAACTCCGTTATAGTGGCATCAACAGGTTTTATTTACTTTAGTTCTCAAAATGGCTTCATGAGGAGCCTAATGTTATAATGAGGAAATTGAAGCAATATAAACAAATGGGCATGATTATCTTTCAATAAAATTTTATTTTCTGACGCTGAAATCTGAATTTCACATTTTTTTACCGGTCACAAATAATATTCTTTCGATTTTTTTTCAACCATCTAAATATGCAAAAACCATTCTTGGCTCATGGGCTGTACAACCGTGGGTAGTAAGCTGCTTTAGACCATTAAAAACTGGTGACTGCAGGCCAGGCGCAGTGGCTCACGCCTGTAATCCCAGCACTTCAGGAGGCTGAGGCAGGTGGATCAGCTGAGGCCAGGAGTTCAAGACCAGCCTGGACAATATGGCAAAACCCTTTCTCTACTAAAAATAAAAAATTAGCTGGACATAGTGGTGCATGCCTGTAGTCCCAGCTACTTGGGAGGCTGAGGCAGGAGAATCGCTTGAACTGGGGAGGTGGAGGTTGCAGTGAGCTGTGATTACACCATTGCACTCCAGCCTGGGTGACAAGAGCGAAACTCTGCCTAAAAAACAAACAAACAACAACAACAACAAAACTAGTGACTGCGTCTCCAGGAGCTACTGACGTTTGCTGGTTCTAAGTCTTAGTTTCAAGCTGCCTGAAGCCACCATGAATAGGCCCATTTTGCAAGCAGATGCCCACACGTACGTAGTTCCTAATTCCTCAGTAATTCTGACTGGTCTGTATTTAGTAGTGTTCCCATTCCATCTTCACCTGAACACTTTCTTCCTTTGAAATCTTTCGTGGAAAACAGCAAATAATGAGGAGTACGGAAATCAACTAACAATGGATGGTGTCACTACCAACACCCTTCCCCTGCCCAGGCGCCCCTGGGACATGCCATGGGGAAGCATAGTTAATGGAGAAGCCACTGGTCCAGTTCATTGCCAACATCAATAGTAGGGGGTAGGCTATAAAATGATCATGAAGCCACCAGGCAAAGAACTTAGCACAACACTGAGACTTGTTGAAGAAAGTGCAATTCATAATAGTAGTTAGGAACTTTGGGGTCAGCTGGTAAATGTCAAGCTGTGTCCTTGAGTAAATCAGTGACTTGGCTAAGCTTCAATTTCCTCCTTATATTAATAATATTGCCTCATTATAACATTAGGCACCTCAGGCCGGGCGTGGTGGCTCACGCCTGTAATCCCAGCACTTTGGGAGGCTGAGACGGGTAGATCATGAGGTCAGGAGATCGAGACCATCCTGGCTAACACAGTGAAACCCCATCTCTACTAGAAATACAAAAAATTAGCCAGGCATGGTGGCGGGTGCCTGTAATCCCAGCTACTCAGGAGGCTGAGGCAGGAGAATGGCGTGAACCCGGGAGGCAGAGCAAGCAGTGAGCCGAGATTGCACCACTGCACTCCAGCCTGGGCGACAGAGCAAGACTCCGTCTCAAAACAATAATAAATAAATAAAAATAAATAAATAACATTACGCACCTCATAAAGTCATTTAGATAGCTAAAGAGGATAAAACACATAAATGTAGCCGGGCGCAGTGGCTCACACCTGTAATCCCAGTGCTTTGGGAGGCTGAGGCTGGTGGTTCACCTGAGGTCAGGGGTTCAAGACCAGCCTGGCCAACGTGGTGAAACCTCATCTCTACTAAAAATACAAAAATTAGCCAGGAGTGGTGGTCGGGAGGCTGAGGCTCAAGAATCGCTTGAACCTGGGAGGTGGAGGTTGCAGTGAGTTGAGATCGTGCCACTGCACTCCAACCTGGGCAATAGAGCAAGACTCAGTTTCAGAAAAAAAAAAAAAACAAAAAAACGCGTAAATGCTTAGGATGGTAACTGGTGTATAGTAGGTGCACACATGTGTTACTTATTATGATTTCTTATCCAGTCAACTGGAAGGGGATGGGGCTTAAAACCAAACAGGAATATATAAATGAAACTCTAAAATATGAACAAGCATGAATAAGGTCTTTTTTTTCCAATATCAGGGAATAAATTATGGGTCTGTCTTTTTTCTAAGAATTTCCTTGAGTCTTCTCTCCTGAACCTCCTTCCTGGTTCTGAGTCTATTATTTGCCTGGTAAGCAGAGAATCAGAACCAAGGAGATGTTCTACATATTCCAAGGTATTTATTATGAAATGGCTCTGGCCTGGAGCCTACTTATAGTAGAAATTAAATATATGACACTCTTATTTTTATGAGATCATAATAGACATCATGATAGTAGCCATAATAACAATGGCTACTATTCATAGTGTAATGGTGAAACCACAGCCTCTGAAACCTGGATCCAAAAATCAATTCCATCACTCACCGGCTGTGACACCATCTCCTCTGTGATTTTCCATTGTCTCATTATCAAATGTTAATATTAACAGCCTCTACCTCCTGGGGTGGTAAACAAGGGTAAATGAGATAAGGGATGTAAGGTTTCAGCTATGTGCCTGGCCAATTGGAAGCACTTAATAAGTGTCAGCCATTATTATGACATGCCTAGAGCTTTGCAAAAATTATCTCATGTTCATGTATAGCCTTATTTCATTCTTACAACAACTGTTCTGAAATACCAACGCAGCTCTGTCTGATTCTGAACCTTGTCCATTTTCCACGACATCACAATGCCCGCCCCCCTGATTCCACTCCAGCTACACAGACAGGGAAAGGGACAAGAATGCATAATTTCTGGAAAATTTTTTGTCCTTTAAAAGAACTGGCAGAGCTATTAACTGCCCCCAGAGACTGGTTAACTGTCTAGTTAACTAACACCCAAAATGATGATTAAACATCCACACCTCAGCCGGGCAAGGTGGCTCATGCCTGTGATCCCAGCACTTTCGGAGGCCGAGGCAGGTGGATCACCTGAGGTCAGGAGTTCGAGATCAGCCTGGTCAACATGGTGAAACCCCATCTCTCCTAAAAATACAAAAATTAGCCGGGCATGGTGGCAGGTGCCTGTAATCCCAGCTACTCGGGAGGCTGAAGCAGGATAATCTCTTGAACCCGGGAGGCAGAGGTTGCAGTGAGCCGAGATCGTGCCATTGCAATCCAACCTGGGCGACAAGAGCAAAACTCCGTCCCAAACAAAACAAAAAAGACAGCAAACATGGACGGATGTTCAAGATGCATGTTCAGCAAATCTGAGGCTCCCAAAGGGGTGAACCTCATAGTGAGGGAAATGAGCTGTGATCCTTTGGGAGGGCAGAGAGGGAAAGGGAGTGTCCTGTGGTTAGATATGAACATCGTTGGGGAGAGTGGACTATTCTGGAATGCCTGGATTCAGCTCTTGATTGGAATGCCGGTTCTATTTAGGTTGGCGCAAAAGTAATTGCACAACTGCACAATTACTTTTACATCAACCTAAATAACTACTTACCTGAGTGATTTCAAGAAAAATTCTTAAGCCCTGTTTCCTCATTGGTAAAATGAGCAGAAAAAAATGATGTACTTGAATTCTACCAGCTTTTTCCTTCATTGACTGGAGGAGAGGGGAAAGATAAGATAGTCTTCATAATTAGTGTTTATGTTTCATGGTGTTTTTGCCCTTCTAAAGTGGATCCCAACATCATGCAAAATCTAAAAAGTAGCAAATTTCCATCTCCTGCTTTGTATTGTTTATCTTTTGCCTCTACTGGTCTCTTTTTTGTGCCCTAAAGAAACATGCTGTTGATGACTGATCCCATTGGCTCATGCCTATAATCCTAGCACTTCGGGAGGCTGAGGAAGGGAGGATCGCTTGTGGCCAGGAGTTTGAGGCCAGCCTGGGCAAGATAGTGAGACCTTTTGTTCTCACTATCAAAAAATGTTTAATTAGCCACGCATAGTGGCACATGCCTATAGTCCCAGCTACTTGGGAGGCTGGGGTGAGAGGATCACTTGAGCCCAAGAGTTCAAGACTGCAGTGAGCCATGATTGCACCACTGCACTCCAGCCTGGGCCACAGAATGAGACCCTGTCTCTAATAAAAAATAAAGGTGCTCTTGGGCCTACCAGCCCAACAACCCTACAGCCCCCAACAACCAGAGAAAGGATCTGCACATAGCGGTGAGGACCCAGGCTGGGCCCCTGGAGCTCTGTCTCCTCCCCCAGGCTCAGAACCCTTATCTGTTTCCACAGGGGCTTTCCGAGGCGTGTGCAAGAAAATCGATCACTTCCCTGAAGATGCTGACTATGAACAAGACACAGCCGAGTATCTCCTGCGTAAGTTCCCCGACTTCTCGGGTCTCTCTGGGAGGAAGGGATAGGCCCCTGCCATTACCCAGCTGCCTCTGAGTTGGAGGTTCCTCAGCATCTGTCCCTAGAAATGGATAAGTGCAAAGAAGCCCCATGTGCCAGTACACAGAGACATTCAAGTGGTTCTGAGAGCAAAGCCTCTTTAGTTTCAATGAATTAGAAACAGAAAGAAGAAGCAGGGGGTAGGGTGGGGGATGGTTCATGCCTGTAATCCTAGCACTCTGGGAGGCGGAGGCCAGAAAGGATCGCTTGAGCTCAGGAGGTCGAGATCAGCCTGGGCAATACAGCAAGACCCCATCTCTACAAAAAATTAAAAAATTAGCTGCATGTGGTGGCACACACCTGTAGTCCTAGCTACTCAGGAGGCTAAGGTGGGAGGATCGTTTGAGCCCAGGGGATTGAGGCTGCAGTGAGCTATGATCATACCACTGCAGTCCAGCCTGGGTGACAGAGTGAGACTGTCCCTGAAAAGAAGGAGAAAGAAAAGGAGAATGAGAAGGAGAAAGAGAAAGAGAAAGAAAGAGAAAGAGAAGGGAGGAAGGAAGACAGAAAAGTAGGTGAGTCAAAACTGAAAGGTTCTTTTTAGTCAGTTTAGGAGAAAAATCTAAGGAACTTTCTCTAACCTGAATGCAAGTTTTCACTTTCCCAGGAGGGTTGATTGGAGGTGCTAATGGCAGAGTGCTAATGGGTGACATGAGGTGCTAATGGGTGAGGTCCCAAGGAGCCAGGCCTAGGAGAATAAATACAAACCCAAGTTCACCTCTTCTTTGACTTCCCTCCAGTTTCAGTCCTACTGGGACAGAGCCAATGTCTCTGTAGGATTTTTCCAAAGTCAGTAACCTGGATATGACATGAACTGTCACAACTACAGCATGTAGGAGCCAAGAGAATGTGGTGGCTTTGAGCCAAGGCCTCTGGAATCTGGGCTTTGACCCTTGTTTGACTCTACTAGCTGGGTTGGACCTGGGGCAAATGGCTTTACCTCTCTAGTTCCTACCTTTCTTCATTTTTTCTGAAATGGAGATTATAATGTCATCTATCTGACAGGGTCATGAAAATTAGCTTGGGCCCAACACATAGTCAGGAGGCAATATGCATTAGCTCCCGTTTCTTGCATGGGATTAGCAATAGCAAAATTCACTGCAGAGATGAGCCTTCCATTGGTCAAGGCACAGAAAGAACTTGATTTGGGATTTTAATGTAATTTCTTCAGCAAGAATGTGTGTTGAACTCACTCAAAATAATGAGGCCAAGTGCAATGGCTCACACCTGTAATCCCAGCACTTTAGGAGGCCAAGGTGGGAGGATCACTTGAAGCCAGGAGTTCAAGACCAGTCTGGGCAACATAGTAAGTTGCCTACTCTACAGAAATTTTTTTTTTTTTTTTGATTATCCAGGCATGGTAGTGCACACCCTTAGTCCCAGCTACTTGGGAGGCTGAGGTGGGAGGATTGCTTGAGCCCAGGAAGCTGAGGCTGCAGTGCCATTGCAGTGATTGTGCCACTGCATTGATTGTGCCATTGCACTAATCAATAATATTGATTAGTGATTGGCTACAGGGTGTGGAGGATAGTGTCAGATGCAGCATTATTAGGTTAATTTATCCTACTTGTGGCAAAAGCCAGCAATTTCAAGAGAAGAGTACCCAGCTCAAAGAGGAGAGAAGGACACGATCACTGTCTCATTTTAATGTCTCTCTGGGCCTGATAATTAAAAGGACTTGCATTACTCAGATAAAAGTTGTTTTCTTTTCTCACCCCTCACATCAGCAGCTCAAAAAGATTCAGTGTGGAGAGCAAAATTAGCCACACTTAGAGATGTAGCTTAACCAAAATTTGAGAGATGACACAGATCGCTTGCATCTTCTCAATAGAGAATGGCGTTAGTCATCACCAGTGGGGTTTTACCAAGAGTGCCCATAGATTTTCTTTGTTTTTCTTTTTTATGTTGATAAAACATGTTGACGTTTGCTCTGTCAGAGACTAAACAGAACTGTGACTTCTCTTCACAACTTGTATAGCTGATTTTAAGTTCTTCAGAGAGGCCCATAGCTTTTCTGACAAAGTATTTTTCTCTCGTCTGGGAAGATGTCCCTTCCTCTCTCCTCACCCCTAGCCCATGGTCCACCTAAGCTTCAGCAATAGCAGCAGAATTGGGCTAAGGTTAAGGAGAGGCCTTAATGAGCACACAGATTTCCTGCTGAGAGTTTTGGAATTCCTGATCCAGCCACGTAGGGCTGGGAGCACATTCCCGCAGGGTTCTCCCTGCCTGGCTGGTGTTCACTCTGCCAGTCCCTGTCCTGACCCACAACCCTGGAGGGATTGGGATTCTGCATATCAACTTTTCTGCTGTTTCCTCTTTCTCCTATGCTCTTTGGGGTAGGCTACACTATAAACCCATAGCAGTGTTACCGGAAAGGGGTCCAGATCCAGACCCCAAGACAGGGTTCTTGGATCTCACACAAGAAAGATTCAGGGTGAGTCCACAAAGTAGAGTGAAAGCAAGTTTATTAGAGAAGCAAAGAAACAAAAGAATGGCTACTCCATCGACAGAGCAGTGGCATGGACTGCTTGACCTAGTATATTATAGTTATTTCTTGATTAATGGTAAATAGGAGGCGAATTATTCATGAGTTTTCCAGGAAAGGGGCAGGCGATTACCGGAACTGAGGGTTCCTCCCACTTTAAGAACATAGGGTAACTTCTGACATTGCCATGGCATCTGTAAAGTGTCACAGCGCTGGTGAGAGTGTCTCTTCACGTGCTAATGTATTATAATTAGCATATAATGAGCAGTGAGGATGACCAGAGGTCACTTTCATCACCATCTTGGTTTTGGTGGGTTTGGGCTGGCTTCTTCACTGCATCCTGTTTTACAGCAGAGTCATTGTGACCTGTATCTTGTGTTGACCCCCTATCTCATCCTGTGCTTGGGAATGCAGCCCAGCAGGTCTCAGCTTCTTTTTACCCATCCCCTATTCAAGATGGAGTCGCTCTGTTTCCAACGCCTCTGACAGCAGAAGGTTCAAAGCCCACAGGTTCTGTTGACTAGAGACTCCCACAACACAGCATTGGACTTGGAAAGTCCTATTCAGACTCCAATGGTGGGGCTACACTTGAACAAGCTTATGTCCCCACCCTTAAGACCTTAACTTAGCTCCGTATAGTTTGGGGAGGAGAAACAGGGAAGGAAGACAGTAAAAACTTCTTTGATCTTAAGTCACCATGTGTCCACTGGGCTAAAACAAATGCAAGGTGGACTTCCACTGACTTAGGAGAAAATGGCAGTAGAAAATTTCCTGTCTGAGGCAGACACTTATAGCCAGAGTTGACGGAATCTGCTTGTATCTTATTTGTGGGGCAAAGAGTGGGGTCTCCCCACCAATGGGTTCCCAAATGATGATTGCACCACTTGGGAAACAGTCACATTTACATATCTCCTATCCACATGTTTCAAACATAAACTTTTTTTTTTTTTTTTTTTGAGATGGGGTCTTACTCTGTCATTCAGGCTGGAGTACAGTGGCACGATCATAGCTCACTGCACCCTCAAATTCCTAGGCTCAAACCTCTTGTGCTGGGACTACAGGCACCCACCACCACCATGTCTGGCTAATTTCTTTTTACATTTTTTGTAGAGCTGGGGTCCCCCTGTGTTGCCCAGGACTCCTGTCCTCAAACAATCCACCTGCCTTTGCCTCCCAAAGTGCTGAGATTACAGGCATGAGCCACTGTGCCAGGCCCAAATATCCATTTTTGTGTAACCAACACAGTTCAATAGCTTCAAACATTCAGATCATTTTCTTAGGGCACACATCAAAGGTTAATCATCCTTTGATTTTTTAAAAGGTATTCACTTTTTATTAATTACACTCATTACATTGAATATTCAAGCAATTCCTGTCAATATACAATGCAAATGATCCCTTTAAAGGTTAGTCCACAAGCCCCTAACAGGTGCTTGAAACCACTGGAGGAGACTTGCCCCTAATATTTGCAAGAGCCCAAGGCAAGAATCCAACTGGAAACCCATAGGTCATATGCGTACATTTTTACAAATTATAAATAAGTTGTGCCCACAGCTGGGCCCATTAAAAATAAGCTACACTCACATACAGAACCCCAGAGCTCACTCCCTGGGATGGCCCCGTCGACCTGGGAGCTAAAGGAACCAGGGGCCAGCTCTGTCTCCTGCAAGCCTGCATAATAGAACTGCAGGACTTTGCAGCAGGCCAGAACTCAGCAAGGACACTAATCATGCCTAACTAAAGTTAAGGGTTGATATAGCCAGGAAGGAAAACAGGAGGGGCAAGGAAGAGGATTTGGCCAACAGGCAGCAGGTGCATTTCATTTCATTGAAACTTACACATGTAAGTTTCTCAAGCTTCAGTTCATGGCCATCCAGCCTGTTAGAAAATTGGGCCAGTTTCAGTCAGGCATGGTGGCTCACGCCTGTAACCCCAGCACTTTTGGGAGGCCAAAGCGGGTGGATCATCTGAGGTCAGGAGTTCGAGACCAATCTGACTAATATGGTGAAACCCAGTCTCAACTAAAAATACAAAACTTAGGGTGGCATGATGGCATGCGCCTGTAGTCCCAGCTACTCGGGAAGCTGAGACAGGAGAATTGCTTGAACCCGGGTGGTGGAGTTTGCAGTGAGCCGAGATCGCACTATTACACTCCAGCACGGGTGACAGAGCGAGACTCCATCAAAAAAAGGAAGGGAAGGGAAGGGGGAAAGACGAAAGAAAGAAAAAAAAAGAAAGAAAGAAAGAGAGAGAGAGAGAAGGAAAGAAAGAAAGACAGAGAGAGAAAGAAAGAAAGAGAGAGAGAGGGAGGGAGGGAAGGAAGGAGAGAAAGAAGGAAAGAAAGAAAGAAAGAAAGAGAAAGAAAGAAAGAAAGAAAGAAAGAAAGAAAGAAAGAAAGAAAGAAAGAAAGAAAGAAAGAAAGAAAGGAAGAAAGAAAGAAGGAAGGATTGGGCAGTTTCAAAACCAAAGCAAAATCCCTTCCATCTTCTCTTTTTTTTTTTTTTTTTTTTTTTTTTTTTTTTTGAGAGAGTCTCGCAGTGGTGCGATCTCGGCTCACTGCAAGCTCTGCCTGCCGGGTTCACACCATTCTCCTGCCTAGCCTCCTGAGTAGCTGGGACTACAGGCGCCCACCACCACACCTGGCTAATTTTTTGTATTTTTAGTAGAGACGGGGTTTCACCGTGTTAGCCAGGATGGTCTCGATCTCCTGACCTCCTCACGCCTGTGTGCCGTCAGCCCCCCACTTCAGGTCTCCCTCTTCATCCCTCCTAGGCCCACAGGTTAAATAAGTTACCAAATTTTCAGAAAACTGAAAACACAAGCAAATGAATGAAAGTCCAGTAGCAAATGAAAATGGCCAGAGCTAAACAGGCAGAAAAACACCTAGTGAATATGGAGGTTAAAGGCTTGAACACTGAGCAATGTGAACTAAGTTTTGAACCCCTGAGCCAAAATAAACTCGCGTCCCTCCCTGGCCCCACCCCATTGCCTTGCACGTGTCCTTGGTCAGGAGAGGCTCCTCCATTCGCTCAGCACCTAAGACCAAACACAACTCGCAGCTCATGGCCAATCCATCAGCGAATTCTGTTGGCTTTACTTTCAAAATATAAAGTACACCCTGAATCTGGCCACGTCTTACCATGTCTACCCCCCTAGTCCAAGCTATGAAGGGCTCTTGCCTGGGTTATGGGGTTTTTTGTTGTTGTTGTTTGTTTGTTTGTTTGTTTGTTTGAGACAAGGTCTCACTCTGTTGCCCAGGCTGGAGTGCAGTGGTACGATCTCAGCTCACTGTAGCCTCCGCCTCCTGGGCTTAAGTGATCCTCCTACCTCAGCCCTCTAAGTAGCTGAGAACACAAGCACACACCACCATGCCTGGCTAATTTTTTATTTTTTTAGCAGAGATGGGGTTTTGCCATGTTGCCCAGGCTGATCTCAAATTCCTGACCTCAGGTGATCCTCCCGCCTCAGCCTCCCAAACTGCTGGGATTACAAGCGTGAGCCACTGCTCCCAGGCTTGCCTGGATTCTTGTGGTCCTACCTGTTACACAGGGCTCAGCCCTCAGAAGGGCCCCACCCTTGGTTCCATGCTCTGCTGTCACTATCTTGAAATTCTTAACAATTCTGGAACAAGAGGCCTCACTATTTTTTGTTTGTTTGTTCATTTGTTTTGAAACAGAGACTTGCTCTGTTGCCCAGGCTGGAGTGTAATGGCGCAATTTTCAGCTCACTGCAACCTCCACTTCCTGAGCTCAAGCAATTCTCCTCCCTCAGCCTCCCAAGTAGCTGGGATTACAGGTGCCCTCCACCGTGCCCAGCTGATTTTTGTATTTTTAGTAGAGACAGGTTTCACCATGTTGCCCAGGTTGGTCTTGAACTCCTGACCTCAGGTGATCCACCCACCTCTGCCTCTCAAAGTGTTGGGATTACAGGCGTGAGCCACCATGCCTGGCTAGGCATCACATTTTTGTGTTGCACAAGGCCCTGTAAATTATGCAGCTGGTCCTGCCTGTCATTGCTACTAGAGTGTAAGCCCCTTGATGACAGGACCCCTGGCTCCTTGGTAAACCAATGAGCACAGAATTTATTCAGCTGATGTATTCTGGCCTGGACCCACCAGAAAATACTCTTATACTGGATGGGTAAATACTGGGACCCCAATCACATGGGGCCCCTCTCCCAGGACCTTAGGGCCTTCCATGATCCAGAAAGTATTTAATAAGAAGCTGACACACGGACCTCCAGGACTCTGCTTTGACTCCTCAGCCAGTGTCCCATTTGAAGGGCAGTGCCTGCACCCTTGCGGCGGTTAAACATGTCAGCTATGACTGCAGCACCCGTCACAACACCTAACATCTATTAGGTGCTCAAGAAATATTTGTCAAATGAATAAGCAAATTCATTTGTTCATTCGTGACTAAATGGGTATTCAATGGGTATTGTCACACTCTCTACTATGCAAATGTAGATGCATGCAGGGAAAGATTCTGCATTTTAATGAGCAGCATGTGGTCTGATGGGAGTCCCTGTATGCAGGGCTGGCTGCGTCATTTGCAGGGTCCAGTGTGAAATGAAAATCCTGGGCTCTTAGGCTGGGCGCAGTGGCTCATGCCTATAATCCCAGCACTTTGAGAGGTTGAGGCGGGAAGATTGCTTGAGGCCAGGAGTTCTAGACCAGCCTGGGTAACTTGGTGAGATCCCATCTCTACAAAAAATACAAAAATCAGCCAGGCATGGTGGCACATGCCTGTAGTTCCAGCTACTAGAGAGGCTGAGGCAGGAGGATTGCCTGAGCCTGGAAGGTGAGGCTACAGTGAGCCATGATTGCACCACTGCACTCCAGCCAGAGTGACAGAACAAGCATCATCTCAAAAAAACCTCAGGCAAAAAACAAAACAGAACAAAAAACTTTTAATTTTTTCTGCAATTGCTCTCGATCTATCATGGTGTTTTCTATTTGCCGTTTAATATCACCCTCCTTGGGTGCAGGGACATTCTCCTGGTGAGTGCAAACCCTCCCAGGAACCTGAGGCTTGCACCCAACTCTGATTCTCCTTGTGTCCGTGCCTGGGCTCCCACCAAGGGCAAAGTGGGGGCAGTAGTCGCTGGGCTGAGGAGGGAGAATGGGCGTTTGAGAGCCTTTTCCAGGGAGGCAGGGAGGTGGGAAGATGTTGGTGATAGGTGGGGAGGTAGAGAGTGGGGTTCCACATAAGTCAAGTCTCCAAGCCCCAGCGCATGTGTCAGTGTCCCATCAGACTTCACTTATAAAACACACATTCAATTATAAAATTGTTAAGACTCTCAGAACGGTGACTGTAGAGCATCAACCCCAAGTGCCAAGACTCTTAAGCACAGGCCCTGAGCACCTGGTCTCATGCCCATGTTAGACATGGGCTCTGCTCTCCTCCTGTGCTGCCTTCCTCTCAGGCACTCCTACGCTTGCAATGGGAGGACCCCAGGGGCAGGCTGGGCACAAGCAGAAGCCTCTCTCCTTCTCTCCGCAGGAGCTGTGAGGGCCTCCAGTGTCTTCCCCATCCTCAGTGTCACGCTGCTGTTCTTCGGCGGGCTCTGCGTGGCAGCCAGTGAGTTCCACCGCAGCAGACACAACGTCATTCTCAGCGCGGGCATCTTTTTTGTCTCTGCAGGTGAGTGTCTGGCCCCAGCCCTGAGATCTTCACAGATACCAAACCGAAGCCAGGGCCACATGGAGGAAGCAATGCTATTCAGGGCTCCCTCCAGGGAAGGAGCAAGAAAATGTTCCAGTTGTTGTGCTAAGGATGAGAACTCAAAGAATTTAATTAGAACCAAAGATGCCAAAACTCTAGCTAAAGCCGGCATGAAGGAAAAACAGGGAGGAAACAGCATGGCAGGATCAGCTGAGATTGAAACAGAGAGAGGGAAGAAGAAAGGGGCAGGAGAGAGAAACAGAAAAGGAGAGAGAGATTTATGAGTGTACATACATGCTTGCTGCTTGCATATGTGGTACGTGTGAACTGATTGACTGGGAAGGCTAAAGTAGGAGGATTGTTTGAGCCCAGGAGTTCGAGACCAGCCTGGGCAGCACAGTGAGACCCTCATCTCTATAAAAAACAATTTTAATTAAAAAATTAGCTGGGTGTGGTGGTGCACACCTGTGGTCCCAGCTACTCAGGAAGCTGAGGTGGGAGGATCGCTTGAGCCCAGGACGTCAAGGCTGCAGTGAGCCAAGATCTTGCCACTCCACTCCAGCCTGGGTGACAAAGTGAAGTCTCATCTCTAAAAAATAAATAAGTAAATGTAAAAATATAGAGTTGCATTTTTGTGTTCACTTGGGCATGTTAATATACGATCTCTGGCCCTTTGAGATTTGTGTTTGACAGCTAATTATTGTTCAAGCCTCTCTTACTCGCCATTTTATACTCTCCTCCACTGTTCCTGTGCCAATCAACACTCTGCCATCACCCTGAAAAGTTTGAAAGTCATCACGAGAGTCCAGCCCCATCCAGCTTTTGAAGTACTCAAATCCTCATATCATTCCAAGCATCTCTGGGAACAAGGTAAAGACCAGCAGCCCAAGATGCTCTGGGGGAAGACCTTACAGTCAATAGGAGCCCTGACCAGAAGAAGGCACAGGGTGGCAAGGACGCTGAGAGACAACTTTCAGAAAAGGGTCCTGTTAAAGGGTCCTCTTCTCTGCCTTCTTTTACCACCCTCCACCTCCATCCCTTCACTGGTGTCCTGTCTTCCTTGCTTCCCTCTGGGTTTTCATCCTGCATCCTTGCTTTCATCCCTTTACCAGCTCTTCCTACCTCACTCCTCTTGGGATGGATCAGTGCCATCTGGATGAAATGCTTTAGAGAAGAAAAGAACAGGGCAGGGATGGAGGAAGACGGGGCTGGACTCTGGTGATGACTTTCAAACTTTGCAAGTTGATGGCAGAGTACTGATTGGGATGGGGACAGCGGTGGAGAGTATAAAATGGTGAGGAAGAGTGGCTTGCAACCCCCCTGGATTTCAATCCTGGATCCACCAATCAGGCCTTGGGAAATGTGATCATCTCTCTGTAATTTGGTTTCCTTCACTATAACATGGCAAATAATAATAGTACCAACTGCAGCTGGGCTTAGTGGCTCGTGCCTGTAATCCCAGCACTTTGGAAGGCCGAGGCAGAAGAATCACTTGAGCACAGGTCTTCAAGACTAGCCTAGGCAACATTGCGAGACCCGATCTGCACAAAAGTTTAAAAATTAGCTAGGCCTGGTCGTGGGTGCCTATAGTTCCAGGTAGTCAGGAGGCTTAGGTGGGAGGATTGCTAGAGCCCGGGAGGTCAAGGCTGCAGTGAGTCATGATCACACCACTGCACTCCAGCCTGGGTGACAGAGCAAGACCCTGTCTCAAAATAGTCGTAATCATAATGATAATAGTACCAGCTGCATGGGGTTTGCTGGAAGGAGACTGTATTAGTTTGTTCTCACACTGCTAATAAAGACATACCCGAGACTCGGTAATTTATAAAGGAAAGAAGTTTAATTGACTCACAGTTCCACATGGTTGGGGAGGCCTCACAATAATGGTGGAAGGCGAAGGAAGAGCAAAATCATGTCTTAACATGGCAGCAGGCAAGACAGCTTGTGCAAGAGAACTCCCCTTTATAAAATCACCAGATCACGCCTGTAATCCCAGCACTTTGGAAGGCTGAGGCGGGTGGATCATGAGGTCGGGAGTTCAAGACCATCCTGGCCAACATGGTGAAACCTGTCTCTACTGAAAATACAAAAATTAGCTGGGCGTGGTGGTGCACGCCTGTAGTCCCAGTTACTTGGGAGGCTGAGGCAGGAGAATCTCTTGAACCCAGGAGGCAGAGTTTGCAGTGAGCCAAGATCGCCCCACTGCACTTCAGCCTGGTGACAGAGTGAGACTCCATCTTGAAAAAAAAAAAAAAAAAAGCCATCAGCTCTCATGAGACTTATTCATTACCATAAGAACAGTATGGGGAAAACTCCTCCCTTGATTCAATTATCTCCACCTGGCTCCACCCTTTACACATGGGGATTATTAAAATTCAAGGTGAGATTTGGGTGGGGACAGATTGCCAAACCATATCAGAGACTTAACAGAGAAAGCACAATATTATTTTCTAGTATTAGAAAAGGAGCAACAACACGGTTCCAAAATCTGGAGCCCCACAAGATCTTGCTCGAATTCCTTCCCCACTGCTTCCCCTTCTGTGAGATGAGAAAGGGAGACTGTCTAAAGCTGAGTCTCTGGGAACCGACTCAAGCAACAGACCAGAAAGAAAACTGCCATCTTGCCCCAGGGGAATGAGATCAGCCCACAGGTGGCAGTGGCCTCTACCTTGCTCTGTGTGGACAGATGTTAGCATCTGGCAAACCCAGGGACTTGTTTTGTCTTGGGGCACGCTCCTGTCACTGGTGGCCCCGTCCAGATCTCCCGGGTGCTTGGCCGATCCAGAGGATCAGTACCAGTGTCATGCTGATGTGAGAGTTTCCTAAGAACAAGAGAAGATCATTATTTTGTCCCCCAAGGGGATTGTTAGGGAAGAGTGTGTCACCAGCAACTTTCTTCTCACAAGAGGTATTGTGAGGGATGGCAGGTAGGTTAGACACGTAGGAACTAGAAAGCGTGTGAGTGTGTGGAGGAAGCCTGACGGGAAGGCAGAGGCTTGGGGTCTAATCCTAGACCCTTCCACTGATCTCCCTAAAGAACCTGAAGATCTTGTTTTTCCACCTCTAAAATGAAAGGATTGGAGGATTCACTACTCTCTAAGGCTGTTTTTTGCTCATCTACACTAAGGTTGATCATTTGAGGCAAGCAATTAACAACCCTTTAAATCGGTAAATAAGAGTGCTGGGGGGAAAAAAGAGAAAACAATTCTTTATTGAGCACCTACTATGTGTCAGATACTATGCAGAATGCCCAAGAGTGTAAGCTCTGAAGTCAGGCTGCCTGGTGCAAACCTAGCTCTACTACTTTCCTGCTGTGTGACCTTGGGCAAGTCACTTAATCCTTCTGTGCTTCCATTTATTTCCCCATCTGAAAAATGAGAATCATAATGGCCACACCTCTTGAAGCTGTTAAGAGGATTAAATAAGTTGGTATCGATAAAGTGCCCAGAGTGGTGCTTATCATCCAGTATGTGTTCAACACATAGTAGCTGTTATCATATACAATGTACCATTTAATTCTCATATCAACTCCACTCATTCACTCATTCAACAAATATGCATTGCCCTCTTGCTATGAATCAGACTCTGGGCTGGGAGTTACAGCCATAGCAACGAAGGAGATAAGCCTAGTCCCTGCCCTCAGGGAGTTTACAGTCTGAAAGTAGGACAAAGCAATTGCCTACTCAGATCTTGTTTTCCCTAAGCCTTGTTACTGAAATCTAAATCCACCGTGGCTAAGAGCTCTGGATTCAAATCTCACTTCAACCATTTTCTATTAGGTTGATGCAAAAATAATTGTGGTTTTTACAATTACTTTTAATTTAATGGCTGTGCTCTACATGGGAAGTTACTTACCTTCTCTGTGTCTGTTTCCCCATCTGTAAAAGAGAAATCATTTTTTAAGTGGGCCTGCTGCAATGGTTAATAGGTATGATGCATATAAAGATTTTGCACAGTGCCTGGCACATGGTAAGCCCCCTGTAAACAATTGGCAACTCGCTTGGCTTCCTATCAGCTTAGTCTGATATCTGAGCCTCTCTTTGAACTTCTTTCTTTGCTTCCCCACTCCCCCCCACCCACCACGCTGCCCCCAGAAAGACCTTCTTTGGGGACTTTCCAAACTTTGCCACCAAAATATTCCTCATGGCAGAGGAGAGAAAAAACATGGCCCGGGGGAGTCAGGGGGCATCAATAGAAGCCACCTTCATTGAGCTGAGACGTCTTTGAAGTCTGACTCCCATTTAACTTAAAAATTCATGTGAATTCTGCCTTCTCCTCCTTATTATATCCATGTTCATTTTAATATAAAAGAATATGTCTTCCCTACTCATCTTCAAGCCAAATTGACACTCCAGGAAGAGGAGCCGTTTGTCACCCTGTGGTTTCTTGCAGCCTGACACAGAGCTGGATGTGTCAACCCGCATAATAAGAAATAGCTCAGTGATGAGAACTTGCTACCTACCTGCTGAATGTCTGTGCTGGGTACAGCCAAGAGGAGGCAGGAGAGAAGCAGCAGATTTTAGCCCTGTACTCTGGAGACAAATTTTAGATGAAATATAATGAGAAGTCCTATTCAAAATATTGAGGCTGGGCATGATGGCTCATGTCTGTAATCCCAACATTTTGAGAAGCCAGGGTGGGAGGATCACTTGAGGCCAGGAGTTCAAAACCAGACTGGGTAACATAGCAAGACCCCATTTCTAAAAAAAAAAAAAAAAAATTAACTTAGTTGTGCTTGGTAGCACATACCTGTAGTCCCAGCTATTCAGGAGGCTGAGGAGGGAGGATGCCTTTAGCCCAGGAGGTTGAGGTTACAATGAGCTAGAATTGTTCCACTGCACTCCAGCCTGGGTAAGAGAACAAGATCCCATCTTTAAAAAAAATCTAATAATCCTAATGCATGTGCACCAGCTAAGCAGAAGGGTGGCACTGGAGCACAGTCCTGTGTCTCCTGCTCTGCCAAGCTTTAACCCTTTGGTTGCTGGACTGTAAGGAGATCTTGGGGATGCCCACAAAGAGTACGGAACATTCAAGGAATAGAGAGAGAATTCAGGAGGCTCCTGGAAATGGTTATTCACCAACTGTTGTCGAAAACTATAATGAGGGACAACCTCCATTTAGCACCACCCTACAGGTAGCCTAAATTTGGAGGCAAAGAGATGCCAGCTGGTGTACCAACAACCTCCATGAGTCATTGTTGGCACCAAGCCCTGGATGAGGCCCTTGAAACAAAGGGACAAAAAGAGACATATCCCCTTCAGAGTAAGAACATGAGAAAGGTAGGCAGAGATGTGCACAGCCCTCCAAACCTCCTGCTCCTACTGACCACTACCTAGGAAACTGATTCCTCTCCAGTGGGCTAAGCAGTTATTTCCAACAATATTGGCACTTTGGGAAGCTAAGTCTGCAAGCCTCGCCTGTTGGAGGTAACAGCTTCCTGCTCCCCAAGTCCTGGTGCCCTGGTGCTCAAACAACAGCTGATCTGAAGCATTATCATATCCTGTGCAGATAAAAAGACTTGGTAAGCTCCCACCTCTTCCCCATGTGTTTATTTATTGTCCCAAATTGTAGCTGCAGACCCATACATTCCCACCGAGCAGCTCCATTTGGATTTTCCATAAGCACTTCCAACTTAATGTGTTCAAACCTCCTCTTTTATCTAAAGCTGGATTCTCTGCTGCCTCTTATTTGAGCTCAAAATGCCACCAGCCTCCCAGGCATCCAAGTTAGAACCCTAGTAAGTCATTCTCAATGGCTTCTCTCACATGCCATCGTCAACAGTCTTTCATCTCCCGGCTTACCCCTATTTAATTTTCAGGATCCGGCTCAAATGTCACCTCATCTTCAGTGCCAGGTTCTTAGTCTTTTTCTCTCCTTCTCTTCCTGAACAATTTTTATGTGTCTCCGGTAGAACCCTTACTGTATTTTCCTGTAATTGCATTTACATGTCAGTCTTTGCTACTAATGGTAAAGAATTCAAGGGCAGGGGCGTGTATCTTGTTCATTTTACAATCTTCATGACTTAGTGCCAAAGATTAAGTGTTGATGAGATGAATTGCTTCTAAGGGAAAAATAAGTGCATTCTGAGTTCTTCTGTACTTGCTGTAGGAGTAGGGTGTATTCTTCAGCTGAATACACATTGCCTGGAACTGAGCAGCAGAATTCTTCATTTCCTAAGTGACAGACCATGCAAGAAGAGCTAGGTGGTTGGATTTCCCAGCTATAATCCATTCTCCTCTCTCCCCATTACCTCCACATGTTCTATAAATATTTTAAGATGGAAAGTGACAGTTCTCTCCGAGGTGTATAAAGGACATGTTTTTCTTTTCCCCTTCTCTTAGGGTTAAGCAACATCATTGGCATCATAGTTTATATATCAGCCAACGCCGGAGACCCCGGGCAGCGTGACTCCAAAAAAAGTTACTCCTATGGTTGGTCCTTTTATTTCGGAGCCTTCTCTTTCATCATCGCAGAAATTGTAGGAGTGGTTGCTGTGCACATCTATATTGAAAAACATCAGCAGTTACGAGCCAAATCCCACTCGGAGTTCCTGAAGAAATCTACTTTTGCCCGCCTCCCACCCTACAGGTATCGATTCCGGAGGCGGTCAAGTTCTCGCTCCACGGAGCCCAGATCCCGAGACCTGTCTCCCATCAGCAAAGGCTTCCACACCATCCCTTCCACTGACATCTCGATGTTCACCCTCTCCCGGGACCCCTCAAAGATCACCATGGGGACCCTCCTCAACTCCGACCGGGACCACGCTTTTCTACAGTTCCACAATTCCACACCCAAAGAGTTCAAAGAGTCACTGCATAATAATCCGGCCAACAGGCGCACCACGCCCGTCTGAACTGACCTCTGACCTCTGCCCCACGCCCAGCACAGCCTTGGGGGAAGTGTACAGAGATGTCTCTGAGGTTGCATGGCATGGTCCTTGTGATGGTATTACTTTTTACAAAGAATGAAACCAAATGGACTCAGCCCTCTCCCAAATTTTCCCCTCACCCTCCAAGTCCTAACCCCTCCATCCTCCCTAACTTTTCAAGCCAATCCCTTAATGTCATTCCTCTCTCTGTGTATCTGTGCCAGATGTTTTCCTTTCTTCCTTCTTTACTGGAAGGACCTCCACATTCTTCCCTCCTTGGAAGAGGACTTTACTAAAAGTCACGGGTGGTGGCCAGGGGGGATTTCCGAATCTCCATCAGGCGCGTTAATAGTTGTCCCCATTGTCTACCCACACAAATCCTCAGGAAACCAACCACCTCACAGGTGGCCCTGAGGGAGGCATTCACCTTTACGTGTTAGAAAAACATGACCAGAAATCAAAGATGTCAGAGCCCCGAAGCAGCTAATGTAATAAGCACTCATGTTATTAAAGGTTTTGCCTTGTCGTAACCAACCGAGCTGGGGTGTTTTGTTTCTTTTGGGTGTTTCCTACACAAACTCACTCCCCTGCCTCCAAACTGGCTCATGTCCATCTTGGAAGCTGAACTTTGCTCATCCACACTTGAGCCACTGGAAGGATCTCCCTGCACCTTTGGAAGCTAGTAAGGTATTCCCACAAATGTCCGAATCAGTGCGTCCTTCTACTTGAATTCCTGGAGGCTACCTGGGGGTAAGTGAGTGAATGCTGGTTTTCAAGATCTAACTTTGGCATGCAATAGCTCTAGAACCTTGGGCAAGTCACCTAAGCCTCAAGCCTCAGTCTCCTCATCTGTAAAATGGAACATGATAATAGCACTCTCCTCCACAGAGTTATGAGGTTTAAATAAAACTGTGTGTAAAATGATTAGCACATTGTAAACAATCAATATATATTTTTCAGTGTTTCAGGTGGATTTTAGGCAGAGTAAGCATTATGTTGATCTGCTTGTGCTATGACAACAAAATATCAAAATGGGCCAGGAGAGGCAGCATGAGCTTGTAGTCCCAGCTCATGGAACTACAGACTTGGAGGCTGAAGCGGGAGGATCACTTGAGCCCAGGAGTTAAAGAGTTCAAGTCTAGCTGAGACCCCAGCTCTTAAAAATAAAAAAATCAAAGACTGTTGGCTTAAACAACAGACATTTATTTCTCAAAGTTCTGGAGGCTAAGGACTCTAAGATTAAAATGTCAGTAATTCAGTTTCTGCTAAGGGCTCCTCTTCCTGACTTGTAAACAGCAGCCTTCTTGTTGTGTCCTCACATGATAGAAAGAAAGTAATCTCTTTGTCTCTCTCTCTCTCAATTTCTCTTTTCATAAAGCCACAGATCCCACAGTGAGGGTCCCACGGGTCCCACCCCCATGATCTCATCTAACCCTAATTATCTCCCAAAGATCCTATCTCCAAATATCATCACACTGGGGGTTAGGGATTCAACATACACATTTTGGGGGAATGGGAAGGTGGATGGAGACACAGTTCAGTCCACAGCAAGTGTTACTTTAGCAAGATAAAAGCCAAATGGAAGTTACTTTATATAAGGGAGAGAGAGAGAGTACATTTTGCACAGGCTCTGAGGGCTTTGGGAAGAGAGAATGGAAGGATTTGAATATTTAAAATATTTGATGTTAGAAAGCATGAGAAATATGTTGGCCGGGCATGGTGGCTCACTTCTGTAATCCCAACGCTTTGGGAGGCCAATGTGGGCAGATCACTTGGCCAAGCTCAGGAGTTTGAGACCAGCCTGGGCAACACAATGAAACCCTGTCTCTACAAAAAAATACAAAAATTAGGTGGGCATGGTGGCACATGCCTGTAGTCACAGCTACTTGAGAGGCTGAGATGGGAGGATCACCTGAACTCAGGGAGGTGGAGGCTGCAGTGAGCCGTGATCATGCCACTGCACTCCAGCCTGGGTGACAGAGTGAGACCCTGTCTGAAAAAAAGAAAAGAAAAAAGTACGAGAAATGTCACCTATGCCCACAGTGACTTCCTTGAGCATTTTTGGCACACACCCAAGTCTTCGCACTTCTGAGGAGCCTTCCCATTTAGGGCCTCAGCACGCTAGGAGGCAGGGTTGCAGGCTTGAGGGCTCACACTTAGCTGATACTGTGGGTACCAGACTGTGTTCTGCTGCCATACACACACAAAATCATTTCATCCTTCCAGTAATCCCATGAAGAAAATACCTCCTAAAATCTCCACTCTACCAATGAGGAAACTGAGGAAAGAGAAGTGCTGTGACTTGCCCAAATTGTATTCCCACTATGGGACAGAAGTACTGGGAAACTAGTACCTTGCCCACACTCACACAGTGAATTTCATTGTAAAGTGCACCTAGGGACAATTCATTTTGTTCAACACTTGAGTCATTGCATGCAAATTGCACGAACATACATTAAATTATCTCATTTAGTCCTCCAGAGAACCACGTGTAGTAGGAATTATCATCTCCATTTTGGCAGGTAAGGAAATAGAGGCTCAAAGAAAGTAAGCGTCTTGGGTGCTAATGAGCAGAGCGACATTTGTATCTAAGCCTCTGCTTCCTACGTTGCATGGCTGCCCCAGTATTCCAGCATTTTCCAAGCTCAGTCATTTGAGTGCCACTCCTAGGAAGTTTTTTATATCCACATCCCACATCAACAACTATTTACCTAATGTCTTTCTTCAAGCCTACTCGCTTTTAATCCTTTAATAAATATATTTCAAAAAGGAATTTTATAATACTACTGTAAAGAGAAAACTGAAATTCCATGCCATAATCAAATGGTAACTGGGAAAATAAATACAATACAAACAAAAACAATCATGCTATACTTTAGCTGTTGTTAGCTTAGCTCACTGCAACCTCCACCTCCTTGAGTTCAGCTGAAGTCCGGCTGCCGGCTGCCTGTTCTTTGTGAAAAGGATATAACCAAAGTGTTAGAGAGGTGTTAAAGGATATTTTGGCACCAAAAGAAGATGCTTCCCTTGGTTTATTCAGAAGGAGCAAAGGAGAAGTCAAAAGGGAGTACTCTTCTCACTGTGTGATTTGATGCTCTGATACTGCAGCCATGCACCATATCAAATCATCTCCTACTCTTTTTTTAATGGAAGGTTACAGGGCACTATTTTTTTTTTATTTATTTTTTTTAAAGATGAAGGATGAGGTAGATTTTATTTTGAAGCGTGTGAAAAATATTTGGGAATGGTAACTCAGGTAATTTTTTTTTATTATTATTTTACTTTAAGTTCGGGATACAAGTGCAGAACTTGTAGGTTTGTTACCTAGGTATACATGTTCCATGGTGGTTTGCTGCACCTAGCAACCCATCATCTAGGTTTTAAGCCCCGAATGCATTAGCTATTTAAAACTGTGGAATGCTTCATGAATTTGCATGTCATCTTTGCTCAGGGGCCATGCATCTCCTCCTACTCTTGGGGACAAGTGGTCCAGCCACCCTTGGAGAGGGAAGGATCTGAGAACTGGAGCAAATAGGTAAAGAACACTGTGAAGGGGAAGCAGCAGAACCCAGGCACCCTGGGAACTGGAAGTGTGCAAAAACAGGGCATCTGGGAAGTGGATCTGGGATGGAGAGAAAGGCCCCAGGGCCTTAACTAGCAGGGTATCAGCCCTGGTAGTCAAGAATAAAGTCCTTCTGCAAAGGCCAGAGTGCTAGAGGAGAGAAATGGCCACATGACCCGTGGAAGGACTCCCTCTCTACCCCACATCCCTCCCCACCGCACTATCTAGGTTTGCTCCCTGAAAAGCTTTGGCACAGGAGCCTCGGGATACCTTTGCTTGAAGGCTGGTCAGTTGAACCCCGCTGGCTGGCATCAGATAGATATTAATATTACCATTTCTGGGGTGCAGCCAGGATTCAGGCCAATCCTTGCCATCCAAATCCACTGGAAGAGTATTTCCATTCACTAAGCCGCCACCCTGTGTGTCAGACACTGCGCCATGAACTTCACTCATCTTGTCTCATTGAATTCTCATATTTGTGGCAGGTATGATTGTTAAATCCATTGTGTAGATAGTGAAACTTACAAGTAGACAGCAAAGCCAATACACAAACCAACGTCTGCCTGACTTGAAAGCCCATGCAGCAGCCCCTTACTAAGCATTCCTGGCCGTGCTGCTCGAATCTCTTACTCCATTGCTGAGTTCTCCATCTCCTTCTCCCTCAAATGCAGCTCCCTTTCCCAGCTGACTCATTTCTGGACCAGCAGATCCCTCCACCAATCTCAAGACCAGAACCCTTGAGTTTCTCTTTGCTGCTGCTTTACTGTGTAGTCCCCAGAACTGATTTTTTGCCAAGTTATGCCTCTACCTTTTGAGAACAGAGAGGCAGCTTGCACAACATTCAAGCACGCAAACTCTGCAACTGGATCTGGACAGTTGCAGAGTTTGATTCCTTTGACTTTGAATCCAATGACTTTGAATCCCAGCTCTGTATTTATCAACCACAGACCTTTGACAAGATCGTCGCCCTCTGCCTCAGCTTCTCTGTCCATAATATGGGCTCAAATGTAGTACTTACTCCGTAAGTTCATCGTGAGGATTAAATGAGCTTACCTGCACAATGCACTTAAAAAAGAACTTGAAACACCATAAGCACCATATAGATGTGAGCTATTGTGATTTAATATAGTTCACAGATTTACATTTTTCCCATTTGGGTGCTTTTCTGCCTAGACAATCTTCTTTTCCAGATCTTGTCAGCACAGGCCTCTGCGCTAATCAGGCTGGTGTCCATACTATACCCTGGGCTATCTCAGGCTTTCTCCCAATTCTCTGCCTTTGCTGATAAATGTTATCCCTACCAGAAATGTTTCCACTTGCCCTCTCCAAATCCTATCCATCCTTCAAGGCCAAGGTCAAGCCTCATGCTTTCCATGAAGTCTTTTTTTTTTTTTTTTTTTTGAGATAGAGTCTCACTCTGTTGCCCAGGCTGGAATGTGGCAGCACAATCTCAGCTCACTGCAACCTCCGCCTCTCAGGTTCAAGCAATTCCCATGCCTTACTCACCCAAGTAGCTGGGATTACAGGGGTACACTAAAACTCCTGGCTAATTTTTGTATTTTATTAGGGATGGGGTTTTGCCATGTTGGCTGGTCTCAAACTCCTGACCTCAAGTGATCTGCCCACCTCGGCCTTCCAAAGTGTTGGGATTACAGGCATGACCCATTGCACCCAGCACCATGAAGTCTTTTGTGGCTCCTCGGGCCACACAATCTCTCACTTCTGGGCATTCATCCATTTATTCATTCATTTATTTATTCAGCACTTATTATTCAGCACTTATTGTGTGCTGGTGCTATCATTTGGATGTTTGACCCCCTTCAAACCTCATGTTGAAATTTGATCCGCAATGCTGAAGGTGGAGCCTGATGAGAGGCAGATGGGTCATAGAGGTGGATCCCTCGTGAATAGATTTATGCCCTCCCTTGGGAATGAGTGGATTCTTACTGTATTAATTCACATGAGCCGGTTGTTTAAAACAGCCTGACACCTCCCCTCTGTCTCTCTCTTGCTTCCTCTCTTGCCATGTAATCTCTGCATACGCCGGCTCCCCTTGCCTTCTGCTGTGAGTAAAAGCTTCCTGAGCCCTCACCAGAACAGATGCTGGCACCATGTTTCTTGTACAGCCTGCAGAACCGTGAGCCAAATAAACCTCTGTTATATATAAATTACCCAGCCTCAGAGATGCCTTCACAGCAACACAAAACAGACTAAGACAGCCAGAAGGAGTAATAATCCCAAAAGATATGACCACTGAACTCATGGAACTCTCAATCTAGTAGAGGAGACAAGCACTGAACAAACGAACATACACATCAACATCATTCAAAATTGTGATCTATGCCATGAAGGGAAAACATAATGCAAAAAATACAAATATAAATGGGGATCTCTGGCCAGGTGCAGTGGTTCACACCTGTAATCCCAGAACTTTGGGAAGCCAAGGTGGGTGGATCACTTGAGGTCAGGAGTACGAGACCAGCCTGGCCAACATGGTGAAACCTCACCTCTACTGAAAATACAAAAATTAGCCAGATGTGGTGGCACACGCCTGTAAATCCCAGCTACTCAGGAGACTGAGGCAGGAGAATCACTTGAACCTGGGAGGCGGAGGTTGCAGTGAGCCGAGATCATGCCACTGCCCTCCAGCCTAGGCGACACAGCCAGACAGTATCTCAAAAAATAAAATAATAAATAAATAAACAGGGACTTCTAATTTAGCTGGTGGAGGGGCGATCAAAGAAGAGGAAATGACATTTAGGATCAGAGCAAAAGCAAGATTGGGAGTTATTCGAGGAAAGGGAATAAATAAAGTTTCTAGGGGAAAAAAACAAGCATGTGCAATGTCCTGAGACTGGAGAGACCAAAAACAAACTAACAAAAAACAACCAACCAAGGAAACAACAACAACAACAAAACAGGCCAGTAAGGTGTAGGAAGAGGAGCACTGATGAGAACGGGAAAGAAGGCTGGGTCCAGAGGATGCAGCATTAAGGGCATGCTAAGGATGTTGAGTTTTGACCCTAAGTGCATTTAGAAGCCATTTGACAGTTTTAATCAGGAATACATTAGATACCACCTAACATGTATTTTCAGAAGTTTAATAAGTTAGGCACCCAGTGAAATGCTAGTTTCCTAGATCTTATCTCTGGAGTATCATTGCCTGCTTTATCTACAGTCCCTGGTAGGAAGGCATGACCCTGTCCTTGGTCACAGCTGATTGGATCAAAGATTGCACCTGATATAAGACCAGCCAATCCAGTCATAGGATGGCCAGTGGTCTAGGATTTGCAACTAGACTCCAAAAGGTCAGCTGGTCCAATCAGATGATCTCTATGAGACTTTTAACTAAGAGACATGGAAGGCAATTACCAGTTGGCTACAAGGAGCAGAACAGAGAGGATATGAGGGACCCATGAGGCTAGGGCTGCAACAATCAGCCAAATGCAGGTTAAAGTTATACCAAAAAAAAACTGCTTGGTAAAGAGAAGACAACTCTGTAAAGGCTTCTCATTGTACTTAAATAAAATTCAAATTTTTGGTTGGGCACGGTGGCTCACGCCTGTAATCCCAGCACTTTGGGAGGCTGAGGCAGGTGGATCACCTGAAGTCAGCAGTTCAAGACCAGCCTGACCAATATGGTGAAACCTCGTCTCTACCTAAAATACAAAAAAATTAGCCAGTCATGGTGGAGGGCACCTGTAGTCCCAGCTATCCAAGAGGTTGAAACAGGGGAATTGCTTGAACCTGGGAGGTGGAGGTTGCAGTGAGCCGAGGTCATGCCACTGCACTCCAGCCTGGGTGCAGTGAGACTCCTTCTTCAAAAAAAAAAAAAATACAAAATTTTGCTAGGATCTCCAAGTTCTTGCATTATCAGGAGCATGCTGACCTATTCAACTTTATTCTGTGCCATTAAGTTGGTGCAAAAGTAACTTTATTCTGTGCCATTACTTTCAATGGCAAAAACTGCAATTATTTTTGCACCAATCTAATACTTCCATCTTGCTATCTGCACTCCAGTCAGGCTGTCCTTCTTTCTTCAGTTCCTTGCTCAAGCCTCAGGGCCTTTGCACCTGCCATTCCTACTGATTTAAATGTCTTCAATCTCTTTACATGGCTGGCCCCTTCTCATCCTTCAGATCTGAGCTGGACAAGTCACTCCTGAGAGAGGACTTTCCTCAACAACTCTCTAAAGTAGATCACCTCTTATTCTTTTTTTTTTATTTATTTATTTATTTATTTTTTTTATTTTTTTATTTTTTTGAGACCGAGTCTCACTCTGTCGCCCAGGCTGGAGTGCAGTGGTGCAATCTCAGCTCACTGCAAGCTCCACCTCCCGGGTTCACGCCATTCTCCTGTCTCAGCCTCCTGAGTAGCTGGGACTACAGGCGCCCGCCACCACGCCAGGCTAATTTTTTGTATTTTTAGTAGAGACAGGGTTTCATCGTGTTAGCCAGGATAGTCTCGATCTCCTGACCTCGTGATCCACCCGCCTCGGCCTCCCAAAGTGCTGGGATTACAGGCGTGAGCCACTGCACCTGGCCACCTCTTATTCTTTACTCGAGTTCATCCTTATTCCCTTAAGAGGTCAAAATTTTGTAATATTTTATTTTGTATTTATTTATTTTTATAGATTTCCCTACGAGAACACACATTTTGTGAGAGCAAGATTCTTGACCGTATACTCCATGCCTAATATGGAGTTGTTCACGTGGTAGGTGCTCAGATACCTAAGTGAAGGAAGGAAGGAAGGAGAATGCATTAAGAACTGTTTAGAGGAAAGCAGAAATATCTCAAGGGAGAGGAAGGGAGTGGCTTCCTTGTCACTCAGGCTAGAGTGCAGTGATGCGATCACGGCTCACTGTAGCCTCAACCTCCTGGGCTCAAGTGATCCTCTCACCTCAGCCTCCTGAGTAGCTGGGACTACAGGTGTGCTGCCACACCCAGCTAAGTTTTTTTATTTTTTGTAGAGACGGGGTCTCACTATGTTACCCAGGCTGGTATAAAACTCCTGGGCTCAAGTGATCTTCCCACATCAGGCTCCCAAAGTGTTGGGATTACAGGCATGAGCCACCATTCTTGGTCTCTTTTTTATTTCTAATAGCTTCCCTGTCCCGTCTCCTCAAGGCCCATCTCAATTTGAGCTGCCATTCTCAGATCCCTGGGTCACTTTTTCAGCATTCCTTCAACAATTCTCCCTTTTCTTGAGCCAGCCTGAGTGGGCTACCAAATAAACACCAACCAGAAGCTGTGTCTGTAGAACAGAGGAACACTCGGTTATAGTGGTACAGCTGAGGGTCCCTTGTACAGACAGAACAGCCATGCCAGAATGATATTTAGTCAGGATGTTTGTTGAAGAGAGATCAGAACCTCAAAGCAAGTTCAGTTCAGAAACAGCCAAGACTGAGAGAGAACCAGTAACCAGAAAACAAGTGGCCAGGTCTGAGGGTTGAGTAAAGCCTCAGTCTAAAAAGACACCATAAAGGCAATGGCAAGGGCAAGTCACCAACTTGAAAGCAAGAATTCCTGGATATTATATAAAATTCATGGTATGTTGATAGCTTCATTTTTGTAAATAATAAACAAGTCAAACAAACAAAAAACCAGTTTTGAGATGGTAATCTGGACTTATGGGTCCTTCTCTAATGCTTTAGGTAAGATGCTTTTGGCTGCAAGTAACACCTAACTCCAACTTAACTAGCTTGTATTAATCGGGTAGACTAGGCCATCTGTCATAATAAAATAAATCCTAAAATCTCAAGTGCTTAACAGAAGAAATCTTCATTTCTTACTAAAGACTATTGCAGGCACTCCTGGCTGAGTAACACTCCTAGATGGCTCTACTCCACACAGTGACTCAGGGACCCAAGCTGTTTCTGTCTTGTAGTTCTACCATATTGTGGCTTCAGGGCTATCCTGGTGTCATCCACCTGGTAAACGGAGGGAAGAGAAAAGAAGTGGTGGTGAGAATGTGAAGGATCATGCACCTAAACATAACAACCTTGGCCCACAAGTAACCCACTTTATGTCACATTCCACTGGTGAGAATGAATCACATAGTTCCATCTAAATTCCAGGAGAAGGAATGCTGAAAATGTCATCCATGTCTGGAGAATTGCTTCCAAATAATAATTTTATATTATTTAAAGTGTGCACAAATCTTTGGCAGGTGTCTGTCTTGTAACCTAAATAAGAAAAATGTCTGCTCCATAAAAAGAAATCTCAAGGTAAAGGGGTCCCAGGGTTAGTTACTTCAGCAGCTCAAAGATAAACTCAAGGACCCAAAGTCTTTTTATTTTCCACACTTCCATGCTTAGGCCAATGTACTATCATATCTAAATACAATATCCCATTGTATCAAGATACAACATCCAGCAGAAAGGTGTCTTTAAGAGTGGAAAAAGTAGGCCAGGCATGGTGGCTCATGCCTGTAATCCCAGCACTTTGGGAAGCCGAGGTAAGCGGATCATGAGGTCAGGAGATCAAGACCATCCTGGCTAACACTGTGAAACCCCGGCTCTACTAAAAATACAAAAAATTAGCCAGGCGTGGTGGCGGGCGCCTGTAGTCCCAGCTACTTGGGAGGCTGAGGCAGGAGAATGGCATGAACCCAGGAGGCAGATCTTGTAGTGAGCCGAGATCGTGCCACTGCACTCCAGCCCAGGCAACAGATTGAGACTCCGTCTCAAAAAAAAAAAAGAGTGGAAAAAGCTTTCACAGGACAGTATTGGGTCATGTGCTCATTCCTAAACCAGTCACCAATAAGGGGAATAAAATTACCATCAGGGACCAGCACCAGTGGTTCTCAGCCCTAGCTGTACGTTAGCATCACCAAGAGGTAATTCTTTAAAAATACAAATGTCCAGTCTCCACCCCAGAGAGTCTTAGTTAATTAGTCTGATGTAAGACTGGGCTTCAGAAGTCACCAAATAACAGTGTGAGGACTAAATTTCATTCACAACCAACGCATGGCTGTGTGCACCTGTAGTGCCAGCTACTCGGGAGGCTGGGGTGGGAGGATTGCTTGAACTCAAGAGTTTGAGACCAGCCTGAGTAACATAGCGAGATCTCATCTCTTTAAAAAAAAAAAAATCTTTTGGCCAGGCGCAATGTCCCAGTGGCCCATGCCTGTAATCTCAGCACTTTGGGAGCCTGGGGTGGACAGATCACTTGAGTGCAGGAGTTCAACACCAGCCTAGGCAACATGGCAAAACTCTGTCTCTACAAAACTTTAGCCAGGCTTTGAGGCACTTGCCTATAGGCCCAGTTACTTAGGAGGCTGAGGTGGGAGGATCGCTTGAGCCCAGGAAGTCAAGCCTGCAGTGAGCTATAAGTGCACCGCTGCACTTCAGCCTGGATGACAGAGTGAGACCCTGTCTCAAAGAAAAAAAAAAAAAATCCTTCTTTTTCATTTTTAGCTTGATCTGTAGTGTGATTTTAAAATTTAGGAACTTACAATGATGCAGAAAATGGGGCAAAATGTTAACAATTGGTGAATCTGGGTAAATGGTATATGGAAGCTGTTTATAACTTTCTTGCAGTTTTTTCTATAGATTCAAATTATATCAAAATTAAAAGTGACCAAAAATAAGGGAAAATGGGAACATACACATAAAAGCCAGGATTTGTGGCTTCTCTTCAAAAATCAGGAAATCTGTAAAAGCTGGCTCTGTATTCCCACAGGAAATTAAAAGCAGGCCTGAGAAGTAATGCACAGACTTCTGACCAAGTATCTCCAGGGCAAGAGCTTGTGCACATATACCGTTAGCTAGAGCTCAGGTGAGTCTTATAATCAGGTAGTCTTGGGGATCACTCTGGAGTTCTTTTAATTTTTATTCATTTTCTTCTATCGTGTTCCATCCTCTTCGAACCTCTATGTATAGCTTGGATTATTTTTGCCAAGCGCGGCACCTTACACTTGCCCACACTGAAGCTCATCCTTGGCAACTCCTCTGCCCACTCACACAGCCTGGTGAGATCTTCCTGAGGCTTATCACCAGCAGCTTGGCATTTCACTACCTGGCACAGTGAAGTGTCATCAGCAAATGTGGAGCTCTCACCACTTACACCTCCAGATCAGTTAGGCAAATGTCAAATAAGACCAGTCCCAGGACTGACACCCCACCGCTCTCAATTAATCAATTAACTAACTCATAATAACCCAACAGACTGTCTGGTGGCAAGCAAAAGAAATCAACTGCAGCTAACTTAAGCAACAGAGGAATTTAGTGTAAGTTGGGGCCTCTCAACAGCAGCACTAGTGGATTTGAAGCTGGATAATTCTTTGTTTTGGTGGAGGGTGGTCTGTTCCGTGCATGGTGGGATGTTTATCAGCCTCTCTGGCTTCTATCCATGAGATAGCAGCAGGACGACTCCCCTCTCCCTCCAAGTTATGACAACCAAAAATGTCTCCCAGACATCGCCAAATGTCTCCTGGAAGTGAGAGAGGCTAAAGTCACTTCCAACTGAGAACCACTGGTAGAGGGGTGGGGAAGTTGAAGCCCCAGGCCTTAGAAAAGTTGGAAACCTGAGTTGTTTTAAGGTTCTAGAGAGCATGGATTAATACATGAATGAGTTTAAATCCTGGCTTCACCATCTACTAGTTGTGCGACTTGACAAGTGACTTAACCTCTCTGTGCCTCAGTTTCCTCATCCGTAAAATGGGATTATCAGGATAGGCTGGGCTACACAGTGGGAACAAACGACCCTCCAAAATCAGTAGCTTGAAACACATGCAGCCAGGTGTGGTGGCTCACGCCTGTAATCCCAACATTTTGGGAGGCCCAGGTGGTTGGATCACATGAGGTTGGAGTTCAAGACCAGCCTGGTCAGCACGGTGAAACCCCGTCTCTACTAAAAATACAAAAATTAGCCAGTCATAGTGGCACGTGCCTGTAATCCCAGCTACTCGGGAGGCTGAGCCAGGAGAATCACTTGAACCTCAGAGGTGGAGGTTGCAGAGAGGCGAGATCATGCCACTGCACTCCAGCCTGGGGGACAGAGCAAGACTCCAGCCTGGGGGACAAAGCGAGACTCCATCTTAAAAAAAAAAAAAAGAGAGAGAAACACGTGCTATGTATCCAACGTGATCAGCTGGGGTTCTGCACATGTTGCCCACTCCAGGAGACAAAAGCTGAGAAGAGGCTCTACCATCTGAACATTGCTGGTCAAAATGAAAAGGAGAAAAGAAAAATAAACTGGCTCTTAAATGTTTCTACCTGCAAGTGATACACATCACTCAGATAATTCATTGATCAAAACAAGTCCCATGGCTATACCAAATGTGAAAAATACTGCAAAGTGAAAACCTACCACATGCTGCAAAAAGGCAGAAGAGGAAATAATGATTGATAAACAGCACTAATGTCTAACAAAAGTAATAATGCTGGCTTCGTATATTTGCTGGGAAGGGCAAACAAATTAATATATACAAAGTTCTTAGAACAGTGTGTGGTGTATATTAACTCCCGAATAAACATTAGCAGGGCTGGGTGCAGTAGCTCATGCCTATAATCCCAGCACTTTGGGAGGCCGAGGCAGGTGGATCACTTGAGGCTAGGAGTTCGAGACCAGCCTGGGCAAAGTGGAGAAACCCCGTTTCCAATAAAAATACAAAAATTAGGCAGGTGTGGTGGTGCATGCCTGTAATCCCAGCTACTCTGGAGGCTGAGGCAGGAGAATCGCTTAAACCGGGAAGGCAGAGTTTGCAGTGAGTTGAGAACGTACCACCGCACTCTAGCCTGGGTAACAGAGTGAGTGAGACTCCATCTCAAAACAAAACACACTAGCTTATTATTATTATTATTATTATTATTATTATTATTATTACTGAGACAGGGCTTCACTCTGTCTCCAAGGCTGGAGTGTAATGGTGTATTCACGGCTCACTGCAATCTCAACTTCCTGGACTCAAGCGATCCCCTTATTTGAGTCTCCTGAGTAGCTGGGCATCATGCCTGGGTATTTATTTTTATTTTTATTTTTTTGTAAAGATGGAGTCTCACTATGTGGCCCAGGCTGGTCTTGAACTCCTGGGCTCAAGCAATCCTCCCACCTTGGTCTCCTAAAGTGCTGGGATTACAAGCATGAGCCACCACGCCTTGCCTGGTTTATTATTTATTAATTCAGCAACTGTTTATTGGGCACTGTGATAACCACTTTTATGTGTCACTTTGGCTAACCTATAGTATGGAATTATTCAATCAAACCTCATCCTAATCCAGATGTTGCTATGAAGAAATTCTGTAGGCATGATTAACATGTACAGTCAGTTAACTTTAAGTAAAGGGGATTACTCTCAATCATCTGGGTGGGCCCGATGCAGTCAGTTAAAGGGCCTTAAGAGTAAAACTGAGGCTTCCCTACAGAAGAAAAAATCCCATCTGTGAACAGCAGCACCAGCTCTTACCCAAGAGTTTTCAGCCTGCCCTTCCTACCAGCCTGCTCTACGGATTCTGGATTTACCCAGCCAGCCTCCACAATCACATAAGCCCATTCCTTGCAATAAATCCTTTCACAGTCTTAACTCTTAATATCCTCTTCCTTCCCTGCCTTCTTCCCTCTCCCCACCACGAATATATATATATTTTTTTTTTTGAGATGGAGTCTTGCTCTTTCGTCCAGGCTGGAGTGCGGTGGCACTATCTAGGCTCACTGCAACTTCTACCTCCTGGGTTCAAGCTATTCTCCTGCCTCAGCCTCCTGAGTAGCTGGGATTATGGGCATGCACCACCACGCCCAGCTAATTTTTGTATTTTTTTTTTTTTGAGATGGAGTCTTGCTCTGTTGCCCAGGCTGGAGTGCAGTGGCACGACCTCGGCTCACTGCAACATCCACCTCCCAGGTTCAAGAAATTCTCCTGCCTCAGCCTCCCAAGTAGCTAAGATTACAGACTTGTGCCACCACACCCAGCCAATTTTTGTATTTTTAGTAGAGACGAGGTTTCACCCTGTTGGCCAGGCTGGTCTTGAACTCCTGACCTCGTGATCTGTCCGCCTCAGCCTCCCAAAGTGCTGGGATTATAGGTGTGAGCCACCATGCCTAGCCCCCACCACCATTTTTAAAGGCATGAAACCTGAATCTTATTCCCCACTTCCAGTCTTGGTCAAGACTCCTCTCTGACCTCTGACCCTCTGGTCCTGACTCCCATAAGAGAAGTCTAGAATGGCTGACTCCATCTTGCTTCACAGACTGTCTGTCCTCACTCATTCTTGGGCATAGGCCAAGCTAACCAAAGGAAGAATTTCATTTATAGTTTAAGTTTGAAGCAAGGATAATAATAGCTGCTCCCTAAAACTGATCCCTTCCTTGTTTGGGGACTGAAACCGATTTTGTAAGAATAACGAAACGTTACAAGATTAGGATTATGGGAGGGGCCTAAATTCTGCCAAGATGTAGGCATAGATAAAGGATAATCAGCCAATGTCCCCTAGCTTGCTTTTCTATAATCTGTTTGCTTGACAGTTATATGTCCAGAGGTCACAAGATTTGTGACTTCTTTAATTGCTCCTGTTGATAGCATCACTATTGTAGAACCCAAAATTGGTCTTTTGAGATGTTTTTCAGACTTTTACATTCTGGCAGCCAACTGACTCCACCTGGACCTCATGATTCCTGACTCAGCCCCCAGAGGCTGACTGAGCATACAAGGACTGTTTCCCATACCCCGATGATTTCATCCCCAACCAATCAGTAGCACCCATTCCTTAGCCTCCTGCCCACCAAATTACTTATAAAAACCCTAGCCTCAGCCAGACGTGGCAGCTCACACCTGTAATCCCAGCACTTTGGCCGGGTGGATCACCTGAGGTCAGGAGTTCGAGACCAGCCTTGCCAGCATGGTGAAACCCCATCTCTGCTAAAAATACAAAAATTAGCCTGGTGTGATGGTGGGTGCCTGTAATCCCAACTATTTGGGAGGCTGAGGCAGGAGAATTACCTGAATCCAGGAGGTGGAGGTTGCAGTGAGCCGATATTGCGCCATCGCATTCCAGCCTGGGAGACAAAAGTGAAACTCCGTCTCAAAAAAATAAAAAACAAAACTCTAGCCTCTGAGTTCTTGGGGAGGCTGATTTGAGTATTTACTCCCATCCTTCCATTCAGCTAGCCCTGTGATTATTAGACTCTTTCTCTCTCTTTTTTTTTTCTTCTTTTTTGAGATGGAGTCTCACTCTGTCACCAGGCTGGACTGCAGCAGCATGATCTCAGCTCACTGCAACCTCTGCCTCCCGGGTTCAAGCAATTCTCCTGCCTCAGCCTCCTGAGTAGCTGGGACTATAGGCATGAGGTACCATGCCCAGCTAATTTTTGTATTTTCAGTAGAGACAGGGTTTTACCATATTGGCCAGGATGGTCTCAATCTCTTGACCTTGTGATCCACCCTCCTCAGCCTCCCAAAGTGCTGGGATTACAGGTGTGAGCCGCTGTGCCTGGCTAAAGTCTTTCTCTATAGCAATATGGCTGTCTCTGTGAATTGGTTTCATCTGTGCAGCAGGCAAGATGAACCTGTTACACTCACTCCTACTAGTGCTCACCTGCTTAGAGATCAAGCAGCTTCTTTTCCTGTGCCAGGTGTCCCAAGGGCTAAAGGACCTGAGAGAGCAGAAACTTTGAGCTATGTGACCACGACTGACTTGCCACACAAAGCTCCCCTACTACCCCAGGCTTATCCTCCCTATCTTTAAAATAGGCCCAGTTCTAGTCCCTGCTCTGTGGCTTTAGGCAAGGTGCTTTCTGTGCTTCAGTTTACTCAGCTGCTGAAGGGCATCAGAGCATGCCACCCCAAAATATGACACTTTGGCATAAGAATTATTTTGAGCTGAAGGCAATTGAGAAAAAAAACAACAGATGCAGGAAAAGTTCTCTACCCTCTACTTTCTATATAAAGGCAGAGCATAAAAAGGTGTCCGGGCTCCCTTCTGTCACACCAGGAAAAGGAGATGACTCTTATCACTGGAGATTGCACCAACTTGAATCTGCATAAACAAACCTTACTGAAATAACCCATTATCTTCTCTTTGTTCCCCCCTTTTCTAGGTGTTTATCTTCCCACAATTTACCACCCTCAGAAGAGCAAACCCTTTTCCTTTGTCTTGTCACTTTGTCTTGTCACTTATCCACACATTTATTGCTCTTTGTTAAAATGGTATATAACCTCTCAGGCCTAACCACTTCTTTGAGTTTTCATTTCCTTTTCTGTGAGATCCATGTGTACATGTTCAAAATTAAAATATTAGCAACAAATACAATCTGTATGCCTTTATCCTTTTGTCAGTTCAATTTATAGGGTCCTAGTTACTAAATCTAAGAGGGTAGAGGAAAAAAATTTCTCTCGACACTGCAAAATGGGGATAACAATAGAATTCTACTCACTGAGTGCAGTGAAAATTTAACAAGATGATGCCTGCATAGCACTTAATACATGACTGGCTTATAGTCAATACTTAATAAACTATAACTTGTTCAATCATTATAAATACAAGCCCTATCCACCCCCAGCCTCAGTATCTTTATCCTTTAAGGTTCCAGGACAATTTAGAGAAGGCAGAACAATTCGGTCACAGAAACTTATCTGGTTTTAGTAACCTCAAAGAAGCAGGCAATTCCCAATCCAAGCCTACCTCAGGAAGGAGAACTTTTATGAAATTTTTTTTTTTTTTTTTTTTGAGAGGAGTCTCACTCTGTCGCCCAGGCTTGAGTGCAGTGGCATGATCTCGGTTCACTGCAAGCCCTGCCTCCCGGGTTCATGCCATTCTCCTGCCTCAGCCTCCCGAGTAGCTGGGACTACAGACGCCCACCACCACACCCGGCTAATTTTTTGTATTTTTAGTAGAGACGGGGTTTCACCGTGTTAGCCAGGGTGGTCTCAATCTCCTGACCTCGTGATCCGCCTGCCTTGGCCTCCCAAAGTGCTGGGATTACAGGCATGAGCCACCACGACCAGCCTGAAAATTCTAGGAACCCAACTCCTACAATCTTTTCTCCAAACCCAGCCCCTCTCATTCCATAATAAAACACTTTGGTTAAGAAGGAAGCCAAGGGGAGCTGGCTTCTCTCTCCTCTACCCTGATCCACTCTCTGGCACCCAGGATCAATATTGCCATTCTGGATGTGGGGGAGTTACACAAGGTCTTGTGCCTTTGAAGTGCTTGAATTTTCATTTCACATTTTACATATCAAGAGGGAAGAGGACCATAAATCATTATTGGCAAGAAAGACAGGAGAAACAGCAGAGGTCAGTATTCTAAAGCAATTAGTTGGGACAACAGAGGGAACAAAAGGAAAGACATTATGCAAATGGAAGTCCATTCCACCTTCAGAAGATAATGTCTGCTTTGAACATAAAGGAAGCAGTTTAAATCAGCCTAGTTCATTCCAATTCTGTTTAAATATTAAGCTTCCTCATGAGTAATATTAGGCCGGGGTAGCATCAGGCCTCTGAAACATTAACACTTTCCTATTCCTCCATAATTATGTTGGTAATATTCACTGTATTAGATTTTAAATAATTCACAACACTGAACAGGAGTGAGTACAGCAATAAATCTTACATTTCTCCAAAATAACTTAAACCTGATTGGAGCCTATATCTATATCTTTTCTTGCAGGTTTCCCCTGTATAGCTTTTTAAATGTCCCCTTAATGGGGAGATGGTCTTTAATAAGCAGTTAATCTCAGGAAGTGAGTAGAGTCTGACTTCAGTTACATTAGGAGACAGTAAGCTACAATTGAATGGGAAAGATCCCCCTGAAACTATTTGCACAGTGTTGATGAGAATTACATGCCAGTTTCCGGACAGAAATATAGTTATAGTTAAGCCCTAATCAGGCTGCACTCTGCCCCACTTCCTTGTTGCTAAAGTCACATAGCACTGGACACTGAACATTGCATCCTCATGATGCCTATAGATAAGATTTTGGACATTAGGGTCCTAAGACTGTTTAAGAATTGATTTTGGCCAGGTGTGGTGGCTCACGCCTGTAATCCCAGCACTTTGGGAGGCCAAGGAGGGCAGGTCACGAGGTCAGGAATTCAAGACCAGCCTGACCAACACAGTGAAACCCTGTTTCTACTAAAAAATACAAAAATTAGCCAGGTGTGATGGTGCATGCCTGTAGTCTCAGCTACTCAGGAGGCTGAGGCAGGGGAATCACTTGAACCTGGGAGGCAGAGGTTGCAGTGAGCCAAGATTGTGCCACTGCACTCCAGCCTGGGTGACAGAGTGAGACTCTGTCCCAAAAAAAAAAAAAAAAAAAAAAAAGATTTGACTTTCAGCTGGGCGCAGTGGCTCACGCCTGTAATCCCAGCACTTTGGGAGGTTGAGGCAGGTGGATCACAAAATTAGGAGATCGAGACAATCCTGGGCAACATGGAGAAACCCCATCTCTACTAAAAATACAAAAACTAGCTGGGTATGGTGGCACATGCCTGTAATCCCAGCTACCCAGGAGGCTGAGGCACAATAATCGCTTGAACCCAGGAGGCAGAGGTTGCAGTGAACTGAGATCCCACCACTGCACTCCAGCCTGGCAACAGAGTAAGACTCCATCTCAAAAAAAAAAAAAAAAAATTGAGTGTCATCCCCATTGTTCCTGACATTAGAATCATAAGGCTTTTGTTTAAGAATTACTTAAGATGTTTTCAGATCTCAAATTCCAGTGAAACAGCTGATGCCAATCAGTTTGAAGATCCCCAGAGGAACAGGACAGCATAAGAACACAGCTTCTTTATCTCTCTGTCCCGTAACTTTACCCTGCACTCTTCAACCAATCAACAATCTCCACACTCCAGCTTACTCCAAAACCCTCAAAAACCCTATCCCCAAATTCCTTGTTGGGAATAAGAGCTCAGAGTCCCAAAGAAAACAAGCACTTAGACAGAGAACATCTCAGCAAGGCAAATTTACTTCTGCAGAAGGGTGCATCTTGCATATGGAGCAATGGCAAGAGAACACAGAACAGAAGAAAGCAGGGGGTTTTATTATCTCTACTGCAGCTTCTGCTGTGTGTCTTTCCCCAATTGGCTAGGTTTGGACTGCACAGTCTAAACTAGTCCCAATTGACTAAACATTTTAACTTTCTTAGATAAGGTAGGCATGTAAGGGAGGTGAGAAGAGAGAGAAGGGGGGATATTTACAGAGGGACTAAGAAGGTAACCTATTCCCTAATAAGGAAAGGAATGTAGACTGGGGTTGTAGCAAGTTCAGGCATGCCTAGGCATATTCAGACAAGTTGGGGCGCAGCAAAGGCAAGGGAGTATTTGGAATTATAGGATAGAGAATGGGGAAACTGGATAAGCTGCTTGAAGAGGGAACCTAACTGTATCTAACATTCCTCAAGAAGATGGATTTGAGGTTCCCTCCCATCTCCTCATTTGGTGGCCCTCTGCTGCAACCTGATGTCTTGGCATATCAACTTGCTGTGTGCATCAGGCAACAAATCTATTATGGTTGCAACCCCTTTCCTTGTACCCCCCCATCCATGGGACCAGGACTCTTTCTTCCCTCCACCTCCTCCTTCTCCACCAGGAGAAACAGAGATCAGAGCATATCCCTCTCCACCACCAGAAGAGGGCAGAAGACAGTAGACACCTGAGATGGTAAATTTTTGGCAATGGACCGGGCGTGGTGGCTCACGCCTGTAATCCCAGCACTTTGGGAGGCTGAGGTAGGCAGATCACTTGAAGTCAGAAGCTCGAGACCAGCCTGGCCAACATGGTGAAACCCTGTCTCTATTGAAAATACAAAAATTATCAGGGTGTGGTGGTGGGCACCTGTAGTCCCAGCTACTTGGGAGGCTGAGGCAAGAGAAGCACATGGACCCAGGAGGTGGAGGCTGCAGTGAGCTGAGGTAGTCCCACTGCACTGCAGCCTGGGTGACAAAGTAAGACTGTCTCAAAAAAAAAAAGGTAGCTTAGATGGTTGGAGATTTATTGTCTGTTGAAGAGGGATAGCAGATTTTGAGGAAGGGACATTTGGGGACATTTGCAGGCTTCAGAGCGGGGAGGAAAATATTATAAGCTGGCTTCCATGCCTTGAGGGTCCACTCACCCATTGTCAACACCCTCCTTGATGTCACACGTGGTTTCTGTTTCATGTGTCAGTGCTCACACTATCCTTCAACTGACCGCAGCTGTTGCAATGCACGGCAGTTCTAAGGGAGAATCTCACTCCACAGAGTTGAGCATTTGCTTAGTGTTTCCACTTAGAGCTGTCACCATTACCCCCAATTAGCCACCCAGGAAGTTCTGCCTTTTTATCCTTCCCAGGGACACATGCAAGAGCTATTCATCTCCTTTAAACTCTTAAAAAGCCCTATTTCATTCTTCCAAGACAATGGGGCTACTCACCCTTTAAAAGTAGTTCATGGATTGTTCCCAGGAGGCCCACAGTTACCTGAGAGCTTCTCTTATTTGTTCCTTAAAGACTGACTATCATTACTTCCCCTTTCCTAGAGAATAGAGCCTGATTTCCTCCAGAGGGGCCCAGAGCATCACAATAAAAAGGCCTTTTGTTGCTCTGGGGAAATTCATCTTCCCAAGAAGGATAACATGACCTTCCATTACCTCCCCCGCTAGGACAGAGGAAATAACTCTAATTCTGACATGGCATCTGCTATGTAAACCAAAGCTGGGTTATCTTTAGAGACAGCCTTTGGTGTTAGGATTTCAGCTGCCTGGCGGGGACTTTGCTCCACAGAGTCCACCTCTGCCGTCCCCTAATCATAGGATAGAAACTAAATCTTTCACATGGCCAGTGGGAAATAAACAGCTAGTGTTGAAACTGGACTGGGGCAGGGAAACAGGTGTATGTTTCCTTCAGTCCAAGAACAAACGCTTAAGTCTTTTTAATTTTTAGAGACAGGGTCTTGCTGGAGTGCAGTGGTGCAATCATAGTTCACTGCAGCCTTGAACTCCTGGGCTCAAGTGATCCTCTCATGTCTCAGCTTCCCAAGTTGCTGGAACTATGGGCACACACCACCATGCCCTGCTATTTTTCAAAATTTTTTTGATAGAGATGGGGTTTCACTATGTCTCCCAGATTGGTCTCAAACTCCTGGCCTCAAGCGATTCTCCTGTCTCTGCCCCCAAAAGTGCTGAGATTACAGAACACTTAAGTCTTAAGAAAGTGTTTCTTTCCTTAGTCCATTTATTTTATTACGTATTATTCTATATTAATTACATTTATATTCATTATATAGTTATATTATTTATTAATTGCAATATTGTATATTATTATTTTCCTCTCCCTCTAAAGTCTGTTCAGTGCTCCACATGCCCTGTCCTCTAGCTGAGCTCTACCTGCCACCCCCAGAAAAGTAAGACCCCAATTCCCCAGACTGGCCTCATGTGTTGCAAAATCTGCCATCTCAGGTGTCTCCTGAATATGAAGAGACTTCTCCTCTGCTCTTTTTGCTGGTGGGGAGCGTAAGCTTTGATACATTCTTCTGGTTTCTCCAGATGGTGAGGAGGAATCCTTGTCCCATGAAAGAGGGTGCAGGGTAAGATAAGGAAGTAGATATATCCACTCTAGGCTATGGCTTATTTTCTCTCAAGGCAACTGAAATCAAACACAATGCTAATGTCCCTTTAAAAACCCCCACGACAAATAAATGTTTTTGTCTCTCATGACTTGACTTTAACCTATTCATTGACAAGTAATAAATCTGGCTTTATTATGCTAAAGACACAGCTACCCCTTTTTTTGACTTGGGTTTTGTTGTTTGTTTGTTTGTTTGTTTGTTTGTTTGTTTTGGGAACAAGTTCTCACTCTGTTGCCCAGGCTGGAGTGCAGTGGTGCAGTCTTGGTTCACTGCAACCTCCGCCTCCCCGGTTCAAGCAATTCTCCTGCCTCAGCCTCCTGAGTAGCTGAGACTACAGGCACATGCCACTATACTCAGCTAATTTTTGTATTTTTAAAGAGACAGGGTTTTGCCATGTTGGCCAGGCTGGTCTCAATCCTGGCCTCAAGTGATCTGCACACCTGGGTCTCCCAAAGTGCTGGGATTACATGCGTGAACTACTGCACCAGCCTTGACTTGGGTTTTATTACAATGCAGCCCCAAATTACTTCCTCTACTTACCTTCCAGGTCAGATTTTTTTTTTTTTTTTTTTTTTTTTTGGAGACAGAGTCTTGCTCTGTCGCCCAGACTGGAGTGCAGTGGCACAATCTCAGCTCACTGCAACCTCTGCCTCCTGGGTTCAAGCAATTCTCCCACTTCAGCCTCCCGAGTAGCTGAGATTACAGGCATGTGCTATCATGTCTGGCTAATTTTTTGTGTTTTTAGTAGAGACAGGGTTTCGCCATGTTGGCCAGCCTTGTCTTGAACTCTTGACCTCAGGTGATCTGCTGCCTCAGCCTCCCAAAGTGCTGGGAGGCCCGCCACTGTGGGCCACCCACCGGTGCCCAGCCACTGCGCCCGGCCATGTCAGATGTTTTCAACTATGGCTAAACATTAGAACCACCTTGGGAACTTAGAAACAGACAAGCAAAACCCTATGCCCTATCCACTGTGATCTGAGAGACCAAAATAGACTCCCCTTTATCAACTAAGATGGGCCGTATGGTTAGGGAAACAAAAGTTACCCACAGGTTGAGGGGTTTAGAGTGATTGGCATGGAAACTCCGTAAATTGCTACAAGAAAAGCCACACCTTTCTAAACTGCCTAACACAATAGGAGGTACCAGGCAAAGTACAAGGCCTCTCCTAACTCTGATTTACAACTCAGACCACTACAACTCTGTTGGACAGAGGACCGGTCTTTTTTTTTCTGATAAGCAACCGCAGACCTTAAGCCAGTTTCGGCAGTTTATAGAGGCTGTGCACAAACTGTTTCTGTGTCCTATAGTTCACTTTTTTATGTAAAGATCAAAATTCCACATCATTTTAATGCTAGAACACTACCCCAAAATGAGCATGAGATGTATGTTACATATGTGTTTACCCACTTCACATGCACTCAGCGCCCCTCATAAATATGTACAGCCGTTCCCCCAGACTTGCTGAATATGTATAATACAAGTCCTGTGAGGCAAAAAAACCAACCTGCTCTTTCTCTCTTTGAAAAGAGAGCACCTTTGGTCCAGGCTGGAGACTGTCTCTTCCCAGTTTACAAACTGATATCACCAATAAAGCTCTCCTTTCTACTCTTTGGCCATATTGGTGGCCTTTTGGACAATGCTATAAACAGTAAACATACTCCTGCCCTATGTCCCAACAATCCCATCCTCAAGTGTATGCCTAACAAAAACAAGTTCATCAAAAAATAAAAGTGAGGCTGCGAGCAGTGGCTCACGCCTGTAATCCCAGCACTTTGGGAGGCTGAGGCGGGCGGATCACTTGAAGTCAGGAGTTTGAGACCAGCCTGGCCAACACAGCGAAACCCCGTCTCTACTGAAAATACAAAAATTAGCCGGGCATGGTGGCACAGGCCCATAAACCCAGCTACTCGGGAGGCTGAGGCAGAAGAATCGCTTGAACCTGGGAGGCAGAGGTTGCAGTGAGCCGAGACTGCGCCATTACACTCCAGCCTGGGTGACAGAGTGAGACTCTGTCTCAAAAAAAAAAAAAAAAAAAAAAAAAAGATAAAAGTGTACAGGCAGGGCATAGTGGCTCAAACCTGTAATCCCAGCACTTTGGGAGGCCAAGGCAGGCAGATCACGTGAGGTGAGGAGTTCTAGACCAGCCTGGCCAACATGGAGAAACCCTGTCTCTACTAAAAATGCAAAAATTAGCTGGGTGTTTTGGTGCGAGCCTGTAATCCCAGCTACTCAGGAGGCTGAGGCAGGAGAATCACTTGAGGCGGAGGTTGCAGTAAGCTGCGATCTTGCCACTACACTCCAGCCTGAGCAACAGAGTGAGCCTCCATGTCAAAAAAAAAGTGTACAACATGTTCATAGGAGCTTTTGTTACGATAGCCAAATAATTGAAAACAACCACATTTTCATCATCAATAGGATGGATCAATAATTTGTGATATATTCGTCAGTGGAATGAATGACTGCTGTCCCCACAAAGTGGATGAATCTCACATACTACACAGCTTCTTTTATACGATGTCAAGAACAGGCAAAACCAATCTAGAGGTACAGAGGTCAGAATAGTGTTGCCCTATTCTGGTGGGGTGGCAGGAGTTACTGCCCGTGAGTGAGACAGGATAATTCCCTTCACCTCCTTTATGGGAGGGAACTGGAGTGGCTCATTTATCTCAGCCCACTACTGGCCACTCCTCACGAGAGCGAGCATGCAAGCGAGTGAGTGTGGGAACTGGAGCGAATGAATACTGGAACTGGCTGGTCGCTCCTCTCTGGCAGGAGCAGGCTCTGTGCGGGCCCTGCAGCAGCATCCAAGTATATTACAACCAATGTTCTTTCAGCTCTGACACCCAGGGACAGCAAAGTGCCAGCTAGCTCACTGGAGGGTCAGGGTGGTAGCCCCTGCCCTCTTGGCACCCGGGATCTTGTCCAGAGTCCAGGAACAATCAGGTCACAGGAACGGATTGAAAGGTAATGAATGTGGAGGATTTTACTGGGCAATGGAAGTGGCTGTCAGTGGGATGGGGAGTTGGAAAGAGGATGATGTGAGAAGAAGGCGATCTTTCCCTGAAGCCGGCCCATCTCCGGCAGGGCCCCTCTCTAAAGCTGCACAGTCTGACGTTAGCTGTGTCTATCCATAGTCTCTGACGCTCAGTTGCTTCTCTGTGTACCACTCAGCCATTTGTATCCCCGACACTCAGACATTTGTGTTGCTCTTCCAGCTGTAGTCTTTTTATGGACACAGGATAGGGGCATGGCAGGCCAAAAAGGCAACATTTGGGAGGAAAAATGGGGTCAGCTGTTTTCACTTAGGGCCACGGTTCCAGGCTTGGGAGGGGGTTAGCCAGGAGCCCAGCCATTCTGAATCAGGAGGGCCTTAAGGAACTTCCTAGAGGGTACTAGAAAAGCTCTAAAGCTTCATCTGGGTGGTGGTACATAGGCATATACTTATGTAAAAATTCATTGAGCTGGCTGTGCATGGTGACTCACACCTGTAATCCCAGCACTTTGGGAGGCCAAGATGGCAGGATTGCTTGAGGCCAGGAATCCTAACCTGAACCTGAGCAAGACCCCATCTCTATAAAAAATTTAAAAATTAGCCGGGTGTGATGGCTTGCACCTATAGTCTTAGCTACTCCAGAGGCTGAGGTGGGAGGATCACCTGAGCCTAGGAGGGTAAGGCTGCAATGAGCGGTGATCATGCCACTGCACTTCAGCCTGGGTGACCTTCTTTAAAAAAAAATTAACTAAAAAAAAAATTTTGTTGAGCTGTACACTCAAGATTCAAGATTAATGTACCCTAGTGTAATATGTAACTCAATAAAAATTTTTGTAAAATAAGCAAAATTATATAAAATACAAAACACCTCTTCCTGAGAGTCTGATTTAATTGGGCCTCAGTGGGGCCCAGACAAGAGGATTTTTTAAAAATCCCAGGCCAGCTGGGCGCGGTGGCTCACGCCTGTAATCCCAGTACTTTGGGAGGCTGAGGCGGATGGATCACCAGGTCAGGAGATCGAGACCATCCTGGCTAACACGGTGAAACCCTGTCTCTACTTAAAAAAATACAAAAAATTAGCCGGGCGTGGTGGCGGACGTCTGTAGTCCCAGCTACTCAGGAGGCTGAGGCAGGAGAATGGCGTGAACCCGGGAGGCGGAGCTTGCAGTGAGCCGAGATCACGCCACTGCACTCCAGCCTGGGCGACAGAGCGAGACTCTGTCTCAACAAAAAAAAAAAAAAAGAGAATCCCAGGCTGGGAGTGGTGGCTCATGTCTGTAATCCCAGCACTTTGGGAGACTGAGGCAGGCAGATCACAGCCCAGCCAAAGTGGTGAAACCCCGCCTCTACTAAAAATACAAACATTAGTCGGGTGTGGTGGTGCACACCTGTAATCCCAGCTACTCACAGCTTGAGGACATGACCCTATTAGCCACATTTAGTGAGGCACTAGTATTACTTGAATCCAGAAGGTTGCAGTGAGCTGCGCTCCAGCCTGGATGACTGAGCAAGACTGTCAAAAAAAAAAAAAAAAAAATTTAAAGAATCCCAGAGGATTTTGAGATAGCCTCTCTCTGACCCCATGGATCACCCCTCACAGCTGTATGGAGAAGAGGAGCGAGAGTCAGTACAGGAAGGAATCTCTGGTCAACTGGGCTGGAGCTGATGACTTGAACTTCGGGCCTAAGGGGAACCTCTTGTTCCCCATTGCTCCACATCTTATCATCAGTGGGTCATTGAGACAAAAGCAAAGAGTGTTGAGGAAAGAAAAAGTGATCATGAGACAAAGCAGGGACTCCTCTTGGGGCCTTCTGGGCCACGAAAGCAAGGAAATAAAGGAAAACCTTGAGTTCCTTCTGAAACCACCATTTCAAAATTGTAATTGGGACCGTGAAAGAGATCTGACCTAACCAACTCCATCTTGCATCTAACCTCTGAGCTGCCCTGGGCCTAGGTTGAACTAACTTTGGGAGGAACTTAGTTTATAGAGTAAAACAAAGACGATAACAGCCTTTTCCCAAAATAAACCTCATTGCCTGGGGACTAGACTGCTTTTGTAGGACTAACAAATTAGCCACAAGATTAGAAATTATGCTTTAGGAGTCATGCAGCTAGAGGCTACAGGATTCTGACCCTCCCTAAACTGCTCCTAAGATCAGTGCTTGAGATATTTTGCAGATCTTGCACTTGATGGATCATCACCCAGACTCACTAACTGGCTCATCTGATCTTGTGACCTCCACCCAGGAACTGACCCCGCGCAAGAGGACAGCTTCAATTCCCTATGATTTCATCTCCTACTTAACCAATCAGCAGTCCTGGCTCACTGGCTTCCCCACCATCCACCAAGTAGTCCTTAAAAACTGTGATCCCCGAATGCCTGGGGAGACTGATTTGAGCAATAATAAAACTCCAGTTGCCCACACAGCCGGCTTTCCGTGAATTACTCTTTCTCTGTTGCAATTCTCCTGTCTTGAGAAATTGGCTCTGTCTAGGCAGCAGGCAAGGTGAATCCACTGGGCAGTTATATTTCCAGGGAAATTCCAGGCACCTAGCTAGGACTGAGAAGTAAATGAGCAATTTGATAAGCAAGATGGTAATGGTGCTTAAAACAAAAGCCAAGGATGTTAGAGTCATGAGAATGTTTGGTTCCCCATAAAAACTAAAGACAAAAATCTTAACAAATGTGCCTGACTTATTTTTCAGAAATCTGGACCCGCACCAAATGGATCCACTGGGAGGTAGCCCTCAGAAAAGGGGGAACTGAGGATGGAACTCTGACAGCCGTTTTTCTTTTTTTTTTGTGATGGAGTCTCCCTCTGTTGCCCAGGATGGAGTGCAGTGACATAATCTCAGCCCATTGCAACCTCCGCCTCCTGGGGTCAAGTGATTCTCCTGCCTCAGCCTCCCAAGTAGCTGGGATTACAGGCAGATGCCACCATGCCCAACTAATTTTTGTATTTTTAGTAGAGACAGGGTTTCACCCCCAGCCCCATTTTTCATCCTAAATTTCTTCCTGAGGGACCTGAAAGGGGTCATGTCCACAAGCCAGAGCTAACAGTCTTTTCAGCTGATCCCAAATCTTTAGACAAATCTTCACCTCCTTAACCAATCACAAATCAGAAAATCTTTGAACCCACCTGTGACCTGTGGGCCCCTACTTCAAGAAGTCCCACCATTTTTGGTCAAACCAAAGTACAGCCTTCACGTATTGATTTATGACTTTGTCTGTAACCTCTGCCCCCCAACTTTAAAATCCCTTACTTGTGCTGGGTGCGGTGGCTCACACCTGTAATCCCAGCACTTTGGGAGGCCGAGGTGGGTGGATCACAAGGTCAGGAGATCGAGACCATCCTGGCCAACATGGTGAAACCCCATCTCTACTAAAAATACAAAAATTAGCTGGGTGTGGTGGTGCGTGTCTGTAGTCCCAGCTACTAGGGAGGCTGAGGCAGAAGAATTGCTTGAACCCAGAAGGCGGAGGTTGCAGTAAGCCGAGATCGCACCACTGCACTCCAGCCTGGTGACAGAGCAAGATCCCATCTAAAAAAAAAAAAAAAAAAAAAAATTCCCTGACTTGTAAGCCATCAGGGAGTTCAGGTCTGAAGCACTAGCTGCCCTATTCTCCTTGCTTGGCACCCTATAATAAAGGCCACACTTTCTCTTATTGCAGTCCTAATGTCAGGATTTGGCTTTGCTTCACCAGTGAGTAGACCCCTATTCTGTTCTATAACACTCAGACCTACCCCAAGAAGGCCAGCTAGCTTCAGTTCCATTTAACCTTTTAGCTGCATGGGAAAGAAGAAAGCCTGGAAGAGGAGAAGGAGCCTACCAAGCTTCAGGTCTTGACCCTCCAGTTATCCCCAACTTTGGCTGCCCATTAGAATCACCTGGGGTAGGCTGGACATTGTGGCTACCCATTCTCCTCAGTCCTGGGTTGGGTAATCTCAGCACTTTGGGAGGCTGAGGCGGGAGGATTGCTTGAGCCTTAGAGTTTGAGACCAGCGTAGGCAACATAGTGAGACCCCCATCTCTACATATAAAAATAATGATAATACATGGCCAGGCGTGGTGGCTCACGCCTGTAATCCCAGCACTTTGGGAGGCCAAGGCAGGCAGATCACGAGGTCAGGAGATCGAGACCATCCTGGCTAACACGGTGAAACCCCATCTCTACTAAAAATACGAAAAAATTAGCCAGGCGTGGTGGCGGGTGCCTGTAGTCCCAGCTACTCAGGAGGCTGAGGCAGGAGAATGGTGTGAACCTGGGAGGCAGAGCTTGCAGTGAGCCAAGATTGCGCTACTGCACTCCAGCCTGGGTGACAGAGTGAGACTCCATCTCAAAATAATAATAATAATAATAATAATAATAATAATACATAAATTAGCCAGGCATGGTGGTAGGCACCTGTAGGCCCAGCTTCTCAGGAGGCTAAGGTGGGAGGGTGACTTCAGCCTAGGAGTTTGAGGTGGCAGTGAGCTGTATTGTGCTACTGCACTGCAGCCTGGGGGACAGAGCAAGACCCTGTGTCTTAAAAAAAAAAAAAAAAACGAAAAGGAAAGAAAAAAAAAAGAATTGTTTGGGGAGATTTTTAAAAATCTCAATGCCAGACTGTTACTCCAGATCAATTGTATCAGAATCTCCTGGGGGAGAGGGGCAAGGCATGAGTATTTTGTAAAGCTCCCCAGATGATTCCATTGTGGAGCCAAGGTTGAGAACCACTGCTCTTACCTCTGCAGCCAAAGATGGCCAAAATATCATGTCAATGCACTATGACCTTGGCCACTGGTAAATGTGGCCTCTTGTTCTGGAATCTGACCCAGTTCTCTTAAAGGGAGATGGGGACAGGAATGAGGAGCGGTGGCCACCTCCTCCCCTTGCCAGCTCTGGGAAAGGTGCTGTACTTGTGTCGTGTGTTGAAATACAAAGCCTCTCTCTCGAGGGCCCTACAGTCTCACAGCTTGAGGAGGACGTGACCCTGTTAGCCACATTTGGTGAACACAAACATTGTTGCATAAGCACTGCATTATTCTACAGTCAGTTTGGTTCCACTGGGAGTCACGCTTCTCTGAATCCCCTTCCCTATCAGGCTCCTGGTGAGAGCTGCCAAAAGTGAAGGTGTATGAGATGTGGGAGGCAGGAGGGAAGCAGCACCAGGGCACTCTGAAGGTTCAAGGTGATGAGGACAGTCCAGAGGTGCTGGTGGGTTCCAGCTTATCTTTGCTCTTCCTACACTGTGTCCAGCTCTTCTTCCAGAACACAGGACCAGCTCACCAGCAGTGATTCCCATCCATCACCAGATGTGACTGAACCAAACTGGGGCTTACTTGCCCAGTGCAGTAAAGCCAGATGCTGATGCCGAGATTTGCAGTGGGAGAAAAGGGCATTAATTGCATGGTACCAAGCAAGGACAATGGGTAGCTAACACTCAAGACCTGAACTCCCCAATGGCTTACAAGCAAGAGTTTTTAAAGGCAAGGGTACATTTCAGGAAAGCAGCAATTGCAGGCAAAATCATAAACCAATACATGAAAGTCTGGCCCATGTGTGTGACTCTCTCCACAACCCCAGGAAATTTTAGAACAAAGAATGGCTGTCAGAGTTCAGTCCTCAGTTTCCCCCATCTGACGTCTATGTGATAGTGGTAGCATTTTCTAACTGGTGGGGGTTTCTGAAAAGCAACTCAAGAACTTGTGTTAAGATGTTATTTTTGCCGGGCGCAGTGGCTCACACCTGTAATCCCAGCGCTTTGGAAGGCCGAGGCGGGTGGATCACGAGGTCAGGAGTTCGAGACCACCCTGGCCAACATGGTGAAACACTGTCTCTACTAAAAATACAAAAATTAGCCGGGTATGGTGGTAGGTGCCTATAATCCCAGCTTCTCGGGAGGCTGAGGCAGGAGAACTGCTTGAACCCGGGAGGCAGAGGTTTCAGTGAGCCGAGATCCCTCCACTGTACTCCAGCTTGGGCGACAGAGTGAGACTCCATCACAAGAAAAAAAAATGTTATCTTTTAGATTCTATAGAGAACCAAAACACCTGTGACTCTGGCTTGCTTGGGAGACCACTTTGTTACTATCTCCTTGTGTATCAGGCTGCTCATTTACTTTTTTTTCTCTTTCTTTCTTTTTTTTTTTTTTTTTTTTTTTTTTTGAGACAGTGTCTCTCTTGGTCGCTCAGGCTGGAGTGCAGCAGCGTGATCTCGGCTCACTGCAAACTCCGCCTCCCAGGTTCAAGCGATTCTCCTGCCTCAGCCTCCTGAGTAGCTGGGACTACAGGTGTGTGCCACTACGCCTGGCTAATTTTTATATTTTTAGTAGAGATGGGGTTTCACCATGTTGGCCAGGCTGGCCTCGAACTCCTGACCTCAGGTGATCCACCCGCCTTGACCTCCCAAAGTGCTGGGATTACAGGTGTGAGCCACTGCGCCTGGCCTCATTTACTATTTTTTTAATTTAATTTTACTTTATTTTAGGTTCCAGGATACATGTGCAGGTTCATTACATAGGTAAACATGTGCTATGCTGTTTTGCTGCACCTATCAACCCATCATGCTCATTTACTTTTTAAGGCTAGCTAGGTGCCTGGAATTTTCCTTGAAGGGACTCAAGATTTTTCCTTTATTTCCATGCTTGAGTGGCCTGGAAGTCCCTTAAGAGGGGTCCCTGCTCCATCTTAACGTGACTTCACAGAGGCAGCAGCTATGAAGACCCAAGAGCCTTCCATGGGCTTCTCTCCCAGCCCCTTTGGGGTCTCACTCCTGCCACTGAATGTGACCAGTTTCTGGGCTGCCCTGCAAACTCTGACTCATTCATCTGCATATCAGTGTTGCAGGACAGCTGGCAAGCTCCTTTTCTTGGATCCCCTCACTCCCTTTCTTTGGACTTATATTTCCACAGGTCCTCCTACAGTTGTGTAAGGTCAAGTTCTTATCCCTGATTCCCTAACACTCATTGTCGTTCTGCTTTCTGATTCAACCTTGATGGATACACCATAGAAGGGAATGGGAGCCTTCCAGAATGCTGGAATTGTTGTACATCTCCATTTCTCTAATGGTTACATGAGGTCTGTACATATTTAAAAATTCATCACATTTTACACTTGAGATTATGCACATTACCATTCATGTGCTACACTTCTGATACTTTTTTTTTTTTTTTTTTTTTTTTGAGACGGAATCTTGCTCTTGTCACCCAGGATGGAGTGCAATGGCATGATCTTGGCTCACTGCAACCTCCGCCTCTGGGTTCAAGGGATTCTCCTGCCTCAGCCTCCTGAGTAGCTGGGATTACAGGTGCCTGCCACCACGCCTGGCTAATTTTTGTATCTTTAGTAGAGACAGGGTTTTGCCATGTTGGCCAGGGTGGTCTCAAACTCCTGACCTCTTGATCCACCCACCTCGGCCTTCCAAAGTGCTGGGATTACAGGCTTGAGCCACCACGCCCAGCCGATAACTTTTTAAATAGAATAGCTCAAGAGACTTTATCAGACAAATACGTTAAAGTATAACAACAACAATAGGTTGAGTGCAAGCCCCGTTTGTTGCTCGCCTGGGCCACAGACTCCCAGCCGCAGAGCATCTTTCCCTGCTGCTGCTGAATATGCAGCAGTCCTTCAAAGGACTCCTCTGCCTGCTGTCTTCCACAATAAGCGATCATGATTACAAACGGCTTTAGACTGGAGAAAGATCTTTGGTCTTCATTAAGGTTTATTTGTGACTGTTCCGATGGTGGTTTCTGGGAGAAGAGAAAGAATGCCGATGGTAATTAGGCCCTCCTAATTGCAGTAGTCACTGATTGCCTGTATTAAAAACATTGGAGGAAGTGTAGCAATTAGAGCTTCGGGAAATATTTTAAAAACAAAGTGAAAAGAGGCCTCTGAGTGCAAGGACACGGAGAGACAGCCAGGAGCCCCTGCCCAGCTGCAATGGACCCTTAGCAACCCTAGACATCTGGGCAGCGCACCCCTGGGACAGTGGCCATGACAGTCTCAGGAGGAAGAAGTGAGTTTCCTCCCAGTCATTTTCCAGACGTGACTGTGAATCCACCCATGGAGAGGCAACATAGGAGGAAGACATTTTGCAAACAATCTATAAGAATAACAGTAATCCCAGATAAGTAGTAATTATATTAACATGTTAAATCCATACAACAAGCCATAGCATTGTTCCCATTTTAAAGAAGAAGAAACAAAGGTCTTCATTTGCAGAGAAAGTTGAAGACTTTCTCAAGGTCACACACACAGCAGGTGGCACACCCCAACTCAAACCCAGATCTGTTTGATTTCAAAGCACATGCCTGGAACCATTCTGTTATTCTGTGTCGTCCTCAGCTCCAGAGCCCTGGATCTGTCTAGCCACCAGCACCCCAGAAAAGTGAGCTTGCAAGTTTACCCCACTCCCTCATACCAGCCCTTCAGCATTCCTCCCTCAAGAACCTGCTTCCAGTCAACAAATCAGCTAATGACTCCTTTGCCCATCCTCATCCTTCCCCAGCTCCTGCTGGGGAGAGCCTCTCAGCCCCTCCAACCAAGCTCTATGAGAATGAGGTGAAGGCATTTCTTCACTCCCTTTCCCAGATGAGATCTGAGATCCAAGGTCCATCATCTGTTCCTGTAATTCTACTTTGAAGAATTCTAATCATTTTCATTGCTCATCTCCAAACTTCTTCAACTATCAACCAAACTCATTTGGCTTCTTGGTCCCCACCTACACTTAATCCAGAATGTAAGCTCCATGAGAGAAGACATTGAGGTCTGTTTTATTTCCTGCTGTAAACCTGGCACATGGAAGAGTGACCAACACATAGTAGGTGCTCAATACATATCTGCCAAATAAATAAGAGCTTTCTGTTATCCAAACAGAAATACATTGTCTCCATTTCTGGGCATCTCTTCATACATGATGCTTTCTCAATTGCCAAAAATGCATCCTCTATATTTCTTTTTATCAATCACTTTCTATAGAAACATACTCCACAACTTTGTAGGCTAGATAGGTCAATTTGTCCCTTCTTAGAGCACAAGATGCATTTACATTTCTAAAGCCTGGCCAGGGCCACTAGTTCATGCCTGTAATGCCAACGCTCCGGGGGGCCAAGGCAGGAGAGTTGCTTGAGGACAGGAGTTCAAGACCAGCCCAGGCAAAATAGTGAGACTCTGTCTCTCTATTTTTTTTTTCTTTGAGACAGGATCTCACTCTGTCACCCAGGCTGGAGTGCAGTGGCATGATCTTGGCTCACTGCAACCTCCATCTCCCAGATTCAAGTGATTCTCCTGCCTCAGCCTCTCGAGTAGCTGCAATTATAGGCATATGCCACCTCTCCTGGCTAATTTTTATATTTTTGATAGAGATGGGTTTTACCATGTTGGCCAGGCTGTCTCGAACTCCTGGCCTCAAGTGACCCACCTGTTTTGGCCTTCCAAAGTGCTGGGATTACAGGCATGAGCCACCGCACCCGGCCTTTTTTTTTTTTTTTTTTTTAAGAGAGCGTTCAACCACACATGTACTATGTTCGGGAGGAAACAAGATTAAAATTTTATTTCCATCTCCTAATTGGTACTGACGTCCCAAGAGAAATACTGGTCCATTAAGTAAGGAATGCTAATTGCTTACTCACCTCCTACTGACAGTGATGACAGGCTTGGTTAAGGGTTTTTATTAAGGCCCATTAAAGGGAAGACTGTGTGGCAAGTTGCTGGGTTGCTTGGGAGGCAGAGACTTGAACAGAGAAGCTGAGGGGGTGCTGGTGGGAGTGCAAAGTGTAGGAAGGTGCAGGTGAATGAGGAAACAGGTTCTGGGGGAGGGAGGACAGCTGGGAAGAGTGCAAGTCACATAGATCACATGCCTTGAAAATGGTTTTGGATCTGAAATAGTTTGTTGTAATTTAAAACAAATTTAATCCTTACTGATTGTGTTAGTTCATTTTGTGCTGCTAGATGGGAATACTTGAGGCTGGGTAATTTTTTTTTTTTTTTTAAAGGTCTAGTTGACTCACAATTCTGATGTCTGGAAAAAGTTCATGATTGGGCATCTGCATCTGATGAGGTCTTCAGGCTGTTTCTACTCCTAGTGGAAGGTGAAAGGGAGCTGGTGTATGCCGATCACATGGTGAGAGAGGAAGCAAGAGAGAGAGGGGAGGCATCAGGCTATTTTTAACAACTGCGCTTGGCCAGGTGCAGGGCTTGTAATCTCAGCACTTTGGGAGGCCAAGATGGCAGGATCGCTTGAGCCCAGGAGTTTGAGACCTTTTTGGGCAACTTAGTGATACTCTTATCTCTAAAAAAAAAATAATAAACAAAATTAGCCTGGCATGGTGGTGCTCTCACCTTCAGTCCCAGCTACTTGGGAGACTGAGGTGGGACAGTCACCTGAGGCCGGGAGGTCAAGGCTGCAGTGAGCCAAGATTGTGACACTGCACTCCAGCCTGGGCAACAGAGCCAGAACTTGTCTAAAACAAAGCAAAACTAAACAAAAACAGAAACAGAAACAAAAACAAAACAAGCTCTCACAGGAGCTAACAGAGTGAGAACTCACTGGCTCCCAAGGGAGGGCATTAATCTCTTCATGAAGGATCTGCCTTCATGATCCAAACACCTCCCATTGGACCCCCTACATCCCAACGCTGCCACACTGAGGATCAAATGTCAACAAGAGCTTTGGTGGAACAAATATTCAAGTTAGGGCACTGATATACACACCAGGTGCGTATCTACTATATGGCTCAGCAATTTCATGCCTAGGTATTTTATCTACATCAAATGAAAACATACATCTGCAAAAAGACCTGTGCACAAATGTTCATAGCAACCTTATTCACAATAGTCCCAAACTGGAAACAATCCAAATGTCCATCAAGAGGAAGATGGACAAACAAATTGTAGTATGTCCATACAAGTTAAATATTCCTTATCCAAAATGCTTCAGGCCAGAAGCGTTTTGGATTTTGGATTTTTTCAAACTCACATTATACTTACTGGCTCAGCATTCCTAATTCAAAAACCCCCAATCCAAAATGTTTCAATGAGTAATTCCTTTGATCATCATGTCGGCACTCAAACAGTTTTGTATCTTAGAGTATTTCGGATTTTGGATTTTTGGATTAGGGGTGCTTAACCTGTTCTACATAGCAATACAAAGTAATAAACCACTGACACCTACAACAGGATGATGAACCTCAAAAACATTATGTTTGACAAAAGAAGCTGGTCACAAAAGGGAACATACTGTATGATGGTACTTATACAGTCTAGGCTTAGCCTAGGCTAATTGAATCTATGGTGATAGAAGAATTAGATTGAACAGAAAGGGGCATGGGATGATGGAGATGCTTCACATCTTATTTTGGAATTGTTATTACACAGATGTATACAATAGTCAAAACTCATTAAACTGAACATTTAAGGTCTGTACATTTTATTCCATGTAAATTATACATTGATTTTTTAAAATGTTTTTAAAAATTCTGCAAGTTGTGTTTTTCATTTTTACAGGTGAATATCAAAGTTCAAAGTGAGTGAAGTGGTGGAGCCAGAATTTATGACCAGCTTTGACTGATTCCAAAGCCCATGCTATATCTTATGATCACTATATTAAAACATTCAAAAGTTCCTCTGCTAGGAAAATTAGGCAAGAAAAAAAAAGGCATTCAGATTGGAAAGGGAGAAGTAAAATGATCTCTATTTGCAGATAACATAATCTCATTTATAGAAAATTCTTTTTTGTTTTTTTTTTGTTTTGTTTTGTTTTGTTTTGTTTGAGACGGAGTTTTGCTCAGTCGCCCAGGCTGGAGTGCCGTGGTGCAATGTCAGCTCACTGCAACCTCCGTCTCCCGGGTTCAAGTGATTCTCTTGCCTCAGCCTCCCAAGTAGCTGGGATTACAGGGATGCGCCACCACACCCGGCTAATTTTTTTTGTAATTAGTAGAGGCGGGATTTCACCATGTTGGTCAGGCTAGTCTCAAACTCCTGACCTCAAATCGTCCACCCACCTCAGCCTCCCAAAGTGCTGGGATTACAGGCGTGAGCCACCATGCCCAGTGGTATATAGAAAATTCTAAGGAATACACATGCAAAAAAAACTAGTAGAACTAATAAACAAATTCAGCAAGCTTGCAAAATATAAGAGCAATATACAAAAATATTTCATACAGTAGCAATGATCAATCCAAAAATGAAATTAAGAAAACGATTACAGTTACAATAAGATAAAAAGTAATCAAGTATTTAGGAATAAAATCAATAAGAGAAGTGCAAGACTTGTTCACTGACTACTGCAAAACATTGTTGAAAGACTTAAAACTTAAATAAATGGAAAGGCATCATGTATTCATAGATCGGAAAGCTTCATATTGTTAAGATGGCAGTATTCCTTAAACTGGTCTATAGATTCAGCACAATCCCTATCAAAATCCCCACAGCATTTTTTGCAGAAATTGATAAACTGGCTCTGAAATTCATACAGAAATCCAAGAAATCCAGAATAGCCAAAACAATATTGAAAAAGAACAGAGCTGAATAATGCACCATTCCCCATTTCTAACCTACAGTTTCAAACACAGAGTAACACTATGAAGATAGTGTGGTACTGGCATAAAGATAAACACATAGATCAATGGAATAGTATTGAGAGGTCAGATATTTATAGTGAACTGATTTTCAACAAGAATGTCAAGACAATTCAATTAGGAAAAAATAGTCTTTCAACAAATGGTGCTGGGACAACTGGATATCCCTATGCAAAAGAATAAAGTCGGATCTCCACCTCACATCATAATCAAAAATAACCTCAAAATGAGTCATATCTAAATGTAAAAGCTAAAACTATAAAACTGCTAGAAAGAAATTCAGGAGTAAATCTTTATGACCTTGAGTTAAGCAGCGGTTTCTTAGGTATGACACCAAAAGCACAAATGAAAAGAAAAAATACATAGATAAAAGGGACATTATCAAAAAAAAAATTGTACTTCATATGACACCATCAAGAGAGTGAAAAAACAACTCACAGAATGGGAGACAATATTTGAAAATCAAATATCTAATAAGGGCCTTGTATCTAAACTGTATAAAGAACTATTGCAGCTTTTTTTTTTCTTTTACTTTTGGCTGGGGAGGGGTTCTGGATAAAAATCAGAAAACCTGCTAGACAAATTCTAAAAGAGCTGTAACACTAATGCAACTCAGTAATAAAATGACAACCTAATTTTAAAATGAGCAAGAGATTTGAAAAGAATTTCTCCAAAGACATATAAATGGCTTATAAGCATATGAAAAGATATTCAACACCATTAGTCATTAGGGAAATGCAAATCAAAACCACAATGAGATACCACTTCACACTCTTGAGAATGGCAAAAATATGAAAGACAGACAATTACAAGTATTAGCAAAAATGTGAAGAAATTGGAACCCTTATACATTGCCAGGAGGAGCGTAAAATGGTGTTTCTCCAAAGTTACCATATGACCTAGCAATTTAATGGTAACTCAATTATCATTTTGAGTTACCACATGACCTAGCAGTTGCACTCTTACAGATATACCCAACAGGATTGGAAAGTATGTCCACACCAAAACTTGTACAAAATGTGCGTAGCACCATTATTCATAATAGCCCAGAATTGGAAACAACCCAATTGTCCATCAGCTGATGAAAGGAAAAATCAAAGACATATCCATACAATGGAATATTATTCTGCCATAAAAAGAAATAAAGTACTGGTATCTGCTACAACATGAATGAACCTTGAAAATACCATGCTAAGTGAGAGAAGCCACACCCAAAGACCACATGTTGTATGATTCTATTTATAGGAAAAGTCCAGGATAGGCAAATCCTATTTTGAGACAGTAAGTAGAAAAAGTAGATTTGTGGTTGCCAGGATATGTGGAGCGGGTGAAACGAGGAGTAATTGCTAACAAGTATGGAGCTTCTTTGGGGAGTGATAAAAATGTTCTAAAATTAGATCATGGTGATTGTTGTACAGCTTTGCCTATATAGTAAAAATCACTTAATCATTTAATGGTACACTTTAAAGGGGGTAGGTTTATGGTATATGAATTATATCTCAATAAAGCTGTTATTTAAAAAAAAAATTCATCTCCTGCAGAGGAGAGAGAGTGGGGTACTAAACTAAGTACTAAAGGGCTTGAAATGAGTAATGAGGTTTGAAATCAATGGCAGTGGGTGTGTAATAGGATTGCTAAGCCGTGATGAGTCCCTGTCTGAGGTATAGCACCACAAAATTATAATGGCACCTACCTGCATGGTTGGGAGCATTTCACACCTGTGCCTTCCAGTTTATAGGTCACAAGCTCAGAGGCTCTAGGCATTAGAGAAGGACCCCACCCCCCCATGATGGGTACCATACCTGGCAGTCTTTAGCAGAAAGAGCTAAGGAATACCTGCTTCTCCTTCCTGCCCACATCCTGGTCTTCACACCCAACCAGAAGAAAACTGAAGACTTGGCTCACTATTTCTCAAGTAGAATTTCTGGAACAAAAATATCTACTAAACCTGCTGCCTAAGCGTCAGGCAGGGGAAAGAATAAAAAGAAAAAAGAAAAGGAAGGCATTTTTTTCTAGTAATTAAATCTGAATTATTCACAACCTGTTAGACACTTTTTTTCCCTCTGCTACAGAAGCATGCATTTTCATTTCTCCCCTAAGTCCTAAATGCCTTTGCAATCGAAGTTGAATTTTTGGCTGACAGCCTTCACTTTATATGGAGAGCCAGGGTCCCAGGCCACAACTTCACCTGAGTCATCAACAGACCCATTCTCCAGCTCAACCCATGAGCTGTTAAAAGGGGCTAGCTTTACCTAATGCTTTCATCATTACCCCTCGATTAATTCCCCCAAGTCTTGTGTATTATGAAAGTTCCTTCAAGTGTTGCAGGTGGCCTAGTTTCAACTAACAGAGGCAAAGTGGGGAATTTATTGACCAAGGTAACTAAACTTTGGGAAGCCTAGGATGCAGCTGCTTTTAGGGACAATAAAACGAGGAACCAAGGTGCTCTTGCTTAGTAAAAGACACCTCCATCCCTCCCCATTCTCCTCAACACATGCCACTCCTTGTTGGGTGACACTTTTCTTTTTCTCAGACCTGTTTTCTCCATGAAGCTGCAAGCATGGCAACAAATGGTGGCCAAGCTCACATCTCCTCCCATAGTTCTAATCCAGAAAGTCCCCAGGAAAGCTCTGATTTTCTTAGCTCAGGTCATATGCCCTGTAGCCAAAGAAACAGGGCATCTTGCGGTTGGCAATCCCCATTAAAATAATATTATTGGAATGGGAGCAGGAGTGCCCCTAATGAAGGGAATTGATGTTTACAGTCAGAAGGGAGGCCAGGGCAAGCAAGGGTGCAGACGGTCATATCCATGGGAGCCAAATTTCTGCAGCCTGGTGGGAAAAGCTTAGGATCTGGAGCCAGAACTCCCAGGTTTGGACACATCTATATCAGCAAGCAATGTGATCTTGGGCTCAGTTTCTTTGTCTATAAAATGGGCATAAACATTCAAGGGAGTAGAGAAAAACCTCCATCTCTTGATAGGAAGAGCTGCAAAGTATCATGGCTGATTTTGAAATCTACCATAGTCAGAAACAGCCAGAAGTGTGTGCATCAGGTTATTGGTGGACAAACTGCGTAGGAGGGCAAAGAAGAGTATTCCATGAGAGTTAGGGCTGAGACTGGGAGTAGGAAGAGGTGACCAGGGAGATCTGGAGTAATTGACCTCTAAGGTGCATGGGAGAATGAATAGGAATTGCCCAGATGAAAGAAGACAGGAGAATGTTCTAGGCAGAGGTAACAGCATACAGAGAAATGTAAAATTGAGGGAAGCAGAGGGGACTCAGGAGCTAAAAGTACTTTAATGTGGCCATTGCATGGAATGCAAAGGGGGCACAGGATGGCAACACCTGGGCTTGGGAGACAAGTGGTAATTCACCCAGCAAGTGGCTCTTTCAAGTCATGCTAAACAATTAGGGCTCAACCCTAAAAGCAACAGGGAGTTGCAGACAGTTGTATGCAGGGAAGGAGCGTGACCAAATGTGCAATTTGTGCAAATGGGATACTACTGTACACCCATTGGAATACCTAGAATTATAAACACAGACGATAATGAGTTTTGGCAAGGATGTGGAGCAACTGGAACTCTCATACGCTGCTGGTAGAGATGCAAAATAGCAGCGCCATTTTGCAAAACAATTTGGCAGTTCTTTATAAAGTTAAACATACACTTATCACATGACCCAGCAATCCCACTGCTATATATTTACCGAAGGGATGAAAATGTGTGTTCACACAAAAACCTGTACACAAATATTTGTAGTAGATCTGTTTGTAATAACCAAAAACTAGAAATGACCCAAATGTCCTTCAACTGGCAAAAATGGCTAAATGAGCTGTGGATTATCCACACAATGGAATACTAATCAGCAGCAAGAAGGACCAAATGACTGATACGCAAAATAACTTGAATGAATACCAAATGCAATATGCTAAGTGCAAGAAGCCAGAGAGTCTACATACTGTGTATGACTCCATTTATAGGACAATCTGGAAAAGGCAAACCAATAGGGACAGAAAATACATCAGTGGTTGCCAGGAATTATGAGTGGGAATAGAAGTTGATGAAAACCTGATGGCATGATTGAATTTGGTTGGGGTGAGGGGGTGATGAATGGCTCTGTATCCTGATTTTGGTCATGGTTTCATGACTAGATGCATTTGTCAAAATTCATAGACCTGTACAACCAGAAGAGTAAATATTGTTGCATGTCATTTTCTTTTTTCTTTTTTGTTTTTGAGACGGAGTCTCGCTCTGTCGCCCAGGCTGGAGTGCAGTGGCGTGATCTCAGCTCACTTCAAGCTCCACCTCCCAGGTTCACATCTTTCTCCTGCCTCAGCCTCCCGAGCAGCTGGGACCACAGGCGCCCACCACCAAGCCTGGCTAATTTTTTGTATTTTTAGTAGAGACGGGGTTTCACCGTGTTAGCCAGGATGGTCTCGATCTCCTGACCTCGTGATCCACCCGCCTCAGCCTCCCAAAGTGCTGGGATTACAGGCATGAGCCACCGCGCCCGGCCTCTTGCATGTCATTTTCAAAAAGTGAAATTTTAATAATTGCATATTGAGCAGGTCACTCTAGTTGCAGCAAACAAACTAGAGAGGGGCATGGCCAGACTGAGAGAAGCCATTTGGGAGATTGCAGTAGGCATCTAAGTTCATGGTGGTGTCCTGAAATAGAAAAGTGGCAGTAGGAATGGAGAGAAATGGACTCATCCAAGCAATATTTAGAAGGGGGGATCCATAGGATTTGGTAACTGAATAAGGATAATAAGGGGAGTGTGGGTTAGAGGGACAGAAAGCCAAGGAGACAAAAGATTTGGGGGACTAGTGAGGGTGTCATGGGAGGGATTGGCTGTGAAATCCAGTTAGGAAGGAAGTCACTTGGGAAAGACTGATGGACAGGAAAGGCAAACAGGTCAAACAGTAGTATTGGGATGAGTTTGGTAGAAGAGTCAGCAGGACAGAGGATGTCATCAAAATAGGCCATTAGAGTTTGAGCTTTCAGAGCTAGGACAAGGCACAAGAGAGAAGATGGCCATAGCTAACTTTTTTAATGGTGCCTTCCATGATGTAGTGAGATCCTTGAGTGGGGAGGATGATTTCTAGTCATCTTTGTAATCTTCTCCTAGGTGTTTAGCACCTAGCTTGGAGGTTCTCTACCTTGGTTACATCCCCTGACCCAGCTCCACCCAGAACAAATATGTCCAAATCTCTGTGGATGGGAACTAGGTGGCAATACTTCTTAAAGTTCCCTAGGTGATTCCAACAGGATTGGAAACCCAGCTGGCAACCCAAAGTTGCAGCCAATATAAACCATTGCTGATCACAGTGGTTCTCTACCTTACCTGCTTATTAGAATTGTGGGGAGATTTTAAAACATACTAATGCCTGGGACTCACCCCTGGAGATTTGCATCAATTGGTCTGCAGTGGGGCCCTTAAATTGATATTTTTGAAAGCTCTCTAGGCAGTACTAATATGCAGCCAGGGTTGACAATCACCAGCCTAGCCGATGGAAAGCATTTCAACAAATGCTAATTGTGATTTCAATCAGTCTTTCCATCCCTGCTCTCCCTTCTGAGTCACAGACCTATCAACTTAATGACCTGCTGTACACATCCTTCTATGTGTTAGGAGACCCCCCAAGAGGTCTCAAACTCAATATATCTCAGGTTAAACTCAATCTCTGTAAGCCCCTGGCAGGCCAAGGAGGGATTTGGGCCTCCCACTGGGACAGAGGTTCCAGGAGTCTCCCGAAGTGCTGGGATTACAGGCATGAGCCACCGCGCCCGGCCTCTTGCATGTCATTTTCAAAAAGTGGTGGTGGACTCATAACTCAAGATTCAAAGAACCAAAGAATGAAACCCAGTAGGAGTCAGAGGATCTTGGGCTGACAGGCAAAGAAGCAGGAACATGGTCTCAAGTCAAAAACTTTCAGCCTCATCACATTGACACAGAACGGCTCTTGGCTAAACCCCACCCTCGAGCCTGGAAACTTGGCCCTAAGTGAAAACAGCCCACTCCATTTTTTTGCTCAAATGATTGCCTTTTTGGCCTGCCATGCCCCTATCCTGTGCCCATAAAAAGGCTTCAGTTGGCAGAGCAACAGAAGCAACCAATGCAAGTGGTCAGGGATGCAAGCTGCTGAATGTCAGGGATACATGCAGCTGAGTGTCGGAGGCTACGGATAGACTCAGCTAACTTCAGCCAGTGCAGTTCCAGGGAAAGATTTTCTTCCCACACCATCCCATTTCTAATTCCCCATCCTACTGAGAGCCATTTTAATTGCCCAATACAATCCTCTGCACACACTACACTTCAAATAGATCATGTGACCTGATTCTTCCTGGACACTGAACAACTTGGGTGCCAAGAAGAGCAGGTGCAGGAGGCTGTCACCCTGACCCTTCACTGAGCTGTTAACACTTAGCCATCCATGGACTGCAGGCTGAGTGAAACGAGCCCCTCCAGTTCCTGCCCACAAGAAAGTCAAGGTCAAGGGAACAATCCCGTCTCAGTATCACAGACGCTTCATAAGAGCTCAATAAACACTTACTGAAAGACATGGATGAACCTGGTTCCAGGATCCAGAAGGGCCTGGAAGCATCCGTGTGCAGAGGATAACAGACTACATGAAAAAGTTAGTGGCATTTGCTCACCTGGAGGTCTCAATTTTTTTTTTTTTTTTTTTTTTTTTTTGAGTCAGAACCTCACTCTGTGGCCCAGGCTGGAGTGCAATGGTACGATCTTCAGCTCACTGCAACCTCCGCCTCCCAGGTTCAAGAGATTCTCCCACCGCCTCCTCCTGAGTAGCTGGGATTATAGGTGCCCACCACCACACCCAGCTAACTTTTGTATTTTTAGTAGAGACAGGATTTCACCATATTGGCCAGGTTGGTCTCTTGGCCAGGCTAGTCTCGAACTCCTGACCTCATGATCCGCCCACCTTGGCCTCCCAAACTGCTGGGATTACAGGCGTAAGCCACTGCGCCTGGCCTGGGTTCTCGATTTTTGTGTGCAAAAGAATCTTCTGAGGATTCTTCAGCCATACTGGCTTCCTTCTCTTCCCAGGTCAGGGCTGCTGTATTTGCTGTTCCATCTGCCGGGAGCACTTTTTCCCACAATATTCAGCAAGGCTGACTTTAAGTCATCTCACTCTAAAGACTTCCTTCAGGTCTTTACATATATGCTCAAATGTCATCTTCATACCTCTTTTCCCCATTTTTGGCTTTATTTTTCTGCCTAGTGCTTATTACTAGCCAATATACTATATATTTTTACTTAAATATTTTGTCTATTAGGGATTTCCTCACTGGCTATAATCTTGGCTCCCTGCAACCTCAGCCTCCCAAGGTTAAGAGATTCTTGTGCCTCAGTCTCCTGAGTAGCTAGGATTACAGCTGCATGCCACCAGGCATGGCTATATTTTTTTTTTTTTTTTTTTTTTTTTTGAGACAGAGTCTCGCTGTGTCACCCAGGCTGGAGTGCAGGGGCGCAATCTTGGCTCACTGCAAGCTCCACCTCGCAGGTTCACGCCATTCTCCTGCCTCAGCCTCCCAAGTAGCTGGGACTACAGGTGCCCACGACCAAGGCTGGCTAATTTTTTTTTTTTTTTTTTTTTTTTTTTTAGTAGAGACAGGGTTTCACCATGTTAGCCACAATGGTCTCAATCTCCTGACCTCATGATCCGCCCGCTTTGTCCTCCCAAAGTGCTGGGATTACAGGCGTAAACCACCACACCCGGCCTAGGCATGGCTATTTTTAGCAGAGACAGAGTTTCACCATGTTGGCCAGGCTGGTCTCAAACTCCTGACCTCAGATGATCTACCCACCTCGGCCTCCCAAAGTGCTGGGATTACAGGCATGAGCCATGGCGCCTGGACATCATTAACTATAACCTCCGTGCAAACAGAGATTGTATTAGACCATTCTTGCATGGCTATGAAGAACTACCTGAGAGTGGGTAACTTAAAAAGGAAAGAGATTTCAGTGGCTCACAGTTCTGCAGGCTGTACAGGAAGCATAGCGGCTTCTGGGGAGGCCTCAGGAAACTTTCCTTTTTTTTTTTTTTTTTTTTTTTTTGAGACAGAGTCTCGCTCTGTCGCCCAGACTGGAGTGCAGTGGCACAATCTCGGCTCACTGCAAGCCCTGTCTCCTGAGTTCACGCCATTCTTCTGCCTCAGCCTCCCAAGTAGCTGGGACTACAGGCACCCACCAGCACACCTGGCTAATTTTTTGTATTTTTAGTAGAGACGGGGTTTCACTGTGTTAGCCAGGATGGTCTCGATCTCCTGACCTCGTGATCCACCCGCCTCGGCCTCCCAAAGTGCTGGGATTACAGGCATGAGCCACCGCGCCTGGCAGGAAATTTTCGATCATGGCAGAAGGCAAAGGGGAAGCAGGCATGTCTCATATAACTGGAGCAGGAGAAAGAGGAGAGAGGAGGGAGGTGCTACACACTTTTAAACAACCAGATCTCATGATAACTTAATCACTTGCTATTTGCCACAACAACGCCAAAGCAGGGTGGCAACGATGATCCTTCACTTTCCACCAGGCCCCACTTCCAACATTGGGGATTACAATTTGACATGAGATTTGGGCAGGGACACAGATCCAAACCATATCAGGGATCGTTGTCTGTTTTGTTCCCTGGCACATCCAGAGCCTAGAACAGTGCCTGACAAACAGCAGGCACTCAATAAGTGAATGAATGGGGCAGTTAAAATTGCAGACTCTCCTTGGGTAAGGTCCAGTAATGTACATGTTGCCTGGGTGGTTCTAAAGGAGATCGTTGGAGGCCCCACGTAATGAAACATTTCTTGGAGAATGCTTTGTTTGGAGTGAACATCCCTCTAATGCAATTCTCTTGACATCCAGCAGAGAGCAGGAGGCTGAGGACTCAGGGGCGCAGGATGCCAGTCATCATTGCTGGTTTCTTTCCTGCACCAAGACGCATCTCACATTGGGTGATCTGGCACAGAGCAATGAGTGTGCACAGGAGGCAGGAATTGTGGGTGGCCAGCTCCTGGGAGGATGTCTCTCTATAACAAACTATTAATAACTGCACTTCGGGGCAAAGTCCCAGGTGGAAGAAGCACAGTTCCTGCCGTAGGAAAGGACCTTCGCAAAGTGGGAATCTCAGCTTGACAGGAAGTTGAGATGGCATTACTGCGCAGCACTCTTTTTGGCCAAAGCCTGCTTGGGCAGCCAGAGTCAGTGGTGCTAGAAAACGTTTAACAAGTGTCTCTGAGGGGGAAAAAAAGCACGCATGCAGTTACATATGTATGTCTATTACAAACTGTATTGACATCAAGAATGTGTAGCAAGGCAGGCACAGTGGCTCATGCCTGTAATCACAGAATTTTGGGAGGCTGAAGCAGGAAGATTACTTGAGGCCAGGAGTTTAAGACAAGCCTGGGCAACATAGGGAGAACCCATTCCCACCAAAAATTTAAAAATTGGCCAAGTGTCATGATGCATGCCTGTACTCCAGCTACTTGGGAGGCTGAGGTGGGAGGATCCCTTGAGCCAGGGGTTGGAGTCTTCAGTGAGCCATAATGGTGCCACCGCATGCCACCCTGGGCAACAGAGCAAGACCCTGTCTCAAAAAGAAAAAAAAGAAAAGAATGTGTATCACACACTTTAAAAATAACTATAAAGCATAAAAATGCTCTTCATCTTAAATTACGCATAGCCGATGAATTCTTACAGAATGCTTTTGTTGAATTTTGCTGAACTCTTGTATATGTAGTTAATATGATTACAATTCAGTCATGATTTGACAATGCTTTCTGCCATTCACAACATAACCACTACAGACAAAACACACATTGACATTTCTGCATTATTAAAGTTTTCTCTATCACTTTCTAAAGTCTAGACATCTAATAAAAAAAGACAAACGGTCAATCAGTTCTTGCTTTGATTGAGACTCAAAGTGTTATCTGATTACCGTGGTATAAATATTCAACTGTGGCTGATTTTAAGCTACACCAATATGTTGTCACTGAACGGTGACTTGCAGGTTGGGAACAGATGCTCAGTAGCACCCCATTATATAGTATTGCCACAAAATTTATGTAGATATATACTAAATATATCATATATGTTATAGAGAGAGATACATAGACATCTTTATATGTATGTATTTATGGACTTCAAGAGTATAGTTAATAGGCTGGGTGTGGTGGCTTACACCTGTAATCCCAGCATTTTGGGAGGCTGAGTGGGTGGATCACCTGAGGTTAAGAGTTCAAGACCAGCCTGAACAACATGGAGAAACCCTGTCTCTGCTAAAAACACAAAATTAGCTGGGAGTGATGGCGCATGCCTGTAATCCCAGCTACTCAGGAGGCTGAGGCAAGAGAATCACTTGAACCCGGGAGGCAGAGGTTGAGGTAAGCTGAGATCGTGCCACTGCACTACAGTCTGGGCAACAAGAGCAAAACTCCGTCTCAAAAAAAAAAAAAGTATAGATAATAGTAAAACAAAATTATTAAGAAGCAATTCCAGTATTTATTACCTTTCAAAATATAATTTAGTTAATTATAAGTTTATATAATTTAATTTTTAATAATGGCTGTGTTTAATAGCCAGCTTTCAAAAACCCTGGAAATTTAACAATCATCTCTATAAGCCTGCCCCGGCACACCACTGGACAGATCCCAGCACTGAGAAGGAACTCAGTCACACACTGGGAGGCTTCAAGTTTCACTTACCTGTAGGACTGAGGCAGGCTCACCTCGAAGCAGGTGAGGAGCCAGGGTGCGTGTCTGGGGGTTGGCAAATGGTTTTACTCTTCAATATCCATGCTCCTCCTTACATGCCACTTCTCACCCAGATTGGGATGTTTCTAAAGCCTAGGTGATGGCCATGAAGTTAGGGGCCCCAAGAGTGTGTTTAACATCAATAAGAAATATAGAGTAAAATCTCCAGGTGACGTGGAAGGAACACTCATTAAATTATTCCATACCCAAGAGATCCCAGGCCAATGAAACCTGAATCTTTAGGGATAGAGCCTGGTTTTTTCAAGCTCCCAGGTGGCTTTTTTGTTTTTTTTGTTTGTTTGTTTTTTGAGATGGAGTTTCGCTCTTGTTGCCCAGGCTGGAGTGCAATGGTGCGATCTTGGCTCACCGCAACCTCTGCCTCCCGGATTCAAGTAATTCTCCTGCCTCAGCCTCCCGGGCAGCTGAGATTACAGGCATGCGCCACCACACCCAGCTAATTTTGTGTTTTTAGTAGAGATGGGGCTTCTCCATGTTGGTCAGGTTGTTCTCAAACTCCCAAGTTTAGGAGATCCACCCTTCTCGGCCTCCCAAAGAGCTGGGATTACAGGCGGGAGCCACGGCGCCCAGCCTCCTAGGTGGTTTTAATGTGCAGTCTAGCCTGAGAATCCCTGCTCTGAGGATGGAAGAAAGAACCCAAGTTCCAGCAAGTGAATACACCTGGAGGGTTGCCCCCATCTCACCCCCACCTCCCATTGTATTTAAAATTTAAAATACAAAAATAAAAAAAGAGCTTTAATTGCTCTGGAAGAACAAAGGATTAAACTGATAAAAGAAATTCATAGTGTAAAAGTGAATAGTGCCATGTCTAGGGAATTTTATGTCACAAGTGTTGTGTGGTTTGAATCTCCGTTATTATATTAAACCCTCTCTGTAGGGCCTAAGTGGACACTGGAACTGAGCACCATTGAGATGGTTATGAATTCAGGGAGGATCCTGGGTCCAGGAAGACTGTGGCCTTGGAGTTAATTTATACACATCCTTTCGACTTTTTTCAGCAGCTTTTGGGGCCAGTGTCAAAGAAACATTCTTTTTTTCTTTTTAAAGGCAGTCTCGGCTGGGCTCGGTGGCTCATGACTGTAATCCCAGCACTTTGGGAGGCTGAGGCAGGTGGATCACCTGAGGTCGGGAGTTTGAGACCAGCCTGACCAACATGGAGAAACCCCGTCTCTACTGAAAACACAAAATTAGCCAGGCATGGTGGTGCATGCCTATAATCCCAGTTACTCGGGAGGCTGAGGCAGGAGAATCACTTGAACCCAGGAGGCAGAGGTTGTGGTGAGCTGAGATCGCACCATTGCACTCCAGCCTGGGCAACAAGAGGGAAACTCTGTCTCAAAAAAAAAAAAAAGACAGAGTCTTGCTGTGTCACCTAGGCTGGAGTGCAGTGGTACAATCATAGCTCACTGCAGCCTTGAACTCCTGGGTTCCAGTGATCCTTCCACCTCAGCCTCCCCAGTAGCTGGGACCACAAGCACTTGCCATCATGCCCAGATAATTTTTAAATTTTTTGTAGAGCTGGGATCTCACCATGTTGCCTAGGTTGATCTTGAACTCCTAGGCTCAAGCAATCCTCCAACCATGGCCTCCCAAAGTGCTGGGATTATAGGCGTGAGCCACCGCATCCAGCCAAGACATTTTTAAAGCCTCCAAGTTCAGGATGATGGCCATGGCCATAGAAGTTGAAATCTGCTAAGGAGTGTGTCACAGTTCATCTGCTGAATCAAAAAATATTTTTTAATTTATAAAATGAAAATCAAAGGCTCCACATTAAAACCAGTGATCACTTTTCATTGTCCATAGACAATGAACATAGTGGGACTAAACTGTAATAACTAAAGCCACAGGGAAGATTTTCTGTCCTGATGGTGACTACAACACCACTGTCGTTAGTTGGCCACATTTCACATTTGTGAAACCAAATTCAGTTTAAAGGAGAACAAACTATGGAGGGGATGATTGTATTGTTAAGTGCCACCAACCAGCACCCTCACCCAGTCCCATCTCCAGGGCACAGACACACACATGCACACAGACACACACAGCCTAAGAGGAACAGTTTTGTGCACCAAAGTAGTACACAAGGTGCATCAGGGTGCTACAGCTCTTGCGTGTTGTGGGGTGGTGTTTTTGCACGAAGAAGAAAAAGGCAAGAAGTTCCCACAGTATTCTCTTGGTATTTGTCTTTTCTCTTAGGATTCTTGTTTATGGAGCCCAGTCTTGGTTTAGTTCTCTCTGATCCCAGACCACTTGCAGGGTAGGAACGGGTCCAAGCCTTCTCCTCAGTAGAGGACCAAGGGGGATCCGGAGTAGGATATACAAGAAGGAGGCCTGAGGTGGGTTATGTAGGTTTTACCAACTTGAGGCAAGTGATGTGCTCTGCATTCACATGAACATCAGCTAACTCAACAAGGGGGTGACATTGGAGTCTGCGGTCAGCAATAAAGAATTCCCCTGGCAGCCAGGTGCAGTGGCTCATGCTTGTGATCCCAACACTCTGAGAGGCCGAGGCAAGCGGATCACCTGAGCTCAGGAGTTTGAGACCAGCCTGGGCAACATAGTGAAACCCCGTCTCTACTAAAAATACAAATAATTAGCTGGGCATGCACCTGTAACCCCAGCTACTCGGGAGGCTAAGGCAAGAGAATTGCTTGAACCTGGGAGGAAGAGGTTGCAGTCAGCTGAGATTGTGCCATGCACTCCAACCTGGGCGACAGAGCAAGACTGTCTAAAAAAAAAAAAAACAATTCCTCTGGCATTTTCTTTTTCCTCTGAACCTAGAGGGACTGAGTGAGGCTAATCAAGCAGGATATTCAAGAATTTAGGTGGAGGTTCATTGCTCAGCTTTTTCTTAATCTCCTCCTTATATATAAGACCAACAGAGTTATGGAATTGAACTGGGGTCCGCTCGCCTGGTGCAGTCACATCCACACCCAGGTTTGCGGCAGGAGAAAGGAGGATGTTTATTTGCAAGGCCCCAAGCAAGAAGAATCAAGCAGCTCTCAAAGTCCTGACCTCCCTACTGGCTTGCAAGTAAGGGTTTCGTTTTTGTTTTTGAGACAGAGTCTTGCTCTGTCACCCAGGTTAGAGTGCAGTGGCATGCCCTTGGCTCACTGCAACCTCTGCCTCCTGGGTTCAAGTGATTCTCCTGCCTCAGCCTCCCGAGTAGCCAGGATTACAGGCGTGCACGACCATGCCTGGCTAATTTTTGTATTTTTAGTAGAGACGAGGTTTCACCATGTTGGCCAGGCTGATCTCAAACTCCTGACCTTAGATGATCTGCCCTCCTTGGCCTCCCAAAGTGCTGGGATTGTGGGCGTGAGCCACTGTGCCCAACCAAGTAAGGGTTTTTAAAGGCAAGGGTACATTCCAGGAAAGCAGAAATTATAGGCAAATCATAAATTAACATATGAAGATTATGCATAGGTTTGGCCTAAAAGGGTGAAATATCTTGGCTTACAGGTCATAGGCAGATTCAAAGATTTTCTGATTAGTAATTTGTTAAGGAAGAGGCTTGGTTTAAATTTTGAAGTCAGCAGAAGAGAATGTTGGCTCTGGCTCATAGGCACGACCTCCTCCAGGCCCCTCAGGAAGAACTTTAGAATAAAGAATGATGATCAGAGTTCAGTCCTTGCTTCTCCCTTCTCTGAGGTCTATGTGCCAGCAGATCCATTCAGTGGGGGTCTGGGTTTTTGAAAAACAATCCAGGAATTCACGAGTTGATGTTATATTTAGTGAAACCAAACATCCTATGATTCTAAATTCCTTGGCTATTCTTTTAAGCTACTATTGCAATCGCCTGATGAGTTCTTCCTGCCTGCTGTACAGACAAAACCAATTCACTGAGACCATGACATTCCAGAAAAAAATAAAAACAAAAAATAAAAAAGGAGTTTAATTGACACACAGCTGGCCCACACAGGAGAGCTGGAGTTATCACTCAAACCAGTCTCACCAAAATTCAGAGTCTAGGGTTTTTTTAAGATAGTTTGGCAGGTGGGGGATAGGGAATGGGTGCTACTGATTGGTTGGGGATGCAATCATAGGCCTGTGGAAAACAGTTCTCTTATGCTGAGTCTGCTTCTGGGCTGGGGCCACAGGACCTGTTGAATCACGAACAGCGGGTCTGGATGGAGTCAGCCAGTAGTCAAAAATGCAAAACTCTGAAAAGATGTCTCCAAAGGCCAATCTTAGGTTCTAAGTTTCACTAAAAGTCATGGCAAAAAACTGCAATTACTTTTGCACCAACCTAATACAATAGTAATGTCATTTACAAGAGTAACTGGGAAGTTACAAATCTTGTGACCTCCAGAATGGCTGGTTACTATTTAGCTATGCCTACATCTTAGCAGAATTTAGGCCCCTCTCATAATCCTAACCCTGTGGGCTTTCATTAGTTTGGTGGTTTAGTTTGCAGAAGGGCCATTACCATCCTTGCTTGAAGATTAAACTATAAACTAAATTTCCTCCAAAGTTAACTTAACCCATGCCCAGGAATGATCAAGAGCAGTTTGGAGGTGAAAGGCAAGATAGAATTGATAGGTCATATCTCTTTCACTGTCATAATTTTCTCACTGTTATAATGTTGGCAAAGGCAGCTTCACTATTACCTTCTTGCTTCTCAAGTTGGTTGCTTTTTCTTGTTTTTGTTTTTGTTTTGAGACAGAGTTTTGCTCTTGTTGCCCAGGCTGGAGTGCAATGGCGTGATCTCAGCTCACCACAACCTCTGCCTCCTGGGTTCAAGCGATTCTCCTGCCTCAGCCTCCCAGGTAGCTAGGATTACAGGCATGCGCCACCACGCCCTGCTAATTTTGTATTTTTAGTAGGGAGGGGGTTTCTCCATGTTGGTCAGGCTGGTCTTGAACTCCCAACCTCAGGTGATCTGTCCACCTTGGCCTCCCACAGTGCTAGGATTACAGGCATGAGCCACCACACCCGGTGTTTACTTTGTTCTCAGGGCAAGCTGGGCTCTTACAATTTCCCCTGATGGAACTCAAGATTTTCCTTTATTTCCATGCATGGCAGGGGGCGGGGTGGGGGTGCCTGCAGGCATCCAAGAGGGACCCCTGCTTCATCTCAACAGGTATCAGTGGCCTTGTATGCCTTTAGCATGGAGATATAACCACAGAAGCATCCCAAACTGACCCTACTCTGTTGATAACAGAACATTCACTGTCAGGTTACCTTTTAGGTCTAACAGAACCAAAATTCAAGTCATGTAGCCCAGGCATGCAATAGAAAATGCATTGACCTCTAACAATACCCAAAACCAATGTTTCCTCCCTGCAGAACCAAGAAGACAGACATGCCCAGAGCCCAGGACAAGAACCTGAATGCTGGAACACTTTCAGAAGAAAAGGTTCCTCTGAGCCCTTCTCAGAAGGGGTCTGTTGGCCAGGAAAATCCAGTGCTGTAATTTGCTTGAACATACCTTACTGTAAATGGTCAAATTTGAAGACCTCCAATCAGACTCTGCCAAGTCAACATTCCCGACACTGTAACAGTACTGACTCCATGTTAGAGCAAAGCTTGTTTAAGTGAATGTAATTATTATTTTGCCTGAGTTTGTAGATTGTTCATTAAAAACAGCCTCAGGAAAACAGGATCTGAGATAAAAAAGAAGCAGAGATAAAAGATAATATGCTGACCAACAACTCTGGGAACTGGCTGATCGGCCTGGTAAGAACAGCTTGAGGACACCAGCAGAAGGCCACAAGACATTGACCAAAAAAGCAGTGATCAACTGCACACCTGAGACTGTGCACATTTCACAAGAATGTTTAAATCACCATTTGTACTCTCTTAATTTCCCTTAAAAACCCCTGATCCAGGACAGGCCTGGCGGCTCACACCTGTAATCCCAGCACTTTGGGAGGACGAGGCAGGCAGATGACTTGAGGTCAGGAGTTTGAGACCAGCATAGCCAACATGGCGAAATCCCATTTATACTAAAAATACAAAAATTAGCTGGGCATGGCGATCGGTGCCTGCAATCCCAGCTACTTGGGAGGCTGAGGCAGGAGAATCACTTGAACCCAGGAGGCGGAGGTTGCAGTGAGCTGAAATGGCACCACTGGACTCCAGCCTAGGTGACACAGTGAGACTCCATCTAATTAAAAAAATCCCTGATCCAGAGACACAACTTAGGGAGAGGTGGTCTTTGAACATGAGTTCATTAGCCTCCCCCCAACCTCAACCTCATTGCTGGCTTCTCAAATAAAGCTGATTTTCTTTCTCACCAAAAGCTTGTCTCTTGAATTTTAGCTTTCAAGCAATGAGTGGCGCAGAACTAAGTTCAGTTACAGTCTTTCCCTTGCTCTCCCACCCCTTTAAAACTTGCCCAGACTCCAAACTGGGGAGACAGATTCGAGTCACACCTCCTGCCTCCTTCCTGACTTTTCTCAAAAGTCAGTGCCGTCTTATTGGCTTCTGTGTGCATCTGGCAGCAAGCCCATTACTCAGTAACAGAGGGAGTTGTTAAGAGCTAAGAGTTTGGGCCGGGCATGGTGGCTCACACCTGTAATCTCTGCGCTTTGGGAGGCTGAGGTGGGTGGATCATCTGAAGTCAGGAGTTCGAGACCAGCCTGGCCAACACGGTGAAATCCCATCTCTACTAAAAATACAAAAATTAGCCGGTCGTGGTGGCAGGTGCCTATAATCCCAGCTACTCAGGAAGCTGAGGCAAGAGAATTGCTCGAACCCGGAGGGCGGACAGTGCAGTGAGCCAAGATCATGCCACTCTCCCGCCTAGGCAACAGAGTGAAACTCCGTCTCAAAAACAAACAAACAAAAAAGCTAAGAGTTTGGACATTTACCCTTCTCCCTCTTAGCTCCTCCAAAATCTGTTTTCTCTTCTGTGTTCTCTAATGTTGGGGTACAGAAATCAGTACTCCAAAATACAGCACTTTGACATGCTTAACTGAAGTCTCAAGGTTTCTCTGACCTTCCCCCATCCCCAACCCCATCGTCTCTTCCAAAACACAGGAGGTAGTTGAAATTCCCTCATCTGCCTAAAATCTGGGTCTACCAAGGAGAATAATTATTTTTTTCTTCCCTTCCCTGTAATATAAAAAATGTAAGCATACCAGAACAGAACTTTCACAAAATAATGTCTGTCCAAGAGAACTATTTACAAGTTAATCTCTATTCCTGGATCCATTCATTCTCCCTAGTAATCCTTTATTGCTCCCCAACAGAATTCCTCTTCTTCTTTCTCTCATAACCTGATTTTCCAGGATCCAAGCTCCCACTCTTTCTGTAACCTTAAGATGGAATCAAAGATTCTGAACTCCTTTGGGAATAGGTAATCACCTGTGGCTCTTCCCAGTGTATACATTAATACATTTTATATGTCTTTTCTCCAATTAATCTGCCTTTTGTGAGTTGGTTTTTCAGTGAACCTTCAGAGGGTGAAAGTGTTAGAGTTGGTAGACAGACATTAGCAAGACAGGATAGAGCCCCAGGGACTGTCAGGTGAAGTCAGATGACTGTCATGTACCTCTTCAGGAGGCACCAGGGAGAGGAAAATTTCCTAACAAACAGGAAACATCTTGAGCTTGTAGATAACAACTTCCCAATAAGATCCTAGGAAACTAGCAGACATATCCAGGTATGCACAGCACAGAACAAAACGGTGGAGTTTGACCAGTATCTGACCTTCCTCTGGGAGTGCTAGACTGGTAAGGGAGAATTGCCCTAAGAGGGCAAGCACATAACTTCGACCACCAAATGGCATATGCATTCCTCCTATATACTGACAAGACACTGTGCATGCAGTGATTAGCCAACAGCCTGCCCAAGGGGAAGCTACCGGAAAAAACAAACAAACAAACAAAACAAACAAACAAAAAACAGGAAATAGTAAGTCTATAAAGGCCCTAAACCAAAGATCAGGTGGGGCACTCAATCTTTCAAGTTGCCCCCTTGCTCCCTTCCAAGTGTACTTTTCTTTGCTTCAATAATCTCATTTCTATCTTAAATTTTTTTCTGTCTCTTGGCAAATTCTTTCCTCCAAGAGGACAAGAACCGAGGACCATGGACCCCACCCAGACTTGCTGCTGTAATAAGAGGGAAGCTTTCTCTTGGCCCTGACACTAATGGAATGAAAATTCCACCCAGTCACCTAAGCTCAAAGCCCTAAAGTCTATCAGATACTTGAAAATCTCTTGGTTTTTACCTCCTAAATACCTTGCCCTTCTATCTCATTTTCCTCCATCTCCTTTGCTGACACGTTATTTATGGCTACCATCATCTCTCTTATGCAGTCACAATAGTCTGTTTTATTTATTCCTTGAAAATTATTTTTAATTGCAGAAAATATGAATATATTATCATTTTTTAAACATTCAAACAATATAGATAATCAAAAATTCAAGTGTTAACCATGGTAATCAGCTGGGAGTGTTCTGGATATTTTCTATGCATATCTATACAGAAATTGTTTTTGGATGAATTTTTTTTAACATAAATGGTCCCATAAATGATTTTGTCTCTTTTTTTTCTTTACAATACGTCTTGAAGATTTTCCGTGTCAGTATATAGAGAACCACCTAATTTGGGCTGCTACATAGTATTCTCTGATGTGACAGGCACCCTCTAAGATGAGTCCTGCTTCCTGTTTTCTGGTATTTACAGCCTTGTGTAATCCCCTCTGGGTGTGTCTGTGAGGGTATTTCCGGAAGAAATTAACATTTGAATCAGTAGACTAAAAAAGATCCACCCTCTTCCATGTGGATGGGCATCATCCAATCTGTTGAAGGCCCAAATAGAACAAAAAGGCAGAAGGGTGAATTTTCTCTCACTCTGTTCAGGCTGACATGTCCATGGCTTTTAAATTTCAAATGAAAACAAAAGTAAGTAGCTGAAAACAGTCAAGAAAATAAGGTATACAAAAATTAGCTGGGTGTGGTGGTGGGCGCCTGTGATCCCAGCTACTCGGGAAGCTGAGGTGGGAGGATCACTGGAATCATGGGAGTCAAGGCTGCCATGATCCATGATCATGAGACTGCACTCCAGCCTGGATGACAGAGCAAGACTCTGTCTCAAAAAAAGAAAAAAAAAAAAAAAAGGAAAAAGAAAAAGAAAAAAGGAAAAGAAAAGAAAAAAAAAAAAGAAAAAGTATGGAGTGGTGAGATTTGCCTTACCAGATATTAAAATTTACAATAACAGGCTGGGCAAGGTGGCTCGCACCTGTAATCCCAGCACTCTGGGAGGCCGAGATGGGTGGATCACTTGAGGTCAGGAGTTCAAGATCAGCCTGGCCAACATGGTGAAACCCCGTCTCTACTAAAAATACAAAAATTAGCCAAGCAAGGTGGTGCACACTTGTAATCCCAGCTACTTGGGAGGCTGAGGCAGGAGAATCACTTTAGCCCAAGAGACAGAGGTTGTGAGCTGAGATTGCGCCACTGCACTCCAGCCTGGGTGACAGAGGGAAACTCCATCTCAAAAAAAAAAGAAAAGAAAAAATTTGCAATAACATATTGTAATCAAAACAATACCATAAACTACATCAAAAGACAAATGAATGTGAAGTGCAGTGGTGCATGCCTATAGTCCCAGCTACATGGGAGGCTGAGGCAGGAAAATCTGCTTGAACCCAGGAGTTCAAAAGTTTGAGGCTGTAGTGCACTATGATTGCACCTGTGAATCGCCACTGCTCTTCATTCTGAAGAACACAGCAAGACTCTGTCTCAAAAAAGAAATAAAAATAAAAAGACAAACAAGGTTCTGATACTGACCTAGAGCTATGTAAGATGTTACCTGGCATAATTTGGATATGTGTCCTCACCCAAATCTCATAATGAAATGTAATCCCCAGTGTTGGAGGTGGGGCCTGGGGAGGTGACTGGCTCATGGGGCAGGTGTCTCATGAATGGTTTAACAACATCTGCCTTGGTTCTGTCCGTGTGATAGTGAGTGAGTACTCATGAGACCGGTCATTTAAAAGTGTGTGGCACCTCCCGCCTCGCTCTCTTGCTTCTGCCCTGGCCATGTGATGTGCCTGCGTCACCTTTGCATTTCACCATGATTGTAAGTTTCCTGAGGCCGCCTCAGAAGCTGAGTAAATGCCAGCACCATGGTTCCTGTATAGACTGCAGAGCCATGAGCTAATTAAACCTCTTTTCTTTTTCTTTTCTTTTTTTTTTTTGAGACAGAGCCTCAATCTGTCACCTAGGCTGGAGTACAGTGGTGCAATCTCAGCTCACTGCAACCTCCACCTCCCGGGTTCAAGTGATTCTCCTGCCTCAGACTCCTGAGTAGCTGAGCTTACAGGCACACACGACCACGCCCGGCTAATTTTTGTATTTTTAGTAGAGATGGGGTTTCACCATGCTGGTCAGGCTTGTCTCAAACTCCTGACCTCATGATCTGCCCACCTCGGCCTCCCAAAGTGCTGGGATTACAGGCGTGAGCCACCACAACCGGCCCTCTTTATAAATTACCCAGGCTCAGATATTTCTTTATAACAAAGCAAGAACATACTCCTACATTACCCTTGAGGGAAGCTGGGTTAAGGGCACCTGGGTCTCTCTGTACCAGTTTCACAACCTCCTATTCTATTAGCCTCTAATTATTTCTAAATAAAAAGGGTTTTTTAAAAGACATGATAATCTGGTGAGAGGAGAGAACTTCTGCAAAATGTATGCATAAATATTAACAATTACTAACATTCAAAGAGCTTTTACCAGTTGAAAAGAAAAAGACAACTGAATAGCAGGCAATTCACATAAGGGTATCTGCAAATTGTCACTAGATAGAATAAGATACCCAACACACGTAGTAGTCAAGTAAAGGTAAATTAAATCAGCCTTTTTTTCACCCATTATATTTGCCAAATTTTACAAACAAAAGATCAATAATGTCCAGTTCTGGCTGACAGTGTTGAGAAATAGGAATTGCTACAATCTGTTAGAAAAGTAATCTGAAAACACCTATTAAAACTAGAACTGCAAACATCCATTGACCCAGAGTTTCTACCTTTCTAAATCTGTTTTAGTGAAAGTCTCAATATACCTGGGAATATTCTCAAGGAGTCTTCCTATAGTAATTGTATCATTGTTAAAAACAGAAAGCAATCTTAATGTCCACCAATGAGACAATGGTTGAATAAACAAAAGAGTTAATCTAATTCGTTTAGAGGGAAAAGGGCAAGTTGCAGAGTAATAAGTATATAATGCCATTTTTGTAATCCACGCCAGATCAAATAAGCAAACCAATCAACCCTGCATAAAAGAAATGTGTTACTCCTCGTTACGAGCTCTGGTTACCTCCAGGATAGGAGAAGGCAGGAATTATTACCTTTCCGTTCTTTTTAAATCACTTTTTTAATTCTTTAAAATAAACACGGGCCAGGCACAGTGGCTCATGCCTGTAATCCCAGCACTTTGGGAGGCTGTGGCTGGTAGATCACCTGAGGTCGGGAGTGTGAGACCAACCTGGCCAACATGATGAAACCCCATCACTACTAAAAATACAAAACTTAGCCAGGCATGGTGGCAGGCGCCTATAATCCCAGTTACCCGGGAGGCTGAGGCAGGAGAATTGCTTGAACCCAGGAAGTGGAGGTTGTGGTGAGCTGAGATCGTGCCACTGCACTCCGGCCTGGGCGACAGAGAGAGACCCTGTCTCAATAATGATAATAATAAAATAGAACAATTATAACAATATATTATAATAAAAGTTATGTAAATATGTAATCTCTCTCTCTAAATATCTCTTTGTTTGTTTGTTTATTTTTTGAGACTCCAGCCTGTTACCCAGGCTAGAGTGCAGTGATTCAATCACAGCCACAGCTCACTGTAGCCTTGAACTCCCTGGCTCAAGAGATCCTCCCACCTCAGTCTCCCAAGAAGCTGAGACTGTCACTATGCCTAGCTAAATTATTTATTATTTTTAGTAGAGACAAGGTCACTATGTTGCCCAGGCTGGTTTCGAACTCCTGAGCTCAAGTGATCCTCCCACCTTAGCCTCCCAAGTGCTGGGATTACAGGCATAAGCCACCATTCCCAGCCTCAAAATAACTTATTGTACTGTACTTACCCTTCTTGTAATAATGTGAGATAAATACAATGCCTACTTGATGAGATTAAGTGATGTGAATGACGTTAAGTATTATGACGTAGCTTCAGGCTTCTATTGGCTTTCTGAAGATATGTCAGAAGGAGGGTCATCTGCTTCAGAAGATCCTGAATCATTGAGCCATTGAGCCATGATGATGTCTATGGTCGAGTGTCTGGAGCAGACCATGTAGATGACTAGTGGGTGGATAGCATACAGAGTGTGGACACGCTGGACAAAGGGATGACTCATGTTCCAAGTAAGATGGAACAAGACAACAAGAGATTTCATCATGCTACCTAGAACAGCATGCAATTTTAGACTTTTAAATTGTTTCCTTCTAGAATTTTCCATTTAATATTTTCAGACCACAGTTGACTAACCATAGGTAACTGAGATCACAGAAAGTGAAACCTCGGATAAGGGAGGCTACTTGATGGAGATAAATACTGTGATGAGTATTGATCTCAGGTAGAGTAACTCCGTCTGAGTTCTTTTTGTCTGTGCTACAAAACAAAAAATAAGCCCCATGAAAGTTAAAGCTGTTAAATAAAATTCACAGCAGGCCATTGTTTTGGACTGAGTTCCAACAGACCAGACCAAACCAGAATGGAGTCAGTCATGCTAGGCGCCACGTAGTCAAAATGAATTTACAAAGGGGCCAATTTTCTGCAAAAACAGGACATTCACTGCAACCAATCCAAAGGGGCCAGGTAAACCTGAGCCTGCATTCTAAGGAAGTCCCCACTGCTTTAACCCTACTACAAGGGAAGTAACTTCAAGTAACGTGATGTTAACCAATCCACTTTTTGCACTATACTGATTTCTTGTTCCTGCTCAAGCTACTTTACAAAAGCCAACCACCCTGTCATGCCTGGCAAAGCATCTTTCTATTTCATTGATGGGATGCTGCCCAATTCATGATTCTGTTCTTTGACAAAGCCTTATGTATAGTCTCACCACTGTATCTCCATTGCCTGACAAAAGACCAGCACACAGTAACTGAAGAATACATATTTATTGAATGAGAATAAAAGATGTGTACATGATGCTAACTGAGATGCAGATGAGAAGGAATTCTGAAAACAGGGAAAAGCTTTACAAAAACAGGTGATTTCTAAAATTTAGACTGAGAAAGAGTTGTCAAATTTTGGCAGGCAGAGAAGGGGACTGAAGGGAAAACCAAAGGTCCAGCATGAGCAACATAGAAGAGTGTTGAAGTGTGGGTTAACTTCCCTGAGATGATGAAGCTGCTCTTCTGGAGTCATCCTGGTATAATCATTACCCATATGTTTCTCTGAGCCCATCTCACTGAATATTCAGAAAGTGATTTGAGGCCTAAGCAGCTCATAGTTGGCAAAGAACAACTGCATTAACCTTCAGCTGCTGTGAAAAGTGCCCCCCAATAAAGCTGGGTGCAATGTGAGTTTGGACAATTTCTCCTTGGGGTTTGGGTGTTTTTGAATGCATACCCAGAGGCTGCTACAGTAAATCCCTTTTTAGAATCTAAACAAACACACAGGAAGGCGAGGGGAGTCAGAGGCAATGGCAATGGCTCTCAGGGGATTTTGGTTGACGGAAAAGATATCTGGATCAGGGAGGAGAGGGACGCCAGTGACAGTCAGAGGGCTTAGCTCAAAGTCCTTTACTAAGCCACCTGCCTGCTTCTCCAGAAGACAATTAAGCAAAACCTCCCTTTCTTCTGTCTGGGACCCCACAGAAGATCCAAATAAAGTTCCACATGGGACAGCATAATTCAACTGGGAGAACTTGCAGCCCCCTCCTCCTGCAAGGAGTAAACCAGATAGGACAAGAGATCGTTTAGAAGAGAAACTATACTTGTTCTTGATATTATATGGTGCTTCAAGTTCAAGGTGATTCAGAGTCTTAAATTCTCAACCCTGAGTCTTAAATCTTAGAGTAATGCTCAACTTTTCTTCTCCCCCTGCTGCCAAACCCTACTGACTCTTGTTTGAATTTTTTTTTTTTTTTTTTTTTTGGAGACTGTCTTGCTCTGTCACCCAGGCTGGAGTGCAGTGGCACGATCTTGGTTCACTGCAAACTCCACCTCATGGGTTCAAGTGATTCTCCTGCCTCAGCCTCCTGAGTAGCTGGGATTATAGGTGCCTGCCAACATGCTCAGCTAATTTTTGTATTTTAGTAGAGACGGCGTTTCGCCACGTTGGCCAGGCTGGTCTCCAACTCTCAACCTCAGGTGCCTGCCTCGGCCTCTGAAAGTGCTGGAATTACAGGCTTGAGCCACCACATCTTACCTCTTTTTTCAATTATTTTATTGTAGTAAAATATACATAACATAAAACCTACCATCCTAATAGCTTTTAAGTGTATAGTTGAGTCATATTAAATACATTCATAATGTGCAACCATCACCACCATCCATTTCCATAACTCTTTTCATCTTGCAAAACTGAAACTGTATACCCATTAAACAATAACTCCTATTTCTGCCATGCCCCAACCCCCACCCCAGTCCCTGGCAACCACTATTCTACTTTTTAAAATTTTTTTAATTTTTAATTTTTGTGGCTACATAGTAGGTCTATATATTTATGGGGTATGTGAGATGTTTGGTACAAGCATGCAATGCATAATAATCTCATCATGGAAAATGGTGTATCCACCCTTCAAGCATTTATCCTTTGCATTACAAACAATCCATTTATATTCTTTTAATTATTTTTTAATGTACAATTAAATTATTATTGACTATAGTCACCCAGTTTTGCTATAAAATACTAGGTCTTATTTATTCTTTGTAAGTATACTTTTTTTGCCCATTAACTACCCCCACCCCTCACCACCTTTCCCAGCCTCTGGTAACCATACTTCTACTCTCTATCTCCATGAGTTCAATTGTTTTGATTTTTGGATACCACAAGTAAGTGGGAACATGCAATGTTTGTCTTTCTGTGCTGGCTTATTTCACCTAGCATAATGACCTCCAGTTCTATCCATGTTGTTGTAAGTGACAGGATCTCATTCTTTTTTATAGCTGAATAGTACTCCATTGTGTATAGGTACATTTTCTTTATCCATTTATCTGTTGATGGACACTTAGGTTGCTTCCAAATCTTAGCTATTGTGAACAGTGCTGCAAAAAAACATGGGACTGCAGATATCTCTTTCACACAGTGATTTCCTTTCTTTTGGTTATATACCCAGCAGTGGGATTGCTAGATCATATGGTAGCTCTATTTTTAGATTTTTGAGGAACTTCCAAACTGTTCTTCATAGAGGTTGTATCATTTAACATTCCCATCAACAGTGTGTGAGGATTTCCTTTTCTCCACAACCTCCTGTCTTTTGGATATAAGCCATTATAAACTGGGGTGAGATGATATCTTGTTGTAGTTTTGATCTGCATTTCTTTGATGACCAATGATGTTGAGCATCTTTTCATATGCCTGTTTGTTATTTATATGTCTTCTTTTGAGAAATGTCTATTTAAATCTTTTCCCATTTTTTAATTGGATACTTAGATTTTTTCATATAGATTGTTTGTGCTCTTTATATATTCTGGTTATTAATCCCTTGTCAGATGGATAGTTTGTAAACATTTCCTCCCATTCCATGGGTTGTCTCTTCACTTTGATTGCAACCTTTGCTGCGCAGAGGCTTTCTAACTTGATGATCCCATTTGTCCATTTTTGCTTTGGTTGCCTGTGCTTGTGGAGTATTACTCAGGAATTTTTTGCCCAGACCAGTTTCCTCGAGAGTTTCTCCAATGTTTCCTTGTAGTAGTTTCATAGTTTGAGGTCTTACATTTAAGTCTTTAATCTATTTTGATTTGATTTTTGTATATGGTGAGCAATAGGGGTCTAGTTTCACTCTTTTGCATACGAATATCCAGTTTTCCCAGCACCATTTATTAAAAAGGCTATATTTTCCCCATTGTATCTTCTTTGTACCCTTGTTGAAAATGAGTTCACTGTAGGTGTGTGGATTTGTTTCTGGATTCTCTATTCTGTTTCATTGGACTACGTGTTTGTTTTTAGACCAGTACCGTGCTGTTTTTGTTACTATTGCTCTGTAGTACAATTTGAAGTCTGGTAACATGATTCCTTCAGTTTTGTTCTTTTTGCTTAGGATAGCTTTGGCTATTCTGCATCTTTTGTGGTTCTATATAAGTTTTAGGATTGTTTTTTCTATTTTTGTAAAGAATGACATTGGTATTTTGATAGGGATTGCATTGAACATTGAATCTGTAGATTGCTTTGGGTAGTAAGGACATTTATACAATATTGATTCTTTCCATCCGTGAACATGGAATATCTTTCCATTTTTGGTGTCCTCTTCAATTTCTTTCATCAATGTTTTTTAGTTTCCATTATAGAGATTTTTCACTTCTTTGGTTAATTCCTAGGTAATTATTTTTTGTGGCTATTGTAAATGGTATTGGTCTTACTTTACAAATTTCTTTTTCAGATTGTTCACTGTTGGCATATAAAATGCTACTGATTTTTGTTGTTGGTTCTAGTAGTTTTTTTGGTGGAGTCTTTAGGTTTTTCCAAATATAGTATCAAATCATCTGCAAACAAGGATAATTTGACTTCTTCCTTTCCAATTTGGATACCCTTTATTTCTTCCTCTTGTCTGATTGCCCTAACCAGGACTTCTATACTATGTTGAGTAACAGTACTGAAAGTGGGCATCCTTGTCATGTTCTACGTCTTAGAAGAAATGCTTTCAGTTTTCCTCCATTCAGTATGATACTAGCTGTGGGTCTGTCATATATGACTTTTATTATGTCATTCTACCTTCTGTCTCTATGATTTTGACTACTCTAAGTACCTCAAAAAGTAGATTCATATAGTATTTATCTTTTTGAGACTGGCTTATTTCACTTAGCAAAATGTCCTCAAGGTCCATCAACATTGTGGCATATTGCAGAATTTCCTTCATTTTTAAGGCTAAGTAATATTCTGTTGCAGGCTATACCACATTTTGCTTATCCATTCATTCATCAAAGGACACAGGTTGCTTGCATGTTTTAGCTATTGCAAATAATGCTGCTGTGAACATGAGTGTACAAATAAATACCTCCGTAAGACCCTGATTTCAATTCCAGTTCTTCTGAGTGTATACCCAGAATTCAAACCCTTTTGATTCTTACTGGTGTTCTTAACCCCTGCCCTTGAGGGATGGCAGCTTTTCCATAGATTAAAGGAAATTCATACTTTGGGCAGGGGTGGGGTAGTGTTCTGGTCTTAGACAAGGAGACTGAAAATCAAGGACTGGAAAAAGTGAGAGGGCCAGTGAATTGTACAGAAAACAGTGAAGTAAAAATGACATTGGTCAACATTTCCTTGTCCTGAATATTGGGTAGGGTTTCCTTTGGGCATGCAGGTAGCTAGTTTATTTTTGTTTGTTTTTGTATACAAGATGATTTCTGTCCTCTCAGAAAGCATGGCTACACAATCTTTTTGTATTTTATTTTATTTTTATTGCGAAGATGGGTATGGCGAGTCTCCCTATATCATCGAGGTTGGTCTTAAACTCCTGGCCTCAAGTGATCCTTGGTCAAGTTGGTCTTAAACTGCCTTGGCCTCACAAAGCTCTGGGATTACAGGCGTGAACCACTATGCCAGCACAATCTTTGTTTATTTCATATAGTACTCAGCTGAGGCTCGCTTCCTTATTTCTCAAGGCATTGCTAAAGCAAAAGGGTGCAGCCATAGAGAAGGAACTCCATGAACAGGAAAATGACCTTAAAGAGAGAAGACCTTATTCAAAATTTTTAATGCAAGTAGAATCAGGAAAAAGCAGATTGGTTATCACAGAAAAATTGATAAGCAGGCCAGGCGTGGTGGCTCACACCTGCAATCCCAGCACATTGGGAGGCCGAGGCAGGTCGATTGCTGGAGCTCAGGAGTTCAAGACCAGCCTGGGCAACATAGTGAAATGTCACCTTTACCAAAAATAAAAATTAAAAAAATTAACTAGGCATGGTGGCACATGCCTGTTGTCCCAGCTACTCAGGAGGCTGAGGTAGGAGGAGGATGGCTTGAGGCCAGGAGGCAGAGGTTACAGTGAGCCGAGATAGCGCCACTGCACTCCAGTCTGGGTGACAGAGCCAGACTGTATCTCAAAAAAAAAAAAAAAGAAAGAAAGAAAAAGAAATAAGTGACTCAAAAAACAAGCTCAAAAAAATCTACTGGAATCTATGTTTTTATAATAAAGAGATAAAAGTTATGAGAAAAAAGATAAAACATGAAAAATAGATATGTGACATCCAAAAATATATGTATATTTAGCCACTTCAGAAAGAGAGAACAGAAAGGCCAAAATACAATATTCAGCAATTTAGCATAGATTTCATGGAAAAAAAAAAAAGACTTCAAAATCAGAAATGCATGTGCTTGAATCTGAGCTCTGGTACTTTTTTTTTTTTTTTTTTTTGAGATGGAGTTTCACTCTTGTTGCTCAGGCTGAAGTACAATGGCATGATCTCGGCTCATCACAACCTCCACCTCCTGGGTTCAAGTGATTCTCCTGCCTCAGTCTCCCAAGTAGCTGGGATTACAGGCGTGCACCACCACGCCCGGCTAATTTTGTATTTTTAGTAGAGATGGGGTTTCTCCATGTTGGTCAGGCTGGTCTTGAACTCCCAACCTCAGGTGATCCGCCTGCCTCGGCTTCCCAAAGTGCTGGGATTACAGGCGTGAGCCACCGCACCCAGCCCCTCTGGCACTTTTAACTGTGTAAACTTAGGCAACTTCTTACTCTCTCTACTTCAGTTTCTTGGTTTTATGAAAGGGGTTATAATAATCATATTGATCTCTTAGGATACTTGGGAAATTATGTGAGGTGATGTTTGTAAAATATTTGCATAAGGCTAACACATAATAAACAATAAACGACAGCTGGTATGGGATGAATTGTGTCCCCTCAAAATTCCTGTGTTGAAGCCCTAACACCCAGTCCCTCAGAATGTGACTGTATTTGAAGACAGGACCTTCAAATAAGTAACTAAGTTCAAATGAGGCCAATAGAATGAGTCATAATTCAATCTGACTGGAGAGGTTTTTTAAGAAGAGAAGGTTTGGACACACGAAGAGACACCAGGAGTCCAAGCATGGTGGCTCATACCTGTAATCCCAGCACTTTGGGAAGCCAAGGTGAGTGGATCACCTGAGGTCAGGAGTTCAAGACTAGCCTGGCCAACATGGTGAAACCCTGTCTCTACTAAAATATAAATAATTAGCCAGGCATGGTGGCAGGCACCTATAGTCCCCTCAGCAATTTGGGAGGCTGAGGCAGGAGAATCACTTGAACCTGGAAGGCAGAGGTTGCAGTGAGCCGAAATCATGCCACTGCACTCCAGCCTGGGTGACAGACACTCTATCTTAAAAGAGAGAGAGAGAGTAAGAGAGACACCAGGGATGCCCATGCACAGAGGAAAGACGACAAGAAGACACAGCAGGAAGACAGCCGTTTGCAAGCCAAAGAGAGAGGCCTCAGAAGAAATCAACCCTTCTGACACCTTGATCTTGAACTTCCAGACTCCAGAACTGCGAGAAAATAAATGTCTGTTGTTTAAAGCACACAGTCTGTAGTATTTTGTTATGGCAGCCCTAGTGAACTAATATGTCACTTATTGATATTATTTTTAAATCCAGACGCAAAGCTGAAAACCAAGGTGCTCTTCGTGTTCTATACTAATGAAGGTTCTCAGACCTGTCGTGCAGAAGAAGCCAAAATCCACACTCCTTTCCAGTCCTGCACATGGGCTGGCTCGCTACAGAGACCATTGCAGAATGACTCATCCCTTTTATGGATTCAGTATAGGATGCAGAGCTTGGTAGAGACCATCTGACAATTGCTATGAGTCAACAGCAGGGAAGTCCCTGCAATTCTACGACCTGTTCCATTCCCCAGCCCCCAGCTCCTCTGGGCGTGCCAAGACCATGTCACCCCAAAATAACACAGTTCTCCCTTGGTTTCCAAATCATCAGAATTGCCCTCCCATCACCCTCCTGAAGGTCAGAAGGTCAGATTCCATCAAAGACAACCACAGATGTGGTTTTAAAATAGTCCCTTCAGAAGCCCACAATTAAAACCTAATTACATATTCTTGCCAATTAGGGAAGGAGTTGCCCTCTCTAGTGATGGCAGAGTCCCCAAAAATCCATAATCTGAAAAAAGGATGTCTGCTGTCCCCTAACAAACCACTCTCCTTTCAATGGCAGATAGCTTACAAACCTCTGCCATTATTTGTAACCTGGAAGAGCTATTTAATCTCTGACCCTGATGAATTATCTTTAAAATGGTGCTAACAACGCCCACTGTCTGAAGGATCAAATGAGATCATTCAGGGTACTATGCTCACTTCCTGGGTGATAGGTTGTACTCCAAACCTCCGCACCACGCAATATACCCATTTAACAAACCTGTGCATGTACCCCCTGAATCTAAAATAAAAGTTGAAATTATAAAATAGAAAATAAAGGTGACAGCCACTTTTTTTAAAATAAGATCATTCATTCATGTATTCAGCCAATATTATTTGAGCTCCTCTCCTGAACTCCTATGCCATTCATTCTTTTTTTTTTTTTCATTTAACAAATATTTACTGAGCATCTGCTATATACTGCACCCCCTTGAGGATGCAGCAGTGAATCCTATCTAGAGGGTCTCAGCTCTTACGGTTTTCCTTCTAGGTGGAACACAAGGAACAAGTAGTTAGATAAACCAGATCATGTCAGACAACGATAAGCTATATCTGAAACAAGACACAGTAATGGGATAGAAAGTAATAAGGGAGTACATTAGAGGTTGTGTTTGTTGTGGAAGGCTTCTCAGAGACCTGTATGTCAAGCTGGCCCTGGGAAGATGGGAAAGAACATGTTGCCAGAAGGCAAAGGGAACGACCAGTGCGTAGATTCTAGAAGGAGAGATGTATTTAAGGGGCAGAAAGAAGGGCAGTCAGGGAGAGGGTGAGGAGATCAGGGTTAGATTGGAGATGTGGTAGAGACCAGAACATCAGAGCTATGTATCTCCCTGGGTCGCAGGTCTCAGAAGACATGAAAAGTACTCAACACAGAGCAAATAACTAAAATATCAGATACTTAACCTCAGTGAAGACAGAGGATACAGCCGGGCGCAGTGGCTCATGCCTGTAGTCCCAGAACTTTGGGAGACTGAGGCAGGTGGATCACCTGAGGTCAGGAGTTCAAGACCAGCCTGGCCAACATGGTGAAACCCCATTTCTATTAAAAATACAAAAAAATTAGCCGGGCATGGTGGGGCACGCCTGTAGTCCCAACTACTCAGGAGCCTGAGGCAAGAGAATTGCTTGAACCCGGGCGGTGGAGGTTACAGTGAGCCAAGGTTGTGCCACTGTACTCCAGCCTGAGCGACAGAGCAAGACTCCATCTCAATTAAAAAAAAAAAAAAAAGAGGATAAATGTTCAGAGATGAGATCTGAGAGAAAGGTAGGGGCCAAATCAGACAGGGAATCCCTGGCTGTGGTCACACTTTTTGATTTAATTCAGAATGTAATGCAGTGGAGAGTTTTTTCTTCTTCTTCTTCTCCTTCTTCTTCTTCTTCTTCTTCTTTCTTCTTCTTCTCTTCCCTTTCTTCTTTTTCTTCTTCTTTTTTTTTTTAAGAGATGGGGTCTCTGTCTCTCTCCCCTAGGTTGGAGTGCAGTAAAGTGATCCTAGCTCACTGCAGCCTCAAACTCCCGGCCTGTAATGCAGTAGTTCTTAACATTGACTGCACTGGGAATCATTCAGGAAGCTGACAAATACTGATGTCTGGGCTGCAGCCTCACCGATTCTGATATAGTTGGTCTCGGGGGCAGCCTGGGCATTTGGGGGTAATTTAAATCTCTCCCATGATTCCAATGGGCAGCCAAAGTTGAGAAGCCACGAGAGAAAAGTGGTGAACAGGAGAGTGACATGATCTGAATTCTCTTTAAGAGAGATCTCTGTGGACAAATATGGTGGCTCATGCCTGTAATCCCAGCACTTTGGGAGGCTGAGGCAAGAGGATCAGTTGAGGCCAGGAGTTTGAGACCACCCTGGGCAACACAGCAAGACCCCATCCCTACAAAAAAAAAAGAGAAAGAGAGAGAAAGAAAGAAATCACTCTGGCTGCCACATAGGTACAAGACGTTCCCACACAATCTCCAATGTTTTCTTCCTTCTCTCCCCGCTTCCTGACGACCCTCAGAAATTTGAAATTGCTGAACATTGCAAAGAGAAAGCCCAACCAGATATTGAGAAGTGAGTATCCCACCGTTTCTGTCTCCAGCTAGTGACTTTTTCCCTTTCTCTGTTTCCGGAATTGTTCACCCATCCCCTCCTAGGACTTGCAGCCTCCTCTCCTACATTTTCCAAATCCAAACTTTGCACCTTCTTTGACAGCCCTGAGGACCACAGCCCCCAGGAGAGCAACTCCAAGGAACATTCAGAAGCAAGTTGGTGAGTTTATTTTGATGAAATACAATAATTAGTGTGCTTAGCAGCTGTTGCTATTTAAAATAAGAAAAACCTGGGCTTGAATTTAAACTGTTTGGTAAAAGCATGTGCCCCACCAGTCTGGTTCAACAAAATCAGACATTATGAAATCCGCAAAAGAAGTGGAGCTTGTTACAGGAAGTTAAGATGCAAATCATATTTTGTTTCAAATGAGCCCAATGAATGCATAATTTTCCACAAAGAAATACTTTTGTGTCAGGATCCTTTTACCAAGAACTGAAGTTCTTGGGCTGCAGCTGTTAGCAGTGTCTGATTGTCCATTTCATTCTGCAGGGAGTTCTGCCTTTCTAAGGAAGATTTGGAGCAAAGATAGGAAGAGGACAGAGCTACTCTCTCTCATCAATTGCCTTCCAGAATATTCTCTGTGAGATTTCCCTGTGCTTCCAGATGAAGGAGCACCAGAAACTTCATCCCAAAAGGTAGCTCCTTGTTATAATGCATATTTTGAATTAAAGATCCTTAAGACATCAAAAGACGCTGTTAGAGACTTTTCCCTTAGCTACGTATGAACTAGACAGAACTTGGCCAGGTGCGGTGGCTCATGCCTGTAACCACAGCATTTTGGGAGGCCGAGGAGGGCAGATTACCTGAGGTCAGGAGTTCAAGACCACCCTGGGCAACATGGTGAAACCCTGTCTCTGCTAAAATACAAAAAATTAGCTGGGCATGGTGTCCCAGCTACTCAGGAGGCTGAGGCAAGAGAATCACTTGAACCTGGAAGGCGGAGGTTGCGGTGAGCCAAGATCACGACACTGACTCCAGCTTGGGATACGGAGTGAGACTCTGTCTCAAAAACAAACAAACAAAAAGGACTAGACAGACCCTGCAGGAAGAAGAATTTTTCTTCCTTTGCTTCCCTATCTTATTGTCTATTGCACAAAAGAAGACCAAGAATGTAACCACACCTAAACAGACCCTTTCACAGGATAATGTCTGTCTGCCTCTCGGGCTCATTCAATTGCCAAAGAGAACTATTCACAAATTAATCTTTGTTCCATTCATTCCTCCTAGTAATCATTTATTGCCCATTAACAGAATTATCTATGTTCCCCATCTCTCCTCTCGCCTCTGAAACAGGCTATGGTAGGTATCTGGGCCTCATTGAGATATTGGGTAATCACTCCATAATTTTTACCCCACGCATAATAAATTTGTATACCTTTTCCCTTATTAATCTGATTTTTGTCAATGAATCTTCCAAGGACAACGGGGAAGTTTTCGCTTCATGCCTACATAGACCACCACGCTTGTCCTCAGAATTTGCAGAGACCAGGTGTGGTGGCTAATGCCTGTAATCCCAGCACTTTGGGAAGCTGAAGTGGGAGGATCATTTGAGCCCAGGAGTTTGAGACCAGCCTGGGCAACAGAGCGAGACCCCATCTCTGCAAAAATAATTTAAAAATTCGGCAAGGCACGGTGGCATGACCCTGTATTCCCAGCTATCGGAGGGCTGAGGTGGGAGGATCCCTAGTGCCCAGGAGTTAGAGGCTACAGTGAGCTATGATCATGTTACTGTACTCCAGCTTGGGCAACAGAATGAGACTCTGTCTTAAACACAGAAAGAAAAAGAAAAGAATTTGCAGAAACTGGATGTCAAATTGAATCAACAACTACTCCCAAAGTATTATTCATTCAGAAGAGGCTTTTTCCCTTCTTCCCTAGCGCCTTCTCTAAGCTTGGGGTCATTAATTTTATTTGTCAAGAGTCTTTTGATTTCAAGTGGAAGAAGCACAATTCAAACTAAATAAACAAACAGAAAAGGCAGGAGAGGAATTATTTGTTCTTGTAGCTGCAAAGTCCAAGTATGATTTGGCTTCAGGCATACTGGGTCCACGTTGAGGGGGCAGGAGAAGGAACCCGTCATGGACAAGTAAAAGGATTAACAAGCAGCCCTCTGGGCCCAGGATTCGTTGCCATGGATTTGCAACGCACCAGTTTTCAAGTTGTGCAGTTTTCTTCAGGTATAGACGCAGAAATGGCTGATTGAGGAATTTGAATTGAGTTTAGCTTGACACATATGGTTAAAAAAAAACTAGAAGTCAAGAAATATAAGAGAAATGACCATTCGGATGACCTCCCCCAAGATGGGCCTAAGTTGAGAAGGGGATGAAACCACTTTTACAAAAATTATGACAGTGTTGGCTGGCTGCGGTGGCTCACACCTGTAATCTCAGCATTTTGGGAGGCCAAGGCAGGCAGATCATTTGAGGTCAGGAGTTCAAGACCAGCCCGGCCAACACGGTGAAACCTCGTCTCCACTAAAAATACAAAAATTAGCCAGGTGTGGTGCTCATGCCTGTGGTCTCAGCTACTCAGGAGGCTGAGGCATAAGAATCGCTTGATCCCAGGGGGCAGAGGTTGTAGTAAGCCAAGATCACACCACTGCACTCCAGGCTGGGTGACACAGCGAGACTCTGTCTCAAAAAAAAAAAAAAAAAAAAAAAATTATGGCACAGAGAAATCTGACATGGGGCTGGGCAAATGACTCACACCTGTAGTCCCAGCACTTTAAGAGGCCAAAGAATGAGGATCACCGGAACCCAGGAGTTTGAGACCAGCCTGGGCAATATGGTGAAACCTCGTCTCTACAAAAATTAGCCAGGTGTGGTAGCATGCACCTGTAGTCCCAGCTACTGATACAGAAAAACTGGGCTCCTGGCTAAACCTCACCCTTAAGCCTGGAACCATGCCCCTAAGTGAAACAGCTTACTCTGTTTTTACTGCCCAAAGGTTGCCTTTTTGCCCTGCCATGCCCCTATCCTGGGCCCTTAAAAAGACCAGCTGGCAGAGCAACACAAACAGCTAATGCAAGCATTCGTGGATGCAAGGCTGAGCATCGGGGATATAAGCAGCTGAGCACCAGAGACTACAGATAGACGCAGCTATCTATCTCCTTTCCAACTCCCCATTCTGCTGAGAGCCACATCCATTGCCCAATAAAATCCTCTGCATATACTATCCTTCAATCAGTCTGAGTGACCTGATTCTTCCTGGACACCAAACAAGAACTCAGGTGTCAAAAAGGGCAGGTGCAGAAGGCTGTCACCCTGACCCTTAATGGACTGTTAACACTTAGCCATCCACAGACTGCAGGCTGAGTGAAACAAGCCACTGTAGTTCCCGCCCACAAAGGGGATCAAGGGAACAATCCTGTCTCACTGCTTGGGAGGCTGAGGTTGGAGGATCACTTGAGCCCAGAGCTGGGCATGGTGGTTCACACCTGTAATCCCAGCACTTTGAGAGGCCAAGGCAGGTGGATCACTTGAAGTCAGGAGTTCGAGACCAGCCTGGCCAACGTGATGAAACCCCATCTCTACTAAAAATACAAAAATTTGCCAGGTGTGATGGAATGCCTGTAATCCCAGCTACTTGGGAGGCTGAGGCAAGAGAATCACTTGAACTCAGGAGGTGGAGGTTGCAGTGAGCTAAGGTGGAGCCACTGCACTCTGGCCTGGGTGACAGAGCGAGACTCAGTCTCAAAAAATAAAATTAAATTAAATTAAATAAAAACATAGATCCTACTTGAGAGAGAGAAGAAAAAGATGTAGGAAGAGGAGGCAATAGATGGGAAGGATGAGCGAGACAAGAGAATTAAGTGGACCAGAAGTTTTGAGTGGGGTAGAGGAAAAGAGATAAGGAACTTCCATAAGGTGCAGAATCTTGGGAAGAGAGAGGAGAAAAGGTCGTTGCTATGATTTGAATGTTGTCTCCTCCAAATTTCATGTTGAAATTTGGCCCTCAGTGTTGGAAGTGGAGCCCATTGGGAGCTGTTGGATCATAGTGGGCAGATCCCTCATAAAAGGCTTAGTGCCATTCTATTGGTAATGAGTGAGTTCTAGTTCTAGTAGTTCCTGGGAAAGCTGATTGTTTAAAAGAGCCTGGTTGGGATGTGGTAAGAGGGAGAAAAGAAAAAGGAAAAAAAAAAGCCTGGGACCTCTCCTCACTCTCTTTCTCTATTGCTTTCTCTCTTGTCATGTAACATCTGCAAGCACCATTCCTCTTCCCGTTCCACCATGAGTGGAAGTAGCCTGAATCCCTCACCAGAAGCTAATGCTGGCATCATGCTTCTTATACAGTGTGCAGAAACACGAGCCAAATAAACCTCTTTTCTTTGTAAATCATTCAACCTCGAATATTCCTTTATAGCAATACAAACAGATTAAGACAGATGTTTAGGAAGTCTTCCTCTATATTGTGTGGTGTACAGCAGTCTCCTGTTATCAGCAGGATACATGTTTCAGGACCCCTGTAGATGCCTGAAATTGCAAATAGTACTGAACTCTGTCTATATCATGTTTTTCTTCTATACATACATCTATATAGTAAAGGAATGGGGACATTTATGTGCCTGTGGAAAGAGCACCAGGAATAGGGGCTCCAACACCCCCTCTTCTGGCTGGGAATAAGGTGGGATGCAGGGAATGAACAACCCAGATTTGCAAGAGCTGCAAGGGGAAGCAATATTGTCAAGGAGAGTCAAGTTTCCCTTAGGACAGACTCATGGAGTGGTTGTAGATGCTTACCTTGGAAATGAGCACAGAGAGAAGACTTAAGAGGGAGGGGAAAGTGAGGAGTTTGGGTCAGCAAAGCAGATGAGAGAGTTGGCTCTTCGGATGGCTGGCTCCTTCCCAGTGGCTGTTACCTCCTTGATCTTACCTCAGCCCTGCCTGCCCAGGTCCTATACAGCATTTATTCCTGTTTATTTCCATCAGAGTACTCAATCCAAAATGGCACTGTGTTTTTAATTTGTTTATTGTCTGGTCCTCCAGTTGGCAACCACCACCACCACCACAAGAATGTAAACTCCATGAAAGCAGGGACCATGTCTGAATAAATATATGTTGAATGAATTCATTAATGAACAGATGGATGGACGGACGGATGGACGGATGGAAGGATGGATGGATGGATGGATGAATAAGTAGTGCTCTGAGGGTGGGAGGATAGAAAAGCAGAGATATGGCTGGGTGTGGTGGCTTATACCTGTGATCCCAGCACTTTGGGGGACTGAGGCCAGAGGATCACTTGAGCCCAGGAATTCAAGACCAGCCTGGACAACATGGTGAGACCCTGTCTCTACTAAAAATTTTAAAATTAACTGGGCATGGTGGCGAGCACCTGTAGTCCCAGCTACTTGGAAGGTTGAGGTGGGAGGATCACTTGAGCCTGGGAGGTCGAGGGTGCAGTAAGCTGTGATCATGCCACTGCACTCCAGCCTGAGTGACAGAGTGAGACCGTGTCTCAAATGAAAAATAAAAATAAAAAGGCACAGATATCCACAAAGTTTCCACATTTGCCAAGGTGCCCTGAGTTAAAGGGATGTGAGCCCTGGTGTGATTAGCTTCTGTAGTGTTATGATACGTATTGGTTTTCATCCATGGTTCCTGGCTCCTAACTCCCACAGCCTTTGCTACAGTGATTTGTGGTCATGTTGGGTGTGCTAGGCCTCAGCGGCAGGCCTTTGGCCTTCTCCCTACCCTCCTTTCACCTGCTCCAAGGCAGGACTCTAATGTTACCCGCCTTTCTGATTGTGGGTCTTAAGACCCTCCTATTAGAGGGTCCCACCCTATACTCTGGGGGAAGGAATGCTAACGTCATGAAGCATCCATAAAAAAGCAAGAAGACTGGGTTCAGACAGCTTCTAGATAGCTGACCACGTGGAGGTTCCTGGAGGATGCTGCACTCAGGGAGGGCATGGAAGCTTCCCGCCCCTTCCTCCATAGCTCGCACTATGTATCTCTTCATCTGTATCCTTTGAAATATCCTTTATCACAAATGGCAAATGTAAGTAAGTGTTTCCCTGAGTTCAGTGAATCATGGAAACCCCAACTTGGAGTTCCAGAGGCCAGACTTGCAACTAGTGTGGTAGGGGGGCAGTACTGGGGACGGAGCCTGGGATCTGACACTATCTCCAGGTAGATAGTGAACGAACTGAATTAGAGGACACCCAGCTGGGGTCCACTGCTTGGTGTGTGGGGAAAAAAAACCCACACATTTTGTCACAGAAGTCTTCTTCTGTGTTGATGATTGTTGTAGCGTGAGAGTAGAGGAAAAGTGCAGTTTGTGGAGAGTTTTCCCTACAAAGCTTTCCACAAGATGGAGACGTGGTGCCTGGAGCCTCCCAATTTATTCCTATGGACAGATCTCTCCTGGCCTTGTTGCTGTGCCCTGGGAAGTTCTCCTTGAGAGATGCTTGCCTAAATCCGCACTCCTGCAACGAGATTTGTTAGCTCCAAGTTCTAGCCTAAAAATACTCCTCTCTGATATCAAGGACAAAATTTATAAACACAAAAGTGGTTATTACGGCTTAATCACAGGCTTGGTGGTAGTGACTCTTGGCAATCTCTCTAGGGTATTAACAAGAGCAGAGTAAATATGTCATGTAGGTGGTATTTTTAGTCTCATCCACCCTTCCGACCCAAATGGGAACATCCCTACAGAAGGTTCTTGCGACTTCCTGGGCCCCACCCCAGCCTTTGCTGCTCCGAAACCATAGTCATGCATGCTATGGTGGCAGCCATGAAGTTCAGTAACAAGAGGGGGCAGGTGGGTGCTGCCTGGGACCCATCTCTTTCCTTGTCAGATGGGCACCAAAGTCCTGGTCCCAATAGGCTAATCTATGCTTCCTGATTTCGGTGACTGAGTCACGTTCCTTTGTAACCATGAGACCAGCCCAAACTGGGCCTACTCTGTTTATAAGCAAATGTGGAGTTGTCTTTTAGATGTAACAGAGCCAAAAGCTGCAAGTCAGGCAGGCTGGGCATATGCAATAGAAAAAGCTTTGACAACACCAAGAACCAACAATTCCTCACCTTTGGAACCAAGAAGACTGGGACATGGCTGAAACCTGAACACCAGAACTCTTCAAAAGCAAGGGTTCCACTGGCTGGAAAGATCTGGGCCAAAATCAGCCTCAACATATCTTTTTTTTTTTTTTTTTTTTTTTTGAGGCAGATTCTCACTCTGTCACCCAGGCTGGAGTGCAATGGCATGATCTCGGCTCACTACAACCCTGGCCTCTTGGGTTCAAGCAATTCTCCTGTCTCAGACTCCTGAGTAGCTGGGATTACAGGTGTGTGCCACCATGCCCAGCTAATTTGTGTTTTTTTAGTAGAGACAGGGTTTTACCATTTTGGTCGGGCTGGTCTCGAATTCCTGACCTCAGGTGATCCACCCACCTCAGCCTCCCAAAGTGATGGGATTATAGGCGTGAGCCACCACGCCCAGCCCAACCTCAACATATCTTACTATAAATGGTCAAATTTGAAGCCTTCCAATCAGACCCTGCCAAGCTAGCATTCCTAAATCTTTTCCCTTGTCTTCTGATTCTTTAAAACTTGTCCCAGACCCCAAATCAGGGAGGCAGATTTTTTTTTTTTTTTGAGACAGGATCTTGCTGTATCACCCAGGCTGGAGTGCAGTGGCATAATCACGGCTCACTGCAGCCTCGACCTCCCAGGCTCAAGCGATCCTCCCTCCTCAGCCTCCCAAGTAACTGGGACTATAGGTGCATAACACCACACCCTGCTATTTTTTATTTTTTATAAAGACAGGGTTTCACTATGTTGTCCTGGCTGGTCTCGAACTTCTAGCCTCAAGAGATCCTCCCATCTCAGCCTCCCAAAGTTCTGGAATTACAGACGTGAGCCACTGTGCCTAGCCCTAGGGGGACAGATTTGAGCCTGACTCCTGTCTCCTTGCTGGCCGGTTTCACAGTAAAGTCTTTCTTTTCTCAAATTCTGGTGCCACAGTTATTGGCTTCCATGCACATCAGGCTGCAAGCCCATTTGCTCAATAACACCTTCACAGGGGGAGGCGCAGCTGAGAGTTACATGTATCTCATGGGAATAAAAAAAGCCCGTCTTCTAAAAATCCTCTTTCTGCCAACTCTCATCCCCAGCATTGGCAGCACTGAAAAAAAGAAAAAACAAATAATCTCCGACTGAGCCCTAGAGTCATGAGCCTAACTAAAAGAGTTTTCCGAGCTACATCTTTTCTATTCAGTGCCAGAAGGCTTTAAACATGAAATTTACACTCCATTCTGAAGGGTGGGCTCTAGGGTAGGTATTAAACTGGTCAGGGCTGGGGTCAGGGACTAGACTGTCTCTCCCCACACCCTCTGGATGTGGAGGGCATGTTTTGTCAATACTTGCAATGAACCAGGCACCCTGCTAAATGCTTTATGTGTATCATTTCATTCAGTCCTCACAACAGCCCTATGAAGCAGTTACTGATATTCTCTTTTTTTTTTTTTTTTTTTTTGGAGACAGAGTCCTACTCTGTCACCTGGGCTGGAGTGCAGTAGTGCGATCTTGGTTCACTGCAACCTCCACCTCCCGGGTTCAGGAGATTCTTGTGCCTCAGCCTCTGGAGTAGCTGGGATTACAGGCGCATGCCACCATGTCTGGCTACTTTTTAGTATTTTTAGTAGAGGAGGGATTTCACCATGTTGCACAGTCTGGTCTCCAACTCCTGGCCTCAAGTGATCCACCCACTTCAGCCTCCCAAAGTGCTGGGATTACAGGGGTGAGCCACCATGCCCAGCCTCTCCTCTTTTTGTAACTGTTGTTATATGACCTTCCCAGGGTCATATAATAAGGGGCATTTTGAACCTGGACAAACTCCCTCTGAGCCTCTGCTCTTACCTATGAAGTAGATTTATCTGAGCCCCCCTATAGGTTTTCCCCTATAGTTTACGGTCTATAGAAGCCATCCCCAACCTCTCTGGCAACCAGGACCAGTTTCATGGAAGACAATTTTTCCATGGACAGCAGGGAGGGAGATGGTTGGTTTGGGGATAATTCAAGCACATTATGTTGAATGTGCATTTTATTTCTATTATTATCACATTGTAATATATAATAAAATAATTATACAACTCACCATAATGTAGAATCAGTGGAAGCCCTGAGCTTGTTTTCCTGCAACTAGATGGTCCCATTCAGGAGTGGTGAGAGACAGTGACAGATCATCAGGCATTAGATTCTCATAAGGAGCACGCCACCTAGACCCTCACATGCGCAGTTCACAATAAGGTTCTCACGCCTATGAGAATCTAATGCCTCCACTGATCTGACAGGAGATGGAGCTTAGACAGTAATGCTGGTTCACCGAGCTCACTTCCTGCCATGCAACCCACTTCCTAACAGGCCATGTTCTGTGACCCCAGGGGTTGGGGACCCCCGGTCTATAGAATTTGTTGTTTCCAGCCCTACCTCAAAAATTAACCTCACTTTTGCTTGTTTTCATTTGGGAAACCGTAATATTGTGATGTAATAAGAAATACATACTTGGTCTTTCTCCCCAGTTCCTGGTACAAGAGCTTCCTGTAATTTCCTGAGTGACAGACTGTTAGGGGCATCTGTTGTTATTCATAGTAAGGTCCTTTCAACCACACCTGAGTATATGTTAATGGTATATGCAAATGACTCAAGGAGGGGTCCCCTAGACAGCTTCAGGCTTGGGGCTGGTTGCCAGAGGAATCACATCCGTGTGATTAGAAGTTTGGAACTTTCAGGCCGGGTGCGGTGGCTTATGCCTGTAATCCCAGCACTTTGGGAGGCTGAGGCAGGTGGATCACCTGAGGTCAGGCATTCGGGATCAGCCTGGCCTACATGGTGGAAACCCCATCTCTACTAAAAATCCAAAAATTAGCAGGGCATGGTGGCGGGCGCCTGTAATCCCAGCTATTCGGGAGGCTGAGGCAGGACAATTGCTTAAAGCCGGGAGGCAGAGGTTGCAGTGAGCCAAGACTGTGACATTGCACTCCAGCCCAGGCAACGAGAGCAAAACTCTGTCTCAAAAAAAAAAAAAAAAAAAAAGTTTGGAACTTTCAGCCCCACTCCCACAACCTTCAGGGAGGAAAGAGAGGCTGGAAAGGGAGCCAGTCACCAATGGCCAGTGATTTAACCAATTATGCCTGCAGGATTAAGCCTCCACCCAAAACACCCCTGAACAGTGGGGTCTGTAGAGCTCCCAGGTTGGTGAACACACTGACATGCTGGGAGGGTGATGTGCCCATAGAGGGCATGGAAGTGCCACACCCCTCTCCTAGGCCTTGCTCTGTGGACCTCTTCCATCTGGCTGTTCCTGAGGGTTTTTTAAAATAATAAATTGGTAATCTAGTAAGCACACTGTTTTCCTGATTTCTGCGAGCCATTCTAGCAAATTATTGAACCCAAGGAGTAACCTTAGAGCTGGTTGGTTAGAAGTACTGAGGAGCCAGGCGCGGTGGTTCATGCCTGTAATCCAAGCACTTTGGGAGGCCCAAATGGAAAGATCACTTGAGGCCAGGAGTTCAAGACCAGCCTGGGCAACATAAAAAGACACCATCTCTATAAAAAATTTAAAAGTTAGCCAAGTATAGTAGTATGCATCTGTGGTCCCAGATACTCAGGAGGCTGAAGGGGAAGGATTGCTTGGGCCTGGGAGTTCAAGGCTGCAGTGAGCTACGATCATACCACTGCACTCCAGCCTGGGCAACAAAGTGAGATCCTGTCTCAAAAAAAAAAAAGTACTGGAGCTCCAGGATCGGCATCTGAAGTGAGGGTGGTCTTGTGAGACTGCGCTGTTAACCTGTGGGGTCTGATGCATAAACTAAAATAAAATCCTAAGTCTCTCACTGATTGAACAGACCTCCTCTTGGCCAAAAGGACCCCAAAGAAACCTTAAAAACTCAGTTTCTGGCTGGGCGCAATGGCTCACACCTGTAATCCCAGCACTTTGGGAGGCCGAGGCGGGTGGATCACGAGGTCAGGAGATCGAGACCAACCTGGCTAACTTGGTGAAACCCCGTCTCTACTAAAAAATAAAAAAAATTAGCCAGGCATGGTGGCGGGCACCTGTAGTCCCAGCTACTTGGGAGGCTGAGGCAGGAGAATGGCGTGAACCCGGGAGGCGGAGCTTGCATTAAGCCGAGATCAAGCCACTGCATTCCAGCCTGGGCGACAGAGCAAGACTCTATCTCAAAAAAAAAAAAAAACCCTCAGTTTCTGGCTGGGCACGGTGGCTCACACCTGTAATCACAGCACTTTGGGAGGCCAAGGCAGATGGATCACCTGAGGTCAGGAGTTGGAGACCTGCCTGGCCAACATGGTGAAACCCTCTCTACTAGAAATACCAAAAAAAAAAAAAAAAAAATTAGTCGGGCATGGCTGCGGACACCTGTAATCCCAGCTACTCAGGAGGCTGAGGCAGGAGAATTGCTTGAACCCAGAAGGCGGAGGTTGCAGTGAGCCGAGATTGTGCCACTGCACTCCAGCCTGGGCAACAATTGTGAAACTCTGTCTCAAAAAACAAACAAACAAACAAACTCAGTTCTGGCCATGATGCGAAAGGGTTGGAAACACCTCGTTATGCACTCTCCCTTTCAGGGTTTAGATACAACACCTGACAAGCATTAATGTTAAGCTACAGACCATTAAGACTGATGGAACAGACTCTTTGTGGCAATAAGATACCAAAGTATAATCAGGACCAAAGGCCACGCAGGGCAAGGGTTTAATCATGCCCGCAGGCCATCAATGTTGCTACATAGCATCCTTAACTGAAAACCCTTGTTTCTGCTGACTCCAGGTTTTTGCCAGAGCCTTACGTCTTTAACCAATTGCAAATTAAAGAATCTCTGCATCTTCCTGTAAGATGTAAGCCCTTGCGTTAAGATGTCCCAACTTTTTAAGCCAAACCTATGTAAAACCTCCATGTATTGATTTATGTCTTTGCCTGTAACTCTTGCCTCCTTACAATTATAAAACCAAACTGTAATTTGACCACCTCAGGATCCCTTACTCCAGGCTTCTTGGGTTTGGGTTTTCCCTGAGCCACTCATATTGGCTCAGAATAAACCTCTTTAAAATATTTTACAAAATTTTATTTTTTTATTAACAGAGGTTAACTCCTGGTACATAGTGTCAGAATTGAATTCCACTGTAGGACACCCAGTGGGTGTAAGAGAATTGGTTGACAGGAGAAAAAGCCCCTGGACATTTGGTGTCAGAAGAGTTTTGTGGGTTAGTAGTAGGAACAAACTTCTCTTCCATTAACAATATATGATTCTGGCCTGGTGCAGTGGCTCATGCCTGCAATCCCAGCACTTTGGGAGGCCGAGGCTGGCAGACCACCTAAGGTCGAGAGTTCAAGACCAGCCTGGCCAACATGGTGAAACCCTGTCTCTGCTAAAAATACAAAAATTAGCCAGGTGTGGTGGCATGTGCCTGTAGTCCCAGCTACTCAGGAGGCTGGGACAGGAGAATCACTCGAACCCAGGAGGCAGAGGTTGCAGTGAGCCGAGATTTTGCCACTGCACTCCAGCCTGGGCAACAGAGCAAGATCTGTCTCAAAAAAAAACCAAAAAACCAAAACAAAAACAAAAACAAAAAACCAACCAAACAAACAAACAAAAAAAATGTGGTTCTGGTGAGGTTGACTCTACCCTCATCTACAGAGGTGGCCCTTGACTCAGGCCTAGCCAATCAGAGCCTTGCATTCTTCCAACTCCAGTAGGATTAGCGGGATTTGTTCCAGGGATGGGTGTGTGGTCATATAGAAGCCAAAACAAATCCTTGAGGCCCTTCACTGGCTTGCAGGATGACCTTGGGTGAGTCATTTACCTCTGTGGCTGTCTATTTTAGGAATGTGGCACTGGGTCAGTGCTACATCCACTGTGGACTAAGGCAGCATCAACATCACCTGGTGTTTAATAGAGATACAAATTATTGATCCAGCGTGGCGGCTCACACCTGTAATCCCAGCATTTTGAGAGGCCAAGGCGGGTGGATCACCTGAGGTCAGGAGTTGGAGACCGGCCTGGCCAACATGGTAAAACTCTGTCTCCACTAAAACTACAAAAATTTGCTGGGAGTGGTGGCATGTGCCTGTAATCCCAGCTACCTGGGAGGCTGAAGCAGGAGAATCGCTTGAACTCGGGAGGCGGAAGCTGCAGTGAGCAGAGATCGCGCCATTGTACTCCAGCCTGGGCAACAGAGCGAGACTCCTTCTGAAAGAAAAAAAGAGATACAAATTCTTGGGCCCCTCCCAGACCCTTTTAATCTGGTCTGGGAGAATTTGTCTCCCTTGGGCCTCCTGCCAAGACTTTCTTGGGAAGAAGCCCAGTAATTTTACACTTTAACAAACCTTGAGGAGATTTCGATGCACGCTGAAGTTTGAGAAGCACTGGATTAGCTGGTCCCTGAGTATCTGAGTCTATTAATCGTTGTGTAAAAAAAGAAATCAGAAAAATCAGACAAGGGCTGATCCAGCACTGACAACCATTCTTTTTTCCTCTTTCTTTTCTCTTTCATTTTCACTCACGATTGCCTCGCGTTTTCTTTTTCTTTTTTTCTTTTTTTTTTTTTTTGAGACAGGGTCTTGCTCTGTCACCCAGGCTGGAGTGCAGTGGCATGATCTCAGCTCACTGCAACCTCCGCCTCCCAAGTTCAAGCGATTCTTCTGCCTCAGCCTCCTGAGTAGCTGGGACTACAGGCAGGTGCCACCATGCCTGGCTGATTTTTTGTATTTTTAGACAGAGTTTCACCATGTTGGCCAGGCTGGTCTGGAACTCTTGACTCAAGTGATTCACTCGTCTCAGCCTCCCAAAGTGCTGGGATTGCAGGTGTGAGCCACTGCTGGCCTTTTTCTTACTTAGCTTTTAAAAATAGAGATAGGATCTCACTATGTTGCCCAGGCTAGTCTCAAACTCCTGGTCTCAAGTGATCTTCCCACCTCAGTGCTGGGATTACAGGCATGAGCCACCACTCCTGGCTGACCTCCTGTTTCATCTCAGAGGCTTTCCCATGCCACTCTTGGGCAACAGGAAATGTAAAGAGAGTTTCATGCCCTCTTTGCATGGCCAAGACTAAGCCACAATAGACTGGAGAATGCAAGCAAGAACTGTGTCTGGGTTTTTTGTTTGTTTTAATAAAGGCAGGGTCTCACTCTGTCACCCAGGCTGTAGTGCAGTGGCATGATCCCGGCTTACTGCAGCCTCAAACTCCTGGTCTCAAGCAATCTTCCTGCCTCAGCATCCTGAGTAGCTGAGACTACAGGCACACACCACCACGCTCAGCAATTTAAGTTTTTTTGCTTTTGTTTGTTTGCTTGTTTGTGTGTTTGTTTGTTTTTGAGATGGAGTTTCGTTCTTGTTGCCCAGGCTGGAGTGCAATGGCGCAATTTTGGCTCACCACAACTTCCGCTTCCCAGGTTCAAGCAATTCTCCTGCCTCAGCCTCCCGAGTAGCTGGGATTACAAGCATGTGCAACCACACCTGGCTAATTTTTGTATTTATAGTAGAGACAGGGTTTCTCCATGTTGGTCAGGTTGGTCTCAAACTCCCAACCTCAGGTGATCCACCCACCCCAGCCTCCCAAAGTGCTGAGATTACAGGTGTGAGCCACCGCACCCAGCCTTTAAAATTTTAGTTTAGAGAGGGGGTCTCACTAAGCCAATTTTCAACTCCTGGGTTCAAGCAATCCTCTTGCCTCAGCCTCCTAAAGTGCTGGGATGACAGGCATGAGCCACGGCACCAGACCAAGAACTGCATCTGTTGGTTCATGGCTATATCCAGTGCCTGGCATATGCATGGTCTTCATTAAGTATTTGTTGAATGCCCTGGGCGCTGTGGCACACGCCTATAATCCTAGCACTTTGAGAGGCCAAGGAGGGTGGATCATTTGAGGTCAGGAATCCAAGACCAGCCTGGCCAACATGGTGAAACCCCGTCTCTACTAAAACTACAAAAATTAGCTGAGTGTGGTGGCACATGTGTGTTGTCCGAGCTACTCAGGAGGCTGAGGCAGAAGAATCGCTTGAACCCGGGAGGTGGAGGTTGTAGTGAGCCAAGATCACACCACTGCACTCTAGCCTTGGCAACAGAGCAAAATTCTGTCTCAAAAAAAAAAAGTATTTGTTGAATGAACAAGTGAGGCCTGCCTTTTTCCTGAGGGCCCCTAGAGAAACAGAGAAATGCCCATACACCTGTCCTGGAGTGTATATTAATTTGCTCAGGCTGCCATAACAAAATACCACAGACTGCATAGTTTAAACAACAGAAATTTATTTTCTCACAGTTCTGGAGGTGGGAAAGTCCAAGATCAAGGTCTGGCAGGGATGGGTTTCCCATGAGAGCTCTCTTCCTGCCTTACAAATGGCTCCTTCTCACTGTGTCCTCACAGGGCCTTTCCTCAGCAAGTGCATTTGGAGAGAGAGTGAGGTGTCTGGTGTCTCTTCTTTTTCTATTATTTTTTATTTTTTTAATTTTAATTTTTATTATTATTATTTTTTGAGTTGGAGTCTCACTCTGTCGCCCAGGCTGGAGTGTGGTGGCGCAGTCTCGGCTGGCTGCAACCTCTGCCTCCCAGGTTCAAGCGATTCTCCTGTCTCAGCTTCCCAAGTAGCTGGGACTACAGGTGCGTACCACACTTGGCTTTTTTTTTTTTTTTTTTTTTTTTTTAGTAGAGACAAGGTTTCACCATGTAGGACAGGCTGGTCTCAAACTCCTAACCTCAAGTGACCCGCCTGCCTCAGCCTCCCAAAGTGCTGAGATTACAGGCTTGAGCCACCATGCCCGGCCTTTTTTTTTTTTTTTTTTTTTAAATAACTTTTATTTGTTTTATTAGATTCATTTAGGCTAGATTAAGAGGACAAAATCAATATAAATATTACATTCATATCATTCAAGAGTCATTATTAAAGGAAAGATTAAAATGAATTCAGACAATTGTATCTGAGGAAAATAATATTCAATGCCTAAAAATAAGAAATACATAAGATGGTGAATTAGTCCATTCTCACGCTGCTAATACAAACATACCTGAGACTGGGTAATTTATAAAGGAAAGAGGTTTAATTGACTCACAGTTCAGCGTGGCTGGGGAGGCCTCAGGAAACTTACAATCATGGTGGAAGAAGAAGAAAACACGTTCTTCTTCACATGGCAGCAGCAAGGAGAAGTGCCAAGTAAAGGCGGTGAAAGCCCCTTATAAAACCATCAGATCTCATGAGAACTCACTCACTATCATGAGAACAGCATGCAGGTAACTTTCCCATGATTCAATTACCTCCCACCAGGTCCCTTCCATGACACGTGAGGATTATGGAAACTATCAAGATGAGATTTAGGTGGAGACACAACCAAACCATATCAGATGGTCATAATTTTTTCTGCTGTGCTTCTTATAAGGATGCTAATCCTATCAGATTGGACTCCTACCCTTATTGCAAAGCAGTTTCACTGTTCATTGGTTACCACTTCAGCCCACTGCATCTTGGGCTGCAATTTCTATCACTTGTAGAAGTCTGGTGAGACAGAACACTCACACAAGTTCAGCAAAGCAACTCTATTACTCACAGGTAGACAGTAAGGGACAATAGAAGCTAGGATTTGGGCCAAGCCAGTCCCCCAAGGCTCAGGAAAACTGCCTAGGGGAGATGGAGTCTTGTCTGTGCATGACCCAAGTGCACCACAGCTAAGGGACTCTGAAAAGCAACCCATCCTGAGTTTTATACCCCAGGGGCATGTGATCACTAGGCTAAAGCATTGAAGGATATCCTCCTGTTTCTAGGAGCTTTGAAACAGAGCCCAGACTGGTCTTGCCAGGATGCTGCATTCCCAGCACATTCTACAGTACAGTTGTTATTATTATTATTATTACTATTATTATTATTTGAGATGAAGTCTAGCTCTGTCACCCAGGCTGGAGAGCAGTGGCATGATCTCAGCTCATTGCAACCTCCACCTCCTGGGTTCAAGCGATTCTCCTGCCTCAGCCTCCCACGTAACTGGGATTACAGGCATGCACCACTGCACCCTGCTAATTTTTGTATTTTTTTTAGTAGAGACGGGATTTCGCCATGTTGGCCAGGCTGGTCTCAAACTCCTGACCTCAATTGATCCTCCAGTCTCAGCCTCCCAAAGTGCTGGGATTACAGGCGTGAGCCACTGTGCCCAGCATACAGTTATTCTTGAGAAGTACAGGTGACAAAGCTGGGTGGGAGGTGTTCCTGGGAGGTACTGGGCTGATCCAAGGCCACCAGGAGAACTGTCCTGCACTTATGACCTCAATTAAACTTCATCACTTCTGCTCTCCAAAAACAGCTACACCAGAGGTTAGCACTTCAGCTATGAGTTTGTGGGGCTGGAAAAGGGTGAAGACACAAACATTAAGTCCATAACACAGTCGTACTAATTTCCCTTTCCCATCTCAAAGACCCACACCCCCATCTCATTCTCACGCTCTTGCTTCTGCTCGTCACCTCTACTCATGATTAGGGAGTTTTTATCTCCTCTACAGCAGGAAAACTCAGCTAAGCAAACAGCCTTAGCTTCAGAAACTCAAAATCCCTTCTGCTGTGCCACTCTCCCTCAAGGCAACAGATGCCTCATTTCCGACAGCCCAAATGGAAGAGAGTCATTGGGTACTGGAAGAAAAAAGTAGAAACTACAAGAGAAAACAAAAAATTCACATGGCTTGCATAGCAGCGTATTACCCCTCCATAGGAATGATCAAAGTATAATACATTGAGTAAATAATGAATGATATTTTTTATTTCCTCTAAGTTATAGAGGAGTAAAGGAAACAAGGTTTAAAATGTGAACAATCATAATATGTAAGAAAAAGCAAACTGCAGAGCAGTGAGGAGAGTGTGATCTCTCTCTCTCTCTCTCTTATTTTTTCAGACAGGGTCTCACTCTGTCACCCATGCTGGAGTGAAGAGGCGCAATCATAGTTCACTGCAGCTTCAACCTCCTGAGCTCAAATGGTCCTCCCACCTCAGCCTCCCAAGTCGCTGGGACTCCAGGCATGCACCACCACACCCAGCTAATTTTTTAACTTTTTGTAGAGACAGTGTTTCACTATGAAAACAAATATGTTTAGGTACTTTATCAGTTTATAGGAAAAAAAAACTGAATGGGTACACAGCTTTTTCACAGTAGTTTCATCTAGAGAATAAAATTAGGGAGAGAGCATTTGAGCTTTTTATTTTATACACATCTACATTTAAATAAATCTATGAAACATTTAATGTGAATAATAAAATGTTAAAACATGATGAGGAGAGATAATTAAAAGAAAACACTAAATACTTAAGATAAACGTTTATTTTGTTAAAATTCCAATAAAACAAGGCTGAGATAAAAAGACAAAAACAGAAGCAGTTTGAAAGAAAATAATGCAAATGAGAAGTTATAACAATTATACATTCAAAGTTAAAAATTAAAAAGCACACTGAGATGAAATATCAATGATATAACAATGAGAAAGGCAGTATAAGGTACATTTAAAAAAAAAAAGGTGTTAGAGAAAATAAGAAAACAAAGACCAAGGTTTGGAGACATAAAGAAAGCCAGGGAAGCCATTCATTAGAAGCAGCTAAGATTAAAGCTTTGTTAACACGGTTTTTGTCTGGCTTCCCTAGTAAAAAGTCTCCTGTGTCAGAATTACATTTTTTTGTCCCCAAAGCACCATCAGCCCCTCTATCTTCACTCATAGCCCCTGTGGCTCCAACTTCCACCTCTAGTTGACTTTTGGGGGCATCCACTTGTGAGCACAGGGTGCAGCTCCTTAGAGCCACAAAAACACACTCAGGCCGGGTGCAGTGACTCACACCTGTAATCCCAGAACTCTGGGAGACCTCGGTGGGAGGATTGCTTGAGTCCAGGGATTTGAGATCAGCCTGGGCAACATAGCAAGACCCCATCTCTACCAAAAAAAACAAAATGTAACAATTAGCCTGGCATGGTAGCATGCACCTGTAGTCTCAGCTACTTGGTAAGCTGAGGTTGGAGCTCGGGAGGTCAAGGCTGCAGTGAGCCATGATTGCACCTTTGCACTCCAGCCTGGGTGACACAACAAGACTGTCTCTAAAAAGAAAAAACAAAACACACTCACCTTGGCTAAGCACAATTGACCTCAGGGGTCCTGAACCAGAGAGATGCAATTCTGTCCCTTGCAACAGAATCAGCTTTGTAGAACTTTCTGGAATCTTAGCTCGCAGAAGGAATGTACTTCCACCCACCCCGGAGCAAAGCAGAACTGCATTGAAATTCTAGGTTACTTCTCTAAACCTCCATTTCCTCTTTTGTCAAGTAGAGGAAGTAAGAACCCACCTCATAGAACTGTTATGGAGACCAAATACCCATAAGGAGAACTGGAAAACATTCAGATGAGAAAACTTGTCTCCTTTTGCAAAGGAATAGAATGAGGTTTGAAGATTTGTGCATCACACAGCAAATACATTTAACTCAATATCCTCTCTCTCCAGGGCATGTTCCTTTATGCTAGTCTTGTTTTGGGGATTACATTTTTTGTTTCTTCGTTTTCTTCAAGAGACATTTTTGGTTGCATGTCTTCAAATTTGTTGAGGAGCAGAAATTTCCAGAGACAGGCTGATACCTGCCCCAAAGTACAATCTTTAGGATCAGTTGAGTTCCCTGAAATTGGAATAGAAGTTCAGCTTCCGCTCAGGTGGACTTCTGTAGCATTAAATGAAAGAAAGATTTGGCTGGGCCTGGTGGTTTATGCCTGTAATCCCAGCACTTTGGGAGCCCAAGGTGGGTGCATCAGGAATTCGAGACCAGTCTGGCCCACATGGCTAAAACTCATCTCTACTAAAAATAAAAAATTAGCTGGATGTGGTGGCAGGTGCCTGTAATCCCAGCTACTCGGGAGACTGAGGCAGGAGAATCTCTTGAACCCAGGAGGCGGAGGTTGCAGTGAGCTGAGATCGCACCATTGCACCCCAACAGGAGTCAAACTCCAACTCAAAAAAAAAAAAAGAAAAGAAAGAAAGAAAGATTCATGTACCTTCCCCTTTCATTTTGCTGTCATTCATGTTTCCTTATTTAAAGACATAAACTGAAAGATTAGAAGGGCAATGTAAAAGAATCACCTTTTTGTAAAATGAATTAAAATGATATAGAATACTAAAAATTGACCAAATAGCCATTAGGTAATTAGGGACTGCCACTCCCACCCCTACCCCAACCCAAGGTTGCTTAAAATCCTCTAATACCTGGTTTTAAAAGCTGATAATGGAATTAACAAGCAAGAAAGGGGAGCCAAGAAATGGAAAGTGTGGGCTTGAAAACTATTGATGTCCTATCTGAGTTGCCTAAGCCAGTTACCCCTGAAATGGTCCATTACGTGAGCCAATATTTTGTTTTTAAGCCAGTTTGCTTGTTTTTCTGTCTGTTGCAATGGAAAAAATATAAATTAAAAATGTAAATATAAATACACCCATGCTCCCCACCTCTTCCTGCAAATGTTTCCAGGCTTAACTTGCCTGCCTCAAAGAGTGCATTCTCCCCACAACCATTGCCTTACCTTGGAGAAGAGTGAAGATAAAATCCCTGTAGTTTCAAATATATTCTCTTTCCTTGGTGTATCCCAAAAACCAATCAAGGCCATTGAACCATCCAGCTAGTGATTTACCAACCATAATGAGGATGGAAATCCAGGCTGTATTCTAGGGGTAATGGTTAGTTGTTGCATTATAATTCAAATAACACAAGGTGAAGTCTCTAAAATATAATTAGCCAGCCTTCATATAATTGGTTCACCTTCATGGTTTATTCTTTGTCCAGTGGACGACTAGCCCCATCTATCAAATGGCAAGGCACTTCCCACTTGTGTGTCCCTAGGAATTCTCAACATGAGATGGTTGTCTCACATGTAAGATGGACTTCCACATGCAGCCTGGGAGTCACTGCACCAACCCTGGTCCTCACCATTCCCTGTCCCCTTTGCTGCTACAGATTGGCCACTGCCAGCCCCAGTGCATCGTCCTGTTGATAGACAACTCAGCCCCCCCTCCAGAGGCCCCTCCACCCTTCACCACCAATGCCTCTCTTCACTCTGGCTTTGTTGCTGCTGACTGTATAAGCAACTTGACACTTCTGCTTGCCTCTGTGTCTCTCACTGGCTGGTAGGGAAATGCCTGCCTCTTACCATCCAGACTTTTACAAGATGGATTGCCTTCACTCAGAGGTTCAGGGCCAGGTGCAGTGGCTCATGCCCATAATGCCAACACTTTGGGAGGCTGAGGTGTGAGGATTGCTTGAGCCCAAGAGTTTGAGACCAGCCTGGGCAACATAATGAGGCCCCGTCTGTTAAAAAAGAAAAAAAGAAAAGCGGTTCAAGCCCTTAATGGTATTGGCTTAAAGTCAAGAGACCTATAAATTTTTAAATGAGGACTTCATTTCTTGAGAAGGATTGCAACCTGCAGGTTGGGAAGCAGAGCCTCCAGTGGAGACCAAAAGAAGGCACTTTAATAGAGGAAGGGTGGGACAGGAGTTTTATGCTAAATGGATTGGCTGAACATATATATTTAACAGGTTATGGGGGAGCTATGAATATTCATGAAAGGGGTTGTGGGCATGCATGCTAAGCAAACATACATGTTACGTGCATCCCATGTTCACTCTGGGGTAGAGAGTTAACATTAAAATGCAGTAAAATTTGGCTTTATACATCAAAAGGTGAAACACAGGACACAAAGTCATTTTGTGTTCAGCTTCCATAAACTGGCCAGAACCAGTCCGTGGTCGGTGGTCATTTATCAGGAAGGAATGCTTTGTGAATCTGGTCAGCTGCCATGTCGAAAACACAAAAAGGGAGGGAAAAGGGAGGGGACTCTGGCCATGGTGCCAGGCAGCTTGTTGAAGTTGAAAGTTGGAATCTTCCTTTTTTTTTTTTTCTTTTTTTGCAGGGCTGGTTTTTCTTTAATTCTAAGGAAAAACCGTCTGGTATCAGCTAGTAAAGAAGAGAGTAGACCAACTTCCTGTTATCATAGCTGGGAAAATTAGTTTTTAATGTTTTTTGGGGGGGTTTCTTTGGCCAAGTGGGGTTCATTCAGTCAGATGGGGGCTTAGGATTTTATTTTTATTTCACATTAGCATAGTTATTTTATTTTACCACTTGACTCATCTGGGCGGTTCCTCAATGTAGAGGCTGACACAGTTCCTCTAATGTCACCACTCAGCCTCTTCCTTCCCGGGAAGCACAAGCACTCTAACCTGCCTAGACCCAGAATCTCCTCCTTCTCAAACTCTGAACCTTGCATGGAGCCCAGACCCCAGTACCAGACTGTTCCCCCTGGAATAGGGTGATGGTTGTCTGGGGGGTTTCTGCAGTCCCTCCTGATATGGTTTGGCTCTGTGTCCCCACTCAAATCTCATCTCAAATTGTAATTCCCATGTATTGAGGGAGGGACCTGGTAGGAGGTGATTGGATTGTGGGTGGTTTCCCCCACGATGTTCTCATGATAGTGAGTGAGTTCTCATGAGATCTGATGATTTAAAAATGGCAGTTTCCCCCCTGTGCTCTCTCTCTCTCCTGCTGCCATGTAAGACATGCCTTGCTTCCCCTTTATCTTCCCCTATGATTGTAAGCTTCCAGAGGCCTCCCCGGTCATGTGGAACTGTTAGTCAATTAAACCTCTTTTCTTTATAAATTACCCAGTCTCAGACAGTACCTTTATAGCAGTGTGAAAATGGACCAATACACCTTCCTATAGGCAAGTTTCCATCAGGGCCATCCCAAGTTCATTAGACAGGTCTGAATATGTGTTAAACCCAAATTGCAAATTGACCTTGCCTTCTGGGACCCAAACAGATGAGGTCGAGGGAATGAATCAGGTGTCCACAAGCATTACCTACAGTTAGGGCAGCTCTATTTCCCAACACTTACAGAAATACCTCCAAGATAGTATTATCTAACTGCACAGAACAGAATATTTGAGTACTAGTGAAGATGCCCTGTTACATACACATAGACACACACACACACTCAAACACACACACACACACACACACACCACTCTTTACATGACATTTGGGACTGAATGAAAATACAAATAGTTTTGTGTCTTATTTTCTTAATAACATGCTATGATTTGTTGGGGCCGGGCGCAGTGGCTCACACCTGTAATTCCAGCACTTTGGGAGGCCGAGGCAGGTGGATCACTTGAGGCCAGGAGTTCAGACCAGCCTAGGCAACATGGCAAAACCCTGTCTCTACTAAAAATACAAAAATTAGCTGAGTGTAGTGGTGCATGCCTGTAGTCCCAGCTACTCAGGAGGCTGAGACACGATAATCACTTGAATCCAGGAGGCAGAGGTTGCAGTGAGCCAAGATCACGCCATTTTACTCCAGCCTGGGTGACAGAGCAAGACTCTGTCTAAAAAAAAAAAAAAAAAAAAAAAAAAAAAGCTATGATTTGTTATTAAACACTTATTTCTCCCTTGTTATTAAACATTTATTCAAAAATTCATTTTATTACATTGGATGGGTGTACCATAATGTATTTTTTTCACTACTTTTTTTTTTTTTTTTTAAGACATAGTCTTACTCTCTCAGTGATCACAGCTTACTGGGGCAGCCTTGGCCTCCTGAGGTCAAGCAGTCCACTCCTGCTTCAGCCTCCCAAAATGCTGGGATTACAGGTGTGAGGCACCATGCCTGGCCTTTTTTATTTTTTACTTCTTATCGGGAATATTTCTTATTCCTTGCTCTTATGACAGCATGACTGATGAACAGTTATATATAATCTCTTATTATGTCCTTGTTTGTTTACTCAGGATAGATTCCTACAAGTGGAATTGCTGGACCAAAGGGTATAGGCTTTTTCCAGACTCTTGGTATATATTGCCAAATTGCTTTCCAGAAGGTTTTCCAAGTTTATACCTCCAATCAGGAAAGGGTGGATCTTACTTCAACTTCTTCAAAACTGAATACTACGTGATTAGTTTTCCTTTATTCTTTTCTTTTGATTCATTTTTCTTTAATCTTTGCCTATTCAATAGGAATAAAATGTTTCTTGTTATTTGAATATGTGTTTATTTCAATACAAGCAAGATTAAACAATTTTATTATAATTACTATCTATTAGTGAGAACACCAAGAATTTATGTCTTTACTAATTTTTCATATTTAGATATTTCTGGAGATTTTCTTATTGAATTGCCAGATTACTTTTGATATTAAAGTTTTTGTTTGTTTGTTTTTTGAGACAGGATCTCACTCTGTCGCCCAGGCTGGAGTGCAGTGATGCAAACACAGCCCACGGAAACCTCTGCCTCCTAGGCTCAAGCAATTCTCTCACCTCAGCCTCCCTTGTAGCTGGGATCACAGATTTGCACCTTCACACCCAGCAAATTTTTTTTATTTTTTGTAGAGGTGGGGTCTCACTTTGTTGCCCAAGCTGATCTTGTGGGCTAAAGCTATCCTCCCACCTCAGCTTCCCAAAGTGCTGGGATTACAGGCGTGAGCCACCACACATGGCCTTAAAGGTTTTTTTTCACAATGCTTTTTGTATTTTCATTTTGCTTAACACATTTGATTCACAGACACTTGAAGAATAATGTAGCAAAATCAATCATTTCCTCTAAAATTTCTTCTATTATTTTATGTTTAACAGGGTTCTCCTAGTTTCCTTACAATTTTACTAAACACTGTTTTGAATTTTATGGAGTAAAACCCAAGGGTATTCTCCTTCATGGGGTTTTTTTTTTCCTGTTATGCTGAAAAAGGCTCCCCTCCTCCCCAAGATCTGATAAAATAATCACTACACACATTTTCTCACAGCTCTTTCATGTTTTCATATTTTATGATTAGCTTTTCTTGGATAAATTAAAATTTATAACGTTTTGTTATAAAAATAGCATTTGTGACAAAAACATATACATTAAATGATATTTAGGGAAATTTTAGTAAATAAAAAAGAAAAGAAATGGCATGTAAAATCTCAATAATGAGATTTTTTTTTTTTTTTAGATTCAAAGTCTCCCTCTGTTGCTCAGACTACTAGAATGCAGTGACACAATCATAGCTCACTGCAGCCTCAAACTCCTGGGCTCAAATTATTCTCCCACCTAGGACTACAGGTGCATGCCACCATGGCCTGCTATTTTTTTTTAATTTTTTTGTAAAGACAGGGTCTCACTATGTTTCCCAAGCTGGTCTCAAACTCCTGGCCTCAAGCAATCCTCATGCCTCAGCCTCCTAAAGTGCTGGGATTATAGGCATGAGCCACTGCACCTGGCCAGAGCACATACCACTTTAATTTTTTTTTAATATGGTAAACCTTTTGGGGCTCCCTAATTCCTTCAGGCATTCTTATCTTGGTACACTATACAAAGGCCTTCTCCTTTTTTTTTTTTTTTGTTTGTTTTGAGATGAGGCCTCACTACATTACCCAGGCTAGTCTTGAACTTCTGGCCTGAAGGAATCCTCCTATCTCAGCCTCCCAAGTAGCTGGGATTACAAGTGTGTGCCACTGCTCCTAGCTTACAAATCCCTTCTTAAATTTGTCTTCTTTCTTCTTAAACTGCACTACCAGGCACTTCTTCATCAGTTGTCTGAACTATTGCTGGAACAGACGTATAGGAACCTGATGCTCCTTGATACTTCAATTTTTTTAAAGATCCATTTTCTTTCTCCTAATGCAAAGTTTCTCAACCTTGGTACTATTGACATATTGGCCCAGATAGTTGTGGGGAGCTGTCCTGAGCACTGTAGGATGATGAGCAGTATCCCTGGACTCTACTCACTAGATGCCAGTAGCACCCCCACCCCAAGTTGTAACAACCAAAAATATCTCCAAACATTACCTATTGCCTGTAGAGGAGGGGAAGGGAAGGAAAGAGGAGGGAGGGGTTAACTCCTCACTGAGAATCATCATCACACAGTGACAAACCCTCCACTCCATCCGCAAGGGTCTCAGCTGCCTGCATCACTCCTACTTATTCTCTGAGACTCAGGTCAAGCCTTCCCTCTGCCTGAAATTGTTCCCTGACCTTCCCAGGTGAGCAAGCTGTATCACATCCCACAAAAGTGGGTGCAACCCTCTCTTTTTTCGTCTCTTATTAAACTGTTTTGTAATCTTGAGGTTTGTCTGTTTCCCCCACTTGACCTTATGAACTCCCCCAAATGTCTGCATCCCCCAAACATGGTACCTAATAAGTGTTTGTAGAGTATATACAAAAGTCTTACAGCCTGTGTAGCCTGTGGCAATCCCATGTGAAATGTCATTTGTCTGTACATGGGAGATGGGACACAGAGAGTGAAATAGTGGAACTTTCTAGGTTCAATAGAGCGGATACCTTGACCAGCATCAGGGCCACAAGATTATAACTACATATCTGCATTTTATCCCTGTGATGGCAACATCCTATGGGGATCTATAAATTGAATTCAGCCACCACCATCACCTCTTTCTAAACCAGGCCACCCCGTATTCACCCATGTATTAGTCAGTGTTCTCTAGAGGGATAGAACTAATATGATAGATGTATATATGAAAGAGAGTCTTTTAAGGAGTATTGACTCACATGATCAAAATGTGAAGTCCCACAATGGGCCGTCTAAAAGCTGAGGAGCCAGGAAGCCAGAATGAGTCCCAAAGCTGAAGAACCTGGAGAACTTGATGTTCCAGCATGGGAGAAAGATGTAGGCTGAGAGGCTAAGCCAGTCTAGTCTTTTCACGTTCTTCTGCCTGCTTTTATTCTGGCCAAGTTGGCAGCTGATTAGATGGTGCCCACCCAGCTTGAAGGTGGGTCTGCCTTTCCCAGTCCACTGACTCAAATGTGAATCCCCTTTGGGAACACCCTCACAGACACACCCAGGAACAATACTTTGCATCCTTCAATCCAATCAAATTGACCCTCAATATTAACTATCACAACCCAGTTGTAGGCATAAGAGCTGGACTATCAGGTCACGAGACTTTCCCTCCACCTTGTGTGATAAGAAAGAAGTTGCCTGCCAATCAACAAGTGGAAAAAAACCCCAGGCAAAAACTCCTGACAGACATTGCTTGAAAGACCACACCTTGGTTTAACAGGGCAATGAAACTGCCTTGCTACAAGCCTGATACAATGGCATTCCATGAAATCAGATGTTATCAAAGATCCATGGAACCCATGCACCTACTTTCCTGGGTCTGGTGCAAACAGTGGCCCTGGGCATCACACCAGATGTGGGCTTCTGGGAAGATGACACTGATGCTTTAGGGGAGGCAAGTGAGGCCTACCAGTCTTCTTGTTTGAAGATTCCATGCTGGTACCACCCATGTCAAACGAGTAACTACCATGCCCCAAAACAACCAGACAGCCTGCTACATACTGGACACCATGCTTAAGTTCCAGTACAATAAGAAACATTTCCTTGCCAAGCCAATAAAAATACCTTTTTCTCCCTTTGCTATTATTGGAAATCTGAACTTAATACTATTTTTTTTTCCAACAGTGTAAAAGCAATCTTAGTACAATGACAAGGCATGGAAAAATAGGAGACATAAATAGATATTGACAAATTATTTTTTCTTTCCATTTTCATTTGTGTGGGGATTTTTCATGCAAAACAGAGACATAAAGTATTTGTGCAAGTCAAAATGTTTACTGAACAATTTTATAATAATCACAAATACACCAGTTAAGTATTTTCTAGACCATGCCACATTTGGATTTTTTTTAAACAGGTACATTTTTTTAATCAGTGACAACTAAATGATGTTTAGAGCATTTTAAATGTATAGTAGAATCCATTAATTCACTTTTTTTTCTTTTTTTTTGAGATGGAATCAGCTCTTGCCTGGGCTGGAGTGCAATGTCGTGATCTCGCCTCACAGCAGCCTCCACCTCCTGGGTTCAAGCAATTCTCCTGCCTCAACCTCCTGAGTAGCTGGGATTACAGATGTGTGCCACCAGGCCTGGCTAACTTTTGTATTTTTAGTAGAGATGGGGTTTCACCATGTTGGCCAGGCTGGTCTCGAACTCCTGACCTCAAAAGATCAGCCCACCTAGGCCTCCAAAAGTGCTGGGATTAAAGGCATGAGATACTGCATCCAGCCTACTTTTTTTTTTTTTTTTTTTAAAGCAAGTTATCCTACACGTAAGTACATGTTTTTTTAATGAACTTCCCTGTTGTTCCTGAGGATTTATTATTAAAATGCACTGAACTACTTATTTTTAATGCTATGAAGGGGCTGGACATTTTTATTTTACTAATTAACTGAAGCCCTATGAGGTTTTTTGGGATTTGTTTTTGTTTTTTGGTTTTGAGACTGAGTCTCGCTCTGTCACCCAGGCTGGAGTGCAGTGGTGTGATCTCGACTCACTGCAACCTCCGCCTCCCGGCTAGCCTCAGCCTCTCGAGTAGCTGGGATCACAGGCACACACCACCACGTCCAGCTAATTTTTGTATTTTTAGTAGAGACAGGGTTGCACCATGTTGGCCAGGCTGGTCTTAAACTCCTGCCCTCAAGAAATCCCTCACCTTGGCCTCCCAAAGTGTTGAGATTACAGGTTTGTGCCACTGTGCCCAGCCCCCGTGAGGTTTAAGACAGTAGTTTGAGTCCAGGTGCAGTGGCTCCCACCTGTAATCCCAGCACTTTGGGAAGTCAAGGTGAAAGGATCACTTGAGCTCAGGAGTTTGGAGACCAGCCTGGACAACATAGTGAGACCCTGACTCTACCAAAAAACAATAACAACAGAGAATTTTTTTAAAAAAAGACAATAGTTTGCAAACTATAACGCACAGGTAAATCACCTGGGACTCTTGTTAAAATGCAGATTCTGGCTCCACAGGTCAGAGGTGAGGCCTGAGAATCTGCATTTTGAACAAGCTCCCTGGTGAAGCTGACCTGCTGGTCTGGGGACCACACTTTGAGAGTGAGAGTTTGCCACTATCAAACCCACAGAACCCATTTATATCCTGGCAGGGATTAGAATCCAAGCCTCCAGGTAATCTAGTTATTGTTCAACTATCCCACATCGACCTTAAGAAGGTAACCATAAAATTCATCATCCCTGCTGGGTGCGGTGGCTCACGCCTGTAATCCCAGCACTTTGGGAGGCTGAGGCAGATGGATTACCTGAGGTCAGGAGTTCAAGACCAGCCTGGCCAACATGGTGAAACCCCGTCTCTAGTAAAAATACAAAAAATTAGCTGGGCATGGTGGGGGGTGCCTGTAATCCCAGCTACTTGGGATGCTGAGGCAAGAGAATCACTTGAACTCGGGAGGCAGAGGTTGCAGTGAGCCAAGATCGTGCCGTTGCACTCCAGCCTAGTGACAGAACAAGACTTCATCTCAAAAAAAAAAAAAGAAAATAAGAAAAAAATTCATCATCCCAAATGTGACTTCTTGTAATAAGGAAAAAGGAGGTGCTGTTAATGATTCCTGGGCCCAGAGCAGGACTGTCTAAGGCAAATAGAGACTTATGGTTACATTGCCAGTAAAAGAAGTAGAGATTAACTTCAAATGAACAAATTATTAAGCATTTTAAAAAATCTATTGGGAGGAAATGCAGTGCTTACTCTAGGAGGAAGTTAATCAGGAATATGTTGCAATTGCTAGAGATGTTCGGAAGCAGTAAATAAGGAGGGAGGATAAGAGGGATAGATTTAATTTCTGTAGTTGTTCAAAAAGCTATTGATAAGGTTCTCCAGGAAAGGCTGATAAAGATGAGTCACCAGAGGATGGAAAGAATGTTTCCTCGCGATAGGAAAGTGACTTCCAGCCTGGAAACAAAGGCGAGGGACAAACAAGCACTTATCTACGCTAGGGTGGGTGGCAAGCCTGCCACAGCACTGGGGAGAAAGGAGGGGAGATGGGATGGGCTATAAGCTGAGAATGTGCACTTGCTTTCATTTAAGGCAATGAGTGCATTTACAAGGCAGTTTCAAGGTGTTGCAGTTTAGGGGTGAGTGAATGGGAGGCTGGAATAAATGCCAGATGAGATAATACCTTGAATAGAACTGACTTTTCTACTCAAAGAACAACTAACTTCCAGGCAAATGCAATTAAAAATAAAATGCTTAGGTTGTCAGTTTGGGTGAATGTTGGAAGGAAGTGGATGACTAAGGGAAATACACTACGCAGAAATTGCAACAGAAGAGCATAGTTTAAAGCCGAGGGTCTCTGGTTTAAGCCTGAGGCTGCAGATCACCGTTGCTTGGTGAATGTCTGCAAATTGCCAAGGTCTGGGCTCCATGCTGGACCTGCTGCATCAGAATCTTAGAAGGGGGTTGGACTCAGGCATCTGTGTTGTGGAGGGAGAAACACTCCACTGGAGATTCTGATGCACAGCGAGGACTGAATCCCAATGAGTTGGCTTATTAGAATGATGCAGAAAGACTCATATTTGTCAACCAAAGAAAAATGTTTCTCAGTTAGTTAATGGAACAATAATAGCATGGTACATCGTTCTTAATATTCATTTTTATTCAACAATTTATTGAGAAATAGAATGCAAATACAGAAAAGAACACAAAACACAAATATACAACTTACCAGATTGTATAAACACCTGTGAAACCCCTAACAGATTAATAAATAAGATTATTGCCAGCACCCCATGAGTTCCTTAGTTACCCCTTCTCAATTACACCCCCCACCTACCCTCCAAAGTAACAACAATCCTGGAATTTTAAAGACTCAATTCCTTGTTTTGCCTTCTAGTTTCACCTCCTCAAGATGCTCCTTCAACAATATAGTCTCATTTTTCATGCTTTTGAACTTTTTATAAATAGGAGTACATATTTTGTGTCCGATTTCTTTCATTCAATACTTTTCAAAGACTTATCTATGTTCTTGTTTGTAGCTGGGCTCTTCATTCTCTCTTTTTTTTATTATTTTACTTATTTATTTTTTTGAGACATGGCCTTGCTCTGTCACCCAACCTGAGTGATATGGTTTGGCTGTGTCCCCACCCAAATCTCATCTTGAATTGTAGCTCTCATAATTCCCGTGTGTCGTGGGAGGGACCCTGTGGGAGGTAATTGAATCATGGAGGCAGATCTTTCTCGTGCTGTTCTCATGATAGTGAATAAGTCTCGTGAGATCTGATGGTTTTATAAAGGGGAGTTTCCCGGCACACGCTCTCTTGCCTGCTGCCCTGTAAGACATGATTTTGCTCCTCCTTCGCCTTCTACCATGATTGTGAGGCCTCCTCAGCCACGTGGAACTGTGAGTCCATTAAACCTCTTTCCTTTATAAATTACCCAGTCTCAGGTATGTCTTTATTAGCAGCATGAGAACAGACTAAAACACTGAGCATGGCTCACTGCAGCCTCCACATCCTGGGCTAAAAAAATTCTGCCATCTCAGCCTCCCAAGTAGCTGGGACCACAAGCACACACCACCACACCTGGCTAATTTTTTAAATTTTTTTGTAGAGATGGGGTATATTAGTCCATTCTCACACTGCTATGAAGAAATGCCTGAGACTGGGTAATTTATAAAGAAAAGAGGTTTATTGGCTCATGGTTCTGTAGGCTCTACAGGAAGCATGGTGGGGGAAGCCTCAGGAAACTTACAATCATGGCAGAAGGTGAAGTGGAAGTAGGCTTGTCTTATGTGGCCAGAGCAGGAAGAATAGAGAGAAGGGGGAGGTGCCACACACTTTTAAACAACCAGATCTCATGAGAACGCACTATCACAAGAAGAGCAAGGGGAAAGCCTGTCCCCATGATCCAATCACCTCCCACCAGGCCCCTCCTCCAACATTGGGAATTACAATTTGACATAAGATTTGAGGAGGGACACACATCCAAACCATATCATGGGGTCTTGCCATTTTGCCCAGACTGGTCTTGATCTACTGGCCTCAAGCAATCCTCCTGCCTCAGCCTCCCAAAGTGCTGGGATCACAGATGTGAGCCACTGCACCTGGCCCCTTTTACTCTCAATGTTATAGAGTAATGGTCAGAAAACTGTGGCCTCTGGGCCAAATCCAGTTCCCCATCTGTTTTGTAAATAAAGTATAATTGAAATATAGCCATGCCTATTCATTTCCCTATTGTCTGTGGCTGCTTACATGCTACAACAGCAGAGTTGACTAGTTATGACAGAGACTGTACAGCCCTTAAAGCCTAAAATATTGGCTCTCTGGCCCTTAACAGAACAAGTCTTCCAACCCTTGCCGTATAACATTTTATTGTACAAATACAATTGACCCTTGAACAATGCACGAGGTTAGGGATACCAACACCCCACATACACTTTTGACTTCCCCAAAACTTAACTACTTACAGCCTACCATTCACCAGAAGTGTTAACCAATCACTAAACAGTTGATTAACACATATTTTGCATGTTATCTTTATTACATACTGTACACTTACAATCAAGTAAGCTTAGAGAAAAGAAAATGATATTAAGAAAATCATAAGAAAGAGAAAATATATTTACTGTGAAAGTGGATCAAGGAAGATGTTCTTACCATCTCAGGGGTGGCAGAGGTAGAAGAAAATCTGCATATAAGTGGACCCAGAAAATGTGCATATTAAGTGGACCCACATAGTTTAAACTCATGTTGTTCAAGGCTCAACTGCTACCAAAACTTATTTATCCATTCCATTACTGATGGGAATATGTGAATGGTTTCCAATTTGAGGCTACTACAAACATTCCTGCTGTGAATATTCATGTACATGTCTCCTGTGCACAGGATCATGCGCTATATACCTAGAAGTGGAACTGTGAGATCATATAATAGGCATAGCTTTAAAACTGTAGATATTGCCACCTGGATATACATTGCAAAATGGTTTTTCCAATTTCCTCTTCCACTAGCACAATATGAGCATTCCTGTGGCTCCATGACCTTATCTACACCAAGTATAGTGTTTAGTGCTCTCTCATTGTGTTTAGTGTTATCTCATTGTATTTCTTGACTATTGCTTCAAAACAAATTATCCCAGAACTTAGTGCTTAAAATACCAGACACATAATCTCACATAGTTTCTTTGGGTCAGGAACTAGGAATGGCTTAACTGGGTGCTTTGGACTCAGGCTCTCTCATGAGCTTGAAATAAAGATGTTGGGCAGAACTGAAGCAAATCCTCATGTAGTCTTCTGAAGGCTCAACTGGGCTAGAGGACCTATTTCCAAACTCACTGATGTGGCCGCTGGCTGGAGGCCTCAGTTACATGGCCCATAATCCTCTCTGGAGAGCTGTTTGTCACATGACAGCTGGCTTCCCCCAGAGCAACTGATCTGTGAGAGAGAGAAAGAGACAATGAGAAACCAAGGTGGTTTCTTTTATGACCTAAACTCAGGAGTGACATACCACCACATCTGCCATATTCTATTGATCACACAAACCTCCCATGGTGCAATATGGGAGGGTGTAAACACCAGGTGGCAGGGATCACTGGGAGCCATCCTGAAGTCTGGCTACCACATTCATTGTGGTGTTCATTTGCTTTTCACTGATTACTAATATGTGGAGCACCTTTTCATTTGTGTTGGCCATCAGAATTTCTTCTTTTGTAAGTATTTTGGTCATTTTTTCTGTAGAGTTATATGAGTACTAGGGTGTTTGGGGTTTTTGTTTTGTTTTGTTTTTGAGGTAGGGCCTTGCTCTGTCATCCAGGCTGGAGTGCAGTGGCACAATCATGGCTCACTGCAGCCTCCACCTTCCACTCAAGCATTTCTCCTGCCTCAGCCTCCCAAGTAGCTGGGACCACAGGCAGGCACCATTCCTGGCTAATGTTTTATTTTTTGTAGAGATGGGGCCTTCCTATGTTGCCTAGGCTGGTCTTGAACTCCTGGATTCAAGTGATCCTCCTGCCTTGGCCTCCCAAAGTGCTGGGATTACAGGCATGAACCACCACTCCTGTGCTGTAAGAATACTTTTTTTTTTTCCTAGAGATGAAGTTCTGCTATATAGCCCAAGCTCAAGCTGAAGTACAGTGAGTGGCTAATCAAAGGTGTGATCGTGGTGCACTACAGTTCAAACTCCTGGGCTCAAATGATCCTCCTGCCTCACCCTCCTGATTAGCTGGGACCACAAGCACATAGCACTATGCCCAGCCTAGGTAGTAGTTTTTATATTCTGCATATAAAGCCATTGTCCATGTGTTTTACAAACATTTTCCACCATGTGGCTTACCTTTTCACTTTTTTTTTTTTTTTAATTAGTGTCTCTCTATGTTGCCCGGGCTGATCTTGAACTCCTGGCCTCAAGCTATCCTCCTGCCTTGGTTTCCCAAAGTGCTGGGACCATTTCACTTTCTTAATCATGTATTTTTTTATATATTATTATTATTTTTTCTTTGAGATGGAGTTTCACTCTTGTCACCCAGGCTGGAGTGCCATGGCATGATCTCAGCTCACTGCAACCTCCGCCTCCCGGGTTCAAGCAATTCTTCTGCCTCAGCCTCCCGAGTAGCTGGGATTACAGGTACACATCACTACACCCAGCTAAGTTTGCATTTTTAGTAGAGATGGGGTTTCACCGTGTTGGCCAGGCTGGTCTGGAACTCCTGACCTCAGGTGATCTACCCGCCTCGACCTCCCAAAATGCTGGGATTACAGGTGTGAGCCACTGCACCTGGCCCTTAATCATGTCTTTTAATAAGCAGAAGTTCTTAACTTGAACATAGCCAAATTTATTGACCTCTTCATTTATAATTGGTGATTTGTATCTTCTTTAAGAAATCTTTCTGTATCGTGAGGTCAAGAAGACATTCTCTCATATTGTCATCTAAACACTTTATTATTTTGCCTTCCAAAAAATAGGTCTATAATCTTCCTGGAATAGATTTTTGTGTAAGTATGATGTAGGTGTCCAATTTTATTTCTTCTCCATATTGATATCCAATTTTCTCTATACCATTTACAAAAAAGGCTGTCCCTAAAGTTCTGCTGAGTCCCTCCTGTGATAAATCAGCTGTCCATATATTGTGTCTGTTTCTGGGCTTCCTTCTCTGCTATATTGCTCTATTTTTCTTTGTATTTCTTGGCTTTTTTATTTATTTATTTTTTATTATGAGACAGGGTCTCCCTCTGGTCACCTATACTGGAGTGCACAGCTCACTGCAGCCTCGAACTCCTGGACTCAAGCAATCCTCCCACTTCAGTCTCCCAATTACCTGGGATTACAGACGCATGCCATCACGCCCAGCTGATTGTTGTATTTTTAGTAGCAACACAGAGTTTTACCATGTTGGCCAGGCTCATTGGCCAGTTTTTTTTTTTTTGAGATGAAGTCTCACTCCGTCACCCAGGCTGGAGCACAATGGCATGATCTCGGTTCACTGCAACCTCCACTTCCTGGGTTCAAGTGATTCTCCTGCCTCAGCCTCCCAAACAGCTGGGACCACAGAAACGCACCACCATGCCTGGCTAACTTTTTTTTACTTTTAGTAGAGACAGGATTTCACCATGTTGGCCAGGCTGGTCTAGAACTCCTGACCTCAGGTGATCTGCCCGCCTCAGACTCCCGCACCTGACCTAATTTTTGATATTTTTCACAGACAAGATTTTGCCATGTTGCCCAGGCTCATTCTAACACTACACCTTGTTATTACCATAGCTTTATAATAATAAGTCTTAATATTTTTACAGCAAGTCCTCCAGTCATGTTTCCAAGAAACAGAGAAAAGAGTAATGCAACTCTCGGCCTTAGTAATGCAACTCTCGGCCTGGTTGTCCGGGCATGGTGGCTCATGCCTGTAATCCCAGCACTTTGGGATGTCAAGGCGGGGGGATCATCTGAGGTTGGGAGTTTGAGACCAGCCTGGCCAACATAGTGAAACCCCACCTCTACTAAACATACAAAAAATTAGCTGGGTGTGGTGGCAGGCGCCTGTAGTCCCAGTTACTTGGGAGGCTGAGGCAGAAGAATCGCTTGAACCCAGGAGGTGGAGGTTGCAGAGGGCCGAGATCGCGCCATTGCACTCCAGTCTGGGCAACAAGAGTGAAACTCTGTCTCAAAAAAAAAAAAAAAGAAAAGAATGGCTGATCTGATGAGGGATACACAGTCTTTGTCTTTAGGAGTCCCTAAATCCTAGTATTCTTTTATAACCTAAATTAAAACTTACCTTGTCCATGACACCTTCTCCAGACAGAGAATCCCTCATCTGACACCTGATAATGTGGATTCTGTCTCTGTCAGGTAGGTAACCACACATGCTACCTTATAACTTAATTCCCATAGCTGCTACATTTTCCATTGAAAGACAGGAATGGCGTTTTAGTAAAGGATTTTATAGTATTCATTTTTGTGCATCTAACACAGAACCTACATGCAGTAGATGCTTAATAAAGAAATATATAATTTTTCATTATTTGAATTGTGATTTATTGTCTATGCTAGCACCAGAATGAATGAATCAATGTTCATTTCCAAGACAAACAAGAATAATCTCCAACAACATACAAACTTAAGATCCTAATCAGGGTTCATTCACAGGAATAGAGCTAAATATCACCTGCTAAATGATAATGTGGTATTCAACTAGCTCCATGTATCCTTTCAATGGCTCCTGCAGCTCTTCAAGTCCAAGAATTAAAGCCCTATTTGTGATCACAAGCAAAGAAGCAAAAGCCCCTTGAACACCCTGCACACACATCTCCTCTCTTGTTTGTCACACATACAGATACCCAGTTTATTACGAGGTCTGAACTCAGTGGAGGTATAAACATGAAAGCAGTTTCATTTTTCTCCAACTACTCACTACCTTTAACTACACAGTTGACCCTTGCACAGCATGGATTAGAACTGCTTGCGTCCACTTCTACGTGGATTTTCTTCTGCCTCTGCCACCCTTGAGACAGTGAGACCAACCCCTCCTCTTCCTCCTTCTCTTCACCTTATTCAATGTGAAGAGGATGAGGACAAAGTCATCTATGATGATCCACTTCCACTTAATGAATAGTAAATATGGCCGGGTGTAGTCTGTAATCTCAGCATGTTGGAAGGCTGACCACTGCATTCCAGCCTGGGTGACAGGGCAAGACTCCATCTCAAAAAAAAAAAAAAAAAAAAGAATCCTAAATATATTTTCCTTATGATTTTCTTAATATTCTATTTTCTCTAGCTTGCTTTATCGTAAGAATATAGTATATAACACATATAACACAAAACATGTTAATTGACTATTTATGTTATCAGTAAGACTTCTAGTCAACAGTAGGCTACTAATAGTTCAGTTTTTGGCCAGATGCCATGGCTCATGCCTGTAATCCCAGCATTTTGGGAGGCCTCAAGTGACTTGAGGTCAGGAGTCCAAGACCAGCCTGGCCAGCATGGTGAAACCCCATTTCTACTAAAAATACAAAAATTAGCCAGGCATGGTGGTGCACACCCGTAATCCCAGCTACTCAGGAGGCTGAGACTCGAGAATTGCTTGAACCTGGGAGGTGAAGGTTGCAGTGAGCCGAGATCGCCCCACTGCACTCCAGCCTGGGCGACAGAGTGAGACTCCATCTCAAAAAAAAAAAAGAAAAGAAAAGAAAAAAAAATAGTTAAATGTTTGTGGAGTCAAAAGTTACATGTGGATTTTTGACAATGCCTCTAACTCTTGCATTGTTCAAGGGTCAACTGTACTCCCAAATATCCCTCTCTCTTAGAAACATAGTTTTTTAGTCCCATTAGGGTATTTAAAAGTCTAACACATGCAACTCAATAAGTTTAAAGCTTCAATATCACATGCACTTTCAAGATCTTCTCCTCATAGCTCAGTTTGACCACTGGTCAAAAGGACCTTTGTCTATTTCTCTGATGGTTGCAGAATCTAGCTGATGCATGCATACGTGTGCACATATGTGTGCACATACACACACACACATACTGGCACATACTTATACTAAGAAATAATCTGCCGTTTATCTGAAATTCAAATGTAACTGAGAGTCCTATATTTTATGTGGCAACCCTACTTCCCACTCCCTCTTCTGGGTTTCCCATTCTCCTCCGAGGTGTTGGGCTCCAGGAAGAGAGATGCAGAGCGAAGAAGTGTGAACATCTTCTACTTAACTGCTGCTGCTGTAATTCTCCTTCAGCTGTCATCCACCGTGGTTGCAGCCTGCCAAATCTGGCTTTCCTCAGGCACTTGTACAAGCTTTCAGGCGGCCCTGCAGGGTGGCACATTTTCTCTAAGACAACTAGTCTCATGCCCAATGCCCATGAGTTCAAGAGCCTCCTTTCCTCCCACCCAAAGCCGGTATCCCCAAGGAGGTGAGATTAATTTCTGCTCAGGTGGGTCTTGTGCCAGCTATTATTTAGTTGTTATCTCTCAACTCCAAACCCAACCTTCTGTATTCTGCTTTGTGATACAAGAGTTGAAATTGGGAAAAGCATATTTCTGCTGTTCCAGCTGCTTCCTGTGAGGTTCTACCCATGGGGGTGTTAGAGGGGAACTGCAAGGCTGGAGGAAGAAGGAACTTGCTCTTTCTGTTCCTGTGAACATTCTCCTAGCAAGGCTTCCTTTCTCCTGCAATGGCAGTTCCTTCCCATAGCAGCATCTCAATCCAGTTTGCAGTTTTCCTAACACTGGCAGAACCAGTCTAATTGCACCCCTCAAAGACTCCACCCCCCGTCCCTCCTTAGAGATCTGAGTTTCAGTTTGCAGGGCACTTTTCTCCTATTATTCTAGTGATTTTTTGGTTTGTTTGTTTGTTTGTTTGAGACAGGGTCTCACTCTCTCTCTCAGGCTGGAGTGTAGTGGCGCAGTCATACTCACTGTTAACTGGGCTCTAGTGATCCTCCTACCTCAACCTCCCAAGTAGCTGGGACCACAGGTGAATGCCACTCCGCCTAGCCAATTTTATTATGTTTTGTAGAGACAGGGTTTCACTATGTTGCCAAGTCTAGTCTCAAACTCCTAGCTTCAAGCAATCCTCCCACCTTGGTCTCCTGAGTCTCTGGGATTACAGGTATGAGCCACTGCACCTGGCTGATTCTAAGTGTTAATGCCAACCTTTTCTCATTGTTCCGCCAGACCTCTGTTTCCTTCAGTTGCTTCTTCTGTGATACATTAATATTGTTGTTGGGTTGGTTTTGGTTTTTTTCCTTTTTAGTTGCCTGGTTATCACCTTGATTCCTAGTTAACAATTCTTGGCCAGGCATGGTGGGTCATGCCTATAATCCCAGGACTTTGGGAGCCCGAGGGCAGGGGATCACTTGAGGTCAGCAGTTTGAGAACAGCCTGGCCAAAATGGTGAAACCCCGCCTCTACTAAAATACAAAAATTAGCCAGGCATGTTAGCGAGCACCTGTAATCCCAGCTGTTCGGGAGGCTGAGGCGGGAGAGGTGCTTGATTCCAGGAGGCAGATGTTGCGGTGAGCTGGGATCACGCCACTGCACTCCAGCCTGGGCAACAGAGTGAGACTCCATCTCAAAAAAAAAAAAAAAAAAAGGAAAGAAAAAAATTCTTCATATTAAATTCTTTTTCTTAAGAGGAGTCTCAATAGGTTGCCCAGGCTGGTCTCAAACTCCTGGGTCCAAGTGATCCTCCCCGCTGAGCCTCACAAAGTGCTGGGATTACAGGCATGAATCACTACGCCTGGGCCATACTAAATTCTCTCTGTTAAAATAACTGGTACGGGGCCAGGCACGGTGACTCACACCTGTAATCCCAGCAGTTTGGGAGGTCGAGGCAGGTGGATTGCTTGAGCCCAGGAGTTCAAGAACAGCCTGAGCAACATAGCAAGACCAAATCTCTAAAAAATAGTAATTAATAAATAAATGAAATGAAATAACTGGTATAGTTTCTGCCTCTTGATTGGACCCTGACTGATACAGTGGCCCTGATTCTCCTCTGAGTAAAGGACTTTTCTGTTCTTATCCATTCAAATCAATAGTGCCTATAGCAAAGAGCCCAGACATAGTACTCAGAAAATCTGCACTTTCCCGCCATTCAGTGCCAAATCTAAAACAAGTTGCCTAAAGTCTCTTGGTCTCTATTTGACCAACTGAAATCGGAACAGTAATATCCACCTTCGGAGGAGGGTCTGGACCTCCATAAAGATAGCCAATGAAACATGCTGACTCAAGAAATATCAATTATAATTCCTCCTATTTATACCATTTTTGCATCTATTACCTTAACTCACGTATTCATACAACAAACATGTATTAAAACCAAATACATCCCAGGTTCTGGGTATGCACTAGATTATCAAAAGAGCACTATATTATGATTATCATTCATCGTGCATTTGCTTCATGCTGTTATGTTGACCATTCTGCATATGTTATTTTTTTCATTTTATCATGGCAGAGAGCATTATCACTCCACCAAAAGTTCATGCTCTTCCTTCCATTGTATAGAGGTATTCCCAGCTACCCTCCCAACATGAGATGATATTACCTAGCTACCTTCATAGTTAGATACATTATGTGACCAAATTCTAACTGTAGAATATGAGTAGAAGAAATGTTCACCATTTCTTACTCTTGTCCATTAAAAAAAAAAAAAAAACCACATGGGGCTCTTTCATGTTCTTTCCCTTTTCTCTGTCTTGAAGCCAAGACCCAAGGAATTGTAGCCATAGATCCTAGTATTGTAGGCAACTTCCAGGATGGTTCCCAATTATTTACACCTCCAAGTATTTATCCCCATGTGTTGTCACTCTTATATTGAATAGGGCAGTCTTGTGTAACCATAGGACTTTATGGAAATGATAAAATATTACTCATAAGGCCAGTTCATAAAGGATATTGTGGTTTCTATCTTCTTCATTCTGGATTACTCACTCTGGGGGAAGCTAGCACCATGTTGTGTGGATGCTCAAGCAGCACTGTGGAGAAGACCACATGATAAGTTATTGAGGCTTCCTGCCAACAGCCAAGTAAGTATGCCATCTTGGAAGTGGATACAGCCCCAGTCAAGCTTTCAGATGATGGCAACCCTAGCCAACATCTTGACTACAACCTCAAGAGAGACTCTGGTCAGAACACCCCAGCTAAGCCACTCCCAAATTCCTGACCCTCTGAAAGTGTGCAATAATAAATGGTTTTTATGGGGTACACAGAAATAGATAACTAATATGCCTGGATTCCTGAATGACTACAAGGAAAACTACTGCTAACAAGGAACACATATATTGAATGAGTGATAAATAAACATCTATAGTGTTAAACCACTGAATATTTGAGGTTTATTACATTGCATAACGACTACTCTATTCCAGTATTATTAATTCAAATATTATTCTCATCTACTATTCTGTATAAGAGACCCTCATGACACTGAGGTTGGGACAAAATAATATTTTAATTTTATGCATTTGTTTGCTCTTGTAGAAGGTAGTTGCCTTCAAACTTCATTTGCTAATGGAAACATTTTTTCAGTAAATCCTTCCCCAATCTCCAATACAAAACAGAGAATGTCCAAGCATGTTCATACTGAATGAAGCAAAGTTACAGTAGTGACAATCTCACACCCTCTGTGTCAGCCTCTAACCCACTCCTTGAAGTCACCTTGGGACATAATAACAGCATTTTCAACAGGGAAGACATGGCCTGAGGAACACAGATTCACCAATATAAAATTCTGGGATACTTTGTAATGGAAACAGCACTTGGAAGAGTTAATTATCATATTAGTTTGCTAAGGCTGCCATAACAAAATGCCACAGAACAACAGAAATGGCTTCAACAACAGGAATACATTTTCTCACAGTTCTGGAGGCTGGAACTCCAAGATCAAGGTGCCGGCAGAGTTGGTTTCCTCTGAGGCCTCTCTCCTCAGCTTGCAGATGGCTGACCTATTGTTGTCTCTTCACATAGTTGTCTGTCTGGGCACGCACATGCCTGGTATCTGTGTGTCCTAATCTCTTCTTCTTACAAGGACAACAGTTGGATTGGATTAGGGTCCACCCCAATGGCCTCATTTAAACATAATCACCTTTTCAAAAGCCCTATCTCCAGATACAGTCATAGTCTGAGGTACTGGGATATTAAGACTTCAACATACTAATTTTGGGAGAACACAATTCATTCTTTCTCTCTTTCTCCCTCTCTTTCTCTCCCTCTATCTTTGCTTCCTCCCTGCTTCCCTCCCTCTTTCTCTCCAGCTAGTAAATTAGCCTGAAATAATTTGTTCAAAGTAAGTAGGCAGGGCTGGGCATGGGGGCTTACCCCTGTAATCCCAGCACTTTGGGAGGCCAAGGCGGGTGGGTCACTTGAGGTCAGGAGTTCGAGACCAGCCTGACCAACATGGCAAAACCCTGTCTCTACTAAAAATACAAAAATTAGCTGGGCGTGGTGGCACGCACCTGTAATCCCAGCTACTTGGGGGCTGAGGCAAGAGAATCACTTGAACCTGGGAGGCAGAGGTTGCAATGAGCCGAGATTGCACCACTGCACTCCAGCCTGGGTGACAGAGCAAGACTCCATCTAAAAAAAAAAGTAAGTAGGCATGATGTATCAGGTGAACTCCAAGAAATGTAATTTGGTTGAGGAAAAAAAATAAGCTCATCAAAGTAGATGCAATTTTGCAGAGTCAGAGAGAATTCTGAATGTTAAAAAGACAGCCAAATTATACTGCGCCAGTCAGTGTGAGCCTTACATCTCTGGTCATCTCAGTGGTTAAAATTCAGTTCTTCTTGAAATCCTTTTAAGTTCTAAGATTTCCTTTCTTTCATAGGGAAAGACAATGGTGATCCTGGTTAAAGCCAGAAAGCAGCAGTGGGTTTGATGTTTAACTGCTCTCAGCTCACTTTCCAGGCAACTCTAGAAGATATATATATATTTTTTACATTTAAAAAAATATATATATATATGTATTTTACATTTTAATCATACATTTTTAAAAGGAAAAAGGATTCCTTTGTTCACCTTACAAGTGTGTCTTCACCTCTTCCCTTAGGAAATGTCTTGAAGGCAAATAGAAGGAGATGCTACCATGTGAAGTAGATCCTGCTGTCAAACCCAGAGGGTTCAACAGTTTGTGAATAAAGCTCACTTGAAGGAAGAAATTCCAAGTGTCTTTCAAAGTTAATGACTATTAGCACAATTTTCTTTTCTGCAATCACATGGATACAATGGTAAAGCAATGGCCTGGCATAGTGGCTCATACCTGTAATCTCAGCACTTTAGGAGGCTGAGGCAGGAGGATCCCTTGAGGCCAGGGATTCGAGACCAGCCTGAGCAACATAACGAGATCCTGTCTCTACTTTAAAAATAAAAAATAAACAAAATTAAAAGATAAAAATAAATTCAAAAATTATGAGGCAAGACTGGCAAGGTTGATAATTTACCCACACTCTGTCCCATTAAGGATGCTTTTGGCTACAAGTATCAGATATTCATCTCAAGTAGATTTAAATTAGAGAGTTTATTATCTCACATAACAAAAAGGGTGAAGGGATGATGGTCCATTTAGCAGTCTGCCTCCTCAAGGACCCAGGTTTCTTCTAGTTTCCCTGATAGCCCTCAGTTAACTCCTCTCATGGTTCCAAGCTGTCTGCCACAGTTCCAGTCTTTACTTGCATCAGAATAGAGACCATTTCTTCCACGTGTGTCTCTTCTTTTCTTTTCTTCCTTTAAAATTTTTTTATAGAGACAGGATCTCGCTCTGTTGCCCAGGCTGAAGTGCAGTGGTGCAATCATAGCTCACTGCAGCCTCAAACTCCTGGGCTCAAGCAGTCCTCCCACTTCAGCCTCCTGAGTAGCTGGGACTACAGTTGTGCACTACCGCACCCAGCTAATGTTTGCTTATTTATTTATTCATTTATTGCAGCCTTGGTATGTTGCTCGAACTGGCCTTGAGCTCTTGGACTCAGGTGACCCTCCCTCCTGGGCCTCCCAAGGGCTCGGATTACAGGCATGAGTCTCCACACCCTGCGTCTCTTCTTTTCAATGAGAAAAATCTTCCCAGATGCCCCACAGTAGAAATTCCAATGTCTCATAGCCAGAATTGTTACGTAATCCTTTACCTAACTCCATCACTGACAAGCGGATGGGGCATGAAGACCAGTTGAGAATAATTGTATGTGCTTCTGAGTCACGCAGGAGAGGGCCATTTGCCCTGAGCAAGTGACTGTACAGAAAGAACGAGAACACCTGAAACCAGTGGAACCAATGGTATCTGCAACATACTACAAAGCAGGTGTACAAAACATGAAATTTCTTCTTTGTCCGTAAATATCTTGCTCATGTGCCCTTGTCCCACTGATGTCAGGGGTGGAAGAATCCTAACTTCCAGTTAAGGTAACTTGGTTACTTCTAGTTCAAAACAGTCTCTGTAGTGCTGGTTCAATTTCTTTTGAATAAATATTCAATCCAATTCAAGGTTCAAATTCTCTACTAGGGCCATCTCTCTCTTGTCAAGGGTTGGTTCCTCATTCTCTGTCTCAAGATGGTATGCATCCAGGTCCTCAGAAAAGCCTACACTTCCTCCTAATGATGGGGCAGGGGCCCAAATATGCCCCACTGTGCTGTCTCCTGGACCTTCAATATTCTCTGCAGAAATGTCCTTTGTCCTGCCTGATCACTGAGACTTCTGCTGGCCTCTGATGCTGGTGATATAGGAGTAAAGAAGAAATTATTTAGGTAGACAGTGAGGGTAAGGAAGTGCTCAGTAAGGTTTCCTTTTAATGAAAAGCAGCCCCTGAATCATTTTTTTTCTAACAAACAGCAGCCTGTAAAATTGAGCTGCAGACACAGAAGCTTGCACGGGTGAATGCAGCAGCTGTGTCAATAGGAAAAGGCTACCTGGGACTAGGCATGTTCAAAATGGCAACTCCATCTTCCCTTTCCCTTTCCAACCACATGTGCATTAGGCAGCAGACAACATGGTGCCAGCCAAGTGGAAAGCCTATTTGCATAATAAGATTAGGGTGGCGTGGCCAGCTTCCCCACATGCTATGTAAAACTCGCACCTGGTCCAACCAATCTGTGGGCCCTATGTCAATCAGACACTGCCTCCTCAAGCCTGTCTATAAAATCCAATGCACTCCATCGTGGGTCAGAAGTCCCACTGGCGCTCCCCTCTCTCTCCTACTGTTACCCTTTCTCTTTCTTTTGCCTATTAAACCTCTGCTCCTAAACCCAATTCTTGTGTCCACAAACTTGATTTCCTTGGCATGAGACAAAAAAACCCCGGTATTGACAGATAATGACACCATTTCACTGGTGGCCACAGCTGGTAGACTCTCAGATCTTCTAGTTGGGTTGTGCCATTGGGTGGCTGGGCTAGGACCCTCTGTTGGGTAAGTCCCGCCTTAGCTTTCACTGGCTCCGTGGATCCCTCTGAGATTTGGTTGTGGCAATCCATCCTGCAGCTCTTGGCTACACAGTCATGTTGCCCTTATAATAAAAAGACAGGTTGGGTGCAGTGGCTCACATCTGTAATCCCAACACATTGGGATGCCAAGGTGGGAGGAGTGCTTGAAGCCAGACATTCGAGAACAGCCTGGGCAACATAGTAAGTCCTTGTCTCTACAAAAATATATATATATGGAGAGAGAGAGAGACAGAGTTTCACTCTTGTTGCCCAGGCTGGAGTGCAATGGCGCAATCTCAGCTCACTGCAACCTCTGCCTCCCAGGTTCAAGTGATTCTCTGCCTCAGCTTCCTGAGTGGCTGGGATTACAGGCATGCACCACCACGCTTGGCTAATTTTGTATTTTTAGCAGAGATGGGGTTTCTCCATGTTGGTCAGGCTGGTCTCTAACTCCCGACCTCAGGTTATCTGCCCACCTCGGCCTCCCGAAATGCTGGGATTACAGGCATGAGCCACCGCATCCAGCTACAAAAAATATTTTTTAAACTAGCTGGGTACAGTGCCGCATGCCTGTAGTCCCAGCTACTCAGGAGGCTGTGGCAGGAGGATCACCTAAGCTCTGAAGGTCGAGGCTGCAGTGAGCTGTTAATCACACCACGGTACTTCAGCCTGGGTGACAGAGCAAGATCCTGTCTCTTAAAAAAAATATAAATACATAAAAATAATAAAAAGACAGCTAGTACATTCAATTACTTTCTTTGTCTCTCTTGGTAATGGTGGAGGGGAGTGCTGAAGGTATTCCCAGGCACTCAGGAATTGACAGAGACCCAAGGCACCAGTGGAAGCCCTCTCTACATACACACACGACACCACCAGTGTTCCTCTAATGCAGCCACTCTGTGCTGGTGCAGGGCTTCCAATGACTCATTTGCATCCCAGAGTCTCAGATGGGGACTGGGGCCCATACCCCGCTGCTTGAGGATTCCCCCATATGCCTCTAGTTTTTGCTACTACACATTCTCACCCCACCCAGCAGGAGTTTTGATCCAGAGGGAGGGAGACAGGACACACTTACCTGACCTTTGTCCTTCCTCTCTCTCTCTCTCTCCCAATCTCTCTCTCTCTCTCCCAATCTCTCTCTCTCTCTCCCCCAATCTCTCTCTCTCTCTTTCACCCACAGACACACACACACACGCACTTATATCAAAAACTTTGGAATCAAAAAGCTCACTGCTATTTCAAAGACAAATACTACAAGTTCAAAAATATATAGGCCAGGCATAATGGCTCATGCCTGTAATCCCAGCACTTTGGAAGGCCAAGGGTGGCGGATCACTTGAGATCAGGAGTTCAACACCAGCCTGGCCAACATGGTGAAACCCCATCTCTGCTAAAAATACAAAAATTAGTATTTTTGGTGGTGTGGTGGCACAAGCCTGTAATTCCAGCTACTCGGGAGGCTGAGGCACGAGAATTGCTTTAACTAGGGAGGTGAGGGTTCCAGTGAGCCAAGATCACACCACTGCACTCCATTCTGGGTGACAGAGTGAGACTCTGTCTCAAAATAAATAAATAGACTCCAACTAGATTCCCCTTCAAGGCATTTGTTTGGGGGTGTCTGATCACCACGTACAAGTTCTGTCTGCACCTGTAACGTGAACTTATGGGTCAGAAAGACACTGACTCTTTGGAGTGTCTTTAGGCTTTGGAGACAAAAAAACACTCTGAATGAGAATCACAGCTCCTGTATTCTGCTTTGACTTGAAACTATGAGCTCAGTTTTGGGTGAGACACTGAAGATGTAATGGGGGAGAAAGCATTCATTGGTATGGGCAAAGCAATAAAAGAAAACTCTAGGAGTCAACTAAGTGGGATATGAAAGAAAACTACCAGAAGTGGTGATTAGCTCATCTATCATCAGAAGGAATCAACTCATCATTTCAAAAAAAAACAAATAAAAATTGGGCCATAATTAGGTCCAATTAACTCATCCTTCAAACACATTCTCTGTAGTGGACATCTGTTGTTTTGGCTGCCTTTCGGGTAATTACAAGCCAGTTTCCCTTTGGAGGAACATCCCTCCCCCAAATGTCTGCCATACAATTGATTGGGAATGACCCCATCCCTAACTCTAGGAATGGGTATCAACTCCCCGAAGCCAATCAGCTAATCAGTCTAATCCCCCAAGCCACAGTTTAAAGATTCACACATAACCAGTTAGAGCCAATGAGCTTCAAGGGGGTGCATGGAAGATAAGATGTCACTCTTCTTCTGAATATGTAGCCACCATCTTGTTTCCACTGTAGAGGCAGCCTAAGGATGAAGCCAACCTATGGGAGAAGGCAGTGAGAAAGGATGGTCACACTACTTGAGGCTGAATGTAGATTAACTTCTCAGTACTGTGAGCCAATACTGACCTAAGTGCTTAGGACATACATCATTTGCACAACCCAGTGAGAGGTAAGATATTACCCCATTCTACAGGAAACCTGGTACTCATATAAATTAAGAGGATTGTCTAGTGTCACAAAAGCCAGGATTTGCAACCAATCATCTTGGATGCCAAAGCCCTGGCTCCTAATCATTCTACATGCTTATATAATCCTCACAATAAACTAAAACTCCATGAGTTTTAGTAACACTCATGGAGTTTAGGTAACATGTCCAAAGTCACACAGAAGGGAGACAAATGATGGAGCTATGATTTTCATTCAGAATTTTTTGTCTACAAAGTCTGCATATTCTGCTTTAACATCAAACTATGAGCTCATTTTGGGGTCAGGTAGAGCCAATAAGAAGGTTGACACGTGTGTTTTTTTGTTTGTCTTTGTTTTGTTTTTTTGAGACAGAGTCTCGCTCTGTCGCCAGGCTGGAGTGTAGTGGTGCCATCTCAGCTCACAGCGCCATCTCGGCTCACTCTAACCTCTGCCTCCCGGGTTCAAGCAATTCTCCTGCCTCAGCCTGCCGAGTAGCTGGAACTACAGGCATGTGCCACCACGCCCAGCTAATTTTTGTATTTTTAGTACAGATGGGGTTTCACCATGTTGGCCAGGATGATCTCGATCTCTTGACCTCGTGATCCGCCCTGGCACATGTTTTTAAGAGCAGGGTTCCAGAGCCCATGAGGCTGGTGTACTAACACTCAGTAAATGTCAGATGCCTCTGTATCTTACTCTTTTTATTTTTTATTTTTTGACAGCGTCTTGCTTCCAGGCTGGAGTGCAGTGGAGGGATCTCAGCTCACTGCAACCTCTGCTTCCCAAGTTCAAGTGATTCTCCTCCCTCAGCCTCCCGAGTAGCCTGGGATTACAAATTTGAGCCACCGTGCCTGGCCTCTATATATCTTCGTCTTAAATTCACCCACTGATATGGTATAGGAAGACGGGCAACAAATACAATAATAACCTAGCTATGCATAAACAGAAACCCAGCTAGATTTAATCCCTACTTGGAGGGTCTTTTGGATACCACTGGCCCTCCCCTTAAATCCATTCTCTTCTTTCTAGGTATGGAAGTGAACTACAATTCCCAACATCCCTTGCAGTTAGGTGTTTAGTGATTTAGTTCTTGCCAAAGGGATTCAAGTGGAAGTGGTGTGTGTCTAGGCCTATGCAGTGGGCATGACTCCTCCGTGTTCTTTCTCTTTCCCACTGGTTGGAACCCTCACCATGCAGATGATGTTAATGCACTGGTATATAGCAAAGCGACACGATGAAAGGACCTGGGTCCCTGAAAGACTATGTGGATTAGAGCCACCTCAATGATCTCAACTGCTAACCTCAGCACTGTTACATGAGAGGGAAAAAAAAAACGCTTTGTTCTTTAAGCCATGTATTGTTGGATACTTTTGTTATGGCCGCTTAGCAGTTTTACAGTAAGACAAGGATCTAGAGGTCTTGGAAAAGAATTAGTCATGTTACGGGTGAGCTCAAGAAAAGTAACTAAACACAGCTCCCTATCTCAGGTTAAAAGCCACAGAATCTCATGCCTCTTTGTTATTCTCTCAGCATGAAAGCTCGCTGCAGTGAATGAGTAAAGCCAGCACTGGGTCAGGGGCTAAGGCAAGCTGCAGAGACCGTACGGCATGGAGCCAGCATCTGTAGCAGGCAGCAGAGAAAGTATGCCACATAGCTTAAGAGAGTTTCCTAAAATCCTGGTGCTGTGAGCAGAGCCTTTGAGAGAACCAGTGAACCCCCAAAACATCTGTTACATGAAGACCAAAAATGAGGGACTCTTCTGCAGGGAGGAAGCATCAGAAAATATTACTTTGATGGTGCCTTGGTAATTTTGAGCTGTTATAACAAGATACCATAGACTGGGTGGCTTAAACAACAAACATTTATTTCTCATAGTTCTGGAGGCTGGGAAGTTCAAGATCAAGGCATGGGCTGATCCTGGGTCTGGCGAGGGCTCTCCTTCTGATTTGCAGAAGGCCACTTCCCATTATACCTTCATTTGAACAGAGAGAGAGAGAGACAGAGAGAGAGAGAGAGAAAGCTCTCCTGTCTCTTTTTGTAACTTCATTAATCTTATAAGGACTCCAACTTCATACCTAATCACCTCCCAAAGGCCCTATCTCCACATACCATCACATTAAGGATAACGGTTTCAACATATGAATTTTGGGAAGACACAAGCATGCAATTCATAACAATGGGGTTTCTTGAAGGAAAAAAATCAACATCAAATAGTAACTCACTGGAAGCCATAGATTAGAACTTCTTCTCTATCTCTCATAGTGCCAGTGCTCAGAAATCACCATTTGGTGAACTGATTTCCCAAGTATAATAATGTAGTCACAATCCCTTTGAGCAGATACATATTACTCATGGGCAAGGGTATGGGGAAATAAATCACCTTGTACTCTGATGCTGAAGATGTTAGGGAAATACCACACTCCAGTGTTTAGGAGCCAGGACCCAGAAGCCAGTGCTAACACCTACTAGTTCTGCAACCTGAGTCTCTGAGGCGACCTCAGCTTCCTCATCCATAAAACAGGGATGATGGTAATGATAGCAGCATCTATTGCATACCATTATTATGAGGATGCAAAATTCTTAGAATAGTGCCTGTCTTATAGTAAGCCCTATGGAAATGTTTGTTACATAAATGTTCATACCACCTTCCAGGATGGGATTTGATAATATGCATTAAAAGCCTTGACCCAGCAATTACACATCAAAGGATTTTTCCTAAAGACATCATCATGGGACATGTGCAAAGATTTATCTTCAAAGAGGCTCACTGCAGTATTAAGTGACCATAAACAGGGGCCTGGCTAAATAAATGATGGGACAGGGCAGCCAGGTTTTATGCAAAGGATTGAATTGCTGAACACCTCTCATAATACGATACCTCACATTATGCAAGATTAAATTTCCTACAGAAAATAAATGTAAGGCAGGATTCACATTTTATCAAATTTTGCCCATAAAGTTAGATTTAGTTAATATTTTATATCCTACTATTTCAAGCTGTGTAATTCAAATTTGCATTGAATGTAACCTGACTGTATATTTATTATGGAACTACACAAAAATTTATGTTGCAGAAGAATAAGCAACAGCTGAGGATGACATCCGTGATATATCTATTTTTAAAAGTATGACCCCATTTTTACCAGATAGACATTTTTAAAACACTGGAAAAATATACAGCAAAATTTCATGTGTGCTAGCAGGTTACTTGTAATTGTTGTTTCCTTCTCTTTCTTTGCCTACAGTTTCTAATGCACTAAAGGAACATGTATTATTTTTATAATAAGAATAAAAGGGTCGGGCACAGTGGCTCACGCCTGTAATCCCAGCACTGAGGCAGGCAGATCACCTGAGGTCAGGAGTTCGAGACCAACCTGGCCAACATGGTGAAACCCCGTCTCTACTAAAAAAATATAAAAATTAGCCGAGTGTTGTGGCAGGCACCTGTAATCCCAGCTACTCGGGAGGCTGAGGCAGAAGAATAGCTTGAACCCCGAAGGTGGAGGTTACAGTGAGCTGAGATTGCCCCACTGCACCCCAGCCTGGGAGCCAGAATGAGACTGTCTCAAAAAATAAGAATACTAAAATAAAATAATAAATAAATAAAATTAATAATAAATAATAATAATATTTATTATTATTATTTATTATATATAATATAATAATTATTATTATATATAATTATATATTATTATTATATAATTATTATATTATATATAATTATATAATTGTATATTATTATTTAATAATAATATATAATAAAAATAAATAATAAATAATAAATAAAATTAAATAAAATAAAAAGAACATAACTCTGCCTTATCATAGAATGTCTACAGCTTTAAGAAACTACTTGTTTTTCTCTAATACTTGGTCCCAGAGATAAGTCTGGACAGAAAATGCCCATATGGCAGCATTGACCAGAGCTCAGCCTCAGGCCCCAGGAGCCCAATTCAGAGTCAATTAAACCTCTCAAAATGCAACAAAGGACACGTTAGAAATCAGATTACACTTAATGTAATCTGGTTTATACTTAACATGCCTATATGTATTTTTTTTTTTTTTTTTTTTTTGAGACCGAGTTTTGCTCTTGTTGACCAGGCTGAAGCACAATGGTGCAATCTCAGCTCACCGCAACTTCCTCCTACTGGGTTCAAGTGATTCTCCTGCCTCAGCCTCCCAAGTACTGGGACTACAGGCACCCACCACCATGCCCAGCTAATTTTTGTATTTTTAGTAGAGATGGGGTTTCACCATGTTGGCCAGGCTCGTCTTTAACTCCTGACCTCAGGTGATCCACTTGCCTCGGCCTCCCAAAGTGCTGGGATTACAGGAGTGATATGTGTTTCTTTTATATTTTTTTGTAGAAATGAGGTCTTGCCATGTTGTCCAGGCTGGTCTCAAACTCCTGGGCTCAAGTGATCTTCTGCCTCCGCCTCTCAAAGAGCTGGGATTACAGATGTGAGCCTTGTCACCAGCCCATATGTGATCTTTTGACATTTGACAATATCTTTAAACAAAACAGAAAGGATGCCATTTTGGTGACTCAAAAAAAGAGCAAATAAAACTAATGAACCTTCAGTCATCTTCTAGCTCATTTTCCCCAACCATAACTGGCACAGTCTATGTAAAGTGGAAATGTGAAGAAAAGCTCACTGATTGTTCACTTCCTCCTTTCCCAGGGAAAGGGCAGGTAGAGATGTGGGAAGGAATAGAAATCCAAGGGAATCCAGGGGCCTAAAGGACTGCCCTCTCTCCTGTGGCTGGTAAATAGTGGTGTTAGTTCTCATTCATGGCCTTACAGGCCTCACCCCTCCCCACACCAGCCATTCCGATTCCACTTGAAGTTTTAGTCTTTTGTTTTGAACAAACACTCTGCTAAGTAAACACATTCATATGGATTACCAGGTTTAACCATCACAAAAAGCCTATGAATTCAACACTATCATTTTCCCAATCTTATAACGTTTAGAAGCTGTACAGAGGCTAGGAGCTGGGGCTCTGATTTGAATCCTGGATCCACCAGGCTTCTGAGCTGTGTAATCTTCAGCAAATTACTTAACCTTCCCATGCTTCATCCTTTACTTTTCTCATATGCAAAATGAAGATGATAGTAACAGCACCCACATGGTTTTGTTGTAAAGCTTTTAGAACAGTGACTGGTGGCCAGGTGCAGTGGCTCACACCTGGAATCCCAGCACTTTGGGAGGCCAAGGCAGGAGGCTTGCTTGAGGCCAGGAGTCCAAAACCAGCCTGGGCAAGATAGCAATATCTGTCTCTACAAAAGCAAACAAACAAACAAAACCTTACATTAGCCAGGCACGGTGGCATGCAACTGTAGTCTCGGAGGCTGAGGCAGGAGAAGCACTTGAGCCCAGGAGTTTCAGGCTGCAGTGAGCTGTGATCATGCCACTGCACTTCAGCCTGGGCAACAGAGCAAGACCTTGCCCCCAAAATAAAACAAAAAAGAACAGTTCCTGGAGCAGAAGTAGTGCTTAATGTAAGTTTGTAGTGAGTAGCACAAGGTCAGACATAACCAAGTCCATGCACATTTGTGTCTTTCCACAAGGTCAGACAAGGTTACCTTGATTAGGTGAACACAAGGTTACCTTGATGAGGTGAACTTAATCAAGGTAACCACTTGGTTACCTTGTAGATTAAGGTAATCACTTAAGGAAATCACAAGATTTCCTTGATTAGGTCAACTTTTACTGATGTTATTTCAATCATGGGGTTCCCAAGCAGGCAATTCTCCTTAGTACTTCCCATTCACTCAGTAGTCAGAGCTGTGGGCACACGGGCTCAAGTCAATCCACAGGTCAGTCAATATTGCAAACCATACATAAGAGTATGCTTAATCAGTCTATAAATGTTGTAGATTAAAATTTCACATGAAACAGAGCAGCATTTAACAGCAAGAGAAAAGGGGATAGGAAAAGGAGTTAATGAACCAGGCCAAGGAGAGTGACATGGACAATTAGAGTGTCCTGGGATGACCTGGATGGTTGTCAGTGTCTTGCAAGGAGAGCAAGACATTGTCTCCTTGATTTGGGCAGCACAAATGCCAGGTGCTGCTCATGAGTGAAAGCAAGACAGGGTCTGCCAAGATGGCCATATCTAGTTGATACAATTCTGCTCACTTTATGGCCTTTGAGTCCTCTGGTGAGAACTGATAGTAAAGGGTGATGCCCTTATCTGGTTGGGTTTTGTCTCTATTGATTAGGAGAACATCTGGACCCTGTTGCCTTAATGTGTTTTGAAATGTTACCTGGACTTTTTTCCTTTTTTTCTTTTTTGGTGAGATGGAGATTTATTCTTGTCACTCAGGCTGGAGTGCAATGGCACGATCTCAGCTCACCACATCCTCCGCCTCCCAAGTTCAAGCAATTCTCCTGCCTCAGCCTCCCAAGTAGCTGGGATTACAGGCATGTGTCACCACGCCCGGCTAATTTTGTATTATTAGTAGAGATGGGGTTTCACTGTGTTGCCCAGTCTGATCTCAAACTCCTGACCTCAGGTAATCCACCCACCTCGGCCTCCCAAAGTGCTGGGATTACAGGCATGAGCCACTGCACCTGGCCAACCTGGACTTTTTTTCTAAGGTGGAATCACTTATGTCAAGGGTGCTCCATACAAGATTCGTTATTACAACAGATGAGGAAATGTGGCCACAGACAGCATAGTAACTTGCCCACAGTTACAAAGCAAGTATTGGATGCAAGATCTGTTTGGGGTTCCTTGAGATTCTCATAACTGTGGGTTTATAGCTTTTTATAAAATTTGAAAAGTGTTCAGTTGTTATTTTTTCAAATACATTTTCTATTCCCCTTACTTCTCACCTCTCCTTCAAAGACTCCAATTATACATATATTAGAGCATTTGACGTTGACCACACTTTATCATGGCTGGTTTTTTTTTTTTTTTTTCTGGCAGGGGGAGGGTTGAGACAGAGTCTTGCTCTGCTGCTCAGGCTGGAGTGCAGTGGCACACTCTCAGCTCACTGCAACCACCACCTCCCAGGTTCAAGTAATTGTCTGCCTCAGCCTCCCAAGTAGCTGGGACCACAGGCATGCACCACCATGCCTAGCTAATTTTTGTATTTTTTTAGTAGAGAAGGGTTTTTGCCACGTTGGCCAGGCTGATCTTGAACTCCTGGCCTCAAGTAATCTGCCTGCCTCAGCCTCCCAAAGTGCTGGGATTACAGGTGTGAGCCACTGCAGAGAACAGAGGCTCTGTTCTTTGTGTGCGTGTGTGACTTTTTTTTCTTTAGTCTTTTTTCTCTGTGTCTGATTATTTCCCATAGCCTATGCCTTCATAGTGTCTGATTTGCTATTTGCTCCACCATTGTACTGTCATCTCTTGAAGTTTAATTTGGGTCTTTTTTCTCTGTCTCCTATAGCTCTCATTAACATGCTCAGGCCTCCATCTTCTTGAGTATATTTCTTTTTTTTTTCCTCTAAACTGAAAGTGACTTTATTCAGGATTTGCTAATCATAAGAACAGAGACCTCTCCAACTGTCTCAAGAAAATAGGGACTAATTGTAAGAGTCCATGTGGTTGGTGCTAGAATCAAGACAGCTCTGAGGCCTGAGGAGCCCTTTCCATGTCTCTCCTGGAAAGCCCAGCCCCTCCCTCAGGAGTCTCTGCTCTTTCTGTGCATCTATTCCCTGTATAGAGCATATTTCTAATAGCTGTTTTAATGTCCTTATCCACTAATTCTAACATCTGTAACATCTTTGGGTCTGTTTCTATTGGATGATTTTTTTTTCATGATTGGGTCCTACTTTTCTGCTTCTTTGTATGCCTGGTAATTTTTTACTGGACGTCAAACATTATGAATTCTACATTGCTGAGTGCCAACATTTTTTATATTCCTATAAATATTTGGGAGTTTTGTTTTAGCATGCATCTAAGTTATGGGAAACAGTATGAAACTTTCGAGGCTTGCTTTTCAGACTGTTAGCCAGGTCCAAAACAGCCTCTAGTCTAAAGTTAATTTGGCCACCAGTGAGACGACATCCTTCCCAGGACTCCACTCAATGTCCCATATATTAGGAGGCTGATATGGTTTGGATATGTGTTTCCTCCAAATCTCATGTTGAAATGCAATCCCCAGTGTTGGAGGTGGGGCCTAGTGGAGGTGTTTGAGTCACGGGAGCAGATCCCTCACAAATGGCTTGGTGCACTCCCCATGGTAATGAATAAGTTCTCACTCTGTTAGTTCATGCAGAAGCTGGTTGTTTAAAGGGGCCTCGCATCTCCTCCTCTCTCTCTTGCTCCCTCTCTCACTATGTGACACACCTACTCCCCTTTCACCTTCCACCATGACTGAAAGCTTCCTGTCACCAGAAGCCGAGCAGAGGCTGGTGCCATGCTGCTTATACAGAATCCTGAGAATCCTGAGCCAAATAAACCTCTTTTCTTTATAAATTACCCAGCCTCAGGTATTCCTTTGGAGCAATGCAAAATGGACTCATGGAGAGGTCTTTCCTTTCTGGTCAGTAAGAACACAATTCCCGATCCTATGTGAGCTCCACCTGGTCCTTCTTGGTGGTCTTTCCTTGGCCTCTGGGAGTTTCTTCACAGGCGTGTACTGATCAGTACTCAGCTAAAGAATGGAGGGGAACCCTCTAAACAGCTCCAAAATCCTTTCTGTGTGGTTCACTCCCTTGCCTTGGCCTCCCCAGACTCTCAACTCAGGGACACTGTCGTATTCTGTTGTGTTTCTCCTCTCTGCATCAAGACCTGTGGCCATCACTAGACTTAGCTATTTCCCTTCTTTCAGGATCTCTGTATTGTGCTATCTGTGGTTCAATGTCCGGAAATTATTGTTTCACGTATGGCATCGGGTTTTTGAGTTGTTGAAAGCAAGAGAGTAAATCTGGTCCCTCCCAGTCTGCCATGGTTGGAAACTGAAGTCTCTGAAGCCAGGATCTGAACCCAGGGAGACTGACTCCTCAGATTCCTCCCCATCCCTTATCAATCCTTCAGTTCCTTCTCGTGTTTATTCAAATGTCACATCACTATTGAGAGGTCTTTGCACACCACCTCAGCCCCAGCTGCACTCCCTGTCCTCCCTGTTTCCCTCCAAGGAATTAAAGCTCCACAAGGGCAGGGACTTTTGCTTTTGATCCTAAAGACTGAGGTCGGGCACGTGGCTCACACCTGTAATCCCAGCACTTTGGGAGGCCGAGGCAGGTGGATCACCCGAGGCCAGGAGTTCGAAACCAGCCTGGCCAAGATGGCGAAATACAAAATACAAAAAAATTGCTGGACATGGTGGTGCATGCCTGTAATCCCAGCTACTCAGGAGGCTGAGGCACAAGAATTGCTTGAACTCAGGAGGCAGAGGTTGCAATGAGCTGAGATAGTGCCAATGCACTCCAGCCTGGGTGACAGAGTGAGACTCTGTCTCAAAAAAAAAAAACAAAACACTGAGGCTTTGGTCCCATCCCCCTAGGACCTTGAACTGCGTATTAGAATAGAATCTTGAGCTTATGACATATTTAATACATGATTTTTAAATGAATACATAGCATCCTCTGCTCTCCATGTTAACATGCAGGTCAGGTTTACTTAGTGTAAGCAGACAGGGAGGGTCTCCAGAGATTACAAGAATTTAATGAACTTGAGCAATCAGCCTGTTTTATAGCCTCCTGCCCTGAAGTCCTTTTGTTCCTAAACCTTGTATGGAATGTAGTCACCTAATCAGTTAAAACCAGTTCCTGGCAGACTCCCACAACTTATAGATGAACCCAGTGAACATTCCTCATTACCATGCTAAAGTCTCCACCCCCAGAGGAGCTATAGCTTCATTACCTTAACATGCAACCTATGTGCTGGCGTGATGACTCAGCGCATCTGCACAACTGAGACCCCACTACACGCAATGATGCACCCTCTCCCTTCTCTATCACCGCATAAAACTCGCCTATCACTTTCCCTTGGGAAGACACTGCTTTGGAGAATACTCTCAATGTTCTCCTCTACTTGTATCAAGTAATAAAACTCCTATTGATCCAAACCTACATCCCTATAAAGAATCTTTGTTACTTGCCTGGTGAAGAATCCCAGTTTTGTTTTGTTTTGTTTTGTTCTTTGGGATGGAGCCTCGCTCTGTTGCCCAGGCTGGAGTGCAGTGACGCGATCTCAGCTCACCGCAAGCTCCGCCTCCCAGGTTCGTGCCATTCTCCTGCCTCAGCCTGCCTAATAGCTGGGACTACAGGCGCCCACCACCACACCTGGCTAATTTTTTGTATTTTTAGTAGAGACGGGGTTTCACCGTGTTAGCCAGGATAGTCTCGATCTCCTGACCTCGTGATCCACCCACCTCAACCTCCCAAAGTGCTGGGATTACAGGCGTGACCCACCTCACCTGGGCAAGAACCCCAGTTTTTTAGAACAACATTAGCATCTGTGCTCTAGAAAACATCCCACGATGGGCAAACCAAGGACAGATTCTCCACTAAAAGAGAACAAAGCTCATTTCCCCAGGAGAGATTAAGTTGGAGCTGGACACAAATAGCCCTGGGCCTTACAGCCATCCTCTGACATTAGTCACGGGAGTGAGGTCACCCCAGAACACAGAGGTTCAGAGCTCTAGAGCTCCACTGTCCATTGCAGTATCCACTGGGCACATGTGGCCATCGGGCACTTGAAATGTGGTGAGTCTGCATTAAGTTGGGATCATTAGTATAAATTACACCCCAGTATTTTAAAAAACTTTAGTATGGAAAAAGAAAATAATGATGTTTTATATTAATAGCACACTGAAGTAACAGTAATTTAGTCATATTGGGTTAAATAAAACATTATGAAAATTGTCAGCCGGGTACAGTGGCTCATGCCACTGTAATCCCAAAATTTTGGGATGCCGAGGCAGGCAGATCACTTGAGGTCAGGAGTTTGAGAACAGCCTGGCCAACATGGCAAAACCTCCTCTTTACTAAAAATACAAAAATTAGCTGGGCGTGGTGGCGGGCACCTGTAATCCCAGCTACTCCGGAGGCTGAGACACGAGAATCACTTGAACCCGTGGTAGGGGGTTGGAGGTTGCAGTGAGCTGAGATTGTGCCACTGCACTCCAGCAGCCTAGGCAATAAAGCGAGACTCCGTCTCAAAAAAAAAAAAAAAGAAAGAAAGAAAAAATAAAATTGTCATGGGTGTCTCTTTTACTTTTTGGAGACAGAGCAAGGCTCTGTCTCCCAGGTTGGAGTGCAGTGGTGTGATCATAGCTCACTGCAGCCTCAGCCTCCTGGGCTGAATCCATCCTCCCACCTCAGTCAGCTAGTTTTTTGTTGTTTTTTTTTTTGAGACAGAGTCTCAAAATTTTTTAATTTTTTGTAGAGACAGGTTTTGCTATGTTTTCCAGGCTGCTCTTGAAATTCTGGCTCAAGTAATCTGCCCTCCTCGGCCTCCCAAAGTGCTAGGATTACAGGCATGAGCCACCGTGCCTGGCCTCATATTTATTTATTTATTTGTTTATTTATCGAGACAGAGTCTCACTCTGTCGCCCAGGTTGGAGTGCAGTGGCACGATCTCGGCTCACTGTAGCCTCTGCCTCCTAGGTTCAAGCGATTCTCCTGCCTCAGCCTCCCAAATAGCTGGGACTACAGATGTATGCCACCACCCCCAGCTAATTTTTATATTTTTTTAGTAGAGATGGGCTTTCACCATGTTGGCCAGGAGGGTCTTGAACTCCTGAGCTCAGGCAATCTGCCCACCTCCACCTCCCAAAGTGCTAGGATTATGGGTTTGAGCCACCATGCCTAGCTATTTATTTATTTTTGTAGAGACAGGGTCTTACCATTTTGCCTAGGCTCATCTTAAACTGGGCTCAAGCAATCTCCCACCTTGGCATCCCAAAGTGCTGAGATTACAGGCATGTCCCACCACGCCGGCCTCTCTTTACCTTTCTAATGTGGCTAGCAGAAAGTTTAAAATTACATGTGTGGGTCATATGACATTTCTCTTGGGCAGCACTTCCCTGGAGGGGCAGTGTATCCCACAAAGGCAGACCTGGGCTAGCCACAGAATCTTCAACCCCGTCCCCAAGACTTGAGGCTGACAAGAAGTAAAACAAAGTGAAGGTGGAGGAGATGAAAAATGGGATACAAAGAAACAGATGTGATATAGTCCATCTTTCTCTCTCTTTCTTAAAATGTAGACTGGATCTCACTGTGTTGCCCAGGCTGGTCTCAAACTCCTGACCTCAAGCAATCCCCACAACCTCAGCCTCCCAAAGCACTGGGATTACAGGTGCAAACCACCATGCCTGGCCATCTTTTTTTTATTTTTTAATTGTGATAAGAACACTAGGGGCCAGGTGCAATGGCTCACACCTGTAATTTCAGCACTTTGGGAGGCCAAGGCAGAAGATCGCATGAGGCCAGGAGTTTAAGACTAGCCTGGGCAGCATAGCAAGACCCCCATCTCTTAAAAAAAAAAAAGAAAAAGAAAAAGAAACACAGCATGAGATCTCTTCTCTTAACAGATTTTTTAAGTGTCCAATACATTCCTGCTGACTATAGGTAAATGTCATACGGCAGATTTCTAGAGCTTATTCATCTTGCTTGACTGGAGCTTTCTGCCCATTGATTAGTAACTCCCCATTTCGCCCTCCCCCAGTCCCTAGCAACCACCATTCCACTCTTTGATTCTGTGCATTTGACTATTTTAGATCCCTCCTATAAGTGGAATCATGCTCGGTACTCTCACGCCCTTTCCCGCTCACTCCTTCCCCACCCTGTCCTCCAGGCAACGCTACATGAGTCACCTACTCATTGCCTGAGGGAGAAAGTTGTCACCATAAAACTAGAGAACAATAGAAGCAAATGCTTAGTTTTTAAAATCAAAAGTCAAAGACAAAGTCATAATCCAGACTGGCTAAAACCCCCTTGATACATCAGTGTTGTGTGGGGAAAAATAATTCAATAAAAACCCACATGCTTTATCCATTTCCAGTATCAACAAGGGTCCCCGGGGCAGAAACAGAGTTGGACTGGGAACCAAGTTGAGTGCTTGGTGAAAATCAAGTCTCCATGTACCACACCCCCCTCACCTGTGACACCATCAGAAGGTCACATAGGCTGGGAGATAAGAGCCTAGCCTTGGCCAGGCATGGTGGCTCACTCCTGAAATCCTAGCACTTTGGGAGGCTGGGGTAAAAGGATTGCTTAAGTCCAGGAGACCAGCCTGGGCTACATGAAGAGACCCCTTCTCTACTAAAAATACAAAAATTAGCTGGGCATCTTGGTGGGTGCCTGTAATCCCTACTCAGGAGCTGAGGCACCAGAATCCCTTGAACCTGGGAGACAGAGGTTGCAATGAGCCACGATCGCACCACTGCACTCTAGCCTGGGTGACAGAGTGAGAATCCGTCTCAAAAAAAAAAAAAAAAAAAAAAAAATTTAGCTGGTCATAGTGGTGCATTCCTGTAGTCTCAGCTGCTTGGGAGGCTGAGGTGGGAGGACTGCTGGAGCTGGGGAGGCAGAGGTTGCAGTGACCCGAGATTGCATCACTGCACTCCAGCCTGGGCAACAGAGAAAGAGAGAGAGAGAGAGAGAAAGGGAGAGAGAAAAAAGGAGAGAAGGGGGGCGGTGGGGAGAGAGAGAGCCCAGCCTTGGAGCCAGACTCCCTCCGTTCAAATCCTCGCTCTGCCACTTACCAGCTGCATGACATTATGAAGCGCCTTCGTTGTCTGGGGTAAATGCCTGAGGTTCGTCGTCTCACGCCAAGGAAATCGAGGACACGGACGCACAAGAAGTGAGTTTAAGAGAAAAGGTTTAATAGAGAGAAAGAGAAAAGCTCTCTCTCCTGCGGAGAGAGGAGGCACCTAAGTAAGTCTTTGGGTTTTGCGGTGAAATGCATGTGGGGGTAGGGGAGGGTTTATAGACTGGCTTGAGGAGGTGTTGTCTAATTTACATAGGGCCCAAAGATTGGTGGACCAGGTGTGATGTTTACAAAGCACGCAAAGAAGCTCGCCACCCGACCCTAATCTTCGATTATGCAAATGGCTTCTCTACCTGGCCGGTGTGATGTTGTCTGTTCCTTAAAGTACACCTGGTTGACAAAGAAAAGGGAAGATGGAGCCGCCATGTTGAACATGCCTGGCCGCCAGGTAGCCTTTTCCTGTTGGCACAGCTGCCGCATTCCTCCATGCAAGCTTCCAGCTTGCTTATCTGTGTCTGCAGCTCGATTTTACAGGCTGCTCTTTGTTAGAAAATAAATGATTTAAGGGCTGCTTTTTGTTAAAAGGGAAACCTAGCCAAGGACTTCCTTACCCTCACTATCTGCCAAAATAATTTTTTAGCACCCGTACCACTTAGACCAACAGGGAGTGACGTTCTCCAAGTTCCTCAAAAGAAAGTTAGAGGGTGGTGGTTAAAGTTGAGTCTTCGCTTCACTCTTACCTGGGGTCTATGTCCCACCATCTGGAAGACAATTCAGGGACCTTTGTTAAGTTGTTATCTTTAGTTTCTGTAGGGAAAGCAAATATCTCCTGACTCTTAACTTCCTTGGCTATTGCTTCAGGATGATTGCCTTTCTTGTTTAAGAAGTTACTTATTTAGGGCCGGGCGCATTGGCTCACGCCTGTAATCCCAGCACTTTGGGAGGCCGAAGTGGGCGGATCAAGAGTTCAAGAGATCGAGACCATCCTGGCCAACATAGTGAAACCCTATCTCCACTAAAAATACAAAAATTAGCTGGAGGTGGTGGCACACGCCTGTAGTCCCAGCTACTCGGGAGGCTGAGGCAGGAGAATCGCTTGAACCCCGGAGTCAGAGGTTGCAGTGAGCCAAGATCACGCCACTGCACTCCAACCTGGCGACAGAGTGAGACTCCATCTCAAAAAAAAAAAAAAAAGAAAGAAAGAAAGAGAGAAGAAAAAAAAAAAGGAAGTTACTTATTTAGTTCTCAGAGTTCTCAGGGCTAGCTAGGTGCCTGGAATTTCCCTTGAAGGAACTCAGGATTTTTCTTTATTTCCATTCTTAGGATTCACAGGCCCTTACAAAAGGGGGTCCTCACCCTGTTTCAGTTTCACATCATGCAGTAGGTCAGATGGGCCTCAAGCAATGATCAGGGCGTACACATGGGCGTGGCTTCTCTGGGTTTTTTGTTTTTACTTTTTTATTTTTTAAGACAAGATCTCACTCTGTCACCCAGGCTGGAGTGCAGTGGTGCAACCTAAGCTCACTGCAGCCTGGAACTCCTGCACTCAAGTGATCCTCCTGCCTCAGCCTCCCAAGTAGCTAGGACTAGAGCCATGCACCACCATGCCTGGATAATTTTTTCATTTTTTGTAGAGATGACCAGGCTCCTCTTGAACTCAAGTGATCTCCCACCTCGGCCTCCCAAAGCACTGGGATTACAGGGGTGAGCCACCACACCTGGCCCTGATTAGACTTTCTAGCCCTGCTAGAAAGCACTGCACTTCCCTTAATAGAGTAGCCCAGGCCTGGCTCCTTGATGGCAGCTGCACCACTCCAGGTGTGCACCATGCAACTGTACTCCATTGCATGCTTCAGACTGTGCTCTGTGAGCACCATTGACCTGAACTGCAACTGGAATGGTGCTCCCTAGAGTTATGCGGCGCGGCAGTCCTGTGTTCCCTGGGGAAACTCGAGCCTCGGGAATCAATGCTCACTGCATTTCTCTGCCATCAGCATTTGTTGTTCAGTGACCCAAGTGGTATATTGCAGTGGTTCTCAAACGTTGGTATGCATTGGAATCACGACAGACTGTGAGGCACCATCCGCAGAGCTTCTGATTCAGTAGGGTCTGGAGGAAGGCCCAAGACATTGCATTCCTACCACATTCCCAGGGGAGGCGGATGTTGCTGGCCCAGGAGGTACCCACTGGTGTAGTGGGTGCTGTCGGTGCCTTACAGGGACCCTCTTCCCAGCCAGTGCATCCATCCCCAGATGCCCGGAGCACTGGCTGCTAATAGCTCACAGCTGTTTCCTCTCTAGAGCACTGCTTGGTATGGGTTGAATTAATTGTATGCCCCTAAAATTCCAGTGTTAAAGTCCTAACCCTCAATATCTTAGAATGTGACCTTATTTGGAAAGAGGGCCTTTAAAGAGGTAATTAACTTAAATTATATCATTAGGTCTTCAGGGCCCTGATCCAATATAACCACTGATATAGTTTGGATATTTGTCTCCTCCAAATCTCATGTTGAAATGTGATCCCCAGTGTTGGAGGTGGGGCCTAGTGGGAGATATTTGAGTCATGGGGGCAGATCCTTCACAAATGACTTGGTGCCATCCTCCCAGTAATAAGTTGAGAAGTGATTCTTACAAAGAGCCCAGCACCTCCCTCCCTCTCTTGCTTCCTCTCTCACCATGTAATCTCTGCACACACCAGCTCCCCCTTGGCCTTCTGCCGTGAATAGAAGCATCCTGAGCTCTCAGCAGAAGCAGATGCTAACGCCATGCTCCCTGTACAGCCTGCAGAACTGTGAACCAAATTAATCTCTTGTCTTTATAAATTGCCCAGCCTTGGGTATTCCCTTATAGTAATGCAAACAGACTAGGACCACCACTGTCCTTATAAAAAGGGGATATTTGGACACAGACAGACAGACAGACATACACACACACACACACACACACACACACACAATGCTAGGTAAAAATGAAGGCAGAGGGCCAGGCGCAGTGGCTCACACCTGCAATCCCAGCACTTTGGGAGGCTGAGGTGGGTGGATCACTTGAGCTCAGGAGTTCGAGACCAGCCTGGGCAACATAGTGAAACCCCATCTTTACCCAAAATACAAAAAACTAGCTGGGCATGGTGGCATGTGCCTGTAATCCCAGCTACTAGGGAGGCTGAGGCAGGAGGATCACTTGAGCCTGGGAGGCGGAGGTTGCAGTCAGCCACGATTGCACCACTGCACTCCAACCTGGGTGACAGAACAAGACCCTGCCTCAAAAAAGAAGACAGAGATTGAAGTGGTGCTTCTACAAGCCAAGCAAAACCAAAGATTGCCAGCAGACCACCAGAGGCTGAGGGAAAGGCATGGAACAGACTCTCCCTCATGGCCCTCAGAAAGAACCAACCCTGCTGGCACCTTGAACTTGGACTTCCAGCCTCCAGAACTATGAGAGAATAAATGTCTGTGGTTTAAGCCATCCAGGTGGTGGTACTTTGTTTCAGCAGCCTTCCAAACTAATGCACAGCCCTTGGCCAGAAATGAACCACTAGGAGATGATGGCCCCCACACCTCCTGGGATCAGACCTCGGACGATAACCCATGGGAATGGGGCCAGCCCCTTGGCCTTAAGTGGGGACCAGCTCTGTGTTGTCATTTTGCTTCCTGCGGCATTAGTGAGCTTTCTGTACTGTTTTATCCTGCTTCCTCACTCATCTCCTCCTGAGAATTCTTGGTTTCCATCTTGGGATCTGCTGCTAAGGAACCCAACTCAAGGGATGAAAATTTGCATTCCTATTACCCCATAGGCAAGAAATGATTACCTTCTCTCCTCCCAATCTCCACCTCACCATCAAAGAAAGATGGGCGGCAGCCTAAACCTTGTGGGTATTTTTTGTTTTGTTTTTGTTTTCTGTTTGCTTGATTTTGGGGTGGTTTTGTTTTGTTTTGTTTTGTTTTTCGTTTTGTTTTGTTTGAGACAGCCTGACTTTTTTACCCAGGCTGGAGTGCAGTGGCTTGATCTCAGCTCACTGCAACCTCTGCCTCCTGGGTTCAAGTGATTCTTTTGCCTCAGCCTCCCCAGCAGCTGAGACTACAAGTGTACACCACCGTGCCCAGCTAATTTTTGCATTTTTAGTAGAGACAGGGTTTTACCATGTTGCCCAGGCTGGTGTTTTTTGTTTATTAAGAGATGGGGTCTCCCTATGTTGCCCAGACTGGACTCGACCTCCTGGGCTCAAGCAATCCTCCCGACTCAGCCTCCTGATGGCTGAGACTACAGGTGCCCACCACCATGCCTGGTCTGTGTTGGCTATGGTCTGTGTTGAAGGCTCCTTCACTTTGAGTGAAAAAGAACCTGCTCCTAGGCCTATCTTTGGGATAAGAAATTGTACTTGGCTCACCAAGGCCAGGGTGGTGGAATTACGGAACAGAAGCGCCCTCAGCTGGCAAGCTGGAATTAGACACACCCAGCTCAATTTCTCCTGTGGAGAAGGAACAGCAGGGGAACGCCAGCCCTCTACAGCCTTCCTTCCTCCACACACGCACTGCTACCCATGCTTTCAAAAATACTAAGAATTAGCCGAGCGTGATGGTGCATGCCTGTCGTCCTAGCTACTCCAGAGGCTGAGGCGGGGGGATCTCTGCATCTGAGAGTTTGAGGCTGCAATGAGCTATGATCATGCCACTGCACTGCAGCCTGGGCAACAAAGCAGGACCTGGTGATATGGTTTGGGTCTGTGTTCCCACCCGTATCTCATGTCGAATTATAACCCCCAATGTTGGAGGTGGGGCCTGGTGGGAGGTGATTGGATCATGGGAGGGGATTTCCCCTTGGGTGCCCCTCTCATGATAGTGACTTACCACCAGATCTGCTCATTTAAAATTGTGTAGCACCTCTTCCCCTACTTCCTCCTGCTCCAACCATATAAGAGGAAACTGCTTCCCTTTCGCCTTCCGCCATGATTGTAAGTTTCCTGGAGCCTCCCCAGCCATGCTTCCTGTAGAGCCTGCAGAACCATGAGCCAATGAAACCTTTTTTCTTTATGAATTACCCAGTCTCCGTTATTTCTTTATAGCAGTGTGAGAACAGACTGATACACCTGATCTCTAAATTAAAAAAAAAAAAGTTAAATACTAAGAAGTGATTTGCAGAGCTTGTAGGGGTAAAGCTGGGTCTAGAGAGGGCTCAAAAGTACTGCTTCCCCATATCCATCAGTTCGAAGAGTGCCTGGCCTCGATCATAGACTAAGGCAGAGCTGGCCTCCAGCATCTGTCCAAGAATGTGACCCAGACCTCCTGCCCCAGAACCTCCTAAGGGCGAGAACAGGCTTTTGGGACTCTGTCTCCCTCACCCTCACCACCATGACCCGGACCCTCTGTTTCCTGTTTCATTCCTTACTAGTCCAGATAGTCCAGGGTAGGAAGGCTTGCAGGGACAGAGTGTGGAATAGATGTGCACACACTGCAGCTCTGTGTCTGTGTATGTGTGCAGGGCCACATGTGTTGGAAAGATGCAAGAAATGTCTCCCTAGGAGGGGAATACCTGCACACTGGTTGAGAACATGTTATTGTGAAAAGGTACCTTGGAAAGCACTGTATCCGTCAGCCTCATTGAGCAGATAAGGAAAATGAGGCCCAGAGAGAAGAATAGACCTGCCCAAGGTTGGTCATGCTGGGGCTTACCCCAAGAAAAGAGAAGCAAGCGTGATGTGTATATTGGATTGTGCACGTGTGCTTGCCAAAAAAAAAAAAGATTTAAACACACACATCTTCTCCCCCGCTCCTTCCTGCTACAACCATATAAGAGGAAACTGGAGTTTTTGTTTTGTTTTGTTTCATGTTGTTGTTGTTGTTTTGAGTCAGGGTCTCCTCTGCCACCCAGGTTGGAATGCAGTGGTACCACCTTGGCTCACTGCAGCCTCAACCTCTTGGGCTCAAGCCATCCTCCCACCTTAGCCTCTCAAGTAGCTGGGACTACAGGTGTGCACCACCATGCCTGGATAATTTTTTATTTTTTTACTTTTTGTAGAGATGGTGTCCCACTATGTTTTCCAGGCTGGTCCCGAACTCCTGGAGTCAAGAGATCCATCCTCCTCAGCCTCCCAAAGTGATGGGATTACAGGCCATACTCAGCCCCAGGAGTCTTGATTTATGCCCCTGAAATGGTTTGGGTCCATGTCCCCACCCAAATCTCATGCCAAATCATAATCCCCAACGTTGGAGGCAGGGCCTGGTGGGAGGTGATTGGATCATGGGTGTGGATTTCCCCCTTGGTGCTGCTCGTTAGTGCTCATGAGATCTGGTTGTTTATTTTGGTTTTGTTTTTTGTTTTGTTTTGTTGAGACGGAGTCTTGCTCTATCACCCAGGCTAGAGTGCAGTGGCATGATCTCAGCTCACTGCAACCTCTGCCTCCTGGGTTCACGCGATTCTCTTGCCTCAGCCTCCTGAGTAGCAGGGATTACAGGCATCCACCACTACATCCAGCTAATTTTTGTGTGTGTCTGTATTTTTGTAGAGACAGCGTTTCACCATGTTGGCCAGGCTGGTCTTGAACTCTTGACTTCAGGTGATCCACCTGCCTTGGCCTCCCAAAGTGCTGGGATTATAGGCATGAGCCACCACACCCAGCATGAAATCTGGTTGTTTAAAGTGTATCACCTCCCACCTCTCTCTCCTCCTCCTACTCCAGCCATGTAAGATGTGCCTGCTTCCCCTTCTTCCACAACTGTAAGTTTCCTGAGGCCTCCCCAGCCATGCTTCTTGTAGAGCCTGCGGAATCATGAGACAATTAAAACTCTTTATAAATTACTCAGTTTCAGGGTTTTTTTTTTTAATGGCAGTGTGATAATGGACTAATACAGCACCTGATCCTCAGTCTGTCCAAGAATGTGACCCAGACCTCCCAGGCTGGAGTGCAGTGGCTTGATCTCGGCTCACTGCAACCTCTGCCTCCTGGGTTCAAGTGATTCTTTTGCCTCAGCCTCCCCAGCAGCTGAGACTACAAGCGTACACCACCGTGCCCAGCTAATTTTTGTATTTTTAGTAGAGACAGGTTTTTACCATGTTGCCCAGGCTGGTGTTTTTTGTTTATTAAGAGATGGGGTCTCCCTATGTTACCCAGACTGCACTCGACCTCCTGGGCTCAAGCTATCCAGAAGAGCAAAAGAGAAGAGCATGGCGTGGCCACAGCGAGTTCCACTTTTTTTTTTTTTTTTTTTTTTTTTTTTTTTTTTTTTTTGAGATGGAGTCTCACTCTGTCATCCAGGCTGGAGTGCAGTGGCGCAATCTTGGCTCACTGCAAGCTCTGCCTCCCAGGTTCATGCCATTCTCCTGCCTCAGCCTCCCAAGTAGCTGGGACTACAGGCACCCGCCACCACACCCGGCTAATTTTTTGTATTTTTAGTAGAGAGAGGGTTTCACCATGTTAGCCAGGATGGTCTCGATCTCCTGACCTCGTGTTCCGCTCGCCTCAGCCTCCCAAAGTGCTGGGATTACAGGCATGAGCCACTGCACCTGGCCCAGCGAGTTCCACTTCTAAGTGGGCAAGGATCAAATACATAGAAAACGCACAAGGATGGTAGGGCCAGCCAAGGGTAGGACTGTTGAGGCTGGAACTCCGTAATGGCCAGCTTGTCTCATGCTGGACTTGAAGTTCTTGAGAGCAGGCTCCTACTTTTTTTTTTTTTTTTTTTTTTGAGATGGAGTTTAGCTCTGTCACCCAGGCTGGAGTACAGTGGTGCAATCTCAGCTTACTGCAACCTCCACCTCCCAGGTTCAAGTGATTCTCCTACCTCAGCCTCCAAAGTAGCTGGGATTACAGGCATGCACCAGCATGCTCAGCTAATTTTTGTATTTTTAGTAGAGACAGGGTTTTGCCATGTTGGCCAGGCTGGTCTGGAACTCCTGACCTCAAATGATCCACCTGCTTCAGCCTCCCAAACTGCTGGGATAACACGTGTGAGTCACCATGCCCAGCCTCTAATGCACAAGTGTTCAGGAATGAACGCATGCATCCATGAATGAATGGCTGCTTGACAGTCATTAGCAAATGATTGAAGTTCTGCACTTTCAATGGGAACATAGACTTACACTTTAAGGGACATTCAGTGGGAAGCATCAGGCAGTCATCAGTGTTTATTTCTTAAGCATCTAACATATGCCAGGCTGTTCTGAACACTAGAAATTTCCTTCCTTCCTTCCTTCCTTTCTTCCCTCCCTCCCTCCCTCCCTCCCTTCTTTCTTTCTTTCTTTCTTTCTTTCCAGACAGAGTCTCCCAGGCTGGAGTGCAGTGGCACAATCATAACTTACTGTAGGCTTAAACTCCTGGGCTCAGTCAGCCTCCTGCCTCAGCCTCCTGAGTAGCTGGGACTACATGTGCATGCCACTTCATATGGCTAATTTTTTAATTTTTGCAGATACAGGGCCTCACTATGTTGCCCAGGCTGGTCTCGAACTCCTGGGCTCAAGTGATCCTCCCACCTCAGCCTCCCAAAGTGCTAGGATGACAGGCGTGAGCCACTGTGCCTGGCCAAGAAGGAAACTTTCCTCTAGCAACTCACATTCCAGAGGAGACAGAAGAGGAGTCAGAGAGATTGGAGAGTGGCCTGTGACAAAAATTCTACATTTTACAGTAGAGGGAACTGAGGCTCAGCAAAGTACATACTTACCCAGGCCACACGGCTGGCAAACAGCAGTGCCAAGATTTGAACCCATGTCTGTGTGACCCCCAAAGAGCCACACCTGGGGGCCGGGCACGGTGGCTCACGCCTGTAATCCCAGCACTTTGGGAGGCCAAGGCAGGCAGATCACCTGAGGGCAGGACTTCAAGACCAGTCTGTCCAACATGGCAAAATCTTGTCTCTACTAAAAACATAAAAATTAGCCGGGCATGGTTGCACGTATCTATAGTCCTAGCTACCAAGGAGGCTGAGGCAGGAGAATCACCTGAACCTAGGAGGTGGAGGTTACAGTGAGTCAAGAGCACCCCACTGCACTCCAGCCTGGGCAACGGAGTGAGACTCCATCTCAAAACAACAAACAACAACAACAACAAAAATATCTGCACCTGGGAAATGCTCAAAGCCTTTTGTATTTCATAGATCCTAGGCCTAAAATAAATCAGCTGGTTACTAATGGCATTCAGGCTTTTGCTAATCTCAGCATTACACTGTGATTAAGAGCCCAGTGCTACATCCCGTGCCGGCTTTTCATCTGTAACATGAAACTATACCTACCCCATAGAGTGTTACAATCATGAAATCAGTTAATAAGTGTAAAATTATTTAAGTTCCCAATACATCATCAATACTCGGAAATTGTTATTATTACCTCCAGCTTTCCCTTTCTTTTGCGTCCTTTGTTCCCTGATGATTTCTCAGAAGTAACTCAATAAATTTGCCCTCAATAGAAATCTCCATTCTCTTAGTCTAGTGATAAAATCCGAGGGTTGGTTGAGAAGCACAGACAGCAGCCTTGGAAAATGTGTTTGTATGACCAGCGCGGTTTCACAGGTTAAGTCATCTTCCCCTCCCCAAACTTTTTTCAGGCTGGGTCTCGCTCTGTTTCCCAGGCTGGAGTGAAGCAGCACAATCACAGCTCACAGCAGCCAGCCTAAACCTCCAGGGCTCAAGCAATCCTCCCAGCTTAGCCTCCCAAGTAGCTGGGACAATAGGCCCTTGCCACAACTGCTGGCTAATTTTTTTGTATTTTGGAGGTCTCACTTTGTTGCTCAGGCTGGTCTGGAACTCCTGGGCTCCAGTGATCTTCCCGCCTCAGCTTCCCAAAGTGCTGAGATTACAGGCGTGAGCCACCGCGCCCTGCTTGGACACTTTAGAAATGGTGTTTTGGGCTGGGTTTAGGAGCTTTGAACTTTGGGGTTAGCCTGACCTCTAGTGGGAAAACAGAAAACAGTGCAAAGCTGGCGGGAGATGCTCAAATGTGGCAAAGTCCCCGCCCCAGCAGGACACTTTATTGAGTAGCTTTTATTGAGAGCTTACTAGATGCTGAATTTAAGCACCTCATTGAAGTCCACACAGATTGTAAGTGGCAGGGTTGGGGTCTCCCAACCCTGTCTGGCCTCAGAGCCTTCTTGTTTATCCACAAGGCACAGCTCCTGGCTGGAGAAAACCATCACGTTGCATCCAGACAGGTGACCCAGTGGATAAAGCCCTTCCCTTACATCATTGAAACAACACACGCATCCTATGACAAACGTTATTACACCCACTTCTCACACCTAGAAGCTGCAGTGCTAAACAGCCTATCCCAAAGTCATACTCGGTCCTTCATTCAATGCTAATTTATCACTCAGTCTTCAGCATAGTGCTGGACACTGGAAATAAATGGAAAGCAAAACACACAAGATCCCTACCCTGCCCTCAAAAAGCTTGGAGATTAATCAGTTGCTACCAGAACTGAGGTCCGTGTTGCCCAGGCAAATGATCTTTTTTCTATGACACTAGGAATGCTAGCTCATTTTCTGGGTGGCTGGTTTTTGGTTTGTTTGTTGTTGTTTTCGTTTTTGTTTTTGTTTTTTTGAGACAGACTGTTGCTCCGTCACCCAGGCTGGAGTGCTGTGGTGTGATCTCAGCTCACTGCAACCTCTGTCTCCTGGGTTCAAGCGATTCTCGTGCCTCAGACTCCCAAGTAGCTGGGACTACAGGCACCCACCACCACGCCCGGCTAATTTTTATATTTTTAGTACAGACAGGATTTCACCATGTTGGCCAGGCTGGTCTCAATCTCCTGACCTCAAGTGATCCACCTGCCTCAGGTGTCCCAAAGTACTGGGTTTACAATTATGAGCCACCGCACCCGGCCTGGTCTTCTTACCTGGACTAGAAATTCAGCAAAGATGGGGATACTAGGGCTTAATTTTCTTTTACTCCATCCACAGATCCAGAGCCTGAGTCCAGTTCTGCCTGACTCCAAATTTCACCTTTTTTTTCCTTTTCTTTTCTTTTTCTTTTTTCTTTTCTTTTTTTTTTTTTTTTTTTTTTTTTATGAGACAAGGTCTTGCTCTGTCACCCAACTGGAGTGCAGTGGCACGATTATGACTCACTGCAGCCTCAATCTCCCAGGCTCAAATGATCCACCCACCTCAGCCTTCCAGGAAGTTGAGACTATAGGCGCACACCACCATGCCTGGCTAATTTTTTTTATTTTTCATTTTTTTAAAATGTTTTGTAAAGATGGGGTTTCACTGTGTGGCCCAGGCTGGTCTTGAACTCCTGGGCTCAAACAATCCTCCTATCTTGGCCTTCCAAAGTGCTGGGATCACAGGCATGAGTCACTGAGCCCTCTTTTCTTTTCCCTTAATTTTTATCTTAAGGACGGGATCTTGCTCCGTTGCCGAGACTAGAGTGCAGTGGCACAATCATAGCTCACTACAGCCTCAGACTCTTGGCCTCAACCAATCCTCCTGTCTCAGCCTCTCACGTAGCTGGAACTGTAGGCACAAACCACCATGCAATCTCACACTTTTAACCACTGCACTATAATACGTTGTCCCTGACTTCTGGGCACTGTTGTTTGATCTACAAAGTTCCATGTGGTTCCTGTACTTAGGTATGCATTGTTGGTCTGCGAGTTGGGTTCCTGAGATAATTTTTTTTTTTTTTTTTTTTTAGACGAAGTCACTCTGTCACCCAGGCTGTAGTGCAGTGGCACGATCTCAGTTCACTGCAACCTCTGCCTCCCAGGTTCAAGGGATTCTCCTGCCTCAGCCTCCTGAGTAGTTGGGACTACAGGCATGTGCTGCTACACCCGGCTACATTTTGTAATTTTAGTAGAGACGATGTTTCACTATGTTGGTCAGGCTGCTCTTGAACTCCTGACCTCAGGTGATCTGCCCACCTCGGCTTCCCAAAGTGCTGGGATTACAGGCGTGAGTCCCCTTGCACCTGGCCCCTGAGATAAGGATTTAAGTGCAAATCATTTATCTGAGAATTGACCCCAGGAAGCACTGTGGGGGAATGGGGAAGTATATTAGTCTGCTAAAGCTGCCAAAACAAAATGTCATAGACTGGGTGGCTTAAACAACAGGAATATACTTTCTCACAGTTCTGGAGGCTGGAAGTTCAAGATCAAAGTGCCGGCAGGGTTGGTTTCCTCAGAGGCCTCTCTCCTTGTCTGCAGGTGGCTGACCTCCTGCTGCCTTTTCACATGGTTGTCTGTCTGTGCCGGCACATGCCTGGTGTCTCTCTGTGTCCTAATCTCCTCTGTTAAGTAGAACGGTCTGATTGGATTAGGGCCCACCCTTACAGCCTCATTTTAGCTTAATCACCTCTTGAAAAGCTCTATTTCCAAATGCAGTCACATTCTGAAGCACCGGGGGTTGAGACTTCAACATGTGAATTGAGAGGGGAGCACACAGTTCAGTCCCTAACAGGAAGTAAGACAGGGGAGGGAAAGACACAAAGAAATGGCACTTGACTAAGTAGGTTACTGCCGTGGGGAACTGGGGCTGATCCCACAGGGTACATCTGAGACAGTTTAGAACATTCTCTCATGCCTGTAATCCCAGCACTTTGGGAGGCCGAGGCAGGCGGATCACAAGGTCACGAGTTTGAGACCAGCCTGGTCAACATAGTGAAACCCCATCTCTACTAAAAATACAAAATTTAGCCAGGCGTGGTGGTGTGTGCCTGTAGTCCCAGCTACTCGGGAGGCTGAGACAGGAGAATCACTTGAACCTGGGAGACAGAGCTTGCAGTGAGCGGAGATTGCACCATTGCACTCCAGCCAGGGCAACAGTGCGGGACTCCGTCTCAAGAAAAAAAAAAAAACACTCTCAAGCTAAGTGTGATGGCTCACACCTGTAATCCCAGCACTTGGAGAAGCCTAAACGGGTGGATCCCTTGAGTCCAGGAGTTCAAGTCCAGCTTGGGCAACATAGAGAGCCCTCATCTCTACCAAAAAAATGAAGAAATAAGGCTGGTGCAGTGGCACTCACCTATAGTCCCATCTACTCTAGAGGCTGAGGTGGGAGGATCGCTTGAGCCCAGGAGGTCAAGATTGCAGTGAGCTGTGATTGCACCACTGTACTCCAGCCTGGGCCACAGAACAAGACCTTGTATAAAAATAAATAAATAAATAAAAATAAAATAAACTCTCTCAGGGTGATCCTTCCCTGCTGAGGAACAAGGAGTGGGGTGTTTATCTTTCATTGCCTATCCATGTTGTCAATGGCTGCTTCCAGGACATTAGCTCCCCAGCACTCATAGTCTAAGAGAAAGTATTTGGGCTGACAGATGCAGCTGCTCACAGCAGGATGCAGTCAGCATGAAAAGGGACAGTGAGTGTGTGAGGATTTGGGTGGGGCACTGACTGTCTTGCTATGCCACCCCATATACCCCCTAAGTCCATCAGATTCTTTTTTTTTTTTTTTTGAAATAGGATCTTGCCCTATCACCCAGGCTGGAGTGCAGTGGCACAATTGTAGCTCACTGCAACCTTGGCCTCCTGGGCTCAAGTGATTCTCCCACCTCAGCTTCCCAAGTAGCTAAGACTACATTTGTGCACCACCATGCCTCACTAACTTACTTAAATTATTTTTTGTAGAGATAGGGCCTCACGATGTTGCCCAGGCCGGTCTCGAACTCCTGGCCTCAAGTGATCCTCCTGTCCTGGCCTCTCGAAGTGCTGGGATTACAGGCATATGCCACCATGCTCAGCCTACCTGATTCTTATGTTATGGTACCTGGCTCTGAGCCAACTCTAGTTTGTTTCAACAGCAGATCTTTAAGTGATTTTTCTACCAATTATATGTGCCAACAAATTGCCAAGTCAAATCAGAGCATTTCCATTACAGCCTGCTTGGTTTCCTGTTTTTGCTACTCTTTCCATCCAGCAGGAACAATTTCACTGTCTCACATTCCAGCTCAAGCTTATGAGTCAGGACTCTTTGGGCCCAGTGCAGTGGCTCACACCTGTAATCCCAGCACTTTAGAAGGCTGAGGCAGGCAGTTCACCTGAGGTCAGGAGTTTGAGAACAGCCTGGCCAACATGGTGAAATCCCATCCCTACTAAAAATACAAAAATTAGCCAGGCATGGTGGCCTGTTTCTGTGGTCCCAGCTACTCAGGAGGCTGAGGCAGGAGAATCGCTTGAACCTGGGAGGCGGAGGTTGAAGTGAGCTGAGATTGTGCCATTGCACTCCAGCCTGGGTGACAGAGCAAAACTCCATCTCAGAAAAGAAGACAGAAAGAAAGAGAGAAAGAAAGAAAGAAAAAGAATAGAAGGAAAGAAAGAAAGAAAGAAAGAAAGAAAGAAAGAAAGAAAGAGAGAAAGAAAGAAAGAAAGAAAGAAAAAGAGAAAGAAAGAAAGAGAGAGAGAGAGAGGAAGGAAGGAAGGAAGGAGAGAGAAAGAAAGAAAGAAGGAAAGAGAGAAAGAAAGAAAGAAAAAGGGAAGGAAGGGAAGGAAACGAAGGAAGGGAAGGAAGGGAAGGAAAGGAAGGAAGGGAAGAGAGGGAAGGAAGGAGAAAAAGAAAAAGAAAAAGAAAAAGAAAAAGAAAATCAGGACTTCTTGGTTCCAAGTTGCAGAACCTCAGTAGAAATTGGATTAAAAATAGAGAGGATGGGTTTATAGGCTCAAGTTACTGAATATGCCAGACACTATTGGATTGGGTGTCCAAAAAAGTAGCTTTGGGAATGTGTCCTTTTAAACCCCTTAGTTCAGTTTTTCTGTGCTGGCTTCTATGGAAGGCAGGCTGTCCCTATGAAGTGGCACAGATGACCCTGAGCAGCCCCAGGTCTATATCCTATGAATACCTCTACCAGTTAAGATGCTTTTTGGAGACTCGTAACCAAAAAGCTGACTCAACAAGACAGACAGCACCCAGAGACAGAGTCCAGAGGTGGGCTGGGCTTTCACCTCAGTTGATTCATCTGCACCAAGATGAATCTTTATTCTGTCTCTTTACTCTGCCCATTCACAGCACCAGCTTCATCCTCGATCTGGCTTAAATGTATTAAAGTATCCTTTTCAGAAGCTCCTAGCAAGACTTTCTTTGCACCTCTTGGCCCAAATTGATTTTAACTTGTCCACCCTTGAACTAGTCACTGCCAAGAAAATGGATTATTATGATTAACTTAAGATAATTATCTGGGGGTAATGAATTTTAGAGAGTCAACCACTATGTCCACCAAAAGATGTGTCTTGTGTCTTTCAAATCATTTCCATTGCAACTCAATCTATGATGTCATTTACATCATGACTCAGTATACATTCATATAAATATAAATTTCCCAAAACAATATTTATCCTTACTATATATGATGCACCCTGTTAGTTCTACTCTATACTGCATTGTTTGTTAAATGTTGATTTTTTAATTTTATTTATTATTATTATTTTTTTTGGAGACACAGTCTCACTCTGTCGCCCAGGCTGGAGTGCATTGGCGCAATGTTGGCTCACTGCAACCTCTGCCTCCTGGGTTCAAGCAATTCTCCCACCTCAGCCTCCCAAGTAGCTGGGAATTCAGGTGCTCACCACCACGCCCGGCTACATTTTGTAGTTTTTAGTAGAGAGGGAGTTTCACCATGTTGGCCAGGCTGGTCTCAAATTCCAGACCTTAAGTAATCCATCCGCCTTGGCCTCCCAAAGTGCTGGGATTACAGGCATGAGCCACTGCACTTGGCCAAATGTTGATTATAATTAGTAAATTGTATAACAAGCCATTAATGGGTCACAACTCACAATTTAAAAATGCTATATACAGCCTACTCTGGGCACACTGCATGTGTGGTAGCAGTACAAAAAAAAATGAAATATGCTGTACATACTTCCTGCTGACAGGTCTAAAAAAAAGAAAAAAAGAAAAATGCTGTACTGAAATAACTGGCTTAGAAAGGGGACTTTTGCCCAATGATTCCAGCAAAAATTCCACACCTGACTCTTCTTCTTCTTCTAGTTCACATTCTCTCATGACATGCTTGACTCTTTTGGGTTCCAGCGGCGTCATGGGGCCATCCGTGAACCATGGCAGTGACTCTGATTGGCCAGGATTGGGACCCACTCCTAACCCTGGAACCAGCGGACTGTGCTCAGCACCGCTAAAGCTGCATGGACTGAGAGTCAGTGAGGAATAGTTCTTCAAAGAAAAAAAAAAAGTTATTAAAGCAGAAAAAAAAATGAAAACAGGTGCTGCTCAAGGAAAAATAACAAGTTTCCACCATTATCCCACTCCATTTGAGAGACCAATAAAGACTTTAGATAGCTTTAGACAGGTGGAGATCAGGAGTTCTGAACCCAACAGTGTGAGGCTCTGCATCCAGTAATCCAGGCTTCTAGTCAACTCCTGAGCTTGGACTTCAGATTTATTAGGTTGCTGCAAAAGTAGTTGCGGTTTTTGCCATTACTTTTAAAGATGGACTTTTCTCTCCTCTCTCTGCCTAAATTCCAGACTGGGCCACCTGCATATACCCAGAATCTTGCCTAGTTTAATATTCCCTCTCTGTAACTCAGGGATCAGAATCTCACCCTTGGACCCCAGCCTGGGTGCCTGGGGCCATATCACCTCTGACAACCTATTTACCCATCTACCTTCCTGCCAGGGTCTCCAAATGTCACCTCCTGGATTCCCCAATGACCCGCTCCACCTGCCTGAGTGACCTGACAGAGACGGCTGCCTTTTGATGAGAAACAAGACATTAGTATGGTCTTGTTGGTAAAGACAAGACATTGGTAAACAAGACATTTATAATAACTCAGACAATTCCTCCTTCCATTGGAAGATAGCCTGGCTCCATGGGGCTACTGGGACATGACAAGTTATGTTTAGCACTACTGTGTTTTGTTTCCTGGTTCTCAAGCTGTGGCAGAGATTCTTCAGGTTCTTACCCACCTCATTTCTTCTTCTTCCTGAGCACACAACTGGACTGTATTTCCCAGCCTCCCTTGCAGTTAGTAGTAGTCATGTGACTGAGTCTGGCCAATAAACTGAGCATAAGCAAGGCACCACTTCCAAGACTGGCCCAGTGAAACCTCCTACATGCTGTCTCCATTGTTTTTCCCCATCTCCCAGTTGATTAGAAAAATTCAAGTCCTAAGTGGGATCTGTACTAGTCAACTCAGGCTGCCATAACAAAACACCATCAACTAGGTGGCTTCAGCAACAGAGATTTATTTTCTCATAGTCCTGGAAGTTGAAAGTATGAAATTATGAGATCAGGACACAGTGGCTCACGCCTATAATCTCAGCACTTTGGGAGGCCAAAGTGGGTGGATCACCTGAGGTCAGGATTTCGAGACCAGCCTGGCCAACATGGTGAGATCTTTTCTCTAATTAAAAATATAAAAATTAGTTGGCATGGTGATAGGTGCCTGTAATCCCAGCTACTCAGGAGACTGAAGCAGGAGAATCGCTTGAACCCAGGAGGCAGAGGCTGCAGTGAGCCAAGATGGCACCACTGCACTCCAGCCTGGGTGACAGAGTGAGACTCTGTCTCAAAAAAAAAAAAGAAAAAAAAGAAAGAAAGAAAGTACAAGATCAGGGGGTCAGCATGTCAGGTTCTGGGGAGGGCCCTCTTCCTGTCTGGCTGACAGCCACCTTCTCACTGTGTTCCCACATTGGCAGACAGAGAGAGAGCACTGGTGCCTGCTCTAGCATCTTTTCTTATAAGAACACTACTCCCATCATGAAGACGCTACCAAGGTGACTTCCTCTAAATCTAATTAGCTCCCAAAGGCCCCATCTCTAAATTCCATCACACTGGGGTTCAGGGCTTCAACATATGAATTGGGGCGAGGAGAGCACAATTCAGTTCATAGCAGTGGTCCCTGAATGACCTGCATTCTATTACGTTGCAAGAAATACATTTTTATTGTGTAGAACACTGAGCTTTGGGGAGACCACTCATTACAACAGCTCATGTTATTCACCTTAACAGATGCATCAGATCAATCCTAGCTTCTATTCCCTCACCTTAGTGAATAGAGCTAAGCCCACCAGACCAGCAACTCCAAATGCACACGTGTGTGTGTCTGTGTGTGTGTTTTTCAGAGCCTCATGCTCTGCCAGCCAAGCTAGCTGGGTGCAAATTTGTGAAGAACATAAAATATGAGGTCTTACTACATCTATTCTTGCCCTCTTCTCCAATCACTTCCCCACACAGAATCCCAAGTGGCCCTTTACAATGCAAATGTAATTATATCACTCCCCTAATCAAAATCTTCAGCATCTGCCTCTTGCTCTTTGGAAATCTTCACCAGGGCAAATCAACACAGCCCCTGAACTGAACAAGCAGCTGTTGATCTGGCAGACGAGTTCTATTCTTTTTTAAATTCTTTTTTGAGACAAGGTCTGGCTTTGTCAGCAAGGCTGGAGTACAGTGGCATGATCACGACTCACTGCAGCCTCAACCTCCCAGGCTCAAGTGATCCTCCCACCTTAGCCTCCTGAGTAGCTGGGACTACAGGCACACACCACCACGTGTGGCTCATCTTTTAATTTTATTTTATTTTGTAGAGATGGGGTCTTGCCATGTTGCCCAGGCTGGTCTCACTCTCTCACCCTCAAGCAATCTTCCCACCTCAGCCTCCAAAAGTGCTAGGATTATAGGCACGAGCCACTGTGCCCAGTCAGATGAGTTCTTTTCAATCCCCATCAGATAGGCGAATCTCAAGCAGTTCAATTCACTTGGGACAGACAGTTGTACACATCTGAGGTCTAGCCCAGAGCTATAATAACTCTCCTGCTGTCTGTCACAACATAGTCCCAAGGGGCCTTGATCTTCTGGGCCTCCCACAGAACATCCCTCAGGTCCACTATATTGATGACGCCATGTCAATCAGACCTGGTGAGCAGGAAGTGGAAGATATCTGAACATTCTGGTGTGCCACAGGATGGTAGATAAATCCTACAAAGATCCAGGAACCTGTCACGTTGGTGAAGTTTTCCTTGCAGCCTAGTGGTCTGGGGCATAGAAAGACGTCTCCTCCAAGACAGAGGAAAGAATATTGGACCATGCACTTACTTACTTGTTTTTGTTTTGTTTTGTTTTGTTTTGACAGAGTCTCAGCTCACTGCAACCTCCCCTGCCCTGGTTCAAGTGATTCTCCTGCCTCAGCAACCTGAGTAGCTGGGATAACAGGTGCGCACCAGTGCACCCAGCTAATTTTGTATTCTTAGTAGAGACAGGGTTTCACCATGTTGGCCAGGCTGGTCTCACCTAACCTCAGGTGATCTGCCCACCTCGGCCTCCCAAAGTGCTGGGATTACAGGCATGAGCCACCGTTCCTGGCCTGCACCATGCACTTACTATCACTAAGAAAAACCTAGCATTGGTCAGGCACGGTGGCTCACACCTGTAATCCCAGCACTTTGGGAGGCCAAGGCAGGCAGATCATGAGGTCAAGAGATCGAGACCAGCCTGGCCAACACGGTGAAACCCCGTCTCTATTAAAAATACAAAAATTAGCTGGGCATAGTGGCACATGCCTGTAGTCCCAGCTACTCGGGAGGCTGAGGCGGGAGAATTGCTTGAGCCAGGGAGGCGGAAGTTGCAGTGAGCCAAGATCCCTCCACTGAACTCCAGCCTGGTGATAGAACGAGACTCCATCTCGGAAGAAAAAAAAAAGAAAAAAAGAAAAAAAGAAAAACCTAGCATTAGCAAGGTCTTTGGTGTTTTAGAGACAGCTCATACCATCCTTTGGGCTCCTGCTTCTTGCTAACTCAGAAAAAAAAATATTAGTTTTGAAGTAGACGTAGAGCGAAATAGAGCTTTGTAGTAGGTTTCAGCTGCAATACAAATGGTTCTGCAACCTGGGCCACGCAGCATAGAGCTATCTGGAGTGGAAAATGGCACCATGTGGAATCTCTGGCAAGCTCCACTAGAGAGTTACAACAAATACCCATAGGGTTCTGGAGCAAGGCCATGCCATCTGCAACAGAGAACTCTTCAACATTGGAAAAAGCAGCTCCTGGCATGCTACTGGGCCCTAGTAGAGATGGAGTATTTAACCACGGGATGCCTATTGTGAGCCAGTAATTGTCAGACCCACCAAGTCTTTAGCTTGAAAAGTACAGCAGAAATCCGTAGTACAGTGGAAACAGCACCTTCTGGGTCAGTCCTGGACAGGTCCAAAGTTCAATTAAGTTATAGAAAGATGTGACCCAGACCTATATGTTCCCTGCCTCATTGCTCTGATGCTCTTCCTCAGCTCATAGTTACATCCTGATGAAGGGTTTCATTTTTTTTTTTTTTTGAGACGGAGTCTCGCTCTATCGCCCAGGCTGGAGTGCAGTAGCATGATCTCGGCTCACTGCAAGCTCCACCTCCCGGGTTCACCCCATTCTCCTGCCTCAGCCTCCCGAGTGGCTGGGACTACAGGCACCCACCACCACGCCTGGCTAATTTTTTTTTTTTTTTTTTTTTGTATTTTTAGTAGAGATGGGGTTTCACCATGTTAGCCAGGACGGTCTCGATCTCCTGACCTCGTGATCCACCCACCTCGGCCTCTCAAAGTGTTGGGATTACAGGCGTGAGCCACCGCGCCTGGACAAGGGATTCTTATGTACGGTTGATGGAGAACGAGAGACCCCAAGCCAAATTTATGCATGAGATGTCTCCTCTGTTGGTGAAAGCTGAAAATGTCCTGCTGCTACACTAGATTCCCAGGCAGGGGCAGCTTAGGAAGGCTGGACAAGCTTTGGATGGTATACCTGGCCATCGATTTTGTGAGAAGAGAGAAGTTGCCTGACATGAGCGTATATGCAGACTTCTTGGCAGCGGTGAATAGCTTAAATGGTTGGCAGGGAGCCTTGAAGGAGTGAGATTGGAAGACAGGAGAACCTGAAGCAGAAGTACGTAGATAGATTTGTGGGAGAGGTGCCAACCGTGTGGATATTCAAGTCTCATGTCAATGCCCACCAGAGGGTATCTTCCAAAAGACAGCATTAAAGAACTGGGCGGACAGGCTGACTGGTTCAGTGGAGGCCCGCCAGGTTGCGTATCCAGCTGTAACTGTGTTGGCACAGTGGGTCCTTGAATAGACTAACCATGGTGGCACAGATGGAGGCTTGCTAAGAGCTCAGCAACACGGGCTCCCTTTCACCAAGACTAATCTGCTGGCCGGGCACAGTGGCTCATGCCTGTAATCCCAGTCCTTTGGGAGGCTGAGGAGGGCAGATTGCTTGAGCTCAAGAGCTCGAGACCAGCCCAGGCAACACAGCAAGATCCTATCTCTAGTAAAAATAAAAATTAAAAAATCAGCTGGGCATGGTGACACATGCCTGTAGTCCCAGTTACTCAGGAGGCTGAAGTGGGAGGATCGCTTGAACCCAGGAAATCGAGGCTGTAGTAAGCTGTGATTGCACCACTGCACTCCAGCCTGGATAACACAGTGAGACCCTGTCTCAAAAAAAAAAAAAAAAAAAAAAAAAAAGGCCATGTGTGATGGCTCATGCCTGTAATCCCAGCACTTTAGGAGGCTGAGGCAGGCGTATCACCTGAGGTCAGGAATTCGAGACCAGCCTGGCCAACATGGTGAAACCCAGTCTCTACTAAAAATATAAAAATTAGCTGGGTATGGTGGCGCACACCTGTAATCCCAGCTACTCAGGAGGCTGAGGCAGAAGAATCAGTTGAACCCAGGAGGTGGAGGTTGCAGTGAGCAGAGATCACACCACTGCTCTTCAGCCTGGGAGACAAACCAAGACTCTATCTAAAAAAAAAAAAAGGGGGGGCAACTTGGCCCCTCAAGGGACCATAGGCAATGTGTGGAGATACTTTGGGTTGTCATAATGGGGGAAGGGATGCTATTGGCGTATACTGTGTAAAGACCCAAGCATGTAGTTAAACATCCTACAACGCAAAGGACAGCCTCCCACAACAAAAGATTGTCCAGCCTCAAGGTTGAAGAACTATTAGACTAAAGCCTGTTGTGCCTTTTCTTTTTTTTTTTTTTTTTTTTTTTTTTTTTTGACGGAGTTTTGCTCTTGTCGCCCAGGCTGGAGTGCAATGGTGCGATCTCAGCTACTGCAACTTCCGCCTCCTGGGTTCAAGCGATTCTCCTGCCTCAGCCTCCCCAGTAGCTGGGATTACAGGTGCCCACCACCACACCCGACTAATTTTTTTTGTATTTTTACTAGAGACAGGGTTTCACCATGTTGGTCAGGCTGATCTTGAACTCCTGACCTCAGGTGATCCACCAGCCTCAGGCTCCCAAAGTGCTGGGATTACAGGCATGAGCTACCACTCCCAGCTCTTTTTTTTTTTTTAAGACAGGGATTTGCTCTGTCACCCAGGCTGGAGTGCAATGGTGTGATCATAGCTCACTGCAGCCTTGACCTCCTGGACTCAAGCAATCTTCCCACCTCAGCCTCCAGAGTAGCTGGGACTACAGGCACACACCACCATCCCTGGCTAATTTTGTAATTTTTGTGGAGATGAGTCTCGCTATGTTGCTCAGGATAGTCTTGAACTCCTAGGCACAAATGATCCTCCTGCTTCGGCCTCCTAATGTGCTGGGATTTCAGGTGTGAGCCACCCCACCTGGTCCTGTTGTGCTTCTCTGATGGCCAGTCCAGCCTTGTAATCATAGCGGTGATATTGAAGGCGATGTTCATCTTGTTCCCCAAGCGTGTGTCCGTGCTGTGGGGATAAGAATGTCATTTATCTAAACTCTTGCCACACTGGGGAGTATTAATTAGTTTACCCCCTGCTGGAGGCCAGGTGCTGGTATCCAGTAGAGGTCCTCCCGCAGAAAAGAGCAGACCACAAAAACACAATCTCATGGGAGTCCACTAGGGAGCAGCCATCAACAGCATCCACTTGTTAAAGTCGCTTCAAATCAAATGAAACTAAAGCTGGAAATCCACAGGCAGAAGGAAAACAGACCGTTATCTCACCCCTTATGCAAGAATGAACTCAAACTGGATTAAATATTTAAACATAAGATCTGAAACTGCAAAACCACTATAAGAAAATATAAGGGATAGAAAGGAGCAAAATAGTCCCGGTGCTGTAATCCCAGCACTTTGGGGGGCTGAGGAGGGCGGATCACTTAAGGTCGGCAGTTCGAGGCCAGCCTGGCCAACATGGTGAAATCTCTCTCTACTAAAAATGCAAAAATTAGCTGAACATGCCAAGGTGCATGCCTTTAGTCCCGGCTACTCAGGAGGCTGAGGTGGGAGGATCACTTGAACCCAGGAAGTCAAGGCTGCAGTAAGCCGAGATCACCCCACTGCACTCCAGCCTGGGCAACGGAGCCAGACCCTGTCTCAAAAAAATAAACAAAACATAATTTATATACAGTTGACCCTTGGACAACATGAAGGTTTGGGGCGCCAACCCTCCATGCTGTTGAAAATGCAAATATTATCTTCTGACTTCCCCAAAACTTAACTATTAATACTAATAGCCCACTGTTGACTGGAAATCTTATCAATAACATAGACAGTTGATGAATACATGTTTTGTATGGTAAATATAGCATATACTATATTTTTACAATATAGTAAGCTAGAGAAAATATTATTAAGAAAATCAAAAGGAAGAGAAAAGTTATTTACTATTCGTTAAGTAGATTATCATAAAGATCTCCATCCTTCCAAAAGTCTTTAAAAAAAAAGAAAAAAAATTGCCTCAAGTCTAGGAGTCTTGAAAAAGAATAATTTATTAAAAAAAAAGATCTTCATGCTGAGTAGACTGAAGAGGAGGAGGAAAAGGAGGAGTTAGTCTTACTGTTTCAAGGGTATTTTATGGTAGTAAATGACAAAATAGGCTACCGTCTACATATATTTTATGCATTCATGACATACTTATTTTTTAAATTTTTTCGATATTTCTAGGTTATGCAGTTTGTCTGCAAATTTCTTTTTTCCTTTTTCTTTTTCTTTTTTTTTTTTTTTTTTTTTGGAGGCAGGATCTCACTCTGTCACCCAGCCTGGAGTACAGTGGTGTGATCTCGGCTCACTACAACCTTCACCTCCTGGGCTCAAGTGATCCTCCCACCTCAGCCTCCCAAGTAGCTGGGACTACAGGCACACGCCACCATGCCCAGCTAATTCTTTAATTTTTTGTAAAGACAGGGTCTCAATTCGTTGCCCAGGCTGGTCTTGAACTCCCAGCCTCAAGCAGTTCTCCCACCTTGGCCTCCCAAAGTGCTGGGATTACAGACATGAGCCACCACACCTAGCCTAAGTTTTTTCAAATTATTGCAAATCTCCTAAACATGTTCCAATACATTTATTGAAAAAAATCCACGGACTCAAGCAGTTCAAACCCATGTTGTTCAAGGGCCAACTGCAGATAGATAGATAGATAGATAGATAGACAGACAGACATAATTTTGGTAGCATATTATACATTGGTTTTTACTGTGCTTTTCACTTATCTATATATATCTTGGACACCTTTCCACAACAGTAAATAGTATGCCATCTAATCCCTTTTTTTTTTTTTTTTTTTTTTGAGACAGAGTTTCACTCTTGTCGCCCAGGCTGGAGTGCAGTGGCGTGATCTCGCCTCACTGCAATCTCCACTTTCCGGGTTCCAGCGATTCTCCCACCTCAGCCTCTTGAGTAGCTGGGATTACAGGCATGTGCCATCACACTTGGCTGATGTTTGTATTTTTAGTAGAGACAAGGTTTCACCATGTTGGCCAGGCTGGTCTTAAACTCCTGACCTCAAGTGATCCACCTGCCTCAGCCCTCCCAAAGCGCTGGGATTACAGGCATGAGGCACTGTGCGTGGCCCATATATAGAATTGGGGTCTCCCCTTCCCCGGATCTCTCTTTTCCAGGATTCCCCCTGCATCGATCTGCAGAGACTATGTTTGTGCATACCCTGCCCTCTGGTTTTTCCACATAAAACCAGGTTTTCTTGCAGGGTTTAAGCTACTCCCAGACCTTGGCACAGACTTGCCCTGCCCTCAAAAACAAGGCACTCACCCGGCTTGTCCCAAGTGGCAGCACCACTCTAGCACCTGCCTGCTTGTGCTCACTCCTCCGTGCTTTCAGGTTTTCGCATTTTTTCCAGAGTTTACAGTTGTTATCTACACAGGGTTGATCCAGGATGGGAGTGAATTTTTGCCTTACTCTTTTTTTTTTTTTTTTTTTTTTTGAAGAATGGTCTTGCTATGTTGCCCAAGCTGGTCTCCAACTCCTGGGCTCAAACAATCCTCCCACCTCGGCCTCCCAAAGCACTGGGATTAGAGATGTGAGCCACCGCACCCAGCTTGCCTCACTCTTTAACTGCCACATTTCACCTTCAGAAATGTCACAACCCAGCTGGGCGTGGTGGCTCACACCTGTAATCCCAGCTACTTGGGAGGCTGAGGCAGGAGAATTGTTTGAATCCAGAAGGTGGAGGTCGCAATGAGTTAAGATTGTGCCACTGCACTTCAGCCTAGGTGACAAGAGCAAAACTCCATCAAAAAACAAACAAACAAACAAAAAAGTAAGAAAGGAAGGAAGAAACGACGGAAGGAAGGAGGGAGGAAGGAAGGAAGGAAAGAAAGGAAGGAAGGAAGAGAAAAATCACAACTCTTTGACCCTCCTGTCTTCAGAGCAACGGGTGGTATGGGCCATCAGATCCCAGATCATTTGAGCAATTTAAGATGGAGTGTGGTTTTGGTTTTTGTGTGTATTGACAAATAAAACACCGTCAGCGTGACCTTGGGAGAATCGCTTCACCTCAGTTCTCATTTATAAAGCTGAATGTCAATGAGTCTTTCCTTGCCGGCTTGTGCAGAAGTTCAATGGGATAGCACAGTGATGGTCGACGTTTTTGTGGCACTTACGGTGTACAGGTACTGCTGCTCAGGTACTTTATTCCCTGCCACAGCCCATCAGTGAGGTCCTGTGATTATCGGCTCCATTTGATGATGAGGACATGAAGGCACAGTGAGTTTACATGATTTGCTCAGTACCCTTCATGGAGTACGTGGTGGAGCTGGGATTTGAACCAAGGCCATGTGGTGCCTGCATCTGTGCACCTAATCATGTGGAACCTATAATGTGGGGTTTGTTTTGTTTTGTTTTGAAGAGTCAGTGTCAGGCCATGTGCAGTGGCTCATGCCTGTAATCCCAACACTTTGAAAGGCCAAGGAGGGCCAATAGCTCAAGCTCTGGAGTTCAAGACCGGCCTGGGCAACATAGTGGGACTCCCTCTCTACTAAAAATACAAAAATATAGCTGGGCGTGGTGGTGCACACCTGTGGTCTCAGCTACTTGGGAGGCTGAGGCAGGAGGATCACTTGAACCCAAAAGGTGGAGGTTGTGGTGAGCTGAGATCACACCTTTGCACTCCAGTCTGGGTGACAGAGCAAGACCCTGTCTCAAAAAAATAAAAATTGCAAAGAGCCAGTGTCTCACTCTGTTGACCAGACTAGAGTGCTGTGGTGCAATCATATTTCACTGCAGCCTCAAACTCCCGGGCTGAAGCGATCCTCCCGCCTCAGCCTCCCAAGTAACTGAGACTACAGTCATGCGCTACCACGCCCAGCCAAATGTGGTGCTTCTTCATCCTGGGTCTGCATCAGAATCACCTGGGCTTCCCTCAAAGACCTGCTGAATCAGAATCTCCAGCCTCTGTATTTGGAAAAATCTCCATGCCTTGGCATTGAGTCAGGGCTGAAATATGAATGTCCTTACCTCCTGGTCTCCCTTTTCCTGATTCACAGGGGAGGATTGCTGCTGCCAGCCTCTTATGGGCTCTCGACCAAGTTGCAGGCCTAGATTATTAGGGTAACCTCTGACCCATTCCTGATAGATCTATGTCACCAGCCTGAGCAACAGGTGGAACAGGCTCCAGGAGCTTCGGCAGGAAACGGCTGCCCCTGCCCCTTGGATCATCTATACCCGCCTGGCTGAAGCTGTAACTCTGGTCATGTGGCCTCTGGCAAAGATGCTATGAGCCGTGGTGTATGTCACCCAATCTCTACATTCTAAATAAACCACACCTGCCAACCCCACGCTCTCCTGCGCCCCTGCAATTTCCTGGAACCTCCCAGGATGCTCTTGATGATAATTACAGTTCAGTTGTAACTTGAAGGACTTAGGAACCCATGGTACCAATCATACTGAGAATCCTGAACATTAAAATGGGAGTGTCTTCAGTTCTCATACCCTTCTAGAACATTCCTTTCTCAAATCTAAATTCATTCACATGCCTTTTATGATCCTACACTATCTGACCCCTGCTCATCTGTCAGGCCTAAGCCCTGCCACTCCCCACAACTCCAACCCCAATAACCACACTTCATTTAGCCACATTGGCCTTTTGACTCTCCCCTCCCCCTCCTCTTTTTTTAGAGGCAGGGTCTTACTCTGTCACCCAGGCTGGAATGCAGTGGCATGATCAAAGCTCCTCACAGCCTCGACCTCCGGGGCTCAAGCGATCCTCCCACCTCAGCCTCCCAAGTAGCTGAGATTACAGGCAAGCACTAACATGCTCAGTTAATTTTTTAGTGTGTTTTTTTTTTTTTTTGAGACAGAGTCTCACTCTGTCGCCCAGGCTGGAATGCAATGGCACGATCTCTGCTCACTGCAAGCTCCACCTCCCAGGTTCATGCCATTCTCCTGCTTCAGCCTCCCAAGTAGCTGAGACTGCAGGCGCCCGCCACCACACCCAGCTAATTTTTTGTATTTTTAGTAGAGATGGGGTTTCACTGTGTTAGCCAGGATGGCCTCAATCTCCTGACCTCATGATCTGCCCACCTCAGCCTCCCAAAGTGCTGGGATTACAGGCATGAGCCACCGCGCCCAGCGAGTTTTTATTTTATAGAGACAGGGTTTCACTATGTTGCCCAGGCTGACCTCAAACTCCTGAGCTCCAGTGATCCTCCCACCTCAGCCTCCCAAAGTGCTGGGATTACAGATGTGAGCCACTGTGCCTGCCTAAATTTCTCTTGATCAAACCTCAGGGCCTCAACACTTGCTATTCACCCTACCAAGAATGTTTTTCCCCTAGAACTTCCCACAGCTAACTCTTTCTTGTCAATCAAATGTCAAGTCAAATGTCACCTCTTCATGGAGGCCTTTTCTGACCACCCAATGTTAAGTAACCCTTGCTCTGTGCCTCCCCATCACTCTCCATCTCACTACCCTGCTTTATTGTGTTCCCAGCAGCACTTATTGCATTCTAAAGCTGTTGTTGGCCAGGCACAGTGGCTCACACCTATAATCCCAGCACTTTGGGAGGTCGAGGTGGGCGGATCGCCTGAGGTCAGGAGTTCCAGACCAGCCTGGCCAACACAGTGAAACCCTGTCTCTACTAAAAACACAAAAATTAGCCGTGTGTGGTGGCTTGCACCTGTAATCCCAGCTATTCAGGAGGCTAAGGCAGGAGAATCGCTTGAACCTAGGAAGTGGAGGCTGCAGTGAGCTCAGATAGCGCCACTGCACTCCAGCCTGGGCAACAGAGGGAGACTCATCTCAAGAAAGAAAAAAAAAAAAAAGAGAAGGTCCTTGAATAATACATTGTTTCATTCAGCATCAGTGGTTTCACTATAACTCAATTGCCAGCCGGGGCCACTATCTGGAATTCGCACATTCTCCCCACATCTGCATGGGTTACCTCATTAAATTTCCTCCGACATCGCAAAGCTGTGCCTGTTTGGGGAATCGGACATCTACATGGTCCCAATGTGAATGAGTGTGTCTTGAGTGTGCCTTGTGATGGAATGTGTCTTGCCGGGATGGCGTCGCATCACGCACCCTGGGCTGCCAGGACAGGCTCAGGCCACACGAGACCCCGAACTGGAATAAACAGGAAAATAACAATCTTACATGTTTTTCTTAATCTTTCTTAAAAGTATGTATAGCTCACATTCATTTCAATGTTCAATAGGAGAAGTGTGTTGGTCTTTATTTAGAAGTTTGGTGATGTTTTTGTGATCAGAAATGTGCCGTAGGAATCTAACTCTTGTTAATATCAATAAACCTATGGTAAAACTGGTTTTGTTATGTGTTGTTTCGCTTAAAGTCACAATTTCCAATAACCTGTTAATGACATTAGGTGAGGACTTACTGTGCCTGAGATGGGCACTGGTGTGACAGACACCATTAAGAGCACCTAACAGGAAGGGCGAGCTCACTCCGAGTTTGAACCCTGACTCTATCACTATTAGTGGGTGCCCTGGACCCACCTCTGGGGTATATAACCTGAGGCTTCCTTCTGTGAGCCCGGGGTTTCTTCCTCTGTAAAACAGGGAGAAGAATCAGGCCTCCTTCACCAGGTCATCACAAGCATAAGTGAGATAGTACCTGTTAAGCCTGTAGTACAGCACAGGCCTATAGGACCAGCAACCCCAGTTGCAGAGTCGGGGAGAGGAGGGAGGGGCAGATATTTGCCGGCAGCATCACTCACAGAGCCTGAGAGATGACCTAGGTAAGCAAAGGCTTCCCCGTGTGCACTCCGTCCAGGGAGGCTCAGCGGTGCAAGGGGAGATTCCAGGCCAGCGCTCTGCTTTAATCTATCAAGCTCGTCACTGCTGCAGAAGCCAGATAGAACCACTTATCAAGAGTCATTCTGGGGCCCCACAAATAATTCCCCAACCCCTGCCACGAGCTTAGGGAAGACACAGGTGAGGCAGACAAGGTCTGTGCCCTCTGGGAATTTTATCTCAAAGCAGAGACAAGATAAAAACAAAGATACCAGGAGACTCGCTGTTGCAAGGGGATATGTTGGTCTGTTTACAGAGGGCCAGCTCTGCTCCTGTTCTCCACGGGAAATGTTAGCTACAGGCAGTAAAATGGAGTCAGTGGAGTGGGGGAGACACTGCTCTCCCCGGCAAGACACATCCCGTTTTCTTGGAGGTTTTGATGTTGTTTTGTTTGTTTGTTTTAGACAGAGTCTCGCTCTGTCACCCAGGCTAGAGTGCAGTGGCAAGATCACAGCTCATTGCAACCTCCACCTCCTGGGCCCAAGTGATCCTCCCACTTCCATCTCCCGAGTAGCTGGGACTACAGACATGCACCAACACATCCAGCTAATTTTTGTATTTTTTGTGGGAACGGGGTCTCACTGTTGCCCAGGCTGGTCTCAAACTCCTGGGCTCAAGCACTTTGGCTTCCCAAAGTGCTAGGATTACAGGTGTGAGCCACGGTGCCTGGCCTCTGGTTTAGTTTTGTTTTTAAAACGTAACTTTTTGTTGTTGTTGTTGTTGTTGTAGAGACAGCATCTCACCTTATTGCCCAGACTGGTCTCGAACTGATGTCAAATAATCCCCCAACCTCGGCATCCCAAAGCACTGGTATTACAGGCATGAGCCACCGCATCCAGCTCACATCCATTTTAAATGATGGTTCCTGTGTGACCTCAACTCTCTAAACTTCATTGCGTCATCTATAAAATGGGGATAACATTGGGATGGATTCACAGTGTTGCTGGGAGGATTTAAGAATTCAATGCAGTAAAAAGTGTTTGGCTCAGGGTATGGTGAACAGAAAATGCATGGTAAATGCAAGCAGTTGTTGTTTTGTTGGTGTTAGGTTTACCAAGTGGGAAACACTTCAGAGAAACATGCCACATGAATGTATGTCCCAAACAACCTCTAAGTGGTGCTTGTGTACCAGGCACGGTCATTAAATTGCCTTAAAAACTCTATGAAGGACTGAGCACAGTGGCTCATGCCTGTAATCTCAGCACAGGTGGGAGGATAGCTTGAACTCAGGAGTTTGAAACCAGCCTGGACAACATAGTGAGATCCCACCTCTACCAAAAAAAAAAATTAGCTGGGTGTGGTGGCATGAGCCTGTAGTCCCAGCTACTTGGGAGGCTAAGGGGGGAGGATCACCTGAGCCCAGGAGGTCAAGGCTGCAGTGAGCTGTGGTTGCACCACTGTACTCCAGTCTGGGTGACAGAATGAGATCTTGTCTCAAAAACAAAACAAAACCAAACAAAAACAGCTGTATGAGGAAGGTACTTTTGTTATCTTTCATATCATTTTTTTAACACATAACATAAAATTTATTCTCACAACCATTTTTAAGTGCACAGTTCAGTAGTATTAAGTATATTGACATTGTTGTGCAACAGATCTCTAGGTTTTTTTGTCTTGCAAAACTGAAACTCTGTATTTTTTGAATACCATTTCCCCATTTCCTTCTTCCCCACCCCTCACTGCCAGTCCCTGGCAACCACCATTCTACTTTGTTTCTAGGAAGGGACTATTTTAGCCCTGTTTCACAAATCAACAAACTGAATCCAGCTACATAATTTGAGGGACTCAGAGTAAAATAAAAACATTAAAAAAAATTTTTTTTTTTTCTGAGATGGAGTCTCACTCTGTCACCCAGACTGGAGTGCAGTGGTGCAATCTCAGCTCACTGCAACCTCTGCCTCCCAGGTTCATGCAATTCTCCTGCCTCAGCCTCCCGAGTAGCTGGGATTACAGGCACACGCCACCACGCCCGGCTAATTTTTGTATTTTTAATAGAGATGAGGGTTTCACCATGTTGGTCAGGCTGGTCTTGAACTCCGGACCTCAAGTAATCCGCCAGCCTTGGCCTCCCAAAGTGCTGGGATTACAGGCGTGAGCCACTGTACCCAGCCCCCAGTGTTTAAACTGCTCTAAAGAAGGTCAAGACAGTGACAGTAGAGCATTAACTGAAGCACAGAGCCTTTCTGAATAGTCACACAGGGCCGGTGAAGCCGACCCTGGAGAAAACCACGGGCCAGAGAAGTTGTATAACTTTCCCAAGGTCACACAGCAAGTGCTGGAGCCAGGATTCAAGCCCAGCCTCTAAAATGACATGACTCCCTTTACTTATTGAAAACTCCCTGCAGGCAGGGGCTTTGATCTTATCACCACCGATTGCCTGGCTCCCTCTCAGGGCTTGTCACACATTGGCATTCATGACGTATTTCATATTTGGAGGAATGAATGAGTAGGTCACATTCACCCAAGAGCCAAGCAGCTTCTCGGAGGCTCTTTTGTTTTGCCTTGGCTCTGGCACAAGTAACACTCCCATTTCTGCCCCTCCTTCATGTTTACTTAAAGCCTTGAATTCCTAGAAAAAGCAAGACTGGCGTGCCTGTCTACATGTAATGGCCACACGCCGGACACTTTTATGAGGCTCCACCTTTCCAGAGCATTCCTAGCCTCTGAGTCCCACTTTGATGGGGTGGAATGAAGCTAGAGGACATGAGATAATGGAAGGTCACTGATGGCATACCTCACTCCAGGCCCCCACATCACCTGAAGTCTGATGGCCAAGTCCCTGGTCTGATCCTAGTGCAAGGAAACTAGAACCAACTCATTAAAACAGAAGCAAAAAATGGGTTTTATTTGTGGTTACGGCATTAAGTGAAAAAACAGCTAATGCTGCTGGGCACAGTGGCTCAGGCCTGGAATCCCAGCACTTTGGGAAGCAGAGGCAGGAGGATCACTTGAGCCCAGGAGTTTGAGACCAGCCTGGGCAATATAGTGAGAACCCATCCCTACAAAAAATTTAAAAATTAGCCGGGAGCGGTGGCACGTGCCTGTGGTTCCAGCTACACAGGAGGCTGAGGCAGAAGGATCGCTTGAGCCGAGGAGGTTGAGGCTGCAGAAAGCTGTGGTTGTGCCACTGCACTCTATCCTGTGCAACACAGCAAGACCCTGTCTCAAAAAACAAACAAACACACACACACACACACACACACACACAAACACCACCAGCTAATGCCATAACCGTAAATAACTAGATCAGCCAAAATTAATCTAGTTTAATCTAATTAGAGTAATCTAATCTTAACTAGATTTAGGGAGCTAGCCTAATTATTGTTTCTTTGAAAGGAACTACATTTTTCTGTCTGAATGTTTATAAGATGTTTTGCTGGCAGTCGGTTCGGGTGAGGGGAGAGAAGGAAACTCAGGAAAACATAAATGAATTAACCATAATCCTAATGTCATAACACCTCATCATCATTGCCCTAGGCATGACTCTCTGTTAGTTTAATTATTTTTTCTTTATGTATTTATGGTAAAATAATGAACACTTGTAAACTCACTCACTCACCCAAGAACAACATCATTACCAACAACTCACATCTCTGGGAGGGGACTTGGAGGGAGCAAATGGTTTCCTCCTATCTCATCTTTCTGTCTCAGAGGTAATCACCATCCTGAATTTTGTTTTTTGGGGGGGGAATTTGTTTGTTTGTTTGTTTTTGAGACATAGTTTCACTCTTGTTGCCCAGGCTGGAGTACAGTGGCACGATCTCAGCTCACCACAACCTCCACCTCCCGGGGGGTTCAATGATTCTCCTGCCTCAGCTTCCCAAGTAGCTGGGATTGTAGGCAGGCGCCACCATGCCCAGATAATTTTGTATTTTTAGTAGAGACGGGGTTTCTCCATGTTGGTCAGGCTGGTCTTGAACTCCTGACCTCAGGTGATCTGCCTGCTTCGGCTTCCCAAAGTGCTGGGATTACAGGCATGAGCCACTGCGCCCAGCCTTTTTTTTTTTTTTTTTTTTTCTGATACAGAGTCTCACTCTGTCACCCAGGCTGCAGTGCAGTGGTGCAATCTCAGCTCATTGCAGCCTCCGCTTTCTGGGTTCAAGCAATTCTCCTGCCTCAGCCTCCAGAGTAGCTGGGATTACAGGCAAGTGCCACCACACCCCACTGATTTTTGTATTTTCAGTAGAGACAGGGTTTCACTATTTTGGCCAGGCTGGTCTCGAACTCCTGACCTCTAGAGATTTGCCTGCCTCGGCCTCCCAATGAATGTAATTACATAGAGTTTAGGAGTGTTCAAATTTGCTAGAAAATGCCAAATTGTTTCCCAAAGTGATTGTTCCAATATATATCCCACCAGTTCCAATATATATCCCATCACTGGGATACATCCCCCACCAGTGATGGGATGTATATTGGAATAATCACTTTGGGAAACAATTGGTCTGGTCTCCAACTCTCACACATGGTATTGTCAAACTTTTAAATTTTGCAAATTGAAAGAGTTTTGAATTAAATGAATAGTGGGAAAACAATGGATTTTTCAGATCAATTTTCAGAAAATCTATTCATATGATGACTTAATTTATTACTTTACATTTCTACAAATTGAATTTATTTTTTTCTTTTGGGAGACAGGATCTCATTTAGGCCTGGTGCAGTGACTCACGCCTGTAATCCCAGCACTTTGGGAGGCCAAGCAGGCAGAGCACTTCAGGTCAGGAGTTGGAGACCAGCCTGGCCAACATGGTGAAACCCCATGTCTACTAAAAATACAAAAATTAGCTTGGCGTGGTGGCTCATGCATGTAATCCCAGCTACTCAGGAGGCTGAGGCAGAAGAATTGCTTGAACCTGGGAGGCAGAGATTGCAATGAGCCAAGATCACACCACTGCACTCCAGCCTGGGCAACAGAGGGAAATTCTGCCTGAAAACAAAACAAAACAGAACAAAACAAAACAAAACAGGGTCTTGCTCTGTCTCCCAGGCTGGAGCGGAGTGGCAAGATCATAGTTCACTGCAACCTCAACCTCCTGGGCTCAAGTGATCCTCTCACTTTGGCCTCCCAAGTAGCTGGGACTGCAGGTGCATACCACCACGCCCTGCTGATTTTTTAATTTTTGGTAGAAATGGGGGTCTCTTTATGTTGCCGAGGCTGGTCTTGAACTCCTGAGCTCAAGCGATCCTCTCACCTCATCTTCCCAAAGTGCTGGGATGACAGGCTTGAGCCATCATACTTGCTGAAAATTCTTTAAAAGGCTGCTGAGAAGGCAAAACAAAAAGCAGTCAACTATAATACTGTAAAAATCTTCTAAAAACTAAAATCATCCCATCTGATTAAACCATCATAAAATATAGTAAAAAAAAAACAAACTTTTGGTAAATGTTGTAAGTTCAGCTAGTCATTTATCAAACTGGAATGGCTGAAAAATATTTAGAAAAAGGGTCAGTAAGTGGCTCCAGTGGCGCAATCGGTTAGCGCGCGGTACTTATAAGAAAAAGGGTCAGTAAACTTTTTCTGTAAAGGGCTAAATAGGAAATATTTCACATTCCATGAACTATTATTCTTCTTTGCTTTTTTTTTTTTTTTTTAACCCCTTTAAAATTTTAAGAAATGCCGGGAGTGGTGGCTCAATCCCAGCACTTTGGGAGGCTGAAGTTGGGAGACTGCTTGAGCCTAGGAGTTCAAGACCAACCTAGGCAACATAGCAAGACTCCTGTTGCTACAAAAAATACAAAAAAAAAATTAGCCAGCCATGTTGGCACACGCCTGTAGTCCCAGCTACTAGGGAGGCTAAGGGAAGAGAACTGCTTGAGCTGAGTAGTTTGAATTTACAGTGAGCTATGGTTGAACCACTGCACTCTACCCTGGATGACAGAGAGAAACTCTCACACAGAAAAAAACAAAAAACAAAAATAAAACATGAAATTTGAAAATCGGTGCTATTGGAAGAATAGTACGGGTTACTTTTGGGGGAAATGATTTTCAGTGAATTATTATACTTTTTTATTATTATTATTTGAGACAGAGTCTCGGTCTGTGGCCCAGGCTGGAGTGCAATGGCGTGATCTTGGCTCACTGCAACCTCTGCCTCCAGGGTTCAAGCAATTCTCATTCTTCAGACTCCCAAGTAGCTGGAATTACAGGTGTGCACCACCATGCCTGGCTAATTTTTGTATTTTTAGTAGAAACAGGTTTTGTCATGTTGCCCAGGCTGGACTTGAACTCCTGGCCTCAAGTGATCCACCTGCCTCAGCCTCCCAAAGTGCTGGGATTGCAGGCATGAGCCACCATACCCAGCTGAATTATTATACTTTTAATCCAAAAAACACAGTTGACTATTTGGAGAAAAAAAATGTTAATCCATGAGAAAACAGAAGACTTATCAAATGACAGGTGCTGAGACATTTGGATATCCATATGTGGAAAGTAAAATGAAACAGAACCCGCAGTTCATGCCATAAACAAAACTGAACTCAGCTAGACAAAAGAATTAAATATGAATGGTAAACTTAAAAGCTTTTAGAATAGACTAAATGCACTGCCTATAAAGGAACATCTTTTAAATTTGACATTATACTTAAACATTTCTATTCATCAACGTATATCTAAACTAACAACTAAAAAATGAAAAAGGAATGATGGACTTACAAAAATCACTATTTTGCAACTGCCATAGTAATCATTGTTCAGGTAGGACTCTTCAATGAATGCTAGACTGAGTGAAAAGTTGATGAGGAACAAGGTCTTCAAATAGTCTCAAAGTATCTCCCCACAAATTACTTATTAATTACAAAGGGGTAATATCTGTAGAGTGGATAAAACCAGCAAAACAACCTTGTTTAAAAATCAAAAATAGGTTGGGTGTGGTGGCTCATGCCTCATGCAAATGTAATTATCTAATTGCAATGCGTGGTCCAGGATTGGATCAAAGGCCAGAAAAAAAAAGAGACAAATTACATTAGTGGGTGGCAAAATTCAAATCTGAACTGTGGATTGGATAATAGTTCTGGATCAATGTTACATCTCTGAATTTTGATAAATGTAATGTAATACATAAATAAACAAATAAATAAATAATGTAATAAATAAATGTAATGTGTAAGAGAAAATGTCTTTGTTCTCAAAATCCCAAGCTTTGAGAGGCCTAGGCAGGAGGACTGCGTGAGTCTAAGAGTTTGAGGTTGCAGTGAGCTACAATTGTACCAGCCTGGGCAACAAAAGGAGACTCTGTCTCTGAAAAGAAAAAAATAAATAAAAATAACATCATCAATAATAAGTAGCCATCACGGACTCCCTGCTGCAATGATTCCCTGAGGAGGACACATCAATTCTGTGGTTTTTCTGCCAGGTATTCAAACTCTAAATCCAACTATGTGGAAACATTAAACCAAATCAAGATACATAAATATACATGAATTATCCCATACTCTTCAAAAATATCAAAAGACTACTGGGTGTGGTGGCTCATGCCTGTAATCCCAACACTGTGGGAGGCTGAAAAGGGAGGATTGCTTCAGGCCAAGGGTTCAAGACCAGTCTGGGCAACATAGCGAGACTCTTTGTCTCTACAAAGAAATTAAAAATTAGCCAGGCGTGGTGGCACATGCCTTAGTCCCAGCTACTCGGGAGGCTAAGGAAGAAGGATGACTTGAGCCAGGGAGTTTGAGGCTGCAGTGGTCATGCCACTGCACTCCAGCCTCAGTGACAGAGCAAGCCCCTGTCTCGGAAAAAAAAAAAAATTCAGAAGACAAAGGCTAACAAAATGTTTCAGACTAAAGGAGATTTGAGAGACATGGCAACTAATTGCAATATGTGATCCAGGAATGGCTCAAAGACCAGAAAAAAAAAAAAAGAGAGATAAATTACATTAGTGGGTGGCAAAATTTGAATCAGAACTGTGGATTGGGTAATAGTTCTGTATCAATGTTACACCTCTGGATTTTGATAAGTGTCATGTGTAAGATAAATGCCTTTGTTCTCAGGAAATCTACATGGATTTTTTTTTAGGGATAAAGAGGCGTGGTGTCTGCAAAATCCTTTCAGAGAGATCCAGATATACCTATATGAAGAAGAGCAGGGGACAAATGGTTAACTAAAAAAAAAAAAATGGGGCCAGGCACGGTGGCTCATGCCTATAATCCCAACACTTTGGGAGGCCAAGGGGCGGGGGTGGGGGGGCAGACCACTTGAGGTTAGGAGTTTGAGACCAGCCTGGTCAACATGGCAAAACCTCTTTTCCACTAAAAATACAAAAAATTAGCTGGACATGGTGGCTCATACCTGTAGTCCCAGCTGCTTGGAAGGCTGAGACATGAGAATCGCTTGAACCTGGGAGGTGGAGGTTGCAGTGAGCCGAGATGGCGCCTTTGCACTCCAGCCTAGGTGACAGAGTGAGACTCTGTCTCAAAAACAAAAAAAAAGGGCTGGGACAAGACGGGGCATGGTGGCTCATGCCTGTAAACCCAGCACTTTTGGAGGCTGATGGGGGAGGATCACTTGAGCCCAGGAGTTTGAAACCAGCCTGGGCTACAGAGTGAGATCCCATCTCTACAAAAAAAAAAAAAAAAAAAATTACCTGGGTGTGGTGGCTGGAGCCTGTAGTCCCAGCTACTCGAGAGGCTGAAGTGGGAGGATTGCTTGAGCCCAGGAGGTCAAGACTGCCCTGAGCTATGACTGTGCCATTGCACTCCAGTCTGGGTGACAGAGCGAGATTCTGCCTCTAAAAAAAAAAGGGAAAAAAAAACCAAAATGGGAAAAAATGTAAACAATTGCTGAATCCGAGTAAAGGGTACATAGAAGTTTCTTATGTTCTTGCTGCTTATCCATAAGTGTGAAAAACTCCAATTTGAAAAGGCTGTATGACTTCATCTATGATTCCAACTATATGACATTCTAGAAAAGGCAAAACTAAGGAGACAGTAAATAAATCAATGATTGCTTGGGGTCTGGGGTGGAAGGGAGGGTTGGGGAAACAGTAGCATAGGAGAGCCAGGGTAACACCTTATTAATTAATTAATTTATTTATTTATTTATTGAGACAGAGTTTCACCCTTGTCACCCAGGCTGGAGTGCAATGGCTGGATCCCAGCTCACTGCAACCTCTGCCTCCCAGATTCAAGTGATTCTCCTGCTTCAGCCTCCTGAGTAGCTGGGATTACAGGTCCATACCACCACACCCAGCTAATCTTTGTATTTTTCATAGAGATGGGGTTTCAACACATGTTGGCCAGGCTGGTCTTAAACTCCTGACCTCAGGTGATCCACCTGCCTCGGCCTCCCAAAGTGCTGTGATTACAGGCATGAGCCACTGCGTCCGGCCAGTGTCACCATTTTAAAACAGACACCATCTTAAAACTAGCAAGGCACATTCCCTGCTGGTCACGGCTCATGGTCATAAGATGTTTACAACTGAAGAAACAGCTTAGTAATGCCTGCAAGGACAAACTCCTCCAACAACAAAATGTCCAGATGTCCCGATCTCTTATAACAATATATGCTTTTACAATCATTATAGTCATGCTTTTTGATATACTTACGCACTAAAACGCCAAGGATAACTTTCTTTAAATCAACAAGGTAATAAATTTTGTTATGCTGCCAGCCTACTAGCACATAGACACAGCTTAGCTTTTACATAGATAAGACCCTATATTAGAAGAGTTTAAAATAAAGACAGTGCATTCCTCCTGTTGCTTTCTGAGGATGCCCTACTCTGCAATGAAGTAGCTTTTAATACACTATCTCTTCTCACTGCACTCTGAGACTCATCCTTAATTCTTTCCTGTGCCAGATCCAAGAAACTTATCTTGAGGTCTGGATGGGGATCCCTTTGTCAGCAACAGGAAGGAGGGATGACTAGGAAGGACACAGGGGAATTTTTATATGTCACTATACATTTGCCAAAATCCACAGAATGTACAACACAAAGGGTAACCCCTAATATGAACTGTGGACTTTAGTTAATAATGTATCAATACTGACTCATCAATCATAACAAATATATGACATCAATGCAAAATGTTAATAATAGTGGAAACTGTATGACGGGAGAGGGGTATATGGGAACCCTATACTTTCCACTCAATTTTTCTGTGAACCTGAAACTGCTCTAAAAAAGAGTATATTATGTACCAACAAAAATTAAACATTAAAAAAAATTAAAATAAGGCTGGGCATGGTGACTCACACCTGTAATCCCAGCACTTTGGGAGGCCGAGGCAGGCGGATCACTTGAGGTCAGGAGTTTGAGACCAGCCTGGCCAACGTGGTGAAACCCCGTCTCTACTAAAAATACAAAAATTAGCCCGGCATGGTGCTGAACTGTAATCCCAGTGACTCGGGAGGCTAAGGCAAGAGAATCGCTTGAACCCAGGAGGCGGAGGTTGCAGTGAGCCGAGATTGTGTCACTGTACTCCAGCCTGGACAACAGAGCGAGATATATATTTTGTCCCTTTTCTATTTATTTATTTATTTATTTTTGATACAGGGTCTCACTCTGTCACCCAGGCTGGAGCACAGTGGCACAATCACAGCTCATTGTAGCCTCAACCTCCCAAGCTCAAGCAATCCTCCCACCTCAGTCTCCTGAGTAGCTGGTACTATAGGCATGCGACACCGCGCCTGACTAAGTTATTAATTTTTTGTAGAGATGGGTTTTTGCCATATTACCCAGGCTGGTCTCAAACTCCTGGGCTCAAGTGATCCTCCCGCCTTGGCCTCCCAAAGTGCTAAGATAACAGGTGTAAGCCACCACTTATGGACTCTTTATTAACAATATACTTCACAATGAAAAAGGGAATACAATGATCTTCATTCTATATTATACCCTATACACCAAAAAAAAAAATCAAATTGATTATGGAGTTTAAAATCATGAAGCTATGTATAAGCTAGAAGGAAATATAGCAAAAAAAACTAAGGTGAGTGCTGAGTGGGCTACAAGCCATTTCTCAAAGCAAAAGCAAAAACCATAAAGGGAAAAAGGTCAATGGACTTTTATTTGTTTGTTTGGAGACAGGTTCTCCCTTTGTTGCTTAGGCTGGAGTGCAGTGGCACAATCATAGCTCACTGCTGCCTCAAACTCCCCGGCTCAAGCTATCCTCCCACCTCAGCCTCCTAAAGTACTGGTATTACAGACATGAGCCACAGCACCCTGCCGGTCAATGGACTGTATTACATAAACTGCAAAAAAATAAAAAATACCCCAACAACTGTAGGCTGAAATATTAAATAAAATAGAAAGGCAACATAAAAGCAATCAACTCTCTGGAGAAAATACATTGTGATGTAAGGGACGTATCTACCTTCTGTGAATTGGACTGACAACACAGAGGCTTAGAATTTGGGTTTTTTTTTTTTTTTTTTTTTTTTTTTTTGAGATGGAGTCTCCCTCTGTTGCCCAGGCTGGAGTGCAGTGGCAAGATCTCGGCTCACCACAGCCTCCGCCTCCTGGGTTCAAGTGATTCTCCTGCCTCAGCCTCCCTAGTAGCTGGGATTACAGGTGTGTGCCAGTGAGCCAGGCTGATTTTTGTATTTTTAGTGGAGACAGGGTTTCACCATGTTGACGAGGCTGGTCTTGAACTCCTAACCTCAGGTGATCCACCCACCTCGGCCTCCCAAAGTAATGGGATTACAGGTGTGAGCCACCATGCCTGGCCTTGTTGGTGCATTTTTAAGATTATATTCAATATACAAGCATAGAACAGCTTCTGTGGGACCAGGCACAAGCTCAGGCCTGTAATCCCAGCACTTTGGGAGGCCAAGGCGGGAGGATTGCTTGAGGCCATGAGTTTGAGACCAGCGTGGGCAGCATAGTGAGGCTCTGACACTACTGAAAAAACTAAAAATTAGCCGAGCATGTTGGCACAAGCCTGTAGTCCCAGCTACTCAGGAGCCTGAAGCAGGAGGATTGTTTGATCCCAGGAGTTCAAAGTTACAGTGAACTGTGATTGCACCACTGCACTCCAGCCTGGGTGACAGAGCAAGACCCAGACTCCAAAATAATACTACTAATAATTAAACAAACAAAAAGAGAACAGCCTTCATGAAATAGATCTCATTCCAACTTCCTGACCTTGAGTAGTTCACTACAGACAGCAGGCAGGCAGCGCTCCTTGGATCTCCCAATTCCGCTTGCTGGAACTGAACTTTTGACATAAGAAAATAAGTTAAGGGGTTTACTAACTGTCTATGGTCAGTGGTATGAGGCTATACTGGGTTTGAGAATGACAAAGGTTTGAAATCCTGGGACCTGGGAGCTCCATAATTGTTACATTATGAGAAGCTTAGACAGGAATGCTTCATTCACCGTAGTATAGTACAAAAGGCTTTTTCAGGGCTTACAAAAATATTGGTAGGGGAGAAAAGCGGCAGGGAGAACAGCTCCATATTACCCAAAGAAAACGGCAAAATTTACAATTCAGCTCACTGAAGAGAAAAGAAAATAAAAAGATTTTTTTTTAAAAAAAAAAAGAAAACTGCAAAACGAAGATTAGTAAAGGAATTCAGTGAAATGGACCAAATGTAGCATTGTGTCAATTAGTCAGGCAACTCAAGTCATAGGCTTATTGCGGGTGGTGAATGCATTTTGACCTGTTTGATGTGATATGAAGTGAGGCCTCTGTAAGTGAGAATACCAAGGTTGAACAAAGTTTTTGGCGGATGAGAACAATTGGACCAATCGACAACATTCTTTCCAAGGACATCCCCCTGCCAGATTAGGTTATGATCCACTGTGTCATATCCTGAGGGTGTGGCCCCCTTTGAGATCCATGATGCACCAGGCTGATTAAATTATGCATTCAGTATATAAAGGAGTCGGCTGAAGACGGGCGAAAGGAACAGACTCACCGCTTCGAAGTGAATTTCATGCTGGTGTGCAGTTTTCTCGTCGAGTTTTTCTCTCGCTAGAGACAGCCCTCGCCCTTTCATTCATACAGAGGCTTTTAAGAAAAAGCAACCAACCTGAAGAGGACCTGGCAGCAATACGTTTTTGTTGAGTTAACAAAGAGGTAAAAGTGGAAGAAACTTGTTATATATGAAAAGTACTGATGTGTGTGGTTGAGTTAAATTGTAATGGTGTCTCTAGCGCTGCCCTTGACTACGGCCAAAATTTTATTGCCACGACATCTCTACGGATCACGTAAAAATGTATCCAGTTATTCAGCACGTATTTATTGAGCACCTACTATGTTCTAAGAGCTGAGGATACAGCAAAAACAAATATAGAGATAAGATCCCTATTGTCAGCTGAAGGTAGGGGTTGGGGGAGATAGATAATTAAAAAGTAAATGTATAACTGTCAACTATCTGCAAGTGCTAGGAAGAAAAGACTAAAGGGATAGAGAAAGATCGCCATCTTATTTTAAAAAGATGGCCTTAGGAAGGCTTTTCTGGCAGGATGATGATTAATTTTAAATCAAGTTCAGTAAGAATTTGGAGTGTGCTTGCAGGAAGTCCCTGGGAAACTCTGCTACTTCTTGGCTATAGGATCTTATTCTCAGTTGCCTACATTCACTGAGCCTAGCCTGTAAAATTCAGAGAGGATGAGGAACATGGATTGTAAACGATAATGACTATCGTTTATGAATGTAATTTTATTATGATTTTTTCTGAATGTAATAACGTCCCTGTGCCCAAAGGAAAAAAAAAATTCAAATCTACTGAGGGGGTTCTTGTTACTGTTCCTGGCATTTGCGCTTAGGAATGGAATTGGGACCCTGCCACTGAGCAGGCATCCCCTTCTGCAAATTCAGAAAGTACATGATTGCTAGCTTCAGTTCCATCATCTATAAATCGGAAATAATGTCATGTTGACCACGTAGGGTTTTTGTTGTTAAATTGACATTTATTGAGCTACAGCTATTAATATTTCGGTGCATTGAGCCATGTCAAGGCACCGGCATGGTCTTAGACTATGGATTTATGTGCATTTATTTAATCCATAACAACCAAGTAAACCAAGTACTATTTTTAATGGCATTTTACAGCCAAGGAGACCCAGGCACAGAGGGGTTAAATCTAGAGCCCCACATCTAGGGATCCAACCCAGACAACGTGGCTGCTGAGCCTGGCAATGTTATTATGCGATCAGCCCTGTGCCTAGCACATAGTAAGAGCTCAATAAATCCGTATGGTGCTAGTGGCTGTTATCAGTTCTTGGCAGCGGCTGCTCCACGATTTCCACTTGTGAAGAGTATAAGGTAGCCAGTTTATTGGAAGCAGCAACTAGGGAGCGCTTGCATAGCAACCACAGTTTTCTGCTTAGCAACCATAATGCTCACTTAAATTGGGAGGCTTAGAGGAGCTGACAGGGCCTGTGGGGAAGGGGGAGTTAGCCGGCCACCCCTAGGCAAGCCATTTTGCAGGGGAAACTGCACGCAGCCCCAGCAAGGCGAGCTCTCCCCACCGAGCCTCCCTGTGAGCCGGTCCTCCTGACGCGCAACCCCCCTCCCTTTTGAAGCAGATGGTTCCTCCTGTTGTCCCTGCTCTTTCAGTTTCCGCGCTCTGGAGTCACAAAGCGCGGGGTCACGTGGGCGGGCCGTGCGCTTTGTGACGACAGCCGCCCCGCCTCTCGGCCCGCCTATCCGCGCACGCCAGCCCCGCCTCGCGCGCGCCGCCCGTGCAATCCCTGCTTAAGAGACCCCGCAGTGGGGCGCTCGTCCGAAGCCAGGCCGCGTCCGCCATAGTGCCTGGCTTGGAGGTGTCGCCGCCACTCGGTGAGGGCCCCCGAGCGGCAAGGGGGCAACACAAAAAGGGAGCCGGAGAAGCCCTAGCCGCTGCCCGGCAGCTTGCGGGCGTGTTCTCGCGGTTCCGGGCCTCAAGGCGACGGAAACGAAAGGCGAGCGAAGCGCGGAGGATCCGGCGAGAGGAAGCGTCAGGGAGCCTCGGCGGTGTCCCCGGGGTCCGCCGAAGCCACCCGGCCGCCGGCTGGGGCCCGGGGTGGTGAGGAAGTGCTCCGAGGCCTCGCCGAGGCCTAGCGCCGGCTTTGTGTCCGAGGCGGCGGCGGCGGCGGGAGGAGGCGGAGCCGGGGGCGGCCTACGGGAAGGCCTCTCCTCCGCCGACCGCGCGTTTTCGGCCTAGGCCGCGGGGCCGTTCGTGGCCTCCGGGGAGCAGGCGCCAGGGGTTTGTGTGCGGTGGGGGCCTGGGCCTGGGCCTGGGGAAGCTGACGCCGGTCGTCCGGAAGCCAGGAGGAGGCGTGAGGCCGCTCGTGGACTCCGGGCCTAGGCCCTCTCCCCTCAACCTTCTCCCGGGGCCTGGGTCACCCCAATCCACGGAGAGAGAGACCTGCCGGGAGGTGCGGCCGCGCTATGGACCCCTGACCCTGTGGGGTCGCTCGGACTCTTAACGTGTGGACTGACCGCTACTGACTGCACCGCCTACCCCCCCGTCTCTGCCGGCCCCTTAGCATGAGCGAGGGGGACCCAGCCGGGTGACATTGTGCCCGTTGGCGGATTCTCGATTTCCCCTCTTCCCCGTCCTCGTCCTCCTCCTCCCCATGAAGTGATTCTGAGTATCGGGGGTTCTCTGGATTATTGTTCTGACGAACCCCTGCTTGTGGTTGGGGGGTATTTAATCTGAGGCTTTAGGGTCCTTCGGTGTCTTTGAGTGTTTTGTGTGTACATATTTTGCTCTTAAAGTTTATAAATATACGTATATTGAGAGTGTCCACGTCTCCTCGCTGAACCTTAGGAATCCCTTGGCACCATGTCCTGTGTGCATTATAAATTTTCCTCTAAACTCAACTATGACACCGTCACCTTTGATGGGCTCCATATCTCCCTCTGCGACTTAAAGAAGCAGATTATGGGGAGAGAGAAGCTGAAAGCTGCCGACTGCGACCTGCAGATCACCAATGCGCAGACGAAAGAAGGTAAGGGCCGCTTGGTCTTAAGATACTTAGTGGCTGGAGAGAGATACTAGCTAGAAGGTGCTTGGCAGGAAGCTAACCGCCATTATGTCTCTAGTGGGACTGTTCGTTCTAGTACTTTGGATACAACTTTCATTGATAGCCAAGGTTTGCAGCAGCTGGCCTTAGAGTTTCACTGGTTTATTTTATTTCTGCATACTTGGGTCATCTGTAACAGGCTAACCCAAAACGTGGAAGCCTGATTATTATTCTCGCTGTTTTTTAAAATGAGGGAGGGAGGAGAGGGCGATAGCTATCTAGACTGTTTGAGTGCTTGTCTTAGGGCGTTTTCTAACTTATTTTCCATCAGGAGGGCAGGAGAGCCTGTGCAAGGCTTGTTTGTTCAATCAGCAAAAAAAAAAAAAAAAAACTTAAAATTTTCTAACCTAACAAAGTTATGGAGTTTGATGGCAAATTTTATGTCCTGCCTTCCTCCCTCCCCGCATTTATTTATTTGGAGTTGCTTGCCTGTGTTGTGGAGAAGGGATCTGAACTTTAATATTTTTGAGGATTTAATCAGTATTGGAATTGTTTTTGGATCTTGAAATGTTCTGATGTCACCGCTCTTGTCTTGTGTGTCAATTCCAGAATTAGTAATACGGCAATTAAGTAGTTAAACTCTTAGTTGATTACATTCTCTTAAGATGTATCAATTCGGTGAAGATCAAAAGTACTGATTTTTTTTAAAGTAGTAGTTGCTAGATTTTACATGACTGTTGATACTAAGGTACTGGAAAATAGGCTGCTACCATAGAGTACAAATAAGCCACTGATAAGAATTGTTAGATTCTTTCTCCTTTTCAAAAGTGTTTGATAATATTGGGAACTTAACAGTAGATAAATGTGACAAGCAGTCTTTCCTGACTGAACTTGTTTTGGTTTCTTTTTCTCAGATCAGTAATGCTGATGTGTATTTTTTTTAGCAGTTCGGTGTTCTAAAAGTTACTGATGGGATGAGAAGAAGTGAAGTTACAATTAGGTTAGGGTATTTTTTTAGTCACTAAATTTTTATCACACTTAAGGTGTGACATGAATTCTTTTAGTTGAAATGGGAGGTCCCCCACCTCCAGCTTGTAGTTTAGGTAGAGTAAATCTTGTCATGTAGAAGACCAGTTTTCCATTTACAATGCAGGCCTAAGTACAATTGTATTAGGTTAAGGAACAGCAGTGCTGGCATATCGTGACTCAAAAATATTAAGGAAGAATTTATTTGCTCAAATGATATTATGTGAAAATACTGTCTGCTTCCCCACCTTTTAAAAACAAGTGTCATATCCTTTGATAATTGGAGCTATGTGTAATCCTCTGCCTAAGGAGAGGAAAAACTGGTGGTGGTCATGAACAGTTGAGAAATAGCTTTATTTAAGTGCCTCACAAGCATCCCTTAACTACAACAGTCACATTTCACAGAACAGATGGGTTTATAAGAAGTTTGGGCCATCTTGATATATTGAGTATTTATGAATGAGAGGAGAGACAATATGAATGGAATTAAAGGATATTAAGGCAATTTTAATCGTCATTTATTCAGGTTTCATATTTTACTAGAGTATTACACAAATGAATCATTAGGGCTAGGCGTTATCCATCTTTTTGACCGAACAATTGAATGCAACTTTTTTTTTTTTTTTTTTTTCCCTGAAACAGAGTCTCACTCTGTCACCCAGGCTGGAGTGCAGTGGCACCATCTCAGCTCACTGCAACCTCCACCTCCCTGGTTTGAGCGATTCTCATGCCTCAGCCTCCCAAGTAGCTGGGACTACAGGCATGCACCACTACACCCAGCTAATTTTTGTATTTTTAGTAGAGACAGGGTTTTGTCTTGCTGGCCAGGCTGGTCTCGAACTCTTGGCCTCAAGTGATCCACTCACCTGGGTCTCCCAAAGTGCTGGATTACAGGCATGTGAATGCAGCTTTAGACTGTGTAAGTTATAGTTGTAAGAATCCTGTCCAGAAATTTAAGGGTTTTGTGACTTTGTGTAACCAATTTTTTTTTCCTGGTCCAGGAAATAAATGATACGTAATTCAAACCCAGAAAGCCAGGAATGTGTTTTTGCCCAGCACATTTTCTTTTTTATATTTATGTGAACTGCCCTTTATTGGAGAAAGCTTTGATGTTCGGTTTGTTAAGAAAAGGGAGCTTTGAGGGAGAAAATGTGTATTTTTTATGCAGTCCTCAAATTAAGAGAGAAAGAGATATTGATGGTAGCTACTTAACTAGTTTTATGGGAAATGGTATCCAGTGTCACAAGGCAGTTGAGTAGAATGCCATTTGGTTTTAGCACTGATATTCAACATATTTACTAAAGAAAACTATGGTAATCTTTTTACCGTAGTTAAGGTCCAGTTTCTTAATTTCATTCTTATAATTTTAAAATCCCTAATCTGCCATGTTTCTATAAAACATTTCCTTACAGTTTTGGAACTCTGTCCATGTTTAGGTCCCTTAAATCTTTTTTTTTTTTTTTTTTTTGGAGACACATCCTCACAGGCAAGGGTATAATGGCACAATTTTGGCTCACTGCAGCTTCAACCTACCAGGCTCAGGTGATCCTCCCACCTCAGCCTCCCAGGTAGCTGGGACTACAGCCACACACCACCATGCCCGGCTAATTTATTGTAATTTTTTTTTTTTTTTTTTTTGGTAGAGATGGGGGTTTTGCCATGTTGCCCAGGCTGGTCTCCTGAGCCCAAGTGTTCTCTTTCCTTGGCCTCCCAAAGTGCTGGGATTATAGGCTTGAGCCACTGTGCCCGGCCTAGGACCCTTAAATCTTGATAAGACTAAAATGCTTGGGTCAGAATTCCATGGATTTAAGACAAGAATCCTGCTTGTTTCTAGACTATATTTCAAAATGAATCTCAAGTAATCTTTGTTATATATGAGAAACTTTTCTACTTTTCTGCACACCGACCCCTAAAAAACAAAACATCCTTCGTTCTGAAATTAAAGTGTGAGAGGTTTGGAAGCTGAATATGAAGTGTTTATAAATGACCCTTATTATCTTTCTTACTCTCCATTTCTCGGATTCATTCTGTTTTTCATTTCATCCATGCCTTTCATGTCTGGGGTCAAAAAAACTGGCAAGCAGAAAGGGTCTTTTGAAGCCAACAGACTGCTTGTTAAGGAGGTATTTTAAATGAAATACCCCCCCAAAGTGTCTTTATTACCCCTAGAAAGATACTTTGAGGGGTAAGAAATCATTGTAATTCAGGTATTTAAAAAGTCAGTTAGAACATCTGTTTTGAAGGGCATTGAGGCACCTTTTAGTTTGACACAGTAGGGTGCTAATCAAATTAATAAGCTGTCTTGGAAAGCTCTTGTGAGTGCATTGAGTTGTTACATATTCAGAAACTTCCTGTCAGGTGTTTGACACTAAGTTTTATTTCTAGAATTAACTTTTAAAAAAATCTAGTCACCCCATGCTCTCAGTTTTTCTGACTCAAAGCTTCCTTGGAATTTGGGACTATCATGAACTGTCCAAGATAAAGATTATAGTCCTACATTGGCAAGCCTAAGTCTAGGAAATTGCCTACCTCTAATTGAATACCTGTGAGATAGCGCCTTCTACTTGAAGTATATAGAAAATAACCCTTGCCTGAACAATTTCATTTATAACAAGGAATACTATTAGCGTTATGACTAAAAATAATTAATATACATTAAAAGCCGAATATGCCTACATATGTGGTAAGCGTAATAATCGGAAGAACAGAGATAGTCACTTTGTGCAGAGTAACTTTTAAGTGAAGCAAGTAAACTTAATGACAATAAAAAGGCCTGGTTGTGTGATTAAAGGAGATGGATACGTTTTTGCATCTCTAGGTAATTTTTCTTTTTGGTAATTTTACACATTCTTTCTTTAGCAAATCTTTTTACCATAGTTAAGGTCCATTTTCTTAATTTCATTCTTATAAAAGTATTGCAAATAGCCCAAGGAGTATAAAAATAGGATCCATTCATCTCCCTCTTGGTTTTCCCAGAAGGTGACATCACTGTTTATCTGGTGACTGAAGCCAGGAACCCAGGGATTCCTCTGTCCTGATTCCTCTTTCTCCTTCATCTCCCCCATATTCAGTCCATCAGCAAGCTTTGTCAGTCCTACCTGAAAACATTCTGTCTTTATTTCTCTCTCACATCATAACACAGGTCATCATTATCTCTACCTGGATTTTTTAGCAGCCTGGTTATTAGTCCCCTGGTTTCTACTCTTGTTCTCCTACAGTTCGTGCTCCACATTGATACCACAGTAGTCTTTTTTTGAGACGGAGTCTCGCTCTGTCACCAGGCTGGAGTGCAATGGCGCGATCTCGGTTCACTGCAACCTCTGCCTCCCAGGTTCATACCATTCTGCTGCCTCAGCCTCCCGAGTAGCTGGGACTACAGGCGCCATCACCACGCCTTCCTAATTTTTTTGTATTTTTAGTAGAGATGCGGTTTCACCATGTTAGCCAGGATGGTCTTGATCTCCTGACCTCGTGATCCGCTCCCCTCGGCCTCCCAAAATGGTGGGATTACAGGTGTGAGCCTCCACGCCTGGCCAGTAGTCTTTTTTTCTTTAACAAAAAGCAAATAATCACTTTGCTTAAAATCCTTCAGTGTCTTCCTGTTGCACTTCAAAACAAAATATAAATCAGTGTATGGTCTATACTTTTCTGTCATTCTTCTCTTTTATTTTCTTAGGCTCTTCAAGCCGTTTCGTGTCATTTTTCCACGTGCTTTTTTTATCCTCTGCCTGAAATAGTCCTCAACCAGTTTTTTTCCCGTATCTGGCTGGGTTCTCAGTCTTTTAAGTATCCAGTAGAAGTTCCTCCAAGGGGCTTTCTTGGAATCAACATTCTATCTGAAGTTGTATTCCACTATTCATTCCTTATTAGAAAACCATTTTCTCTTTATTCATAACGTCATAGTTTAATTTTTAGTCTGTCTTCCTGAGTAATAATTTCTGTGAGTGCAGGGATTATAATACTCAACTAATGTTCAGGGACTAGGAGAGACAGAATATCTTCATTCTGAATAACAGCTTTTTCTCCATTCACATGCTCAGCATTTCGGACTAAACTAAAGAATGACAGTGTTACTGAGATTTGGAGTTCCACAAAAGTAGAAGTGCTAGAGCCAAGAACCTGCTGATGATATTTGTTGTCCTTTGAAAAGAAGCCCTCTTAGGGCTTTGGATGTTTGTTCTGACAATATCAGTAATCTAGTTGCAAGGAACTTGTAGTTATTATATTTAAGTTCATTTCCCATGAAATTTATATTTGAAGTTTTCTAATTCTTGGGTACTCACCCAAATCCCCAAATGGAAATACGATTCTGTCTTTTTATTTACAGAATATACTGATGATAATGCTCTGATTCCTAAGAATTCGTCTGTAATTGTTAGAAGAATTCCTATTGGAGGTGTTAAATCTACAAGCAAGACATATGTTATGTAAGTATCAAATCTCATGTATTTCTCAAAATAGACTTGTTTTTTAGTTTTTTTAATTTTGTGAGAAAAAACTATATTTTAGAACTGAACTCATTACTTTAACCTTAATGAATACATCTTCTCAAGACTGTGAGGATAGTGGGTTTCCTTGGTCGTTTGTTTTTGATTTCCTCCCCCAGTTAAATTGACTTAGCCTGTGGTGAGAGGGCCATTATTAGGAAAAATTTTTCTCCATATATATGGCCAGTATTTACAAATACAAGAAAGTGATATTCAAATTATTTCTGTGCCTTTCTTTGACCACTTTTTTTTTGTGGGGGTTCCTTCAGTTTTCTTCACCACAAAAATTTAGCGTTGTAGACATTGGTCCTAAATATTTTGACAGCATCAAGAGTATTCAGTAATGCTAACATGTACTCTTTATCAATAAGGGGCTTTGGCTGAGAGGCATAAAGTATATAGGATTTATAATCATAGGCACTGAAATCAGGCTTAGATTTGACTCCATTTACTGCTTCATACCAGTTGTGTGACTTTGGACCTTGGGTAAGTCTCTGTGCCTCAGATTCCTCAAAAATAAAAGGGACGTGAGTACTTAACTCTAAAGGGTTGTAAGAATTAAATAGTGTCTGGCACATGCTAAATGCACATTATTGGAGTAGGAAGAGAGCAGTCTCACAACTAGTCTGGAGCTGATATTCATTAACCTGGGACAGGATTAAAACCTTATATCCTTAACTTTCTCTGCTTTCTTGCAATTTCAGTAGTGATAGCAGAACTATAATATGTGAAAAGGGCAGCAACATAGGTTATTTAAAGAGTAGTGATTTTCACTTAGAATTAGGTAGTATTGTTTGAAATTGGAACAAATTATTTTGAGTCAATGAAAAATTCTAGAATTTGCCAGTGCTAGGAAATGGAAAGTGTTCTTGAAATTAAGGTAAAAATAAAGTCATTTCTTGGAGCTTTACCTCATGTGGGCAAGTATTCTAAGATTTTTCTCATTAGTTTGTTGTAAAGTTATATTCCATATCTTAACACTTAGAGGTCCTTTTGTGCAGTATCTTCCATATAGTAGCTAGTTTAAAAAGCTGAATACTTTCCTTGTTGTAATTGCCAAGTGAACTTTTAATGGTGTGTGTTCTTAACGTTAAATGATTCTAAGAATTATATATGTGTGTATATATGTGTGTGTATATAAATATATATATTTTTAAAAATATATATATATATTTTAAAAAATATATATATATATTTAAAAAATATATATATATATATTTAAAAAATATATATATATATATATATATATTTTTTTTTTTTTTTTTTTTCCCTGAGATGGAGTCTCACTCTGTTGCCCAGGCTGGAGTGCAGTGGCGCAATCTTGGCTCACTGCAGCCTCCGGGCTCAAGCGATTCTCCTGCCTCAGCCTCCCAAGTAGCCAGGATTACAGGTGCCCACCACCAAGCCTGGCTAATTTTTGTATTTTTAGTAGAGACTGGGTTTCACTATGTTGGCCCGGCTGGTTTCAAACTCCTGACCTCAGGTGATCCACCTGTCTTGGCCTCCCAAAGTACTGAGATTACAGGCGTGAGCCACCACACCCAGCCTAAAAATTATAAATTTATGGGGAGAATTAATTCCTACAGTCCAGTGTGAAATTTTACTTTAATTTACCAAGTGCTTTTTAAAAAATGGCAAACATATTTTCTGTAGATTTTTTGATAGAAACTCTTAAGAATTATTTGAAGTACATGGCAAAATAAGTTGCCTCTTACACACAGAATTATATGTTAATATACAATATATAGGATTCTGTTTGTAATAAATTTGCCTCATAAAACGCATCTCAGTTTTTTTTTTTTTGAGCAAATACTAGAAAATCAAAGCTCAGTTTTTTTAAATCTCAAATTCCAAATTATACACACACCTAGAAACTCCTGTTAGATGCTAACATTTCGCTATAGTCAAGATACCTTAAACTTTAAGCATTAAAAGGCTATAATCTAGCAACTCAACTCCTTCCCCTTTCCTGTGTGGATTAAAATAATTTCTTTTGGGATTTATGTTTTTTAAACATCAAATTGTCCAGTTCTACACAGCCATTTAAGTCAGTTCTTTTAACTAAAATACTCTGATTATATTGTGTTTTTCTGGGAGTGAGAATTTTTGTTCAATTTTTTTTTTTTTTTCCTTTTTTTAAGAGATGGGGTCACTGTGTTACAGCCCAGGCTAGTCTCAAACTCTTGGGCTCAAGTGATCCTCTCACCTTGGCCTCTTGTTCACTCCTTGATTGTTGTTTTGAGACATTTGAAAAATGAAAATAGCTATCATCCTGGCCCTCCAGATTTGAAAATTAGTTTTGGGAGCACAGCAATGTCTCAGGGATCCAAATTACAAATGTTAACAACAGTGGTCTTCCTGATGTGTGAAAATTTATGCATTCAGAAACTGGGAAATTATATAATTTAAATTTTTCAGTTTATTAAGAATAAACTACGTTTCTAAACAAAAATCCCTATACTGCCTTTCGGAAAACATTTGTTTTAAGTGGCAAGGTACACCTGTTTTCGAATTCCCTAGTATGAAATTTTTTTTCAAACCACAAATCTGTCTTAAAACTGCTCAAAGGTGGTAAAGATTAATCAGAGTAATTTATTCCTTCAGAAATTGGCTGTTGTTAAATATTTATACCAAAGGAAAATTAGGTTCCTAAAAATGTATTATTGAAGATAATGTGTTAAAATTTATTAGCACAAAAATTCATAAATAGCTAATGTTAATTTTTGTTTTTATTTTGTGTTTTAGAAGTCGAACTGAACCAGCGATGGCAACTACAAAAGCAGTATGTAAAAACACAATCTCACACTTTTTCTACACATTGCTTTTACCTTTATAATGTAGCAGTGAAGTAAATCATTTTAGAACTTAATATCCAACTGATCATAGTACATATTGTAAATAAAATGTATTTTGATGACAGCTCAGTTGAATATGGATATATGTGGCATCACTTGCACACTTATTTTGTAGAAATGGGTAATTTGTGCCCGTAACACTGTTTCATATTAAATATGATAGCATTCTCCCTGTATGACATTGTGTTGTACAGTTAATGTATGATCCTTTTTAGACCGTTTAGGTTTTACACTAAGGAACATGATGACATGTTCTACATTTGTCTGTCTATAGTTAGTATTTTGTATGTATGTACAGGCTGTTGTGTGCTTTTTGTTTCTTGCAATAAAAAATGTTTGGAGTGTATATTTTGCCATTTTCACGTTGTATCACTTAGTTTTTGTTAGTTTTTTTTTTTTCCTGCCTGATTTATGGCTTCCAAAAACGCATTAGCAACATGCAAAAAAAGTTTGATGCTTTCTCCAAGTTCAAACACATCATAGAAAAGAGCTTTCCAGAGACCATTGATGCAGCTTTATTATTTAGTCTTGCTTTATTTGGCATTTTGAGCTCCTTCTTTTGTTTACATCTGTACTATAAAGTGAAACCTGAACCTGGGGCCCCCTATGAATATATAACTTGTCTTAGTGATTTTGAGTTTATATAAATTGATTATATTGTTTTCAAAGTTTAATGAGATCTTCCACTTCTATCTAGTTAGTGCAGATGTCCAAATTAAAATATTTCCCTCTTATACTAAAATGCTGCGTTAATTTTAGGCCATTGAAAGCTGTACCTTATCAGAGGTAACTCCCCTTAACCAGGATAACTGGTCTGAAGAAAGTTAAGCTTAATTTTTGTAATCACAGATTAACTTAATTTGTGATACCATTTTAACTTTGAGCTCTTAAGTAAAAAGTAGCAGCATTCCTAAGTTGTGGGGTGAAGCATCTGTTTCGTAACACAGGTCTTATCATAATTGGGTTCTGTAAATGTAATGGTTCTCTAAACATTTTAATGCCCAGGCTTGATATTGTACACAATGCAAGATGTCTAAAATCTTCATTTAGAATTCAAGGGTATTGCTTGCTATTTCACATTATATACTTTTTAAATACTATTGCTCTTTGTATATGAGGCATTTCACTAACCTTGGATCATTGGATCTTAAACATGATAATATAGAATATCTGAACATTGGACTTGTTCTTTAGAGTATATGGCCTTTAGTTCTTGTGGAACTAAATACAGTGATTCTGAGATCTAAAGTCTTAGTGTTTGGGGTTTTTTTTCCTCTTTTTGGATATGGGGTTTTTTTTTTTGTTTTTGTTTTTGTTTTTAAGCATAATGCTGTAAAAACTGTCCAAGCTTATGTTTTGCTGGTGATTGGTTTAAAACTGATTTTTATGTATCCAAATGCTAGCATAAATTAGATTGACTATCCTGGTGACTGTAGTAGTTAATGTAACACATTTTGTATAAAGTACAGTTTATATAGTATTTAAACTAATTCAGATGAAGTTTTATTTCTTGAAAACAGTTATTTCCTTTTTGTTTATTAGCATGTGTATAAACACAAATCACATGTTCATAAATAAAGTTAACATTCTTTTAGCCTTGTGTGTTCCGGCATGTCTGTATTACATTTATAAGAAGCAGTTTATTTAAGCTTATTTAGGTTTCTCTTTTCTTTTCTTTTTTTTTAATACTTTAAAAGTGGCTTTAATTTTTAGGTAGAATTATCTGAAATAGAGATACTAGATACCTTGTTGTCCCCATCATTTATTTGCTTGGGGTACATTTGCTGGCATTTAGGATGAGAATATATTCATCAAGCATAATTAGTGCCCATCTTAGGCGATTTAGAGTCACGTGGATTGTACACATTCACAAAAGCAAAGTAAATAGAGGCGCTAAGCCAAATTTTTCTTATCCCGATTAGTAAAGTAAATGTATAGTTTTGGTAATGGAAGCGAACTCTAATCAAGGATGGATGGCTGTTTCCATATTTCCCAGTCTTGTTTTTAGTCATCCATCCATGTTGATACCCCAAAGCTGGATGTTCTTCTTGCTAACTAAATATCAGAGTTGCATTTTATAGGATTCTTTAACTTCAAAAAGCTAGTATAATTGGCATAAAAGATTTTAGATCCTTGTTCCCCAAAACAAGACCCCTAATTAGGTACAGGGAGGTGGTTTAATTTTAATGTCTACAGTCTGCATCAGTCAGTTTTGTGAGGACTTTAAGTGGCAGATTTTTTTTACCATTAGTATCTTACCAAGGGTCACTATTTTTATTGATGTTTAGTAATACAAATTCCTAATCATTTTTAAACCATTCTTTGTCAACATTTTTTGCTCATTTCTTAACACCTTGCTATATGTAGAAAACATTTGTTTGCTTTTCTAAATCTGAGGTAAATTTGACTTCTTTGTGGACTATAAGATATTTAGGGGCAATAGTGATTATTTGGTGGTAAAAAGGTGATTTAGGTGCAGTTGCATATCTAAAACCACTTCAAAGTCAATAAATACATAATACTAATAAGTTGGCAGAAAGCTTAAAAGCACACAAAAGCCCAGCATAAAAACAAAAAGGATACTATATCTTAAGTGTTAGGAGTGGGAAGATTTTTTTTTTATTCTTAAGTTTTTTAGTTCCAGTGGTAAGAAAGTTAATATAATTGATTTCTTTCCGAGGAAATCATCGGTATTTATATTCTATTTTAGATAGTAATGGGCAATTTTTAAAGACTATTTGTTTTATTGGTTAGAAATGTAGTCTAGATGGTGGTTGACAGCAATTTGTCTAGTCCTTGTTACTTAAATAACTCCTAGTTGGTATAAAATCTTTAAAATAGATTGAGTAGGTCAGAACTTATTTTAGATTAAAAAGAGATATGTATTATTTATAGGTTTTTTTCTACTTACCACTTGAGATTAGTTCTTAAAGGAAAAAAATACTTTAAAGCTGGACAAAAATGATAACCCATTGGCAAATTATGTAGTTATGCATTAAGTTATGGGTTAGTGCATCATGAACTCTTTTATAGTCAGTTCCTTAATGTGGAGCAAAGAACCTTTTGTCTGAATAAACATCCCAGTAATAGCCATCAAACTAACTTTTAAAACCCTAAGATATTTGTGAGATGTATCTTATATTTAGCCAACGTTATTTTTTATTTACATTTATTGAATCCCTACTGTTTGGGCATTGGCTAAGAACTTCATATTGAGACTGGTTACATTTGTCTTTGGGGCTCTTAAGTCATGTTGCTTTTATTTTAAAACTTTTGGTTCTCTGGAACATAGAATACCTGATGAAGACTTTTTTCTTTGATCCAGACATCTTGTTACATTTCTCCATTTTAAATGAAGAGTTCTGACCTTACGACATGTTAACTAAGCAACCCGCTTACTACATAGGAAGCTGTAGGGAAATCATATCTTCAGGATTGTTTGCTAAAGATTTTTTTTTAAAATGATATTAAAATCATTTCAGAGGATCAAATGAAAAAAACTAGTGTTCAATTTAAAATACATTTTTATTTTTATTTTATTTTGAAAGAGAAATGTTTTATTCCTCTTTCACAGAACAGTTTATGAAGGTGGCTCTCTCCTGATTCCATACATCTTTTACACAAAGATGCCTCTTCAAATATGCCCAGTTATCTCCCCCACTTCAGTGTTGGAGAATTGGCAGTTAGTGAGTGGGGCAGAATGCTTAAGACTCATTAAAATACGTTTTTTAAAGCCCTCTTATATCCTTTATATGTACACTTGCTCTGTGTGATTAAATTAACTTTCTTCAAATATTACAGTCCATCATAATAAGTGACAGCTCTGTTGGCCTTCTTAGGGTGCCGTTGTTTTCCCTTTTTTTGACTTAACATCTTTGCCCTGATAAAGCTGTGGTTTCTTTGACAAGAAGCTATTCTTACTCTTTGTATGAGAGAATAAACAAACTTACTCAGACTGAAGAGTATGTTTTCAAAAATAAAAGAAGTAGCAATTACATGGGAGCTGTTATTTATTAAAGCAATTATCTGAGCCCTTAAATGGCTGTTTGTTTTTACAATGTTGTATAATGGCCTTACAGAAAAATTAGATTTCTTATTCTCTCTTCCAGTGTACATTGTCTTGATTATTGTCACATTTAGAGACCATAGAGAGACATGGGACTCCTAGTATTCCGTCAACACTCTGAACAGATTTTCTGTGTGATACATTTTTTTCCCCATTTTTTCATTTTAATTGAGTCCCCTCTTCCTCCCCTCCAACTGATAGCTTTTTATAACTATGTGAAATATCTAGAGAAGAATGAAGTAGGCCGAGCTACATTTTCAAGCTTAACATAACATTCTTTAGAAAACTAAGAAAATGCCCAATATTTCAACATTAAGTGTCAATAGGGGCTAAATGATCACTTTAAGATGTTTTCAGTTTGGAACTTGAATGTGTGTTTAATTTTTTGTGAACAGATTGATGACTCTTCCGCGTCTATTTCTCTGGCCCAGCTTACAAAGGTATATATATATTCTTGAAAATATAAGTTTTTTTCTAACATCATATTTTTTTATGTGGAACGGTTTTTTAAGAGGGGTTGGGGGAGGATATATTTTGCAAAAGCATTGTACATATTATTACTATCCTGTAAAGAGTAGTTGCTGTTTTGAGAAGATAGGGGAATACTTTGTCAGCCTCAGCGTATTGGAGTATTGTTCATCTTCAAGACAGAAGAAACACTTGAAGCTACACTTAATTATTTTTTTTTTCCCTCATACATTTTGTTTAATTATACATTGGAAACTAACAAGGTTCTGGAGGAATTTCCTGGTTTTGGCTATAAATTATGTGGACCTTTTTTAAGCAGCCAAAACAGAAGATTTCCTTTACACGGACGATTGCATGGTTATTTCTTGAGTATTTGACTTGATCCCATGAAGGTCAATATTTTAAATGTGATGCAGTTGTTTCTTTATGCTATAGACTTGTAGTCTGTCTGCATTAGAAAAAGTTTTGAACAACCTAATTTGTTTGAACACAGACTACATGAATTGTGTAAGTGTGTAAAGCTGTTTGCAGGAATATACCAATGTGTATGTTTGGCAGAGGGGCAAATTGTTACCTCCTGAATCACTGTATATGCCATGTTTTGCGATAAGATTGCTTGCATTTTCTGCTCAACAATGTGTATCTTCTGTTTGGGAAAGCACTAGTGATGGATTACTTTTTAAAGCAATACATTTAGCTTGCAAATTGTGCCTTTAAAAAAAAAAATAGGCAGACTTTTGAGGGCCAAGAAGGAAGCTATACAGTTTTCCAAAAATCCTTTTTCCCTGCTATCAGAAATGTGAAACCAAATTTAGCAACCAAGATTAATGAAAAGATGGGTTTTCCATTAGTGCTGTCCCTATCTTGTTCTTGGCTTTGTTATGTCCTTTCCCCTAGACTGTATCCCAACAAAATGTCCTAGTAACAAATTGCTTTTTAAGCTCCTGTTCTGGGAAAACTAAGCATTAAAATTGATTATTCTAAAACATAAAGTGGACTAAAGCCATCCTATTTTATAATTTTCTAATGCAAAGTGGTTTAGTATAGAGTTAACACTTAGAAGTTTATAGTTTACTGTTTTTATTCTTATGTACTGTAAGGACCATATTTGAGTTTTTGGTCTATTCCTACCATTGTTTCTTTGTGGGGAGGAGTTGGGGAGGTTTGGGGGATTGGTTTTTTTTTTGTTTGTTTTTTTAAACTACAGGTATTTGTAAAACAATGTTTGGGTTCAAACAAATTAGTTGTTAAACATCTGTAATCCAGTTTTCTGTAAATGTTGCTGTTGTTCTAAGCTCTGTTAATGTTAAGCATTCTTTGTATATAAAATTACAATAAAATGTTAAAACTGGTTGCTTGTTTTGTGGATGAATGTAAAGACAAACCCCAATGAATGGCTGATATGAGTGCTAAATGCCTGAAGATTCAACTTACTAGAAATCACTCCCTTAGACCCTGCTTATATCTAGACCTTGTATATCATACGTCAAAGATGAAATTCAAAAACTTATCTGAAGAGTTTGATTTAAAATTATAATGCTCAATGCACATCTTTTGCACTTGATTTGAAACTAACATCACTACCTAAAGAGCCTTCTACTTCTAATATCTGCTACATAATATGTTCAGTCATTCTACCCCCATCCGTACCTCCACATTGTAAGTATAAATTACAGTCTTAATGCTCTGACACTTGAATTATTTTTGAAACATCAAGTGTTTCTATTCTAACTTAATATCAGTCTTTAACTTGTAGAAAAGTAGTATGCAAGTCTTAATGTAAGGTACAAACAGGGTCTAAGGTTTGAGTGCCCCCAGAATGACTTTCTTCAGCCTTGCAGACACCCAAACATCATGTAATTACCTAAGGAATTCCCAAGTGCCTCTTCCAGGTTATACGTGTAAATAGCTGTTTTTATGCAAGGTTAGTTAGATACTGCTCTTTACAGGATGAGTGGTGTTGTCTTTGGCTGTGTGGTCTTAAATGTGTTTCTAATGTGTGTGTCAAATAATTACCTGTTAAACAGACTGCCAATCTGGCTGAAGCCAATGCTTCTGAAGAAGATAAAATTAAAGCAATGATGTCGCAATCTGGCCATGAATACGACCCAATCAAGTAAGTTCATAAATATTTTATACTAATAGGAACTTTTGGGGTGGGTTTTCCCCCCCAATCAAAAGCACTATTTTTTCAAAGTCCTCGTATACATGTAATTTTTTTTTCCCTGTTTTAGTTACATGAAGAAACCTCTAGGTCCACCACCTCCATCTTACACGTGTTTCCGTTGTGGTAAACCTGGACATTATATTAAGAATTGCCCAACAAATGGGGTAAGTTCAAAGCAGAAACTATGGTATACCTTACTTTTTTTCCTTTGGAATTGTTTCTTAGCTATCTTATTTTTCTTGGTCAATACTGCCTTCTGTAGACAATGGCAAATGAGCATGGTCTCTGGAGCCAAATTTGCCAGGCTTCAAATCTTGGTTCTGCCACTTAGCTGAGTTTAGGCAAGTTACTTGATCTCTATAAGCCTGTTTTTTCTTCTCTAAAATGGAGATAAAATAGTACGTACTTCACATAGCAGGTACAAGGATTAAATGAGATCACATATGTAAAGCACTACAAATAATATAGTAAGCACTGTATAACATTAGCTAATTTATTAAATAAAAGTAACTGCTTTTTCTCTTCCTCCTCCTCTTCCTTTTTCCTCTGAATAGGATAAAAACTTTGAATCTGGTCCTAGGATTAAAAAGAGCACTGGAATTCCCAGAAGTTTCATGATGGAAGTGAAAGATCCTAATATGAAAGGTGCAATGCTTACCAACACTGGAAAATATGCAATACCAACTATAGATGCGTAAGTATGCAAATTAGGTATGACCTGTGGAGACTCCAGTCAGTCCCAGGGTATAGTGTTTTAATCTTGGGCTTGTAACTTTGCTACTTGGATTCCTTGAGAACTTTGTGTACCAAGGCCGTTAGTCGCTACATCTTGCATTTCTGTGAGGCTGCAGTCTGCTCCATTTAAAGCAAATTTAAAATGGATTTGGGGATTTTTTGTTATCAGTGAGTGCCACTTCCCTTGTAGTCTTCTAATTTTTTCTTTTTCTGTCATTCCCTGCTTTCTTCCTCATTCACATACATACTCCCACATAATCTTATTATATATGCTACTTGCATTTTTAAGTGAACAAAACAGATTGTAATCATTTTGAGAAACAGGAGGCTTAAGAATAAAAGCTCTGCATGATGTTAAGGCAAATTTAAGTGTCAGGCATAAATGAAATACTGAAGTAGCTTGAATAAGTTTAGATATGCCATGTGAGTCTTAAGATTCTCAAGTAAGGTTTATTTTATAAACCACTAGTTCAGATCAACTATAGCTCTATAAAACACCTTAATGCCTTTTTTTTTTTTTTTTTTTTTTTTTTTGAGACCGAGTCTCGCTCTGTCCCTTAGGCTGAAGTGCAGTGGCACAATCTTGGCTCACTGCAAGCTCCACCTCCCGGGTTCACACCATTTTCCTGCCTCAGCCTCCCGAGTAGCTGGGACTACAGGTGCCCACCACCACGCCTAGCTAACTTTTTGTATTTTTTTTAGTAGAGACTGAGTTTCACCGTGTTAACCTGACCTTGTGATCCACCCGCCTCGGCCTCTCAAAGTGCTGGGATTACAGGCGTGAGCCACCACGTCTTAATGCCCATTTTTAATGTGTATTCAGATTTTATATTATGAACCAGTTTTTAATGAAATGGACAGATATGCAAATTCAGTGGCAGGGTTCAACTAGATAACCTCCCATTTTATCTGCTTTATTTTATTAATGTAGTCAATTACTTTTTTGATTACCTTCAACAGTTGTGAACTCACATATTATACAACACAATATTAAGTGTTCTTTGGACTGTCGTTTTGTAACTTTGTTGAGCGTAAGAATTTCCTACAAAAGTGTGTTAAAAGACTGGCCAGGTAGAGTGACCTTGGACCAAAAAAAAAAGATCCTGGTTGCTCTGCCCCTGATTTTGATTTAGAAGTTATGTGATAAGACCCTGATTCTACATTTTTAACAGGTTGTCCAGGAGATTGTGAAGTTAGGAGATCCTCAGGGCATCAATTTACAGAATAGGTGTTCATGTTCTCAGTGAAAAAAAATATATATATAAGAACAGTTTTCCTCAGCTTCATGCTACAAATATTGTTGAAGTGTAGTGTAGTGAGCAGGTGGGGATGATGATGAAAATAGCTATGCCATAGAATGATATTGAAAAGATCTTGTGTTTTTGAATATGTACTTTAGCAAATAGTGTTTTCGTTCACAGATAAGAATGTTTTCCTAAACTCCCAACCCTGCTCACTTCCTCAACTTCACCCCCATCTATTTTTTATCAGTCACCATCCTGTGTTTTTGTGGTTCATCATTGAACAGTCTGTTGTTATGCTGTTTCTAATTCAGAGACATTTCATAGATGTTTCCAAACAACTTTAGCTTGAAATTGATTATTTTTAGACACAATTAAGAGCAGACCGCTTCATCTATATTATGTAAAATTTTTTAATAAAAAATTGTGTTGGAAAAATTAATATCACCTGTAAACCCTAATAATTAACTTCATTGCTTTTGAATGCTGAAATACAAATGCCCAATTGTGCCAGACACACAGCAAATACTGGGGAAAGATGGGAATCTAAATATTTTAAATGAAACTTTCACCCTCTTCACTAACACCACTGATAAGCAACTCAGACTCTTCTTCTGTTTCTTTTTCTATCCTCTGTTCTCCTCTTTTTTCTTTTTTTTTTTTTTTTTTCTTTTTTCTCTCTTTTGGGCAGTGGGAGACTCCTCTTTCACAAATTGGGAACAATGGGGCATAAGCAAATTGATACTTATTTCTGGAATCGTGGTGATGTCTATGGAGCAACTGCAACACAAATAACACACCTAAGGTACCCTACTCTGTACAGCCGAGATTCTTTCATTTTCAGCATTGAGATAAACACACTCTGTTCCTGAATGAAATAGAAAGGGTTTCTCTAGGGATTCCTGTGTTTTGCAAATTTGCCTGATTACAGAGAAGATGGGGGTGTAGAAGCAGTGGTGACAAGTCTGAGAATAGCTATTTTTATTTTTTAATACTATATTTAATGCCCAACATTTCTGCAAAATGCATTTCTACAAAAAAACTGGACCTAGAATGTCTAATGAGGTGTTACTTTACATTTTTGTAACACAGATTTTGATCATTTAAGTCACTAATGCTTCTTAATTGACTATAAATTGATTAACCTCTCTTAAAATACTAATAAGTAGATCATGGGTTTCGGTATCTCATTTTATTAATTATTTGTGTGGTAATGACATAATATTTCCCTTGAACTATCTTTCCTTAATTGTATAATGTCAGTACTAATTTTAATTTCCCATCTTGTGGCATTTACTCCAATACCTTCACAGGTTTGAGAGACTTTTGGGATATGGAGAAGGGGAGATTTTTTGGGATTTTTAATTTTCATTTTCATTTTTATTTTTTTCAAGGAACTTGATAGAGTAGGAAAAATTGTGATTATGGTGTTGTCTAAATTCAAGTCTTGTCTTTGTCACTTAAATAGAACTTTATGGCACAGAACATTTTGCTTTATTTCTGGCCCTCAGTTCTTAAGAGTTACGGATTCTAAAATCCTTTTATTGTTTTTATAGCATTTCTTTGCTTCTTTTTGTTATGCTTGTTTAGACTTTTGTGTCTTTGTTTAGGGTGAGGTTGTACATAATTACTCCCTTATTTTAGAAGATATGGTGCTTGTCTAAACTAATTCGGCATTGTGCTGAATTATGTGTTCCCATTATGTTATAGTAGAACATGTAGCATGAGTACTCTGCCTTCTTAACAGTGGTAAAACATGAAAACTTTCTTTTACAGAGAAGCATATGCAATTGGGAAGAAAGAGAAACCTCCATTCTTACCAGAGGAGCCATCTTCTTCCTCAGAAGAAGATGATCCTATCCCAGATGAATTGTTGTGTCTCATCTGCAAGGATATCATGACTGATGCTGTTGTGATTCCCTGCTGTGGAAACAGTTACTGTGATGAATGTAAGAAATGCTGAACTTGGAAGATGTATATTTTAGAATATTTGTATTTACTTGGAACGGCTCTTCCCAACCTATATATTTTAATAATAAAATAAATGATGACAAGTGTTGATCAATGAGCATTAAGTAATGAGAAGTCTGTTTTTCTTGCTGTATCTTTTTTAAACAATAACTTCTTTGTCCTTTTAAATTCTGGAATTGACCACCTTCTGTACCTTCGTCAGGGTGACTATACTGAGGTGTTTTTCTTAATATAGACTTTTTGTTTCCTGTATGTTTTAAGTGGTATCCAGAATGTTAAAACTTTTTTGGGCCTTAGATAATTCTGGGAATATTTTTCAGTGGTATCTAAATCCTTTTCCTGGATTGTGAATAGCTTATCCTAATATTTCTAAGTGTATTAAGACCTGATTCCTGTAGACAGTATTTTTTTTTTTTTTTGCGGCGGTGTCTCGCTGTCTCCCAGGCTGGAGTGCAGTGGTGTAATCTCAACTCACTGCAAGCTCTGCCTTCTGGGTTCACACCATTCTGCCTCAGCCTCCCAAGTAGCTGGGACTACAGGCGCCCGCCACCATGCCCGGCAAATTTTTTGTATTTTTAGTAGAGACGGGGTTTCACCGTGTTAGCCAGGATGGTCTCGATCTCCTGACCTCATGATCTGCCCACCTCGGCCTCTGCAAGTGCTGGGATTACAGGCATGAGCCACCGTGCCCGACCTCTGTAGACATATTTATTACCCAGCATTTACCATGCAGTTGTGACTTTTTAAATCACTTATATTAGCACTTAGTTGTTTCCTGCCACTTATCCTAAGTTTGTGCCTTCTTACACAGAAGAAATCAGTGTTACCTGAAAATTTGCTCAAGCCTGCTCTGGCCTTTTTCATTTTTAAAGGTAGTTTTGAAATATACAGTCCTCATATACATGGTTCTGCATCTGCAGATTCAAAACCACAGATCATAAATATTGGGGGGGGGGGGGCAAGAAAACGTAAAAAATAATAGTAAAGACTAATACAGATTTTAAAATAAGAGTATAACAACTATTTACATAGCATTTATATGGCGGCAGGTATTACAAGCAATCTAGAGATTATTTAAAGTATACTGGAGGATGTACATAGTATTATATGCAAATACTATGCCTTTGGGGCAGTTGAGAGACTTGGGCATCTACAGACGTTATCTTCAGAAGGTCCTGGAACCCATCCCCTTTGCATACCTGTAAATCTTTATTTTTTGACCTCTTCAGTGAAGACCAAGGTCAAGAAGAGGTTGCTAAAGACTTGTTTCAGATTATATCTTAGATTTAACATACCACTTGATATTACTGGAGTTTTACTACATTGAAGCTTAATCTTCATATATGTAATTTAGTGTTGCTCCCACGTACTGTGCTGTAGGTCTCTCATTTCCTTGCCTGAATAAAAACCCCAAGTTAGCCATGTAAAATTTTTGTCTTTCTAGACTATCTTATATTTCTCTTTTGTTTTCTACAATATTCCAATTACTAGCTAAACAAAGAATAGTCTTTGAGAAAGAGTGCTTTTGCTCTCAATTCAGACATTTGTTTAAATGTGTCCTTTGTTAAAAAAAAAAAAAAAAAGATGGGGTGGGGGATCCTTGCTATTTTGCCCCAGGCTGGCCTTGAACTTCTAGGCTCAAGTGATTCTCCTGTCTCAGCGTCCCCAGGAGCAGGGATTACAGGCACATGCCAGCGCACCCAGCTGTGACTTCTTTTTAGCGTAGCATAGGTCATATAGAAAAGAGCAGAGGAGTACTGTAAGATGGGAGATTTTACTTAAGTTTCTTAATCTAAGAAATGATTAGCACAACATGCTTGGAAAAACAGTAATGTAACTGAACAAATGTGAACCATCCTTTTAATTCATTTCATAAACACTGAGTTCCTACTATGCTTTTATTAATATTTGAAATCTTATACATAGGTATAAGAACAGCACTCCTGGAATCAGATGAACATACATGTCCAACGTGTCATCAGAATGATGTTTCTCCTGATGCTTTAATTGCCAATAAATTTTTACGACAGGTAACTATCTTTGTATCCATTTTATGAAAAAATTCTTTTTAATCTTTAACTGATTTAACTGTACTTCAGTGAATACTACATAACATTTTTCTGCATTATTATGCTTGGTATCTGTAGGCTGTTAATAACTTCAAAAATGAAACTGGCTATACAAAAAGACTACGAAAACAGTTACCTCCTCCACCACCCCCAATACCACCTCCGAGACCACTGATTCAGAGGAACCTACAACCTCTGATGAGATCTCCAATATCAAGACAACAAGATCCTCTTATGATTCCAGTGACATCTTCATCAACTCACCCAGCTCCGTCTATATCTTCATTAACTTCTAATCAGTCTTCCTTGGCCCCTCCTGTGTCTGGAAATCCATCTTCTGCTCCAGCTCCTGTACCTGATATAACTGCAACAGTGTCCATATCAGTTCATTCAGAAAAATCAGATGGACCTTTTCGGTAAGCCTGTGTATTTTTCACTGTTAGAAACCAAATGAGGTCAATGATGTAGTGTTTTGTTGTTGGTTATCACTTTAACAGCTTTCTTAGTGGACCACTGTGCCCAGTAATGTGGGATGACTTGTAAGAAATGACGTAGTCTTATTGGGGGAAGAGGAAAACAAAGGTGATTGATTTGGCAAATGAGGATTAAGCATCCTGAGGTCAAATACTACACAGGTTGCCAACCAGCCCCTATTAAACGTTGAATGTTCCATATACCATAACAGCTCTGAACTTAACAGAGGTGGGAGAATTCACTTGTGATCATAATGATAGTTTTGGATAGGAGTAGTTTTGAGTAGAACTAAGAACAGTTTAGATAGGTAGAGAAGAGGGGGTAAAAACACAGGTAAGTAGAGAAGTCAGGAATAGTGATTGTTTTGGAGCATAATTATTATGTAGGAGAATAGTGAAAACTCACAGCCTACCACTTCAGAAATGAGACTTTTGTCCATGTAGTTTAATGTCTCATAAATTCTTTAAAAAAAAAAAAAAAAGGTGTAAGAGGCCCATTTCAGACACACTGAAGCAAAAACTTCAGGATGAGACCTTTACATTTACATTTAAGAAATTCCACTGATCTGGTGGAATTTATTTGGTTGATAGTGGAAATAGGCCCAGAGAGTTCTATGGCTGACCCAAGATTATCCTTTCAGTTTAGTGGTAGAACTAGAGCTAAAACTTAACTCCTAATCCTAGAGGGATTTTTGTCTTCATAGGCCACACTTTGATTTTCTTTAAGTTTTACTATTCTTGCAACTGATTTCTGTCATAACTATCGTATCTTCTTAAGGAGGGTCCTTCATTTTACTTTTCCACTTAAACATATAGAGAACTCTTCAAAGTTTCAGCCTTCTCTCACTTTCCTCAGAAGTATTCATCATCTTTGACTTAACTCATCTTACTGCAGGTGATGGGTAAACAGCAGCAAACTTTTTTACTCTTAATTGTCCATTTCTGATGATTTTTAATGTATTATAATTTATGTTTTTTTAAGGGATTCTGATAATAAAATATTGCCAGCTGCAGCTCTTGCATCAGAGCACTCAAAGGGAACCTCCTCAATTGCAATTACTGCTCTTATGGAAGAGAAGGTAAATTTTACTGGTGCTTTAATTTGGGATTTTTTTACAGCAGGGTTTTGTTTTTCTGATTTTGTTTTTACCTCTTTTTTTTTTTTTTTTTTAACTATTTCTGTTTATTTGTGGTTGTTTCTAAAGGGTTACCAGGTGCCTGTTCTTGGAACCCCATCTTTGCTTGGACAGTCATTATTGCATGGACAGTTGATCCCCACAACTGGTGAGTAAGATCACTTTGGTTTAGACTTTTTTCCCTTTAAAAAATAATTTTAGCTTGATTTAATGTGCAATTTTATATTTACCTACTGCTTTTATTTTTTGTTTCTAGGTCCAGTAAGAATAAATACTGCTCGTCCAGGTGGTGGTCGACCAGGCTGGGAACAGTGAGTAGATGTTTACAATAATCTTCAGATGATTGCCTGCAAACTAGATAATGGAAGGTCCAAACTAGGCAGCGGGTCACTGCTCTTTATTGTAAACTTTCATGTGCCAGATTAACATTTTTTATGTAAAATGTCAAAATTCAAGCTTATATGAGGGTTTTTTTTTTAATGAGCAAATCTTTTCTAAAATACAAAATTTTTAAAGTTTTTTTCTACTTTCATATCCAACAAATGGGGATCTTGACAGGACTTCAGTTTAATGAATAGATAAGAATTACTTGAAAAGTTATTTTAAATATGGTGTCAGTTATTTTCCTAGTAGGTTTAACTTTTTCTATCCTTAATTTGGATGATCAAAGTTTGATTTGAGTACATAAATACATAATAAGATTAACATCCACCGAACAAAAATTTTTTGTCTGAAATCGAGTTGTTCTACAGGATATGTTTTTTCCACCCTAAAATACAAAGAACTTTGATTTTCTCTGTGGGATGTTTTATGGCATTGAAAATCAGCAGACTTACTTAATGTATTTTTAGTTATATAATTATTTCTGTTTATATAATCCAATTGAAAACTGATATATTCTTAAAAGTATGAGTTACTAGCAGGATATATCGGTAGAAGGAACATAGGATTTAGGAACAAGTAGACTTGGGTTTGAATCCCATCTCCTTCATTTCCTAGCTGCATGACAGTGGTCTTGTGGTTTTACTCCCTAACATCCATTTCCTCGTTTGGATTTGGAATGACACTACCTACCTTAACATGTAAAATGACTTCATTGTGCCCAGCAGACAAAAGGGCTCTTTTCCTTGTATATAACAATAAGTTCACAGAGTAATTTATAGAGTGCTAATTAAAATATAATATTACATAAAGTAGTCTATTTTGAGGTCTAGTTATTTGTTGTGATACAGTTAATTGGTGGGGGAAAGTTAGTTTTAAGTAAATATAATATTTACTCAGCTCTCTATCCGAAACAAGTTTAAGAATTGGGGAGTAGGAAAAAGTTTCCAGAGTAGTTAAAATTGGTGTCTTAACATCTATGCATGGAAAGGTCATGTATTATACCCATGGAGAAATGCTTGAGCTATATTTTTTTTCTCCCACACAGTTCCAACAAACTTGGCTATCTGGTTTCTCCACCACAACAAATTAGAAGAGGGGAGAGGAGCTGCTACAGGTAGGCATGCTAAAAATCTTGGAAAATAATCATATTATTTTTTATATATATATCTTACCAAAGAAATTAAAGCACAGCAGTGGCAGGAAGGAAGGGGGTCATTTGTTTGTATTGTGCTTATCCCTCTTAAGTCCTGGGTAGTTGTCCTTAAAGAGGGCTAGAAAAGAATAAATTATATATAGTATCTTAAATGATGGTTTTTAAGACATTTTTAATATTCCTTCTCAGTGATTACTTTCTCCCTGTCAGCAAACAGCAGAGTATTAGCTTGCATTTACCCTCTTGGAAGTAGAAGAAAGTCATTAAGGCTCAGACAATATCTAAGATACCAATTTAATTTAAGATGAAAGTTAACAAGCTCAGCTCCCAACTGTGAACAAGAATTGCAACTATTTCTCTTCTAGACTCCACTGTCCCAATCATCTCCCACCCTCTCTTTTCCAAAAGAAGAGACAGGAGATTGTTAGAGGCTCCTGCGCTAGTGGGCGGGTACAAGCAATATTAATCTAAGAAGTAAGAATCTTACTGTCTAGGTCAGGGGTCCCCAACCCTGGGCCACAGACCAGTACCCATCCTTGGCCTGTTAGGAACTGGGCAACACAGCAGGAGGTGAACAGCAGGTGAGCGAGCATTACCACCTGAGCTCCACCTCTTGTCAGATGAGCAGTGGCATTAAGATTCTTATAGGAGCATGAACCCTGTTGTGAACTGCGCATGCAAAGGATCTGGGTTGCACGCTCCTTAGGAGAATCTAATGCCTGATCATCTAAAGTGGAACAGTTTCATCTCGAAACCATCCCCCCACCCCCCTGCCCCCGTCCATGGAAAAATTGTCTTCCACAAAGCAGCTCCCTGGTGCCAAAAAGGTTGAGAACTGCTAGTCTAGGTCATAATCACCACCAGGATAAAGGAGCCACCAAAACTTCATAACAAGAGTTTTGGCCAGGCATAATGGCTCATGCTGGTAATTTTAGAGCTTTGGGAGGCTGATGGTGGAGGATTGCTTGAGGCCTGAAGTTCAAGATTAGCCTGGGCAACATAGTAAGACTCTGTCTCTACCAGAAAAATAAAATAACCAGACATGGTGGCATGCATCTGTGGTCCCAGCTACCTGGGAGGCTGAGGCAGGAGGATCACTTGAGTTTAGGAAGTCAAGGCTGCAGTGAGCTATAACCACATCACTGCACTTTAGCCTGGGGGACAGAGTGAGACCCTGTCTCCAAAAAGAAGGAAATTCGGGATATTTTCTAGTGCTTCATTGCTAAACTTATGAAAGTTTACTATGTCATTACTGGATCACATTTTAAAAGAAGGTAATACTTATTAATTCATGGCTCTCTGAAAAGATGCTTAAAATCTAAACCCCTACTGTTGCTGTTGTGTACCAATTATTTATAATTTAAAGCACCTTTAGTTTAACAGAAGTAACCCATTCTGTTTGGTGAGGCACAAATTAGAAACTTTAGCCAACACTGTTATTTTTACTTAAGCCTTTGAGAGAAAGCATTGATATTTTCATTGTTAATTATAGAAGTTAAAACTAGAATTTATTCTGCTTTGTATGATCTTCACCCACTTCCTCCCTCAAAAAAGAGGTTACAGGAGGTGGTTTTCCTTCATTTAAACTTTTGGGGCTGGGTGTGGTGGCTCTCACCTGTAATCCCAGCACTTTGTGCAGATCACCTGAGGTCAGGAGTTTGAAACCAGCCTGCCCAACATGATGAAACCCTGTCTCTCCTAAAAATACAAAAATTAGCTGGGCATGGTGTCACGTGTCTGTAGTCCCAGCTACTTGGGAGGCTGAGGCAGGAGAATTCGCTTGAACCCAGGAGGTGGAGGTTGCGGTGAGCCAAGATTGCACCACTGTAGTCCAGCCTGGACGAGAGTGAGACTCTGTCTCAAAAAATAAAAAATAAATGAATAAGCTTTTGGGGAGAGCTAGGTCATAGCAGCATTAACCTGTCAGTTCCTTCAAAGTTTGAAAATAATTATGGATAGAAAAGATAAGCTTACTTGTCTCAGATGACTTTAGTTTGAAGAATTAATATCTTGGAATTTATTTCTCCAGAAGTATAAACCGTGGGCGACACCACAGCGAAAGATCACAGAGGACTCAAGGCCCGTCACTACCAGCAACTCCAGTCTTTGTACCTGTTCCACCACCTCCTTTGTATCCGCCTCCTCCCCATACACTTCCTCTCCCTCCAGGTGTTCCTCCTCCACAGTTTTCTCCTCAGTTTCCTCCTGGCCAGCCACCACCCGCTGGGTATAGTGTACCTCCTCCAGGGTTTCCTCCAGCTCCTACCAATTTATCAACACCTTGGGTATCATCAGGAGTGCAGACAGCTCATTCAAATACCATCCCAACAACACAAGCACCACCTTTGTCCAGGGAAGAATTCTATAGAGAGCAGCGACGACTAAAAGAAGAGTATGTATTCTAATTTGAAATTATTATACACTTTTTTCATTTTCTGATAATAACATTAAATAGGTGTCTGGAAACGTTTTCCAGTGTTTCCAGTTAGTATGAGAAATTCACCTAAAATTTAAACCAAAGCCATACAAGCAACTTCTCAGGGATTCCTAGTTTATAGTTTTAAAGTGGAAAACTAATGGCAATTTCATTCCTTTCATTCATGATCTAATTACATTTGTCTTGTTAGTTTTCTTAAATGGTTTTTGTTAACTTTCACTCTTTAACTTTATTTTACTAGGGAAAAGAAAAAGTCCAAGCTAGATGAGTTTACAAATGATTTTGCTAAGGAATTGATGGAATACAAAAAGATTCAAAAGGAGCGTAGGCGCTCATTTTCCAGGTTAGTGTTTTGCAAGCCTTCACAACAGAATTACAAACGGGACTTTGAATATCCAGGGATTAGCTATGGATATAAAGAACATTGCACTTAGGAATTTTTCTGATTCGGTCTAGGTGTATAGAAGTGAAGATGTAGCTTATTTCCCAATATCTGTTCATTGAAATAATGTCTCAGTGTAAATTCTATTGTGTAGAACTAACAGTTGTGGGGATTAAATTGCCCTTGTCCCTTGAAGTTATTTATAGTATCAAATAATTGGGAAATGTTTTTGGAAGGAAAGAAATAGGGGAATAGCCAGAAAACAGTTCTCAGGACCCTTTTACCATAAGGCTACAGCTTCTTGCTGGAACATTAACCTGTGTATTATGAAGTAGTAGTAGAATACAAATTGCTTTATTGATAGAAAAAGTGAATTATAAAAATTCCCTGGAAGTTTGTTTAAAAGACTATTTTTTAGCCTTACACTTGAAATGTGGTTTCTTTTAAAACTAGGCTGTTGGCCAGTATAGGACAAAAAACAGACTCCTACTTCAATATTCAGATAGGAAGTGAAATTTAAAATTAATTGACATTTTGTTTAATGTTAGTTAGCTCATATAACTCACGGTACATTAATGCACTTCACTCTGATTGTTAAGACTTCACTTTTGTTTTGTAACAAGTGATTGCTCTGATTTGTGTACTTTATTCCATTCCAGTAGAGGTCACTGTGCCTCTTTAATCATCTGAGGTGAAATTTGATATAAAGACAGATGAAACCGTGAGGAAAGAATGCTAGAATCTGAGAGTCTGTGTTTTATTTTGTATGTATTTCTCAACTATCAACTATTGTTTTGTTTTGTTTTTAGGTCTAAATCTCCCTATAGTGGTTCTTCGTATTCAAGAAGTTCATACACTTATTCTAAATCAAGATCTGGTTCAACACGTTCACGCTCTTATTCTCGATCATTCAGCCGCTCACATTCTCGTTCCTATTCACGGTCACCTCCATACCCCAGAAGAGGCAGAGGCAAGAGCCGCAATTACCGTTCACGGTCTAGATCTCATGGATATCATCGATCTAGGTCAAGGTCACCCCCTTATAGACGCTATCATTCACGATCAAGATCTCCTCAAGCGTTTAGGGGACAGTCTCCTAATAAACGTAACGTACCTCAAGGGGAAACAGAACGTGAATATTTTAATAGATACAGAGAAGTTCCACCACCATATGACATTAAAGCATATTATGGGAGAAGTGTTGACTTTAGAGACCCATTTGAAAAAGAACGCTACCGAGAATGGGAGAGAAAATATAGAGAGTGGTATGAAAAATATTATAAAGGTTATGCTGCTGGAGCACAGCCTAGGCCCTCAGCAAATAGGGAGAACTTTTCTCCAGAGAGATTTTTACCACTTAACATCAGGAATTCTCCCCTCACAAGAGGCCGCCGAGAAGATTATGTTGGTGGGCAAAGTCATAGAAGTCGAAACATAGGTAGCAACTATCCAGAAAAGCTTGCAGCAAGAGATGGTCACAATCAGAAGGATAATACAAAGTCAAAAGAGAAGGAGAGTGAAAACGCTCCAGGAGATGGTAAAGGAAATAAGCATAAGAAACACAGAAAAAGAAGAAAAGGGGAGGAAAGTGAGGGTTTTCTGAACCCAGAGTTATTAGAGACTTCTAGGAAATCAAGAGAACCTACAGGTGTTGAAGAAAATAAAACAGACTCATTGTTTGTTCTCCCAAGTAGAGATGATGCCACACCTGTTAGAGATGAACCAATGGATGCAGAATCAATCACTTTTAAATCAGTGTCTGAAAAAGACAAGAGAGAAAGGGATAAACCAAAAGCAAAGGGTGATAAAACCAAACGGAAGAATGATGGATCTGCTGTGTCCAAAAAAGAAAATATTGTAAAACCTGCTAAAGGACCCCAAGAAAAAGTAGATGGAGAACGTGAGAAATCTCCTCGCTCTGAACCTCCAATTAAAAAAGCCAAAGAGGAGACTCCAAAGACTGACAATGCTAAATCATCATCTTCCTCTCAGAAGGATGAAAAAATCACTGGAACCCCCAGGAAAGCTCACTCTAAATCAGCAAAAGAACACCAAGAAACAAAACCAGTCAAAGAGGAAAAAGTGAAGAAGGACTATTCCAAAGATGTCAAATCAGAAAAGCTAACAACTAAGGAAGAAAAGGCCAAGAAGCCTAATGAGAAAAACAAACCACTTGATAATAAGGGAGAAAAAAGAAAAAGAAAAACTGAAGAAAAAGGTGTAGATAAAGATTTTGAGTCTTCTTCAGTGAAAATCTCGAAACTAGAAGTGACTGAAATAATGAAACCATCACCAAAGCGCAAAATGGAACCTGATACTGAAAAAATGGATAGGACCCCTGAAAAGGACAAAATTTCTTCAGCTGCACCAGCCAAAAAAATCAAGCTCAACAGAGAAACTGGGAAGAAAATTGGAAGTACAGAAAATATATCAAACACAAAAGAACCCTCTGAAAAATTGGAGTCAACATCTAGCAAAGTTAAACAAGAAAAAGTCAAAGGAAAGGTCAGAAGAAAAGTGACTGGAACTGAAGGATCCAGCTCAACTCTGGTGGATTATACCAGGTAGCTGAGTGTAGGGGGTGGGTGTGGAAGTTTGTTGGGAGAAGGATTTTCTTCAGTTTTATCCATGCTTGTGCTTTTTATATTAATTATGAATGCTGATCTAGGGAAGTAGGCTGGTTTTATGTAGTCTTTTGTTGTCTTTGAAGAAGGGAATTGCCAAAGACAAGGTTGTGAGTAGATTTTGGGGGTGAGCCACATTTGTGTTTATACAATCATAATCTTAAATTGTGTGTCTTCCTTAGGGCAGAATAAGTTTTTTGTTTTTTTTTTTAATGTTAAAAGGACATTTGTGTTTAAGTTAGCATTTTTATATTTATCAGTGTTTTATAATAGTAAATTCTTCATTAATTAAAAATATTTTGTTATTCTTTTTAGTACGAGCTCAACTGGAGGCAGTCCTGTGCGGAAATCTGAAGAAAAAACAGATACAAAGCGAACTGTGATTAAAACGATGGAAGAATATAATAATGACAATACGGCGCCAGCTGAAGATGTTATCATTATGATTCAGGTTCCTCAATCCAAATGGGATAAAGATGACTTTGAATCTGAAGAAGAAGATGTTAAATCCACACAGCCTATGTCAAGTGTAGGAAAACCTGCTAGTGTTATAAAAAATGTTAGTACAAAGCCATCAAATATAGTCAAGTATCCTGAGAAAGAAAGTGAGCCATCAGAGAAAATTCAGAAATTCACCAAGGACGTGAGCCATGAAGTCACACAACACGAGGTTAAAAGTTCAAAAAACTCTGCATCTAGTGAAAAAGGGAAGACCAAAGATCGAGATTATTCAGTGTTGGAAAAGGAAAACCCTGAAAAGAGGAAGAACAGCACTCAGCCAGAGAAAGAGAGTAATTTGGACCGTCTGAATGAACAAGGAAATTTTAAAAGTCTGTCTCAATCTTCCAAAGAGGCTAGAACGTCAGATAAACATGATTCCACTCGTGCTTCCTCAAATAAAGACTTCACTCCCAATAGAGACAAAAAAACTGACTATGACACCAGAGAGTATTCAAGTTCCAAACGTAGAGATGAAAAGAATGAATTAACAAGAAGAAAAGACTCTCCTTCCCGGAATAAAGATTCTGCATCTGGACAGAAAAATAAGCCAAGGGAAGAGAGAGATTTGCCTAAAAAAGGAACAGGAGATTCCAAAAAAAGTAATTCTAGTCCCTCAAGAGACAGAAAACCTCATGATCACAAAGCCACTTATGATACTAAACGGCCAAATGAAGAGATAAAATCTGTAGATAAGAATCCTTGTAAGGATCGTGAGAAGCATGTATTAGAAGCAAGGAACAATAAAGAGTCAAGTGGCAATAAACTACTTTATATAATTAACCCTCCAGAGACACAGGTTGAAAAAGAGCAGATTACTGGGCAAATTGACAAGAATACTGTCAAGCCTAAACCCCAGTTAAGTCATTCCTCTAGACTTTCCTCTGACTTAACTAGAGAAACTGATGAAGCTGCTTTTGAACCAGACTATAATGAAAGTGACAGTGAAAGTAATGTTTCTGTAAAAGAAGAGGAAACTTCAGGAAACATTTCTAAGGACCTGAAAGATAAAATAGTGGAGAAAGCGAAAGAGATCCTGGACACAGCAGCAGTCGTCCAGGTGGGCATAAGCAGGAACCAGAGCCACAGCAGCCCCAGCGTCAGCCCCAGCAGAAGCCACAGTCCTTCTGGAAGCCAGACCCGAAGCCACAGTAGCAGTGCCAGCTCAGCAGAAAGTCAGGACAGCAAGAAGAAGAAGAAAAAGAAGGAAAAGAAAAAACACAAGAAACATAAAAAGCATAAGAAGCATAAGAAACATGCAGGCACTGAAGTGGAATTGGAAAAAAGCCAAAAACACAAACACAAGAAAAAGAAGTCAAAGAAGAACAAAGATAAAGAGAAGGAGAAGGAGAAAGATGACCAAAAAGTGAAATCTGTCACTGTGTAAAAAGACAGATTTTAAAAATTGACTTAATTACTAAGTCATCTGTATTAAATTTTGTTATAATGTAAAGAGATTCAAGCCTTGTAAATAAATGACATGGAAGACCCTGTGCTGCACTTAAAATATTGCTGCTTGATTATTTGATTTTTACATCAGAGCTTTATAACACGAACTTTTGTACAGAATTGTGAGTTGTGACCATGTAACATGAGAGGTTTTGCTAGGGCCTATTATTTTTAACCACCATTAATTAGTTGGGGTGGAGTTTACTGTAATGTGAAATTTTCACATTTGAATTTTTTTAATTGCCTGGCAAAAGCTGATATAAGTTCTAAAATATCAGCAGAATGATTTGCTGAATTCATTACAACCCTGTTATGTCACTTTTTGATTACAATAAAAGTTTTCAGTAAACTTTTCAAATGTTGAGTATTTGCATTATTTACAGAAAGTAGTGCCATATCTATATACTTAACCCACCAGACACAGGTTGTATGTGTGTCTCCATTTCCCTATTTTAAAATTCTTAGTTTTTAATACAAGCTGAACTGAATATACAGAATTCTAAACTAAACATGGAGGATACATTTCATAGGTGGGCGGGTGGAAGAGGCCAGAAATGAATCAGGATTAATTGGAGATGTGGTTAAATAAATCTAGGAGAGTCTTGAATTACATAGAAATTCGAAGTTTGAACTTTCAAAATGGTTTGGATTTGAATATTAGAGATGCAGAATTGTGACTCGTTTATGGCCACGTATTTTTCCGGAAACCCTGATAAATAAGTATTAAATTCCTTGATAAAGTAGAATGCAGCTAAACCAGTGAGTGTTTGTGGCCTACCCAGTCTGCCCAGTTGACAAGCGGTAATTACTTACGATGAGTTTCCTTTATTGCTGTGGTTCAGGAAGTGTACCTGGGGACAGTGAAAAGGTACTGAAAGGATGTGGGGAATGAGGGAGAGTAGGAATGGCACTTCAGAAACATAGTGGTATAAGTAGGGATTGAGATCATCTTTTTTTTTTTTTTTTCTTATTTGAGACAGAGTCTCACTCTTACCCAGGCAGGAGTGCAGTGGCTCGATCTCAGCTCACTGCAACCTCTGCCTCCTGGGTTCAAGTGGATTCTCCTGCCTCAGCCTCCCGAATAGCTGGGGTTACAGGCGCCAGCCACCACACCCGGCTAGTTTTTGTATTTTCAGTAGAGACAGGGTTTCACCATGTTGGCCAGGCTCATCTTGAACTCCTGACCTCAGGTGATCCACCTGCCTCAGCCTCCCAAAGTGCTGGCATTACAGGTGTGAGTCACCGCGCCGGCCAGTCATCAATTTTAAGCGGTATACAGACATACTTTTTTTAAATGTGTTTTTTAAGTGCAATACTTAAAAATATTAAGTGATTTTAAAATTTTAGAATTATATTTCTATAGGTGACAGGCAAGTACTGTAAAGATCATGAAAGCTGTTCAGAACTGAATTAGGGAAATGCTGCCTCCGAATCAAATTAACTTTGTTCTAAAGGGCCCTCCTTTTGTTGTGATGCTTAGATTACATTTGTTTATTCCCAGACACCCCTGTTGCCCGGGATGGGATGTCTGGCCTAACCATTCCAACTCTACCCCACCCCACACACAACACACTCTGCCATTTTGACTTTAAAATAATCCAGCTGGATTTACTGTTAATTCTTGCTAATCTGGACCAAAAATCTCGATTAGATCTCTCACGTTCATAGGATCTGGCACCCAGAACTCACTGTTTATCATACATTCCATCATCTGAGGTCAGTTTCATTACCTAAGCTCATTGTTCCTTAAGCTAAACTGACCTTTTCTTTAAGTGCAGTCCACTCCTATGACAATTTTCTAGTTACTCAGCACCTGTGGCAACTCCTCTCAGAGAAATACTGGAGTTAAGTTCTAATGTTTCATCCACGACTTGGTCTTCCACCTCCATCCTTTGTTGGTCTTATTTGGGGCTGAAGTTTCAACTCATCCCCCAGTCTCTCTTCTTTCTACTCTTTCCCTTCCCTAGTATCCTATGCCCTGTTGTTTCAGCCACACGCTAACATCCCCATAACCTGCTGCTCCTTACCCATCTTGCTGCACCCAAACAGCTAACCTTCAAACCTGGATTAAGGTGCTGAACACTGCTTAACAAAACTAGTCTTTGAAGACAATTTAAGAAGTAACTTATTTGCAAGGCACTGTGCCAGGTGCTTGGACTTCCTTTAATGCTTAAAAATTCCAGTTGTGCTTGATGTCTTGTGCTAAGCAGGAAAGTCCACTGCCAGTGAAGGCTAAGTCCAGCCTTGGATATTCAAGCCAGCTCCTAACTAATCCAACTCGCCCCTACCATGTGGAAGAGTAAGCCAGCAAGTAAGACTCCACGTCTTGCAGATCCCCAAAAAACCATGTCATGTCTCCCTATCTTTTGCACTCAGCTGTTTCATCTGGCTGGAATTTCCTTCCTCCTTTGCCTGCTTCATAATTTCCTACTCATTGTTCAAGAGTTAGGTTGCTGTTACCGGGCACGGTGGCTCACGCCAGTAATCCCAGCACTTTGGGAGGCCGAGGTGGGCGAATCACGAGGTCAGGAGATCGAGACCATCCTGGCTAACATGAAGAAACCCCGTCTCTACTAAAAATACAAAAATTAGCCAGGCGTGGTGGCGGGCGCCTGTAGTCCCAGCTACTCTGGAGGCTGAGGCAGGAGAATGGCATGAACCCGGGAGGCGGAGCTTGCAGTGAGCTGAGATCGCACCACTGCACTCTAGCCTGGGTGACAGAGCAAGACTCCGTATCAAAAAAAAAAAAAGTTGCTGTTTTGGAATTATTCCCTCACAGTGCCCGCCCGCCCCCATACACGCCTGAGGTGCAGTAGCATCCCTGAATGTGCTGTAATAACACCTTCCAAATTGTTTTCTGTGGGCTGTGTTTGGTTATCTCACTCACCGGACTGAGCATGACTTCCACAAAAAGTAAATCCTAGTTTATATTCCGGAAGCCAAACCATGCCTTGCACATAGTAATAAATGTTTGAAATAATGAAATTACCTTGTTTTAAACTTTGAGATTGTGTTTTGCCAGGCAAGTTAATTCTTACCCACACACTGGCCTAAAGAAATATGTGTAGAAGCTAGTAATAAGAGTAGACTTCACAGAAAACCGGTGACGTGTCCGTTTCTCAAGGGAGGGATTAATTTTTGGCCTACTGCAGGTTTGAAAAGTAGTATCCTTCAAGGACCTAGGTGTTTCTGTGTGCCAAGAATACTCCAGAGTGTTAAAATCAGGAGCTTAAAAATCACTCCTTTGCTAGTGTCAGCATGGCAAATGAAGGGAGCAAAACCCGCTCCAAAATATTTAAGCCAGGATTTCAGAGGGGCAAAAAGCTACTTAATAAACTTAATAGTTTATTCATCCCGGTCTGCACAAGTGTCTCTGTGTACTTGTCCACTTTCCCTGTCTTTCAGCCCCTTTAATGAATGCTGTTCCTACTGTATAAAGCTAGACATAGAACAAAACCTCTGATTTGACGCATGTCCTGAGAGTTTTTATACCACTGCTCATTTACTTTAGCTTCAGCAGTTGTCTTATTTTTAACTAGAAAAAAGCCTCCTATATATAGTGTGTATATATATACGTATGTATATGCGTGTATATATAAAATATAGAGAGCGAGTGTGTACCCTGCATTTTCTTTATGTTATAAACACATCCTTTGACATTAAATTTTTCCACAAACATTTTTAATTTTGAGAATTGGAATGGTCAGGAAAGAATAGACTTAAGGTCACCTACTTAAATCCTTGAGAAAGTATACCATGGAGCTGCTGTATGTGAATAACTTCAGCATACGGATCTGAAAGAAATAGGGTTAATAGGAATATTCAAAGACTTCAGGCAAATTCTTTCAGTATGGATCTAAAGTATAAACAGCTTATCAAGGCTCCTCTTTGATAAAAGCCTTTGAGATTATTTTTAGGATCGTGTTAAAAGTTCTTTTTAAAAATAACTCTTGCTAATTCCTTTATGCACTTTACCTTTTATTAAACTTAAGGGTGAACAGTGATCTCATATTAAAGCCAACACCAGCATGAATCTTGCTTTTCCACTTTGCTTGAAATGTGGCTCTTTTGTAATTTACTATGAAGTTGGTTTGGCCAGTGTGAATGTTTTCAATTTAGGTTTCTATTTTTAAAGTCTTTTGTGGTAAGATTTTCATATGAGAATGGACATACATTTAGAATTTAAAATCTTCTTTGGTAGAAACAACTGGAACCTTAATAATTTTTTGGGGGGTTGGGGGGTTTGTTTTTGTTTTTGTTTAGAAACAGAGTCTCTCTCTCTCTGTTGCCAAGGCTGGAGTGCAGTGACACAGTCATAGCTCACTGCTTCCCCAACTTCCTGGACTCAAGCAATCTTCCCGCCTCAGCCTTATGAGTAGCTGAAACTACAGGTGTGTGCCACCACACCTGGCTAATTTTAAAAAAATTTTTTTTTTTTTGTAGAGATAGGTCTTGCTGTGTTGCCCAGGCTGGTCTCAAACTCTTGGCCTCAAGAAATCCTCCTGCCTGGGCCTCCCAAAGTGCTGGGGTTACAGGGATAAGCCACCACACCTGGCCCATTAACAAAATTTTGATAATTGTTAAAATATGTTTTTACCTAGCTTAATGATATATAAAGCTGGTAGACTGATTTCTTTTTGTATCCTAAAAACTAAAACCAATAAAAACAAATATGAAAAATGAAGCCAGGGAAAACTGTATTAGTGCTGGAAACTCAGGAAAAGACAGAAGGGGCAGACATAGCTAAAAATATGGCATTTCTGCCATAGCACCACATCTTAAAAGTTTTTTGTTGTTAATGGAGAGAAGGTGAAATAAAGACAATTGACAGTTCTCTCCTTGAGAAGGCAGATGGCCTCTTGGAAAGCTTGAATAGAAGATCTTGGGTATTAGGAACACGCCATCATCTGAAGAAACAGGGATGGGCCATGGAGCAAATAAAGATAATTTCCTTTGAAGTCACTTTGAATATGATGAAAATTGCACAAAGGAAACCTGAAGCGTAGGCTACCATGTTGACGGGGATGGAAGAAGATTCTGTCCAGAGACAGATTTGTTATAGCTGGTCCCGTTGCCGGGAAGGAGGCCGGACCACGCAGCCCTCATTCCCCTGGCTATTATGGGGGCTGAAGGGGGAAAATACGCAATTTTCAAAGCATTATGGCAATGGTGCCAGAAGAGGCAGACAAGTCAGTGGAATTGAATACAACACCATAAATTGGCCCAAATATAATACACAACAGTTTCAGCATAAGTAAATGTGAAAAAGGATAGGTTTTTCAATAAGCTTTGAGTGAACTGGTTAACCACTTGGAGAAAAAAAAATCACATCTTAAAATTCTAGACTAAATATTGTTTATCCAAAATTTTATATATTTAGGATTTAAAATATTCTTTTGTGTAAATTTTGGTACCAAAATAAAATGTTGATAATTGTGTGTTTTGACCTATCACATTAAATTCCTGGATTTTATTCTTCCCGTCTTCCAGGATGACCATTTTTTTATAGGTTAGGAGTTCATTATTTCAACTGGCCAGTCAACTGGAAGCCCAGGAGCTTCCCCGATATTTTTGATGATGGTTATATGAGATCTGGTTTATCCTGGTTTGCTCCTTTTTAATTTTCTGATGTCTCTTGTGCTGATTTTTCTCTTCAGAGCTGCTCATTATGGTAGAATCTCAATCTTTATACATTTTGTGACATTTCTGCCTATGTTCTGGGAACACATCACATCTTCTAATCTTCCTGTGCACACCATCATCCCTTCTTTTCTGTTCTACTTCATAGTTTCTTCATCTCTGAAACTGAAATTAGCCATTATTTTTCTGAACCAAGGATGAATTATGCCATTAGAGGGCAGAAGCTGCTTGTTCTTTAAACTAGCAACTGCTTTCCCCTTCTGCAATTTTTTAAAATTACAATCTCAACTATTACACAAATAAACATCTGAAAAATTTAAATTCCACTAGCAGCCGGGTGCAGTGGCTCATGCCTGTAATCCCAGCACTTTGGGAGGCTGAGGCGGGTGGATCACTTGAGGCCAGGAGTTCAAGACCAGCCTGGCCACCATGGTGAAACCCCATCTCTACTAAAAATACAAAAAAAAAAAAAAAAAAAAAAAATTAGCTGGGCATGGTGGTGCACACCTGTAATCTCAGCTACTAGGGAGGCTGAGAATCGCTCCAACCCTGGAGGTGGAGATTGCGGTGAGCCACTGCACTCCAGCTTGGGTGACACAGTGAGACCCTGTCAAAAAAAAAAAAAAAAAGCCACTAACAATAAAACAGAAATGCCAAGAAAACAAAGTTCTGGTGCCTTCAGGCATTTAGAGTTACCTTTAAGTCCAAAACCAGTGTGATTCTCCATCTTCTCCCTCCCCCCACCGATATTGACTTTTCTACCAGGATATGTCTGTGGTAGTTAGCATTTTCATTAAATTTGCCCAGATCATAATACATTCTCAATTTTGCACGCTTTAAGAATTTTTTAATTTTTCTAACAAAGTTGTACATTGTTTAAAAAGTCATAAAGTTCTTCAAGACTTACAACAGGCCGGGTGTGATGGTTCACGCCTGTAATCCCAGCACTCTGGAAGTCCGCGGTGGGTAGATCATCTGAAGTGAGAAGTTCAAGACCAGCCTGGCCATGGTGAAACCCCGTCTCTACTAAAAATACAAAAAATTAGCCGGACATGGTGGTGCACACCTGTAATCCCAGCTACTCAGGAGGCTGAGGCAGGAGAATCACTTGAACTCGGGAGGCGGAGGTTGCAGTGAGCCAAGATCACGCCATTGCGCTCCAGCCTGAGCAACAAGCGGGAAACTCCGTCTAAAAAAAAAAAAAAAAAAAAAAAAAAAAAAAAAATTACAACAAAAACTTCATTCTCCTGCTCTAATTAATTATACCCTGACTAATTCTTTAGAGGCCATTTCAACTCTGCTAGTTCTTTCTTTAAAAAAGAAAAGAAAGAAGAATATTATATGTAAATAACACACTCCTATTACTTGATTTTACAGTCTCAAGTATGAGCTACCATTGACTTTAGCAACACCCACACACATACACCTCTACCCTCTCCCATCCTCTCAATAAAAGTTTTACCATTTGTATTAAATAAAAATGGCGGTATACATTATTATATATCTGTATAAACAGTTCCACATTGAGTCACTTGGTATAGTAGGATTGCTTTCATGTAAAATGTTGTTTTTCCTGGAATTAATATCAACTGCCGTTTCAAAAGTTTTTGATTTTCTATGGATCACTGGAAAGAAACCTCCTCCCAGGATATTCAAATAAGTATTCATCAGTTTTACCCTTTTCCTTGGGATATTCCCCTCAGAACCTTCTCTCTACCTATCTAATAAAAATTGGGGCCAGGCCCAGTGGCTCATGCCTATAATCCCAGCACTTTGGGAGGCCGAGGTGGGAGGATCAATTGAGGTCAGGAGTTCAAGACCAGCTTGGCCAACATGGTGGAACCCCGTCTCTACCAATAATACAAAAATTAGCCGGACGTAGTGGCGCGCACCTTGTTATCCCAGCTACTCAGGAGGCTGAGGCTGGAGAATTGCTTGAATCTGCGAGGTGGAGGTTGCAGTGAGCAGAGATCACGCCACTGCACTCCAGCCTGGGTGACAAGAATGAGAGAATCCATCTCAAAAAAAAAAAAAAAAAAAAATGGCTGGGCACAGTGTCTCACGCCCATAACCCCGGCACTTTGAGAGGCCAACACGGGCGGATCAGTTGAGGTCAGATTGAGACTATCCTGGCCAACATGGTAAAACCCTGTCTTTACTAAAACTACAAAAATTCGCTGGGCGTGGTGGTGCATGCCTGTAGTCCCAGCTACTCGGGAGGCTGAGGCAGGAGAATCGCTTGAACCCGGGAGGCAGGTGTTGCGGTGAGCCGAGATCGTACCACTGCACTCCAGCCTGGCGACAGATTGAGACTTTGTCTCGACAACGACAAAGATTGGTTGCCCTCTAGATGTGCCCCAAAACTGCCTGCTCCTGGGACTTCGCCTCGCCCTCTCTTCTGCATTGGATCTTTGCCTTCCATCCTGTGTTTTTCTCTTTCTAGGTTTGCTTCCTCATTTGAGGTGGAAGACATGTGCTCTAGTAAGTTACTGTGGAAGGGTACCTGGGAGGTAAAATTTTTCAGAGCCTAAAATGTCACAAATGTTCTTACTCTACCCCGACACTTGATTTATGGTTGAGTTGGGCATCGAATTCTGCATTGGAAATCATTTGCATTCATACCTGGAGGCATTTCTCTATCATAATCCTGCTTCTGGCATTGCTGACCAGGCGTTCAAGCCATTCTGACTCCTAATCCATTTATATGCAATTTTTGCAATATTTTCCCTTCCCAGGATTCTTTGGTAACTTCCTTTTAACTTAGGTACATTTAGAAAATCCAATGTTGTGATGATGACGTTGTGACTCTTTTAAAATTTACTTTGCCAAGTGCTCTATGAGCCCTTTCTTTCATGTCCTTCGTGAAATCATGTATTTTATGATTTTCTTGGAAACATTCTTTTATTACTTGTGGGATAATATTCTCCATTCCATTTTTTTCTGCTTTCTTTTTTTGGGACTCATTATTTTGATATTAGATTTTCTGGACTGATCCTCTACTATTTTCCATTCTTGTGTTTGTTTTGTTTTGTTTTGTTTTGTTTGACCAGGTTGGAGTGCAATCGTGGCTCACTGCAGCTCCTGGGCTCAAGCGACCTTCCCGCCTCAGCCTCCTGAATAGCTAGGACCACAGGCACACGCCACCACACCCGGCTAATTTTTTATTTTTTGTAGAAGTAGGGTCTCTCTATGTTGCCCAGGCTGATCTTGAACTCCTGGACTCAAGTGATCCACCTGCTTCGGCCTTCCAAAGTGCTGGGATTACAGGCGCGAACCACTGTGCCCAGCCTCCATTCATATTTTTTGTTGTGAAGTTTCCTCAACACTTCAGTTCTTTACTTCTGCTGGCATATTTACAATTTCTTTTTTTCTTTTTCTTTTTCTTTTTTTTTTTTTTTTTTTTTTTTTTTTTTGAGATGGAATTTTACCCTGTCTCCCAGGCTGGAGTGCAATGGTACAATCTTGGTTCACTGCAACCTCTGCCTCCTGGGTTCAAGCGATTCTCCTGCCTCAGACTCCCGAGTAGCTGGGATTACAGGCGCCTGCCACTGCACCAAGCTAATTTTTGTATTTTTTAGTAAAGACAGGGTTTCACCATGTTGGCCAGGCTGGTCTCGAGCTCCTGACCTCAGGTGATCCACTCGCCTCGGCCTCCCAAAATGCTGTGATTACAGGTGTGAGCCACCATGCCCGGCCCATATTTACAATTTCTCAGGGTTCTATTTTTTTATTTTCTGATTGTTCCCCTTTTCATAACATTCTATTCTTTTTCATGGCTATAATAGGACTTGTAAAGATATTCATTTTGTTGAGGTTTTCTTCTGCTCTTCACGTTAGAAATTTGTGAGATATGACAAGAGAGTTCTATTGTAGAGTGATCGGAGTGTACCACTTCACTGAGGATCTTCCCGGCATTTTTTCTTGGGCTTAGTTTCTCCCAGAGGGGAATCCTCCACTCTTCAGAATGGGGATGAAAAACTATAGTATAATTAGAAATCTAGCTACCAGGAATTTTTTGGAGCCAGGTAGGCTTCCATTCAGTATATATAGACAGACTCCATCCTGCTCTTTCCAGCACAGCACCCCTATCCACTTGATGTCCTTAAGTCCAGAGTCCTTCTGTTCTTTGGTACCCAAAAGGGCTGCATATTTTGGACTACTTAGAGAGCTTTAAGACATACTGAAGGCTGTATACCTCACCCAGAGTTTTTACTTTAACACATCTGGTGGGGTGGTCTGAACATCAGTCTTTTAAAATCTCTCCAGGTGACTCCAATGTGCAGCCAAGGTTGAGAACCACTGCTCTAGTTGAACCTCTCCAGAGAGTAAGCCTCTAATCTTCTGCCAAGGTGAGCTGTTTGGCCTTATCTGCATTCTTGCTTTCAGAGTTCTTTTTTTATTTTTTATTTTTTGAGACGGAGTTTTGCTCTTGTCCCCCAGGCTGGAGTACAATGGCATGATCTTGGCTCACTGCAACCTTCGCCTCCTGGGTTCAAGCGATTCTCCTGCCTCAGCCTCCTGAGTAGCTGGGATTACTGGTGTGTGCCACCACGCCCCACTAATTTTTTTTTTTATGAGACGGAGTCTCTCTCTGTCGCCCAGGCTAGAGTGCAATGGCATGATCTCGGCTCACTGCAACTTCCGCCTCCCAGGTTCAAGCAATTCTTGTGCCTCAGCCTCCCGAGTGGCTGGAATTACAGGCGTGCGGCACCACACCTGGCTAATTTTTGTATTTTTAGTAGAGATGGGGTTTCACCATCTTGGCCAGGTTGGTATTGAACTCCTGACCTCATGATCCACCCGCCTTGGCCTCCCAAAGTGCTGGGATTACAGGCGTGAACCACCGCACCCAGCCTAGAGTTCTCTCTTGCTTGCATATTCTGATTCACTTTAGGCTTCTAGGTTATGAGTCATCTGGTTTTTAGGCTTCTGATTCAGACCTCTGGTTTTCTGGTCAGCTTACCCCTTGTTCACATGAATTTCACCTTTCAAAAATGTGTTGCGATTATTTCCTCTTCTGCTCTCCCTGTTTGTGCCTTGTTTGACCCTTTATTATCATTACAGTGCACTCTGGAGAGGGAAGGAAGAATATTCGGTCCACCATGCTTAGCTGGAATTTCTCAGTCCTACTCCCTGTCATTAACACTCATGTTAAAATGTCAGCAGGGGGCTTGCCAAGCCAGATTTAGCAAAAATTGGACCTGTAGAACGTCAAAGGTTTCCCCAAGACTCTGTAAATTTCTAGGCTGCTTATGTTTTCAAGGCCATTCTAGATTTGTTGTTTCTGGCTCCTTGATCAACCATATCAACTTAAGTTCTTTCCATAGATTAAGAAAGTTGTCTTTCATTATTTCTTTTTCTTCTCCACCACCACCACCACCACCATTTTTTTCTTTCTTTTAGTGACTCTGATTGTTTGCAGGGTGTAGCTAAGGGATTTGTCTTCCATATACCTTTTTCTGTCTCTCTTTTTTTGCTTTGTTTTTGTTTTTGTTTTGAGATTGGATCTTGCTGTGCCACCCAGGCTGGAGTGCAGTGGCATGATCATACCTCACTGCAGCCTTGACCTCCTGGGCTCAAGCGATCCCCGCAACCCTGCCTCAGCCTCCTGAGTTACTGGCACCACAGGAACGTGCCACCACACCCAGCTAATTTTTTAATTGTTTTGTAGAAATGGGGATCTCCGTTATATTGCTCAGACTGATCTCAAACTCCTGGCTCAACCAGTCCTCCCACCTCAGCCTCCCAAAGTGCTGGGATTACAGGCTTGAGCCACTGCGCCCAGCCCTCAGCAAACTTTTAAATCATTTTTTAAGGTTTCTTTCTGTTGGATAAATCGTAGTTTATTTTCCCTAATTCAATGATCTTCGTATACCGTCTTCATATACTGCCATTCAGTTTCTCCTTTGTGACTTTTCATTTCAAAACCACCTCTCTCATCTCCATTCCGTCTTCCTTTGCTGCTCCTTTTCTAGGACAACTTGATCAAGTTACATAGATGTAGAATCCACTTCAGTCTTGCTGAGAACATAAAATAGACGTTGGCTCTAATTTTTTGTTATTGTTTCTGAGGAATAGATTTCTGAAGGAGAAAGCAACTCTGAGGCCCCACATACTTGTCATTTAAGTTTTTGGTTTCTGTGTGTGTGTGTTTTTCTAAAGATGAGGTCCTGTAATCCCAGCACTTTGGGAGGCTGAGGCAGGCAGATTACTTGAGGTCAGGAGTTTGAGACCAGCCTGGCCAACATAGTGAAACCCTGTCTCTACTGAAAAAAAAAAAAAAATTAGCCAGGCGTGGTGGTGCATGCTTGTAATCCCAGCTACTCAGGAGGCTGAGGTAGGAGAATTGTGTGAACCTAGGAGGTGGAGGCTGCAGTGAGCTGAGATCGTGCCACTGCACTCCACCCTGGGGCACAGAGTGAGACTCTCAAAAAAAAAAAAGAAAAAAGAAAAAAGAGTAGTAATAAAATTAAAAATAAAAATTAACAAAAATTAGCCGGATGAGGTGACACACACCTGTAATCCCAGCTACTCAGGAAGCTGAGGCAGGAGAATCGCTTGAACCTGGGAGGCAGAGGTTGCAGTGAACCGAGATCACACCATTGCACTCCACCCTGGGTGACACAGCAAGACTCTGTCTCAAAATAAATAAATAAATAAAGATGAGGTCTTGCTATGTTGCCCAGGCTGGTCTTTAACTCCTGGCCTCAAGGAATCCTCCCGCCTTGGCCTCCCAAAGTGCTGGGATTACAAGCATAAGCCATTTCACCCAGCCTAGTTTTAATAGGCCCTTTTCTCATAGACCCATTTATTATCCATACAGAGGGAGAGCTATTTGAGTTTTTATTCTTTTTTATTTTATTTTATTATTGTTATTTTTTTGAGACAGGGTCTCACTCTGTCATCTAGGCTGGAGTGCAGTGGCGGGATCTTAGCTCACTGCAACCTCCACCTCCCAGGTCAAGTGATCCTTCTACCTCAGCCTCCCGGGTAGCTGGGACCACAGGCAGACGCCACCACGCCCAGCTAATTTTTGTATTTTTTGTAGAGATGGGATTTTGTCATGTGGCCCAGGCTGGTCTCAAACTCCTGACCTCAGGTAATCCGCCCGCCTCAGCCTCCCAAAGTGCTGGGATTACAGGCGTGAGCCACAGCAGCCATCTGACTTTTCTTTTTAATGAAAAAATTTCGATCACTTCATGGCATCTTCATGGCATCTTGTTCTTTTCCTTTTTGCTTTTCTTCTTTATTTAAAGCAACATCTCTTTTTGTTCTTCTGATTTCAAAAGTAACACACATTTGTTTTGGACGATTTGGGAATCGCAGAAAAGCACAAAGAAGAAAATTAAAATTACCTTAATTTCACAACCCAGTGATATTTTACTTCCAGTTTTTCTAGGTATTTATATGTAATTATCCTGATTCTTTTAACAATTTTAATCACTACTATTTTTATTTTTATTTTACGAATGTATAATACATTCACATGGTTCAAAAATTGTGTATGTGACAAGAGAAAAGGAAAAGGAAAAACATGTATGTATATATAAAGAAGTCTTTCAACACCTGTTTGTACAGCTTCCATCAATAACCACATCTAGGCTGGGAGCAGTGGCTCATACCTGTAATCCCAGCACTTTGGGAGGCCAGGATGGGAGGATTGCTTGAGCCCAGGGTTTGAGACTAGCCTGGGCAACATAGCAAGGTCCTATCTCTACCAAAAATTTAAAAATTATTTGGGCGTGGCAGCACATGCCTCTAGTCCCAGCTATTTGGGAGGCTAAGGCGGTAGAATCACTTGAACACAGGAGGTCAAGGCTGCATTTGAGCTATGATCACACCACTGCACTCCAGCCTGGGTGACCTGCTGAGACCCTGTCTCAAATAAACAAAAAAACCACACCTAGCCCCACCCCAGATGACCTCTCTGCTATTAGGTTCTTGTGTATTGTTCCAAATTTTCTTTATACCTATACTAACACACACACACACACACACAAGAATATATGCATGCACACTCACACAAACACTTAATACCTTTTTTTTTTTTTTTGAGATGGAGTCTCGATCTGTCACCCAGGCTGGAGTGCAATGTTGCAATCTCAGCTCACTGCAACCTCTGCCTCCCGAGTAGCTGGGATTCAGGCACATGCCACCACGCCTGGTTAATTTTTGTATTTTTAGTGGAGACGGGTTTCCACCATGTTGGCTAGCCTGGTCTTGAAATCCTGACCTCTAGTGATCTGCCCACCTCGGCCTCCCAAAGTGTTGGGATTACAGGCGTGAGCCAACATACCCGGCTAATTTTTTGTCTGTTTTTAAATTTAACTTTATTTATTTCTTTATGTACTTACTTACTTACTTATTTATTGAGACCAAATCTTGCTCTGTCACCCAGGCTGGAGTACGGTGGCACAATCTTGGCTCACTGCAACCTCTGCCTCCCAGGTTCAAGTGATCCCCCTGCCTCAGCCTCCCGAGTAGCTGGGACTACAGGCATGTGCCACCACACCTGGCTAATTTTTGTATTTTTCGTAGAGACGGGGTTTCACCACGTTGGCCAGGCTGGTCTCAAACTCCTGACCTCAGGTGATCCACCCGCCTCGGCTTCCCAAAGTGCTGGGAATATAGGTATGAACCACCGCACCCAGCCTCACACACACTTAATACCTTTCCTTTTTATACGAATCATATAGTACTAAGCACATTGTTTTCCTCCTTGCTGTCTTCACTTAACAATATACCTGAACATCTTTCTTTATGAATACATAGACAAATTTTCTATTTTTTATAGCTGCACAATCTTCCATTGTGTATTGATATAACATTATTTAAGTGGTCACTTACTGATAATTTAGATTGTCAATGTTTGCTATTACACATAGGGTTAAGTACATTCACACTAAATTTGACAGTGTTTCTCTCTTGGTTTAATTATTGTTTCAAATGTTCAAACAGACATCATAGGCAATTTTTAAAAATTTTTAACATGAATCATATTATACAATAAACTGCACATATTTAAACAGTACAATTTGATAAATCTCACCATGTATGTACCTGTGAAACCATCAACAATCACCACAATCAAAATCATGAACATACCTTCCAGGCACAAACGATTCTCCTGCCTCATCCTCTGAGTAGCTGGGATCACAGGTACCCACCACCATGCCTGGCTAATTTTTGTATTTTTAGTACAGGCGAGGTTTCACCATGTGGGCCAGGCTGGTCTTGAACTCCTGACCTCAAGTGATCTGCCTGATCTCAAGTGGAGCCTCCCAAAGTGCTGGGATTACAGGCGTGAGCCACCACGACTGGCTGCTCCTAAATATTTTCTTGTACCCCTTTATAAGCCTTTTTCCCCATCCTCCCATCTCCAAGCAACCACTGATATGCTTTCTGACACGATAAATTAATTTGCATTTTCTGGACATTACTGTGCATGAACTCATATAGTTTGTACACTTTTTTTGTCTGGTTTCTTTCAGTATAATTATTTTGAAATTCATGCTGTGGCATGTACCATTCCTGTTTCCTGTTATTGCTGACTAGAATGTTTTGCTTGTGTTGTTCATCCATTCACTTGACAGTGAACATTTGAGTTGTTTCCATTTGGGGGTATTACAAATAAAACTGTAAACATTTATATAAAAATCATTTTGTGAATATATGCTTTCATTTCTCATGGGTAAATACCTAGGAATGAAATTAATGCATCATATTTTAGGTGTCTGTTTAACATTTTGAGAAACTGCCCAACTGTTTTCTAAAGTGGCTATGTTACATTTCCATCAGCAGCTTATGAGAGTTCAAGTTGTTCCACATCTCGGGGGGAGGGGGGAGGGATAGCATTAGGAGATATACCTAATGTTAAATGACGAGTTGATGGGTGCAGCACACCAACGTGGCACATGTATACATATGTAACTAACCTGCACGTTGTGCACATGTACCCTAAAACTTAAAGTATAATAAAAAAATAAATAAAGAAATAAAAGAAGAGAAAAAAAAACAGTTGTTCCATATCTCGCCGACACATGATATGGTCAGTTTTAAAAATTTTAGCCGTAACCACAGTAGTGTCTGATGGTGGTTTTAATTTGCATTTTCTGCTGAGCACTTTTTCCTGTGCCATTTGCCATTCGTATGTCTTCTTTAGCGAAATATCTGTTCCAATCTTTTTGCCCAATTTTAAGTTGGATTGCATATTATATATATATAGTTGTATATATCTATATATATGGTTATATATATCTATATGTAGTTGTATATATCTAGATATATATGGCTATATATATCTAGATATATATATAGTTGTTGTTTGTTTGTTTTGGTTTTGTTGTTGTTGTTGTTGTTTGAGACAGAGTCTCGCTCTGTCACCCAGACTGGAGTGCAGTGGCATGATCTCAGCTCACTGCAACCTTCGCCTCCTGGGTTCAAGCAATTCTCCTGCCTCAGCCTCCCAAGTAGTTGGGATTACAGGCACACACCACCACGCCCAGCTAATTTTTTTGTATTTTTAGTAGAGACCGGATTTCACCATGTTGGCCAGGCTGGTTTCCAACTCCTAACCTCAAGTAATCCGCCCATCTCCACCTCCCAAAGTGCTAGTATTACAGACGTGAAACACCATGCCCAGCCTCCAGATTGTTAATGTATTTTGCAACTTCTTTATATGTTCTGGATACGAGTCCTTTATCAAGCACATGATATGTAAATATTTTCTTCTAGTCTATGGCTTGTTTTCATTCATTCAACATGTCTTTTGAAGACCAGAAGTTTTTTATTTCAATGAAGTCCAATTTATATGTTGACTCTTAAATATTGTGCTTTTGGTGTTGTTTCTAAAAAATCTTAGTCTAAGCCAAGATCACAAAGATTACTCTTATGTTTTCTTCTAAAAACTTTTGTAACTTTAGGTTCTACACTTAGATCTATAGTCCACTTTAAAGTACAGCTTTATTGAGATATATTTCACATACCATAAAATTCACATATTTAAAGTGTACCATTCCGTGATTTTAAGTATATTCAAAGAGTTGTACACTCATCACCACTATCTAACTTTGGAAGACTTTTGTCACCCCAAAAAGGCACCTCATATCCATTAGCAGTCATCCCTTATTACTTCCTTACTTCAGTTTAGGCAACCAATAATTTTCTCTCTCTATGGATTTGCTTATTCTGGACATTTCGTATAATTGGAATCATAGATCTGGTCTTCTGTGTCTGGATTCTTTCATACATTAGCATTAGCATAATGTTTCCAAGGTTCATTGTGTTATGCATGCATCAGTGCTTAAAACCTTTTTTTTTTTTTTTTTTTTTTTTTTTTTTTTTTTTTTTTTTGAGACAGAATCTTGCTGTGTCATCCAAGCTGGAGTGCAGTGGCATGTTCATAGCTTACTACAACCTTGAACTCCTGGGCTCAAGTCATCCTCCCACCTCGGCCTCCCAAAGTGCTGGGATTACAGACATGAGCCACCATGCCTGGCAAGCCATGCCATTTTACATTCTCACCAGCAGTGTATGAGAGTTCCAATTTCTTCATACCACCTCCAACACTTGTTATGGCCCATTTTTTTTATTACAGCCATCCTAGTGCATGTAAAGTGATATCTCATAGTGGTTTTAATTTGCATTTCCCTAATGAATGACAATATTGAGCATCTTTTGTTGTTGTTGTTGTTGTTACTGTTGCGATAGAGTCTCGCTTTGTCACCTAGGCTGGAGTGCTGTGGCACAAACACGGCTCACTGCCGCCTCCATGTCCTAGGCTCAAGCGATCTTATTACATCAGCACTCCAAGTAGCTGGAACTGCAAGCATGTGCCACCACACCCAACTACTTTTTTGTTTTTTGTTTTTGTTTTTGTTTTTGAGATAGAGTTTTGCTCTTGTCGCCCAGGCTGGAGTGCAGCGGCATGATCTCGGCTCACTGCAACTTCCACCTCCCAGGTTCAAGAGATTCTCGTGCCTCAGCCTCCCAAGTAGCTGGGATTACAGGTGTGTACCACCATGCCTGGCTAATTTTTGTGTATGTGTATTTATTTATTTATTTATTTATTTATTTATTTATTTATTTTTGAGACAGAGTTGTGCTCTTGTTGCCCAGTCTGGAGTGCAATGGCCAGCTCTCGGCTCACTGCAAACTCCACCTCCTGGGTTCAAGCGATTCTCCTTCCTCAGCCTCCCGAGTAGCTGGGACTATAGGCGTGCGCCCCCATGCCTGGCAAATTTTGTATTTTTACTAGAGACAGGGTTTCACCGTGCTGGCCAGACTGGTCTCAAACTCCTGACCTCAAATGATCCGCCTGCCTCGGCCTCCTAAAGGGCTGGGATTATAGGCGTGAGCCATCACACCCGGCCTTAAATGTGTTTTTATTTGGCAGAAATGTCTATTCAAATCCTCTACTCATTTTTAAATTGGGTTATTTGTCTATTTCATATTAAATTATAAGTGTTCTTTTTGTGTAGTCCGGATAAGAGCCCCTTATCAGATATATGATTTGCAAATATTTTCTCCCATTTTGCGGGTTGTCTTTTTATCTCTATGATGTCCTTTGAAGCACAAGCATATTTACTTTTGATGATGTTCAATTTGTTTTTTTTCCTTTGTCTTCACTTGCGCTTTTGGTTTCACTTGCGCTTTCGGTTTCACTTGCGCTTTCGGTTTCACTTGCGCTTTTGGTTTCACTTGGTCTAAAATTCCATTGCCTAGTCCGAGGTAATGAAGATCTACTACATTTTCTTCCAATAATTTTACAGTTTTAGCTCTTACATTTAGGTCTATGATGCATTTTGGGTTTTTTTGTTTTTTGTTTGTTTTGTTTTTTGAGACAGAGTCTCACTCTGTCACCCAGGCTGGAGTGCAGTGGCGCGATCTCGGCTCATTGCCACCTCCACCTCCCGGGTTCAAGCGATTCTCGTGCCTTAGCCTCCCAAGTAGCTGGAATTACAGGCACACGCCACCTTGCCAGGCTAATTTTTTTATTTTTGGTAGAGACAGGGTTTCACCATGTTGGCCAGGCTGGTCTTGAATTCCTGAGTTCAAAGTGATCTGCCCACCTCGGCCTCCCAAAGTGCTGGGATTACAGGTGTGAGCCACCATGCCTGGCCTATGATGCATTTTGGGTTGACTTTTGCAGATGGTGTGAAATAGGGGTTCAACTTCCCTCTTTTGCATGTAGATGTTCACTTGTCCCAGGACCATTTGATGAAAGGCTACTATTTTCCCATTGAATCTTGACACCTTCTTCAAAATCAATTGACCATACATAGATGTAAGTGTTTATGTCTGGATTCTTAATTATATTATTTATGTGTGTGTGTGTATATATATATATATAAAATAAGGCCAGGCACAGTGGTTCACACCTGTAATCCGAGCACTTTGGGAGGCTGAGGCAAGAGGATCACTGGAGCCTGAGGAGTTCAAGACCAGCTTGGGCAACATAGCAAGACCCCGTCTCTAAAAAAAACATAAAATATATATCCTTATATATTTTTACTCTTATATCCTGAGGATATGTGTGTGTGTGTGTGCATGCGTGTGCATGTGTGTATATATATATGTGTGTGTATATATATATCTATGTGTGTGTATATATATCTGTGTGTGTGTATATACATATATATATCTTTATCCTTACGCTAGTACCACACTGTATTTTTATAGTAAGTTTTGAAATCAGGAATGTGAGTTCTCCAACGTTGTTCTTTTTAAAGATTGTTTTGGCTATTCTGGGTTCCTTGCATATCCATATGAATTTTCAGATCAGCTTGTCCATTTCTCAAATTCTAAAAAAAAAAAAGCAACTGTAATTATTATTATATTTTTAGAGACAGAGTCCTTCTCTGTCCCCCAGGCTGGAGTGCGGTGGCCTGATCTCAACTCACTGCAACTTCTGCCTCCAAGGTTCAAGCGATTCACTTGCCTCAGCCTCCCAAGTAGTTGGGATTTCAGGCGCCTGCCACCATGCCTGGCTAATATTTTTGGATTTTTTGAAGAGACAGGGTTCTGCCATGTTGGCCAGGCTCGTCTCAAACTCCTGACCTCAGGTGATCCACCTGCCTCGGCCTCCCAAAGTGCTGGGATTACAGGCATGAGCCACTGTATCCAGTTGCACCTGTGATTTTGATAAGAATAGCATTGAATCTGTAGATTGCTTTAGGTAGTATTGTCCTTTTAATAATAATAAATCTTCAATTATTTAGAAGAATTTATTCAGATCTTCTTTAACTTCTTTCAGCAGTACTTTGTTTTCAGTGTACAAGTTTTATACATTCCTGGTTAAATTTATTCTTACGTATTTTATTCTTTTTGATGCTATTATAAATTGAATGGCTTTCTTAATTTTATTTTTGGTTGTTCATTCCTAAGGGATGGAAATACAGTAAATGTTTGCATATTGATCTTGTATTCTGCAGCTTCGCTAAACTTGCTTATTTTGTCTGGTAGTTTTTTTTTTTGTAGATTCCTTGGGATTTCTGTAGATAAGTTCATGTCATCTAGAAATAGTGATGGTGTATTTCTTCCTTTTCAATCTGGATACCTCTTTTTGTCTTGCCTAATTTTTCTGGCTAGAACCCTAAATACAATATTCAATAGAAGTAGCCAGGGGCAGAAGTTCTTGTCTTATTCCTGATTTTTGGGGAAAAGCGTTTAGTCTTTCATGATTAAGTAGCACTTTTTCCACAAATTACTTTTCTCAGGCTGAGGAAGTTTCTTTCTGTTCCTAGTGTGTTGAGTGGTTTTATCAGGAAAGGGTGTTGAAATTGGTGAAATGCTTTTTCTGCATCTATTGATATTATCATGTGGGTTTTACCCCTTATTTTATTAATATGACATATTACACTGCTTTATTTTCTTTGTTAAGCCAACTTCACATTCCCGGAATAAATTTCACTTGGTCATGGTATATAATTCTTTTTATATGTTACTGAATTCAGTTTGCTAGTATTTTATTTAGGATTTTCTTCATGTATACGGGATACTGAGCTATAGGGTTTCTTTTATTATAATGTCTTTTTTTTTTTTTTTTTTGAGATAGGGACTCAGTCTGTCCCTATCTTAAAAATAAACTTTTCACCCAAAGGTGAAAATAACCCAAATATCCATCCACAGATGATTTAATAAGCAAAATGTGGTATCAGCTGGGCTCAGTGGCTCATACCTGTAATCCCAGTACTTTGGGAGGCCAAGACAGACGAATCACCTGAGGTCAGGAGTTCGAGACTAGCCTGGCCAACATGGTGAAACCCCATCTCTACTAAAAATACATAAATTAGCCAGGTGTGGTGGCAGGTGCCTGTAATCCCAGCTACTCGGGAGCTGAGGCAGGAGGATCACTTGAACCTGGGAGGCAGAGGTCCCTAAAAAAGAAAAATAATTTTTTAGGGACCCAGTTCCCTAAAAAAAAAAAACAAAAAAAAAAAAAAACTTTTTTTTTTATAGAGATGGAGTCTTGCCATGTTGCCTGAGCTGGTCTCAAACTCCTGGCCTTAAACGATCCTCCTGCTTTGGCCTCCCAAAATACCGGGATTGCAGGCATGAGCCACTGTGCCTGGCCTCTAATGATGTCTTTGCCTGGTTTTAGTATCAGAGTAATATTGGTCTCATAACATGAGTTTGGAAGCGTCCCTATAATCCATTTTGAGTTAATTTTTGCATAATGGATTTAAGTTTTGGGTTTTTTTGGCATATGTATATGTATTGTTTAGTACCATTTCTTAAAAAAAAAATACTTTCTCCACTGATTGCCTTCACAATTTTGTTAGGAATCAATTGATGATATTTGTGTGGGTCTATTTCTGTACTTTCTATTCTGTTCCTTTATTTTTGTATCTATCTGTCCACCAATACCACACTACCTTGATTACTGTAGCTTTTTCCTTCAATGTCAGTCTTATTCAAAGTTTTGAACACAAAAATTAGCCAGGTGTGGTGCACATGCCCGTACTCCCAGCTACTTGGGAGGCTGAGGTGGGAGGATCGATTGAGCCCAAGAGGTCAAGCCTGCAGTGACCTATGATCACATCACTGCACTCCAGCCTGGGTGACAGAGCAAGAACTGGCCTAAAAAAAAAAAAAAAGCTTTTTTCCCCCACACTATTCTACATCCTCTACATTTTCATGAATTTTAGAATCAACTTCTCAAATTCTATGTTTTAGTAAAACATGTATAACATAAGATCTAGCATTTTAGCCATTTTTACATGAACCATTCAGTGGCATTAACTACATTCAAACTCATGTGCAACCATCACCAGAACTTTTTAATCATCCCAAACTAAAACCCTACACCCATTAAATAATAACTTCACGCCCTCCCCTCTTCCCAGCACCCATCAATCACCATTCTATTTTCTGTCTCTATGAACTTGACTACTCTCGTGCCTCCTAAAAGTGGAATCGCACAATATTTGTCATTTTGTGGCTGACTTAATTCACTTAGTGTAATGCCTTCAAGGTTTAGCCATGTTGTAGCATTTGCCAGAATTTTCCTCCATTTTAATATTGAATAATAATATATGAGTATACCACCTTTTGTTGTTGTTTGGTTGTTTTTATTTGTTTATTTTTGTTTTTTCTTTTGAGACGGAGTCTCGCTCTGTTGCCCAGGCTGAAGTGCTGTGGTGCCATCTTGGCTCACTGCAACCTCCACCTCCCAGGTTCAAGTGATCCTCCTGCCTCAGCTCCCGAGTAGCTGGGATTACAGGCACCTGCCACCACACCTGGCTAATTTATGTATTTTTAGTAGAGACGGCGTTTCACCATGTTGGCCAGGCTAGTCTTGAACTCCTGACCTCAGGTGATTCACCTGTCTTGGCCTCCCAAAGTACTGGGATTACAGGTATGAGCCACTGAGCCCAGCTGATACCACATTTTGCTTATCAGATCATCTGTGGATGGATATTTGGATTATTTTCACCTTTGGGCTATTATGAATAATGCTGCTATGAACATCAGTGTACCCAACTTCTCCATTTTTTTTTTTTTTTTTTTCTGAGACGGAGTCTCACTCTGTCACCCAGGCTGGAGTGCAGTGGCCTGATCTTGGCTCACTGCAACCTCCACCTCCCAGGTTCAAGCAATTCTCCTTTCTCAGCCTCCTGAGTAGCTGGGATTACAGGTATGCACCACCACACCCGGCTAATTTTTGTATTTTTAGTACACACAGGGTTTCACTGTGTTAGCCAGGCTGGTCCCAAACTCCTGACCTCAGGTGATCCACCCACTTCAGCCTCCCAAAGTGCTGTGATTACAGGCATGAGCCACCGCACCCGGCCCAACTTCTCCATTTTTACAGAAAAAAATGCCAGCTGGGATTTTGACTGGGATTGTATTGAGTCGATAGATCAATTTGGTAGGGAATTGACATCTTAACACTGAGCCTTCCAACACGTAAACCCATGTCTCTTTCCATTTACTTAGATATTCTTTCATTTCTCTCAATAATGTTTTGTAGTTTTCAGTGTACATGTCTGACACATTTTTTTGTCAGATTTATCCTCAAGTTTTTCATGCTATTGTAAAGGGCATTTCTTAAGATTTTTATTTCTGACTGTTGCTAGCATAGAGAAATACAGTGGAATTTGGAAACTGGGGTTATATCCTGAAACCTCACTAAACTCACATATTAACTCTTTCATAGGATTTTCTACATAAATGATCATGTCACCTGTGAATAATATCTTGCTTCTTTCTTTCTAAACTGAATGCCTTTTATTTACTTTTTTTTCCCTTACCTAATGGCCCTAGCTAGAACCTACAGTGCAATGTTGAATAGTATTGGTGAGAGCAGACATCCTTGTCTTGTTCCTGATCTTACGGGGAGAGCTTTCAGCCTTTTACCATTAAATATGATGTTAGCTGTATGTGATTTTTATAAATGCCCTTTATCAGGCTGAGGAAGTTCCCTTCTATTCCCAGTTTGTTAAGAGTTATTATCAGAAATGAATGTTTGATTTTGCCAATTTTTTCAGCATCTACTGAGATATTTATGTGGTTTTTCTTTACTAGTTTATTATTATGTGTATTACATTAATTGAACATTAAACCAACCCTATTTGCTGAGCAAATTCCGCTTGGCCATTGCGCATCAGCCTCCTCATTTGCTGTTAAATTTGATTTGCTACAATTTTGTTAAGAATTTATTCATCTAAGTTCAAGAGGGATGTTAACTCTGTGGTTACGTTCTTTGTGCTGTCTTTGTCTGGACTTGGTAAAATCAGAGTAATGCTGGCCTCACAGAATCAGCTGAGAAAAATTCCTTCGTCTTCAATTTTCTAGAAGAGCTTGTGTTGAATTAAAATTATTTTTCCTTAAGGATTTGATAGAATTCCTGAGTGAAATCATCTGGCTCTGCAGTTTTCTTTGTTGAAAAGATCTTAGCTATGATTTCAAGTTCTTTAAGAGAAATATATACTTTCCAGGTTATCTTTTCTTGAGTGATGTTTAGTATTTGCATCTTTCCAGGAATGTATCCATTTCATCTAAGTTGTCAAATTTACTGGCATAAACTTGTTCATAATATTCTCTGGTTATCCTTTTTAATGTCTGTAGAATCTGGAATAATGTTATCTTTCTCATTCTGATATTGGTAATTTGTTCGTTTGTTTGTTTGTTTGAGATGGAGTCTCGCTCTGTCGCCCCGTGATCTCAGCTCACTGCAACCTCTAACTCCCAGGTTCAAGCAATTCTCTTGCCTAAGCCTCCTGAGTAGCTGGTATTACAGGTGCCTGCCACCATGCCTGGGTAATTTTTCTATTTTTAGTAGAGACGGGGTTTCACCATGTTGCCCAGGTTGATCTCAAACTGCTGGCCTCAGGTGTTTCACCCGCCTCGGCCTCCCAGAGTGCTGGGATTACAGGCAGGAGCCACTGCACCTGGCCTCTGATATTGGTAATTTGTGTTTTCTCTTTTTTTCCTGATCAATATGGCTAGAGGTTTGTGAATTTTATTGATCTGAAAGCTTCTAATATTAGCTTCTGATATTTCTGCATTTTTCAGTTTTCCATTTCATTCATTTCTATTCTGGTTTTTATAATTTCCTTTATTCTCTTTGTTTTCTTTGTGATTTTGCTCTTTTTTTAGTTTCTTAAGGTAATAGCTGATGTTATTGTGATTTTTCTTTTCTAAGAAGGCATTTAAAATTATAAATTTCCATTTAAATACTGTTTTAGCTTCATCCAACAAATTTTTATATGTTTGTGTTTTTATTTTCATTCGGTTAAAAATTCTAATGTCCCTTTTGATTTCTCCTTTGACCATGGGTTATTTAGAAGTGTATTATTTAGTTTCCAAATATTTGTGGATTTTTCAGTTATCTTTCTGTTATTGCTGTCTAATTTAACACCATTTTGGTCAGAAAAGATACTCTGTATGATTTGAATCCATTTAAGTTTATTTACATTTATTCTCATTCTCCCTGATTTAATCTAGGAGGGTTGTATGTTTCCAGGAATTTATCCATCTCCTCTGGGTTTTCTAGTTTGTGCATGTAAAGGTGTTCATAGTAGCCTTGAATGATCTTTTGTATTTCTGTGGTGTCTGTTTGTAATATCTCCCGTTTCATTTCTAATTGAGCTTATTTGGATTTTCTCTCTTCTTTTCTTGGTTAATCTTGCTAATGGTCTATCAATTTTATTTATCTTTTCAAAGAAAAAGCTTTTTGTTTCATTTATCTTTTGTATTTTTTGTTTGTTTGTTTCAATTTCATTTAGTTCTGCTCTGATCTTGGTTATTTCCTTTCTTCTGCTAGGTTTGGGTTTGGTTTGTTCTTGTTTCTCTAGTTCCTTGAGGTATGGCCTTAGATTGTCTATTTGTGCTCTTTCGGACTTTTTTGATGTAGGCATTTAGGGCTATGAAGTTTCCTCTTAGCACTGCCTTTGCTGTATCCTGCAGGTGTTGATAGGTTGTGTCACTATTATCATTCAGTTTGAAGAATTTTTAAATTTCCATCTTGATTTCATTGTGACCCAATGCTCATTCAGGAGCAGGTTATTTAATTTTCATTTACTTGCATGGTGTTGAAGGTTCCTTTTAAAGTTGATTTCCAGTTTATTCCACTGTAGTCTGAGTGCTTGATATAATTTCAATTTTCTTAAATTTATTGGGATTTATTTATGACCAAGACTATGGTTTATTCTGGTAAATGTTCTATGTGCACTTGAAAAGAATATATATTCCGCAGTTGTATGAAGCGTTCCATAAATGTCAATTAGGTCTAATTTGTTCAAGTGTTGTTCAAGTCGTCTGTATCCTTGCTTATTTTCTGTCTAGTTGTTCTATTAATTATCAAAAGAGGGATGTTGAAATATCTGCCTATAATAGTAGATTTGTCTGTTTCTCCTTGCTGTTCAATCAATTCTGCTTCCTGTAGTTCAAAACTTTCTTATTTGATGAATATGTTTTATATTTAAAGTGGGTTTCTTGTAGCATGTAGTTGATTGTTACATTTTCATTCTATCTGACAAACTCTGTTTTTGAGTGGGGTGTTTAGGCCATTTACATTTAATGTGATTATTAATATGAAAGGGTTTAAATGATCTGTTATTTGTTCCACTTTTTTCTTTTTTTCTGCTTTCTTTTGGATAAAGTGAATATTTTTATTATGCCATTTCACTTTTTATTGGCTTACTAGCTGTCGCTCTTGATTGCGTTATTTTAGTGGTTGCTTTAGGGTTTAGAGTATACATCTTTAACCTATCACAGTCTACATTCAAGCAATAGTATTCCACTACACGTCTACTTAGTATAAGAATCTTACAACAGTATATTTCCATTTCTTTTCTCCTGCTCTTGGTCTTTGTGCTGTTTTTGTCAAGAAGCTTACTTTATATTATAAACCCCACAAAACATTATTATTTTTCCTTTAAATTTTTTTTTTTCCCCAGACAGAGTCTAGCTCTATCACCAGGCTGGAGTGCAGTGGCACGATCTCGGCTCACTGCAACCTCTGCCTCCGGGTTTCAAGCAATTCTCCTGCCTCAGCTTCCCGAGTAGCTGGGATTACAGGCACACGCTGCCATGCCCAGCTAATTTTTCTTTTTTTTTTTTTAAATAGAGATGGGGTTTCATCATGTTGGCCAGGATGGTCTCGATCTCCTAACCTTGTGATCTGCCCACCTCGGCCTCCCAAAGCGCTGGGATTACAGGCATGAGCCACTGCGCGCAGCCTAAATGATTTTTTTTTTTTTTTTTTTTGAGATGGGAGTCTCGCTCTGTTGCTCAGGCTGGAGTGCAGTGGTGCGATCTCGGCTCACTGCAAGCTCCGCCTCCCGGGTTCACGCCATTCTCCTGCCTCAGCCTCCCTAGTAGCTGGGACTACAGGCGCCCGTCCCCACACCCGGCTAATTTTTTTGTATTTTTAGTAGAGACAGGGTTTCACCATGTTAGCCAGGATGGTCTCAATCTCCTGACCTTGTGATCCACCCACCTCGGCCTCCCAAAGTGCTGGGATTACAGGCGTGAGCCACCGCGCCTGGCCCTAAATGGTTTTTTTAAGAGAGTTAAAGAATAAGAAACAAAGTCTGTATATTTACCCATACAGTTGCCATTTCTTGTGCTCATCATTTTCTTACATAGATCTAGATCTCTGCTTAGTATCATTTTTCTCTGCCTGAACATTTTTTATGGTGTGGATGCTGGTGATAAATTCTTTCAACTTTTGTATGGCTAAAAAAGTTTTCATTTTTCCTTCATTTTTGAAAAAGTTTTGCTAGTTATAGAATTCTAAGTTGACGTTTTTCTTTCTTTTTAAAAAAAATTCTCAAGATACAGGGTCTTGCTCTGTTGCCCAGACTGGAGTGCAGTGGCACAATCATGGCTCACTGCAGCCTCAATCTCCTGGGCTCCAGCAATCCTCCTGCCTCAGCCTCTCCAATAGCTTGGATTACAGGTGCATGCCACCAAGTCCAGCTAAATTTTTTGTTTTGGTACTTTAAAGATGTTCCATTGTCCTCTCTCTTGTATTGGTTCAAATAAAAATTTTCTGCCATCCTTATCTTTCTTCCTCTGTATGTAAAATGTTTCCCTCCGTTGTTTTCTATTTTTTTTTTTTGCTTTTTAATAAAACCTTTATTGAGATATAATTCACATACCATACAATTCAAACATTAAAGTTGTACAGTTGAATGGTTTTTAGTATATTCACAGAGTTGCACAACCAATTCCACAACCAATTTTTAGAATATTTTCATCACCCCAAAAGAAATGTACCTCCTTTAGCTAAAACTTCTCCCCCAATTTTTCTCATTCATCAAGCCATAGGCAACCACGAATATATTTTCTGTCTCTATAGATTTGCCTATTTTGCACATTTCATATAAAGAAATTTATATAAATCTGTAGGAGTTTTTGTGACTGGCTTCTTTTACTTAATGTAATGATTTCAAGGTCCATCGGGTTGTAGCATGTATCAGGATTTAATTTCTTTTTATGACTGAATAATATTCCATTGTATGGATATACCACATTTCACTTATCCACTCATCAGTTGATGAGCATTTGGGTTGTTACACCTTTTGGCCGTTGGGAGTAACGCTGCTACGAACTCTGTGTAATTTTTGTGTGAACATATGTTTTTATTTCTCTTGGGTATATACCTAAGATAAAACTACTGGGTTAACAGCACTTTGGGACGCTGAGGCCAGCAGATCACTTGAGGTCAGGAGTTCGAGACCAGCCTGGCCAACATGGTGAAACCCTGTCTCTACTACAAATACAAAAATTAACCAGGCATTGTGGTGGGCGCCTGTAATCCCAGATACTCGGGAGGCTGAGGCAGGAGAATTGCTTGAACCCAGGTGGTAGAGGTTGCAGTGAGCCAAGATTGAGCCACTGCACTCCACCCTGGGCAACGGAACGAGACTCCGTCTCAAAAAAAAAAAGAAAAAAGAAACAGAAAAAAGAAAAATATTGCTGGGTCAAATGGTAACCATATGTTTAACTTTGAGGTACTGCTAGACTCTTTTCCAAAGTAATTTTGCATTCTCACCAGCAGTATATGAGCAAAGTATGAGGGTTCCAATTTCTCCACATCTTTGTCAACACTTGGTATTATCTATATTTTTATGGCCATCCTAGTGGGTATAAAGTGACCCTGACTCCTTTTAATATTTCCTCTTTGTCATTAGCTTTAAGCAATTTGATTTTGGTGCATTTGGTATAATTTTCTTTGTATGTCTTTTGCTTGGTGCTTGTTTAACTTCTTAGATCTGTGTCTGTAGTTTTTATCTACTTGAAGAAATTTCAGTCAACAATTATTAAAATATTCTCCATCCCCTTTTTTTCAGGGTCCCTAATTACATGCATATTGGGCCGCTTGAAGTTGTCACCTAGTTCACTAATGCTCTGTTCATTTCTTTCCAGCCATTTTTTCTCTATGTGTCTTATTTTTATTATTTCTGTATTTTTTCTATATTTTATATATAATATATATATAATATATATATAATATATAATATATATATAATATATATATATTTTATATATAATATATATAATATATATATATTTTATATATAATATATATAATATATATATATTTTATATATAATATATATAATATATATATATTTTATATATAATATATATAATATATATATATTTTATATATAATATATATAATATATATAATATATATATATTTTATATATAATATATAATATATATATATTTTATATATAATATATATTATATATATATTTTATATATAATATATATTATATATATATTTTATATATATATTTCTTATATATTTTCTATATATTAATTCTGTATTATTTCTGTATATTAATTCTATAATTATATATTAATATAATTATATTTTATTATAATTTAATTATAAATTAATATATAATTTCTATATATTAATTCTATATATTAATTCTGTATTATATATTAATTCTATAAATTAATTCTGTATTATAATTTAATTATAAATTAATATATAATTTCTATATATTAATTCTATATATTAATTCTGTATTATTTCTATATTTTTATTAGTATCTTCAAAGTCACTAATACTCTCTTTTGTAGGTTTATTTTCTTCTTTTAACCCTATGCTGTATAATTTACATCTCAGTCACAATATAGTTTTTATATCTAGAAGTTTGGGGTTTTCATTATGTCTTCCATATTTCCACTTAACATATTTCATCTTTCCTCTAGCCTCTGGTACATACAGAATATACTTACCATAACTGCTTTACTTTCCTTATCTGCTAATTCTATCACATCTCATTTCTAGGTCAGTTTTGATAAATTTTTGCCTTCCTATGAGTTATATTTTTTTCCTTCTTTTTACATATGGTAATATTTGAGATTGAGTAGTAGATATTGTGGATTCTGGATTTCACTTTGAGGTGTGCCAGGTATTTCTATATTTCTTTTTCTTTTTCTTTTTTTTTTTTTTTTTGAGATGGAGTCTCACTCTGTCGCTCAGGCTGGAGTACAATGGCACGATCTCGGCTCACTGCAAGCTCCGCCTCCCGGGTTCACACCATTCTCCTGCCTCAGCCTCCCGAGTAGCTGGGACTACAGGCGCCCACAGCCACGCCTGGCTAATTTTTTTTATTTTTAGTAGAGACGGGGTTTCACTGTGTTAGCCAGGATGGTCTCGATCTCCTGACCTCGTGATCCGCCCGCCTCGGCTTCCCAAAGCGCTGGGATTACAGGCCTGAGCCACCGCGCCTGGCCGGTATTTCTATATTTCTTTAAATATTATTGATCTCTTTAATATGGGATTCAATTAAGTTACTTGGAAATACTTTGATCCTTTCAAGGTCTTTTTCTTCTTTTTCTTTCTTTCTTTCCTTTTTTTTCTTTTTTTCTTTTTGAGTCAGGATCTGGCTCTGTTGCCCAGGCTGGAGGGCAGTGGAACAATCATAGCTCATTGCAGCCTCAACCTCCTGGACTCAAGTGATCCTCCTACCTTAGTCTCCCAAGTAGCTGGGACTACATTCATGCACCATCACACCTGGCTAATTTTTTTTTTTTTTTTTTTTTTTTTTTTTTTTTGTAGAGATGGGTTTTCACCATGTTGCCCAGGCTGGTCTCAAACTTTTGAGTTCAAGTGATCCTCCCACCTCAGCCTCCCAAAGTGCTGGGATTACAGGTGTGAGCCACTGCACCTGGCCTTTTATTATTATTTTTTTTTCTTTTGATACAGGATCTCACTCTGTCACCCAGACTGGAGTGCAGTGGCGTGAACACAGTTCACTTTCAGTCTCGAACTCCTGGGCTCAAGCAATCCTCCCACCTTAGTCTCCCGAGTAGCTGGGACTATAGGCACATGCTGCCACATCCAGGTAATTTTTAGGTTTTTTGTAGAGACAGGGGTTTTACCATGTTGCCTAGGCTGGCCTCAAACTTCTGAGTTCAAGCGATCCTCCTACCTCAGCCTCCCAAAGTGCTGAGATTACAGGCAGAAGCCACTGTGCCTGGCCAAAGTGTTTTTTTGTTTTGTTTTGTTTTGTTTTTTTTGGTTTGAGATGGAGTTTCACTCTTGTTAACCAAGCTGGAGTGCAATGGCGTGATCTCAGCTCAGTGCAACCTCCGCCTCCTGGGTTCAAGAGATTCTCTTGCCTCAGCCTCTCGAGTAGCTGGGGTTACAAGTGCGTGCCACCATGCTGGGCTAATTTTTTGTATTTTTAGTAGAAATGGGATTTCACCATGTTAGCCAGGCTGGTCTCAAACTCCTAACCTCAGGTAATCCACCTGCCTTGGCCTCCCAAAGTGCTGGGATTATAGGCATGAGCCACTGCACCTGGCCCAAAGTTTGTTTTTAAAGTTTGTTTGGCTGGACTAGAGTTAGGTTTAGTCTAGGACTATTTTGGTCCCACCACTGAGGTAAAACACTTCTGAGTATCCTACCTGATAGATACTGTGTGAATTATGAAGCTTTCCATTCTAGGGTAATGGGCAAAAATTGCTCCTGGCCATATGTTGCCCTGTAATCCTTCTGGGCAGGTCTTTTTCTAACATGCATGTCATGATCTGTACTCCACTGAAGACTTGAGGGACATCTCTGCAGATCTTGATCTCTGTGCAGCTCTCTCCTCTCCAGTACCTGCCCTACAAACTCTGTCTTCCTTGGCCTCCCTGGACTCCCTGCTCTGTCTCCTCAACTCAGGGGGAACACCAGCGTCAGTTTGAAGTCCACCTCTCTGCACGGCAATTTGGAAACTTCCTCTAGGCAGTAATATGGGGCAATCATAGAGCTCACCTGGTTTGTTTCCCTTCTCTCACAGATCCCTGCCCTTTGTTATCTGATGTCCAATGTCTTAAAAACTGTTGTTGTTGTTGTTGTTTTGGGACAACGTCTCTCTCTGTCACCCAGGCTGGAGTGCAGTTTTGCAATCTCAGCTCACTGCAGCCTCCGTCTCCTGGGTTTAAGCAATTCTCCTGCCTCAGCCTCCCAAGTAGCTGGGACTGCAGGCAAAGTCACCATGCCTGGCTAATTTTTTGTATTTTTAATAGAGATGAGGTTTCACCACATTGCCCAGGCTGGTCTCAAACTCCTGACCTCAAGTGATCTGCCCACCTCAGCCTCCCAAAGTGCTGGGATTAGAGGGTGGGCCACCATGCCCGGCCAAAACTGTTGTTTTATATATTTTATCTTGTTTGTTGTTGTTTCAGGGAAAAGAGTATACCCAGTTTCTGTTATGTCATCTTAATTGGAAGCAAAAGGCACTGCTTCTTTCTAAAAAGTTAAGCGTAAAGTTTTATTAATAATCTCCATCCAATTATTTTATTATATGAAATTTATAGGAGTCTAATCCTGCACTTTCTTTTGTCTCCTAGTGCTTTGTAATTTATAACATGTTTTATAATTTTGGATTATAAACTCATCTGCAATGGGAACATAATCTGTGGGAACTCTGTGAGGTCTGGGCTTAGTGAACTTACCTCTAGATCACTTTTATATTTGCCTCTCTGAGGCTCCTCTCTTTCTATGTTATTTCTTATTTTTGGTATTCCAGGGCCATAAAAGTAATGTATGTTCAGACATCAAAACCACTTGAGAACAGGCCTTGGTTATTAATTATCATGGGAGTATTTTTTTTTGCCTTGACCCAGAATTCAGGTCAAGTCACACAAGCTTCCGTGTTTCTCTGGGCTTAAAGGTGATCTTTTTTTGTTTATTTGCTTCACCATGTATTAGTTAGGGTTCTCCAAACAAATAGAATCAGTATGAGGGAGAGAGACTGATTTATCATGAGGAATTGGCTCATGCAATTATAGAGGCTCTGAAGTCTCACAAGTCTACTCTCTGCAAGCTGGAGATCCAGGGAAACTGGGGATGTAATTTGGTCCAAGTCTGAAAGCTTAAGAACCAGGGTAGCCAATGGTGTAAATCCCAGTCCAGAGGCTGGACAAGATGAGATGAGGTGTTCCAGCTCAAGGAGGCAGGCAGGAAGCAAAAGGAGAAATTTCCTCCTTCTTCCACCTCCTTCCTCCACCACAGATGACCCTTTTGTTCCACTGAGATTGAATGATTTCCACCCACATTGAAGTGGGCAATGTTCTCTACTGAGTCCATCCACTGAAATGTTAATTTCATCCAGAAACATCCTCACAGACACATCTAGAAATAATGTTTAATCTGGGCACCCCATGGCTAGTCAATGTGACATAAAATTTACCACCATGCACCTTTTCACTGAGGATACAGCACTTTTAAGAGTCCCAAGCTGATGTGGAAGTTTCCACTCCCAGGCACAAGTCTTTGTCTCCTGTACCTGCTTGGAGTTGCAACCCAACTTCCCAAGGCTGCCATGTCCCTGCCAAGCACTAAATCCCCAGGGTGGATACAGCGTTAGCTGGTATGCCTAGCTCTCTAGTTTTCCGGGGTTTTTTCTTCCCTTTTTAAAAATTATCATTATTAATTTTTTTAGATGGTGTCGCTGTGTCTCCCGTGTTGGAGTACAGTGGCATGATCTCTGCTCACTGCAACCTCTGCCTCCCCCAGGTTCAAGCAATTCTCCTGCCTCAGCCTCTTGAGTAGCTGATATTACAGGCGCATGCCATCACACCTGGCTAATTTTTGTAATTTTAGTAGAGACGGGGTTTTGCCATGTTGGCCAGGCTGGTCTCGAATTCCTGGCCTCAAGTGATCTCCCCACCTTGGCCTCCCAAAGTGCTGGGATTACAGATGTGAGCCACTGTACCTGGCCCTTTTTTTAAAATTAATAACCTGTTTTTATTATACCAGTAACACCAACTCCTTGTAGGAGAACAGATGAACCAAAAGAAGAAATAATTGTTAAAGTCTGTGTACATACTACCAGGGCAAGACTTTCTAAATAGTCAAAAACCAATAGATGTTGGCGAGGATGCGGAGAAAACGGAACGCTCACACACTATTGGTGGGAATGCAAATCAGTACAGCCTCTATGACAAACAGCATGGAGATTTCACAAAGAACGAAAAATAGAATTATCATTCTACCCAGCAGTCCCACCACTGGGTATCCACCCAAAGGAAAAGAAATCGTTGTATCCGAAAGATACCTGCACTTGTATCTATCACAGCACAGTTCACAATAGCAAAGACCTGGAATCAATCCAATGTCCATCCATGGGTGATTGGATAAAGAAAATATGGTACATGTACATGATGGGCTACCACTCAGACATAAAAAAAGAATAAAATCATGTTTTATTTTATTTATTTATTTATTTGATTTTACTTATCCACGTGGGTGGAACTGGAGGCCATTATTTTAAGTGAAATAACTCAGAAACAGAAAGTCAAACACCACCCATTCCCACTTACAAGTGGGAGTTAAACAGTGTGTACACAGGATCATGGAGTGTGGAATAAGAGACACTGGAGACTTGAAAAGGTGGGAGGGTGGGAGGGGCTGAGGGATGAGAAATTACCTTTTGGGTACAATGTACACTATTTGGGTGATGGGCTCACTAAAAGCCCAGACTGCCACTACATAATATATCCATGTGAAAAAACTGCACTTGTACACCCTAAATCTACAAAAATAAAAAATCAAATACTTTTCTAAAAAACATTTAAGGACACCTGGTTTAAGAAAGCACAATTTAGTTAACTATGTAGTTTCAGCATACTCCTGTTACTACAATTCATGCTAATAGCAAAGATACACATGATACATAGAGTGAACAGTGCCTCTCTCTCTCTAAATGTTAGGTCATGAGAGCATTATCAAGGCTTCAAAAGGAAAACTTTCTCATACACTGTATTCTTTTTTGAGACAGAGTCTTGCTTTTTGCTCAGGCTGGAGTGCAGTGACGCCATCTTGGCTCACTGCAACCTCCGCCTCCTGGGTTCAAGTGATTCTTGTGCCTCAGCCTCACAAGTAACTGGGATTACGGGCACACACCACGGCCGGCTAATTTTTATATTTTTGGTAGAGACGGGGTTTCACCACGTTGCCCAGGCTGGTCTCAAACTCGACCTCAAGTGATCCGCCCACTTTGGCCTCCCAAAGTTTTGGGATTACAGGTGTGAGCCACTGCAACTGGCTGGAAAAATTTCTCATGTACTGTATTCTAAATGTCCTATTTTTCTATCGGCTCTTTTGCCTTAGAAATAGAGACACTCATTGTATCTTCCTTTGACAACCTTTTTTGGAGAGTCCATGCTGCCCATTTGGCCTTGCCCTTTAAATCCAGCATTCTCGGATACTCAATATTAATGTCTCCAATTATAGCTTGTTTGTAAAATCCATTGAGTTTTTTCAGTTCTTTATTATCTGCTTTTTTTTTTTTTTTTTTTTTTTTTTTTTTTTTTTTTTTTTTTTTTTGAGATGAAGTCTCGCTCTGTCCCCCAGGCTGGAGTGCAGTGGCACGATCTCGGCTCACTGCAACTTCTGCCTGCCGGGTTCAAGCGATTCGGCTGCCTCGGCCTCCCATGTAGCTGGGATTACAGGCGCCCGCCACCACCTGTGGCTAATTTTTGCATTTTCAGTAGAGACGGGGTTTTGCCATGTTGGCCAAGCTGGTCTCGAACTCCTGACCTCAGATGATCCACCCACCTCAGCCTCCCAAAGTGTTGGGATTACAGGCGTGAGCCACTGCGCCCGACCCCTCATCTGGTCTTGTTGGCAGCTTCCTCACGTCTTCTGCAGCCTTGTCGATCAGCCTGCAGTGCCATGGTGGTGGCGGCTGCACTGCTGCTTCTGTCCCGGCACTCCCTTCTTCCCTTTCTGAGGGCTCAGCTATACACTTAAAAGAATGTTGGTTATTTTTTATCCAGAATTTCTTTATGATTATTTTGTCTTTCATATTTGGTCCCCCATATTGTCAGAAATGGAATGTTTCCAGTTACTTCTTTTTTGTTTTTTGTTTGTTTGTTTGTTTTGGAGAGAGGGTCTCACTATGCTGCCCAGGCTGATCTGGAACTCCTGGGTTCAAGTGCTCCTTCTGCCTCAGTCTCCTGGAGTAGCTGGGACTATGGGCTTGCACCACTGTGCATGATTAAGATTACTTCTTAACCTATTATCATCAGACTTGCACCTCCACAACTTTACAGATGCTGTTCTTCAAAAACCATTGGTAACTGGAGCAACTGCGAAATTCCATGGGTGCTATTTCAGTTAGGATGAGCTCCAATCACAAGTGATGAAATACGAAAAAGCAACCATAAAGATGCTTGATTTGTTCTTACATAGGTGGTCCCAGGGTCGGTTTGGCAACTCACTTCTATTGAGAACTTACGTTTTTCTGTGCTTCCTCTCTGCCATCCCCGAATGTCTGTGATGATTTTCACCTCATCGTCGCACGATGGCTGCCGCCCGTGACTACATCAGAGGAGCAAAAGGTGGGCCAGGCACAGCGGCTGAGAGAGGTCTGTGAGGAAGAAGTCCTTTTCTTGCTTGCCACCTTTTGCTACTTTTTGCTACTTTGCTACTTTTTTTTTTTCATCTCATCACTTTCAAATAAACTCAGTCACCTGGGTGACTTTTCTCTGCTTCAGATTTACAGTAAGTCAAGTTAAAGATTTTTTTTTCTTATTGCCTTTCTTCTCCCTACCGTTGATACTAAGCTCTGATGCTCACTCGAATAATCAAACAAGTAAACAAACCTTGCAGACTGCTTTCCTTTGTTTTGTTTGTTTGTTTGTTTTTAGGCAGAGTCTTGCTCTGTTGCCCAGGCTGGAGTGCAGCTGCACGATCTCAGCTCACTGCAACCTCTGCCTTCCGAGTTCAAGAGATTCTCCTGCCTCCTGAGTAGCTGGGATTACAGTTAGCCGAGATTGTGCCACTGCACTCCAGCCTGGGCAACAGAGCGAGACTCTGTCAAAACAAAACAAAAACACCACAATCCTCCTTTGCTCAAAAAGGCCCCCACCTGCCGAGTGCCAGCAAATCATACTATCTATCTACAAAGGAAAGCAGTCTGCACGATTTGTTTACTTGTTTGATTATTCGAGCGAGCATCAAAGCTTAGTATCAATAGTAGGGAGAAGAAAGGCAACAAGAAAAAAAAATCTTTAACTTGACTTACTGTAAATCTGAAGCAGAGAAAAGTCACCCAGGTGACTGAGTTTATCTGAAAGTGATGTGATGTAGTTTCCTATATTGGGCAGAATCAGGGAGTGGGGCGGGAAGTAGAAGTGAAGTTCAGGTTTGGACAAATAGAGGATTCACATCTTTGCACACTTGAGTTTGTGTGACTCTGGAATTTTGCATCTGCCAGATCTGTTTATGATTCTGTTGCCTTTAACAGACAACAGGCACCTCAAGGACAGAGATGTGGCTTTATGCATTTCTTTAACATGTCTTCCCTCCCTTCCATCTTTCTCAGTGCCTAGTACGAGACCTGCAGCATGTTAGGTGCTCTACAAAAATATTTGTTTAATAAAAGATTGAGTGAATGAAAACATGAGCAAAGGAGGTTACTATAATGGGAAGAAACAAACTCAACCGATTTTTTTTTTTTTTTTTTTTTTTTTGAGACAGAGTCTTGCTCTGCAACCTCCACCTCCGGGTTCAAGCAATTCTCCTGCCTCAACCTCTCAAGTAGCTGGGATTACAGGTGTGTGCCACCATGACCAGCTAATTTTTTATATTTTTAGTAGAGATGGGGTTTCACCATGTTGGCCAGGCTGGTCTTGAACTCCTGACCTCAGGTGATCCACTCGCCTTGGCCTCCCAAAATGCTGGGATTACAGGTGTGAGCCACTGCACCCGGCCAAACCCAGCTGATTTTTCAGTCGATTTAACTGTATCCTGATTAAGGGAAGAAATGGAGAAATGTACATATGTATGAGAGAGAGAGAGAGAGAGAAGAGAAATATCTGCAGAGAGAACAGAGCTATGATCACTAAGTAGAACAGAGGCAGCCTAATCACCTAATCAGATACCCAGTCGGGGCCCCACCTGACTCCTGCTGCAGCTGGGGGGTGGAGGGACTAGAAGGTTCAGCTGGAGTGGTCTCCCCTTCTGCAGCTCCAGTCTCCCCACCTCCAACCCCCACTGCCACTGCCCTGTGAGGAAGCTGTGGGGAGGGGAGGCAGCCGAGCTGGGCTTCTAGAACGAGGCGGGATGGTGTGAGCTCAAACGCCCTGCAATTGCTGGAGCAACAGCGGCGACACTTGAGTTATTCACAAAGGCTGGAATTCAAATGAGGCTGGCACCGCTCCAAGTCGCAGTAGCTTAGGAGGAGAGAGAAAGGCATATTAACTATTCATCAAGATCTTCGCGTTGCATGGGCTCTGAGGGTTCTCCATCTGCGTCCCTCCCTCTGTCACTGACTGGGGGTGGGGGGCAGGGGGTCCTCCAGAAGCACTTTATCTGTCAGTCTGTGAGCGGGGGCTGGGAGTGGGGGACTGAAGTTAGGCAGATTTGTCTCATCACATGATGGGGGACCTGTATCATGTGATGGCTCCGGTGATGTTGGAGGCGGCATGTGACTCCCAGGGCTACGTGGGTTCAAAAACAATTTAAATACAAAAACACAAGCAGGTTCCCCTCCTCTCCTTTGCCTTTGGTCTGGCTCTCCCCATCGCTGGGTTCGGTGCCTGACTGAATGGAAAACCCGTCGTCTTGCAGCCACTAACCTGTGAGCGCCGGGTACCTGGAGACCAGGCCCCTCTGCTGGGGGCCCCCAGGAGCGGTGCCCCATCATTTTGCAGCCCACTGACTCCCAGCCTGGTAAGTTACTGCACACTTTCAGCAATTATCTGCGAAGCTGTCCTCAACTGCCTCATTAGCATGCGCAGGGCATCCTCGCTGGGCACGTTGGAAGGGAAGTGCCTGCCGGCTCTGGGGAGCTGCGGCTCTCGGGCCCTGCCAAACAGACGCAGCCTTCCTAGGGAGCAGCGCTGCGCTGGCTCTGCTGGGGTGGAAGGAGCTTCTCCTTCGCTGTCCTCCCTCTCCCTTCCCAGCCCATCTTATTCCCAGCCTCTCCTCTCTCTATCTCACGCCTCCTAACCTCCCTCACCTCTCACCTTCCCCCTCTCCACCCCCTCCCCTCATATTTGTTTGTTTGTTTGTTTGTTTATTTAAGACAGACTCTCGCTCCATCGCCCAGGCTGGAGTGCAGTGGTGCAATCTCGGCTCACTGCAACCTCTGCCTCCCGGGTTCAAGCGATTCTCCTGTCTCAGCCTCCCGAGTAGCTGGGATTAGAGGCGCCCACCACCACACCCATCTAATTTTTTTGTATTTTTAGTAGAGATGGGGTTTCACCATGCTGGCCAGGTTGGTTTCGAACTCCTGACCTCCAGTGATCTCCCCGCCTTGCCCTCCGAAAGAGCTGGGATTACAGGCGTCAACCCCTGAGTCTGGCTGGATTTTCTTTTTTATTCACATACCTTTCTGTCTCCCACTGATTTTCTTAGGAGTTCCTCTCATCCTCTCACCTCACTTTTTAAAATTATTTTTTTGGATACCTGGATTTTTGTCCTTTCTGGCCAGAACCTGAAAGAACAGCTTCTAAGGACTTGGTGATTGGAAATGCACCTTCTAAAAAAAATTCTTTTTTCACTAAGACAGTGTAGAGTGTCCAGTTCCTGTTGTGTGTACGTGCGTGCACGTATGTGTTAAAGGAGATGGATACATTGCTTGGGGCCATCAGAACTGTCTCCTGGGAGGTGGTTTCTTGGCTCCATGCCCCAGCTCAGCAAGGGAATGATCAAGTGATAGGAGGCACAGTTACAGCAGTCAGGAGACAAGGCACTCGGACCCCAAACGTCTTACTCTCTGTGGGAGAAACCAGGGCTCAAAGCAGGAGCAAAAAATCTAGTGCTGGATGCGCTCGGGCATCGAGAGGCATCTCGCAGAGCTGGCTCCGAGTTTGAGGCCACACCTTTGAAGAATGAGGCAGCGTGTGAGCGATTTAGTTTAATGTAATTGCAGTGGAAATGGACAGGGAGAGGACAGATTAGACTGATGTTTAAGGGATAGAAATCACAAGTCTTGCAGATGTATTACATATATTAGTTGAACCATGGGGAAGCCAAATGTGAATTGTGAAATCATGGCAGTGGCTGGATATAGTGGCTCACACCTGTAATCCCAGCACTTTGGGAGGCTGAGGCAGGCAGATCACCTGAGGTCAGGAGTTCGAGACCAGCCTGGCCAACATAGAGAAAACCCCATCTCTACTAAAACTACAAACATTAGCCAAGCATCGTGGAGCACATCTGTAATCCCAGCTACTCAGGAGGCTGAGGCACGAGAATCACTTGAGCCCAGGAGGCAGAGGTTGCAGTGAGCCGAGATCACGCCACTTAACTCCAGCCTGGGCAACAGAGCGAGACTCCATCTCAATAAAATAAAATGAAATAAAATAAAGTAAAGTAAAATTAAATTAAATTAAATCATGGCAGTATCTGTAGCCCCAGAGAAAGGAGATGGTGGCTGTGTCAAAAGCTTTTGGTTCACCGTCAACTGAGCTATACCAACATCTGTTCGGCAACAAACTTTTAACAATGACAGAGCAGAATCCACCGTGTGACTCGATGAGAGGGTGCTATTTCTATCTCCATTTCCAAGATGGAGAAACTGAGGCAAGGAGCAGCTCATTAGGTCACTTGCTTAAGGGCACTCAGCTAATAAGTGATAGAGCTAGGATTTAAGCCCAAGCAGTTTTCTCCAGCGCCCACACAGTTAACCACCAGACAGCTTCGAAAGAAAGCTATCCAGGCTGGGCGCAGTGGCTCATATCTGTAATCCCAGCAATTTGCGGGGCCTAGGCGGCTGGATTGCTTGAACCCAGGAGTTCCAGACCAGCCTGGGCAACATGGCAAAACCTCATCTCTACGAAAAATACAAAAAAAAAAAAAAAAAAATTAGCTAGGTGTGGTGGCATGCACTTGTAGTCCCAGCTACTCAGGAGGAGGATAGCTTGAGCCCAGGAGGTCGAGGCTGCAGTGAGCCATGATTGCGCCACTGCACTCAGCCTGGGTGACAGAGTGAGATCCTGTCTCAAAGAGAAAAAAAATAGCTGTCCAACAGTTGCCATGTGACAGTTTGTGCAAGTTTGGGGCTACATTTGTGGACAAAACAGAGACACTCTATTCTCATGGGGTTTATAGTCCAGTGGGGAAGGCAGCTATTAAATCATCATGCAAGATGATATATTGTTTCAAAGTGGCGAATTTGCTAAGAAGGAAAGTAATAAGGTATGATAAGAATATATAACTGAAGGCCGGGAGTGGTAGTTTACACCTGTAGTCCCAGCTTCTCCAGAGACTGAGGCAGGAGAATTGCTTGGACCCAGCAAGGAGGCAGAGTTTGCAGTGAGCCGAGATCGCACCATTGCGCTCTAACCTGGGTGACAGAGTGAGACTCTGTCTCAAAAAAAAAAAAAAAAAAAAAAGGCATATATAACTAAAGACATACTTCAGTTGCGGGGGCATAAAAGTGGGGACAGAGTTGGTCAAAAGAGGCCTCTCTGATGATGCAATTTTTAAGTTGGGGTGTGAGAGAGGAGTAAGAGTCAACCAGGTGGCATATGTGTGAAGGCCTTGAGGAGGGTAAGGGCTCAAGAATGCTGGTGGACCAAACACATTGCATATTTCAGACTGTGTTAGATGAGGCTATCCAGATTATGTGGAGCTCCAAAGCCCTGGCTAATGACTTGGGTTTTATCCTGGGATGAATGAGCAACTATTAAAGCATTTTATTTTATTTTATTTTATTTTATTTTATTTTATTTTATTTACTTATTTATTTAGAGACAGAGTCTTGCTCTGTTGCCCAGGCTGGAGTGCAGTGGTTCGATCTTGGCTCACTGCAACCTCCACCTCCCAGGTTCAAGCAATTCTCCCCTCAGCCTCCTGAGTAGCTGGGATTACAAGTGTCTGCCACCATGCCCAGCTAATTTTTTTTTGTATTTTTAGTAGAAATGTGGTTTCGCCATGTTGGCCAGGCTAGTCTCAAAATCCTGACCTCAGGTGATCCGCCTGCCTCGGCTTCCCAAAGTCCTGGGACTACAGGCATGAACTACTGTGCCCAGCCTATTAAAGCATTTTAAGTAGGGAAGGAGCATACTTGGGTTTGCAATATGAAAAAACGAACACAAGAGGTATATCAGTTTTTCTTGCATTACAGACCACCTCAAAGCTTAGTGGCTTCAAACAACCATCACTTATAGCTCATAACTCTGTGAGTTGGAAGTGGCAGCTGGGATCATCTGGGCACTGCTGCTGTCCTGGCCTGGGTTCACTCATTTAGATAGTCTGTTGGCAGGTTGGTTGAGAGTTGGTTGTTTGTGGATGATCTCACCCAGGTGTCTGCTGATTGGCAGGGGCAATTGAAATTGACCAGGCCACGTGTCTCCCTAGCTAGAGGGCTAGCCCAGTCTTTTTCATATGACAGCTGGGTTCCAAACGCAGCAAGAGAAGGGAAGCCCCAGTACACAAGCATTGTTCAAGCATTTGCTTGCATTGTGTTTGCGAGGCCCCATGGGCCTAGACAATTTATGTAGTCAAGCCCAGAGTTAGAGGATGGAAAAAGATACCACTTGTTGGGTGGAGGTACAAAATATTGTGTCTCTTTTTCTCAGACTACTACATGAATTCGAAAGGCTAATAAGCTGGACACTGTCTCCCTCTAATATTGGGAGAAACTGAAAGCCAAGAGGAAATTTAAGGCCAATTTTGTGATTAGAGACACCCTCAGAACTATTAGCTATCAGACTTTGTTTTTTGCTTGGAACAAGCACGGGTCTGTTTTGGATATGGATTAGAAGGTGGGTGTGGTGAAATAAGATCTCTTCTCACAGGATTTTTTGGGAATGACTTGGAGTCTTTTGAGATTGTTCCCTGTAAGGAAATTTGGGCCATATGGAACTCAATGCCTTCAGTGTTCTAGGCAAGGCAAGAGCACATGCAAAGGCCCCCAGGCAGGAAGGCTGGGGCTTATTTGGGAAACAGAAGGAAGGCAATTTAATTTAAAGTAATTGCAGTGGACCGGCAGGGTGGCTCACGCCTGTAATCCCAGCACTTTGGGAGAACGAGGCAGGCGGATCAACTGCGGTCAGGAGTTCGCGACCAGCCTGGCTAACACGGTGAAACCCCGTCTCTACTAAAAATACAAAAAATTAGCCAGGCGTGGTGGCGGGCGCCTGGAGTCCCAGCTACTCGGGAGGCTGAGGCAGGAGAATGGTGTGAACCCGGGAGGCAGGGCTTGCAGTGAGCCGAGATGGCGCCACTGCACTCCAGCCTGGGTGACAGAGCAAGACTCCATCTCAAAAAAAAAAAAAAAAAATTAGCCAGGCATGGTGACGGGCACCTGTCAGCTACTCAGGAGGCTGAGGCAAGAGAATTGCTTGAACCCGGGGGGCGGAGGTTGCAGTGAGCTGAGATCTCCCCACTGCACTCCAGCCTGGGCGACAGAGTGAGACTCTGTCTCAAAAAAATAAGTAGGTAATTTTTAAAGTAATTGCATGGGCGATGGAAAGGGAGTGGACAGATGAGAATAATGTGTAAGAGGTAGAAATAACAAGTCTTGCTGCTGGATCACATAGAGTAGTTGAAGGAAAGGCACATATTAGAGAAGGCTCACAGGTTGGTAATGCCATGTACTAAGATGGAAAGAAAGACTAGGAGAGGAGAAGAGTATTTTGTGGGCGGGGGAGGGCAGGAAGATGTCAGCCATTCTGTGCTGAGCCCAGTAGACTTGAGATCCCGTGAGACATCCAGAAAGATATACCCTAGACAGTGGGATATGCTCAAAGAGGCTTAGACTTGATATGTAAATTTGGAGACCAGCTGAGATCACTTAGAGAGTGTAAAGAGAGAAATCAAAGAGAAGTGAGACTGGAACTCCAGGCTGCCCACCATTTAGAAATCAGATAATGGAGGCATCCATGCAGGAGGTGGAAAGAGGAGGGAAATTGGAGTGTGGGCTCATGAAGACAAGAGGGCAGAATATTTCAGGAAGGAGAAAGTGACCAACTGGGTCGAATGTTGCTGAGACACTGAATAAAATCATCATCTTGGAGAGGGGGAATGAACATTCTAAAGTGAGCAGAGGGTTGCTGGGCAGAGCTGAGAACACAGAGCATGTGTTTCAAGTTGTAGCTGGGTGTACTGGCTCATGCCTGTAATCCCAGCTACTCAGGAGGCTGAGGTAAGAGGATCCCTTGAGGCCAGGAGTATGAGACAAGCCTGGGCAACATAAAAAGTAACCCACCCACCCACCCCCCAACACACATACCCCTACGTGCTCTAAATTTTTTAATTTAATTAGCCAGGTATGGCAACACAAATGTAATCCCAGCACTTCAGGAGTCCGAGACAGGAGGATTACTTAAGGCCAGAAATTAGAAACAAGCCTGGGCAACAAAGCAAGACCCCATCTCTAAATTTACTTTTTAATTAGCCAGGCATAGTGCCACATGCCTGTAGTCCCAGCTACTCAGTAGACTGAGATGGGAGGATCACCTGAGCCCAGGAGTTCTAGATGAGTCTGGCCAACATGGTGAAACCTGTCTCTACTAAAAATACAAAAATTAGCCAGGCGTGGTGGTGGACACCTGTAATCCCAGCTACTCAGGAGGCTGAGGCACAAGAATCGCTTGAACCCGGGAGGCAGAGGTTGCAGTGAGCTGAGGTTGCGCCGCTGCACTCCAGCCTGGGAGGCAGAGGTTGCAGTGAGCTGAGGTTGCGCCACTGCACTCCAGCCTGGGAGACACAGCGAGACGCTGTCTTAAAAAAAAAAAAAAAAATTAAAAGATGTTGCTTAACTCCTAAATACATAAGGGAAGGTAGTTCTCTTTTGCTTATTAATTTTTTAGGAGAAAAAGGCATACAAATTTATTAATGTTCATAAACACAGAAGCCACGCAAAATAGGAGATTCTGTTATTTCTATCTTGACAACAGTCAGAAAATATACTCTGTATGGTTTTATTCTTTGATATTTGTTAAGATACTCTTTTTGACCCAGCATATGATCAGTGTGGGCAAAGTTTCCATATGCACTTGAAAATAATGTTTATGGCTGGATGCGGTGGTTCACGCCTGTAATCCTAGCACTTTGGGAGGCTGAGAGGCGGGTGGATCACCTGAGGTCAGGAGTTCGAGACCAGCCTGGCCAACATGGTGAAACCCCGTCTCTACTAAAAATGCAAAAAATTAGCTGGACATGGTAGCACACGCTACTCAGGAGCCTGAGGCGGGAGAACCGCTTGAACCCTGACGGCAGAGGTTGCAGTGAGCAGAGATCACGCCATTGCACTCCAGCCTGGGCCACAGAGTGAGACTCTGCCTCAAAAAAACAAAATGTGTATTGTGCAATTGTTGGGTATAAAGTTTTATACATGTTAGGCCAAACTTGTTAATCATATTGTGCAAGTCTTCTGTAACCTTCTTGATCTTTTGTGTGTGTGCTTGTTTTCTCAGTAAGAGAGAGATGTGCCAAAATCTTTAACTGTAATTATAGATTTATCTATTAGTTTTTTTGAGCATCTTTTTTTTTTTTTTTTTTTTTTTTTGGCAGGTGGTGGGGATGGAGTCCCACTCTGTTGCCCAGGCTGGAGTGCGGTGGTGCAATCATAGCTCACTGCAGCCTCCCACTCCTGGGCTCAGGTGATCCTCCCACATCAGCCTCCTGAGTAGCTGAGACTTCAGGTATATGTCACCACACTTGGTTAATTTTTTAAATATTTTTTGTAGAGACTGGGTCTCACTATGTTGCCCAGGCTGGTCTTGAACTCCTGGGCAATCCTCCCACCTCAGCCTCCCCAAGTGCTGGGGTTACAGGCATGAGCCGCCACCCCTGGCCAAGATAATTTAATAATCCTAATGCCTAGTGTGATTATGTGATTAAGAATTATGCTTCTTTTATTGCTTCTTGGCCTTTTGGCTAAGATCAAATATGAAGAAATATGCTTATTTTATTAATTGTATTATTTATACAACAAACTTTTACAGCACTTACCCTATGTCAAGTATGTTATTACTAAAAGCTCATGTAATCCTCATAACAACCCCAGGAGGTAGGTATTGATATTATACCCATTGCAGAGATTAGGAAACTGAGGCATGGAGAGACTAAATAACTCACCCAGAGTCATGTGCCTTGTAAGTGGTCGAGCCAGGCTATGTTATCTCTCCTCCGTTCTTCAGCTACGCCTGCTGAGAGTGAAACAGTTCATATCCACGGATGAGGAGAGCATCCTATCCCCTGCACAGTTCTGGAGATGTGTAGAAGACATTTGATTTTATCTATGCCTTTTAATTTGAATTAATTATTTTATTTTATTTTATTTATTTATTTTGAGACAGAGTTTCTATCGCCCAGGCTGGAATGCAGTGGCATGATCTCAGCTCATAACCTCTGCCTCCTAGGTCTAAGCGATTCTGGTGCCTCAGCCATCTTAGTAGCTGGAATTACAGGCATGCGGCACCACACCCGGCTAATTTTTGTGTCTTTTTATTTGTTTATTTGTTTGTTTTGGTAGAGATGGGGTTTCGCCATGTTGCCCAGACTGGTCTTGAACTCTCAGCCTCAAGTGATCTGCCCGCATCAGCTTCCTAAAGTGCTGGGGTTACTGGCATGAGCCACTGTGCCCAGCCTATGCTTTTTTCAAGGCTGTGACTGAACTGCCTTCTGTTAGGAGTAATTACAGAAAACATCAATTGAACACTTTGCATGTGCCAGCCATTGAGCTAGGTATTTTGCCTAGTGGCATATCCTATTTTCTACAGTACCCTACTCCTGGTAGGCCCTCAGCAACTATTTGTCAAACAAATGTGGAATGACTTTAATCCCCACAGCTTTATGGTGTAAATGTAATTATGATTCCCACTTTACTGGTGAAACAACTGAGGCTCCAAGTAGTTGACTTGCCTAGTGAATGATCTGTAGACAACAGCAGTGTGATTATATCACCCAGCAAGTACACAAGATGATCTATTAGGGTGAAGAAGGAAAACAATGGGACCTCTATTTATATGTATTCCTTACATCGTTCCTTTTACTTTCCATTTCATGATTTTTTTTTTTTTTTTTTTTTTTTTTTTTTGAGACAAGGTCTTACTCTGGCATCCAGGCTGGAGTACACTGGCGCAACCATGGCTCACTGCAGCAAACCTCCCACCTCAGCCTCCTTGAGTAGCTGGAACCACAGGCACATGCCACCACACCTGGCTATTTTTTTTTTTAAGTAGAGATGGGGTTTCACCATGTTAGCCAGGCTAGTCTCAAACTCCTGGCCTCAAGTGATCCACCCACCTCGGCCTCCCGAAGTGCTAGGATTACAGGTGTGAGCTACGGTTCCTGGCTAATGTTTTTGTAATATACTGAATAGTGCAGTAGTTCATATATAAAAGCTATAAATAATAAATAAATACACACATTTGCAGAGTTACAGGCTTAAAATGCATACCACTGAAGTGAATTTTTGAAAGAATTTGAAAACCATTGCTCTAAGCCACTACTCTGTACTTTTTCTTCAAAGAGAATGTAACAGATTCATTTATAGCTTTCTTAATTGCCATGAGAACTAAAGATACATTCTTGCTGCCTTGATTGGGCTGTTTTCTGAGTATCCATAGACAATACCCCACCGTCGCTTGGAGTTAGTGAATTTAGAAACTTCACCTATTATTGTAGGTCTCACTCTCAGAGATTAAATTGGAGAAGGGAAAATAGAGAAGGTATTCTCTTTGTGTCATGAATTTAAGTAGCTGCTATTATAGATGCAATAAGAATTAATTCTGTTTCCCTACTGCCTAAGAATAACATTTGAAGGTAAGAAATTGCCTGTTCATTGAGGCATAAGTCAGTAAGTAGAGTCAACTAATGATAGAGCAGGGAACAATCAGATACAATGTAGTAAATTATGTTCTGTCATAGTGTAATTCTTAATAACTCAGCTGTCACTCTAGACATGTTCACATTTTTGTCTGGAGAATGGAAAGAAATAAAATTTTAGCTGTATTACAGACAAGGTAAAAATCCTGGGATGTGGGTGGAAGGGAAGACTTCACAGAAAATACTCCTGCACTGGAAGATGAAGGGTGAGTGAAAGTTCATCAGGATGACAAGGAGAGGAATGTCAGAGAATGTCCCTGACAGGGGGAACAAGACAGCCACGGGTACAGAGAGGAAAGGTCAGTTGTACAGGGGGTGTGTGTGAGACAGCGCAAGAGCAGATGTCAGAGAAGCTGGGCAGGAATCATGGTATGGACATTCAGAACTAGACAATAGGCCAGGTGCAGTGGCTCACGCCTGCAATCTCAGCACTTTGGAAGGCCAAGGTGGGCAGATCACTTGAGCCTAGGAGTTCGAGACCAGTCTGGGCAACAAAGCAAGACCCTGTCTGTACAAAAAATTAAAAACTTAGCCAGACGTGATGGTGCATACCTGTAGTGCCAGCTTCTTGGGAGGTTGAGGCGGGAGGATCACTTGAGCCCGGGAATTTGAGGCTGCACTGAGCTATGATCGCACCACTGCACTCCAGCCTAGAAGACAGAGCAAGACCCGGTTTCAAAAAAAAAAAAGAACTATATGGAACTATATGAGCTTAGGATCATCAAATCTCTGCTTGACCTTGAATTATTGCACTAGCTTCATGGCCTTGAGCAAGTACTTCTGCAAGCCTCAATTTCCCTATCTATAAATTCATAATAACAATCATTGTACCCACCTGTTGGGGTTATTGTGCGTTTGAAAGAAGAGTATCCATTTGCAATGCTACCTGATCACATGGGAAAGTCTCAGTAAAGGGAGGTGGTATTGTTGGTAGTGTGGTTATAATGCTAGTCAAGGAACTAGATTATGGAATGCCTTATATACCAAGTCAAAGAGTTCAGGCATTATCTCTTGGGTCACTGTTTCTAAAATGCAATGTTTTTTCATAAGTGGCTCAGGCTGGGTGTGGTGGCTCAGGCCAGGCACAGTGGCTCATGCCTGTAATCCCAGCACCTTGGGAGGCTGAGGCGGGCAGGTTACCTGAGATCAGGAGTTCGAGACCAAGAGTTCGAGACCAGCTTGACCGATATAATGAAACCCTGTCTCTACTAAAAATACAAAAATTAGCTGGGCTTGGTGGCATGCCCCTGTAATCCCAGCTACTCGGGAGGCTGAGACAGGAGAATCACTTGAACCGGGGAGGCAGAGGTTGCAGTGAGCCGAGATCGTGCCATTGCATTCCAGCCTGGGCAAAAGGAGTGAAACTCCATCTCAAAGAAAGAAATAAATAAAAATAGTCTTCAAGTTGTTTAGCAGTTTCTGTTTCTATATGAGTAATTTTAAAAAAACATGTGCTTAAGCATTTCACAAATTTGAAATAGAAGAAAAATTACCAAATACTGTTATGGTCTCAATAATGGTTCAAGGGTGCAGATGGTTCAAATCGGTCACATTCTTAACAAGGTATAGTTAAAATTCAGTTACTAGAATATGGTCATTCTTTTTTTTTTTTTTTTTTTTGTGAGACAGATTCTCCCCCTGTCACCCAGGCTGGAGGACAATGGCACGATCTTGGCTCACTGCAATCTCCGCCTCCCAGGTTCAAGCGGTTCTTGTGCCTCAGCCTCCCGAGTGGCTGGAATTACAGGCGTGCGGCACCACACCCAACTAATTTTTGTATTTTTAGTATAGGCGGGGTTTCATCATGTTGTTCAGGCTGGTCTCGAGCTCCTGACCTCAGATGATCCACCCACCTTGGCCTCCCAAAGTGCTGGGATTACAGATGTGAGCCACTGTGCCTGGCCAACATTTCTTAGCTAGATCATTGGTATATTATTGTTTATATGTGTAACGTGTGCATTTTTTCCTGTTACTATTATGTTATGTTATGGCTCTGATTAACAAAAATAGCTTAATGACTAAGTGTTTCATTAGAGTATAAAAGCAATGATAAAAATAGTAGTACAAACACTGCAACTCGGAAGCATAATTAGTGAACAGGACTTCAGGATCTGCCGGGACAGAGCATCTGTGAATATGATGATTTCACCCCAGCAGCTGAAAGAGAAAGTGTGAATGGAAAGCAAGGCTATGAGTATCTGAAAATTGGATTTTTATTGAACAAGGGATTTATCTTCCTAGTGTCTCCAATGTATATTGTGTTAGAAAACTTTATCATATAGCTTCCTGATGCTGTAGGACATTTCACATCACTTCCAAAATAGAATAACCTGTCTGGCCAACCAGTGTTTTCTCCTGAACCAAGTACAAAAGAATATTTTTTAGTGGCCAGCCATGGTGGCTCATGTCTATAATCCCAACACTTTGAGAGGCCAAGGTGGGAGGATCTCTAGAGCCTAGGAACTCAAGACCAACATAGCAAGACCCTATCTCTAAGAAAAAATTTAAAAAAGAATATTTTCTAGTATGCAATTGATTAATTTTATTTCTAATTGCAAAGAAGGCCAAGTGCTTTGGCTCACGCCTGTAATCCTGGCACTTTGGGAGGCCGAGGCAGGTGGATCACCTGAGGTCAGGAGTTCAAGACCAGCCTGGCCAACATGGTAAAACCCTGTTTCTGGTAAAAACACAAAAATTAGCAGGGTGTGGTGGTGCATGCGTGTAATCCCTGGGAGGCTGAGGCAGAAGAATTGCTGGAACCCAGGAGGCAGAGGTTGCAGTGAGCCGAGATCGCACTACGGCACTCCGGCCTGGGTAACAGAGTGAGACTGCATCTCAAAAAAGAAAAAATTATCATAATAATTGCAAAGAGGACAAAACAGCAAAAGCAGATGCAAGCCATGCTGTTTTCAACATGCCTCCAAAACCAGCCCCAAATTTAGGACAAACAGAACGCTAGGAGAGAAAGCAAAACTAGCCAGAAGCAAACCTGGTGACAGGGTTGTATGTGACATAGCACAAATGGCAATAATAGTTCTATTATATGGTGGAACTACCATCATTATCACGATGCCAGCCAATATTATATTTTGCAGTTGGGTGAAACTACTGGTGGAAAAGGTAAGAACCAGCTCTTTTTATCTGTGCGGTACATAGGTGAATGAGAAAGATACACTTGATCATTTCGAGTTCCAGTTATCACTGAAAACCAAAATACAAAAGCAATTTTGTGTTTCACCTAACGTTGTTTTGTAAGATGGTGCAGTTTGGAAGTGTATTTTACATCATGCTAACAGAGGAACTACTGTGTGTATAGCAAAGAAAATTTGGTGCATCAGTATCTACTGCTACAATAATGCAAAGCAACCATCCAACCCAGTCAGTTAAGTGATAAGAATTTATTTATTTATTTATTTATTTATTTATTTATTTATTGACTTATTTATTTATTTTATTTATTTTTTTGAGACGGAGTCTTGCTCTGTCACCCAGGCTGGAGTGCCGTGGTGTGATCTCGGCTCACTGCAGGCTCCGCTTCCCAGGCTCACGCCATTCTCCTGCCTCAGCCTCCCGAGTAGCTGGGACTACAGGCGCCCGCCACCACGCCTGGAGAATTTTTTGTATTTTTAGTGGAGACAGGGTTTCACCGTGTTAGCCAGGATGGTCTCGATCTCCTGACCTCGTGACAAGAATTTATTTGTCTCGTGAGTCTGCAGACCAGGCTGGGTCATTCTTCATGTATCAGCTGGGCTCACTCCAGTGTCAGTGCTCAGATATGGGCAGGGCCCACTACATAATTTGTGGAGCCCAGTACAAAATGAAAACACAGGGTCCCTTATTTAAAAATTATGAAGAATTTCAAGGCTGGACATGGTGGTACACACCTGTAATCCTAGCACTTTGGGAGGCTGAGGTGGGTGCTTGAGTCCAGGAGTTCAAGATCAGCCCGGGCAATATAGTGAGACCTCGTCTCTAAAAAAATTAAAATAAAATAAAATAAAATCAGCAGAGCATGGTGGTGTGTACCTGTAGTCCCAGCTATCAGGAGGGTAAGGCGGGAGGATTGGTTGAGCCCAGGAGTTGGAGGCTGCAGTGAGCTATGATCGCACCACTGCACTCCAGCATGGGTAAATGAGCAAGACTCTGTCTCAAAAAAAAAAAAAAAAAAAAAAAAAAGAATTTCAAGAGGATGGCAACAGCATTAGCATTAAAGCAAATGGTTCTTTTCTTAGCACTGGGCTCTATGCAATTGCAAAGGTCATGCAGTGGTGAAGCCAGCGATGGCTGTAGGTCACATACGTGGCTCTGCTGCTCTTGGCTGGGTTCTTTCACCTGTCTGGGCATCAGCTGGCTGTTGGCTAGCTGGGACAAATCGGGGTAAGTCCACTCCATTCCATGGGTCACATCCGTCAGCAGGCTCGCCCACACGTTTCTTTCCACACAGACAGAGGAGCAAGAGCACGCAAGCCCAAATGTGCACGTGGATTCCAAATCTCTGCTCACGTCACATTTGCTGACATCCCATTGGGCCACAGCAGGACACGTGGCCGTCTCAGAGCAAAAGTGGGAGATGCTACAGCATTTTACAGCAGGGGGCATGAATACAAGGAGGGCTGAAGAAGGAGGGCCATTTTTGTCATCTACCTTCCTTGACTACTCAAAAATAGTTGCATCTGAGTGCTAAATTGCCCACTGCTTTACTTGCTAAGGACCGTTTGTTTGTTTGTTTGTTTGTTTGTTTGTTTGTTTGTTTTGAGACAGGATCCCACTCTGTTGCCCAGGCTGGAATGCAGTGGTGCAATCATGGCTCACTGCAGACTTGAACTCCCAGACCCAAGTGATCCTCCCACCTCAGCCTTCCAAGTAGCTGGAACCACAGGCACGCATCACCACATCTGGCTAATTTCTTATTATATTTTTTCTAGAGATGGGAGCTTCCCTATGTTGCCCAGGCTGGCCTCAAACTTCTGGGCTCAAGTGATCCTCCTGCCTCAGCCTCCCAAAGTGCTGGGATTACAGGCATGAGCCACCGCACTCAGCAAAGGACAGTTGTTCAACAGCATACATCCTGAACTTAAGTGCTGATGAAGTAATAAAAATTGTTATCACAATCAAACGTCAGTCACTGAACAGAGGTCTTTTCTGAGTGTTTGGGGAAGAAATGGTTGGTGTGTGCTAAAACTGCTTTTCCACCCCAAAGCATACTAGCTCTCCCAGGGGAAGGTGCTCATGTGAATAATTGAAGGAGGTGATGAGATTTCTTTATATAATACTAATAAGGCCATAAAAGACCAGAAATCACAGACCTGCTCCCTGTCATCCTTGTCATTATCTGTTTGGTGGAGAAATGTTATCTCCATGATTTCAAGTAGCGTGTCAACACATTATGGCCAGTAGCTTCAAAAACTTGAACCCCTCATTTTAGGCCCAACATAATAGGAGATTCAGAGCTAAGGATAAGGTATCAGGAAATTGAACTGTGATGCACGAGGCTTTGTTGGCAGGCATTGGCTCTTTCCTAACAGTTGATTTTCTTCATTCTATGGAGAAAGAAATCAATTATGGAGCATATTTTAAAACCCCATGCCGGCCGGGTGCGGCAGCTCACGCCTGTAATCCCAGAACTTTGGGAGGCCAAGGCGGGCAGATCACAAGGTCAGGAGTTCGAGACCAGCCTGACCAACATGGTGAAACCCTGTCTCTACTAAAAAGATAAAAATTAGCCGGGCATGGTGGCACGCGCCTGTAATCCCAGCTACTCAGGAGCCTGAGGCAGGAGAATTGCTTGAACCTGGGAGGCGGAGGTTGCAGTGAGCCGAGATCGCACCATTACACTCTAGCCTGAGCTAGAGTGTTAAGTTTGTTTATTTTTATTCTTCCAGTACAGTGACTCTCAGATACATATCTTTGACCCCATCCAAGAGATTCTAATTTATTTGGTCTGCACTGTACTCTGGACACCAATAGTTTGTTTTCAACTTTTATTATAGATTCAGGGGTTACATGTGCAGGTTTGTTACAAAGGTATATTGCATGATGCTGAGGTTTGGAATAAGAATGCCCTGGTAGTGAGCATAGCACATATTTAGTTTTTTTCTCTTGCCTCACTTCCTCCCTCTCCCATCTTGTCCTCCCCAGTGGACACCAATGTTTTTTAAACCCTCTTCAGATTGCTCCAATGTGCCACCAGGCTTCAGAATCACAAATCTAGTGGTCACTCTTGGTTTTTATTTGTTTTTAAAATGTTTTATTATAAAATACCATATGTACAGAAATATAACACACACAGGAAAAAAGAACATAAAGCAAACAAAGCTAAACATTTTTACATTGAGAAATGAAATCTTGCCAGCACCCCAGAAGCTGCCCACATGACTCATTGCAATGTATCTGAAATTTCATAACAGATATCTTTCTATGAGGATCTAGATTTATTCTGCCTCTGTAGCCTTCCTTGGAGCAATTCAAGCCATAGCATACTTTCAAGCCTTTTCCTGCTTGAACAACACTGAAATCTGATGAAATCATAGCTCCAGATTTAAAAAATTTTTTTACATATACACATTCACATTTATGTAAAGCATATGTTTTACCAGGTTTTTTTAGATACTACTTTTTTTCTTTTTTTTGAGGCGGAGTCTCGCTCTGTCGCCCAGGCTGGAATGCAGTGGCACTATCTCCGCTCACTGCAAGCTCCGCCTCCCGGGTTCACGCCATTCTCCTGCCTCAGCCTCCTGAGTAGCTGGGATTACAGGCACCCACCACCACGCCCGGCTAATTTTTTTGTACTTTTTAGTAGAGATGGGGTTTCACCATGTTAGCCAGGATAGTCTCGATCTCCTGACCTAGTGATCCACCCGCCTCGGCCTCCCAACGTGCTGGGATTACAGGTGTGAGCCACTGCGCCCAGCCTGTTTTTTTTTTTTTTGTTTGTTTTTTTAATCTACAAATTCCTTTCTCTAGAATTTGCAGTGGTGTCAGAAGCTAAAGCATCAGTCCAAATGAGAATTCCATAAAGTTCAGGAGTAAATGTATGGCCCAACCAGGTAGTTTATATTCTAGAGATGGGACCCTGTATCCTTCTTGGTAGCTAAATATTATCTGGGGTACTGCTCACCTGCTGCAGCTTCTGTGGCTAACCTGAAGTGTCCTAGCTTGGAGGGCTACACATGTAGCTGTGACCTGGAGCAGTCACTGGTGACAGCCTTTCCTTCTCCTCCCTCACATCAGCCTCGATTGTTTTGGAGGCCCTATTAAGAAAGGCTGTGCTTCACAATCCAGGTCAGCTTTCAACTTCAGTGCCTTCCCCAGGCAAGTTATTTATTCCCTTGTTCAAAAAGTAGCTCTGGGGTCTTCATCCTCAGCGCTTGATCATCCTGGAGTTACCAGGCAGAAGGGCGGCATCTGACCCAGCTGGGGCCCTGTAAAATTAATTAATTATCTTAATGACTGCCCTGGGAGACCTCTCTCACTCTTAATATTTGTTTACTCTGATCTTGGATTTCCTGCAGGCTTCCTTGGGAAGAACTGCCTTCCCTCAGGAGTGTTTAGCATTGAATTTCTCTACCCTGGTTCTGCCATTGATTTGACCCCTGATGTGTTCTTATAGGATTTCCTCACAATTTCTGATCTGCTAACAGGTCTCTTTCATGTTTTCTTCTCTTGCTTTTTTTTTTTTTTTTGACAGTCTCACTCTGTCGCCCAGGCTGGAGGGCAGTGGCGTGATCTCAGCTCACTGCAACCTCTGCCTCCTGGGTTCAAGTGATTCTCCTGCCTCAGCCTCCCGAGTAGATGGGATTACAGGTGCCTGCCACCATGCCCGGCTAATTATTTGCATTTTTAGTAGAGATGGGGTTTCACCATGTTGGCCAGGCTGGTCTCGAACTCCTGACCTCATGATCCGCCCGCCTCGGCCTCCCAAAGTGCTGGGATTACAGGCATGGGCCACGGCACTTGGCCATCTTTCTTGTTTTCTAGCAATTTTGGATTTATATGTAAAATCTGTATGTATGTATAAATATAAAATGTAGTTGATGCTTGAACAACATGGATTTGAACTGCACAGTTTACTTATACGTGGATTGTTTTCAATAAAAGTCACACTAAGGGCCAGGCACACGCCTGTAATTACAGGCTCATGCCTGTAATCCCAGCACTTTGGGAGGCCAAGGCGGGTGGATCACCTGAGGTCAGGAGTTGGAGACTAGCCTGACCAACATGGTGAAACCCCGTCTCTACTAAAAATACAAAAAATTAGCTGGGTGTGGTGTTGGGCACCTGTAATCCCAGCTACTCGGGGGACTGAGGCAGAAGAATCGCTTGAACCTAGGAGGCGGAGGTTACAGTGAGCTGAGATCGCACCATTGCACTCCAGCCTGGGTGAAAGAGTGAGACTCCATCTCAAAAAAAAAAAAAGTTATACCAAGTGTGCCTGCCTCTTCTGTCTCCCTTTCTACCTTCTCCACCTCTGCCAAGTCTGAGACAGCAAGAGTAACCCTTCTTCTTCCTCTTCCCCATCAACCTACTCAAACTGAAGATGACGAAGATGAAGACCTTTATGATGAACCACTTCTACTCAATGAATAGTAAATCTATTTTTATTTCCTTGTGATTTTCTTAATATTGAAGACAGTATATAATACATATAACATGCAAAATACGTGTTAACCGACTGTTTATGTTATCCATAAGGCTTGCAGTCAATAGTAGTCTATTAGTAGTTCAGTTTTTGGGGAGTCAAAAGTTACAAGTAGATTTTCAATGTCGGTGCCCCTAACTCCCACATTGTTCAAAGGTCCACTGTATTTTTTTTTTCTGTCATTTTAGTCAGATTTGGAGTGATCATGGGAGACAGACACCCAGGCTCAAAAAATAAAATGGTGAGACTGGCATATAATGGCATTTCACAGGGAACAGTTATAATTTTAGCACCTGAATTTGAGCTTTAGTGCATAGACAAGTATATTTACAGTTACTTGGATTTTAACTAACACGCAATTTGTTAAAGTTTTAAATGTAAAAACCTAGTTTTCCCGAGGCCTTTAACGTAACTCATGAATCATATTATTATGCTTATAAATCTAGTATATCTTATCTAAAGTTATGTATATTTTTTATTTGTTCTTGTATCAATGCTAAATTGTAAATGTGACATAATAAATTCCCCTAAATATTTAACATCACTTAAAAGCCTGCTTAATAAATTTTCCTTCAGCTTTGTCATTTTTAACCACAATTACAAATTTGAATCTCCTAAGTGCTTCAAACATCTGACAAGGCTGACTTATAAATCTGACAAACAGAATTTCTAAGTGCTTAAACACTATTTACAAATCTAATAAGTCTGAAATTATTTATTAATCCAGAAATTTTTAAACATTCAGTTTCAGCCTAAATAAATCAAATTCTCTTAAATATTTTTAATTAAAGTTACAAATCTTATATCAATCAAACTGTTAATTCACCATTCTGCTTAGAGCAACAGTTGTGCTTGTTGGTTTTGCTTTAAATTTATGTCCATAAATCTTCAGTTGACCGCCCAGTACTGCCCCCTAATATATTCACTTTTCTGTTTTCCCAGATAACTGTTATTTTTGGAGGAGGAGAAAGATAGTCATTTATTAGCCTTTTTAAAATTTTTATTTTTAATTGTAGTAAAATACACATAGACCGGGCACAGTGGTTCACACCTGTAATCTCACCGCTTTGGGAGGCCGAGGCAGGTGGATTGTTTGAGTCCAGGAGTTTGAGACCAGGTTGCAAAATCCTGACTCTACAAAAAAGTGCAAAAACTTAGCTAGGTGTGGTGGCGCGTGCCTATTATTCCCAGCTACTCAGGAGGCAGAGCCAGGAGGATCACCTAAGCCCAGGGAGATCAAGGCTGCAGTGAGCTATGATCACACCACTGCACTCCAGCCTGGGTGACAGAGTGAGACCCTGTCTCAAAAAAAAAATGCACATAACATATTTGCCATCTTAATGATTTTTAAGTGTCCTACATAACTTTTCATAACTTATTCCTCCCTAATTCTCACTTACTATTTAATTGTGAATATTAGAAGCAATTAGAAAAGAATGTTATATTTTTTCTTCCCACTACCAGATCTACCAACCTAACTATGCCTGGGCCAATCTAATCTGCTTTCTCTCCTTTTATAGTGGAGGAATTGTCCATTGACCTCCTTAGGCCAATTCCTGCATTCAAGCCTTGGATCTGATCCTATCTCTCACCTGCTCAGGGACTCTGCTGCTAACACCACCCCCATTCACTTCACATCATCAGCATTTCCCTCTACTGGATCATTTCCATCAGCATCCGGAAGTGCTGTCTTTAAAAACACAAAGCAAGGGCCAGGCACAGTGGCTCACATCTGTAATCCCAGCACTTTGGGAGGCTGAGGCAGGAGGATCATTTGAAGCCAGGAGTTAGAGACCAGTCTGGGCAATGTAGCGAGAACTTGTTTCTACAAAAACAAACAACAACAAAAAAAAACATAAAACAAAGTTTCTTTGGCTCTCCTTCTTCCTCTAGCTACTACCTCTTTATAGGAAAAATATTTTCAAAGAGCTGTCTACCTTTGCTTCCCTCCCACCTCACCTCCTGTTCTCCTATTCTCTCTTTAACCCACTCTAATACAGCCCTAAGGCCTCATGCTGTAGGGAGCCCCACACTGGTCATCCTACAGCTGTGCTGTCCCCTTTAGGCAAGGGATTCACAGGTCCAAACAAACATGGCTAGTCAGAAGTTGTCCCTTCACGGACTCTACTCAGAGTACCTAAAACCCTGGGATTCCCTGTCTAAATGGCTCCAAGCCAGTTCCCAGTGCTGGGGAGAGGCTGCTGCCCAGATCCAAGGGATGTGGTATGTGTATCTCTGTACCTAAGAGATGGCTGTTTGCTGGGGTGGAGGTGGGAAGGAGCGTGTTGGTGGAGCTTAGACATTCAGCCTAGAGGGTCCATGCTTGTACATACAGATGAAGAGAAGAAAGAAAAAAAAAGGGACCAGCCCTCCCTGTGCCAATTCATTCTGGAGAAGAACTCTTGGAATCAGAGAATTCTAAATTTGAAACTTGCCTTCCAAACACATATGGTGAATATGCATTTGTCAAGGTAGGAGGATAACATCTATTTTATTTAGCAGTTTGCTTGGCTGATAGCATTTAGTATTTAAACATATGGTGTGTAGATCTCCACTTGTACTTTTGGCCCGTGCCCTACAACTGCTTGAGAAACCTGTCTGGTGAAGGTCACACAGATTCTCTTCAATTTGCCTATCCAGTGGCCAAGTCTCAGATGTCATCTTTCTCAACCCCTCAGCAACATTTGGCACAACATATTACTTTCTTCTCTCGAGTTCCAAGACACCCCACTCTTGGTTTGCCCCTATTCTTTCTCAGTCGTTTTGTTTGTTCCTAATCTTCTTCCCACTTATTGTAAATATTAGAACATCCTAGGGGCTGGGTGCGGTGACTCACACCTGTAATCCCACTTTGGGAAGCTGAGGTGGGTGAATCACTTGAGGTTAAGAGTTTGAGACCAGCCTGGCCAACATGGCAAAACCACATCTCTACTAAAAATACAAAAATTAGACTGGTGTGGTGGCGCATGCCTGTAGTCCTAGCTACTTGGGATGCTGAGGCATGAGAATCACTTGAACCCAGGAGGCAGAGGTTGCAGTGAGCCAAGATCATGCCACTGCACTCCAGCTTGGGTGACAGAGCAAGACTCCACCTCAGAAAAAAAAAAGAACATCCTAAGTTTCAGTCTTCGGACTTGGACTCCACTTAAGTTTTTTTCTTGTTTGTTTGGGGTTTTTTTTGGAACAGGGTCTCCCTCTGTTGCCCAGGCTGGAGTGCAGTGACTCGATCATAGCTCACTGCAGCCTCAGCCTCCTGGGCTCAAAGGATCCTCCTATCTCAGCCTCCTGAGTAGCTGGGTCCACAAGTGTGCACCACCACACCCAGCTACTTTTTTTTAATAGACAGGGTCCTGCTATATTGCCCAGGCTGGTCTCGAACTCCTGGGCTTAAGTGATTCTCCTGCCTCTGCCTCCCAAAGTGCTGGGATTACAGGTGTGAGCCACCATGCCCAGGCTCTTTCCTTGTTTGAAAGTCTCATATCTGTAAATATCATCTACAAGCTGACAACACACTTCTCATCTCCCATAACCAGCTACCTGCTGATCATCCCCCTGTGGTTTATTGAACAGGCATCTCAAATTTTACAGGTCCAAACCAGAATTCTTGATTCCCCCTCAAAACAAACTTATCTCTCTCCCAACCTCCAATATCTTTCCCAACTGAAGAAATTCCACCACCATCCACCTAGTTGTTTAATCCCAAACTCTAGAAGTCTTTGATTCCTTATTGTCACCACACCCCACACACAATCCATAGTCAAGTTCCTCTGGTCCTACCTTCCAAACATATTTCCCGGCTATTCATTTCTCTCTGTTTACACTTTCACCATCCTCTTCCAGGCCAATATCATTTTCACCTGGACTGGGTAAGACTCCCACATGGCCCCTCAGCTTCCATTCATTCATACCTTCCTCTCTACAGACTTTTCATCTTACAGCCACCCCCAAAGTCTTCTAAAATCATAAATCAGATCCCATGATACCGCTACTCAAAATCTACCAATGAGTTGTCTTCACATTAAAAATAAAATCTGGGGCCAGAAACAATGGCTTTCGCTGGTAATCCCAGCACTTTGGGAGGCCGAGGTGGGCAGATCACCTGAGGTCAGGAGTTCAAGACCAGCTTGGCCAACAAGCTAAACTAAACAGGTTTAGTAGAAACCCTGTCTCTACTAAAAATACAAAAATTAGCTGGGTGCGGTGGTGCATGCATGTAATCCCAGCTACTTAGGAGGCTGAGGCAGGAGACTCACTTGAACCTGGGAGGCGGAGGTTGCAGTGAGTCGAGATTGCGACATTGCACTCCAGCCTGGGTAACAAGAGCAAAACTCAGTCTCAAAAAAAAATAATAAATAAAAAATAAAAAAATTAGCCAGGCATGGTGGCACCTGCCTGTAGTCCCAGCTACCCAGGAGGCTGAGGTGGGAGGATCACTTAAGGCCTGGAGTTTGAGGCTGGAGTAAGCCATAATCACACCATTGCACTCCAGCCTGGGTGACAGAGCAAGACCTTCTCTTAAAAAAAAAAAAAAAAAAAAAAAAATCCAGACTTCTCAACACGGTCTGCAAGGCCCTACATCACCAGGCACTTGCTTTGTTCTAGAACTTCCTCTCACTTGCTCTGTTGCAGCCACAGTGGCTGCTTTGCAGGTACTTGAACCTACCAAGCTTGCTCTGGCCTCAGAGCCTTTATATGCTCTATTTACCATACATGCAGCTGCTTGACTTATTCATGGTTTACTCCTTTGTAGGTTTTAGATCTCAGCTGAGAGTATTATCTCTTCAAAGAGATCTTCAATCTAAAGTGCAGTGCTTTGATCTAAAGTGCAATCTATCACCTTAACCAGGCTTATTTCCTTACAGCATCACTTACTTTCAAAAATTATACTCATGGTGTATTTATTTTTTTTCTTTATTTTTTTTTTCTTGAGACAGAGTCTCACTCTGTTGCCCAGGCTGGAGTGCAGTGGCACAATCTCGGCTCACTGCAAGCCCTGCCTCCTGAGTTCACGCCATTCTTCTGCCTCAGCCTCCCAAGTAGCTGGGATTATAGGCGTGTGCCACCACACCCAGCTAATTTTTGTGTTGTTAGTAGAGATGGGGTTTCACCATATTGGCTAGGCAGACCTCAAACTCTTGAGCTCGTAATCCACCCACCTCGGCCTCCCAAAGTGCTGGGATTACAGGCGTGAGCCACTGCGCCCGGCTTTTATTTCTTTACTTGTTTGTTTTCTGTGCCTCCACACACACACCTTCCTCCCAATAGAATTTAAACTCCATTAAGGTATAGAATTTATCTCTCTTTTTTTTTCGAGACGAAGTCTCGCTTTGTTGCCCAGCCTGGAGTGCAGTGGCATGGTCTCAGCTCACTGCAACCTCTGCCTCCCGGTTCCAGGGATTCTCATGTCAGCCTCCCAAGTAGCTGGGATTACAGTCATGCACCACCACACCTGGCTAATTTTTGTATCTTTATTAGAGACATGGTTTCGCCATGTTGCGCAGGCTGGTCTCTTGAACTCCCGGCCTCAAGTGATCCTCCCGTGTCAGCCCTCCAAAGTGCTAGGATTACAGGCATGAGCCACTGGGCCAGACCAAATTTATCTTTTTTATCACTATATATGCCCAGTGCCTGGAACAGTGTGATCATTTGATCAATAAATTTCAAAATTGGGCCGGGTGCAGTGGTTCAGGCCTGTAATCCCAGCACTTTGGGAGGTTTGCTTGAGCTCAGGAGTTGAAGGCCAGCCTAGACTACATGGTGAAACCCCATCTCTACAAAAAAATACAAAACAGATAGCCAGGCATGGTGGTGCACGCCTGTAGTCCCAGCTACTTGGGAGGCTGAGGCAGGTGGATCCTTTAAGCCCAGGAGGCAGAGGTTGCAGTGAGCCGAGATCACGCCACTACACTCCAGCCTGGGCGACAGAGAGAAACCCTGTCTCAAATAAATAAATAAATAAATAAATGCACATTGAATATACCAGATTCTCTTAAGCGTTTCACACACCTTAAATACGGTAACATGCAAAATCTACACATTATCACTAGGACTATAGAAACGAATTGCTGAACCTAATACAAGAGTATTAATACCACAGGTATGACTTATTTGCCCATTGTCTCTATACTTGTTTTTACACTTTTCTGTATTTGTCACATCACTTCCCTACTAAGAAAACAGATTTGTTATCCCAGGTCAGCTGAGGTTACAAGTCCAGGAACTTCATTCGGGGATTCCAGATTACAACGAGGGATCCAGAATGTGCTCTCCAGGGTGGGGCAGCATCAGCCCCCACCTTACCAATCTTAGCCCTTTCTCGTGGTTCAGTGGCACCTGGCCTGTCCATGGAGGCTATCAAGCCTGTGTCTTGCCCTAGAATTTAATGTAAATTTCACAACGTAAGCATCATTTACATTTCACATTTAGCAAGTTGGAAAAAAAAATCTTATTCTCCATACACTTTTTTCTTTCTTCATTTGTTTTGTTGTTGTTGAGACAAGGTCTTACTATGTTGCCCAGGCTGGTCTTGAACTCCTGCCTCAGCCTCCCAGAGCACTGGGATTACAGAAATGAGTCACCTTTCTTTCTTTCTCTTTCTTTCTTTCCTTTTCTTTTCTTTCCTTCCTTCCTTCCTTCTTTCTTTCTTTGTAATGCTGGAACTCTGTACCTTTCACCTAGATTGTTTTACTTCTTATTCATAAGATTCTGCACCTTTATTTATTTATTTACTTATATATTTATTTGTTTATTTTTGGAGACCTGTCACCCAGGCTTGAGTGCAGTGGCTCGATCTTGGCTCACTGCAACCTCTGCCTCCCAGGTTCAAGCCATTCTCCTGCCTCAGCCTCCCAAGTAGCTGGGATTACAGGAGCCCACCACCATGCCCAGCTAATTTTTGTATTTTTAGTAGAGACAGGGTTTCACCATGTTGGCCAGGTTGGTCTCAAACTCCTGACCTCAAGTAATCCACCTGCCTTGGCCTCCCAAAGTGCTGGGATTACAGGCACAAGCCACCACACCTGGCCAGATTCTGCACGTTTTTAAAAAATTTTTCTTTCTCAATTGTCTCAGCACCCATCATAGACATCACATTTGTTGGTATTCAGGGAAAACAATTACCATTTGTGTATCTGTAAACTTCCAGAACTCTCTTATTATTTCTGAGAGTTTTTGCATAATTCTCTGAGGTTTTACACAAAGAAAGATGATTTTGTCACCTTATTGCCAGTAGCTGTACCTTATATTTTGGTCTCCATGGTTTTTTGTTTTATTTTTGCCTGAGCTTCCAGAAACATCATCAAATGATAGCGGTAGCTCACATCCTGCGTTTTATTTCTGACTTTAAAGAGACAATGCTGGTGTTTTATTGTTAAGGATGATGCCATTGATCTGAGATTCTTTTATCATCCATTCCTTAATTCGTTATATATTTATTGGTACCCATCCAAGTGCATTGGATTTGGCAATATGCAGGGCGCTGATCGCCTTGGGGAAAGCAGTTCCAATGGCAGGGTGCCAGCAAAAGCCAGATTGCAGTGGTTTGTAGGGAGGCATGTGACGGAAACCTTCTTCTTTACTGCCTGCCAAGGATTTTCATCAGGAATGGGTGCTGGATTCTTTCTTAATGCCTTTTCAGCATTTATTAGTAACATTGTGGGTTGTTTTTTATACTTGACCTATTGGAATGATTTAACATATTAATATATTTTCATTCATTCATTCAAGAAATACCTAAGTGCCTATGATAAGCCAGACACTCTTCTATTATTGTAATGTTAGATTTGTGATTTTATAAAATATTGTAGGACCTTGTGGTTTTTTTTTTTTTTTTGAGACAGGATCTTGCTCTGTCACTCAGGCTGGATTGCAGTGGTGTGATCACAGCTCACTGCAGCCTCAAACTCCTGGGCTCAAGAGATCCTCCCATCTCATGCTCTCGAGTATTTAGGACTACAGGCACATGCCACTGCGCCTGGTTTATTTTTTAACTTTTTTTTTGACAAGGTCTCACTATGTTGTCCAGGGTGGTCTTGAACTCCTGGCCTCAAGTGATCTTCTCACCTCAGCTGAGATTACAGGTGGAGCCACTAAGCCTGGCTCTTTGTTTTATTTTTATATCAATTTGTAAATATTGAACTGTTTTGACAGTAGTAAGATAAATTTGACTCAATTATGGCATTTTGTTCCTTAATTTTTAATTACTAAATCAATGGATGCTTATTATTAAAAATTCAAGATGCAAAAGCATATAAATCCAGAAAGTTCAGATATTCCCTATTAATAGATATTTCTGAACCTTTTTATCTTTTAATTGTCATAAGCTTGAAAAAGTTATTTGTAAGCATTTTATGTAGAATTTTCACATCTATATTCATGGCTGTGGTATAGATATTACAGTAAGAGAGCCATACCTGGGGCCCCATCAGATTGGCCTCTCCTGCTAAATGACACTTTGTTGCAGTGGTTTTTTTGTTTGTTTTTCTTTTTGTTTTTGAGACAGGGTCTCACTCCCTGGCCCAGGCTAGAGTGTAGTAGTGGGATCATGGCTGACTGTAACCTCAACCTCCCAGGCTCAAGTGGTCCTCCCGCCTCAGCCTCCCTAGTAGCTGGGACTTCAGGTGCACACCACCATACCTGGCTAGTTTTAAAATTTTTTGTAGAGATGGGGTTTCATCATGTTGCTCAGGCTGGTCTTGAACTCCTGGCCTCAAGCGATCTGCCCGTCCCAGTCTCCCAAAGTGCTGGGATTACAAGTGTGAGCCGTCGTGCCCAGCCTGTTGCAGTTCTTGACCCATCTGTGGTCTGGGCAGCCTGGCGTTCCCTCCACCCATGGGCATACTGGATGCCATGCGGAGGTCAGTGAGGTTTACTTGTTCAAAGAGTATGAGCATTGATCTGACTATGACTCCATAGTTCTAAGCAAGGGGCAAATAATACAATAAATAGATTAAATGTGCAGTATATTAGATGGTGATCAGACCTATGGAGGGAAAGTAAGGAAGGAGGAAGGGAAATGTTATTGGAAGTGAGAGAACCACAGTTACTGTGGGAAGGAAGGTCCCATGTGGGGAGGTGCAGAGCTTTCTTAAAAGAGGACTCAGGCAGCAGTGAGAACGAGGGCGCTACAACCACACAACACAATACCAAGGAATCTCACAAATATCACATCCAATGAAAGAAGAAAGGCACGTAGAGTACATTCCATATGATGCCATTTATTTATTTATTTATTTTTGAGATGGAGTCTGGCTCTGTTGCCCAGGCTGGAGTGCAGTGGCCTGATCTTGGCTCACTGCAACCTCCGCCTCCTGGTTCAAGCGATTCTCCTGTCTCAGCCTCTCAAGTAGCTGGGACTACCGGCTCGCGCCACCACACCCAGCTAACTTTTGTATTTTTAGTAGAGACAGGGTTTTACCATGTTGGCCAGGCTGGTCTCAAACTCCTGACCTCAAGTGATCCACCCACCTCAGTCTCCCAAAGTGCTGGCATTACAGGCGTGAGCCACCATGCCCGACTGTGATGCCATTTATACAAAGTACAAAAACAGGCAGCAAAAATCAGTATAGCGGCCAGGCGCAGTGGCTTGCCACTATAATCCCAGCACTTTGGGAGGCTGAGGCAGGAGGATCACTTAAGCCTAGGAGTCCAAGACCAGCCTGGGCAACATAGTGAGACCCCATCTCTACCAAAAATACAAAAATTAGCCCAGCGTGATGGCACATGCCTATAGTCTCAGCCACTCATGAGGCTGAGGTGGGAGGACTGCTTGAACCTGGGTGGTTCATTTGAAGTGAACCGAGATCACACCACTGCATGCCAACCTGGGCAACAAAGCAAGACCCTGTCTCAAAAAACAGAAACAGGCTGGGCACGGTGGCTCACGACTGTAATCCCAGGACTTTGGGAGGCCGAGGCAGGCAGATCGCTTGAAGCCAGGAGTTCAAGACCAGCCTGGCCAACATGGTGAAACCTTGTCTCTACTAAAAATACAAAAAGTAGCTGGGCGTGGTGGCACGTGCCTGTAGTCCCAGCTACTCGGGAGGCTGAGGCAGGAGAATCACTTGAACCCGGGAGGCAGGGGTTGCAGTGAGCTGAGATCATGCCATTGCACTCCAGCCTGGGTGACAGAGCAAGGTTGTCTCAAAAAAAAAAACCAGAAAAAACCTCAAATGAATCCCTGTAATCTCTAAATGGTGTTGTATTTAGTCTCCCTTAAACTGACTGCCTTGGGAAAACTAAAGCAATAACTATTTCTAGTGTCATTTTTCTGTTTTAAAAAATCATTTCTGTCTTCCCTCTGGTTATATAAGAATAATAAACTCAGCAGACATCAAAATACTGTTAGGACTTAGGAGGTCAAGTAAAACAAGGATAGAAATCTGTTGCCATTGGATTGGGCAACATGTAAGATCTTGATGATGTTGGTGCAAATAGCTTCACTGGTGTGGAGGCAACTGATCCCAGAGTGCAGAGATTTTGGAGAAATAGGATATGAGGAACTGGAAACAGTCAATCCTCACAAATATTTCAAGTACTTTGACTCTTAAAGTTAAGAGAGGACGTACATAGGGTTGATAATTGTTTAATTGTTTGTGTGAATGTTTGTCATAGAAGATGAGAAAGACAGCTGTGTGTGGTGGCTCATGCCTGTGATCCCAAAACTTTAGGAGGCCGAGGCAGGAGAATTATGTGAAGCCAGGAGTTCGAGGCCAGCCTGGATGACATATCAAAAAACTTGTCTCTACAAAAAATTAAAAAAAGAAAATTATCCAGGCATGGTGGCACACACCTGTAATCTCAGCCACTTAGGAGACTGAGGTGGGAGGATCTCTTGAACCCAGGAATTGGAGGCTGCAGTGAGCTGTGATCACACCACTGCACTCCAACCTGGGCAACAGAGAAAGACCCTGTCTCAAAAAACATGAGAAAGACTAAGATATGAGTATGTGCTAAAGGATGAAATCAGTAGACAGAAATAGTTTCATTCATTGATTTCTGCTTTCAATCTTTTCATCATTCACTTATTCACCAACTACTTACTAAATACCTGTTGTACCAGCCACTTTTTTTGTTTTCTTTTTGAGACAGGGTCTCGCTCTATCGCCCAGGCTGGAGTACAGTGGTGTGATCATAGCTCACTGTAGCCTCCATCTCCTTGGACTCACTCAAGTGATCCTCCTGCCTTAGCCTCCTGAGTAGCTGGGACTTACAGATATGCACCACCACATTTGGTTAATTTTTTTTTTTTTTTTTTTTTTTTTTTTTTTTTTTTTTGTAGAAATGAGGCTTCACTATGTTGCGCAGACTGGTCTCAAACTCCTGAGCTCAAACAATCTTCCCACCTCGGCTTCCCAAAGCTCTGGGATTACAGGCATGAGCCATGGCACTTGGCCCAGTCACTGTTTTTTGACAGTGATAATAGAGCAATGATAGGTGCAATCTCATGTAATTTACGGTCTATCTGAGAAGAGAGAGAAGTTGCAGACATAGGTGACAGCGAGAATGATAGTTGGGTGGGGGAGTCTTGAATAAAAGTACAAGATAATAGACCAGCCAGCCAGGCACAGTGGCTCACGCCTATAATCCCAGCACTTTGGGAGGCCAAGGCAGGTGGATCCATAGAGCTCAGGACTTCAAGACCAGCCTGAGCAACATAGGGAGACTCTGCCTCTGCAAAAAATACAAAAATTAGCTGGGCATGGTGGTGTGCACTTCTAGTCCTAGCTACTCAGGAGGCTGAGACAGGAGGATCACTTAAGCCTGGGAGGCCGAGGCTGCAGTGGGCTGTGATTGCACAGCTGCGCTCCAGCCTGGGTGACAAAGTAAAACTCTGTAAAAAAAAAAAAAGAAAGAAAAAGAAAAAAGGAAGAAAAAGAAGGGAATGAGGCTGGGCACAGTGGCTCACACCTGTAATCCCAGCACTTTGGGAGGCTGAGGCGGGTGGATTGCTTGAGCTCAGGAGTTTGAGATCAGCCTGGGCAACATGGCAAAGCCCCATCTCTACCAAAAATACAAAACATTATCTGGGCATGGTGGTGCACGCCTGTGGTCCCAGCTACTTGGGAGGCTGTGGCAGGAGGATCACCTGAGCCCGGGAGGCAGAAGTTGCAGTGAACCAAGATGGAACCACTGCACTCTGGCCTGGGTGACAACAACAACAACAACAAAAGTAAGGGATGAAATTAAAGTTTGTACCCAGGAGTTGCACATGGGTGTGTGTCTCATAGGCAAATAGGCATCACTGGTTGTGTTTGGGAGGGGAATGAAGTAAAAAGTGGAGAATCACTAATCTAATGCAACCTCTTCCTTTCTCAGGTGTGAAAACTGAGGCCCGGAGAGGTGATGTGATTTGCCTAAAGTCATGCAACTAGTGGCAGAGCCAGGCCTAGAAGCCAGGTGTCCTGGCTCTCAAGACATTCCGCTGCCCGAGGAATGGAACAGGTAGTATCACTCACACTGGGGGCCACGGGTCAGTCCATTCAGCCCAGAGCTGCCTGAGGTTCCAACTAAGGAAACCAGAGGAAACATCCACTCAAAATTCTGACAAGTTGAACGGGGTTGAAATCAGAACTGGGCAAGAGAAAGGGGGCAAGGTTTGAAACTCAGACCTCACGATCCTGGGACAGAGGCCAATGTACCATCACCCCACATCACCTTCTGAAGGTGGATTGAGCTCTGGCCCTATCATGTCCATCTCTAAACAGCTTGGTGGTGAGTCCTCTTCCAGCCATTCTGCGACCCATGCTCTGTCTGATATGATTCACAGTGTTAGGAACATCAATGGCCACTTGCAGAGGATGTGTGGGAGGACGGAGAAAAAGGGACACAGGGAGACCAGTTAGGAGGCCTTTGGAGAGATCCCGGAGGAAAGTGAAGAGGAAGGGCTGGTAGGAGAGATCTGCTGGATCCGTATGGCATCACTTGGGTTAGTGGTTGGTAAAGTTGGTCAGCAGTGATGGTGCAAAAGCTAGAGTAGAAATGAAATCTGCATCAAAGTGGGAAGGAAAAGAGTTACTGCTTTTGTATATGTCTACTTGCTATTTCTACTAAAGGATGTTCTTAAGCCAAGTATTGATAAAACAAAATCTACCTTTGGTATTATAAGTAAGATATACCCTATGAATTATTTGTAAACATGAGTACTAGTCATTGGTAATGTGTATTAACCCCTCTGAATATTCTGGGTTATGATTTCTTTTTCATTCATTCGATGATTTTTTTATTGAGCAACTACCATGTACCATGCATTGGTCTGGGCATTTGGAATACATCAAGTGAATTAAACAAACAAATACCATTGAACTCCTAAAACTCAATCAGCGGCAGGTGGCCAGAGAAGCTAGTCTTTGGGAAAAACAATGGGAGAAAAAGCTAAGGAGAAAATTCTCAATTGACACAGTAGTAATCAAAGTAAAAGCTGGAAAGATGTATATTGATAGATTGGGTTTGATTGGATCCCATGGGGAAGGATTTTTCCAGGCAGGGAGAGCTGAGATAGCAGACTGATCATTTCAGAGGATCTGCCTGAATCAGTGGCTACAATCATGTGTCTCCTGACAGGACCAGATTCTTGGGGGTAAAAGGCAACAAAAGAGGCTCCATAGGGAGGGGCTCTCAGCAAAGGCGGTGTGAGGAGGCTCAGATCTGGAACAGTTAAGCAGGTCATCAGACTCCAAGAAACCGAGCAATGTTGTCCAAAGGTTATCCAACGTGGTGGTGTGGGGAGAAAGCCATGGAAAATCTAGGAGCATCTGACGCCTGTTGAGTTGTCAGGCAGGGATTGAGCAGTGGTCAGTGGGCAGAAAGCAAGGCTGTGGTCACTAAGCTGAGGTTTAAGGAACATTTCCAGCCTCTGGGAGGAGTAGGTTATATCCCATGCAAGGCATTAAATAGGGACAAAGGCACAGGAGGGGAAAAGGAAAATGACCTCAGAAGTAGAGGATAAGAAATAGCATAAGAACAGAATCAGGCCGAGCGCAGTGGCTCACATCTGTAATCCCAGCACTTTGGGAGGCCGAGGTGGGAGGATCACTTGAGCCCAGGAGTTCCAGACCAGCTTGGCCAACATGGCGAAACCCAGTCTCTACTAAAAATACAAAAAAATTAGCCAGGCATGGTGGCACATGCCTGTAATTCCAGCTACCTGGGAGGCTGAGGCAGGAGAATCTCTTGAACCCGGAAGGTGGAGGTTGCGGTGAGCTGAGGTAGTGCCACCGCACTGCAGCCGGGCGACAGAGTGAGACTCCATCTCACTCGCTTGAGGCCAGGATTTCAAGACCAGCCTAGGCAATGTAGTGAGACCCTGTCTCTACAAAAAATTTTTAAACTTAGCTGGGCATGGTGGTGTGTGTCTGTAATCCCAGCTACTTGGGAGATTGAGGTGGAAGGATGGCTGGAGCCCAGGAGTTCAAGGCTGCAGTGAGCTATGATTGCTCCACTGCACTCCAGCCTAGGCAACAGAGTGAGACCCTGTCTCTTTAATATATATATATATATATATCATCCATCCCATTCATGGGAACCCCATGGCCTGGGCTATAGAGGAAGTAGGATGCAGAGACAGGAAACAGGCAGGGCCCATCATTCCTGCCCCATGCAGAAGGAAGGAAGGAAGAAATCATGCCTATTGCTTCTTTCCTTTTGTCATCAGGAATCCCCATGAGTGCCATGACACTGAGGTTTCCAGAGAGTGCTTTTTCTTTAATTAACCCAGGTATTCATTTCAAAACTCAGAGAATGGTTTTCTTAGGGCTGCGGATTAGGGCAGGCATAGGGTCCTAACCTATGTCTTAATCTTTTGCTTTATGTGGTTTCTTTCAGCTGTGACCGCCCCTATCCACCATTCATTCTTAGTCCAGACACCTCTTTGTACAGCTCACTCTCCACTGCACACTCTATTTTATTCCATCTTCCTGGCTTCCAGCCTTACTGCTTATTCTTCTGTTTGGAGGCTAACCTAACCCATCAGACTTGAGGCTTGGCCCCGTCTTCCCGTGAGTCAACATCTTCCTCTAATAATACTTCTGTACTGGACATTCTATCTGATTCCCCACTGTCCCTTCCACCACCCCTCCCCCCCCCACCCCATTAGTAGCAGCAATACAGTGGGGAAGAATTTACAAGTCTAGGCCACACACGGACACTGATCCTATGCTGAATTTGACTTCCAAATAATGTTTCTGTCTCTGCACCACTTACTCCAGAATCTAAGTCCCGGGAGGAAGGATCTAATTGCTCAGCTTCACAGCTAACTTCTTGAACCTGGCTCCTTCAGCTTCCAGAGTGGATGATGAGATGAGAGGGGAGACAAGTGACTTAGACAGCTCTCTTGTTGGACCTAATCACAGTGCATAATTCTCGCAGCGGGAACACTGGTGCAAATAAGAGGGCAGGCAATTCTAGATCATCTCTGGGTTTTGTTTGTTTCTTTTCTTTAATTTTTTTTTTTTTTTTTTTTTTTTTTTTTTTGAGACAGAGTCTGGCTCTGTCGCCCGGGCTGGAATGCAGTGGCGCGATCCCGGCTCACTGCAAGCTCCGCCTTCCGGGTTCACGCCATTCTCCTCCCTCAGCCTCCCGAGTAGCTGGGACTACAGGCACCTGCCACCATGCCTGGCTAATTTTTTTTGTATTTTTAGTAGAGACAGGGTTTCACCGTGTTAGCTTGTTTCGTTTTTTGAGACAGGGTCTCACTCTGTCCACCAGGCTGGAGTGCAGTGGTGCAATCATAGCTCACTGCATCCTCAACCTCCTGGGCTCAAGTAATCCTCCCACCCCAGCCAAGAAGCTGGGACTACAGGTGCATACCGCCACATCCAGCTAATTTTTTAATATTTTGTAGAGATAGGGTTTCACTACGTTGCCCAGGCTGGTCTCAAACTCCTAGGCTCAAGCGATCCTCCCGCATCAGCCTCCAGAGTAGCTAGGACTACAAGTTCATGACACCACACCAGGCTCATTTGTGGGTTTTTTTTGTGGGTTTTTTTTGTTTGTTTTTTGTAGAGTCAAGGTCTCACTATGTTGCCCAGGCTGGTCTCAAACTCCTAGTCTCAAGTAATCTGCCTGCCTTGGCCTCCCAAAGTGCTGGGATTACAGGCATGAGCCACCACACCCAGCCCATCGCTATTGAATAGAATAATAACACAAACCACATACGTAATTGTAAATATTCTAGTTGCCGCACTTTTAAAAGGTAAAAAGAAACAGATGAAATTAATTTTAACATTACAATTTATTGAACCTAACATTTCTAAAATATCATCATGTCAACCTGAAATCAATATAAAAATTTGTAATGAGATATATTCCTTACTTCCTGTTGTTATTCTAAATCTTTGACATCCAGGGTGTATTTTACACTTACAGTACAGCTGTCATTGAAAACATTTGATCTGTATTTATAGTTGCAGTTGAAAAAGTAGAACAGCATATGCAGGTTGTTCCAAAGATACTTAAATATTTTCCAAGTACCAAAAAATCACTTTCCTGTATTATTCACTTCCACATTGGTGAAGCTAGTTCTTTATTGGAATAATGGTTTGACTTTGAAGCAAAAGCATACCAGTTTTAAAACTACTTCTGTCCAGGCTGGGCCAGTGGCTCACGCCTATAATCCCAGCACTTTGGGAGGCTGAGGCGGGTGGATCATTTGAGGTCAGGAGTTCAAGACCAGCCTGGCCAACATGGTGAAACCCCATCTCTACTAAAAATACAAAAATTAGTCTGATGGTAGTGGTGCATGCCTGTAATCCCAGCTACTCAGGAAGCTTGAGCCTGGGAGGCAGAGGTTGCAGTAAGCCAAGATCGCGCCACTGTACTCCAGCCTGGGCAACAGAGTGAGACCCTGTCTCAAAAAAAACAAAACAAAACAAAACAAAAAAAAACCTACTTCTGTCCAAGTTATAGCAATTCACCAATCCTCATGTCAACTCAGTATTAACATGGAATATAAAAGGATGCTGTATAAATTGAAAAGTAACTCTAAAGTTTGTCAATATCAACAATATTCTTCAAATTTTTCTTGTAAGTTTTGCAGGTAATTTACATAATGCTGGTGATTACTATTAAAAATATTTTGCAGCCAGGCGCGGTGGCTCATGCTTGTAATCCCAGCACTTTGGGAGGCCGAGGTGGGGAAGATCACTTGAGCTCAGGAGTTCAAGACCAACCTGGGAAACATGACAAGACCCTGTATCTACCAAAAAAAAAAAAAAAAAAAAAAATTAGCAGGCCCTGGTGGTGCGTGCATCTGTAGTCCCAGCTACTTGAGGGGCTGAGGTGGGAGGATCACTTGAGCTTGGGAGGCAGAGGTTGCAGTGAGCCAAGATAATGCCACTGCACTTCAGCCTGGGCAACAGAGCAAAACCCTGTCTTAAAAAAGATTCATGTTGAAAATATGCAGAATCATTATTATTGATTTGTATTATGAAATGTTTTCATTTCAATATAAATTCTTATACTTTTCCAGCTAGGTCACAGGTTTTTCTTTCTTTAGAGCTTGGAATTTATCTCATTTCATATACACTATGATATTGCTGAGAAAACATAAGTCACACTGCCACGTTTATCTTTGATTATTAAATATTTGGCAAGCATTCCCTTTGTTTCAAGAAAATCTTGAATTGGAATTGACAGTACAGTAAATCTTTGTAAAACTCTTCCATGACTCAACCAATGAACATTGGCAAAGACCCAAGATCACCCCATTCATTGCCTTCTATTTCTTTCAAAAATCCCATGCACTGGTGGTGATTCACAGCATTTGTACATATACACTGAACAGTTTTAACAACTGTACCCATGACACTTTCCATGGAGCCTGCTTCCAAAAGCAGCACAAATATTTTCAGTATTTATCATACAGTGGGATGAAGCAATAAGGGAAACATCAGTCTCTTGTTTTGAAACTCCAATAAAACCAGATTTTTGACCAAACATAGCTGGAGGACCATCTGGCATGATAGAAACTAATTTTTTCATATCTAAGTGAAATTTTTTTGGTCAGATGTAAAAGATTTTTTAAAATCTATGCTACACTTTTGTAAGCCATGAATTGACAACGTTTTTTCATACATTTGGAAGACCTTTCTGAATAAATATACCCAGGCTATTAGTTGGATGGTATCTCATGGGTCATGACTCGGATAAATTCTGCAATTTTCCAAAATTTGAATCCATTTAGCTTTAATACATTCTTTCATTCTATGGGCAATTGTTTGGTGGCTTAATTACAGATTATTCACTTTCTGTAAAATCTTTATTTTTATTTATTTATTTATTCATTTATTTTGAGACAGAGTTTCCCTCTATTTCCCAGGCTGGAGCGTGGTGGTGCAGATTGACCCCACTCCAGTTTTGACCTCCCTGGGCTCAGTGATCCTCCCACCTCAGCCTCCTCCTGAGTAGCTGGGACTACAGGAGTGCACCACCACACTCAGCTATTTTTCTCTATTTTTCATAGAGACAGGGTTTCACCATGTTGCCCAGGATGGTCTCATACTCCTGCGCTCAAGCGATCTGCCCACCTTGGCCTCCCAAAGTGCTGGGATTACACGTGTGAGCCACCGCGCCAGCCTAAAATACCTTTTTAGTCTTTTCCTCATAATTTTCTAACAAAATTTTTGCAACTTAAATAATTTTTTTTACCATCTTTCCATTAAAAAATTGTGTACGTGTGTATACACATATGCATGCAAGAATCCAAGTCATTTTTATAACTGATCAAAGTTGTAATCTCTAATCCTGATAAAATAAAATCTATTTAAAAGGTTTTTGCCCAACATTTTATTCTGATTTCAACTAACTAATTTCATTGGGTTTTCTTATTGTGGTAAAATATATACAACATAAAATTTACTATTTTAATCATCTGTAAGTATACATCTCTGTGGCATTAAGTACATTCACACTGCTGTGAACCATCACCACCATCCACCTCTACAACTTTATATTCCCACACTGAAACTCTGACCCCATTAAACACTAACTCCCCCCTTCGCCCAGGCTGGAGTGCAGTGGCATGATCTTGGCTCACTACAACCTCTGCCTCCCGGGTTCAAGGGATTCTCCTGCCTCAGCCTCCCGAGTAGCTGAGATTACAGGCACGTGCCACCATGCCCAGTTAATTTTTGTATTTTTAGAGAGATGGGTTTTCACCATGTTGGCCAGGCTGGTCTCGAACTCCTGACCTCAGGTGATCACCTGTCTCAGCCTCCCAAAGTGCTGGGATTGCAGGCGTGAGCCACTGTACCCAGCTGATTTTCTATATCTATGAATTTGACTACTCTAGGAAATTCATATGTGTGGAATCATACAGTATTTATCCTCTTGTGTTGGGCTTATTTCACTTAGCATAATATCTTCAAGGTTTGTCCATATTGTAGCAAGTGTCAGAATTTCCTTCTTTCTTAAGACCATATACTATCCATTCATCTGTTGATGACCATTGGGGTAATTTTCACCTTTTGGCTATTGAGAATAATGCTGCCATGAACTTGAGTGTACAAGCATCTATTTGAGTCCCTGCTTTCACTTCTTCTCGGTATATACTGAGAAGTGAAATTGCTGGATCCATGGTATTTCTTTAATTTTTGAGGAATTGTACCACTTTCCACAGCAACGTTTTTTTTTTTGTTTATTTGTTTTTTGTTTTTTTGTTGTTGTTGTTGAGATGGAGTCTCGCTCTGTCACCCAGGCTGGAGTGCAGTGGCACAATCTCAGCTCACTGCAACCTCCACCCCCCGGGGTTCAAGCGACTCTCCTGCCTCAGCCTCCCGAGTATCTGGGACTACAGGTGCCCACCACCACGCCTGGCTAATTTTTTGTATTTTTAGTAGAGACGGGGTTTCACTGTGTTAGCCAAGATGGTCTCAATCTCCTGACCTCATGATTCACCCGCCTTGGCCTCCCAAAGTGCTGGGATTACAGGCGTGAGCCACCACGCCCGGCCCACAGCAACCACTTTATAGTCCCACCAGCAAGGCACAAGGGTGAAAGTTTTCTAGTTTGTCTCCATCCTCACCAACACTTGTTTCCTGTGCTGTTTTGTTTTGTTGGTAATCGCCACCCTAATGGGTATGAAGTGGTATTCTGAGGTTTGATTTGCATTCTCCTAGTGTCAAGGGATGTTGAGCATCTTTTCATGTGCTTCGTTAGTTCTTTCTTGAATGTGGAGAAAAATTTATCAAACTCACTATGTATTTGCTGAAAATGTCTCAATAGTTTCCACCTTATTCTCATAAAATTTTTTTTCACAACCAACGGGCAGCTTTTTTGTTTCACTCTACCACAGCAAATTGCAACTGTCATCCATCATGAAATCGGTGGCACATCTTCTTACAGTTTCTTGAGCTTTTCCCTTTTTAAAATCGGCAAGCAGGCCGGGCACAGTGGCTCACGGCTGTAATCTCAACACTTTGGGAGGCTGAGGTGGGAGGATCACTTGAGCCCAGGAGTTTGAAACCAGCCTGGGCAACATAGTGAGACCCCGTCTCTACTGAAAAAAAAATTAGCCTACTCTGCCTCAAAATAAATAAATAATTGACAAGTAAAAATTGTATATATTTATGGTGCACAATTGGTGTTTTTATATATGTGTAAATTGTGGAATAGCTAAATCAAACTACTTAACATATGCATGTTACCTCACATACTTCTTTTTGTTTTCTTTGTTTTTTGTTTTGTTTTGTTTTGTTTTGTTTTTTTGAGACAGGGTCTCACTCTGTGGCCCAGGCTGGAGTGCAGTGGCACAATCATGGCTCACTGAAACCTCAAACTCCTGGGCTCAAGCCGTCTTCCCACCCCAGCCTTCTGAGTATCTGGGACCACAGATGTGCACCACCACACCCAGCTAATTTTTTTAATTTTTGTAGAGACAGGATCTCCCCATGTTGCCCAGGTTGGTTTCGAACTCCTGGGCTCAAGAGATCCTCCCACCTCTGCCTCTCAAAGTGCCGGGATTACAGGCATGGGCCACTTCATCCAGCCCTCACATACTTCTTTGTGTGTGTGTGGTAAGAACACTTAATATCTACTTTCTTAGCAATTTTCAAATATACAATATGTTATTAACCATATTCACCATGTTGTACAATACATCTCTTGAACTTATTCCTCCAGTCTAACTGAATTTTTGTGCCCTTTGACCAACATCTCCCCAATTTCCCCATCCCCCAGCTTCCAGTCTCTCTCTCTTTTTTTTTTTTTTTTTTTGAGATGGAATCTAGCTCTGTCACCCAGGCATGACAGTGGCACAATTTCGGTTCACTGCAAACTTCACCTCCCGGGTTCAAGTGATTCTCCCGCCTCAATCTCCCGAGTAGCTGGTATTACAGGCATGCGCCACCAAGCCCAGCTAATTTTTGTATTTTTAGTAGAGATGGGGTTTCACCATGTTGGCCAGGCTGGTCTCGAACTCCTGACCTCAGATGATCTGCCTGCCTTGGCCTTCCAAAGTGCTGGGATTACAGGTGTGAGCCACCACGCCCAGCCTCCAGTCTCTTAGTTTACTACTCTTGTCATAGCACTACCATTTGCATCTCCGTTTAATTCTACATCAGTTGCCTGCCTTTATTTTAAATTGGAAATTTTGTTCATGTATAGAAAAATAATTGAATTATAATTAAAATAGTATGTATTTTTCTTTAATGAACAATGTGATGCAAAGGTAACATGCAATTCATACTGTCTGGATAAAATATTCAGGTAAACACATTACAATGTTGTATCAATGCACAGAAAAAAAGGATTTGGCCAGGTGCAGTGGCTCACGCCTGTAATCCCAGCACTTTGGGAGGCCAAGGCGGGTGGATCACTTGAGGACAGAAGTTTGAGACCAGCCTGGCCAACATGGCAAAACTTTGTCTCTACTAAAAATACAAACATTAGCCTGGCACGGTGGCAGGCGCCTGTAAGCCCAGCTACTTGGGTGGCTGAGGCAGGAGAATGGCTTGAACCTGGAAGGCAGAGGTTGCAGTGAGCCAAGATTATGCCACTATACTTGAGCCTGGGCAATAGAGCGAGACTCTGACTCAAAAAAAAAAAAAAAGAAAGAAAAAAGAAAAAAAGGATTCAAACCAAATGAATTGACGCCTATTAGATGAGTGATAGGTTCACATGTGATCTGAGAAAACACGTACACGCCTGCCATGTGTACTGGCAACATAAGAATATTTTATGTGATGCACTCAGGAGAGAGAAATGTAATCCTACCAAAGCAAAATTTAACTTAATAGAAAAATATTTTATACTGGTTCAGTTTTAAAATTTTAAAAATTAAGGAAACCTAAAAAGTTGGGCTCCCCATTCACATTAGCTACTTTGCTAGTGCTCATTCGCCACATGTGGCCAGTGGCCAGTGGCTGCTGGATTGAACAGTGTAGCTCCGTGTAGATCTATCAAACAATAAATTGTCTACGCAATTCCACTGCTCAGTTTCTTCTCTAAAGAAACTCTGTCCAGGTGCACAGAAGGTATGTAGGAAGATGTTTCCCGCAACATTGTTTATAACAGTCACTAAGGAGAACAACCCACATATCCACCAACTGAGTATGGCAAAAAAAAAAAAAAAAAAAATTGTGGTGTATCTATTCTAAGGAATCGTATGCCACAATTTAAAATAGACACATTCGCCAGGCGCCGTGGCTCACGCCTGTAATCCCAGCACTTTGGGAGGCTGAGTCGGGCAGATCACCTGAGGTCGGGAGTTCAAGACCAGCCTGACCAACATGGAGAAATCCTGTCTCTACTAAAAATACAAAATTAGCCACACATGGTGGCATGTGCCTGTAATCCCAGCTACTCAGGAGGCTGAGGCAGGAGAATCGCCAGAACCCGGGAGGCAGAGGTTGCTGTGAGCTGAGATCATGCCATTTTACTCCAACCTAGGCAACAAGAGGAAAACTCCATCTCAAAAAAAAAAAAAAAAAACATAAAATAGACACATTGGCACAGTGACTCACCCCTGTAATCCCAGCACTTTGGGAGGCCACAGTGGGAAGATCACTTGAGCCCAGGAGTTCGAGACCAGCCTGGGCAACATAGTGAGACCCCCCCTCCCCTTAACAAAAGAAAAAGAAATTTAAAAATAAAAAATAAAATAAAATAAAAATAGGCACATGGTTAGATTGTAAGACATATTACTAGGTGGGGAGGAAAAAAGAAAGTTGTACAATATGATATCATTTTAAAAATTGATGATAGATGCCAGCTGTGATGACTCCCAAGGGAGGATCACTTGAGGCCAGGAGTTTGAGACCAGTCTGGGCAACATAGCAAGACCCCCTTTCTAAAAAAAAAATAAATTAACTTAAAAAAACTTTTTGATGATAGATAGATAGAGACACAGAAAGATACCAGAGAGTGGTTCTCTCTGTGCCTCTATGAAAGGAGAGAGGGAACTTAGGTGAACTTGGATTTAATAAGAAGAATGCATGTATGTATTACTCATATAATTAAAATTAATTTAGAATAAAAGAACTTGGAGAAAGGGAACTTAGATGAACTTGGATTTAATAAGAAGAATGCATGTATGTATTACTCATATAATTAAAATTAATTTAGAATAAAAGAACTTAAGAAAGGAAACTCTTGATCAAAATGAAAAGATGAACAAAAAACCAATTAAGTAGAATTCACTGCAATCCCGATTATATGGTGGCTAGATAAGTGTTATCCCATGGCATAATATTTAATGCAAATGTCAAAAGTAATTCTCCAAAAAGAAGATACAGAAATTATATGGTTGCCTTTCTGTAAACTGAAACTGGGAAATCCTAGTAATCAAAACTAATTTATGAGGCTTTTCTCCACCAGTGTTTTGGCTAATATCCAGGTTACCCATCCCAAGCTGCTATTACATTAAAACCCCCAGACCTCAGCACCGATTGGCATCCAACCCACTGACTGCAACATTTTCCAGCACACCAATTGTTCTTATAGCCCTTGTTTTCATTATCACTGTTCTTTTTCTTTGGTGTTCTTCATTTATCCCATAAATACATATGTTGATTAAGTGGTAATTATTAGGCAACTGGACCCAAACAGCATATGAAAGACGGAATAAGAGGGGGAAAGATCTAAGAGTGTTTTGGGATCCTCAACGTGCCTGTCTTTACATTAGAGAAACCCAGTTTTAAATTAATAGCGCTAATTCTCTACCTCCCTGTAGATGAAGTTTACTCGAGGGACAACAGGACATGGATTGATCATTTAATCCTTATCCCAAACTCAAAATTACCCTTGCACTATCTGACATTGATTGAGTAAATAGATTAGCCAAGAAAGACAATTCAATCAGCAGAGAGGCCTGAGAATTCTCTTGAACTTTGTTTAAAAGCACCCTGAAATTGGAGCTTCTTGGGAGCATTTGCTTCCAACCATTTTCTAAATTGAAATTGCATTCCACTTCCCTAAGACCACAGCCTTTTTCTAAGACAGGATTATGGGAACTCTGAACTATCTAAGCAGAAGTTGTGTGTCTGAGAATAAAACTGGAATGAACAAATCTATAAAGCAATAGAACAATAACCCCAACAAAGACAGCGTGATTCACATTGCAAATGACAGGAAGAAAAAACAAACAAGGGAGCGTTCACCTTAGAAAAGACAACCACGATGACCATGATGACACCTGAGATAACAAAAATAACACAGCAAGCCCTGTGGAAAACAAAGCCCTTCGAAATAAATTTTTAAAGTCTAGCTACATCCTGTTTCCAAGAGACAAGCCTAATGCAAAGTGAATCAAAAGCATTAAGTGGAAAAAAGTGGGGGTGATCTAAAATACATCAGAAATACAAAGGAAATAGAACAGTAATACTAATTTTAAAAAACAATTCTATTAACGCCCCAGGCGCAGTGGCTCATGGCTGTAATCCCAGCACTTTGGGAGGCTGAGGCAGGCAGATCACCTGATGTCAGGAGTTCGAGATCAGCCTGGCCAACATGGTGAAACCCCGTCTCTACTAAAAATACAAAAATTAGGCAGGCAGTCATGGTGGTGCACACCTGTAATCCCAGCTACTTGGGAGGCTGAAGCACGAGAATCACTTGATCCCAGGATGTGCAGGTTGCAGTGAACAGAGATGGCACCACAGTATTCCAGCCTGGAGTGACAGAGCAACTCTATCACAAAAAAAAAGAAAAAAAAAAAAAAGAAGCCTAGTTAACGTGATAGACAGTACTTTAGACTAAAGGACTGTACTTTAGATTGAAGACCTCTCTGAAGAGATAATACTTTGAGCTGAGATCTTAGAAAAATAAATTATTAACTTTTCTTTGGCAGGGGCAGACCAAGACTTTCTCTGTGGCCCAGGCTGGGGTGCAGTGGCTCAATCATAGCCCACTGTGGCGTCCACCTCCCAGGATCAACTGATCCTTTCACCTCAGCCTCCCAAGTAGCTGGGACCACAGGCATAGCCACCACACCCAGCTAATTTTTTAATGTTTTGCAGAGATGGGGTCTCAATATGTTACCCAGGCTGGTCTCAAATTCCTAGCCTCAAGCAATCCTCCTACCTTGAACTCCTAAAATGCTGGGATTACAGGTGTGAGCCATTGCACTTGGCTTATTAGCCAATGTTAACATATTAAATGAATCTATATATTGCTAGGCAGAGCAGCTTACAAAATGCCAGAATGCATAATCAAACTGGACAGGCTCAATGAATGATTACACTGTGCTTAATGGCTAAGCTCAACACCTTGATATAACTTTATGATTTGCAGAAAATTTTTAATAATGGTCCCTATAAGAATCACCTGTAGACCAGGTACGGTGGCTCACGCCTGTAATCCCAGCACTTTGGGAAGCCAAGGCGGGCAGATCACCTGACATCAGGAATTCGAGACCAGTCTGACCAACATGGTGAAACCCCGTCTATACTTAAAAAATACAAAAATTCGCCAAGCGTGGTGCTAATTTCTGTGGCATGCACCTGTAGTACCAGCTACTCCGGAGGCTGAGGCAGGAGAATCACTTAAACCCAGGAGGCGGAGGTTGCAATGAGATGAGATCGCGCCACTGCACTCCAGCCTGGGTGACAGAGTGAGACTTCTTCTCAAAAAAAAATTAATACAAAATAAAAAATAAAAAAACACACAACAACAGAAAAGAATCACCTGTAATTTAAAGTAAATTTCAGTAATTTTACTAAATTACTAATTTTAACCTAAAACCACATAACCAAAAACATTTTGGACAGAATATTATTTCACGGTAGATGGTATAATCTCCCCCAAAGATAAAAACATTTATGAACATCTATGAGGTAAAGAAAAGACTGGGCATAGTGCCTCACGCTTGTAATCCCAGCACTTTGGGAGCCCAAGGCGAGTGGATCACTTGAGCCCAGGAGTTCAAGACTAGCCCGGGAAACATGACAAAACCCCATCACTACAAAAAATACAAAAATTTAGCTGGGCATGGTGGCAGACGCCTGTATTCCCAGCTACTCAGGAGGGAGGTGGGAGGAACACCTGAGCCCAGGAGGTAGAGACTATAGTGAGAAGTGACCGTGCCACTGCATTCTAGTCTGGGTGACACAACAAGATCCTGTCTCAAAAAAAAAAAAAAAAAAAAAAAAAAAAAGGCGGAAAAAAACACTGATAGAAAAAAAGATTTTGTCAAAAAACATGAAATTCTGCTTTGTGGTTTTAAAGTATTTTCACTATAATCGCCATTTATTTTTATTATAGGACTTAGATAAGGGGAAAAGTCTTTTAAGAGTTATTCCTAGCCAAGCGTGGTGGCTCATGCCTGTAATCCCAGCACTTTGGGAGGCCAAGGCATGTGGATCACCTGAGGTCAGGAGTTCGAGATCATCCTGGCCAACATGGTGAAACCCCGTCTCTACTAAAAATACAAAAGTTAGCCAGGCGTGGTGGCACATGCCTGTAATCCCAGCTACTCGGGAGGCTGAAGTAGAAGAATTGCTTGAACCTGGGAGGCAGAGGTTGCAGTGAGCCAAGATCATGCCACTGCACTCCAGCCTGGGCGACAAGAGTGAAATTCTGTCTCAAAAAAAAGAGTAATTATTTCGGTAGAAAGATAAGAATTGTTGACAAAACTAAAATTGAGCTAAAGATTAACAAACTATTCTCAGTCTGACCGAACAAAATACAAAAGAAACAGGATTTAAATAACAGAATTAATAAATGTTAGATAACAGATACACAGCAAGAAACATAGGCCTGGTGCCCTGGCTCACACCTGTAATCCCAACACTTTGAGAGGCCAAGGCAGGAGGATCACTTGAGGCCAGGAGTTTGAGACCAGCCTGGGCAACATACAGAGACCCTTGTCTTTACAAAAAATTTTAAAAAATTAGCCAGGCATGGTGGTGAGTGCCTGTGGTCCCAGCTACTTGGGAGGCTGAGGTGGCAGGATCACTTGATCCTGGGAAATGGAGGCTGCAGTGAACCTTGCACTACCACTGCTCTCTAGCCAGGGTGACAGAACAAGACCTTGTCTCAAAAAAAAAAAAAAAAAAAAAAAAAGAAAGAAAAGAAAAGAGGCCAGGCGTGGTGGCTCAGGCCTGTAATCCCAGTACTTTGGGAGGCCAAGGCAGGTGGATCACCTGAGGTCAGGAGTTCGAAACCAGCCTGGCCAACATGGTGAAACCCCGTCTCTTCTAAAAACACACAAAAAAAATTAGCCGGGCATGGTGGCACATGCCTGTAATCCCAGCTACACAGGAGGCTGAGGCAGGAGAATCGCTTGAACCCGGGATGTGGAGGTTGCAGTGAGCCAAGATCGTGCCACTGCACTCCAGCCTGGGCAACAGAGCGAGACTCCATCTCAAAAAAAAAAAAAAAAAAAACAAAGAGAAAAAGAAATACATATGCTTTTCAAAAATACATAGAACATATATTCAAAATGAAAATATATCAGGCCAGATAAAAACTTTAAAAAATTCCAAAGGCAGAAATTGCACAAGTCAAATTATCTGATAAAAACAAACTATAAATAAATAACATCAGGTTAACAAAAAAGTCAAAATATTTAGAACTTTAAAAAATCATTTATAGAAATTATTTTGAGGGAAAGAGGAAATTAAAATGGCAGCTTCTGTTTATGTACAAAATAACAAAAGGAACCCCACCTTTCAAAACTGATAAGATGTAAACAACACTGTAATCAGAGGCAAAATTGTTATTTTAAGTGTTTTTATTAAGAAAGAATTTTAAAAATAAAATGTTTCACATAAAAGAAGTATGAAAAAGAACAAAATGATCCAAAGTAGCAGGTAGACAGAATCAAACATAATAAAAGCAGACATTACTGAAACAAATAATAGAAATAAGTGTTAAATAAAACCATGACCTGGGTCTTTGATAAGATCAATAAAATAAAACTCTAGAGAGGCGGGGCGTGGTGGCTTACACCTGTAATCCCAGCACTTTGGGAGGCCAAGGCAAAAGAATCACTTGACCCCAGAAGTTGGAGAATGGCCTGGGCAACATAGCAAGATGCTATCTTCTACAAAAATTACAAAAATTAGCCAGGCATGGTGGTGCATGCCTGTGTTCCCAGCTACTTACTTGGGAGACTGAGGCAGGAGGATTGACTGAGCCTGGGAGATCAAGGCTACAGTGAGCGATGGTCACACCACTGCACTACAGCCTGGGTGACAGAGTGAGACCCTATCTCAAAAAACAAACAAACAAACAAACAAACAAAACCTCTAGAGAGATTTATCAAGGAAAATAGAGCACATATTTCAAAATTTGGAAATAAAGGCCAGGCAGGCAGCTCATGCCTGTAGTCCCAGCACTTTGGGAGGCCGAGGCGGGTGGATCACTTTAGGTCAGGAGTTCAAGACCAGCCTGGCCAACATGGTGAAACCCAGTTTCCATTAAAATACAAAAATCAAGCAGTCATGATGGTGTGCACCTGTAATCCCAGCTATTTGGAAGGCTGAGGCAGGAGAATCGTTTGAACCCAGGAGGCAGAGGTTGCAGTGAGCTGAGATCATGCTACTGCACTCCAGCTTGTGCGACAGAGCAAAGCTCCATCTCAAAAAAAAAAAAAAAAAATGGAAATAAAAAAACGGAGTTTAGCCAAAAATACAATGGAGACTTAGAAAGCTGTAAGAGAATATTTTGTCAATTCTATGCTAATAACATTACATTTTTAAGATAATTTTATGCCACTTTTTTTTTTGAGCTAAGTTATATGGTGAATGTTGCTTACTAGCAGATTTCCTAAAACAGCATTTCCTACGTTCCTAAAATATGCTGGGCTTTCTTTGGTACTATCTTATTTAAGATAAGATATTCATAAGTGAGTTTTGTTATATACTTGTTCTTTGTGACATGATTTTCAGGTTTTGATGTGGCTTTGACAAAAAATATGAACATCTTTTATTTCTCCGTGCCTGGATACAATTTATATAGAAGCAGAATTGCTTATTTCTTGGCTATTTGGAAGACTTTATCTAAAACTCCTGTGGGTCTGGTGGATTTGGGGTGGGAAGTTAGTTAACATTTACAGTTTTGTTTCTGCTTACTGTTTTATTTCAGAGTTCTAAAACTGTGGGCAATTAGTTACATTTTTCTAGAAAATAATCTACTTCATTCAGATTTTCAAATTTAATTGCACAGTTTTGCAAGGTACAAAGCCATTTCATTTCCTCTTTGTTATGTTATTTCCTCCACCCTGTTTCTTTTTGTTTGTTTGTTTTTGAGGCAGAGTCTCACTCACTCTGTCGCCCAGACTGGGGTGCAGTGGTGCGGTCTTGGCTCACTGCAACCTCTGCCTTCCCAATTCAAGCAATTCTCCTGCCTCTGCCTCCCGAGTAGCTGGGATTACAGGCGTGTGCCACCATAACCAGCTAATTTTTGTATTTTTAGTAGAGACAGAGTTTCACCATGTTGGCCTGGCTGGTCTTGAACTCCTGACCTCAAGTGATCTACCTCAGCCTCCCAAAGTGCTGGGATTATAGGTATGAGCCACAGAGCCCCACCCACCCTGTTTCTAACGTTGTGTTTTTGAGCTTTCTTCCTTTTTTTTTTCCTGATTAGTTGACTTTTCAATTATTTATTTTACTCTAACCAACTCACCCCAAAGAGTTTGCTCTTACATTAATTAATTCTATTTTTTTATGTATTTTCTTTTCTTTTCCTTTTTTTTTTTTGTTTTGAGTCAGGGTCTCACTCTGTCACTCAGGCTGGAGTGCAGTGCAGATCATTGCTCACTGCAACCTCTGCCTCCCTTACTCAAGCTATCCTCCCACCTCAGCCTCCCGAGTAGCTGGGACTACAGGCGCACGCTACCACCCCCAGCTAATTTTTGTGTGTTTTGTAGAGTTGGAGTTTTGCCATGTTGCCCAGGCTGGTCTTGAACTCCTGAGCTCAAGCAATCCACCTGCCTCAGTCTCCCAAAGTGCTGGGATTACAGGCAGGACCCACTGCGCCCCACCATTGTTTTATTTTCTAATTCGCCTATTATTTTCTTCCTTATTTCTTAGAATAATTTGTTGTTTTTCTAACTTCTTTAAGTGAATACTAAATTCACTTACTTTCTTTGTCCTTCTTTACTTATGCCTTTGTTTAGGGCTCTGTTCTACTTAACAATCCAGTTTTAGCCATAGGACAGAGGTTTTGCTATGTATTAACTTCATTTCATTATTCAAGATGTTGAGAAATTTGGGTTTAAATTTTTTCTTTGATCTGTCTCTCTCTGTGTCTCTCTCTCCTCGTGCCCTCAAAACACGCTCCCTTTTACCGAGTGGCGGGTGGTAGAAGTTTCCCCTTCCAATTTTGTTGGTCTTTATCTGTTACGCAGACTGGCTGCAGTGGTACGAACATGGCTCACGGCAGCCTCTATCCCCTGGGCTCAAGCAATCCTCCTCCTTCAGCCTCCCAAGTAGCTGGAACTACAGGTGTGCACCACTATGCCAGGATAATGTTTGTATTATTTGTAGAGACAGGGTCTTGCTATGTCGTCCAGGCTGGTCTCAAACTCCTGGGCTCAAGCAATCCTCCTGCCTTGGCCTCCCAAAGTGCTGGGATTATAGGCATGAGCTATCACACCCAGCCCTATCTTTCTTGTATTGTGACTAGAAAGTGGTCTCTACTCTTTCTCCATTTTGAATTTTGTTAAGATTTTCTTCACGGCCTGATACATCATCTATTACCATGAAAATCCCATAGGCACATAAAAGATGTATCCTCTATTATTAGTGTATAGCATTCGACATAAACTACAAAGTAGGCCTTATTAAATATACATTCAGATCCTCTAAATTTTTATTTTTAATTTTTTTATCTACTGCAGGCTGGGAGAGGTGAGCTATAGTCATATGTTAGTCTTGGTGTCTGTTGGAAGCTGATGCTGTAATTATTTTGATGCCATTTTATTTTTTTTTTTTAACTTTTTATTTCCGTAGGTTTTTGGGGAACAGGCGGTGTTTGGTTACATGAGTAAGTTCTTTAGTGGTGATGTGTGAGATTTTGGTGCAGCCATCACCCAAGCAGTATACACTGAACCCAGTTTGTGGTACTTTATCCCTCACCCCCTTCCTACCCTTTCCCCCTGAGTCCCCAAAGTCCCTTGTGTCATTCTTATGCCTTTGCATCCTCATAGCTTAGCTTCCACTTATGAGTGAGAACATATGATGTTTGGTTTTCCATTCCCGAGTTACTTCACTTAGAATAATAGTCTCCAATCCCATTCAGGTTGCTGCGAATGCCATTAATTCATTCCTTTTTATGGCTGAGTAGTATTCCATCATTCATATATATATATATATCAGTTTTTTTATCCACTCGTTGATCGATGGGCATTTGGGTTGGTTCCACATTTTTGCAGTTGTGAATTGTGTGAATTGTGCTGCTATAAACATGCGTGTGCAAGTTTGATGCCATTTTCTGTTGTGTTCTCACATTGAAAATTTAGCCTAACTCTTAGTGCCCTTTGTCATTATAAAATGCCCCCATTTGTCTAGGTTGCTTCCCTTAACCTTAGATTCAACATTGTCTGATATTAATATCATGAATTCAGCTTTCTTTTTCTTTTTGCTTTCTTTTTTTTTTTTTTTTTTTGAGATGGAGTCTCGCTCTGTTGCCTAGGCTGGAGTGTAGTGATGCTATCTTGGCTCACTGCAAGCTCCGCCTCCTGGGTTCACACCATTCTCCTGCCTCAGCCTCCCGAGTAGCTGGGACTACAGGCGCCCGCCACCACGCCCGGCTAATTTTTTGTGTTTTTAGTAGAGGCGGGGTTTCACCATGTAAGCCAGGATGGTCTCGATCTCCTGACCTGGTGATCCACCTACCTCGGCCTCCCAAAGTGCTAGGATTACAAGCGTGAGCCACCGCCCCCGGCCCAGCTTTCTTTTTCTTAACCTTTATCTGGTATGTCTTAAAAAAATTTTTTTTTCAATAGCTTTAGGGGTACAGGTGGTTTTTTGTTATGTAGATGAATTATGTAGCAGTGAATTCTGAGATTTTAGTGCGCCTGTCAAAGGAGGATTGTACATTGTACCTAATGTTCAGTTTTTTACCCTTAGCCCCCCACCCACCCTTCCCCTTCTGAGTCTCTCAAGTCCATAATATCACTGGGTAAGGTATGTCTTTGCTTATACTTTTAAGTTCAGTTTTCCTAAGAAACTGTATTTTTTTTTGTTTTCAACCAAAGTCAGGTTTTGCCTTTTTGACCTCACCTAAAAGTCTTTCTCTTTAAATTGCTTTGTTTTGTTTTGGAGACAGAGTCTCACTCTGTCCTGGGTCTGGAGTGCAGTGGCGCCATTTTGGGTCACTGCAACCTCCACCTCCCAGGTTCAAGTGATTCTTCTGCCTCAGCCTCCCCAGTAGCCGGAATTACAGGCAACTGCCACCACGCCCAGCTAATTTTTGTACTGTTAGTAGAGACGTGGTTTCAACATGTTGGCCAGGATGGTCTCCATCTCTTGACATTGTGATCAGCCCGCCTCGACCTCCCAAAGGCTGGGATTACAGGCGTGAGCCACTTCGCCCAGCCTACATCCTTATTCTTTACAGCATGATATTCTGAAGTGTAAATGTGTCACACTTTACCATACTCTTATTGATGGTGCAATTAACTCATTAATGGAGCGAGTAATTAATGCCCAGTGTGGCAAGGAAACAGAGACACGATCATGTTTCTACAGTACTGGTAGAGTTTTTAACTGATACAGTCCCCAAAAGGTATAATATATCAAAGATCTTAAAAACATATGTACCCTGTAGTCCTAGCTGCTTGGGAGGCTGAGGAAGGAGGACTCCTAGAACCCAGGAATTCAAGGGTGCAGTGAGCTATGATTGCACCACTGCACTCCAACCTGGGCAACGGAGTGAGATACTGCCTCTAAAAACCAAGCAACCAACATACAAAAATCTGTGCTCTTTAATTCATGTATATAAATTTATCTTAAGATAATTATATGGCTGGGCACAGTGGCTCATGCCTATAGTCTCAGCACCTTGGGAGGCTGAGGTAGGAGGATTACTGGAGTCCAGAAGTTCCAGAACAGCCTGGGCAACATGGTGAGACATCGTCTCTTTTTAAAAAAATACAAAAAATTCCCCGTCTCTATAAAAAGTACAAAAAGTTAGCCAGGCGTGGTGGCACACACCTGTGATCCCAGCTACACAGGAGGCTGAGACTGTGGAATCACTTGAGCGTGGGAGGTTGAGGCTGCAGTGAGCCATGATCGTGCCGCTGTACTCCAGCCTGGATGTCAGAGCAAGACCCTGTCTCAGAAAAAAAAAAAAAAAAAAGGATAATTAGATAATTATAGAAGAGCCTAATGATTACTCTGCAAGAATCATTATGGGTGCCTTATTTGGAAGAGTAAAAATGTTAGAAACAACCCAAATATCCAACATTAGGGGAAATGGTTGAGAAAAGTACAAATCCATCCAGTGGAATCTACAGGGCCATTAGCAGTGCGAGCAGGTGGTGAAGGGACCTTCATCTTATTTGCAGAAAGGCCACGCATAGGCATGCTGGCAGGTGTATTTTTCATTGTACTTTCACTGACCTTATAATATGTGGAAATGATTCTTCAATTCTGGCAATAGAATCCTCGTCCTGGTTCTGGTGAAGGCATGACAGCTGTGGGCATGCGTGTATGTGCTGGTGTATAGGCACACACACATACATGCTCAAACTCTTAAACAGGAGCTTCTGCAAACGTGTGTAATAAGCTGGAGAAAGTCATTTTCACCAGCATCACCTCCATGAAGAGCACTGGGTTTATTTGAAAGAAATTTCTTGATGAATTGCTTAGAAGAGGATATGAGACCACAAATGATCTCAGTGTGTTCAGAACTGCCTTGCAAGAGGCAAGCAGGGGCCTCTTTCAGTTTACCCCAGAGGAAGTGAGAAAAGAGAAGAGGGAGTGGGAAGATGTGTTGGGGAGTCCCCAAGACACGCTCAGGTATGACGATTTGCTGCAAAGACTTGCAGAACTAAAAAAAGCTGTTGTATTCACAGTTACAGCTTAATACAGTGGAAGGATGCGGATTAAAAATCAGCAAAGGGGCCAGGCGTGGTGGCTCATGCCTGTAATCCCAGCACTTTGGGAGGTCGAGGCCGGTGGCCACATCACTTGAGCTCGGGAGTTCGAGACCAGCCTGGCCAACATGGCAAAACCCTGTCTCTACTAAAATATAAGAACTAGCCAGCCATGGTGGCTGGCGCCTGTAATCCCAGCTCCTTGGGAGGCTAAAGCAGGAGAATCACTTGAACCTGGGAGGTGGAGGTTGCAGTGAGCCGAGATCCAGCCACTGCACTCCAACCTTGGCGACAGAGCGAGACTCCATCTCAAAAATAAATAAATAGATAAATAAAATCAGCAACGGAAAAAGGTGCTCAGGGCAGAATCCAGGCAGGAGCTTCCAGCTGTACCCTCCTAGATAGTCATATGTGCAGTGCTTAATTCTCCCAGCAATGATGTGTGACAACACACACAAAACATTGCCAACCAGGGGAACTCACCTGAGCCTTAGTGTCCATGGCTTTTCTTGGGGATCAGTTACCCAGTGTCCAGCCCCTCCAGAGGTCAGGCTGATACAGCATGACCCCAGGCACCCACCATAAATCATGTTGTTAGCATCAACTATCTGGCATGGCCCAAGGCCCCAGATATACACAAGCCCTCTTATCAGGCAGAATATTTTAAGCCGTTCGCAGTTATCTTGCAGGAACAGGTGAAGAGCCAGTCCTTCCTCTGAGATGTGCAGGGTTGAACCATCCCAAGCCCCTTGAGTTAACCCTGTAGCGAACAGAAGAGAAGGGGAAATGAAGGTAAGGAGGCTGGGAGTGGTGGCTCACACCTGTAATCCCAGCACTTTGGGAGGTGGAAGCAGAGGCGGGTGGATCACCTGAGGTCAGGAGTTTGAGACCAGCCTGGCCAACACGGCGAAACCCCATCTCTACTAAAAATACAAAAATTAGCTGAGCATGGTGGCGCTCACCTGTGATCCCAGCTATTCGGGAGGCTGAGGCAGGAGAATCGTTGCACCTTGGAGACGGAGATTGCAGCGAGCTGAGATCATGCCACTGCACTCCAGTGTGGGGGACAGAGTGCGACCCTGTCTCCAAATAATAAAATAAAAAATAAAGTAGGGAGAGATCAGAAGACTCTTGTTTATAGGGTGCCTTGCAGTAATCCCCAAATCTCACACACACACACACACACACACACACAAAACCTGTAAGAAATCCCAAAAACCTTTCTGTAAATGAAGGTCGAGTTTTGCATCAGAGAAAACGTGTTCGATTGAGGCCAGGGTGGTGGAGAACAGAAGTGACGACAGACAGAAGCCAGGAGAAGTAAGGCACGAGGCTCTGCAGAATCACGGGATGGTTGAAGCCAGATTCTAACATCAGAGGGGCAAGATTTGAAGTGGAGAGGCTGATCTGATGAGGAGGAAGGACAAACTAACTTATTTATTTATTTATTTGTTTGTTTATTTATTTTAGAGGCAAGGTCTCACTCTGTTGCCCAGGCTGGAGTGCAGTGGTTCGTGCAAGGCTCACTGCAGCCTTGAACTTCTGGGCTCAAGCCATCCTCCCACCTCAGCCTCCCGAGTAGCTGGGACTACAAGCACATGTTTTTAAAACTGGCTAATTTTTTTTTAATTTTTCTTGTAGACACGGGATCTTGCTATGTTGCCCAGGCTGGTCTTAAACCCCTGACCTCAAGCAATCTTCCTGCCTTTGTCTCCTAAAGCACTGGGATTACAGGCATGAGCCACCACATTCAGCCTGGAAAGAACTGGTAAATGGCCCCATCCCAGCTGAGTCAAAGACTCAGAGAATCAGGGCAGAGCATTAGGTTTTCATTGCCTTTTACTTCATTGGGTGAATCTAATGTGTAGCCAGGGTCGAGACCCACTGCTCCAAGGTGTTTTCTTCACAGTCATAACAATAGTCTTGTTCCATATTACCTTAAAATAGTTTCTCAACCTCAGCACTATTCACACTTTGGGTAGGATAATTCTTTGTTCTGAGAGGCTGTTTGGTAGATTGTAGGATGTTTCTTTGGCAGTATCCCTGGCCTTTACCCCACTATAGGCTGGTAGCACTCCCTTCCCAGTTATGACAATAAAAAATGCCTCCAGACATTGTCAACGTCCCCTAGCTGGTCAAAAATCACCTCTGGTTGAGAACTACTGCCTTGCAAGAATTATTGAAGGTGTCACTTGTGGAAACTTTGCTTGCAGGGACAGATCTTTCCCTGCAACTCGTCTGTCTATGCTCTGCTAGTATAGCAATCAAATCTTTGCGAGGTGTTGGTGGTGGTGCGGGACAGCTGATTGCGGTTCCTTTTCAGTGGAAAGTTGTGAGTGGTTGTACTCAAGAAATGGTACATGCCAGCATAAATGGGAAACCTTCTGAGTGTTTGTGAGAAATGATGTTCAAGAGAATAAATGGGCCAGGAGTGGTGGATCACGCCTGTAATCTCAGCACTTTGGGAGGCTGAGGTGGAAGGATGGCTTAAAGTCAGGAGTTTGAGACTGGCTGGGGCAGCATAGCAAGACCCCATCTCTACAAAAATTTAAAAATTAGATGGGCAGCCGGGCACAGTGGCTCATGCCTGTAATCCCAGTACTTTGGGAGGCCGAGGTGGGTGGATCACGAGGTCAGGAGATCGAGACCATCCTGGCTAACACAGTGAAACCCCGTCTCTACTAAAAATACAAAAAAAAAAATTAGCCAGGCGTGGTGGCAGGCGCCTGTAGTCCCAGCTACTCGGGAGGCTGAGGCAGGAGAATGGCATGAACCTGGGAGGCGGAGCTTGCAGTGAATCGAGATTGCGCCACTGCACTCCAGCTTGGGGACAGAGCAAGACTCCGTCTCAAAAAAAAAAAAAAAAAAAAATTAAATGGGCATGGTGACACATGCCTGTGGTCCCAGCTACTCAGGAGGTTGAGGTGGGAAGATCACTTGAGCCCCGGAGGTCAAGGCTGCCAATGAGCTATTGGCACTGCACTCCAGCCCAGATGACAGAGCAAAAAAAAAAAAAAATATATATATATATATATATATATATATACATATAGCAGGGGCAGGGGCAGTGGTGACAGCTGGAACAAATCTCAACTCCAACATTTACTCACTGGCTTATTTTGGTTGTCTAGTTAGTTTTTACTAACCGAAGGCACTCCAAAACTTAATTGCTTAAAAGAACACCACTCTTGGCTGGGCGTGGTGGCTCACACCTGTAATCCCAGGATTTTGGGAGGCTGAGGCGGGTGGATCATTTGAGATCAGGAGTTCGAGAGCAGCCTGGCCGATATGACGAAACAACATCTCTACTAAAAATACAAAAATTAGCAGGGCGTGGTGGCATGCGCCTGTAGCCCCAGCTACTCAGGAGGCTGAAACAGGAGAATTGCTTGAACCCAGGAGGTGGAAGTTGCAGTGAGCCAAGATCATGCCACTGCACTCCAGCCTGGGTGACAGAGCAAGACTCCATCTCAAATAAATAAATAAAAATAAAAAGTACACCACTCTTTACTGCTTATGAGTCCATTGGTCAGTGAGGGTGGTTTTTCTGGTCTCATCTGGACTTTTTAATGTATCTGTGATCCGCTGCTGGCTGGAGTGGTGGCTCTGCTGATCTTGGCTGGGCTCTGTCCTGTGCCTGGGCCTCAGCTAGAACAAATGGACTCCTCTCATCCTGCAGAAGGCAGGCCTGGCCCCGTGCACATGGCAACAACAGGGTTCCCAAAGTATTCCCAGGAAACTGACAAGGCCTCTTGAGGCCCAGACTTGGAACTGACCCATCATGCCATCTGCTGCACTATTGTGATCCAAGTAGATCACAAGGCCAGTGGGCAGGAAAACAGATTTCTCTCTTAATAAGAGGAGCTGCAAAGTCACTTAGTAAAGTGACCGCACTGTGACAGACAGGGAGGAGAGGAGAATTGTGGTCAATCTACCACATCTGGGAAAACTACTGAATCTCATTAAGCCTCAGTTTTCTCATCTGTAGAACAGGAATAGTATTACCTACCCCAGACTTGTTATGAAGATTCAATGACTAGTGCATAGTTAGTGCACTACTAATGATAGCTATTACTGTTGTCATATCATTCCACTGTTTAATATATTTCAGTATGCTGGGCATGGTAGCTCATACCTGTAATTCCAGAACTTTGGGAGGCTGAGGCAGGAGGATCACTTGAGGCCAGGAGTTCAAGACCAGCCTGGACAACATACCAAGAAAATTTTTTGAGTTAGCCAGGCGTGATGGCACATGCCCATAGTCCCAGGTACTCAGAAGGCTGAGGCAGGAGAATCTCTTGGGCCCAGAATTTTGAGGCTGCAGGGAGCTAGGATTGCACCACTGCACTCCAGTCATGGCAACAGAGCAAGACCCTGCGTCTTAAAACATTACATATATATAGGCTGGGTATGGTGGCTCATGCCTGTAATCCCAGCATTTGGGGAGGCCAAGGCTGGCGTATCACCTGAGGTCAGGAGTTCAAGACCAGCCTGACCAACATGGTGAAACCCCCTCTCTACTAAAAATACAAAAATTAGCCAGGCATGGTGGCGCATGCCTGTAATCCCAGCTACTTGGGAGGCTGAGGCAAGAGAATCGCTTGAACCCGGGAGGTGGAGGTTGCGGTGAGCCAAGATTGTGCCAAGCCAAGATCGTGCCATTGCACTCCAGTATGGGCAACAAGAGCAAAACTCCGTCTCAAAAAAAAAGAAAAAAAGAAAAGAAAAGAAAAAATATATATATATAAATATATGTATATGTATATTTCAGCGCTTGCACTTTACTCAGTGAATAAGTGCAATTTACAAAGCCTTCATGATCTGGGCCAGTCCCTCGGCTCTACCCCACTTCCCCCACTGGGCTTCAGTGCCTCTGAACTACTTAAGCAGTCTGAAACTGGCATCATGCTTGCCTCCATTTTTATCACCAAGGCCGTGCTTTCCACCTGGCATTGGCCACCGGAACAATTAGACTCAGCAGAGATGCAGTCTGCTCTAGGGCCTACTTCTTACCCTGCCTTTCCCGCCCCCTCTGAGAAGAGGTAATTATTCACCCTTAATTAAGGCCAGCCATGACCTTAGATGGGAAAGAGCATGGAACATTTGATGTCATTGAATTACACAGTGAGAAAGTCATTCTTCCTTTGGTTGCTTTTCAGCACTTCTGATTAAAAAGGAAAAAGTTTCATTTTGTGCTAGTGTGCGTTTAACACCTCTCTGAGCCTTGCTAACCTCCCTTTTGAACAGAGTGAGCCTGAGTCTCTGAAAGTTCAACAGGAAAAGGGTATTAGCTAGAATGCGACGACACACAATTAGTCTCGTTGTTTTTATTTTTATGGGGTTTTTTTTTTTCATGGCAAGTGATGCTAATTTCACATTTTCCACAGTGCGATCCAGATTTCTTCAAACCACATTTATTTGACCAATGAGGGGGATCAATTTGAAGAGAAATAAAGCCTTAAATAAATAACAATGTGAGTGGTACTCAGAACTAAAATAGAGAGGGGAAACTTGAGGGATGAGTTTGGGAAAATCCTGAAATAGATCATCTGTACAATCTCTTCTAATAAAAATCCTGGAGGGGCACACTTATAATCCCAGCACTTTGGGAGACTGAGTTGGGTGGACTGCTTTAGCCCAGGAATTCGAGACCAGCCTGGGCAACATAGTCTCTACAAAAAATTTAAATATTAGCTGAGTGTGGCAGCGTGCCCCTGTAGTCCCAGCTACTCGGGAGGCTGAGGTGGGAGGATCACTTGAGCCCAGGAGGCAGAGGCTGCAGTGAGCTGAGATTGCAACACTGCACTCCAGCCTGGGCAACAGAGCAAGACTGTGTCTCAAAAAAAAAAATCCTGTAGCTCCCATAGGATTCCCTGGTTGTTTGTTGAGTCATGCCTTTGTTGGACACTAGATTCACAGTCTATGAGGGCAGTGGCTGTGTCTTCTCGGCCTTTGCTCCCAGCTCCTTACAAAAGTGCTGGCAAATTCAAGTACTCTGGTACCATTCGTGGGAGAGGACTGAGTCGCCAGTGATTCATCATCCTGTCCTCAGCTGAATTGTGTAATCCCCATGGTGCTGGCAGGAGGAGGAATAACAATACTTGTTTTAGTAGTAAGAGTAGTAATAGTAATAGTAGCACCAATAGTAATAGGAGTTGTTGTTATGGTAATAGTAGCAACCATTTACTGGGTTCATTATATGAGCCAAGTATTAGGCTTAATGCTATATGCATCCACTCATTTTGTTCTCATTATGACCCTATGAGGCAGCTACTTTTTTTTTTTTTTTTTTTTTTAGACAGAGTCTCACTCTGTCACCCAGGCTGGAGTGCAATGGTGTGATCTTGGCTCACTGCAACCTCTACCTTCCAGGCTCAAGCGATTCCCATGCCTTAGCCTCCCTAGTAGCTGAGACTACAGGTGCATGTCACCATGCCCAGCTAATTTTTGTATTTTAAGAAGGGACGGGGTTTCACTGTGTTGCCCAGGCTGGTCTTGAACTCCTGAGCTCAAGCAATCCACCCACCTCAGCCTCCCAAAGTGCTGGGATTATAGACGTGAGCCACCACACCCAGCCAACTGTTCTTATTATCTCCATTTTACAGATGAGGACATTGAGGCTTAATGTGGGAAAATAATTTGCCCAAAGCCACTTAGCTGGGAAGTGGCAGAGCTGGGAGTCTAAGGTCAGTCTCACTCCCAGGTTGGTGCCCTTCAGGACTGCAGAGACGACCCTTCCCGCAAGGGTCTCCCAGATGCAATGCGTTGCACCTTTCTGGAGGCTACGGGGCTGCTGTTTCAGCAATTCATGTATAATTTAAGGGAATTCTGAAGCAGTCTGGATATTTAAATGATGTCTTAGTAATGTAAAAATCTGCTTCTCTTCAATCTATATTCTCTTCAAATTCAGTAGACTATCTGAGAACTCTCCCGTCTGTACTCCCTCTCCAAATACCCGCTTGGCCCCACCTGTGCCCTGCCCAGCCTCCGATCTCTCTCATTTCACTGAAGAAATGAGATTCGGATGGAAAAATACTGGTACAAGCTTGACCGAGCTTCTCTAACAGACACTGTGCATCACGCATCAGCTGCTGCTGTTGCTATGGTGACAGCCACAATTTCTCCCAGACAGCTTGGGTCTGAAGGAAGGGTGGACCCTTGGGGAACAAGTGGATCTCTCCAACCTGTCAGTCCCTCTCACCTTGCCCGTTTCTCTCGCCTCCCCCACTCCCGCCAGCCCCCACACTTCCTTAGATGATGCTGACAGGGGGTACCAGCACCCCCAGGCCATCGTAATTAGCATCTGGCCATGATCCCAGTCTCCTGGCAGCACATTCCTCATCTTCCTCGCCAGCCAATCTCCTTTCCCCGGCAACCCTCTGACAGCACTGCAGCAGCTGCCGCACCAACAGCCTCCGTGCCAAGGTCACCCACCACCAGCACCAGCAATGACGAAGCACCCGTCATTGCTCCCTGGGTGGACATGACACCGTTAATGCCTCACTGTGTCTAAACCATTTGGGGTCAGAAAATTGTGATTCTAAAAAAAAGAGAGGTTGTCCTTAGGAAGATGGGTGAGGCTAAACTCCAGTTGCTGGAGGGGCTAAGAGATACATATGGCTTCAGTTTCATCGCTTAAGTTCTCCAGGAGAGAGGGAACTGAGCAGGAGGGGCATAAGACATTCCAGAAGCATGAGGAAAGAATGAGACAAGTTTGCGCATTAATACGGCTTGGACTGTGGAGTGCTGAAGATGCTGGTGGTGATGAGGTGGAGGATGCTGGTTGGAATGATGGTGATGGCAATGGCTCCTTTATTCAGCATCTGTGATGTGCCAGACACTGCACTAGGCGCTGTGCAGGCACTATGCCCTGCAGTTCTCGCACTGCCTGGAGAGTAGAATGTGGTACCCATGTGGTAGCTACTGTCACTGCACCCATTTCACAGATGGGGAAATTGAGCCTAGAAAACACCCCGAGGAAACAATCACACGAATCCAAAATGTGAGATGTTTCCATGACAACTAGCCTGGATGAACTCTTAAAAATATCAATGTCAGGCCAGGTGCAGTGGCTCACGCCTGTAATCCCAGCGCTCTGGGAGGCCGAGGCGGGAGGATCGCTTGAGCCAAGGAGTTCAAGACCAGCCTGGGCAACATAGTGAGACCCTGTCTTAATAAAATTAAAAAATAAAAATCAGTGTCATTTACAAAAGGGTAGAAATCTTTTCTAGAAAAAAAGAGTAAAGAGACAAAGACCAAATGCAATTTCTGATCCTACATTGGATCCTAACCAAAAAAATTAAAACAGTCATAAAAAGACATTTGAGGGACAGTTGGTGAAATTTTAATATGGACAGCATGTGAGATTGTGTTAGGAAATCATTTTTAATTTTCTTTAAGAGTGATTTGGGAGTTGTGTTTGTGTAGGAAAATGTTCTTTGTTTATTTTATTTTATTTATTTATTTTTTGAGATGGAGTCTTGCTATGTCACCCAGGCTAGAGTGCGGTGGCGTGATCTCAGCTCACTGCAAGCTTCGCCTCCCGGGTTCACGCCATTCTGCTGCCTCAGCCTCCCCAGCAGCTGGGACTACAGGGCATGCCGCCACGCCCAGCTAATTTTTTTTTTTTTTTTTTTTTTTGTATTTTTAGTAGAGATTGGGTTTCACCGTGTTAGCCAGGATGGTCTCAATTTCCTGACCTCGTGATCCGCCCTCCTCGGCCTCCCAAAGTGCTGGGATTACAGGTGTGAGCCACTGTGCCTGGCCCTTTGTTTATTTTTTATTTGTTTACTTTTTTTGAGACAGGGTCTCACTAAGTCACCCATGCTGGAGTGCAGTGGTGTGATCACGGCTCACTGCAACCTCAACCTCCTGGGCTCAGGCGATTCTCCCATCTCAGCCTCCTGAGTAGCTGGGACTACAGTTGTGCACCACCACGCCTGTCTAATTTTTGCTATTTTTTGTAGAGAAGGGAGACTTGCCATATAGCCAAAGCTGGTCTCTAACTCCTGGGCTCAAGTGATCCTTCCACTTCAACCTCCCAAAGTGCTGGGATTACAGGCACGATGAGCCACTGTGCCTGGCCTGTTCTTCTTAGATGATACTGGCTGAAGTATTTAGAGAAGAAGTGTCATGATGCCTGTAACTTACTTGTAGATATACTTACATACATATACATGTATTTACATATAAATACAGCAAAATATTAACAATTTTTGAACCTAGATAGTTCATCATTGTGTCATCAATAGTACTATTCTGGCTGGGCACAGTGGCTCATACCTGTAATCCCAGCACTTTGGGAGGCCAAGGCAGGAGGATTGCTTGAGCCCAGGAGTTCAAGATCAGCCTGGACAACATAGTGAGACCCCCATCTCTACAAAAAATATTTAAAAACTTAGCCAGGTGTGATGGCACACACCTGTAGTCCCAGCTACTCAGGAGGCAAATGTGGAAGAATTGCTTGAGGCCAGGAGTTTGAGACCAGCCTGGGCAACAAAGCAAGACTCCCTCTCTACAAAAATTTTTTAAAAATTAAAAATAAAAATAAAAAAAGATAGTACTTTTCTTTCAACTTTTCTGCGTGTGTACAAACTTTGATAATGAGAGTCCTGCGGGTAAGTAGAAAAGTAAGTAACTTGCCCAAGATTGAAGGTCACACAGCTATCAAATTTCAAAGTGAACTCAAATCTGATCCACTGGGCTTCAAAGCTATGTTCTGGAACTGTGTTCCACAGCCTTCCCAGAGAGAGGGCTTCGCTCACCGAGGGATGCCCATGGGTCCACTTTGCAAGGGGCCATGTCCCAGGCAAAGTTAAGGAAGTAGATTCTGGCAGAGTGTGAGAATCCCAGCAGCTCAAGCAGTGAAACAATCTTCCAGCAACTCATTCAGGAAATTTATTTTATTTATTTATGTTTTTGAGACAGGGTCTCACTCTGTCACCCAGGCTGGAGTGCAGTGGTGCAATCATGGCTCACTGCAGCCTCAACCTCCCAGGCTTAGGTAACCCTCCCACCTCAGCCTCCCAAGAAGGTGGGACTACTGGCACACGCCACCGTGCCCAGCTAATTTTTGTAATTTTTGTAGAGACAGAGTTTTGCTAGCCTAGGGCTGGTCTCGAACTCCTGCGCTCAAGCGAACTACCCACTTCGGCCTCCCAGAATGCTGGGATTACAGGCATAAGCCACCATGTCTGGCCTCAAGAAATATTTTTGTGAGACAACCGTGTAAGGGGCACTAGCTGAAGTGATGCAGTTGTCAATGACAAAAGTCCTCACCCTCGTGCAGCTTGGTGCATCCACATCAGGTAACATTCTCAGAAGAGCTTGGCATCAGATACCATCCAAAACATTTCCATCATAGTTACAGCCGAGGAAAGGGAGCTGGGAACCATAGTATCCAGTCTATGATCTTTTTTATTTTTTCTTTTTTTGAGACAGGGTTTGGTTGTGTCACCCAGGCTGGAGTACGGTGGTGTCATCATAGTTCACTGTAGCCTTGACCTCCTCAGCTCGTGATCCTCCACCTCAGCCTCCTGAGTAGCTGAAACTACAGGCTTGTGCCACCATGCTAGCTATTTTTTTATTTTTAGTAGCAACAAGGTCTCGATGTGTTGCCCAGGCTGGTCTCAGTTAAATTAAGTTTAAATTCAATAGAGGATCGCTTGAGCCCAGGAATTCAAAGCTACGGTGAGCTATGATCATGCCGCTGCACTCCAGCCTGGGTGACAGAGCGAGATTCTGTCTCAAACTATATATAGATATATAAATAAAATAAAATAGTATGAAATGATTCAGGGTGCCCTAAACAATGAGTTATCAGTTTGCCAGGATGGCATTAATAATCTGGAACTAATTGGAAAGAGACTTTGCAAGTTATAGAATCTGGATTTTAGGTGAAAGTGGGCCATCCTTTCCTCTCTGTTGCAACGGAGTTCCACATAAAAGCAGGCAAATTCAATATATTGTGACAGAAGCTGAGGCTCTGTAAAGTAATTCTTTTAAATATTATTTATTCTCTTACAATACTGCCCCCACCACACACACACACACACATCTTTGTCTAAGTCTGAACAATCATGTGAAATAAACTTTTCTTAAAAGGATCACAAGAAAGATTATGGAAAGACTGCCAAAGTAACCATCTCTGTCAAGCCACCCAAATATTCCACCTACTAGGGAGTGGTAGCTCACACCTGTAATCCCAGCACTTTGGGAGGCCAAGGCAGGAGGATCACTTGAGCCCAGGAGTTCAAGACTAGCTTGGGCAACATATTGAGACCCCTGTCTCTACAAAAAAAAAAAAAATTTTAATTAGCCAGTTGTGGTGGCATGCGCCTGTAGTCCCAGCTACTCAGGAGGCTGAGATGGGAGGATTGCTTGAGCCCAGGAGTTCAAGGTTGCAGTCAGCTATGATGACACCGCTGCACTCCAGCCTGAGTGACAGATTGAGACCCTGTCTCAAAAAATCAAAAACATTCTCCAACCAACACCAATTTTATGTAATTTTATAATCCCAATATGGGGAAAATAATCAAAGAAACACAAGCTGTGTTGTGGACAGACAGAACACATTGTAATGAATTGCAAGAGACGTACAAAAAGATATTTTGCATGAGAAATGCTGTGATTCTTAGATAGTACATGCCTGAATTTCCTAAGATTTCAGGCTGCCAAAGGATACAGGTGCATTTTAGCTTTAAAAGAGGCTATCCAGGCCAGGCACTGTGGCTCACACCTGTAATCCCAGCACTTTGGGAGGCTGAGGTGGGTGGATCACCTGAGGTCAGGAGTTCGAGACCCGCCTGACCAACATGGTGAAACCCATCTCTACTATAAATACAAAAAATTAGCCAGGCATGGTGGTGCACAACTATAATCCCAGCTACTCGGGAGGCTGAGACAGGAGAATTGCTTGGACTCAGGAGGCAGAGGTTGCAGTGAGGTGAGATCACACCACTGCACTCCAGCCTGGGCGACAGAGTGAGACTCTCTCTCTCTCTCCCCATATATATACACACACATATATATATACACACACACACATATATATATACACACACATGCATATATATATATATATATAGAGAGAGAGAGAGAGAGAGAGGCTATTCAGTATCTAAATGGGGACTCATTTTTGATATGAGAGTAACCACATAGGGTCTAGGAATTTGTACCACCTCATCCTTTGCATTCCTGGAGACCTTTGCTGCTCTGTCTGCTGGAGGTTACACAACTTCATCATCACAGAGTCCAGGATGTCCCACCCTTGGTTTTTCTTCCTACTCTTTTCCCACTTGTCCCAAGCAATCCTGTTTATCTTGCCTAATGGAACTATTCCCCACCAATGCATTAGGGCTAAATGGAAAAGGAAGGGCTGGCAGCCTCCCAGAGACTGAAATAACCTCAAGAATGGACGTTTAATTCTGATAATGCCTCAGAATTCATATATGTGCCAATAAGATAAAAAGAATCAAAAATGATTTACACCCACTTATCTCCATTTGCTCACCTCTCAATCACTCCTCAACCTTCTCCCCTGCCCGCTCCCTGCTTCTAAAATTCTTCTCATCAAGGTCACTGATGGCCTCCTTTTTGCACCAATGGAGACTTCTCGATTTCTTTCATTTTTTATTTTATTGTATTTATTTATTTATTTAAGATGGAGTTTCTTGCTCTGTTGCCCAGGCTGGAGTGCAGTGGCATGCTCTTGGCTCACTGCAACCTCCACCACCCACATTCAAGCAATTCTTCTGCCTCAGCCTCTCAAGTAGCTGGGATTACAGGCATGCACCGCCATGCCCAGCTAATTTTATTTTTAAGACAAGTTCTCACTCTTTCACCCAGGCTGGAGTGCAATGGCATGATCATGGCACATTGCAACCTCAACCTCCAAGGCTTAAGTGATCTTCCTAACTCAGCCTCCCGAGTAGCTGGGACTCAGGCACATGCCACCACGCCTGGCTAATTTTTTTTTTTTTTGTAGAGACAAGATCTTGCCATATTGCTCAAGCTGGTTTTGAACTCCTGGGCTCAAGCAATCCACCCCCGTCAGCCTCCCGAAGTGCTGAGATGATAGACGTGAGCTACCGCACCCAGCCAAGACTTCTTGATTTCTTGACTGCATTTGATCACTCTCCTTCTTTCCAATTCTCTTCTCTGAAGAGTCTATGACATCCCACTCCTATCTCTCTGAGTGCTCTTTCAACTTTTACTTTTACTTGTTCCTTTTACTTTCTGTTTTCTTTTCCCCATGCCTTAGAAATTCCTATTCTTCAAGGTTCCTCTAGCCTTCTTTTCTCTCTGCTTTCACTGATATGGCTTTAAATATCACTGCGTGCCACTAACTTTTTATTGTCTGTCACCAATTCGAGCATCACTTCTGGGCTGATGTCCAGTTATCTGGTTATCCTACAGACTCCTTAAATTCAACATGTCCAACTCTGGCCTTCTCATCCTTCCTTAAATCTATTCCCTGTCCAGTTTTCTTTTTCTTTTTTTTTCCCCCCCTGACAGAGTCTCGCTCTGTTGCCCAGGCTGGAGTGCAGTGGTGCGATCCCGGCTCACTGCAACCTCCACCTCCCGCGTTCAAGTGATTCTCATGCCTCAGCCTCCTGAGTAGCTGGGATTACGGGCACCCGCCACCACGCCCAGCTAATTTCTGTATTTTTAGTAGAGACGGGGTTTTGCCAGGTTGGCCAGGCTGGTCTAAAACTCCTGACCTCAAGTGATCTGCTCACCTTGGCCTCCCAAAGTCCTGGGATTACAGACGTAAGCCACAGCACCCGGCTCCATGTTCAGTTTTCTTTTGCTCATGGAAAGGCATCAGAATCTACCAGTTGCCCGAACTTGAAACATGGGAGTTCATCCCAAGCTCCTCCGATCCGCTCACTCACCGCCTGCAATCAGTCACAGACCACGTGAGTCTCCCTGTGAAATAGTGCGTGAATTACATAGCAACTGTCTTGTTTCTTATGCTCATGACCTCTCTAGTGGGCTTGTCTTGTCTCTGCTCTTCAGTAAACTCCATGAGGGTTTGAGCTTTGTCTGTCTTGTTCCCCCTTTTATCCTCAGTACCTAAAATAGTGCCTGGTGCAAAGTAGGTAGTCAGTACATATCTGTTGGATGAGTGAATAATCGTCTATCACCTCCTCCCTTGAACTGTTTGTTTCCTCTGTTCCCTCCTTTCATATCCATTGCCCGCGTGGTTGCTGGATGATCTTTGCTTTGGTAGGTGTCCTTGCAAGATGGTGCCAGGGATTCTTGCCTTTTGATATTCATACCCTTGTACAATCCCCTCCCCGTGACATGAGTGTGGGCTGGATGTAGTGAAACACTTCTAATAAATAGAATATGGGGCTGAGCGCAGTGACTCATGCCTGTAATCCTAGCACTTTGGGAGGCCGAGGTGGGCGAATTGCCTGAGCTCAGGAGTTCGAGACCAGCCTGGGCAACATGGCAAAACCCCATCTCTACTAAAAATACAAAAGATTAGCCAGGCGTGGTGGTGCACACCTGTAATCCCAGCTACTCCGGAGGCTGAGGCATGAGAATCACTTAAGCCTTGGAGGCAGAGGTTGCAGTGAGATGAGATCGTGCCACTACACTCCAGCCTAGGCAATAGAGTGAAACACTGTCTCAAAAAAAAAAAAAAAAAAAAAATAGGCCATGGCAAAAGTGATGGAATGCCGCCTCCAGTATTAGGTGATAAAAAGCTTCTGTCATGCATGTCTTTGCTTCCTTATCCCTCTCTGAGAGAAGACAGCTATTATGCTGTGAGCTGTCCCATGGAAAGGCCCACCTGGCAAGGATCTGAAGAGAAATCTCCAGCCAACAGCCATCAGGGAGATCTGCTGATGACCAGTGCATGAGCTTAGAAGCAGATTCTCCCAGCCAGGCATGGTGGCGCATGCCTGTAGCCCCAGCTACCTGACAGGCTGAGCTGGGAGGATCACTTGAGCCTGGGAGGTCAAAGCTGCAGTGAGCCAAGATTATACCACTGCACTTCAGCCTGGGTGACAGAGTGAGACCCTGCCTCAAAAAAGATTCTCCCAACTTGAGCCATCACATGAGACCACAGTCCTGGCCAACACCTTGATTGCAACTTTGTGAGAGACTGTGAGATAATATTTGTTGTTTTAAGGTGCTGAGTTCTGGGGAAAACTGTTATGCAAATATAGATAACTAATACATGACTGAAGGCTCCATTTCAAACTGCGAACTCTAAACCCTCCAATGGCCTGAATTAACTGTGTATATACACACTAGTGGTTCAGAGAGACTAAGTCAATCTAAAAGTACTAATATGAAAAGACTTTTAAGACATGGAATTTTTTTTTTTTTTTTTTTTTTTTTTTTTTTTGAGATGGAGTTTCGCTCTTGTTGCCCAGGCTGGAGTGCAATGGCACAATCTTGGCTCACCACAACCTCCGCCTCCCAGGTTCAAGCAATTCTCCTGCCTCAGCCTCCCAAGTAGCTGGGATTACAGGCATGTGCCACCACGCCCAGCTAATTTTGTATTTTTCATAGAGATGGGGTTTCTCCATGTTAGTCAGGCTGGTCTCAAACTCCCAACTTCAGGTGATCTGCCCACCTTGGCCTCCCAAAGTGCTGGGATTACAGGCTGAGCCACCGTGCCCGGCCAAGACATTGAATTTTTTTTTTCTTTTGAGACAGGGTCTCTCTCTGTTGCCCAGGCTGGAATGTAGTGGCACAATCTTGGCTCAGTGCAGCCTCGACATCCAAGGCTTAAGCGATCTTCCCACCTGAACCTACTAAATAGCTGAGACTACAGGCACATACCACCATACCTGACTAATTTTGTTTTTTCGTTTTTTTTCAAAGATGGAGTCTTGTTCTGTCACCCAGGCTGGAGTGCAGTGGCGTGATCTCAGCTCACTGCAACCTCTGCCTCCCGGGTTCTAGCAATTCTCCAGCCTCAGCCTCCCAAGTATCTGGGACTACAGGCTCACGCTGCCATGCCTGGCTAATTTTTTGTATTTCAGTAGAGACGAGGTTTTACCACGTTGCCCAGGCTAGTCTCGAACTTCTGAGCTCAGGCAATCCACCCACCTCGGCCTCCCAAAGTGCTAGGATTACAGGCGTGAGCCACCACACCTGGCAATTTTATTTTTTTTTAGAGACAAGGTCTCACTATGTTGCCCAGGCTGGTCTTAAACTCCTGGACTCAAGCAATCCTCCCACTTCGACCTTCCAAAGTGCTGAGATTACAGGTGTGAGCCACTGCACCTGGCCCACTGGATATTTAAACAAGATTCAGAACAATATTCACTGCAGGATATCATCCGTGTAAAATAAAAGACAACTTAACACATTACATGTCTTCTGTAGCTACACATATATATATGTAAATGCATTTAAATAAGTCTGGAGGTAAACATATCACCTGATAGCTAGTGATTTCCTGGGGGTGCTTAAGAAGGAATTAGCTTTTGTCCACAATTTTTAAAAATTTTGTATGAAGAATATATTTGGCCAGGTGCAGTGGTTCCTGCCTGTTACCCCAGCACTTTGGGAGGCTGAAGGCAGGAGGATGACTTGAAGGCCAGGAATTCAAGACCAGCCTGGGCAACATAGCAAGACCCTATCTTTATGTAGAAAAAAAAAAAGTATCTGGACATGGTAGTATACGCCTGTAGTCCTAGCTACTCTTGAGGCTGAGGAGGGAGGATTGCTTGAGTCTGGGAGATCCAGGCTACAGTGAGCCATGATCACAACACTGTACTCTAGCCTGGGTGACAGAGTCAGACACTGTCTCTTAAAAAAAAAAAAAAAAAGGAGGCCCGGCGCGGTGGCTCACACCTGTAATCTCAACAGTTTGGGAAGTCGAGGTGGGCGGATCACGAGGTCAGGAGTTTGAGACCAGCCTGGCCAACATAGTGAAACCCCATCTCTACTAAAAATACAAAAATTAGCCGGGCGTGGTGGCAGGCACCTGTAGTCCCAGATACTCGGGAGGCTGAGGCAGGAGAATCACTTGAACCCAGAGGCAGAGGTTGTGGTGAGCCAGTATCCTGCCACTGCATGCCAGCCTGGGCAACAGAGCGAGATTCCATCAAAAAAAAAAAAGGAATTATTATTTATTAGGAAGGGTTTTTTTGTTTGTTTGTTTGTTTGTTTTTTGACAGGGTCTTGCTCTGTCACCCATGCTGGACTGCAGTGGCACGATTTCAGCTCACTGCAACCTCTGCCTTCCATGCTCAAGCAATCCTCCTCAGCCTCCCGAGTAACTGAGACTACAGGCGTGCACCACCACACTCAGCTAATTTTTTTAAAAAATTATTTTTTTGAGAGACTAGGTCTCACTGTATTGCCCAGGCTGGTCTCAAACTTCTGGGTTCAAACAATCCTCCTGCGTCAGCCTCCCAAAGTGCTTAGACAGTAAAGCTTTTTATAATAAAACCAAAATAACTCAGAACTATATCAAACAGAAAGTAAAAGTCCATGTTAGCCCCATCTCTCCAATTAATAATTATTAACAATTTGTTTTATATTCTTCCATATCTTTTTTCTAAATCTAATAGATAAAAAGGATCCTATTTTATTTACTGTTTTTTGACCTGGTGTTTTTTGTTTGTTTGTTTGTTTGTTTGAGAGAGAGTCTTGCTTTGTTGCCCAGGCTGGAGTGCAGTGGTGTGATCTCAGCTCACTGCAGCCTATACCTCCTGGATTCAAGTGATTCTCCTGCCTCAGCCTCCCGGGTAGCTGGGATTACAGGCATGCGCCATCATGCCCAGCTAATTTTTGTATGTTTAGTAGAGACGGGGTTTCCCCATGTTGGCCAGGCTAGTCTCAAACTCCTGACCTCAAGTGATCCGCCTGCCTCAGCCTCCCAGAATGCTAGGATTGCAGGCGTGAGCCATCGCGCCTGACCTAATCTGTTTTTTTTCTATTAGTAATATATTGTGGACATATTTTCATAATCATTCATAGTGAGCTACTAATTTTTTCTGCCTAGTTGCATGTCATTCCATTGTATACATATGTTGTAATTAGTCCAGCTGCTAAAATATAAGTTCCGTGAAAACAGGACTTTTCCAGATTTATTTGCTGCTCTATCCTTCGGGGCTAGAACAGTGCTTGATGCTTAGTATGTACCCAACAAATGGAAATTAATTAATTAGTCAACTACTGATAGACAACTGGTTTGATTGTACCCCAGTACATTACTATTTTCACACTACCATAATTATTTCCTTGAGATAAATTCCTAAAGATGAAACTGCCGAGTCAAAAAGGATGGATATTTTAAAATGTTGCAACGTGTTGCCAAACTCCTCTGTATCTAGCTTGTACTATATTATATTCCTACCCATCTGTCGATGAAAGCATCTCTGTTCCCCACGGCCTCGCCAGTATAAGTATCATTCATCTCTGATGTAAGCTGTGATAGGATAGTCAACTGTCTGTAAATGTTGTATAGGGGAATTGGAGAGTGGCTATTTTGTGAAACTGGGCAGAATGCACACAGTCTACCAGATCTGCTTGAGAAATTAATGTAAACAAAGAATGCATCAGTCAAGGGAAGGAAAGAAGACATGTTCAAATTCGGTCATCAAAGGAGGACTTGTTTGATTTTTTTTTTTTTTTAAGGCAGGGTCTCGCTCTGTCGCTCAGGCTGGAGTGCAGTGGCATGATCTCAGCTCACTGCAGCCTCAACCTCTCAAGGTCAAGCGATACTCTCACCTCGCCTCCCAAGTAGCTGGGACTACAGGCGTGCACCACCATGCCCAGCTTTTTTTTTTTTTTTTTTTTTTTTTTTTTTTTCAGTAGAGATGGGGTTTTGCCATATGGTCCAGGCTGGTCTCAAACTCCTGGACTCGAGCGGTCTGCCTGCCTCAGCCTCCCTAAGTGCTGGGATGACAGGCATGAACCACCACACTCAGCTGAAGGAAGATTGAATAGAGGAACTCTACAAACGGAGGGCGGAAAACCGCAAGGATCCGCAGGACTAATTAGGCTGACTTCTGTTACCATCTCTACGCCTGAGCGGCCAAGGGGAAGAATGGCCGCTGTAACCTGGAGACTCAGAAGCCCATAGAGAGAGGGCCGCCGAGGTGGGAAATGTGACTTTAAGGCAGCCAGCTCCCAGAATGACAGCAGAGAAGCAGCCAGAGAATAAATGCCCCAAGCCCCGTCTCCTCCCTTCCTCAATCATCTTCTGGCGCCCCCTATTGCTCAAAACCAATGGGAAGCCAGAAGACAAGGGAGCCCATTGAACAGTGTCTACACTCAGCCTCCCAAGACACAAGGCATACACCAAGTGTTCGATAAATGCATCATTGAATTTAACCCTCACAATAATCCTTCAAGATAGTTGTTTACATTCTAACGGAAAAATTAGGCTCAGAGAGATTATTAACTTGTCCAAGGTCACCAGCTAGTTTTGGAGGCTCCAATGCCCTGGGCTCGTATGTGCTATGAAGCTTGGAACTGACAGCAAGGAGACCCCGTGAAGAGCACAAACTCTTATCAGATACTGGAAACCCCCAACACAGCTCTGGTGGCAGGAAAAGTCTCTCCTGCAGTTTATTGGGTTTTGGTGTTTTTTTGTTGTTGTTACTATTGTTGTTTTTGAGACAAGTTCTCACTCTATCACTCACTGGAGTGCAGTGGCACAAATATAATTTACTTCAGCCTCAACCTCCTGGGCTCAAGCAATCCTCCCACCTCAGCCTCCCAAGTAGGTGGGATTACAGGCACACACCACCGTGCCCAGCAATTTTTAAAATTATTTTGTAGAGACGGAGTCTTGCTATGTTGCCCAGGCTGGTTTTGAACGCCTGTGCTCAAGCAATCCTCCTACCTTGGCCTCCCAAAGTGCTGAATTACAGGCATGAGCCACTGCGCCCAGCCCCTATCCTGCGGTTTTTATGACATGTAAGATGGTAGCTCAGGCAAGGCTCAACAGACAAGTCACAGCTGTGTTCATCACCAACATCAGCCACCCTCTTCCCCATGGGAGGTGGTAGAGTGCCGTGCTAACAGCCCAGATTCTGGAGGTAAACTGCCCGAGTTCAAGTCCTGTCTCTGCTGCCGACTAGCTGTGCAACGTTAGGCAAGTTCCTTAGCTCTTCTCTCTGTCCTCAGTTTCCTCATCTGTAAAGTAAGGACAACCATAGGCCTCAGGACTTAATGAGGTAAAATAAGGAGAGTGCCCTGCACCTAGTGAGCCCTAGTAGGTATAAAGGTATTATAAGCATCAACACTAACTCACAGGGAACTGTTGCTTCCCAGTCTCTCTTCCCCTTCAAAGGTACTGATGTGTGAGCTCTCCCTAATTAGACTCTGCCCCCTAAAGCCAGGAGTGTCTTGTCCAAGCCTCAGTGAGCTTCTTAACAAAGTAGTAGTAAATAGTTTAGTCTTTGTGAATCAAACATCTTTGTCACCACTATTCAACTCTGCCATTGTAGTGCAAAAGCACCCATGACAATCCTTAATAAATGGGTGTGGCTGTATGTCAATAAAACTTTATTTATATGGCTGGGCACAATGGCTTATGCCTGTAATCCCAGCACTTTGGGAGACTGAGGTGGGAGGATTGCTTGAGCCCAGGAGTTTGAGACCAGCCTGGGCAACACAATGAGACCTCAACTCAACAAAAAAATAAATAAATAAACAAGATTAGCTAGGTGTGGTGGTGGCGCGTGTGGTCCCAGCTACTTGGGGGGCTGAGGTGGGAGGATCACTTGGCCCCCAGGAGGTAGACGCTGCAGTGAGCTGAGATTGAGCCACCGCATTCCAGCCTGGGCAACAGAGCGAGGCCCTGTCTTAAAACAAAAACATAACACAATTTTATTTATAGATGCTGAAATTTGAATTTTACCTAATTTTTACATGTCACAAAATAGTGTTCTTCTTTGGATTCTTTTTCAGCGATTTAAAATGTAGGGCTGGGCACAGCAGCTCACACCTGTAATCCCAGTGCTTTAGGAAACCAAGATGGGAGGATCACTTGAGGCCAGGAGTGCAAGACCAGCCTGGGCAATATAGTGAGACCCCATCTCTACAAAAAATTTAAAAATTGGCTGAGTGAAGTGACAGTTGTCTTTAGTCCCACTTACTCAGGAGGCTGAGGTGGGAGGATAACCAGAGCCCAAGAGTTCGAGGTTACAGTGAGCTGTGATCACATCACTGCACTCCAGCCTGGGCAACAGAGCGAGACTGTGTCTCTAATAAAAATAAAAACTAAAACCATTTTTAGTTCAAGGCCCACACAAAATCAGCCAGTGTCAGGCAGGACGGATCCTCTAACAATGCACATGAAATTTCGCTTTCTTCTGAACTCACTCTGAGTCAGGCCTGGGAAGCCCTTTTAGAGATAAAAGCTACCCTGGTCCCTACGGAATCCAGCTTCTGACACTTGCCTCCATGCTCTTGGGAACTTCAGCCCCTCTGACGTTCTTGTGGTTCTTCCAAGAGGCCAAATCCTTCCAAACTCAAGGCTTCCAGAGGGGCTTCTCTCTCTCTGAACTGGAAGCACCTGCCCATCCACAGGCTGTGTGATCCTGGAATTGCGTTTGTCTTCTTTTCTATGATACTTCCGGGGCCCGACATAGTGCTTAGCTTAGAGTAAGTGCTCAAAAAATGTACAGGAAATTTAACCTCACAACAATCTTTCAAGGTAATGGCGTATACACCATTGGGGAAACTGAGGCTCAGAAAGACTAATTAACTTACCCAAGGTCATATTGTATTCTTTTCTGGCAGAAAGGGGAGAGACAAGGCCTTACTCTGTTGCCCAGGTTGGAGTGCAGTGGCACCATCTTGGCTCACTGCAACCTCCGCCTCCCGGGCTCAAGTGATCCTACCGCCTCAGCCTCCCAAGTAGCTGGGATTACAGACACGCACCACAGTGCCCGGTGAATTTTGTTTATTTTTTAGTAGAGATGAAGTCTCACTTTGTTGCCCAAGCTGGTCTCAAATTCCTGGACTCAAGCGATCTGCCTGCCTTGGCCTCCCAAAGTGCTGGGATTATGGGCGTGAACCACTGTGCCCAGCCACATTGTATTATTCAGCACAATGATCTATTGCCTAAGTACTCTGAAAATGTCTTAAATTCTGGTGCCACTACCAACTATCTGGTGCCCTTGGGCGAGTCACTCCATCTCTCTGTGCCTCAGTTTGCTCATCAGTAAAATGGGTATGATAGTAATAACTAGGTTTTCTCTGTTGAGTTGTCATGAGGATTAAAAGAGTTCTGGATCCAAAATGTGTAGAAATGTGCCTGACACAACAGTTGTCTATTCAGTTCCCAGTTCTGAAGGAGACAGAGGTCTTAGATCTGGGCACAAAATGGATTCATCCTTCAGCCCTGGGTTGGCATGACCCCTAGAACTCTTTGTGGGCTAGCATTGCCATTCAGCCCTTAGTGCTGAGGATGTCGAGGGGCCTTGGAGGAGAGCCCACTGGACATTTCTAGTGAAAACCAGGACCTCTTGGACCTGGCTTCGTGGGGGTTAAGTCCAACCAGAACGTGTTTATTTTCCCCTGTGTCTGGAAGGGCCTCTCTGGTCTCCATGGCAACGCGATTTCCTGTCCTGGTTTTCTCTTGGATGAGATACCTGCTGAATGCAGAGGCTTCTGGGCAAAAGCCTGGGGTGGAGACTGGCTCTGGGGCAGTTCACTTTAACCACTTCCCCCATGCGAGCCGAGAGGCTGGCCTGGCCAGGGCCCATGTCACCAGAGCCTTTGTTCAGCAAGTCCAGACATCCAATTTAGGATGACATCATGGAATCCAGCCTGGAATCCTTGTTACGCCCCATTTTCTTTCTTTCTTCCTTTCCAAGGGTTTTGTTTCTTCTTGAGGCTGCAGAAACAGAGGCTCACACACATCCCTAATTTGCTAAGAATATTTCTAAACCCTTCTCATCACAGGCCATCCCCTGCGTCTGGGCGCTTCATAAATAATTATTTACTCATTCTTTCTTTCATTTGTCAGTCATTTGATTCAACAAATATTTGCATAGTAGATTAAGTGCCAAAATGATGTTGGAGCTGAAGAAGCAGAGAATAGACCTGGTGTTTTCTCTCAAAGAGCCTCTACTTGGTAAATGGAGACAGGCGTGTAAATAAGCACTACACAATAGGATCGGTGTCGTGACAGAGGCCTCTGCAGGGGTGGTGTGGCGTCACCACGGGAAGCCTGATCTCTACTTTCTGCCTGCATTTGGATTCCCCTCCTAAACCCCCTGGCCTTAGGTAAATCTTACCCTGAGCCTCAGTATTCTCATCTGTAAAATGGGGATAACAATGGCACCTACTTGGATGGTTCAGAGTCTGCATTTGGAGTGGGACAGACATTCAGATTTCAGCTCTACCACTTACTAGCTCTGTGTCCTTGGGCAAGTTACTTATCCTCTCTGTTAAATGGGGACTGTCCTAGTGCCCACTTCACAGAGCTTTTTGAGGTTTAAATAAGTGAATGCATGCACTTAGAACAATGCTTTTAGACTTGCCTGTCTTAACTACCGCTAACTCATGGAACCCTGTGAGCCCATAGGAGGGAGATACTAGGTCTCCCTGGGGAATTAGGGGATGGGCCCTGCCAGAAGAGGCAGCATCTAGATAATTAGCTACTTATATAATATCCATTCAATGTCTACATCTCCCCTACTTGAGTGGTGTTAGAGGTCATGTCTGCCTCCTTTCTCCATCTTATCTCCACCTCCTACTAAAGCCCAAGGAGGTGGAACTCAGCGGATGTGTGGATGATGAATAACTAAAGGATGAATTCTAGCCTCTTCATCATGGCACCTAAGGTCTTTTACAATTTGGGTAAGATCCTCTTAGTCTAATTTCTGGAAATTCTTCTTAGCCCTACCGCCTTGGGCTCTAATGGCAACAAACCTTAATAAGCCATGCATGGCCAGGTGCAGTGGCTCATGCCTGTAATCCCAACAGTTTGGGAGGCCAAAGCAGGAGGATCTCTTGAGTCCAGAAGTTCAACATCAGCCTGAGCAACATAGTGAGACGCCCCTTCCCATCTCTACAAAAATATTTTAAAAATTAGCCGGGTGAGGTGATGTGCACCTGTAGTCCCAGCTAGTCTAGGGGCTGAGGCAGGAAGATCACTTGAGCCCTGAGGAATCCAGGCTGCAATGAGCTATGATCATGTTACTATACTCCAGTCTGGGTGACAGAGCAAGAGAAGGAGGAGAGGAAGAGGAAGAGAAAGAAGAAGAAGGAGAAGGAAAAGGAGAAGGAGAAGAAGAAGAAGAAGAGGAAAAGGAAGAGGAAGAAGAAGAAGAAGAGGAAGAGGAAGAGGAAGAGGAAGAAGAAGAAGAAGAAGAAGAAGAAGAAGAAGAAGAAGAAGAAGAAGAAGCTTATTCTAACTTTCTTGGACATGCTTCTTTTCTTTTTTTTTTTTTCTTTTTTTTTTGTCGCCCAGGCTAGAGTGCAATGGCGCGATCTCCGCTCACCGCAAGCTCCGCCTCCTGGGTTCACGCCATTCTCCTGCCTCAGCCTCCCGAGTAGCTGGGGACTACAGGTGCCCACCACCATGCCCTGCTAATTTTTTTTTTTTTTTTGTATTTTTAGTAGAGACGGGGTTTCACCGTGTTAGCCAGGATGGTCTCGATCTCCTGACCTCGTGATCTGCCCATCTCAGCCTCCCAAAGTGCTGGGATTACAGGTGTGAGCCACTGTGCCCGGCCTGGACATGCTACTTTTCTTAGCTAGTAGGTGAAACCCTACTCATTCTTGTATTCATATACTCACATTGTTTCAAAGTAACAATTGTGGTAATTGAAGGGATGGTGTACAGGCTTCTACAAGCTACACTGTGAATGAGATGGTGTCCTCTCACCAGAGCCCTTTCCACCTCCTCTCCACCCTTCTGGAGCCACTTGAGGCATTGACCCTCACCTCCAGGGAAGCAGGAAAAGTGTGGAGCCTGAAAGATAAAAAGCAATTCTATTTCATCCTCCGTGTCAGTGATTGATTCAGAAATCCAGGCCTAAGTCAATCAGGACATGGCATTTGCCTAGAGATAAAGATTGATTTTAAGACTGGGCAATGACCCAACTAAGTCCAGTGAGGTCCAGAGGGAAGTCAGACAAGGGGCTCATGATCCTTAAGAGGGAGCTTCAAGATGTACACATCTCTCCCCTTCTGGACATTGCTGAGTGTAGAAGCGAGGCCAGCACCATAGCTGCTTTCTCTCTACGAGCCTAGGAATGAAACCTATATAGGAATGAACCAAGGGAAATGCACCCAGAGCCACTGGGTCAAATCAGACTTGAACTCTATTCAGAATCAGGACTTTATGGATACAATGAATTTCCACATTGGTTAAGCCAGTTAGAGGTATGTTTTGGTTTAAAACAAATTGCCATGGCCAGGCACAGTGGCTCATGCCTGTAACCCAGCATTTTGGGAGGCCGACGCGGGAGGATCGCTTGAGCCCAGGAGTTCGGGGCTGTCATGGTCTATGATCATGCAACTGCACTCTAGCCTGTGCAACAGAGCCAAGACCCTATCTCCAAAAGACAAAATAAACAAACAGAAAAAAACACAAACAAAAAGCCAGAAACATCCTAACTATGCTAACTGATGTAAATGTAATAAACTATTGTAACTGATACAAACGTGGGAATCTGACCTGGACAGAGGGTTGGCATCCAACCACTTGGAGATACTAACCATCAAGCTGCAACATAGACACAAACAAACAAGCAACATAGGTTCTTCCAGAGAAGAGTGACACGATCAGAGCCAACGCTTTAGGAAGAGCCCTCTGGTGGCAGCGAGGAAGGTGGGCAGGATTTGAGACCGGAGGCTTGGCCATGCAGCAAGAGGATGTCTGATATGGACATCGATCAAGGACAGATTGAAGAAGACATTTAGGAGTGAAGGCTGAAATCCACACATTGATGAGAATTCTTCCTCAGACTCCACATGTTCTTAGTCCATGAGACCACATGACGGGCCTGGAGAAAATTTAGGAATATTCATTCATTCGCTCATTCATTCATTTATTCTTTCATTTATCCATTCAGTACATTTTAACGGAGCTCCTATGTGCCGGCACTGGGCTAGCCACTAGGGATAGAGCAATGAACAAGGCAGATACAAATTGCTGCCCTTATAGAGTGCACATTTTAGTGGAGGAACAGACAATAAACAAAATGAATAAGTACACATATAAAGTCAGTTATATGGTGATACATGCTATGAGAAAAAAAAATTTGAGACAGGGTCTCACTTGTTGCCTAGGCTAAAATGCAGTGGTGCAATCATAGCTCACTGAAGCCTCGAACCCCTGGGCTCAAGCTATCATCCTGCCTCAACCTCCCAGTTAGCTAGGACTATAGGTACCTACCACCAAGCCTGGCTAATTTTTAAAAATTTTGTAGAGACTGGGTCTCATTATTTTGCCTAGGCTGCTCTCAAACTCCTAGTCTCAAAGTAAAAAAAAAAAAAAAAAAAAAAAAAATTTTTTTTTTTTTTTGAGATTGGGTCTCATTCTGTCACCCAGGCTGGAGCACATGGCTCACTCAAGTCTCAAACTCCTGGGCTCAAGCAATCTTCTTGTCTCAGCCTCTTGAGTAGCTGAAACTACAAGCACATGCCACCATGCCCAGCTAATTTTTGTATTCTTTGTAGAGATGAGATCTCACCATGTTACCCAAGCTGGTCTCAAACTCCTGACCTTAAGTGATCCTCCCATCTCAGTGTCCCAAAGTGCTGAGATTACAGGCATAAGCCACCGTGCCTGGACAAGAAAAAAATATTTTAATGGAAAATAAAGAGGAAATAACAAGGAAGGGAAATTATTTGTCCAGGAGTTCCCAATATATGATCTTCAAAAGTGGAGTTTTTTTTCCTCAACAAAAAGCTTCAAGGGATAGTATCTTTCTGTATTCTATGGCAAACCAGGTGTACAAAAATAATTTCTATTATAATAAAATAGCCTTAATATTCATTGGGTGCCTACTACATGAAAACATCTGTTCACAAGTATTATTTTACTTCATCTCCATTTCATAGATAAGGGAAACAAAAGTCAGTGATGTAAAGAAAGTCACCCAAAATGGCACAGTGGCAGTAGTTCTGAACCCAAATCTATTCAACAACAAAGCAAAATATTTTGCTTTGCTTTTTAACTGTATGCCAACCCAGTAGGGTAATGCCTCTTAAATCCACATTCAAGCAACTATAATCACTAGTACTTAATATGACCACTAAAGAGAAAATAAGTGAAAATAAGTTCTTTTCTTTTTTTTTTTTTGAGACAGAGTCTCGCCCTGTCACCCAGGCTGGAGTGCAGTGGCAAGATCTCGGCTCACTGAAAGCTCTGCCTCCTGGGTTCACGCCATTCTCCTGCTAAAAATACAAAAAATTAGCTGGGTGTGGCAGCATGTGCCTGTAGTCCCAGCTACTCAGGAGGCTGAGGCAGGAGAATCGCTTGAACCCGGGAGGCAGAGTTGCAGTGAGCCGAGATCACACCACTGCACTCCAGCCTGGGCGACAGAGCAAGACTCCGTCTCAAAAAAAAAAAAAAAGACTAGTGAGCCAAGGGAAGCCCAGTCAGGAGGATCACTTGAGGCCAGGAGCTCAAGACCAGCCTGGGCAACGTAGCAAGACCCTATCTCTACATAAATGTAAAAATTAGCTGGGTGTGGTGCTGTGCACCTGTAACCCTAGCTACATGGGAGGCTGAGGCAGGAGGATTATTTGAGCCCAGGCGGTCAAGGCTGCAGTAAGCTATGATCACACCACTGCACTCCAGCCTGAGTGACAGAGCGAGACCCTCTTAAAACAAATTTGGAATCATTGTGAGCCGTCTCTGGACCACTGCCCTCTGATGGCTGAGCTGAAACTTTCTCCAGACCTGTTGGGCTGTTGGAGCCCTGCAGCTTTAATTTGATTCAGAAAACCCACATCGGATAATATGACATTGCTTGCTGGCACGGGAGTGTACTGGGCCCTGTGCTAAGTTCTTCATGTGCACCATCTCATTTAATCCCATAATAAAGGCGTTTCTGTTTTCCTCCTCTTCTAGCTGAAGAAAACGAAACTCTGGGAAGTGAGGTCAGGCAGTGAGCCAGGGGTGGGAAGGGAATTGTACTCCAAGGGTATCTGATACTGATTGAAGGCTGTGCATAAAATAATCCCAAGTTATGATGTCTACCTGTGTCAACTATGTTTTCCAGCTGCGAGTCACAGAAGCCCAGTGCATAAAAGCCCAGAAGCGCTTATGTTTTTACTTTTTATACATATATATACATATATTTTATATATATATATATATATATATATATTTTTTTTTTTTTTGGAGACAGTCTCGCTCTGTCACCCAGGCTGGAGTACAGTGGTGCGATCTCGGCTCACTGCAACCTCCACCTCCTGGGTTCAAGTGATTCTCCTGCCTCAGAATCCTGAGTAGCTGGGATTACAGGAGCACGCCACGCCACCACACCCGGCTAATTTTTGTATTTTTAGTAGAGACGGGGTTTCATCATTTTGATCAGGCTGGTCTCGAACTCCTGACCTCGTGATCTGCCCGCCTCGGCCTCCCAAAGTACTGGGATTACAGGCGTGAGCCACCCCGCCTGGCCTTCCAAAAGCTTTTACAGCTGTGGCCGTGTTTGTGGACATTCAGCATGGAAAAGCAAGTCTGTTTCACCAGTGTTTCAAGCAAAGCACGGGATTGAGTCTTTTCAGCCCTGATGGTTGATTTGGCCATGTCACCATCCCTGAACCAATGACTGGTTGCCTAGGGAGAAGGAGTGCACTGATTGGCTCAACCTCAGTTCTAGGCTCAACCCCCTTGAGCCTGGAATTAATGGGATTCCCCCCAACATTTGGCTGAGATTCTGTCCCTCAAGATAGAATTACTATGTTTTTGACTTAAGAAGGGAATAGCTAATGGTGGAGAGAAAAATTTCCATTGCACTTTTTATGTGGTTGAAAGTATGAGGGTCGAGCGCAGTGGCTCGCGCCTGTAATCCCAGCACTTTGGGAGGATGAGGCGGGTGGATCACGAGGTCAGGAGATCGAGACCATCCTGGCTAACAAGGTGAAACCCCGTCTCTACTAAAACTACAAAAAATTAGCCGGGCATGGTGGCGGGCGCCTGTAGTCCCAGCTACTCGGGAGGCTGAGGCAGGAGAATGGCGTGAACCTGGGAGGCGGAGCTTGCAGTGAGCCCAGATCGCGCCACTGCACTGCAGCCTGAGCGACAGAGCGAGACTCCGTCTCAAAAAAAAGGAAAAAAGAAAAAAAGAAAGTATGAGAACTCCCTGGAAAGAATTCATGCTAAAGGTGCTTGTTCAGCTCAAATACAATGGGTCAGAAATGAGGGTGCCCAGTAATCCTAGTATGCTGGGAGGCTAAGGTGGAAGGATTGCTTAAGGCCGGGAGTTTGAGACCAGACTGGGCAAAATAGTGAGACTCTGTCTCTACAAAAATTTTAAAAATTAGCCACGCATGGTGGCTCACCCGTGGTTCCAGCTACTCAGAAGGCTGAGGTGGGAGGATTGCTTGAGACTAGGAGGTCAAGGCTGCAGTGAGCTATGAGTGCACCACTGCGGTACAGCCTGGGCAACAGAGCGAGACCCTATCTCAAAAAAAAAAAAAAAAAAGGGAAAGGAAAGGAAGAGAAGGGGAAGGGGGAGGGGGAGGGGGAAGGAGGGAGGGAGGAAAGAAGGAAAGAAGGGCTTTCATATTAGAAGGGCACACTCAGAACTGGCTCTTCCCTTTAGCCATTCCCCTTCTTTTTGCCTTGGTCATGGATGTGATGACTGGAGCTGACGCAGTCATTCTGTGGCCAGGAATATCACAGAGACATGAGAACTGATAGCATTAAAATGCTGACACCAGCTAGATAGGAGAGATGAGTTCTGTTGTTCCGCAGCACTAGTGAGTGACTATGGTTCACCGTAGCTTACTGTATATTTTCAGAAAGCTGGGAGGATTTTGAATGTTCACAACACTGAGGCATGATAGTTTGAGGTGATGAATATGCTAATTACGCTAATTTGATCATTGCACATTGTATACACATATTGAAATATCACTGTCTTCTATAAATATGTACAATTATTACATGTCAACTAAAAATAAAAGGAAAAACTGCTGAAGCAATGACAGAAACTACCTACGTCTGAGTATCTTTTGATATCTTTCTGTCTAATCCTCTTCTGAATCGTTGTGTCTCTTGTGTCTTTCTTCACTTCAGTACAAAGATTGGTGAGAAAAACAAATTTTTACTGTTTAGGTCTTTGTTAAGTAAAAATGTAGGCCAGGCACAGTGGCTCACACCTGTAATCCCAGCACTTTGGGAGGTCAAGGTGGGCAGACCATTTGAGGCCAGGAGTTCGAGACCAGCCTGGCCAACATGGTGAAACTCTGTCTCTACTAAAAATACAAAACTTTGCTAGGCATGGTGGCATGCACCTGTAGTCCCAGCTACTTGGGAAGCTGAGGTGGAATGATCACTTGAGCCCAGGAGGTGAAGTTTGCAGTGAGCCAAGATTGTACCACTGTACTCCAGCCTGGGCGACAGAGTGAGACCCTGTCTCAAAAACAAGTAAAAATATGGTCCGTAAACCTTCAACATCAGCATTACCTGGGAGCTTATTAGAAATGCAGACTGGGGCCAGGCATGGTGGCTCATGCCTGTAATCCCAGCACTTTGGGAGGCGAAGGCGGGCAGATCACAAGGTCAAGAGATCGAGACCATCCTGACCAACATGGTGAAACCCTGTCTCTAAATACAAAACCTGTCTCTAAATACAAAAATTAGCTGGGTGTGGTGGCAGGCACCCGTAATCCCAGCTATTCGGGAGACTGAAGCAGGAGAATCGCTTGAACCCGGGAGGCAGAGGTTGCAGTGAGCTGAGATCGCACCACTGCACTCCAGCCTGGTGACAGAATGAGGCTCTGTTTCAAAAAAAATGCAGGCCAGGCACTGTAGCTCATGCCTATAATCCCAGCACTTTGAAGGGCCGAGGCAGGAGGACCACTTGAGCCCAGAAGTTTGAGACCAGCCTGGGCAACATAGCGAGACCCCAACTCTACAAAAAAAATTAAAAAGAAAACAAAAAATGCAGAATCTCAGGCCTGCCCCAGATTCCAAATCAGAATCTACAAGATCCTCAATGGATTCACAAGCACATTCATGTGGAAGAATCGGTGGTTTGGGTATCATAAAAGTATGGTTGAATGCAATCCAAGCAATATACATAGGCTGCCTGAACCCCCCAAGATTGGATTAAATGCCATTTGAGGCACCATCAGTAGTGGGAAATGATCATAGGCAGTTGGAGTGAGAGACAAGGAACACGGCACGGGAAGACCGGTGTGTGGTGCACTTGGAGATATATTAAACACCCGTACATTCTTTACTGTGTTCCAGGCACCATTACAAGCACTGTGCAAATATTAGCACATTTAGTCTCCTTGGCAGCCTTAGGAATCATTTCACAGGTGCGTAAACTGAGGCATGGATAGAGTAAGTCACAGAGCTGGTAAATGCCAGAGCCAAGATTGAAACTCATGTGATCTATTTCCAGAGCCTGTGCTCCCTTCCCTGAGGTTTCCCCAGGGTCTTTGGGGAGGTTTTTATGTTTGTTTGTTTGTTTGGCAGAGTCTTGTTCTGTCGCCAGGCTGGAGTGCAGTGGCATGATCTCAGCTCACTGCAACCTCTGCCTCCTGGGTTCAAGCGATTCTCCTGCCTCAGCCTCCCAAGTAGCTGGGATTATGGGCATGCGCCATCACACTTGGCTACTTTTGTATTTTTAGTAGAGACGGGGTTTCATTATGTTGGCCAGGCTGGTCTCGAACTCCCGACCTCAGGTGATCTGCCCACCTTGGCCTCCCAAATTGCTGGGATTACAGGGGTGTGCCACCACTGCTGGCCCTTTGGGGAGAATTTTAAGGGAGCTGAAGAACCTACAGAGCAGGTATTGAATGGATAAGTGTTTCATGTTTCTGTTTTTTACCCACCTAGTCAGTGTGATTTGGGAAGCATGGTTTAAACATTCATTATCTCATTTAATCTTCAAAACTTCGTTCCATCAAATCATATCTGTTGAGCACCAGTGTGTATGTGCCATGAACTGGGGATACACCGATGAACTAAGTCCTATTCGTGCCTCCACAGACTTAGTGAGGAGAGAGACAGGCAAAGATTTCTCACGTGGTGTGAAAGTGGGCAGCACTACGGAGCACAGAAGAGAGACGATCAACCCAGGAGGACTTCCAGGAGGAAGAAAAGAGCCAGATGAGACCAAAAGGATGACTAGGAGATATTCAGGCAAAGCTGGGTTGAGTAAAATGTGCTCTTAGACCAGGCACGATGTCTCACACCTGTTATCCCAGCAGTTTGGGAGGCCAAGGCGGGAGAATTGCTTGAGGCCAGGAGTGCCAGACAAGCCTGGGCAACATAGCAAGATCCCGTTTCTACAAAACATTTTAAAAATGAGCTGGGCATGGTGGTGTGCACCTGTCATCTCAGATACTTGGGAGGCTGAGGTGGGAGAATTGCCTAAGGTAAGGATTCCAAGGCTGCAGTGAGCTATGATTGCGCCACTGCACTCCGGCCCGGGCAACAGAATGGAACCCTGTCTCTACCAAAAAAAAAAAAAAAAAAAAAAAAAAAAGCTTCTGAGAAAATAACAAATACAAAAGCCCAGAGATGGACAAGAAAGCACTGAGCTGAAGGGCCACAGATACCATTTCTTTAACAGTCAACCCTGAGACTTGAGGGGTAAGAATTATTAATTTCCATTTTACAGATATGGACACCGAAGTGCTAAGAGGCTTGGCAATGTGCCAAGTGCTAGTGTTACACAGCAAATAAGTAGCAGAGACAGGCTTTAAATCTAGCTCTGATGCCAAAGGCTATGTTCCTTCCACCATGCTTGATCCTGCCCCTTCCAGAATTAGGGACCCTTTAGGTTCTGGGTGCCCAAAGTTTTTGACCCACAGTAACTCTAGTATCTGGTAATAGCTGGGATCAAAAGGTGCCCCAGAGGCTGGTCAAGGTGGCTCACACCTGTAATCTTAGCACTTTGGGAAACTGAGACTGGAGGATCACTCAAAGGCCAGGAGGAGTTCAAGACCAGCCTGGGCAACATAGTGAGACCCTGTGTGTGAATTTTTTTTTTTTTTTTTTTTTTTGAGACAGAGTCTCACTCTGTTGCCCAGGCTGGAGTGCAGTGGTGCGATCTTGGCTCACTGCAATCTCTGCTTCCCAAGTTCAAGCAATTCTCCTGCCTCAGCTTCCCAAGTAGCTGGGACTACACACGCATGCCACCATGCCCGGCTAATTTTTGTATTTTTAGTAGAGACAGGTTTCACCATGTTGGCCAGGCTGGTCTTGAACTCCTAACCTCAGATGAGCCTCCCCCCCTTGACCTCTCAAAGTTTTGGGATTATAGGCATGAGCCACCGTGCCCAGCCTATGTCTGAATATTAAATAAATAAGTAAATGGTGCTCCAGGGGGTTCCCTCACACTCTTCTCTTTCTCTTGCTGCACCCCTGAACCCTAATGACCTATGGATCTTTGGGGTAGAGGTGCCATATTGGCTGTGCTCAGTAACTAGGCTCAAAGTGCTGACAGCTGTGCCTGTCTGGCTGTCTTAGCCAGTGAGATGCTATCCTTAGGCAATAGCCTACCTATGTGTTTCAGCCAATCCCTGACCCCACACCTCTAGACATTCTCCACTAGCCAACATGTTGAACATCTTTTCTCTTGCTTTTTTATAGCAAACCACTGGTTCCCTGCCACCCCATGTTCCGCCATGGTTACCACATGGGCTGATGCCTTCACAGACAGGTTTCTCTTGCTCTTTGGATTTGTCTGTCACTGACCCAATGCAATGAGGCTGCCAAATGTGCTCTGGTCATCCCAGGCTGAATTAATGAAAGTATAAGGCCCAGAACCAGGGAGGTGGACTTGGGTCAGCCCTCGCCCGGGAAGAACATTCAGTTCTGGGAGGAAGGGTGCCAAAAAGCAGTTAAGTTCAGAGGCAATTATCCAGAGAGCACGAGGCTCAAAGCCAAAATGTATGAGTAACATTGAAAGAATTGGGGTTGTGTGGACTGAAGCAGAGATGACTCAGGCGGAGACTATTCCCAAATGAGGCTGCAGGGGACTGCAGCGGGAGCTTCAGGACCTGGGGCTCACTGCCACTCAGAATTCACTCCTCTGCTGGCATCTGGCTCTTCAATGCTCCCAAGCCTCTCTGAGTCTGAGTTCCCTCTCCCACCCACCTTACTAACTTTTTTTTCTTTTTTTTTTTTTTGAGACGGAGTCTCGCTCTTTCGCCCAGGCTGGAGTGCAATGGCCATGATCTCAGCTCACTGCAACCTCCATCTTCTGGGTTCAAGCAATTCTCCTGCCTCAGCCTCCCGAGTAGCTGGGACTACAGGCGCATGCCACCATGCCCAGCTAATTTTTGTATTTTTAATAGAGACGGGGTTTCACCATGTTGGTCAGGCTAGTCTGGAACTCCTGACCTCAGGCGATCTGCCCGTCTCAGCCTCCCAAACTGCTCGGATTACAGGCGTGAGCCACAGTGCCCAGCCACTTACTAACTTTTCTAACCTCCTGGCTTCCGAAAGCCATGGCCCTGCTATCCCTTCTGTCATTTTCACAAATGATTCTGCCTCTTTCCTCAGGAAATTGAGGCCAATAAGAAAAACATTCTCTGCACCATCAACTAATTGGTATCTGAACCCATCCTTTCCTCCTTCCTTCTGGTCTTATGGAATAGAGACTGGACTCCTTCCAAGGTTAATTCTTCCACATGGACTTTGGAGTCCATCCATCAACTTTGTTCCTATTTCTTCCACATCTCACACTCCTATAAAGAAGCCCAAGTCTTTCCTATACTAAAAAAAAAAAAAAAAAAAAAAGCCTCTCAATAACCCCACTGATTGACTCCTCTTCTATATGCAGGGACCATGTGTCTCCTCTTTCACATTTCACATGTAAACTCTATTTTCTTTTTTTTTTTTTTTTTGAGGCAGGATCCACATTTCACACGTAAACTCTTTTTTCTTTTCTTTTCTTTATTATTATTATTATTTTTTTTTTTTTTTGAGGCAAGGTCTCGCTCTGTCACCCAGGCTGGAGTGCAATGGCAAAATCTCTCCTCACTGCAGCCTCTGCCTCTGGAGCTCAAGGCTCAAGTGATCTTCCCAGCTCAGCCTCCCTCGTAGCTGGGACTTCGGGTGCGTGCCACCATGCCTAGCTAATTTTTGTATTTTTTTGTAGAGATGAGATCTTGCCATGTTGCCTAGGCTTGTCTTGAACTCCTGGGCTAAAACAAGCCACCTACCTCAGCCTCCCAAAGTGCTAGGATTATAGGCGTAAGCCACCACGCCTGGCTCTATCAAATCTTCAAACCTTATCATAGTATACCACTGCTATTTAAGCTATTGCAGATTAGATTGGACCATATGAAATTGTCATTTTTTTCAGTAACAGCTTTTTTGAGAAATAATTCACATACTCTACAATTCACACACTTAAAATATACAATTTGGCTGGGCACGGTGGCACCTCTTGAAACCAGGGGTTCGAGGTGGCAGTGAGCTATGATCATCCCACCGCACTTTAGCCTGGGTGACAGAGCGAGATGCTAACTCTAAAAAAATAAAGCATACAGCCAGGCGCAGTGGCTCATGCCTGTAATCCCAGCACTTTGGGAGGCTGAGGTCAGGAGAGCATGAGGTCAGGAGGTCAGGAGATCGAGACCATCCTGGTTAACATGGTGAAACCCCGTCCCTACTAAAAATACAAAAAATTAGCTGAGCGTGGTGGCGGGCACCTGTAGTCCCAGCTACTTGGGAGGCTGAGGCAGGAGAATGGCGTGAACCCAGGAGGTGGAGCTTGCAGTGAGCCAAGATCGCGCCACTGCACTCCAGCCTGGGCGACAGCGCGAGATTCTGTGTCAAAAATAAAATAAAATAAAATAAAGCATACAATTCATTGGTGTTTAATACATTCACAGAGTTGAGCAACCATCACCACAATCAATTTTAGAATATTTTATTCACCCCCTAAAAAACCCACATTCTTTAACTATCACCCCCACCTCCTGATCACTCACTCCCGGCCCCCAGCAACCACTAATCTACTTCCTCTCTCTATGGATTTACCTATTCTAGACATTTCATATAAATGGAATGACATCATATGTTGTTCTTTGTGTCTGGTTTATTTCACTTACCATAATGTTTTCAAGGGCCAACCATGTCATAGCATGTATCAGTACTCAACTCCTTTTTATGCCAAATATTAGTCCATTGAATGGATGTGCTAAATTTTGTTAGCTAGATGTGGTAGTGCACATCTGTAGTCTGTTACTCAGGAGGCTGAGGTAAGAGGATCACTTGAGCCCAGGAGATTGAGGCCAGCCTAGGCAACATAGTAAGATCCCATCTCAAAAAATAAATTAATATATAAAAACAAACATCATCTCTAGAGAGGCAATTCCAGTGAAAAAATAAATTTTATTTATACCTTCATTCATTGATGGACATTTGAGTTACTTCTACTTTTTCACTATTATGAATAAAACTGTTATAAACATTTATATGCAAGTTTTTGTGTGTATATATGCTTTCATTTCTCTTGAGTATATACCTAGAATTAGAGTTGGTGGGTAATATGGTAAACTCTATGTTTAAAATTTTTTTTTGGCCGGGCGTGGTGGCTCATGCCTGTAATCCCAGCACTTTGGGAGGCCAAGGTGGACAGATCACCTGAGGTCAGGAGTTCAAGACCAGCCTGGGCAACATGGCAAAACCCCACCTCTACAAAAGATAGAAAGATCAACTGGGCATGGTGATGCATACTTGTAGTCCCAGCTACTTGGGAGGCTGAGGCAGGAGGATCACTTGAGCCCAGGAGGTCAAATCTGCAGTGAAATGTGTTCACACCACTGCACCCAGCCTGGGTGACGGAATGAGACCTTGTATCCAAAAAAAAAAAAAAAAAATTTTTTTGGAGACAGAGTCTCCTTCTGTTGCCCAGGCTAGAGTGCAGTGGCACGATCTCAGCTCACTGCAACCTTCGCCTCCTGGGTTCAAGCAATTCTCCTGACTCAGTCTCCAAGTAGCTGGGATTACAGGTGTGCACCACTGCACCTGGCTAATTTTTGTATTTGGTAGAGACTGGTGGGGGGCGGTGTGTATTCATATTTTTTAACATAAATTGTGACATGATTCTGTGGAACAAATGCAGTGATATAAAATGCTTTTGAAAATTATAACATTAAGGCCAGGCATGGTGGCTCATGCCTGTAATCCAGCACTTTGGGAGGCCAAGGCGGGCAGATCACCTGATGTCAGCCTGGCCAACATGGTGAAACCCCATCTCTACTAAAAATACAAAAAGTAGCTGGGTGTGGTGGCACACACCTGTAATCCCAGCTACTCAGGAGGCTGAGGCAGGAGAATCACTTGAATCTGGGAGGTGGAGGTTACAGTGAGCCAAGGTCACACCACAGCACTCCAGCCTGGGTGACAGAACAAGACTCCATCTCAAAAAAAAAAAAAAAAAAAGAAAGAAAGAAATTATGACATTAAGTGAGTATAAGGGGGTATATTATTTATTATTATTTATGTACTCACTTTTGTAGCAAATCCCCCAGCTGTGCACTTTTCTGGGTGCATACAATACTTTCACAAGTAAATAAATATCTTTATTTAAAACAATAATAACAGAAAATCTGAGCACACTAGGGCATGATGGTTCACACCTGTCCCAGCACTTTGGGAGGCTGAGGCAAGAGGATCACTTGAGGCCAGCAGTTTAAGACCAGCATGGGCAACATAACGAGACCCTGTCTCTACAAAAAAATTTAAAATGAACTTAAATTTTTTTAATTTTTAAAAAGCTCAGCACAAGTGGAGTCATTCCAGAAAGGTGATGCTAATGATCAGTACCTATATAGTATTTACTATGAACCAATCACTGTTTAAAACACCTTATTTATATTTATTCACTTAAATCCAGCAACAACCCTTTGAGCTAGATGCTATTATTAATTTTGTTTTACAGAGGAGGCAACCAAGGCACAGAGAGGCAAGAAACTTGCCCAGATCACACAGTTAATGCATGGCACATCTAGAATTTCTAGAGTCTAGAACCAGCCAGGATGGCCTCTCAAACTCTATCTTATACAGACTATCTATTGATATTAGATGATTTTTTTTTTTTTTGAGACAGAATCTCACTGTGTCACCCAGGCTGGAGTGCAGTGGCACGATCTCAGCTCACTGCAGCCTCCAACTCCCAGGTTCCAGTGATTCTCCTGCCTCAGCCTCCCAAGTAGCTGGGATTACAGGCACATACCACCATGCCCAACTAATTTTTGTATTTTTAGTAGAGATGGGGTTTCACCATGTTGGCCAGGCTGGTCTCGAACTCCTGACCTCTGGTGATCCGCCTGCCTTGGCCTCCTAAAGTGCTGGGATTACTGGCATGAGTCACCGCACCCAGCCTTAGGTGAATTCTTAATACTGGTTAAATGAGAATAACTACATGACCTTTCTTAGAGACTGCAAGAATATTTAACAAAATTCAATATCCAGTATTGATATGATAAAAACATATTTAAGTTTAAAAATAGCATCTTGTTTAATGTTGCACACTAGAAGCATTTTCCATTAAAGTCAGGAACAGGGTAAGAGAAATAATATTTCCATTTATTTAATATTATTCTAGGTATATAAAGATAAAAAATACAAATTTTAAGAATTACAAAGTGGAGACAACATAATGACTATTTGCAGGTAATATGATTGCATATCTAGCCAATCCAAGAGTACTCCTGGAAAGTCTCTCATAAACAATGAGTTAAGTCAGTAACATAGTTGGTTACACAATCAACAGCACTTCTATGTTTCAGGGAAAAAGCTAGGAAACAAAATGGAAGAAAATCTTGTACTTAAAATAGCACCAACACTCACACTTACAACATCAGCAACAACAAAAATGTAGGAAAATGAAAGAAGAAATAAATGAAAATACACACTTTGTTCATCTATTAGAAGATTTCATGATGTAAAGATGCATATTCTCCCTAAATTAAACTTAACCTTTAATTTTATATCAATAAAAATACATTATGAGGTTTTTTTGGAAGTAGACTCATTGAGTCTAAAGTTCAAATGGAAAAATAAACAAGTGAGGCTAGCCAGGAAAATTTTGAAAAAGGAAAGTAATAAAAAAGAATTAACCCTCCTAGGTATTGAAGCACATTATAAAGCTACATTTATATTTTTAAAAGTTTAGTACTTGGCCGGGAGCGGTGGCTCACGCCTATAATCCCAGCACTTTGGGAGGCCAAGGTGGGTGGATCACGAGGTCAGGAGATCGAGACCACCCTGGCTAACACGGTGAAACCCCGTCTCTACTAAAAATACAAAAAATAAAATTAGCCGAGCGTAGTGGCGGGCGCCTGAAGCAGGAGAATGGCGTGAACCCAGGAGACGGAGCTTGCAGTGAGCCGAGATCGCGCCACTGCACTCCAGCCTGGGTGACAGAGCGAAACTCCGTCTCAAAAAAAAAAAAAAAGTTTCGTACTTGTGCATGAAAAGAAAAGCAGATTAATGAAGCAGATTAGAATCTAGAAATAGACCCAAATACATTTGAGAAGCTACTAAATGGTAAAACCATATTTGAAATCAGAGAGAAAAAATAAAATTAGGCAGTGCAGTAATTGCTGTTAGAGTAATTGGCTAGCCATTTTACAGCATTAAGTTAAAGCTGGATGCCTGTCTGATTCCTTACACCAAATAAATTCCAGACAGACAAACAATGTATTTATTTATTTATCTATTTATTTATTTTTATTTATTTATTTATTTATTTATTTTGAGACAGGGTTACTCTGTCACCCAGGCTGGAGTGCAGTAGCACGATCTCAACTCATTGCAGTCTCTGTCTCCAGGGTGCAAGAGATCCTCCTTCCTCACCCTCCTGAATAGCTAGGACCACAGGTGCATGCCACCACACTTGGCTAATTTTTGTATTGTTAGTAGAGACAAGGTTTCAACATATTGGCCAGGCTGGTCTCGAACTCCTGACCTCAAGTGATCCACCTGCTTTGGCCTACCAAAGTGCTAGGATTACAGGCATGTGCCACTGCATCCAGCCAGATAAACAATTTAAATGTAAATAAATAAAACAGGATGAAAGGGGAACATGGGCACACACACACACACACACACACACACACACACACACACATCTTAAATAAGAGAAAATCTTTCTAAGCCAGACACAAAACTCAGATGCTAAAAAGAAAAAATCGGCTACATAAAATTCAAAATAGCTACACAGTATAAAAATACCATAGGCTAAATTAAAAGGTAGGTAACAAGCTAGGAGAAATGTTTTTACAATTCATGCAACAGACGAAGAATAAATGTCCTTAATAAACAAAGAGCTCTTATAATTAAAAAGAAAAAATATGAATAGTTTTTAAATTGGGCAAAGAATGATGTAGCTCACAAAAAAAGAAATATAAATTGCTCATAAATACATAAAAACGCACAAAAAATTTCTCAACCTTACTAGCGACTAAAGACATACAAATTAAAGTGAGATGAATTGGCAAAGATGGTGTTAAATAATGGCCACAATGGGCCAGTGCGTTGGTTCGCTCCTGTAATCCCAGCACTCTGGGAGGCCAAGGCAGGTAGACGGCTTGAGGCCAGGAGTTCAAGACCAGCCTGGCCAACATGTCAAAACCCTGTCTCTACAAAAAATACAAACATTAGCCCAGTGTGGTGACGTGTGCCTGTAATCTCAACTCCTCAGAAGGCTGAGGTGGGAGGACTGCTTGAGTCTGGGAGGTGGCGATTGTAGTGAACTGAGATCGTGCCACTGCACTGCAGCCTGGGTGACAGAGTGAGACTCTGCCAAAAAAAAAAAAAACACACACACAATGAGTGAGAGCAGAGCAAGCAGGTGCTTTCATAAATTGCTGGTGAGGATGAAAACTGACACGCTCTTTGTTTTTGTTTGTTTGGTTTTGGGGGGTTTTGGTTACTATAACTTTTTTCAATAGTTTTTGGGGTACAGGTGGTTTTTGGTTACATGGATGAGTTCTTTTTTTTTTTTTGAGACAGAGTCTCACTCTGTCACCCAGGCTGGGGTGCAGTGGTGCGATGTCAGCTCACTGCAAGCTCCGCCTCCCAGGTTCACACCATTCTCAGGCCTCTGCCTCCCGAATAGCTAGGGTCTACAGGCGCCTGCCACCGTGCCCGGCTAAATTTTTTGTATTTTTAGTAGAGACAGGGTTTCACCGTGTTAGCCAGGATGGTCTCGATCTCCTGACCTCATGATCCTCCAGCCTCGGCCTCCCAAAGTGCTGGGATTATAAGCGTGAGCCACCACGCCGAGCCATGGATGAGTTCTTTAGTGGTGAATTCTGAGACTTTGGTGCACCCGTCACCCTAGCAGTTTACAGTGTACACTGTCTCCAATATGTAGTCTTTTATCTCTCACCCACCTTCCAACCTCCCCCTTCGAGTCCCCACAGTCCATTATATGGCTCTGTATGTTTTTGCATCCTCATAGCTTAGCTCCCATTTATAATTGAGAACATAAAGTATTTGGTTTTCCATTTCTGACTTACTTCACTTAGAATAATGGCCTTCAGTTCCAACCAAGTTGCTGCAAAAGACATTATTTTTTTTCTCTTCACAGCTCAGTAATATTTCATGATACACATATGCCATATTTTCTTTATCCGCTCATTGGTCAACGGGCATTTAGGTTGGTTCCATATCCTTGCAATTGTGAATTGTGCTGCCATAAACATAAGTGTGCATGTGTCGGCCAAGCACAGTGGCTCACGCCTGTAATCCCAGCACTTTGGGAGGCTGAGGCAGGCGGATCGCCTGAGGTCGAGAGTTCGAGACCAGCCTGACCAACATGGAGAAACCCCGTCTCTACTAAAAATACAACAATTAGCCGGGCATGATGGTGCATGCCTGTAATCCCAGCTACTCGGCAGGCTGAGGCAGGAGAATCCTTGAACCCAGGAGGTGGAGGTTGCGGTGAACCGAGATCACACCATTGCACTCCAGCCTGGGCAACAAGAGTGAAAATCTGTCTCAAAAAAAAAAAAAATGTGTGGGTGTGTCTTTTTCATATAATGACTTATTTTCCTTTGGGTAGATGCCCAGTATTGAGATTGCTGGATTAAATGGGTGATCTACTTTTAGTTCTAAATTTAAGGAATCTCCATACTGTTTTCCATTGTGGTTTTACTAATTTACATTCCCACCAGCAGTGACGCATTCTTCTTGAAAGACAAATTAACATTTTTAATCACATTTTAAAATGTTCATTGAGTTTCAAGTCAAGGCTAAGTGAGGAAAAATAAATAAAATGTTTATATTGGCCAGGCCTGGTGGCTCACACTGTAATCTTAGCACTTTGGGAGGCTGAGGTAGGTGGATCACTTAGAGGCCAGGAGTTCCAGTCCAGCCTGGGCAACATAGAAAGACCCCATCTCTACCAAAAATACAAAAATTAGCTGGGCATGGTGGCACAAGCCTGTAGTCCCTGCTATGTGGGAGGCTGAGGCAGGAGGATGACTTGAGCCCAGGAGGTTGAGACTGCAGTGAGCTATGATTACACTATTGCACACCAGCCTGGGCAACAGAACAAGACCCTGTCTCAAAAAAAAAAAAAAGTTTATATTCTTTGACCCGGCTATTCCACTTCTATGAATCTCTGTCACAGGTGTCTTAAATACATGAACAAAGGTGTAGTTTTTTAAAAAAATTTGTAAATATGCTGGGTGCAGTGGTTCACACCTCTAATCCCAGCACTTTGAGAGCCCGAGGCAGGCAGATCACCTGAGGTCGGGCGTTCAAGACCAGCCTGACCAAGATGGAAAAACCGTCTCTACTAAAAATACAAAATTAGACGGGTGCAGTGGCACATGCCTGTAATCCCAGCTACTTGGGAGGCTGACTCAGGAGAATCCCTTGAACCCAGGAGGTGGAGGTTGCAGTGAGCCAAGATCGCGGCATTGCACTCCAGCCTGGGCAACAAGAGCGAAACTTCATTTCAAAAAAAAAAAAAAAAAAAAATTGTAAACACAAACTAACATAAAAGTTCAAAGCACAAAAAAAATAACTTTTTTCCTCAACAAAATAAGAGTTCATTGCTGGCCAGGCATGGCACGGTGGCTCATACCTGTAGTCCCAGCACTTTGAGAGGCTGAGGCAGGAGGATCACTGGAGCCCAGGAGTTCAAGACCAGCCTGGGCAACATAGAAAGGTGCCATCCCTACAAAAAACAGAAAAATTGGCTAGATGTGGTGGTGCACGCCTGTAGTCCTGCAGTGTAGTTTGTGTGAGAATTCTTCATCTTTGACAGGAACAGCACAGGGCTAATGCTGTGCTCTTCTTATTGCATCCTACTGAGCGGTGCTAGATTTCATTTGTTCCAATCCTGATGACATTCACTTTGATCACTCAATTAGGGTGGTATCTGTTTTTCCTTTTTAATTTAGAAGCATTTTGTGGGAGGTGTTTTGCAATTACTTAAATATTATTTTTGTTTCTCATCAAACTTTTTTTTTTTTTTTTTGAGATGAGGTCTCACTCTGTCATCCAGGCTGGTGCGATCGTGGCTCACTGCAACCTCCGCCTCCCAGGTTCAAGCGATTCTCCCTGCTTCAGTCTCCTTCGTAGCTGGGATTACAGGCGCCCACCACCATGCTCAACTAATTTTTTTTTTTTTTTAGATGGAATCTCGCTCTGCCGCCCAGGCTGGAGTGCAGTGGTGCGATCTCAGCTCACTGCAACCTCCACCTCCCGGGTTCAAGGGATTCTCCTGCCTTAGCCTCCCAAGTAGCTGGGACTACATGCATGTGCCACCACACCGGGCAAATTTTTTGTATTTTTAGTAAAGACTGGGTTTCACCATGTTAGCCAGGATGGTCTCAATCTCCTGACCTCGTGATCCACCTGCCTCAGCCTCCTAAACTGCTGGGATTACAGGCGCGCATTGCACCCAGCCACATTTTTGTGTTTTTAGTAGAGATAGGGTTTCACCAGGTTGGCTAGGCTGGTCTCGAACTCCTGACTTCAAATGATCATCCCGCCTCGGCCTCCCAAATTGCTGGGATTACAGGCATGAGCCACCGCACCTGGCCCTCATCAGACTTTTTTTGAAGCAGCTTTATTGAGTCACATATTTAAAGTGTATAATTTAAAAGTGTATAATTTAATAAATTTTGACATATATAGAGAGAGCTATGAAACGATCGTCACAATAAAGAAAACAAACATATCCATCATCCCCAAAAGTATTTTCCTCCCTTTTTGTAATCTTTTCCTCTCATCCTTCCCCTGCAATCTCCCATCCCCAGGCACCACTGACATTCTTTCTATGACTATAGAATAATTTGCATTTTCTAGACTTTTGTATAAATTAAATCATGCAATCTGTCCTTTTGGGGGAGTCTGGGTTCCTTCTCTCAGTATTACTATTTTGAAAGTCATCCATGTTATGTATTTAAATAGTTAGTTCCTTTTTATTGCTGAGCAGTATTCCACTATATGGACCTTTGATTTTATGTGACTTAGCTGACTTTAAACTTACATTCTGGCTATTGTTGTCTATTTGTCCCATTCTTCATTTCTGTTTTCCTTTTTTTTGTTTTTGCATACTTTTTATTTCATTTTATTTTATCATTTTTAAAAATAGAGATGGGATCACACTATGTTGCCCGGGCTGGTCTCAAACTCCTGGGCTAAAGCGATCCTCCTGCCTCAGCCTCCCAAATTGCTGGGATTACAGGGATGAGCTGCTATGCCTGGCTTCTTTCTTAACATTTTTAGTTCAGTAATTTTTATGATTCAATTTTATTCCTTTGAAGAGTGCCAAGACCATTCAATGGGGGGAAAAAATCTTTCAACAAATGGTCCTGCGAAAACTAAATATCCATATGCAGGAGAATGAAGTTGGATCCTTACCTAATATCATTTTATTCCTTTGTTAGTTTATTAACTGTAACTTTTTTTGTTATTAAGAGAGACTGGGTGTTCCTCTGTCTCCAAGGCTGGAGTGCAGTAGCATGATCATAGCCCACTGCAACCTCAAGCGATCCTGGGCTCAAGCGATCCTCCTGCCTTGGCCTCCCAAAGGGCTGAGATTACAGGCATGAGCCACCGCACCCAGCTGCTGTAACACATATTGTGTTATTTTGCTGGTTGGGGTGGGGCTTATATATACATTCTTAGCTTATCATAGTCTACCCTTAAACAATAGCATACCCCTTGGTAAATAGATCATATGACAAGATTCCTATTTCTCTCGTTCTAGTTTTTGTGCTGTTATTGTCTTACATTTTAATTCTGTATATGTTGTAAACTCCTCAGTACATTTGTATTATTTTTGTTTAAAACAGTCAATTCTCTTTCATGACATTTAGATAATGAGAAAAATGTTTCATATTTACCTGTGTAGATAACATTCTTTCATGTAGACCTAGATTTCCATCTCATATCATTTTCCTTCTCTCTGAAGAAGTTCATTTTACCCTTTTTGTTGGTAATACAATCTGCTGGTGACCATCCCTTCAGATTCTCTATGCTTGAAGAATCTTTATTTCTGTTCTGTTTTATTTTGTTTCGAGACAAGGTCTCACTCTGTCACCCAGGCTAGAGTGCAGTGGCACAAACACGGCTAACTGCAGCCTCAATCTCCTGGGCTCAAGGGCTCCTCCCAGCTCAGCCTCTTGAGAAGCTGGGGCCATAGTTATGTGCCACCGTGTGTGTGTGTGTGTAGAGGTGAGGGTCTCGCTATGTTGCCCAGGTTGGTCTTGAACTCCTGGGTTCAAGCAGTCCTCCCATTTCAGCCTCCCAAAGAGTTGGGATTACAGGTGTATGCCACTGTGCCAGCCCAAGAGTCTACATTTCATTTTCAATTTTGAAAGTACTTTTGCAGTTAATAAAAAATCTCAGCTGGGTGCAGTGGCTCTTGCCTGTAGTCCCAGCACTTTGGGAGGCCAAGGTGGCCAGATCACTTGAGGCCAGGAGTTCAAGACCAGCCTGGGTAACATGGCAAAACTCCGTCTCTACTAAAAATACAAAAATCAGCTGAGCATGGTGGCAGGCACCTGTAGTCCCAGCTACTTGGACGGCTGAAGCACAAGAATCGCCTGAACCTGGGAGGCAGAGGTTGCAGTAAGCAGAGATCATACCAGTGCACTCCAGCCTGGGTGACAGAGTGAGACTCTGTCTAAAAAAAAAAAAAAAAAATTATATATATATATGTTACCTTTTTTTTTCTTTTAATGCTTGAAATATGTTGCTCTATTGTTTACTCACTTGCAGTGTTTCTAATGGGAAGTCTGCTGTCATTGCTGTCATCCTTACCTTTACTCTTTGGTCTATAACATGCCTTGTCTCTGGCTACTTTTAAGATTTTCTCTTAATCATTGTTTTTATTTTAGCTTAGTTTAGTTTTTTTTTTTTTTTTTTTTGAGACTGAGTCTCTCTCTGTGACCCATGTTGGAGTGCAGTGGCATGACCTCGGCTTACTGCAACCTCTGCTTCCCAGGTTCAAGTGATTCTCCTGCCTCAGCCTCCTGAGTAGCTGGGGCTACAGGTGTGTGTTACAACTCTGGCTAATTTTTGTATTTTCAGTAGAGATGGGGTTTCACCATGTTGGCCAGGCTGGTCTTGAATTCCTGACCTCAAGTGATCCACCCGCCTCAGCCTCTCAAAGTGCTGGGATTACAGGCATGAGGCAGTACACTTGGCCATTAATCATTGTTTTTAAATGATTCAATTGTGATGTGCCTTGGTGTCATTTTCTTCACATTGTGTGGGTTTGTGTGTGTCTGTTTGGGGCTTGCTGACATTGTTGGATCTGTGGTTTATAGTTTTCATGAAACTTGGAGAAAATTGTACTATTATTTCTTCAAATTCTTCTTCTAGTCCCTTGTTCTCTCATTTAGGGTCTCCTATAACCCATATAATTTGTTCCACAGCTCACTGGTGATCTGTTCATTTCATGTTGGGGCTTTTTTCCTATCTTCTTCACTTTAGATAGTTTCTTCTGCTATGTCATCAGGTTCACTGATCTTTTCTTCTGCAGTGCCTGATTTGCTGTTAATCTTTTTTTTTTTTTTTTGAGACGGAGTCTCACTCTGTGCCCAGGCTGGAGTGCAGTGGTGCAGTCTTGGCTCACTGCAAGCTCCGCCTCCCAAGTTCACGCCATTCTCCTGCCTCAGCCTCCCGAGTAGCTGGGACTACAGGTGCCCACCACCATGCCCAGCTAATTTTTTTTTAGTAGAGACAGGGGGTTTCACCATGTTAGCCAGGATGGTCTCGATCTCCTGGCCTCGTGATCCACCTGCCTTGGCCTCCCAAAGTGCTGGGATTACAGGTGTGAGCCACCGCACCTGGCCTACTGTTAATCTTATCCAATTCTGTGCTTTTTTCTTCTCCGACATTGTAGTTTTTACCTCCAGAAGTTTAAGTCTTTCTTTCTAAAATATGTTTCAGGGCTCTGCTTAACTTTTAGGATATATGAAATACAGCTCTAATAACTGTTTTGATGTACTTTTCTTCTAATTTTAGCACCTGTGTCATTTCTGGGTCAGTTTCAAATAGCAAAATTTTCTTCTCATTTCAATCATATTTTCCTACTTTTCTGCTTATCTGGTACATTGTAGTTTTTTTTTTTTTTTTCTGGGATGGAGTCTTGCTCTGTCGCCCAGGCTGGAGTGCAGTGGCGTGATCTCGGCTCACTGCAAGCTCCGCCTCCCGGGTTCACACCATTCTCTTGCCTCAGCCTCCCGAGTAGCTGGGACTACAGGCACCCGCCACCACGCCCGGCTAAGTTTTTGTATTTTTAGTAGAGATGGGGTTTCACTGTGTTAGCCAGAATGGTCTCGATCTCCTGACCTCGTGATCTGCCTGCCTCAGCCTCTGTAGTTTTTATATTTATATAAATGTTCTACAGATTTGTTCTGAAATACACTTAATTACTTGAATGCAGATTGAAACTTTTAGAAATCCCTTCCTTTTAAAATTTTTATTTTTTAATTTTTTGTAGAGACAAGATCTTACTTTATCGTCCAGGATGGTCTTGAACTTCTGAGCTCAGGTGATGCTCCTGCCTCAGCCTCCCAAATTGCTGTGATTACAGGCATGAGCCACCATACCTGGCCAGAAATTCCTTTTAAGCTTTGTTGGGCACAACTAGAGCAGCATCTGTTAAGAGTTAACTTTGTCCCACCACTGATGCAAAACCCTCCTAGGTACTATACCTAATGCCTGTGAATTACAAGGTTTTCTACTCTGCCTGATGGGATCAGAAACTATTCCAAGCTCTCTGTGAGTCCCAGATATTGTTCCTTCTAATCATTTTGGGTGGTTCTTTTCCATTCTTGAGTAGTTTCTTTTTTTTTTTTTTCTTTTTTTTAAATTAAGACAGAGTCTCACTCTGTCTCTCAGGCTGGAGTGCAGTGGCATGATCTTGGCTCACTGCAACCTCCACCTCCCAGATTCAAGTGATTCTTCTGCCTCTGCCTCCCAAGTAGCTGGGACTACAGGTGCATGCCACCAAGCCCGGCTAAATTTTTTTGTAGTTTTAGTAGAGACAGGGTTTCCCTATGTTGGCCAGGCTGGTCTGAAACTCTTGGCCTCAAGTGATCTGCCCACCTTGGCCTCCCAAAGTGCTGGGATTACAGGCGTGAGCCACTGTGCCTGGCCCATTCTTGAGTAGTTCTATGGCATGCATGTACTACACAGTTTTTAGCTAAAGACCCAAGCATGACCATCCGTAGATCTCTGGAGTTCTCTATCTGTGTGGTTCTCTACTCTTTGGTAGTCTGACCTGCAAACTCTAGCCACTGTGGTCTCTCCAGACACCGAGGTACATTGTTTCAACTCAAGAAGTCCACTGTGCTTGGGTTTTCCCTTCCTGCGCCACTGTACCAGTACCTGGAAACTCTCCTCAAGCAGTAATCTAGGGCAACCATTAGGTCCACCTCATTTCTTTCCCATCTCTTGGGGCTCACTGTCCTCCTTTGCTTGATGTCTAATGTTTTGAAAACAGTTGTTTCATAAATTTTGTCTGTATTTTTAGCTGTTTCAGGAGGGAGGGGTAAATACAGTTCCAGTTACTTCATGTTGGCTGGAAACAGAAGCTGTTATTCCTCATCAAACATATAATGAATGGGCTGGGTGCAGTGGCTCACGCCTGGAATCCCAGCACTTTGGGAGGCCAAGGCGGGTGGATTACTTGAGGCCAGGAGTTTGAGACAAGCCTGAGCAACATGGTGAAAACCCGCCTCTACAAAAAATACAAAAATTAGCCGGGCATGATGGTGCACGCCTTGTAGTCCCAGCTACTTGGGGAGCTGAGGCAGAAGGGCTATTTGCACCTAGGAGGTCGTCAAGGCTGCCATGTTCACGCCACTGCATTCCAGCTTGGGTGACAAAGTGAGACCCTCTCTCAAAAGAAAAAAAAGTCCAGGCACTGTGGCTGACACCTGTAATCCTAGCACTTTGGGAGACTGAGGCGGGCAGATCACAAGTTCAAGAGTTAGAGACCATCCTGGCCAACATGGTGAAACCCCGTCTCTACGAAAAATACCAAAAATTAGCTGGGCATGGTGGTGCACACCTGTAGTCCAGCTACTCAGGAGGCTGAGGCAAGAGGATCACTTGAACCTGGGGGCAGAGGTTGTGGTGAGCCGAGATTGTGCCACTGCACTCCAGCCTGGCAACAGAGCGAGACTCCATCTCAAAAAAAAAAAGAAAAGAAAAAAGAAAACTTGAATGAATGAATAAATGAACTGATTAATAAATAAATACATTTATTTCTGTCTGTATAGATACACAGTTTCCTATGTTATTGTGATAATTGCTATTATTTATTTATTGAGACAGGGCCTCACAATGTTGCCCAGGGCTGGAGTGCAGTGGCACAATCATGGCTCCCTGCAGCCTTGATCTCCTAGACTCAAGAGAACCTCCCTGACCAGCCTCCCGAGTAGCTAGGACTACAGGCATGAGTCACTGCATCTGGCCTCATTATTTATTTTAATGTTCAAGTTATCCTCTACTTAATCAGCGGGTATAAGAATCATTAAATATAAGAATGCTTAATGTAGCATTTATCCATCAAAATTCATAGACTGAGAGCGAAGGAGGACAGCCTCTAAGGAAAAGCTGGGCTCCATTATCAGAAAAAGTAGGGAAGCAACCAATGATTATTTTAGCAATGAATATCCAAAGGACCTAATAAGAGGCAGAAGTACCCACTTTATCCTCGGTGAAACAATGAATGTGCCTGTGGTGGATCTGGCGGAAGGCCTGAGCATCATGGAAAGAATGTTATTTGCATTCGTCAGATAAAGCAAAACCCAGGAGATCCCAGAGACCACGCAGAAGTCTAGGAGAATCCAATTCTTGCTGACAGTCATGATATTAACAAACAGGGTAAGAAACTGGAGAACAACGATGCTTGTTGTCACGTCATTTAACTCCTTGGAAGAAAGACAAGTTTCATCTTTTTTTTTTTTTTGAGAAGGAGCCTCTCACCCAGGCTGGAGTGCAATGGTGCCACCTCGGCTCACTGCAACCTCCGCCTCCTGGGTTCAAGCAGTTCTCCTGCCTCAGCCTCCCACGTAGCTGGATTACAGGCGCGTGCCACCATGCCCAGCTAATTTTGTATTTTTAGTATTTTTAGTAGAGACAGGGTTTCCCACGTTGGCCAGGCTGGTCTTGAACTCCTGATCCCTGGTGATCTGCCCACCTCGGCCTCCCAAAGTGCTGGGACTACAGGCATGTGCCCCCACGGCCGGCCTGTTCATTCTTCGTATTCAACAAATATGAATTCCAAGCTTAATACTTCCCAGGCACTACTCTAGGCACTGGAGAATACAATACTGAATGCAGCAGACAAGTCTCCACTCCCGGAAGCCTTCTCTGCTGGCAGTGCCTGGATAAAATGAGTTATCTCAGGAGAGCATGTGAGATTCCAGCCCTAAATGCTCAAGGTGTTCCTTTCAGAGGGCTGTGTTTCCACCTGAATAGGAGGGGGCAGGAATGATAGCTACATTACTATTGGTACTTGACTCACATCTGTGTTCTTATGAGATCCAGAGCATTTCAGGGAAGGCTTACCAAGGGAGGTAGCATTTGAACTGGGCTTTGAAGCAGGAGTTTGTTAGGTAGACATAATAGGCGAGGACTTCCATTCAGAGGAAATAACATGTTCAAGTCATAGAGGCTTTGAAAAACACAATAAACTAGTAATAATTCACTATTGCTGAAGCACAATATAGGGATTGTCAGAAATATGGCAGGTTAGTTAGCAAGAGTTCTTGAAGAATCTTTTACGCTACACAAGGGGTTTCAGATATAATTCTACAGAATGTAGCCATTCAAGAATTCATAGCACCAGCAGAACCTTATTAGATTAACTAGTTAGAAAGACCTCTTTGGTGGTGATGTGGATTTCTGGATTGAGAGAGATAAGCAGGCCGGGTGCAGTAGCTCACACCTGTAATACCAGCACTTTGGGATGCTGAGGTGGGTGGATCACCTGAGGTCAGGAGTTCGAGACCAGCCTGTCCAATATGGCGAAACTGTGTCTCTACTAAAAATACAAAAATTAGCCGGGCATGGTGGTGGGCGCCTGTAATCCCAGCTACTCAGGAGGCTGAGACAGGAGAATTGCTTGAACCCAGGAGGCGGAGGTTGCAGTGAGTCAAGATTGCACCACTGCACTCCAGCCTGGGCGACAGAGCAAGACTCTGTCTCAAAAAAAAAAAAAAAAAAAAGAAAAAGGAAAAAAAAAAGAGATAAGCAGACTATGGAAAATTATTTATTCATTTAATAAGTATTATTGAGGGCCTAATATGTACTAGGCATTGTGCTAGAGGTGGAGATGTACTGATGACTAGGCAGATATGGCCTTTGCTCTCCTGGTGCTTACAAAAAAATCAGGAGTACCAAAGATTAAACTAAGCCAGGGGCAGTGGCAGACACTTGTAATCGTAGCACTTCGGGAGGCCAAAGTGAGAGGATCATTTAGGCTCAGGAGTTCAAGAGTTTGAGACTGAGCAACTTAGGGAGATCCTATCTCTACAAAAAATTTTAAAAATCAGTTGGTGCTGGGCTTGCTGGCTCATGCTTGTAATCCCAACACTTTGGGAGGTGGGTAGATCACCTGAGGTCAGGAGTTCAAGACCAGCCTGGCCAACATAGTGAAATCCCATCTCTACTAAAAATATAAAAATTAGCTGGGCGTGGTGGCAGGTCCCTGTAATCCCAGCTACTCAGGAGGCTGAGGGTGAGAATCACTTGAACCTGGGAGGCAGACGTTGCAGTGAGCTGCAATCATGCCACTGTACTCTAGCCTGGGAGACAGAATGAGACCCTATCTCAAAAAAGTTAAAAAAATAAAAAATAAATAAAAATTAGTTGAGTGTGGTAGTGTCAGTCTATAGTCCCAGCAACTCAGGAGGTTGGGGCAGGAGGATCACTTGAGGCCAGGAGTTCAAGGCTGCAGTGGGCTATAATTGCACCATTGCACTCGAGCTCAGGCAACAGAGTGAGACCCTGTCTCAAAAAAAAAAAAAAAAATTTAAACAAGTGACAGTAATATTTCATTAGAAATGTGATGAATGCTATGAAGGTGTAGAGGATGTCTTTAGAATATATAACTGGGAGGGAGACCTTTTGAGTCAAGGCAGGTGCTGGTCAGGAAAGTCCTGAGGAAGTTACATTTGGGTTGAGAGGGGAAAGATGAGGAGGAGCAGGCTTGTCTGAGGCATGGCAGGCAAGAGAGAAGGACTACAAGATAACATCAGGGAGATGTTATAGAACATGTTAAAGGTATCAGGCTTTAAATCAAGAGCCCTGGAAATCCTTTCTACTATTTTAAGCAGAAAAGAAGATGATCCAACTTTCATTTCCAGAAAAATTACCACTCTGGCCAACATAACAAGGCCCTGTCTACAAATAATAATAATAAACATTAGCCAGGCATGGCAGCTCACATCTGTAGTCCCAGCTACTCAGGAGGCTGAGTCAGGAGGATCACTTAAGCCTGGGAGTTGGAGGCTGCAGTGAGCTGTGATCACACCCGTCTGGGTGACACAGCTAGACTCTGTCTCAAAAAAAGAAAAAGAGATCAGGTGTGGTGGCTCATGCTTGTAATCCCAGCACTTTGGGAGGCCAAGACAGGCAGATCACCTGAGATCAGGAGTTCGAGACCAGCCTGGCCAACATGGTGAAACCCTATCTCTACTAAAAATACAAAAAAATTAGCCAAGCGTGGTGGCAGGCTCCTGTAATCCCAGCTACTCAGGAGGCTGAGGCAGGAGAATCGCTTGTGGCTGGGAGGCGGAGGTTGCAGTGAGCCGAGATCATGCCATTGCACTCCAGCCTGGGCAAGAAGAGCAAAACTTCATCTCAAAAAAAAAAAAAAAAAGAAAGAAAAAAGAAAACAAAAAGAATTAAGGCTGGGCTGGGCTCAGTGGCTCACGCCTGTAATCCCAGCACTTTGGGAGGCTGAGGCGGGCAGATCACGAGGTCAGAAGATCGAGACCATCCTAGCTAACATGGTGAAACCCCATCTCTACTAAAACAAACAAACAAACGAAAAAAAAACAAAAAAAATTAGCTGGGCATGGTGGCAGGCACCTGTAGTGCCAGCCACTTGGGAAGCTGAGGCAGGAGAATAGCATGAACCCGGGAGGCGGAGCTTGCAGTGAGCCGAGATCACGCCACTGCACCCTAGCCTGGGTGACAGAGCGAGACTGTCTCAAAAAAAAAAAAAAAAAAAAAATTAAGGCTGCTGTATGGAGAACGGTTTTGACGGGCTAAGAATGAACAACTGCAAAGCTGCTGAGGAGGGGCAGAAACTAGAACTCTTGATGAGGTTGAGATGCAACCGGGTACAACCATTTTAGACATGTTTTCTAGTTTCTTATATAGTCAAATATACACTTACCTTGTGATCCAGTAATTCTATTTCTGGGTATTTATCCAAGAGAAATAGAAACACATGCCCACTGTCCACAAAAATAGACTTGTACAAGAACTGTTCATACCAGATTTATTCATAATAGCCCCAAACTGGAAACAACCCAAATGTCAATTAACACAAGGAAGAGGCTGGGTGCGGTGGCTCATGCCTGTAATCCCAGCACTTTGGGAGGTTGAGGTGTGTGGATCCCTTGAGCCCAGGAGTTTGAGACCAGCCTGGGCAACATGATGAAACCCTGTCTCTACAAACAATAATGATAGTAGGGCCAGGTGCCATGCCTTATGCGTGTAATCCCAGCACTTTGGGAGGCTGAGGCAGGTGGATTGCTTGAGCCCAAAGAGTTTGAGATCAGCCTGGACAACGTGGCAAAACCCCATCTCTACAAAAAATACAAAAATTAGCCCGGCCTGGTGGTGCATGCCTTTGGTCCCAGCTACTCATGAGGCTGAGGTGGGAAGATGGCTTCAGCCCGGGACGTGGAAGTACAGTGAGCCGGATGGCACCACTGCGCTACAATCTGGGTGACAGAGTGAGACCCTGTATCAAAATGATAATAAAAATAACTATTATTATTATTATTTTAAAACAAGAGGATGAGTAAACAAACTGTGGTATATCCATTCAATAGAATACTTGGTAGCAATAAATAGGAACGAACTTAATACATGCAATCAGATGAATGACTCTCACAGGCACGTTTAGCAAGAGAAGTCAAGCCCAAAAGAATATACACAGTATGACTTCACTTATATGAGGATCTAAAACAGACAGCACTAATTTGTGGTGATGTGAATCAGAAAAGTGGTTCCCTGGTGGTAGGTGTGTGTGGGAGGACAACAGGTGAGTCAGTGAGAAGGGGCACAAGGGAATTTTCTGGAGTGATAAAAGTTCTATATAGTGATTGTGGTAATGGCTACATGCGCATATTTATTGGTAAAAATGCATTACATTTTTCACTTTAAAAGTGTGAGTATGCCTGTAACTCCAGTGTTTTGGGAGGCCAAGGTGGGAGGATCACTAGAGGCCAGGCATTGAAGACCAGCCTGAGCAACACAGCAAGACCCCATCTCTATAAAAAGTAATAAAAAAATTAGCTGAGCATGGTGACACATACCTGTCATTCTTGCTACTTGGGAAGCTGAGACGGGAAGATCACTTGAGCCCAGGAGTTTGAGGCTGCAACGAGCTATGATTATGCCACTACACCCTACCTAGCCTGGGTGACAGAGCAAGACCCCAACTATTTATTTATTTATTTATTTATTTATTTTGAAACAGAGTCTCACTCTGTCGCCCAGGCTGAAGTGCAGTGGCATGATCTTGGCTCACTGCAACCTCCACTCCCGGGTTCAAGTGATTCTCTACGTCAGCCTCCCAAGTAGCTGGGATTACAGGCACCCGCCACCACACCCAGCTAATTTTTGTATTTTTAGTGGAGACAGGGTCTCACCATGTTGGCCAGGCTGGCCTTGAACTCCTGACCCCAAATGATCCACCTGCCTCGGCCTCCCAAAGTGCTGGGATTACAGGTGTGAGCCACAACTCTTAAATAAATAAAGTGTGACTTTTATTGTATACGAATTATACCACCACAACAAAAAAGAGGCGAAGAGAATGAATCTTTGGAGTTTTCGGGGTGTTCTACGGGATGGCAGTGGAGAAACACAGGAAGAGAAGACAAAGAAAGCAGATTAGAGACCAGATGAGTTGCTGATACATTGCATGAGAGGCAGGGAAGAGTCAGAACTAACGCTTAGGTTTCTGGCTGGGGCAGCTAAGTGACTGGTGGTGTTATTAGCGACTTGGGGGAAAACTGGGAAAGGGTCAGGTCCATATAGGATGTTGGTTGGGTCAGGGGAGGAATGACAAGGCTACATTTTGACATGTCAGCCTGAAATACCCAGGAGATATTACGTAGGCCCATTATGCCACACTCATCCTGTTTCTCTCTTGCCTTGCTGGTTTCTTCATTACAGTATCAGATTTTCCAGGATTCATTCCTTGGCTCTTCTCATCCTCCACAGCAATGGTTCTCAGTAAGTAACACTTCACCTCCACTCCCCAGAGGGTTTGGGGGAAATGACTGAAGTGTTTTTGGTTGAGGGGAGACGTGTGCTATTAAGAGTCCGTGGCGGCAGGGCGCAGTGGCTCATGCCTGTAATCCCAGCACTTTGGCAGGCTGAGGCAGGAGGATCACCTGAGGTCAGGGGTTCAAGATGAGCCTAGCCAACATGGCAAAACCCTGTCTCTACTAAAAATACAAAAATTAGCCGGGTGTGGTGGCATGAGCTTGTAATCTCAGCTACTTGGGGGGCTGAGACAGGAGAATCACTTGAACCCGGGAGGTGAAGGTTGCAGTGAGCCAAAAACGTGCCACTGCACTCCAGACTGGGTGACAGAGCAAGACTCTGTCAAAAAAAAAAAAAAAAAAGTCAGTGGCTAGGAGTTGTGGATGCTGGACAGAGTTAATTCCACAAAATGAGGAATTCCTCCCTCACTGGACATTCACATAGGTAAAAGGGATGTTTATAATTATCTGAATACCTAATTGTTTTGTTGTTCCATTTTAATTATTGCAAATTTTCCAGTAATGCAATATCACATAAATTGAGAGAGAACTGTTTTCTATTTGTTCAGAACTTGACTGAGAGTTGTTCTCCATTCCAGAAAAATTACGTCTCCAACATAACTACAGTTCTTGATGTGTGAGTAATTAATTCATCACTGCTGTGACTATTTATAGTAGTGATAGTACACATAGGTGTCAAGATGTAGCTACCCCACTGCATCTTGTAGTGTAGACCATTTCCAAATATTTACATAATGAAAGACATTTTATTTTATTATGGTTATTTTTATTTCTCTTCTATATCAGAGATGTCAATATGTATGTATTGTGAAATTATGTCTTAGGTAAATTAAGACATAATTATCCATGATTATCATGTTGGGATAGAAAGAGGTGGTGTTACAAAACATTTGTTATCAAAAGGGGTGTAGGATCTAATATGGTTAAGAAAAACAGTTCTGTAACGTAGCAGGCTCTGGAAGCAAATCACTCGAATGTTTGTTTGTTTGTTTGTTTGATCATTTACTATTTTAATATGATATTGAGCAAGTTAATTACCCCCATCTGCAAAGTGGGGATAATATTTCTACCTCGCATGGCTATGTGAAAGCAACAATTAATAATTAATTAATATTTGTGAAGCACTTAGAACAGAGCCTGACTGGCATATATTAACTTTCAAATACATTTTAGTTAAATAAGATAAATACACTTGGCTGTGCATGGTGGCTCACACCTGTAATCCCAGCACTTTGGGAGGCCGAGGCAGGTGCATCACCTGAGCTCAGGAGTTCGAGACCAGCCTGGGCAACATGGTGAAACCCCATCTCTACAAAAAATACAAAAAGTAGCCAGGTGCAGTGGCTTGCGGCTGTGGTCCCAGTTACTTGAGGCTGAGGTGGGAGGATCACTTGAGCCCAGGAGGTGGAGGTTGCAGTGAGCCGAGATCATGCCACCGCACTCCAGCTGGGGCAACAGAGCAAGACCTTGTTAAAATAAATAAATAAATAAATAAATAAATAAATAAATTCTCTCCAGGAACTCATATCCACGTTCATGTTTATACATTACTGTGAAAAAATTTTCAAATTTAAAAATATTATGCATGAGCCTTGCCTAAAAAAATACTTATATATCTCACAATGGTATGTGGTAAAGCCTTGGGAGGAAAACAAAATCTTTTCTTTCAAGTACATAACTTCCAAAGTATTAGGCTCATCATTTGCCCTTCTCAGTAAGAGAAGGAGGAGAAGTTAGAGAACATCTATGTCCTGATAACTTCAAAAGCCACAGGAACAAAGACAAATGGAGAAAAAGGGCTTATTTAAAATTAAATTTGTACAGCCTGTTTCTCTTTACAGGACCTTGTTTCTGGTTCCATTCCTAATGGATTGATGCAAGTAAAATGAAAATGACAACACTAGCATGTTCATTTATTTATTTATTGAGAAAAGGTCTCACTCTGTTACCCAGACTGGAGTGCAGTAGCATTATCTTGGCTTACTGCAACCTACCCCCCACCCCAGGCTCAAGTGATCCTCCCACCTCAGCCTCCTGAGTAGCTGGGATTACAGATGCACACCACCACACCTGGCTAATTTTTGTATTTCTAGTGGAGATGGGGTTTTGCCATGTTGCCCAGGCTAATCTCGAACTCCTGAGCTCCAGCAATCCATTTGCCTCGGTCTGGCAGATTTAAAGCCAAATACAATATGAAGCCTGTTTCCCTCCGCACTGATAACCCACAATTGTAACCATAAATGTAACCCTCCGGCCTGAGACCCCTCCTTTCCCCCTCCCCAGCTCCTCTCTCCATTCTCAGGTGAAGCTTTACATTTTCAAAGAAACGTTCTTTGTTGCACAGTCAATGTTGTGTTCCTTTGTTTTACACTTTCTTAGAGCAACATTCCTATCCTTCTGTGAACTTGCCATAGTTTGTAATTATACAGTTTTTGTTTGCTTAAGAAAAAAAAGAAAAATCAGCCAGGCACAGTGGCTCATGCCTATAATCCCAGCCCTTTGGGAGGCCGAGGCGGGTGAATCACTTGAGGTCAGGACTTCGAGACCAGCCTGGCCAACATGGTGAAACCCCATCTCTACTAAAAATACAAAAATTAGCTGGGTGTAGTGGCACACGTCTGTAATCCTAGCTGCTGGAGAGGCTGAAGCAAGGGAATCGCTTGAACCCAGGAGGCAGAGGTTGCAGTGAGCCCAGATCATGCCACTGCACTCCAGCCTGGGTGACAGAGCGAGACTATGTCTAAAAAAAAAAAAAAAAACAAATCTGTCTGTCTTGCTAGACTTAATCCACCATAGCAGTTCCTCACAAGAACCGGAGAAGCCAGTCCTAGCACAGTGCCTGGCACACAGTAGGTGCTCAATAAATATTGTGTGAGTGAATTGTCATTTTGACATTCAGGGGTACACAGGTGAGACAATGGTTAAGGTTTAAATTTGAGAGTCATCTGCATTCAGAGAGTACTTAAATACAAGAGAATAAATGAGATTACCTATCCTAAAGAGAAAGTAGAGAAGGGGGAAGAACAGAAGTCTGGAACAAAGCCTTGGGAGTGGGGAGATCTCCAACATTTATTTGATATAAAACAGAAGATGTTAGCAAAAGATATAAAAAAAAAATGGCTAGAGAGGTAAAAAGAACTCCAGAAGAATATACTGTCAAGATGGCCTAGCAAAGAGATTCTCTTAAGAAGGAGGGAGTGTTAGGTTGTGGCAAATGTAGCTAAGAAGTAAATCAAGATGAGGACAGACATGTTTCCATTGAGTTTGGCACCCTCAAAGTCACTTGCGACCTTCATAAGAGCAGTTTGGAGGAGGGATGGGGATACCAGGTTAAAGAGAGCTGGGACAAGGAGGAAAGCCAGTGGAAGGTGCTTGTGTTGAACACTTTCCCAAGAAAGCATTGCTGGGAACGAGAGCAGAAAAATGGAGCTGGAGAGGAATGACGCATCAAGGGAGTTTTGGACTTTTTGCTTTTTAATGAAAGTTACTAGAGTTTGTGTGGTGATGGGAAATATTCAGTAGAGAATGATTATTTAGTAAAAAGAAAAGATAGTAACAGGAAAAGATCCCTTAGAGGGTCCCACATAAGGAATCAGTGCTGATCTTATATTGTCATTTTTCTTCGATGTATGCACCAAGTTTAAGTAAGAGATAATTTAAAAGTGACCAGCATGACCTCATATAGAACACTCTACATTGCAGCCGAGGAGGGCTCAGATGGGATGTCCAATTACTGTCAACAAACCTTCTGGAAATCACATCATTTTTTTTTTCCCCAAGGTGGAGTTTCACTCTTGTTGCCCAGGCTAGAGTGCAATGGCATGATCTCGGCTCACTGCAACCTCTGCCTCCTGGGTTCAAGCGATTCTCCTGCCTCAGCCTCCTGATTAGCTGGGATTACAGGCATGCGCCACTATGCCTGGCTAATTTTTTATTTTTAGTAGAGGCCGGGTTTCATCATGTTGGCCAGGTTGGTCTCAAACTCCTGACCTCAGATGATCCGCCCACTTCGGCCTCCCAAAGTGCTGGGATTACAGGCATGAGCCACCGTGCCTGGCCAAGAAATCATACCTTATTAGCTCCTCTGGAGCTGGGAATTAGTTCCAGGCTTTCTCAACCTTGGTGCTATGGGCATTTTGGTTCAGATACTCCAGTGTTGTAGTGGACTGTCCTACGCATCGTAGAATATTTAGCAGAATCCTTGGTCTGTAGCTATCAGATACCAATCAGTAGCATCCAGTGTGACAACCAAAAAGTTCATTGCTAAATGTCCCCAGTGGTAGGGATGGGGGCAACATTGTCCCAATTAAGAATCACTGAGTTATTAAAACCCAAAAAAGTCTAATAAAAAAAAATCAGCCAATCTTAACAGCTGTGCAAATGTTGATAAATATGACTGTTTTCATTGCCTTATGTTGTTGTGAAAAATTATTCCTAAACCTGGTATGAAAGCATATTGTGCCATACGTATATGTTCATATTTTTAAACTCCTAACGAAATACCGTAGTAACTTTTTAAACATTTTAAGTAGAAAGGATTATGAAAGAAAAACAAATATGTGTGTAGGTAAGTGAACCTCAGGGATGATAGCAGGAAAAGGAAAGTCACTAGCATTTATTCGGTGCCCACTACGTTTTATATTTTGTAAACCTGATTTTTTTTTTCAAAAAAGTGTTTTTTATATGCTCATCGCAAAAAAGAAAAAAACAGATACACTAAAAGAAGAAAATGAAAGAAGTCACAATCAGTTAACGTTTTGGTGCATATGTTTCATGACTTTCTGTGCATTCATTCACTAGCTTAACCTATCAGAGAGGACACGAACCCAACATGTCTAGGGAAGTTTTGTTTGTTTTTAACGGGAGAGATTCAAGCATGTTGTAAAGCCAGTTGAAGCTGGGCGCGGTGGCTCACGCCTGTAATCCCAACACCTTGGGAGGCCGAGGCGGGCGTTCACCTGAGGTCAGGAGTTCAAGACCAGCCTGGCCAACATGACGAAACCCCGTCATTACTAAAAATACAAAAATAGCTGGGCGCAGTGGTGCGCGTCTGTAATCCCAGCTACTCGGGAGACTAAGGCAGGAGAATTGCTTGAACCCGGGAGGCGGAGGTTGCGGTGAACGGAGATCGCGCCACTGCACTCCAGCCTGGGAGACAGAGCGAGACTCTGCCTAAAAATAATAATAATATAATTTAAAAAATTAAAAAAAATAAAGCCAGTTGAAGGACTTAGGTTAGAAAAAGGAGAATGGGATGATCCACAGAGTGGGGTTTCTGAGAAAGTAAAGGTTATAGATTTTAAGCACAGAGGAGGAATTATCTTTAAATTAGAAGAAAAAGCATGATGAGAGGTTGGAAAGAACACACGCAAGTGAAAATATGTATCTTACTGTATCTACATGTATGTGTATTGTTGTATCTACCTGCAGATATATATGTCTTATTGTATCTACATGTAGGTATGTATGTATACTTTTAATGTACACATATGCATCTGTGTCTACATATATACATATCTTAGTCTATCTACATGTATGTATCTTACTGTGTCTACACTAAGATGTTTCTTATTGTGTGAGCTACGTTGGAACCTGCTTTTTCATTTATTCTATTGCAACCATTTCCCCCATGCCGGGATTATTCCTCCACATCATTTTTACAGTGTCCTAATACATGCCAGTAACTGTTTTTGAAGCCATCTAGCAGCGCTGGACATTTTGGCTGTTTGCAATTTTTCACCATCATCAATACCACAGCTTAGTATCTCGATGGTGAAATATTTGCAGATACCCAGAATTATTTCCTGAGCAGAAAATCCGTGCAGGCGGAACTGCTGAGTCAAAGGTCGGTGGATAAAAATCGCTTTTAAGCCTCACAACCCGCCTCAGGTATGCATTCTTTACCTGAGGAGGAACAGAGAAGCAGAGAGGTTAAATAACTGGCCCAAGGTCAAAAATAATTAGAAGTGGCTGAATTCAAAAGCCGCGCGGGCTCATCAGACTGCGTTTGGGGTAAAATTTGCGTTTTAGGCAATTTTTTTTTTTTTTGGCGTGTGTCAGTGGGGGAGGGGCCGGGCGGCGGGTAGGAAACTTGTGTCGCAGCAAAGAAGGAGGAGGGGAGGGACTCCCCTCCTCGATCAGACCGGAGCCGGCCGCACCGAAAAAGGTTGGGCTCGGGGCTCCGCAGGCCCCCCCAGCCACTCCGCTGGGCGCCTCGGAGGCTGTGACCTCCACGGAGGTCCGGCCGGGTGCAGCGTGACACGCCGGGGCGGTTGCCAAGGACCTGCCCAGTCTGCGGGTCCAGTTGCTAGGGCCTCCATCTTGGGGGCCAGTGGCCGTGGCGCCCCCGGAAGGGGTTGCCGAGTGGGGCATTCACTTCCGGTCTGGGGCCTGCGGCGGCGGCGGTGTCGGCGGCGGCGGCGGCGGCGGCGGCGGCGGCGGCGGCAGCGGGTCGGTGTAGAAAATGGCGCTGGTGCAGCGGCTCGGGCCTCTCCCCGCGGCGCTGCGGAGGGCTTGAGGCTCGCGAGCCTCCTTCGCCGCGCCCCACTTGCTCGTGCACTTTACACACATGAGGTGAGCGGAACAAGGGCCTCCCTCCAGGCGGGAGGAGCCGCAGGCGCTGCCGCAGGGCCCGCAACCGCGGCGGCGGCGGCGGCGGCAGAGGCGGCGGCGGCGCCGGGCGTCCCCGAGACTTCGGGCCTCGGCGGGAGGGCGCAGGCTGCGTTGCTGCGGAGGCCGGGCGGGCGGCCCGGGGGAGCTTCGCTGCGCCGCGCCGCGCCGCGCCGCGGGGGCCGGGCCGGGGTTGCGCCTCGCCCGCGTCGCGGGACCGCAGTCCGGGCTGCAGCTCCGCAGCTTTGTGAGTCCCCCTCCCCCCGTCCTCTCCCCTCCCCCATCCGGTCCCGGCGCGAGCCTCTGCCGCAGCAGCTCCGTTTTCACGCGCATCTCGTTTTTGTGTGTGTGTTTTTGTTTTGTTTTTGTTTTTGTTTTTTGTTTCAGAGAATTGGAAGCTAAAGCTACCAAAGACGTAGAAAGAAATCTTAGCAGGTAAGATGGGCGAGCTTTCCATCTCCCGCCCCACGATAATCGTATATTTCTACTCCGATTCGCCCTTTCTGGGTTAAGAAGTTCCCCCGTGACATTTTCTTCCGCACCCGGAGAGCAGACATTCGGGAGAAACGGCTTGGGGGAATACTGGAGGGATTGCGGGGAGATGCGTAATTACGCGTGTGTTTCTTTCTTTAAAAAAAAAAAAAAAAAAAGCGCAAAGCAATTCTTGTAAACTTAGTTAAAGCATTCTCACCCTTTTAGAATTTAATTAGGGGACTTGTGCATTAATTACTATTGTAAATGGTTGCAGGCATTGTGTGACTCATGATTGAGGCGGCCCTTATGGCGGGCTGTCAAACTGTTTTGGCTTCCCCGTTATTACTTTGTAGCTCAAATTGTTGCTTTTATAAAAAGATACTATGTGTTCGCATTTCCCCCCACCCCCCCATACATTGTAGTCAGGCGGATTCTGTTGCATTGGAAACAGTTTTGTCCTTGAACTTTACCAAGCATGAGCTGCGTTTTGTTTTCCTTTGAAACTCCATTTCTGTCCATGTTCGGTGTGTGCTCTTTTTATCAGCTGGTAAAATAATTAAAAATCTTTTCTCCAGAAGAGGTTATCGTTCCTGTTGGGCCCTGCTGCTTTTGCATCACCGCGAAGGGAGAATTTTTTTTTGTTTTTTTAAACGATGTCTTTATGGAATGGAAATATTTAGCTTCATTGAGCTGTAATTGCTTAAGCATCAAGGAATTGTACTGTATTTAACTCCTTTTCACATTCATTTTCTTTCCTACCGTCTTTTCCTTTTTTATTCACCTTTTTCTTTTGCATCATATTGGGACACTCAGGGAAACTTAGCCAATTAACCAAATCCGTGAAAGCTTTATTTTTTTCTTTGTTTTCACTTGTTGAAAATAAAATAAAATTTCTCCTATCTCAGATTTTAACGTAGTCTGCTCTTGACGATTGCGGGTTTTAGGTTTACGTTGGGGGTTTTTAACACTCACATTTCAAATCGTCTGAATATTTTGCACCGTGTAGAATTGTTCCAAATCGCTGGCCTATTGAGTTTCATACGATACTAATCTGTTCAGGTGATCGTTAAAGAATGTGTTCAGATTGTGAAGGATAGGCATCATTGGTTTACCCAGTAAGGGATTCTCTGTTACTCAAAATAATTATGGGATCATTTAAAGGAAATTAAGTCTGACATCACTGACTATTTGTGGTATATTTACATAAATTTTGTCAAAATCTAGTAAGGAAATGTTAAGATATGAAACCATTAAGGAAAACAGGTTGAGCCATTAAGGTGTAATATCAGCAGAACAGATCTTAGAGGTCTGTTTCTCCTTCCGTTTTTGTTTTGTCAGGTAACTATATCAGTATAATTCCTATGAAGGTGATCTAGTACTTAATTAAAAATTGTCTGTGCCACAGGTATAATTTTAATATTAGGTAGAACTCGAGTCTCTGGGTTGACTATCAGAGTTTGAATTCTAGCTCTGCTACTTGCAATATGACCTTGACTCTTGGCAAGTCACTTAGCCTCTCTGTCCGATCTATAAAACGAGCGGCGTGGGCCAGCCAGTTGCTGAGGTCCGTTAGGCCCTTTGGGTTACATAAAAAGGAGTAAAGTGCTGTCCGTGTTCACAGAGGGCATGTACAGTCTAGTAGAAAGACTGTCATAAATGCATAAATAACAGTAGTACTAGGTAGATGACGTGGGAATCAAAAGATGCCATCCCATTCATGTGCTTGAGAATATTCAGTTGGTCAGAAGGCATGAAAGGAAAAACAAATATCAAAGAGATTGTAAGGCAATGTGTACTAAGGATCCAATGAGAGGGGAGCATTTCTTGCAGGTTAAAAGTGTTCTGAGGAAGGAGAGAGGTGATTAGTTGGGCAGATGCTTCCTTCATCTCCATCTCTAGCTGTGTTTCCCTTTTCACAAAAAAGAATGTATCTGTCTTTACCCATTAGTGCTCTCCCCAAGAAATCAAGGCATTGTATTCATTGAGTAACCATTTTTTGAGCATTTTCGATATTTCAACTGTGGGACTGGGCACTAAGCCAGGGAAGAATGTAAGTAGTTAAATTTATTGATTGCTTACTATGTGCCTGACACACTTTTCCTGAGATTTTACATGGACTGATCTGATCCTTGAAAAACCCTGTGAGGTAGGTAGTATTATTATCTCCGTTTTACAGATGAAGAATTTGATGTATAAAGAGGTTAAGTAACTTGGAGGAGACCATATCACTGGTAATTGGAGTAACTTTTTAGGCTTTGAACTTGAAAAATTTGAAAATTTCTTCTGGTAGGCAGAACCCACAGATGCATGCAATACTTCTAGATCAGTTTTTTAATCTGGGCACTTGACATTTTGGACCAGATAATTTATTATTGTGAGGGTTGTTCTGTGCATCACAGGATGTTCAGCATCCGCAGTAGCACTCCCTGTCCAGTTGTGACAATCAAAAATGCTTCCAGATATTGCTAGATGTCCCTGGGAGTGGTGCAGAATCAACCCTGGATGAGAACCACTGCTCTAGATCTTCATTAGGAATTGTAACGTGAAAGCCTCCAAACTTTTAGATGTTGGGTTAATTTAAACATCTTTTGGCCGAGTGCTGTGGCTCACACCTACAATCCCAGCACTTTGGGAGGCCAAGGTGGGTGGATTGCTTGAGGTCAGCAGTTCGAGACCAGCCTGGCCAACATAGTGAAACCCCATTTTTACTAAAAATACAAAAATTAATTGGGCGTGGTGGCATGCGCCTGTATTCCCAGCTACCCGGGAGGCTGAGGCAGGAGAATCACTTGAACCCTGGGGGCGGAGAGCCGAGATTGTGCCACTGCACTCCAGCCTACTTGACAGAGTGAAACTCTGTGTGAAAAAAGAAAAAAAAAAATCTTTTAATAACATGGAAGCCTAGACCTCAATTTGGAAGCTCTCTAGATCCTCAATTTGGAAGCTCTGGTTTCTGAATGTCAGAGATGTGTTGCCATTCTCCTTTTCCTCTGCTAAGCTGCAAATCCTCAAGACAGTGTGCCTGGTAGCCAGTGCCAGTTAAACAACATTGGCACAAGAAATAAATTTAGTTTACTGTCATAGGTAAACTGTCTTTTAAAATTCACAGTTGGCCATTAAAATTGTCACATTATGTTAGTATCATGGGAGCCATAGTATCTACGTGAGGGCGATTACCATTAGAACTGAACTTTGAAGAATGGAATCAGTTTTGAAAGGCAGATAAAAGGGCATTGTAAGAACAACAACAGAAGTAAGGACACAAAAATCCAGAAAGTACAGGAGATTTTGATATTGCAGTGGGTAGTTGAGGTTATATAAGGTATTTGTAGCAAACTGGTTGAGGCCAGATATAGAGGTTCTTGAATGTCAGGTTGAAGAACTTGTGCATAAATTTTTAGGTATAGGAGCTATTGCATGCTTTTTGTTGGGTACTGATGTGATAGAATAATCTTCTGGTCTGGGATTACTAACCAGGTGTATTTATGGGAGAAAACTAGCAATCTAGGCAAGAAGCAATGGAGGCCTGAATTGAAGTGGTGGCAAAAAGAGGTGAGTGAGGCTGGACCCAGTGGCTAACGCCTGTAATCCCAGCATTCTGGGAGGCCAAGGCAGGAGGATTGAGCCCAGGAGTTTGAGACCAGCCTGTGCAACATGGTAAGACTGCCTCTACAAAAGAATTTGTAAAAATTAGCTGGGTGTGGTGGTGTGCACCTGTAGTCCCAGCTACTTGGAAGGCTGAGGTGGGAGGTTTGCTTGAGCCCAGCAGTTTGAGGCTTCAGTGAGCTGTTTGTGCCACTGCATTCCAGCCTGGGAAACAGAGTGAAACCCTGTCTCAAAGCAAAAAGAGAGAGAAAGGAAAAAGAAGATGAGTGGATAAGATACTGAGGAAGTAAGAATCTGGGATTTGACAGCTGATTAGGTGTCAGAGGAGTCAAAAATACATAGGAATCTTCATCGTGGGTGAATGAGAGTTTGACCCAACCTCTGAACAGAACAGAAGTCAGAGCAGAAGTAGGAGGCTGGGGAGAGAAGATGCTAAGTTACATTTTGCAGTTGTAAAAAAAAAAAATCTGCCAGTACTGGTCTAGACCAGTAGAACTCAATTGGTCTAGTCTGAAAAAATATTTTGGAGGCCAGAATCATAGAATCATTGAATATTTAGAGCTGGACTATGACTTTAGATAGAGATCAGCCAGCATTCTGACTTCTTCATTTCTCAAGTGAGAAAGCTGTGGTTGAAACAGATTCAGTAACTTACGCAAGTTTATATTCTCTATCAAGTGACACAGCTGGGATTTAAACAGGCCTTTTGACTCTTAATTCTAGTATTCTTCCCATTGTGCAGTATTTTATTTTATATTGCACAATAGATAAAATATAATTTTGGTTTCTCCTTTTTTATTCTAAAAGAGTAAAAGCAGTTATCTCAATATGTTATGTTCATTCTAGTGATGACTTTACTGTCATGTACTAAATGTGTTTTGTTTAAAGTAGAAGTTAACGTCACGTTATACTGATTTGTCCCCCCATAAACCAACTGTATGTCATCATATAACAAAAGTCGTTAAAGGTGCTATATACCATATAATGTTGCATCTAAACTGGGACACTTGTCTGAGATGCTTTTGCCTGGGACAAATGCTATATTAGAAATGACCAGGACTGGCCAGGTGCAGTGACTCACACGGGTAATCCCAGCACTTTGGGAGACTGAGGCACGTGGATCATTTGAGGTCAGGAATTCAAGACCAGCTTGGCCAACATGGTGAGACCCTGCCTCTACTAAAAATACAAAAATTAGCTGGGTGTTATGGCATGTGCCTGTAATCCCAGCTACTTGGGAGGCTGAGGCAGGAGAATCTGAACCTGGGAGGTGGAGGTTGCAGTGAGCTGAGATTGTGCCACTGTGCTCCAGCCTGGGCAACAGAGTGAAACTCTGTTTCGAAAGAAAGAAAAGAAGTGACTAGGACAGCAGGAGTAAAATCCCAAGGCATTAGGTCTCCGTAGCTAAGGTGGATCCCACTCATGCAATTCATCAACCTTTGTCTGAAAAAAAAAAATCTGATTTTGTTAAGCTTTTCTTTTGCTTTGCTGTGATATGGTTTGCAGGCAAGCACATGCATATTGCTATAGGTTGGTGTGAAAGTTAATGGTGGTTTTTGCTCATTTTTAATGTACCAACCCAGTACGCTTTTTTTCCAGCTTAATTTGGCAATTAGGTGGTAAATCACTTGATAGAATAAATTAATCACAAACTGTAAGCTTAATTTAAAAATGTGTAACAACCCTCTATGGAAAATTTGAATATAAACATCAAAAGAATACCATTCTGTAAGCTCTTTTGATTTTTGGCATCTGAAATGTCTGAAAGTATAAATTGCAAAACATCTTTACAATTTTAATGACAACTGCAAAAGTATTGCCCATGATTGGAAAGACCAAAATGGTATGCGTTATATGTATTCTGTTCAGACTGATGCATGATAAGTCTCTCACTGAAAAAACAGAAATCCCTATCTCATTTAAAAATTTTTAAAAATCGGCCAGGCACAGTGGCTCATGCCTGTAATCCCAGCACTTTGGGAGGCCGAGGTGGGCAGATCACTGGAGGTCGGGAGTTCGACACCAGCCTGACCAACATGGTGAAACCCCCATCTTTACTAAAAATACCAAAATTAGCCTGGCGTGGTGGCACATGCCTGTAATCCCAGCTACTTGGGAGGGTGAGGGAGGAGAATCACTTGAACCTGGGAGGCAAGGGTTGCAGTGAGCCGAAACTGCGCCATTGCACTCCAGCCTAGCCTGAGCACAAAAGCAAAACTCTGTCTCAAATAAATAAATAGTCAATCATTCTAACCTTAAGCAAAATTGGAAAAATGTTGCAACGAATACCTGTATCTCTTTACCTAGTTTTAGTGATTATTAATATTTTGCCACATTTGTTCTATCGTAACATTGCACACCAAAGTATGGCAGTAGTTATCTCACAGAATAAGGGCATTCTACCTGACAGCAATCAAATGCTCACCCACAGGAAGTTTAACTTTATAATACTGTCTGGTCCCTATTCAGATTTTCCCAATTTTCTCAATTTTTTTTAAAGTTATATTTGTTCTTTCACTTAATTCCTGTATCCTGGGTTGCATTTAGTTGTGTCTGAAGTTTCTCTTACGTTAGGAGCATTTTCCTGCCCTTTTCTGCTTCTCTCTTGACAATGACATTTTGGAATAGTCCAGTCTAGTTGTTTTTGCAGACTGAAATTTGCATTTTTTGGGTCTTGTCTGTATGATTAGGTTCAGGTTGACCCTTTCTGGCAGGAGTATCCCATAGGTGATGATGTGTTTGTCTTCAGTATTCCCTCCCCACAGCATTTTGAAGTAAATTAACTGAAAGGTTATCCAGTACTCTTACTTCTGCACTGACTTGGTGTTTCTTTCATTTTAGGAAATGCCAAACAATTGGTTTAAACTGAGATGTAATTTTAAATATTTGAGGTTACAGTAATTACAGGTCTTTGTATTTAAATCGATCGGCCATAATGATTACTGCTTTTATGAAGATTTATGCTGAAGGTAGCTCCCTTACTGTGGGACATAAAAGTTGCTTGTTTTCAGCTTTGACCAGTGATGAACTGATAACCTTGGTAGGAAAATGAAACACTGGGGCTGGGCTTGTAATACGCTTTCTTAAAAGAATGCCCCATTGAAATTAGAGTGGCACGGTGCTACCAGACCAAGGGTTCTCATCTCGATGCCACAGAGGGACCACAGGTGTTATGAAGTGGTTTGCAAAATTGAATGTATGCTAAAATAAAATAATAAAAATAAAAAAAAAACCCACAACAAAAGCAGATATGGTCCTTAGTGCTCATTAGATCTCAAAGGGTCATTACTCCTCAAAGATTAAGAAACTGCTTCTTTATGAGGAGGTTGTCAGAGGAGCTGAATAGTATCAATAAGAGGAAGATGTTTGAGATTCAAAAGGAAGTAATGTTCGACTAAGGCATAGCTTCTTTCCATCTTAAAAAAAAGCCACCCATGAAAATAAATATAGTTTAAATTTCCTATTTAAGATGTCTTATTTTAAAAATGATTTGCATACTCTGTGTGTTTGAGTTGGCTATGAAGGAGAAATCCTAGCATTTCCACTCTTGTAACTAGGGAAAAGCATTTTGAATTTTTAGCAGTAGTATATTATGTGATGATGACTCAGCTGACTTCCCTTTTCAAATGGAATGTTCAAAACAGATTGAAACCTGGTTGAGGAATTTTATACTTTGAACCTTACAAGATATTTTCTGCAAACAGTGACTGGATTTTGTATAATAACAAACAAGATTAAGCCAACTCAGTTGTTTTGCTGTTCTTATTAGTGGTTTTCAGTCAGGGAGCACTTATTGAGCAGTTTGCTGCAATAATATTGAATATTTTTAGAGTTATGACGTCTCCGTTTTGTTGACTTTGGTCCGTTCTTTCTCCCATTCTTTTGAAGTTTCCCTAAAACACATGTGTGCACAGACGGGAGAGAGTGGTAGTTAAGTATGTGCTGATTTTAAATGTCCTTTTAAATATCATTTATTCCTTGATAATTGACTGTATAACTGATGTAGGAGAAATATGTTTTATATGTTATTCCACTTGTGAATCTCTTTGCAATGTGAGGCATATAGTGAAAATCTTACAAAGATAGGGTCATAAAATGTGCATTCTCTACACTGCTGCAGGTTAATCGTCCTCGAGCCACGTTTCTGAGGCCTGTCAGTCACTCTTTCTGAGAAACCTTTGTTGGCTCCTCCCCAGTGACTCTGGAATTAAAGCCCAGACTCTTGATTTTTGCTCAGCTTATCAGTTTAGCACTATCCCTTCCACTTTTTGCCCTGTCCCTAACTTTTCCTTCTCTGAATGTACCTTTCAGTTTCTCTCAACTTTTAAATAACAGCTTTATTCAGATAAAATTCCCATATGATAAAATTCACCCTTTTAAAATCCACAAAGTATATGATTTAATGGTTTTTAGTATATTCACAGAGTTGTGCAGTCAGCACCACCATCTAATTCTAGAATTTTCACCCCTTCACCCAAAAACCCCATAATAGCAGCCACTCCCCATTTGTCCCTTCCACCCAGCCTCTGGCAACCACTAATCTACTTTCTGTTATAACTCTATGGATTTACCTATTTTCGTTTAAGTGGAATCATACTGTATGATTCTTTTGTACCTGACTTGTCTTATTTAGTGTAGTGTTTTCAAGGTTCATCCATCACGTCACATATATCCTTTATTCCTTTTTATGGGCAAATAAATTTCATTGTATGGTTATTGCGCATTTTGTTTGTCCGTTCATCAGTTAATGGGCATTTGGGCTGTTTTTACTTTGGGGCTATTATGAATAATATTGCTATGAACATTCATGTACAAATGTTTGTGTGGACATATGTTTTCAATTCTATTGGTTATATACCTGGGGTGGAATTGCTGGGTCATATGATAACTCTTTAACTTTTTGTTTGTGTTGTTTTGTTTTGTTTTTGAGATGGACTCCCTCTGTTGCCCAGGCTGAAGTTCAGTGGCGCAATCTCCACTCACTGCAACCTCCCACCTCCCAGGCTCAAGCCATCCTCCCACCTCTGCCTCCCAGATAGCTGGGACTGCAGGTGCATGCCACCACACCTGGCTAATTTTTTGTGTATTTTGTAGAGATAGGGTTTCACTGTGTTGCTCAGGCTCTATTTAACTTTTTGAGGAACTACCAGACTGTTTGCAAAGCAGCTGCACAGTTCTACATTCTCATCAGCCATGTATGGAGGCACTAGTTTCTCCACATCCTTTCCATTGCCAGCATTTGTTAGGGTTCTTGTTTCTGATTTTAGCTATCCTAATGGATGTAAAGTGGTATCTCATTATGGTTTTGATTTACATTTTCCTAATGGCTAATGATGATTAGCATCTTTTCATGTCCTTATTGGCCATTCGTATATCTGATCTGAGAAGCGGCCATTCAGATTCTTCTCCCATCTTTAAATTAGGTGATATTTTTTGTCATTGAAGAAGGTCTTTATATAGCTTAGATACAAGTCCCTTATTAGATATATGATTTACAGGTATTTTTTCCTATTTTGTGGCTTTTCTTTTCACTTTTTTTTTTGAGACGGAGTCTCGCTCTGTCACCCAGGCTGGAGTGCAGTGGCATGATCTCAGCTCACTGCAAACTCCACCTGCCAGGTTCAAGCGTTTCTCCTCCCTCAGCCTCCTGAGTAGCTGGGATTACAAGTACCCGCTACCACGCCCAACTAATTTTTGTATTTTTAATAGAGACAGAATTTCACCATGTTGGCCAGGCCAGCCTTGAACTCCTGACCTCAAATGATCCACCCGCCTCTGCCTCCCACAGTGCTAGGATTACAGACATGAGCCACCGCGTGCAGCCTCTTTTCACTTTCTTGATGAAGTCCCTTGAAGCACAAAAATTTAAAATTTTGTAAATCTAGTTTACCAGTATTTTTTTCTGTTACTTGTGTTGTTGGCAACAAATCCAAGATCACAAAGGTTTACTTGTATTCTAATAATTTTATAGTTTTAGTTCTTAACGTTTAGTTCTGTAATTCATTTTGAATTAAGTTTTGCGTATGGCATGAGGGCTCCAATGTCATTCTCGTTACGTAACTATCCAGTTATTCCAGCTTCATTTGTTGAAAAGACTTTCATCTTGGCACCCTGTTGAAGGTCACTTGATCATAAAATGAAGAATTATTTCTGGACTCTTAATTCTATTCTGTTGATACTATGTGTTCATCATTATGCCACTTCCACACTGTCTTGATTACTTCAGCTTTGTTGTAGTAAGTTTGGAATCAGTATGAGCCTTCCTTCAAGATTGCATTGGCTGGATAACCAGAGACTAATTATTAAAAAAAAAAAATTTTAAAGATTGCATTGACTATTCTGGTTGCATTTCTATGTGAATTTTTGGATCAGCTTGTCAATTTCAGCAAAAAGGCAGCTGAGATTTTGATAGGAACAGTATTGAATATGTAGGCCAGTGTGGACAGTATTGCATTTTATAATATTAAGTCTTCCAGTTCACAAACATGGAATCTTTTTCTATTTATTTAGGTCTTTAATTGTTTTCAAGGATGTTGTGTAGTTTTCAGTGTGTAATTGTGCTTCTTTTGTGGAATTTATTCCTTAAACTTTTTGATGCTATTGTAGGTGGAATTGTTTTCTTGATTTACTTTTTGGGTTGTCCACTGCTACTGTATAGAAATACAGTAGTTTTTTTTAAAGTTTTTTAAAAATTGTGAAACACATAAAATTTACCATCTTATCCATTTTAAATGATGTAGTTTGGTGGCATTAAGTCCATTCACATTGTTGTGCAGCCATCACCACCGTCCATCTCTGCAACTCTTCATCTTGTAAAATGGAAACTCTGTACCCGTTAAATCATAACTCCCTATTGTCTTCAGCTCTTGGCAGCCACCATTCCATCTTCTGTCTCTGTGCATTTGATTATTCTAGATACCTCATTAGTGGAGTCATAGAGTGTCCTTTTGTGACTGGCTTATTTCACTTAGCATAGTGTCCTCAAGATTTGTCCATATTGTAGCGTGTGTCAGCCAATTGATTTTTGTATGTTGATACTGTGTTCTGTAGCTGTGCTGAAAATGTTCATTAGTTCCAGTAGTCTTTATGTATATGGATTCATTAGGACTTTCTGTGTACAAGAGCCTGTCATCTGTGAATAGATAGTTTTACATCTTCTTTTCCAATTTTGGTGCATGCTCACTCACACATGCACTCTCTTTTTTCTGACTGGAACCTCCAGCCCAATGTTGAATAGGAAGTGGCAAGATCAGACATCCTTGTCTTGTTCCTAATCTTGAGGAAAAGTATGCAGTCTTTATCATTATGTATGTTGTGAACTGTGGGCCTTTATCCGGTTAAGGAAGTTTTCTTTTATTCCTATTTTGAGTGTTTTTGTCTTGTAAAAGGATACTGGGTTTTGTCAGATGCTTTTTCTGTGTCTCTTGATATCATCATGTAGCTTTGTCCTTCATTCTGTTAACATGGTATATTTCGTTGATTTTCATGTTAAACCAACCTTGCATTCCTGGCATAAATCCACTTTGTGTAGTCCTGTTTGTTTGTTGCTAGATTTGGTTTGTTAGTCTTCTGTTGAGGAGTTTTATGTTTGTATTCATAAGGGTTATTGGCCTATAGATTTATCTTTTGATACCTTGGTTCTCTTTTGGTACCTGGTACCTGATTTGCTCTGGTTTGCAATCCGGGACCTTTAGGTGTTGGTATTGCGTCCACCTAATTCTGCATTGTACAATAATAATTGTTTTTATGTATTCAGTTTTATTTTCTACTGTATGCACTTCCTCCTTTGGTTGCAACCTTCTTTGCATCCTAACCTTAGCTTAGTGCAGTGCTTTGTGCCTAGTCTCTCATGGCTAGCAATTAGTGTACACTTTTTACATTTTATTTATTTATTTTTTTGGGGACATGGTCTTTCTCTGTTGCCTAGGCTGGAATACAGTGGCGTGATCATGGCTCACTGTAGCATTGAATTCTTGGGCTCAGGTGATCCTCGTGCTTCAGCCTCCTGAGTAGCTGGGACTACAGGCATGTGCCACTGTACCTGGCTAATTTTTTAATTTTTGTAGAGACAGGGTCTTGCTATGTTGCCCAGGTTTGTCTCAAACTCCTGGCCTCGAGTGATCCTACCACCTTGGCCTTCCAAAGCAGTGGGATTACAGGTGTAAGCCACCACACCTAGTCCCACTGTACACTTTTTACGTGCATCTGTTAAGTACTTCATCTGCATTACCCAATTAAATCTTCACAACCACCCATTGAGGGAGGTACAATTTGAGACATCTCATAAATTAGATGATGAAGGCTTCAGAGAAATAAAATAAATTGCTTAAGGTTACACACGTAGATGGTGGAACTGAGGTTTAAGACCACTTCTATTTGACATTTGGACCTAGGGGTCTTCACTGCATGCTATGCTGCCTAGGAAATGCTTGTTCGAATAGATTGGAATTGAACTGGTCCTTAAAAGAGAAGTAACATATGGATAAGAGTAAGAATTAAGAGTGCATTTTTGGCAGTGGTGTTGGGGTTACAGTGTTAGTAAAGGCAAGGAAGCAGGAATTGGAATCTAATTAGAGTGCCCAGTGACAGGGAGTATTGTACAAGTAGGACTGTTTTTTGTCCCCAGAGCAGTAATTAGTCCTATTTGGAAGAGTGAGATTAACATCTAAAATAATTAGAAAATGTCTGGGTGCAGTGGCTCACGCCTCTAATCCCAGCACTTTAGGAGGCCGAGACAGGTGAATCACCTGACGTCAGGAGTTTGAGACCAGCCTGTCCAACATGGTGAAATCCTGTCTCTACTAAAAATACAAAAATTAGCTGGGTGTGGTGGCAGGTACCCGTAGTCCCAGCTGCTCAGGAGTATTGTACAAGTAGGCAGGAGAATCACTTGAACCGGAGAGGCGGAGGTGGCAGTGAGCCGAGATCGAGCCATTGCACTCCAGCCTGGGTGACAGAGCAAGATGCTGTCTCAAATAAAATAAAATAATTAGAAAATGAGTATTGTTTAATTAGAGGTCAAGGATGAAGTTTGTTTGGATTGGAAAGAATCATGAAGGAACTAGTAATTAAGCCTTAAAAGAAGAGTAGGATTTGGGTGGGTAGATGTAGCAAACTGAGTTTTGGGTCAGCCTTACCACAGCCTTGTACCATCTGACAAGTCATTAGGACTTTCTGATCCTCAATTTCTTTAACTGTCAAAGGGGAATAATATCAGTGCTATGTTCCAGGGTTGTGAGTTCAAAATGGGTAATATCTCAGAGTACTTTGTAAATCGTAGGTGTTTCTGTCCTTATGGTGGAGTATCTATTGTTCTCTAAGTTTCTAAACTCAGTAACTTTCCTCAATCCGAGCTTTTAATTAATTTATTATTATTATTTTTGAGAAAGGGCTTTATTCTGTCACCCAGGCTGGAGTGCAGTGTGGAATGATCTTAGCTCACTGTGCGACCTCTGCTTCCCTGGCTCAAGTGATCTTCCTGCCTCATCCTCTTGAGTAATTGGGACTACAGGCATGCATTACCACACCCAGTTAATTTTTATATATTTGTAGATTATATAAAATCTACAAATATGTATTATATATGGGTTTTGCCATGTTGCCCAGGCTGGTCTCAAACTCCTGGGCCCAAGCAATCTGCCTTGGCCTCCCAAAGTGCTAGAATTGTGGCATGAGCCACCGTGCCCTGCAGAGCTTTTTATTTTGAGTAAATTTCTGATGTAGAGAAATGCAAGAATAGAACAAAGAACTTCTAATATCCTTAACCCTTAATCCTCAAATATTAACATTTAATCACATTTACTTTATTCCCTCTTTTTTTATACATACTATTTTTTACCATTTAAGAGTAACTTACAGACATGATATCCCTTTACTCCTAAACACTTAGTCAAAGATATTTTCTTGGTAACTACAGTACCATTATGAAAATGGGCACAGTAACATTGGCACAGTCTTAATAGCAGATCTACAGATCTTACTCAGATTTTGCCAGTTGTCTCAATAATTCCCTTTAGAGCCAAACAAAATCTATTTTTTCCTGGTCAGGTCTTCAATCCAAGATCACAAGTAGCACTTAGTTGTCATGTTTGTTTAGTTGCCTGCATTCTGGAAGTTTCTTAGTTTCTGTTCTTCAGGACCTTGATATTTTTAAAGAATACAGGCTAGTTACTTTGTAGAATGTCCCTCAGTCTGTATTTGTCCGATATTTCCTTATGACCTGATCAGGTTATGCAGTTTTGGCAGGAATAGTACAGAACTGATGTGGTGTTCTCAGTACATCATGTCAGGAGATGCCTGATATCCTTTTATCCCATTATTGGTGATGATTAACTTCAACTGCTTGGGTAAGGTGGTCTCTGTCGGGTTTCATCACTGCAAAGTTAGTATTTTTCCCTTTGTAATTAATAACACTATTGTTGGGAGATACTTTGGGAGTACGTAAATGTCTTGGTTCTCATCAGTGTGCTTGCCTTAACCAGTAGGGCCAAGTAGTAATTTTAAAGTCAACCATTCTTCTTACATTAGTTGATATTTTACTGTAAGATTTGGTACTTCTCTCCATTCACTCACTCAGTCATTCATTCATATCAGTATGGACCCATGGGTTCTTATTTTGTTCAGTTGTTTGTAATTTTTTATTAGCATAATTTATCGCTCAAATTATGGTGCTAGTGGAAGCCCCTTTCAAGCTCAACTTCCCACTTTTTGAGATCCATACTGTCATCTGGATCCTTACTGCTACCTGTTTGTATGCTATTCTCCTTCCTTCCTAAGGGGAAGACATGCCAGCTAAAGCTAAGCTAAGAAATATACAGCATTGCTGCCACTCTGTCTGTTGTCCTCTTTTGTCCTCATCCTCTGTCACAAATATGTATTTTTTATTAATTTGTATATGTACATGTCTCCAGAATTTCTTTATGCACATATAAGGACATGTAAATATGTATATATATATTCATATCCCTCCCAACACAAAAAGATAGCACACTGAGCCTTAGATTTTGATTTTTCCAGTTAACTTTAAGCCTTCCTGATCCTTTCACATCAGGGTGTAGAGGAGACCTTTGTTTTGCAGCTGCATAATATTCCATTTTATGGATATATCCATTTTATTTAACTACTGTATTTGCAGATAATTGTCAGTTATTGTAAATAGCATGTTCCCCACCCTTCAATACGATGATCCCTTTCCACTTCCAGATAACTATTAGTTGTCCTTACTTTAAAAAATATGCAAAACTTCATTTTATCCTATTCTCTTCATTTTACAGCTGAAGCTTTTGAAAAACCAGTCCAAATCTCCAACTTCCTTACCTATTTTTGCTCCAGTTCAGTTTTCATCTCTACTGTCTGGTGAATTCTATAGTTTTGAAGGTTGCTAGTGACTTCCTGTTGTGTAGTGCTAGACAGGTTTTGGTGATTAATTTAGGTAGGGGATAAAAATGAGAAAAGGAATGGGGGGTGGCAATCAAATGGGAAAAGAGGAAGACTGGAAGGAAATAGAAGAAGGTGGGATCTGCACGGGAGAAAGTAGGAGAACAGAATGTTTTTTGGCAGAAGATGTGAAGTGTATTTTTATTTCTAGCTTGTAACATACAGCTGGCTTCTATGTGAGGATGAGCTGGCTTGTGGTGTGTTGCTGACTGATAGGCTAGTTGGGCCTTCAGGAAAGTTGCTTCCTGTTTTCTGTCTCCTAAAGCAAAATAGAGACACCTGACCCCTTGTCCCATTATTGTCATTTCTCCCTCTGTCACCCAGGGTGGCATGCAGTGGCACAATCATAGCTCACTGCAGCCTCCAACTCCTAGGCTCAGTTGATTCTTGGGCCTCAGCCTCCCACATAGCTGAGACTACAGGTATGCCCACCACCCCCAGCTAATTGTTAGGATATTTTGAGTTATCTCAGATTTATTCTTTGCTTGCGTTTTTCACTGCCACCATGGTAGTTTGGGGAACTACACATTCACTTAGATTTTCACAAGTCTTTTCACCCCTGTTTTTGCCAACTTATTGCCTATTCTTACCCAACATTTTCCCTCCCTTTTTCAATTCCAGTCAGGGCTGGTCCCTGCAATTGTCATGCTGACAAGTCTCCATACTTCGCTTGTGCCCACACCTTTCTGTGCTCCTAAAAAATCTTGCCTCTTTTGCAAGAGCCAGATCAACTTCTTACTGCTCCGTAAAGCCTTCCACAGTTGAAACAGCTCTTATACCTGTCTTATTTCACTAATCTTGCTTACAACCTGTACCAAATGTTTGCTTGTTTTCTTATTTCAGATGTGTTCAGTTGTTTCTACAAAATTGTAGGAATTTTTTTCCTATAAAAAAAATCATGTTTCCTAGCTGAGTACAGTGGCTCACCCCTGTAATCCCAGTACTTTGGTAGGCCGAGGTAGGAGGATTGCTTGAGCCCAGGAGTTTGAGACTAGCACCACCTCACTCCAGCTCGGGGCAACAGAGTGAGACTTCGTCTGTAAATAAATGAATAAGAAGTTTAGTGCTTGAGGTTTCTATTGGGAGCTGGTTCTGTACACTATGGAAATCTACCACCCGCCCCACTTTAAAATTACTGCGTAGTATTCCTTGGTGTGATTACAGGATGATTTAACTTTTCCCTATTGATTGGTTTTTGGTTATGATTTTATGCTGCGGTGTCTATCTTTGTACGGTTCCTTTTTCAGAGGCTTAGATTTGAATTGATGGATCATAAGATAGTGACATTTAAAAATTCGTTGTGAATAGATACTTCCAGATTGCTCACCAGAAGCTTAGTGCTAGTCCATACATACTTCCAATAGCAAGTACAAGAGTACCCTTCAGAAGGGATTAATTTTAATGATATTCAGGGCTGGGAATGTAGGAAAAATTGACCATCAAGTGTCAGGAAGCGCAAGAGTAGGAAGGGGCATTCTAGCCCCGAGGTGTACCCTGCTGCCTTGATAGGCCCTTTAAATAGAGACAGACTGTCACTATGTTGCCCATTCTGTTCTCAAACTCCTGGCCTCCCAGACTGCTGGGATTACAGGCCTGAGCCACCATACCCGGCCAGAAACGCATTCTTGAACGGTATGAGTAAATCATTTGTAGTGGCTACTGGAAGATACAGGCAAAATTTGAAGCTTAGCTTGATTTGTTGTGTGGAATGTACCATCCTAATCTTGATCTATTTGTTTTTTCAGATCGAGATATTGCATTTCCCCTAGTCAATGTATGAAATCAACTTTAAAATACAATTTACATACAGTAAAATTCAAACGTTGAGTGTGTAGGTGAATGATTTGACAAATGTATACACCCTTGTAATTACCACTCCAAGCAAGTTAGAAAACATTTCCATTTTCCTTGAAAGTTCCCTCAGTGGCATTGACTTCTACAGGCCACCTCAAAGGCTTTATACATGAGATGCAGGGCATAAGTCAAGTTCTGATAAAAGGGGAGTCTGGTTTTTACAGACAACGAGGTAGATTCATAGAACTTACAGATGTGAGGTATCCTGCAAAGTAGCCTTCAGGGCATGGATGATTGCTAACTGGAGTGTTGTCTTGGTGGCAGGTGCATCAAACAGGGTGGCCCGCTTAGGCCTTTCAAATCCATCAGTCTTTGCTCCTCTTGATGGTTGTGGTAAATGATACAGTCAGATGTCTTAAATGAGTCTGTATGAACATTTAACTGCTGGAAGCTGACGTGTTTGGGCACAGGTGTTGTTGTTGTTGTTGTTGTTGTTGTTTTGGTTTTTTTTTTTTTCAGTTGGCTTTCTCTGAAGGAGGAGATACGGGAAAAAGCATGACTGGTTGGCTGTGATGATGGTGTTGAAGAACAAAACTTACTCCCCTCTGTGCTTACAGTATCGGCTGATGTTGTATATTTCCTTGAGAAGAAATGTCTGGTACATCTTTTAAGTACTAAGGGGGATATTTTTGGCCAGGAAAACACTTGCTAGTAACCTCATCAGAAAGTCTTGAAAATGAAGTTTGAGAAAGGAGAAAATACTCCAGATAGAGACCATTACATGGAGTAAAATTATAGTGACATATAAGATCAGAAAAGGACATGTCTGTAATTCACAGCAGAACATGAAGAACAAATGCTGAAGGTGCTAGATGTTTCTGAATAAGCACCTGTGATATTTTGACACAAGAAGGGTAAAGACAGCCTTTTGGGTGCCACTGAGGACTGGTGAGTTGGATTCATGGCTAAGCAATTGAGTGCTTACTAGATAAGCTTTGTGCTAAGTAAGCAGTCCTAATTCTTATAAAAATATTAAGACATTGACATGTATGGTCATTTGCCCCCAGTTTTTTCATGAAGAAACAGGCTGAAGAAGATTAAGTATTTTTAACTAGTAATCAGCTTTTAATCTTGACTTCTGCATGTCTCAGGGTAGGTAACGTGACAGTGGTGTAACCTAGTTGCCGATGTTCACTGATTTGACTCTGCTGCTCTCATGTGCTGTGGCTTTCTTGCTCCTTGACTTCCCTGGGATTGTGAGTGAGCTTGTTCAGTCTTACCACCTCCTGCACACAGAATTCAAGAGAGAGTGAGTCATGGCCACAGTTGGCAGGAGTCTGTTATGTTACTCCATTAGCCACATGACACTTCTGCTTGTAACAAAATGACAGCGAAATATAGCAACAGTTATCATACTCTTCTTCCAGTTATCCTTTTAGCTGATTTTAGTAGTCCTATACTTAACTTTACTAAGTTTTTATCAATTGTGCATAATGTCATTCATTTCATTTTTCAGTGTCTGCATCTCCTCTCAGTCTGTTCCATCAGCAAAGCCAACTTAAATTTTGTTTAATTTCATTGCAGTGCACCTATAGCAACCCCTTCCAGTTTCTTAGGCACTTGTCTATCTTTCTCCTTTTATCTTCTTCAACATCCCTACTGCCATATGCATTCCAGCCTTGATAAATAATGTGCAGCTTCCAAAATGTCTAGTTCGTATCTCCAAACCTCTCCTTGTCTGCCTGATAGTCCTTTTTTTTTGAGACAGAGTCTTGCTCTGTCGCCCAGGCTGGCGTGCAGTGGCGCCATCTCAGCTCACTGCAAGCTCCACCTCGCAGGTTCACACCATTCTCCTGCCTCAGCCTCCCGAGTAGCTGGGACTACAGGTGCCCGCCACCATGCCCCTGCCTGATATTCTTAGTGTCCCCTCTGGAAAGCTTCCTCAGGGCAGAGTTAGGTATTTTCATTTTGTGTGATGCTTTTCTTTGAGTAACTGGTGATTTTGGTTGTTGGTATTATGCATGAAGGTTTTAGGGTCTAGACTTTAGGGTGATGACTATAGGTAGCTGGAGTGAGTTTCTTCCGCCTTTGCAAAGGTTTCTTTGCCCAGTAGACTCCTTCCCTGAATGGGAAGGCTGATCTGTGTGAAGGGTGTTGATTGGCAAGCTTTACTTTACAGTGTGATGGAGGGAGTGGCAGCAGCCTCCAGTAAGATGGGCTTTGTTCTGGGACAACCAAACCCATTCAAGCACCTATCAGACTCCTGTGGAAGGTTTTGTTTCTTTAGAGAGTATTTCTTTGGCTTTAGGCTGCATTTAGAAGCAGCTACTATCTGTGGCCATGTAGGCATCTGGATGGGAAGTGGGTGGGAGGGGTTGAGTAGCTATGGCTTTTCTATTCCTTAGGCAGTCTTTTTGCCTCATGCTCTCTTGCTCTGGTCTTCTGGAACCCTCTCTAGAGCTCCACCAGAAAGGATGGTGCCTAAAACATCTATTTTAGACTGCTCGTGTTTATTCTTGGGTGGGGTGGCTTTTGCTTTTGCTTATTCATCTGCTTTGAATAGAATAAAAAAGTAATAACCTTTTTTCCTGAAAGGTAATAACCTGTTTCCTGAAACACATTTACTCAGTCTGTCACTTTGAAATCCTGAACCAGAGGTTCTGTTGACAACTTTAACCATTTGAAATTTTAAAAATTTAAACAAACTAAGATGAAGAATACATTATTAGGCCAGGCGTGGTGGCTCACACCTGTAATCCCAACACTTTGGGAGGCCAAGGTGGGCGGATCACTTGAGGTCAGGAGTTTGAGACCAGCCTAGCCAACTTGGTGGAACCCCGTCTGTACTAAAAATACAAAAATTAGCCAGGCATGGTGACAGGTGCGTGTAAACCCAGCTACTCAGGAGCCTGAGGCAGGAGAATCGCTTGAACTCAGGAGGTGGAGGCTGCAGTGAGCAGAGATCACGCCACTGCATTCCAGCCTGGGTGACAGAGCAAGACTCTGTCTCAAAACAAACAAGAGTACATTATTGTTTCCCAAGAATTGATAGAATACCTTGGAATGTTTATAGAATATGAAATTGTTGTAATGCTGAAATACAAGTCACCTATTTATTAATAAGTTATATTCTAAAAATATTTACAAAGCTTTTTAGAGCAAGGAAAACTTAAAGGTAGCTTCCAGAAACCTAGGTGAGAGAGGATTGTGGGGAGGTCTCAGGCATTGCCATTAGTTACTAATTGATACTAGGGGCCAGTAGCAAGGTAACTCCAGCTTAAATGATGACATTTACATTCTAGGATTGGAGGAAGTTGCTTGTTTCCCAGTGTAAAATTTGCTAATTTTAGGTTGTCTTCGTTGATATGATATTGAGATAAAAGCTGTACTACTTGTGGCTTATTAAAGTGAATTGTACCATATAGTGGCTATATAGTTAGGGTTAGGTTGCAGGTTGTGTTTTATTTCAATGAATGATAAAATAATAATTTGCCATGTCTTCTAATAAAGGTGAAAAAGTAAAAATGAACCTGTATGCAACATTATTTTTATTTCTTAATACATTTTGGGAAAGTTAATTGCAACTGTGTGGTTCAGGGATTTAGTGCAAGACGAAGAACAGTTGATGGAAGAAAAGAAAAAGAAAAAAGACGACAAGAAAAAGAAGGAAGCTGCTCAAAAGAAGGTAGTATGTGTGTAAACTATTTATATTAAGCAGTTTAAACACAGAATTAAAAAGAAAATTACTCTTACAGATTTTTAAGGCATTTATTTGATTTAATGTTTTAGCTTTAATGGAGATTCATTTTAATATTTAATGTCTCTGAATATGCATATAAAGTAACTTGCTTTGTACAATTTAATGCATAGTTATTTAATCTTGTCAATAGTTTTTCAAAGGTAAGTACATTTTATAGATCTTTGTCTTTCAAATAGCTGTTCCTAGGTGTTTCATAATATATCATTTTATAAGTGGGAAGAGCATGGAATTTGTAGCCAAGTTGAGAGGATTTGAAATCTCACTCTCCCACATAGCACATAGAATGGTGTGACTTTAAATTTTATTTAGCCTCTCTGGGCCTTAGTTTCCTTGTGTTTTGTTAAATGAGGGTTGAAATGAGATGATGTTATTATATGTAATACAGAAATAGAGTATTAAAGGAAAATGTAATAGACATAATAGGAAGTAAAGTGTCAGTTTCTTTTTCCCTCTTTATTTAGTACCTGGGCTGATTTTTAAAGTTTGCAGTGTACATTAGCCTTAAAATAAACCTTGGACATTGTTTACTGCAAGGGAATTCTAAACTAGCTAATTTAGTATAGGAAACTATAACTAAATGCAAAGTAAAAAAAAAAAAATAAATCTGTAATTATTAAAAATTTTCCAAATTGTTAATACTAAAAACTGGTAATAGTTAACTAAATGGGCACTCATCTCCTACTATGTCAAGGTTTCAAGACATTAAAATGCTCTAAAAACCTAGTGAAATTACTGTTTCAATTCTCTGTTCTAATGAAAAATTATTTTAATTTCTAATATATGCCTTTTTTGAGCCAGGCATTGTGCTAGGAACTGGATGTAGAGTATAGCAAGATACTTACGTCCACATTATTTAATAGGGGAAAACACAGGCTGTAAAAATGGCAGGTGAGGCATTTATGGGGAACTGTTGCAGTACAAAGAGAGAGGTGCATAACTCAGGCTGAGATGGGGCAGAGGGACAGAGAAATTTCCTTAGAGTAGAAATTAGGTGAATAAGGAGCAGAATAGAAAAGGATTCCAAACAGTGAAAACTCAGAAATACTTGGTAGCTTGTATGCATTAAAGGATGGGTTTTGCTTGGGGGAAAGGGAGGGAACCAAGGGTAGAACTCTGAAGAGTTGAACTAGGAAAGGCTAGGAGGTTTTCTCAGGGCTTTGGGGAAAATGCTGAAAATGTTTTAGTAGAGTGACATAAAAGTTTGTATTTTAGTATGTTTACCTTGGAAAATTGTGAAATTGGATTAGAGGGGGTGGATACCAGAGTGTGAAATACTGGTGAAGGGACTATTAAAGTAATCCACAGAATTTGTTTAAAGGATATAGAGGGAGAGTCAGTTTAGATTGACTCACTGATTCCAGATGAGTGACTACATTTGAGAGGAGTTAATCAGGCTAGGGGATACAAGGAAAGGAGAAATGATAAATAATTCAGTTCTACATGTCCTGAGCCTAGGGGTGTCATCAGCAAGTATTAGGGGAGGAGAATTAAGTATGAGATGAGAGGAGATGATGTGGCCCTAGCCACCTGTCTTTTGGTTGCTCTTAGGGGTGCCTGGGAAGGGATGCATAGGTATATGCCATGGTTAGGGTTTTGGTAGGCTTCTTGTGGTTTGGCATTGACGGATGCCTTGGGCCTCTGGCAGAGGCTGTTTACGTAGGACAGTCTTTGCAGTCTGGTCAGTCATTGCTCGGGATTTCTTATGAGAAAGTTGTGTCCTCTGTAAGTCTGAGGTTGGGGTAAAGGCTTATCAGACTCTTGTTCCACGGTGTGAAAGGCCATTTGCCCAATGAAAAGAGCTTCTAAGAAACTTAAGAGGTTTATCGAAAAGGATGGTTGAATATACTTTATGTAGATTCAGTAGTTTGGCAAGCATCTGAGTGTTGAATTAGGCTATGTTGGTCCCTGTGTCTAAGGAGTTCAAGAATTAGCTGATAAGTCAGAATGTATGTGAAATGGCTAGAGAAGAGGCCTAAGACAATATATAAGTGTATTTGTTTGGAATTTATTCTATTTACTGAGAAATTTTAAGAAAGGGCGGGGTCACTTGCATGATATCTTTAAATATTGTATTTTTGTGAATATAATTTTAAAGTTGTAACATATACAGCAATGGCTCTAATTGTTACAAGTACATCTTTACATTCTTGTATAATCAAATCTCTAAATCACCAAGTCAGTATAGGTGGTCACTTATGTGTAGGCAGCTTATAAAGAAGCCTGTAACACATGAGTGGTGATTACTGTGCCATTTGACTTCTCACCAAATCTGAAGTGACAGCTTTTCATACTGTTGCCCACTTCATTCCTGTCTCACCCCATGGTTCCAGTCTCTCACCTCAACCATGTCCTTACTAGAACCATCATCAGAAGCTTAGGGATATAAGAAGTTTTTCCTTCTTTTGCCAGATCTTCAGCACTGATAGGGTATTCCTGTGTGTCTCATAGACACATCATAGTATCTGCCCACTGAACACAATATAAAGGAATGTTTAATACCTCTAATAAATGTTAAGTTTAGCAGGCTAGGCCGCTACTGTAAATTAGACTGTTCTCCAAATTTCAAATAATCAGCTTACAACTGAATTTGAATACAACCTGTTGGTGAAGTGAGGACAGCTGGTATTTCCATAGAGTGTTACCAGATAGCTCTTGAAAAGAAAACCCCCAAATGACACACTTATAGCCCATATGAGGAATTGTGAGTCACAGGGTTTTTAAGACAGGTTTCCTGGAACTTGTCTTTTGTCGCTAGTAGGAGCCAGCAGGTGTATCCAGGCAGATATCTACGTGAGCCAGGTGGGCAGGCCCATTTATATAAATGTTGGCACATAAACTCACTACAGTAAAAAGTCTATTTTATGTAATTTATATTTTCTTATTTTTGAAAAAGGCCAGATATTATCTGTTCTAATACATTTGTTCATTTTTAATATAAGGAACCTAAGCATCAGAATGAATTAAGTGATTGACCTTGGTTTTTATCATGGTGACAGAACCAGGAATATAATTGAAATCTCTCTCCTCCAGCTGGTGCTTTGCCAAAACCCTGTGCCATGACTTTATCCTTTTCATGCAGAACATTATCTTATACTTTGCTTTATTTTTTGTCATTTAAAGGTGAACTTTAAAATTGGGAAATAATATATTGTGATAATTTTTATAATAGGGTATAAAATAGGTTCTTATGCCATGAATACAGAAAATATATACATTTAATGGTCCCCAGTAGCCACTGTGGTTTTTTTAAAATTAACACCATGGGTTATTTTCTATTTTAAATAAAAAGCCAGATAACACAACTTTCTATAAAAACAATTAGACACCGACAAGGCTTACAACAATATTTTCATTATGATAGTTTTTATTATCCTATCGTTTAAATATTAATTTAAATATTTAGATTCTTTAAAGAGCTTTTTCACATTAAAAATAGGGTGATTTGTATTGTATTTCAGCCTCAATACATTTCTAATTAAATATGGAGACCGATGACTTTTGTTCTTAAAATTTTTTGAAAAGCCTTTTTATCAAAGATCATGTATAACACTCTTTTCTGTTTCATATCTGAGAACCAGGGCTATTATTTTCTGATTCTTGGGCTTAGAAAATAATTTGATAGAGCATGGAAATGTAGTTTCCATACTTTAAAAAAAGGAGAGGGGTGACAGTAGTAGCAGTAGGTTACCATGGATTTCTCTCCAGGTTCTGTTTTTAGAAGAAATTTCTCGAAGCGATCTTAAGGGAAATGTAATGAGGAGGAAAATAGAGGTTGAGAAATAGGTTAATTATAGAGGGATAGTTAGTGTAACCTTTACTTTAAGCATGCAATTGTAGTTCCTAGAAAGCATATAATGTTTGAGGGCCGAGGGGAAGCAACAATACAAGTTGGGGTCTCTTGGTGTTGAGAATGTTTCAACATCCATGGGCTTTTTGCTGTTACTTTGTTAAGAGTTGAAGGGATTTTTATAGGTGTTATTGACTTAAATATACTAAATTCAAGTTTAAATGAGACCTAGGTTTTAGAGAGCTTCCAGCTTTATTGCCATTTTTGAGGATCATATTCAGCAGCTTAATTAGCAAATTTTCTCAGTAACCTTGGTGGTAACATGACCAGGCCTGAGTTGCACTCTCATAGAGGGCAGTTAGGTGTTCTCTTACAGTCTTGCCCCTCATTACAGCTTACACTTCTCTTTTCCTCTTTTATAAAACTCATTTTAGTCAACAGATCTGGATTCTAGACTGAGTGCTGATTGCTAAGTCACAGGAAAGCTCTCTGAGCACTAGGTATCTCATTTAAAATCAGTGAATTGAGCTAGATTAATTCTTTATTCTTAATGTTAGGTTATAATACTTGGCACTGTTAAGACATTGTAAATGATTAGAAAAAAAGAAAAGCAAGACCTGGAAGGGATGAATGTAGAGTCAGCTTATTTCCAACAGTGAGAACCAGTACTGAGCCAAAGCATGGGCAGGTAGGGCTGAAGATAGCAGCCGCCAGCACCACAGCAGCAGCTGATGTCTGCTGAATGCTTTCTGTATGTCAGGCTTTGTCCTAAGTGCTTTTATATAGGTTAAATCCCTTTAACCTTACAACTCTGAGGTGGGTGTTTTTGCCACAGTTCTATAGATGAGGAAACTAAGCTTTAGAGAAAGAAGTTAACACATTTGACCGTGGTCACACAGTGTAAGTGGCAGAACGAGGTAGGCAGTCAGGCTTTAGATCCTGAGGTCTTAACGAAGTGTGCTTCAGGACCATGTTGTTGGGACAAGCAGTGCAGAGCCTTGACAGGCAAAGCAAGTGGAGTGCTGTGCTCTGCCACTGCACTGCTGTCTTCAGTAATGAAGGAGGCAGTTGTGATCATTGCTGGTGGAACCATAGCTCAGATTTTTTTTTAAAGAATAATGTATTAAAAATGGAAATCATTTTGCTTCTAGATTGGCCAGAATCTTTTAATTATCTGTGTGAGAGGATTTACAGTGATAGTTCACATTTGAAATAGTGTTGTATAGTTTTTCAAAAAAATATCTTTCACATTTTATTATTTGACCCTCATAATAACTCTGAAAGGTAAGCAGGACAGTTATTTTGTCCATTTGAGAGATTAGGAAACTGAGACCCAGAGGGTTTAAATGATCAGAGCATTTCAAAGTAAAAATAACCAGTCAAGATTAATTTTAATATATTTTATATAACCTAATATAGCTAAAATGTTACTATTTTGACATGTCAGTATAAAGTATTATTAATAAGGCGTTTTGTGTTCTTTTAAAAATACTGAACATTAGAAATTTGGTGTGTATTTTGCTCATCTCAGTTCAGACTAGCCACATTTCAGTCAGTGGTGGGTAGCCACATGTGGCAAGTGGCTATTGTTTTGGATAGTGCAGACAATTACTCTTAAAATGACTGACCCTACCTGGAAAATTCTTTTTAATAATTTGAATAATGTACTAGGTCTCCAGACCAGCCCGCAAAAGCTTGTTAGTTCCGTTTCTTCCCATTCCATGAGGAGCTCTTGGTTTCTATACTACTACTTTCATTCCTTCTATACATTAAATCCGATTCTTAGGGACAGACACACCTTAGGTGTCTCCATGGGGCCATTCTCTGTTGATGACAGAATACTGAATGAGGTTGACCATTGTTTTAAAGCAACTTTTCCCAAAGGAGTTGTATAGCATATATCCTTTATGTTGTAAGGCCTAAAAGAGCAACATTGTATATACTTCGTTTTGTTTTGCTTTTTTGTAGAGATGGGGTTTCGCCATATTGGTCAGGCTGGTCTCAAACTCCTGGCCTCAAGCATCTGCCTGTCTTCTGCCTCCCAAAGTGCTGGGATAACAGGCGTGAGCTGCACCTGGCCTACTTTGGGTTTTTATGTGGTCATTGTTTCTATGTTCTGAAACTTAGTTTCCATTGGAAGTAAATTGTGAAAGAGACCAAGAGAGTGTTTTTTGTTTGTTTGTTTGTTTTGTTTTTTTTAAGCCTTTCAACATGTAAAAGAAATTTTCTGCTAATTCTTTGGCTTCAGAAAATTATGCATCTTATTGTTTGACATGACATTTCTGATACTTAAAAGTGTTCATATACTAACTTCTCTCTAATAAGACTTGTTTTTCTACTCTCAGATTTTAAAAATGATTTTCCCAGAAACAAATGAAGTGTTGTTAGCTAGTTGACTGGTTTTTGGCATTGTCTTTCCATCAAAAATTTTTTTTTAATTTAAATTTTGATACATAGAGTAAAAGATGAGCCTCCATTATTTTGTATTTCACTAGTGCTCTAAAACTTAGCAAAGCACTTACGTGGTGGATCAAGACTCCCTGGCTTTCTGGGGAAAGATTAATGTTTGGTGTGGCTTCAATATTAGGGTAGTTACTATAGCTTTTACCCATATATCTATGATAGTATAATTTAAAATGATATTTTTGATAACAGTAATTTCATATAACTAAGCAAAATGAATTAGGCCCCATGGCAGCTAAGAAAAGCTTTATTGCCATTTAGAAACAACAACTGGTTATTCAGTTACTAATTATTCAGTCTTTTCTCACCTCCCTTCCTGTTCTTGTATCTGTTATTTTCAGGATTCCCATAATATTGATCTTGATCAACAGATTGATGTTTTGCTTGGGTTTTTCTGTCTGTGGTTCTTTTTGAGGCCCTTGGGAGTTTGAGCTAGTCACCTCAAGGTAACCCTGCTGTCCTCAAGCCCCTCTCCTCAGTTGTGGTGTCAGAAAATAAAGGAAGAGCAGACATTGGAAGGCAGTGAAAGCAGAGTTCGTGTCAGTTCAGCTTCTGATCACAGTAATTTTAACTGATTGTCAAATGTGTCAGAAGTGATAAATTAGTTTGAAATTTTTTTGCACTCAAAAATACTTAGATACTTAAAAGGTGACTAAGTTTAATTGCGATAGCAGCCTAACCTCCAGGAGTTAAATTTGTTACTAATTTGGCTAAAGTGATTATATATACAGCTTTTCTTACAGAAAACCTAATTCATCTTTTTATCACTTGTAACAATTTTTGAAGCCATTTAAACATGCAAAATATATTAAATCCATTAAATGTAAAGGTGACAGTTTGTATAAAAATCATTTTTAAAGGACATGAGAAAAGTACAGCTCCCATTTAAAAAATTGTATACTGTCATACAGTGATGTCTTCTATGCTTAGTGTCACAAAAATTAGGTATTTTAAATTAATAAACATAGTATCAGGGATAATGGGGCACATCTGTGGGAAAAGCATGCTTTCCTTGCATATCTTTTCCTGTGCAGTTCATCTATTTGAGAAATTCCTTATTTAATAAAGGTGTATATGTCTTATATTAATATATGAACATTTTATCATAACAGTCCATTTCTTTCAGTTTCATATTTACATTGTTTTTTGTTTGTTTGTTTTTATTTTAGGCCACTGAACAAAAAATCAAAGGTACGTTGTTTAAAGCTATTTTTTATCCCTTTTTTCATTAAAGCAAGGTTGTTTATGTGCATTTTTGTTCACCTCAAGGATGGGAGAGAGAAGAGCATGAAAGAAACGGTTGGGATTAGACTTCTTCAGTAACATACCCTGGGGTCGTCCTTTGGGATTTCATGGTTATTGTAGTGTATGTGACCACATTTAGAGTGCACTGCCTCAGACTTGCCTTAAAGCTGTCTCATAAGATAGGAGTAAGCACTGCTTCCTAATGTACTCCCTTGTTTTGACTCTTGGGGCACAGGCACCTTTCCTTCAGTCTTCCTTCTAAAAGTCTTCTTGTGTGGGGTAACCTCTAGGACCCCACTCTATCCCTTAGGAGTTCTGCCTCCTTTATTTCTTGTTCTCTGAAGAATGTCCCCCATTCCTTCTTACAGGCAGATAGTGACATCCATCTCTGTGTTATCACTTAGAATAGTAGATTGCAAACCTTACACATTGTGTCAGGTTTGAACAGCACCCATTAGACCCCAAGCAAAAGACATCGGAGTGATAAGCAAACAGGACACTAATTCCTCTCAGATCCTGAATCAGGAGTTCTTCATCCTCCCAGGAGCTACTTGGTAATGAAAAGTGTAAAGCTCCTAGGTGCTGAACTTGTTAGGCCTCAAGATTCTGAATTTTTATTTTAAGCTCTATCAAAAGTATAATCTTACCCCTCAAAAAAAAAGATGAATGAAGGAATGAAATGGTTCAAAGAAGGAATGAAATGGTTCAAGCATGATTCAAGACACAGAGATAAGAAATAGCATGATGTGGCTTGCAGTGGTGGTATTCCATAACATGATGTAGTATGCAGTGGTGGTATTCCTAGAGCGTTAAATATTCAGTGATAAGTGGGCGGGTTGAGGCTGAAAAGATAGATAGGGGCCAGGTCAGAGTGAGTTAATTTATGTGCTGTTTGTACCAACAAGCTTGGACTTTTTATGTGACAGGCAGTTAGGAGGCATTCAAGACTTAAGCAGAGTGCATGGCGCTTTGTTTTACTTTGTTTTCCATTTTTTAAAGCTATCAACTACTGTACATGGAAAGTGTTGGTTGGAAGACAGGTAGGGATTTGAAAGGTAGAGCTAAGAGAAGAAAGGCCTCGTGAGCAGAGGAGGCAGGTAGACAGCATGGGGAATACAACATGCATCTTTTGTCTCTAGAGTTGGGGGGAAGTGACTGAATATAGGCCCGGAGATAGAGGGAGCCACAGGGCTTCATGCTGGTTAAGCCAGCAAAGGTGCTTGGATTTGGAATGTCATGGTCATAAGCTGTGCTTTAGAAATTTAACTTTGCCAGTAGTGCCTAAAGTCACCAATAGAAGCAAGATTAGAGAGGGTCATGAGGGTTTGAACTGAGGTCTTGGCAGTAGAGGTAGAAGGTGGGTGACAGATATGTGAGGGATAATTGACAGGACTGGCAACTGATGAGATCAGAAGAGGAGTTGAAGGTGCTATTGTGGCTTTGAACTTGGAATGTCTAAGACAGTTACAAGGATGCGGAACGTAGGGAGGAACATTGCCAAATTAGTAGGAATGTTACCAAATTAATTTTCCTAAAACTCTGTTTTCCCCACCCCTTTCCCCCACATAGCAATGGTAAGTTGTCCCTATTTGTTCTTGCTTCAAGACCAAACTCCTTTGCTTAGCTTTCAAGGCCCTCATTAATCTAACCTCCGTTGATGTAACCAGCCTGTTTCCCATCAGTCCTTATACTTTTTAGAGCATTCTTATCTCTTTCATGTTCATTCTTGTTTCTTTTTTATCCAGTTCCTCAGCCAAGGATGTCTTTATCAGGCCTTTCAGCTTTCCTGAACCTCTCAGGGTTCATCCTTGAATGGGTCTCTCCAAGTACCATTGATCTCTCCCTTTCCAGTTTCTTAGGATGTTATAATCTCAAACTTGGGCACTTGGTTATATTCTTAGATTTTTGACTAATCCATGGATATTTGTTTCTTCAACATCTTTGAGTACCTAGTGTTTATATCATTTCTAAATGTAAATAATTTTCTTCTAGCCTTACATAAAATATGAACATATTTAGTCTTCTTGTTTTTAGATTTTTCCACAACTCTGAGAATGATAGGCTGAGTATATGAAAGTCACTTCAGAATACATTTTGTTGTTTTGCCAGCGATTTAACTCATGTCATCCTTCTTTTCACGCTGTCTCTCTTCATAATTGTTCACATTTTTTCTGATTCATGAAAATGTATTGTTTTATTTCTATGCTATGTATTTGTCTAGGTAGTATTTATAGTTTGGGGTTCACACAGTGGTTAGAGATTACAAACTGGAGACTTGAGGGGCAGATGTGGCCTACTTGGTGGTGGTGGTGTTTACTAAACTTTGTATTTTGGAATAATTTTAGATTTACAAAAAAGTTGGAAAGATAGTACAGAGACTTCTCATATACGCTTCATTCAGTTTCCCCGATTATTAGCATCTTACATTACCATGGTACATTTGTCAAAACTAAAAAAGCAACCATGATACTAACCTCACCAGTTTTTCCATTAACGACTTTCCATTCTAGGATGCGATGCAAAATGCTACCTTGCATTTAGTTGTCAGGTCTCCCCAGTTTCTGGTTTCTGCAGTGTTTTTATTATTATCCTGTACATTTTTAAATGACTGCCAACGTTTAAAAATCAGAAGAATCTGCCTGTTCCAGAATTCCTGCTTCTCTTGCAGTTCATACTGTCAGTATGATTTTTTTCTCTGTGTTGTAGAGTCTGTGTAAAGACCAAGTTTAGCCACATGTGGCTGTTAAGTACTAGAAATGGGACTGTGACTGAGGAACTAAATTTTTAATCTTACAGGACAACATAGCTCTAAAGTGTAATGGGCAACATAATGACATTCTTGAAAGTTTTATTCTTGTGACTTCAACTTTGAAAAACTGTAAAGAACATAAATATTTGAGTATTTAAAAAATCTTTTAAAATATGTCTCTTATGAGTATGTCCTTGAAACAGCAGGAGAGTGAAGTGCTAAAAAAACTTCAGGTGAGGTATAGGGATAGATGGACAAATTTTAAGATGCCCTGTGGTATATATAATGTAAAGGCAAGGAAAGAGCTAATGTTCCTTCTTCAGAGTGTCCTTGGGAACTTGGTTGAGAATAAGAAAATTTTTTAAAAACTGTTTTACAACTCTGACATTGACTTTTTTTTTTTTTTTTTGAGACAAGGTCTTGTTCTGGAATGTAGTGCACAATCATAGCTCACTGTGGCCTTGAACTTCTGGGCTCAAGCAATCCTCCTGCCTCCCGAGTAGCTGGGGCTATAGGAGCAGGCTATTTTTTTTTCTTTTTCTTTTTTTAAACGCGATCATGCTACGTTACCCAGGCTGGTCTCAGACTCCTAGACTCACACGATCTTCCTGCCTCAGGCTCCTGAGTAGTTGGGACTGTAGGCGTGAGCCACCGCAGCTGGCTGACATTGGGTTTTTTGGGAAGCATGTTGATTGTACATTCATTTCAAAAGAATAAGTAAGCACTGTTGATTTTTGACAGCTAATTTTCTGTCTCTCTCCTGTCCTCTTTTTCCTCTGTCTCTTCCCCTCCTTGTCTCACTCCTTCATATCAGTGCCAGTGCTTTTTTTTGAGTGATTTCATGAGCAAGATATCTTCCAAAGAGTAATAAACCCCTGAGCTCCTAAGGGAGTTATGGGAAGCCCGGGGAGATCCTGGTGGGAAACAGCAATGGAGAAAAAAGGATTGAGATTTTATTTTTTGGGTGATAAAATAGCGAAGTTTAGTTTATTACTGCCGTTCTGTTTCTGGGTTAATTAAAAATTCATGAAATTAAATCAACATTTATACATTTTTTCCTGCCACAATTGGCACAGTTATTTTTCATCAGTTCTAGCCTTAATATTTGTTTTTCTGTCAAACACAATGTTACTACATCTGGGTGATAAAAATATTCACTATCTATTAAGTCAGCTGCATGTCAAATCATATTGTAGACATTATTATAGCTGACTTAGAGCACCTTCTATGTGCCAGGCACTGTGCTTTATTTCATTTAATCAAGGAAAATATTCTAAATACTTAACCACTAATAATGAATGGGTATCAGCAATTCAGAACAGGGTCCTAAAAGCTTCTTAATATGCTAAGAGTTACTTTAGTTACTGAATTTTGGAAATCTTTGGGATCCAGGGCGGGGGCTGGGTACTCTGGGACTCATGTAGTCTATATTTAAAAATTGATGTGGGAGTAGGCCTTCAGTGTATAATAGCACAAGGTAAGTTTACGTTTAATCCTCTCAGCAGCCCTTTGAAAGTAGATATTAGCACCACTTACAGGTGAAATTAGGCTAGGAAAAGTTAACTAACTTGCCCAGGTTGTGCAGCTAACGAGTGCCTGAGCCAGAATTTGACTACGAACTTGACTGGGCTCTACCGCTTCTGTTTCTTTAAAAACGGCCCTGGCTCTACCGCTTCTGTTTCTTTAAAAACAGCCCCTGCAGTTACATGGAAGACAAGATGTGAAGGACACACCATTGCTCATGCTGCAACAGTAGTCACTGAATAAACTAAAACAACTCATCTTTTAAAAGGAATCCAGAAAGATCTCGGAACAGATTTTACAGTATTTCTCTATTGATTAAGCGTGTAGAATTTTTTTAAAAAAATTGTAGCACCAGTATAATTTTGTGAATCAGAGAATTTGACAGCTTTGTGATAGGTGAGGCATTGGCTCTTAAATTGTTTATTACATCTTTGGTTGTTGATGAAAATGAACAAGAGTTTTGAGAGCCAAGCAAGCAGCTGATGCTAAAATCTCCTGCATGCTTTGATCTCTATGCAGTAAACACTGATCCTTCTGTGGAGCAAAACTAGAGTACTAAATTATGTTCGAAGTGTTCTTTTGCTACACCTGTAAGGGAAATGTAATGACAATTTTGCTAAAAAAGAACCCTTCATTTCATCATTCTTCAAAGGGTGGAGGACCCTTTCTGAAGGGCTTGGACAACAGTTAAATCCCTTTCCAGTATGCCTGTTGACCAGTACATTTGTTAAAGTCATAGCACACAGTTTAGCCTCTAGAATGTGACTGAGATGGCTAAGTTTGTGTTGAAGCAAGAAGTTTTTAGTTTGTCCCCTTCTCATTAATAAACAGAGCACCTCTTTACTTTTTCTTTCAGTCGTCACTACCAGTATCATCCATGTTTCACTATCTCATGAGGTCATCTTGAGAAACGAAGGAAATGAAAAATACTTATGTAATAATCCATTATTCTAAACTCAGGTTTCATAAAGTGACATTGTTTCCTTCATTCATCATTCATGAAATACTTACTGTTTGCCTACCCTGTTTTATGCAATGTTATGGTCACTGGTAATAAGCATGAACAAAACAACCCCCAGGTTCCTGTTCCCACTGCACTTCCATTCTCATCTTTATTTTAGTAAAGGTAAATATGTGGGTAAAGGCCTTTGTCATTTACCTGTGATCTGAACTTATCACTCCATTTTTCCATAAGATCTTATTTATTGTATATATTTAAGGTGTACAACATAATGTTTTAGTATGCATATGCATAGTGAAATGAATACCACAGTCAAGCAAATTAATATACTTACCACCTCACAGTTAACCCTGTTTTTTTTTTTTTGGTAGAAGCACCTAAAACCTACTCTCAGCGAATTTCCAGTATACAATACAATATTATTAACTATATATCAGATCCCTAGACTTACCCACATAACTGCAACTTTGTACCCTTTGACCTATATCTACCCCCCTAACCACTATTCTGCTCTCTGTTTCTATGTATTTGACTGTTTTTTTTTGTTTTTTGTTTTTTGTTTTTTTAAGATTCCACTTGTAAGTGAGATCTTGGCAGTATTTTTATTTCTGTATCTGGCTTACATCACTCAACATAATGTCTTTCAGGTTCATCCATGTTGTGGCAAATGGCAAGCTCTCCTGTTTAAAGGCTGAATAATATTCCTTTGTATATATTTGCCACAATTTCTTCTTTTCTTTTTTTTTTTTTTTTTTTTTTGAGACAGAGTCTTGCTCTGTTGCCCAGGCTGGAGTGCAGTGGCATGATCTCAGCTCACTGCAACCTCCACTTCCCGGGTTCAAACAATTCTTGTGCCTTAGCCTCCTGGGTAGCTGGGATTACAGGTGCGTACCACCACACCTAATTTTTGTATTTTTAGTAGAGGCGGGGTTTCGCCATGTTGTCCAGGCTGGTCTCAAACTCCTGACCTCAAATGATCCGCCCACCTAGCCTCCCAAAGTGCTGGGGTTACAGGCTTGAGCCACTGCGTACAGACCACAATTTATTCATCTTTATTTATCCATAGGTTGTTTGTTTCCATATCTTGGCCATTGTGAATAATGCTGGCATGAACATGGGAATACAGATATTTCTACATGGTTCTGATTTAATTTCCTTTGGGTATACAGTAATCCCCCCCGTATCCACAGAGAATCTGTTCCAAGACTCCAGTGGATGCTTGAAATCTCAGATAGTACTGAACCTCATATATACTATTAATAATATGCTTTTTCCTATACAACATACGTATTATAAAGTTTAATTTATAAATTAGGTATAGTAAGAGATTAACAACAACTAATAATAAAATAGAACAATTATAATGATCTTTTGTAATAGTTATCAGAATTTGGTCCCTCTCTCAAAATACCTTCTTGTACTGTTCTCACCTATTTTTGTACTGTGGCTGACCATGGGGTAAGTAAGACTTTGGAAAGTGAAATCTTGGAAAAGGAGGGGGACTACTGTATACCTAGAAGAGGAATTGCTGAGTCATATGGTAGTTCCAGTTTTAATTTTTGTGGGAATCCATAAGACCTTAAGTTTCCCAATTACAAGCCTTCTATTGTAACGAATTTCAGGAACTCTGATGGCTTCATAGGGGTTACTGTACTGCGTAGATTTTCAGAGGAGAAAACTGAGGCTCAAGTAGTTTGTAACTTCAAGCATGTAACCTAATGATACACAGAGAAAATGATACTTGTGGGGCCATTAGGGTAAACGGAAGAGGCCACTCACAGCTGAAGATGACAATCCCAGAGAGTCAAGTCTAGTCACCCCATTTCCCCATAGCCTGTTTCCATCACACAGGTTGGGTAGTTCTGCTGTTAGAATTGGGGCTTAGTTCACTGTTTTTCTCCACAGTCTACATAGTAGAAATGATTTTTGTGTTGTAGGGTGGTATTAAGTAATAATACCAGGATTTTAAATGTGCTACGGTGGTTTTTTATGAGATATTTAGAAGGCACATGTGCACTAACCTCTTTAAAATAGAAGCATAGAATTCATACCGGTTAAGAATTTACTAATGGCAGGTATTTTTCTTCCTGTGGAAGATGTCTTTGGGCTATGTAACAAATAAGATTTGTAGCTCTGCACTAACAGGATGAAAAAAAAAATGGCCTTCCACTTTCATGGGAAATAGTTAATAAAATGATTATTTTTAGGTAGATCATGTAACAAAGTCACTATTTTTTCTTTCCTCCTATTGTGAAAGGAAAATGATTTCCATAGATTTATACATGTAAGTCTAGATTTATGTACTCAGGGAGGCTATGAAGAATGCTAAGGAGACCCCTTTTGGCTTTAGGCAAGGATTATTTCTAACAAACGTAGATTTGTTGCTTTTAAATACTAATACATTATTACATTTGGTAGAAATTTACGTCTGATGAGACTGATCTACAGGACAAAGGAAACAGGAAGTAGATATGAAAAAAACATTAATGGCTATGAAATAATTTTTAAAGTGGTTAATCGGTAGTTAGCCCTTTATTTTTAGAGAGTTTGTTTTTGCCCTTATAATTAAGATGAAAATAATGTATACTAGAAGGAACACTTGTTTGGGGGTCAGATTGGGTTTTAAATTTCACCTCTGCCATTTACTAGACATTTGAGCATGAATAGCTTTCTGAACTGTATTTGCCTTATCTGTAAAATGGGAATAATATTTCAAATTTATGGAATCACAAAGAGAATAAAGAGATAACAGATACATTGCCTGGCATCTAGCTGATACTTGGTAAATTTTAATATCCACCATTGTGGTTTTGCAATATCCTAGCAACCTTTCAGTCCCTTGAAATGACATGCTAGCAGTTTCTCCAGTTAATTCAGGGTTCCTCCACACCCAGAAGTGATTTGCTTTTGCTTCCCATTAAAGTAGAACCCAGCCCAGCAAAGGTGAATCACAGTGCAGTGCAAGGAATAGGTCTTAAGACATGAGGATGGGATCTATCAACTTCATAAATTTGGCAGGCCAAAATTGGTATTTTTTTGACTCGTATTTATTTGTTTACCATGCATAATCACTTGTACTTTTTTCTTTTTATCTTTTTTTTTTTTTTTTTTTTTTTTTTTTTTGACGTGTAGTCTCACTCTGTCACCCAGGCTGGAGTGCAATGGCACGATCTCAGCTCACTGCAACCTCCACCTCCCAGGTTCAAGCGATTCTTCTGCCTCAGCCTCCTGAGTAGCTGGGATTACAGGCGCCTGCCACCACGTCCAGCTAATTTTTGTACTTTTAGTAGAGATGGGGTTTCACTATGTTGACCAGGCTGGTCTCGAACTCCTGACCTCAAGTGAGCCACTTGCCTCGGCCTCCCAAAGTGATGGGATTACAGGCGTGAGCCACCGTGCCCGGCCACACTTTTTTCTTTTTATGAATTGCCCATCCTTACTATTTGCCCATTTAGTTCTTGGACCTAGAGTTTTTGTTAACAATTTACTTGAGCTCTTTGTATAATAAGCTTATTAGCATTTCATCAGATGTATTTGATGCAAATATTTCCCACATTGTGGACCATATCATATGAAGTCATTCTGAGGATGAGTTACGAGGCAAGAATATGTAAATTTTGCCTAATCCCAGGTGCCCCATTGGGAATACATACACTGAAGATGCAAATACATGTTCAGAAGGAGGAAAGCACAATTAAATCACATTTATACTGTTAGCTTGGACTTCAGTCCTAAACTCTAGTGTGTTGAATGCTTCTCTGTATTAGATTTAGTATCCTTAAACTAATTAACATATCTTTCCTTAGATTTAGGGAAAGTCGAGGTGAGGAGGGTTGGGAAGGAACAGAATGGATCCCTTTAATTTGTTCTAAAGGACAGGTATTTTCCAGTTTCCCTTTTAAATTGGAATATACACATTTGAAAAAATACACATCAGTATTTTATCTATTTTATCAAATGTATTAATTTTTTATTCTTAAAGTTCTTGACTAATTGCTATGCTGAGAAAACATACCATTTTTCCAGATTTAGAAAATAGTTTGCCCATGTTTTGTAAAAGCTTTTAAAATCTCTAGCATTTTATAGTATTGTTTAATTTAGCTGAAGTTTATTTTAATACTGTATATTTGGGACTTTTTTCCTAATTTAAAAAATCAACTAACCATTCTGTATTTCTTAACTAATTTATATCTTCAGTGATTTAATGACAGTTTCTTTATTATATAACTTTAGGGAATTAAAAAGTCAGTGGGAACTAACTTCTACTTGAATGTTCAGGTATTATGTTTATGTTTTTTCTTATTTTTAAATTTTGAGTCACAAATGGAAGCTGAAGCTCTCTAGAGATTGCTACAGTGTCTTCCAGAACTGTTTTCCAGACTTAATCAGACATGAGAACCCCATGTGATACTTGTTTTTAAATATATGGATTCTGATTAGTAAGTGTAAGGCTGAAGAATCTTTTGCTTCTAAACAGTTCTAATAAGCAAATTTGAAGAGAGCCATTCTGTACTTTTATGTTATGGAAGAGATTAATAGACAATCTGAATTTTTTTCTTTTAAAAGGTGTGCCTGGGCCAGGCGCGGTGGCTCATGCCTGTAATCCCAGCACTTTGGGAGGCCGAGGCGGGCAGATCACGAGGTCAGGAGATTGAGACCATCCTGGCTAACACGGTGAAACCCCGTCTCTACTAAAAATACAAAAACAAAATTATTTGGGCGTGGTGGCGGGTGCCTGTAGTCCCAGATACTCAGGAGGCTGAGGGAGGAGAATGGCGTGAACACAGGAGGTGGAGCTTGCAGTGAGCCAAGGTTACAGCACTGCACTCCAGCCTGGGCAACAGAGCAAGACTCCATCCCCTCACCAAAAAAAAAAAAAAAAAAAAAAAAGGTGTGCCTGAACCTGGGAAATAGACCTTTGATCATCACACTTTTCTGAATTACATATTTGGGCAAGACTCAATGGCTCCATTAACCAAAGATTTTGAAAATAGCACATTGTGAATATTGTGGGTATCCTCCATCTCAGAAAGAGGATCCTGTGCTTTACAACAGACATAACTTGCTCATTTTGCTGAAGAGCAGAATTTAGTAATTGGGCCATTTCATCTGGAGTTCCAGAATTTCATTAGTGAAAAAGCTCTGGGAAATATATTATTCAATGATCTTGACCTGGGGGACTGTATCAAGACAAATCAGCTGTGTTTCTCTTTGTGTTGGTAATTTACGGTGGTTAGTATTTGGGTAGAAGATAGAGTCCCGCTGGCCGCAGTGGCTAACTCTTGTAATCCCAACACTTTGGGAGGCAGAGGCGGGTGGATCCCTTGAGGTCAGGAGTTTGAGACCAGCCTGGCCAACACAGTGAAACCCCATCTCTACTAAAAATAAAAAAAAATTAGCTGGGTGTGGTTTCTCGCGCCTGTAGTCTCAGCTACTCAGGAGGTCTGAGGCTTGAGAATCGCTTGAACCCAGGAGGCGGAGGCTGCAGCAAGCCGATATCGCGCCACTGCATTCCAGCCTGGGTGACCCAACAGGACACCGTATCAAAAAAAAAAAGAAGATAGAGTCCCTTGAGTAAGCAGAGCTAGGTGCTTCCCTAAGGCCCAGGAAAATATATACTTCCTGATTTTCTAGAATTTCTGAAGTGAATTAAAACTAAGTCATTTCGATTTAATATTTATTTTAAATTTGGTGTCTGATTTTTAACTGATTAAGATATCTTGCTGTTTGGTATTTTTAGGAACTTTTCAATAGAAATATTAAGACTTGCTTGTGTAAAATATAAATACAGTTATATTTGATACCAGTTTTTAAACCTTAGTTTTTAAGTTTTTAAACAGCCATTTAATTCAAATGACTTGCCAAGAATTGGCAGGAGTTAATGGATTGGCAAACATTTAGTATTTTCCAGATCAGCTACTGGCACTTAAAGCTGCAGCCATTTACTACAACAGAAATTCTAACACCACGTCTTATGTCTATCAGCTTAAAAGCTAGACTTTCCCTCTGTGCCCCTCAGAGTTCCACAACCGACTGAAGTTAGTACTGGACAGGGGATGTATATTATACAGAGGAAGTATGTTATAAATCATCCAGCATGCTTGTTAATGAGCAAGAAGAGGATTTTTGTGGTAGTACAGTGTTTGGCTGTGTTTTAAATAAGTTTGATTTGTGAACTCATTTTCATTGACTAGAACTGTACTTTGCATTATTCAGCTACCTGACTTCTCTGCCCCTTGCAATCCCTTAAAATATAATGAGATAGAATTCAAGTTATTGGGCCTCAAATACAGGTTGGAAGAAGTTGGCAAGCAGTACTTTGAGAGCAGTAAAATGACACTATGCTTTTCCTTCATTTTCTACTGAAAGCTGCAGAGTGGGAAAGCAACAGAAGTTGGAAACACCTTTCTTTTGGAATTTTCTTGGTGTAGAGAATTTTCTAATCTACTTCGAAGTTCTCATCAGGTTTGTGACTTGAAAATCTGTGCCCCAGTGTGATAATGCTGCTGCTGTTCAGGAAAGCTGGAAGAACCGATTGCACCCAAACTTGTTTGCTCTCCCTCTGATGATTAGGCAGATTCTTTCATGTGAAAATTATTGAAAGCTACCTTATTATTTTAGTGGAACAGCTAGAATCATTGATTTCAGACTTTACAATTAAAGAGGATACAATTAGATATTAGAAACTAACAATAGAGAAGAAAGAAATATGTGATTTTGCCTGAAAAACAGTTAAATTTTAAATGTGCTAGGTTATATATTAACTTTTCTTCTATCTATAAGGCTTTTATTTTTTGGCTCCTAAGAGTGTAAAACATTTGGCTGTAATATTTTAAAGAATTCTTATTAAAAAATCTGTAGATGACACTTTTAAAAATATTTGAGCAATTGTACTTTAAGGACTTTTAAAGCATCAAGCATTCAGAGTTAACCTGTTAGAGCAGTAGAAAGTTTGTCTTGGGATTTTTAAAAACCCTTCTTGATTTGTTAGTGAATTGTTTCAGTATACCTTTGTCTTGGTGATAATGCCTAATTTCATTTGAGAAGGTAAAAAAAAATTTTCTTGGCCGGGCGCGGTGGCTCACACCTGTAATCCCAGCACTTTGGGAGGCCGAGGCGGGCAGATCACAAGGTCAGGAGATCAAGACCATCCTGGCTAACACGGTGAAACCCCCTCTCTACTAAAAACAAAAAATTGGCCAGGTGTGGTGGCGGGCGCCTGTAGTCCCAGCTACTCGGGAGGCTGAGGCAGGAGAATGGCGTGAACCCGGGAGGTGGAGCTTGCAGTGAGCCAAGATCATGCCACTGCACTCTAGCCTGGGGGACAGAGCGAGACTCTGTCTCAAAAAAAAAAAAAAAAAAAAAATTCTTAATTACAATGAAAGATACTTAGGAAAATCCTATGTTGTTGCTCTTACTTGAGAATAACATTTTCTAACTGAAGAGCTTTCATTGGTACACTCCATCTTGTCTTCTAGGAGCTTAACCTGATGGTTTTTTGTTTTCCTATATAACGACACATATAGAAATAGTAATTTTAGGTAAATTTAAAGTTTGCCAAGAGAAGTATTAAAAAGCACTTTATATTTTATAGATGTTCACTAAGTTATATTTTCTAGAGGTCAACTTAGTACTCCAGTCTCTTAAAGTGACATCATGTGTTAAAGCAGCATTTTGTGTACTGTATTTCTGCCAGTGTTTTAGAAGATTTACAATGTAGCCAATATGAAAACTATTATACAAAGTTAAATAGTAGACTTTGACAGATAGGAATAATGTGAGGGCTTGAGGTATTAAGGCAGGGAAATTGATGTTTTGGGGATTGGTAGATGATTGTTGGCTGGTCCACCTTTAAATTCTTTCTGTTAAACTTGTAGATAGTCAAAGTAAAGTTCATTAAATATTTTCTGAAATCAATTTATTAAGGTGACATAAAGTGTTTTAAACATTTAAATTAGTATTAATTAAAATGGTATTACAAATTTAGAACTTGGTATATTTAGAACTTTGGTTATATTGTCTATTCTTGGGTTTTCATGTGAATATAAGACAGTTGCTATTTTTTTTCAATTAAGAGGCTGTTTTTTAAAACAGTTTTAGACTTACAGAATGATATGTTTTTATATAAGAAATATCAAGAAAGCTTGTAGAATAGCAAAGCTTAGCAAAAATTAATTTGTCTTATTGGTGCATTTCATTGTTTCACAAAGTGGGGGGTCCTGACTTGGAACACAGACTAGGAAAAGGTAGGGTGAATTCTTTGAATAGATAATTTTTCCATTCTTAAAAGTTTAACTTATTCATTTTTGGACCAGTTAAAATTTTCTTCCCATTTCTTTTATTATTATTATTATTATTATTATACTTTAAGTTTTAGGGTACATGTGCACCATGTGCAGGTTGGTTACATATTCCCATTTCTTTAAAACTGTGAAATAGATGGGTGGGGTCACAGTATGACAAAAAAAAAACCCTAAAAATAGAGCTCTTTACTAGATATCTATGTTTTATCCTCGCTAAATGAAACTCTTTTCCATTAAAATCTTTTTTGATAATGGACCAGGGCAGTCTCAGGGCTAATTAGAGAACCTTCTCACATTAATGATCTCAGTGGCCGGACTTGTCCTGCTCTCTCCATGCTGGCTGTAGGTGTTTTTTAGAGCAGAGATTTATTTAAAACTATTGATGCATTCAGCAGCATACTAACCAGTGACCATCATTCTTACTCTTCCTCTTGATCATTCTTTCCCTTTTCTTTACTGGTTCTTCATTATTCCACCTCTTGCATATTGATATTCTACAGTGTTTAATCCTCAGTATTGTTCTGTCTTGTTTTGTATAGATCCAGTCACTTTGTGTATGCATGGCAATTCCTGGATTATTCATTCAACCAGCATTTGCTTTGCTTGGTTCAGGAAATGCTAGTGATAAAGTGAAGGAGAAATAAGAAACCAGCACTTACAGAGCACATTGACTGCATTGTAAGGGATTTGTAAGAGTTTCATCAGAATAGAGGAGGGCAATCTGGTTGTCATAACAAAACATGCTTCTAAGATACGCCCAGTCTGGGGGTGGGGGAGATTAGTTGTTTCCTAGGCAAAATGGACAAAAATATTTGCAAGAAAGGTATCAAGGCATTTTGGGCAAAAGAAATAGCATGAAAGAACGTGATCCGTTTGGGGGAATTGCAAGTATTTGGTGTGGTAGAAGAGAATGCAGTGAGTGTGGACATAGCAGGATATGAATCTGGAAAAAGGTAGAGAGGGTCCGTGCCAAAGAGTTTAGAAAGGAGTTCCAAAAGTGGTTTTATGATGCAGATAACTTGGGGCAGGTAGAGGATAGATTTCAGGATGCGTGAAAGTGGGTGGGGCAGGGATCAAGACTTGAGCCAGGCCTGCAGTCCCATTAGGAGGTTTTTGTGAGAGTAAATTGTTGAGGGCCTAAATCAAAGGAGAGGCGTTGGAGACACAGGATGCATTTGAATTTGAGGTAATCTGTTGGGCCTGTTGACTGACTAGATACAGGGGAGTAGGGAGAAATTGAGGAAGAAATTCCTGCTTGAGTAACTACATAGATAGTTAAGCCATTACCTAAAATGAAGTTTCTCTCCCGTCACTCTGGCAGTTACAACTTATTCTTGCCTTTACTTCCCTCCTTCTATCTGCTGCTTAAACCCATTCTTTAGGTTTTGTCATTTCTTCCTCTACAACTCTTTTCTCACCTGTATGTTGAATCTTAAATCCATATTTTTAATCCAAACTTTTTTGAACTCCAGAACCATATATTCAGTTGCATCCCGTGTGTGCATATTCTGTAGCAGTGGTTCTCCAAGTTTACCTGAGGACAGGATCCCTAGGAGGCTCCCCAAAACTCTTTCATGAGATCCATGAGGTCAAATCAATTTTCATAATAACAGGAAGACTTTATTTGCCTGTTTCACTTTTATTATGAGTATATAGTGGAGTTTTCCAGAGGTGACACAGTGTGGGATATCACAACAAATTGGATGCAGGCGCATATGTGATAATCCACCTGCCTTCTGTTAAGCCGGATGTTAGAGAGACTTACAGACATGTTAAATAGTGCCATGTTTCTCACTAATTTTGTTATGGAAAGTACAATAATTTTTTTAAATGTATCTATGTTCGCATGTAATGAATTTATTTTTAACTCACTTAAAATATTTGTTTAAACTTTTATTGTAGTAAATGTACATCAACACACACAAATGAAACCTTTTGGAGTTCTCAGTGTTTCAGAGTATAAAGGACCTTGAGACCAAAACATTTGAGATGTGAGTCAGCAGAGGCACTGTGGTTAAGTGCCTTGCCCATGGTCATATAGCTAGTAAGTTGCAGAGCTGAGATTTGAATCCATCCAGTCTTTTGAACCTATACTTCTTGTCCTGGGACAGTTTAGGTAAAATTAATATTACATGTTTCTTGAGGATACACACCCATCCACACACAGCCCCTGTAAAGTTATCTGAGCCTGGTGCATGTTATGTGATGTGATGTGATGTGATGTAATGTGATGTGATGTGATGTTATGTGATGTTATGGAGTTGGGGCCTTACCGTTTTGCCCATGCCTGACTTGAACTTCTTGGCTCAAGTGATCCTCCTGCCTCAGGACTACAGGCATCTGGTGCTGTGCCTGGCTTTTTTGTTTTTGTATTCCTGGTGTGTTTTGGAGGGATAAATCTTGGGAGACCCTTTCAGAGTTTCTGCTGTTATACTATAGGACCTTCTATTCCTCTGTGAGCCTATTTTGGTAAATTATATTTGACAAAGCAGAGTTTGGAAAACTACAGTCTGCAAGTGAAATCTGGCCCACTGCCTGTTTTTGCATATGCAGTGTTATAGAATATAGTCACATCCATTTGTTTGCATTTACCTGTTGTCTGTGACTGCTCTGGTGCTACACTGGCAGAGTTGAGTAGTTGTCACAGATTCTGTGGTCTGCAAAGTCCAAAATATTTACTCTCTCATCTTTACAGAAAGAACTTGCCAACCCCTGTTGTAAAACATAGTTCAATTTAGTTGGGTTTTGTTTTACTGGGATAGATTGTACATAGTATTTTCTTGTCTTTAAATAATCTCCATGTTTGAATTTGTGTCTTTTTCATTCCCATTGCTGTTTATATCTCTTGTTTTTATTCCCATTGTTTGGGATGACCAAAATTTAGCCTGACTTATTGGTAACAGTGTTGTGTTGGTGCTCCATCTTTTACTGTGCTGTGCAATGATTTAAATGCGATTAGATTTAGAGATACATGTTTCTTTTTCTTTTTCTTTTTTCTTTTTTTGAAGAAGGTCTTGTTGTTGCAAGACTTTGGGAGGCAGACAGAGATTGCAGTGAGCCAAGATCCAAGATTGGGCCATTGCACTCCAGCCTGGGCAACAAGTGCGAAACCCTGTCTAAAAAAAAAGCACTATTAAAGGCCATGGGCAGTGGCTCCCAGCATTTCGGGAGGCCAAGGCAGGAGGATCACCTGAGATCAGGAGTTCGAGACCAGCCTGGCCAATGGCAAAACCCCATCTCTACTAAAAATAGAAAAATTAGCCGGGGCTGGTGGCACACACCTGTAATCCCAGCTTCTCCTCAGGCATGAGAATCACTTGAACCAGGGAGGTGGAGGTTGCAGTAAGCCAAGATTGCACCACAGCACTCCAGCCTGAGCAAGACTCTTGTCTCCAAAGACAAGTATACACTAGTGAAAAAGAAAAAGTATGGTAGTATTCACCAGGGAAATTATCTGATCCTGATGGACACTTTCATAAATTTATCTTATTTCATCTATGTAAACTAGTTAATCTATTTAGATTTCCTGCCTCTTCTATGGTCAGTGTTAAATTACTCCCTCCTCCAGCTTTTCAAACTATTTATAGATTTGAACATAAATATATTAATTGCCGAAGGTTATGTTTTTCCATTTTCATTTTTTTAATAAAGTTAACTATTCTTTTTCATAGAAGCATGCCTTGGATTATATAGATTTACTTTAAAAGTCATTGATCTCTCTTTTATATTTACTAATTCCGTCTTTCTATTTCCTTTACTTTAGTGTGCACAGGTGTTTTCCCCCTTCTTGAGTTGGATGCATTATGTTCTTGTTGGAAATAAGGCTATGATTTTTTTTTTTGTGCACTGGTTTAGCTGGATCTTAAAATGTATTGTATGCAGTGTTTCCAGTATTAATTTCTTGGTAACCCTGTAATTTAGTGTTTATTTCTTCTTCATCTTGAAATGTACTTTTTTCTTCTTTTTCTTTTCTGTTTTTAGCTGCAAAATTTGTGTTACGCAGTTGAAATTTATTTAAGGCAGATTTTTATTTGCTAGTTTTATCATTTTAGTGACATTGCATTGTAATCCAGAAATATCCACTGTATTATTTCTAGCCTTTGCAATTTATTGATGTTTTCTTTGCTGCTGTATGGCATGTATGTGCGTGTGTGTGTGCACGCATGTACATGCATGCATGCATGTTAACCTATGATTGTTTCATGGGTATTTGTCAAAAAGATGTTACCTGTTTTCAAGATACATGGTTTTGCTTTTTTCCAGTTTTCTCTGTCTCCATTTATTTTACATGTTGTGGTATTATGAGGCTTGGCATGTAAAAGTGCTTAATTGCTCATATCTTTTTAGTTATTTCTTTTATTATGAATATGAAATTTGTCTTATCCTTTATAATGCTTTTTCTCTTTGAATTTTATTTTGTCTGATATCAATATTGTTTTCATTTTAATTTTCTTAGCCTTTCTTGATTGTATATCTTCCTCTCTACTTTTTGTTTTTTTAATCTTGCTGCATTGTTTTGTTTTGGGAGTGCTTTTTGTAAAGTATATTAAGTTCGTTTTTCCTTTCTTAGTTTAAGAGGCTTTATCTTTTAACAAGTGAACTTAACCCATTCACATTTATTGTGACACAGATATTTGGGGGCTTCTATTTAGCATCCTAGTTTGCATTAACCAGAACTTTGAAATTTTTTAAAATTCCATTTTCCGTGTCCGTTGAATAGATGAAGTTTTCTAATTTTCCTTTTTCCCGCCTTCCAGTGGTTTGGGTGATTATGAACATAATTAACTTAAAATTTTAACTACCACATACACCATAGCCAGTATTAGTCAGTATTGGTATTTATTACCTAGCAACCCCCACCTATGTTCACTGTTTACTCCTTCTGCACTCATTACTTCTATGTCTTATTTTGTATCTAAGATTGTACTTCAGATTAGCTTCATTTAATAATCAGTAGTTACATTGTCTTGATGTCTTTACTGGTTTTAATGAAGTTTTCTGGCCCCGGAAATGAATACCTATCTCAGCTTTGTATTCCACATGGTACTTTACTGATCAGAAGTACAGCAGTTACTTGAGTTCATGCCTTCATATAGATCATTCACAGTTTTTGTATATAGGTTATCTTCTGGTTCTTTGATAAATAAAAAGCATCTTCCTGCTCCTTTCTCACACACTTTGTTTGGGCCTAAAATTGTCACAATTTTTTTTTTAATGTTTAGATTTTTAAAGTAATGAAGTGGCAACAAACCTGTATTACAGCAGCAGGTAGCTGCTACCTTAAGTTGATGTTCAATTGCCAGATGCCACACAGAATCCAGTACTAAGCATATAAAAGCTGAGTAAGCATTTTTATGTTCCTCATAATGTTACATATACAGTTGTCCCTTGGTATCTGTGATGCATTGGTTCCAGGACCCCCAACAGATACCAAAATTCATGGGTGTTCAAGTCCCTTATATAAAATGGCGTAGTATTTGCATATAACCTAGACACATTCTTCTATATACTTTGAATCATCTCTAGATTATTTGCAATACCAAATATAATGTAAATGCTGTGTAAATAGTTGCATTGGTTTTTATTTGTATTTTTATTTTTGGTTTGTTTGTTTGCTTAGTATTTTTGATCCATGGTTGGTTGAATCTGTAGGTGGGACACACATGGATGTGGAGGGCTGCCTGTACTTTATCTTCCTTAGGTTTCAGAGGTACTTTAGAATATTCTAGTGCCATATTGTCCTCATGAAGTGTTTTTGATAGCCAGTGTCTGCCTGTTACTGCATGAGGCACACAAAGGAATATATGTTATTGTTACATATTAGAAGCATTATATTGTCTGGGAGACAAAATTTTCACCCATAATTAGGCCTAGAAAGCACTTTGCCCCAATTATCAGTAAGAGACTCGTCAGTGAGCATCAAGAATGGAAAGGATTATAAACAGTAGATGGAATGTTTGTTTTCACTGTAATTCTTCCTGAACTACAATATGTATTACTTTAGAGAAATTGAAGTCACATTGAAAAAAAAATGAGGCCAAGATCATATATTATATTAAAAAAGTATAAATGACATAGACTAAATTTACCAGATGTTCAGAGAAGAAAGAAAAATGGGGAGATCAGTTTGTTAGGTGAAGGGAGGCTAGAGCTGAGAGTGTGGAAGAGGAAGCTGGTGGCTATTGTAAACTCAGGTGACCAAGGCTTTAATGACATTGTCATATATATTGTAGGCATTTGATAAAGATTTCTTTTGGACACAGCAGTCACTTCTGTTTACTGAGTGGTTACAACACACTGGGCACTTGACCAAGACTGTTGCTACTTTATAGAGGAGAAAGACGCAGAGGTAACTCAGATGGTGAATGGTGGGCTGTTTTAATTCCAGGGTGGGAGCTCTTAACCCTTGAATGGAGATTTTTCTCTGAGTGCCCTCACCAGTAACATGGGGGTGTTTCACTTCACTGATCTGACAGTGGTATCTGTGAGGATACATTAAAACATTTCATAGAAACATTCAACTGCTACCAAAGTATAGCAGTTGTGTCAGTCATTAACGAATAGCCACTGTTTATATAGCCTTATGTTCTGTGTTTTATAAACATGAAGACATTTAACCTTAGGATAGCTCTGCAAGGTGTAGGTACTATCTCCATTTTACCAAGAAAACAGCAGGCTCAGTTAGGTTTATACAACTTGCCCAAAGACACAAAGCTTGTAAAGGCAGGGCTGGGGTTGAAACCTGGCACCAAAAGCTCATACACCATGCATCTCTGTACTTCTCCAACTGGGTTTACTTACACTGGCTTAACGCATTTCCATCCATTTTATTTCTTTCTTTCCATTCTTTTATGAGTCAAAAATTTCCCTATTTGCAGTTTCCGATTTATTTTTCAGATTTAAGATAGAGCATCCAGATTATTTATCTCATTTTGATTCATCTCATAGATATGTTATCTTTGTCTTTAGTTCCATGTTCTGAGTTTGTCTTATATGATTCAGATTTTACATTTTTAGCAAAGACAGACATTGTTAACTTAGCCTTTTTTGTAAGAAAACCAGCAGGTTGTTTTCTAACCTTGTGTTGTTCTTGTGTTGTCTTCCAAAGATGAAAAATAGAGACCAAACACATTAACAATGAGGCAGAATAAGAACAGTTGCCAAGGAATAGAGGATTCTCTTAGGACTACTGAAAATTGATTGGCCACATTTGTTCTTTGAGTCATTGCGAGTTCCCTGGTTTTGTGATGATCCGATGATGATGTCTTTGACCAGAGTATAATGTGGGAAAAGAGATAGTGAACATGAGTTGTTGTCTTGGCCAAAGGTCCCTGGGCCCTTATTGGATAGGTAGTTAGCAGAAGTGAAATTTGACTCTTGGCAGTGACATCTCCTAACAAAATTTGAGCCTGTAAATGAGGATATCCCTGCTCACAGAAAGCTTCTGTTTTTTTAGGATTATTTTTCTTAGTGCCTTTGAATTTAGATGGCTTACTTTGGAGGTACACTTTACTGGCTAATCTTTTCCACCCCTTTTCTTTTGTTGGGATTAGTGCCAGAACAGATAAAGCCCAGTGTAAGCCAGCCTCAGCCTGCCAACTCTAATAACGGCACTTCCACAGCAACCAGCACTAATAATAATGCCAAGCGAGCTACAGCCAACAATCAGCAGCCACAGCAGCAGCCGCAACAGCAGCAGCCGCAGCAGCCGCAGCAGCCGCAGCAGCAGCAGCAGCAGCCACAGCCACAGCCGCAGCAGCAGCAGCAGCAGCAGCAGCCACAGCAGCAGCCACAGGCCTTGCCTCGGTATCCTCGTGAAGTACCTCCACGATTTCGCCACCAGGAACACAAACAGCTTCTAAAGAGGGGTCAGCATTTTCCTGTTATAGCAGCAAACCTTGGATCTGCTGTTAAAGTGTTAAACAGCCAGTCAGAAAGCAGTGCTTTAACAAATCAACAGCCACAAAATAACGGAGAGGTGCAGAACAGCAAAAACCAGTCAGGTGAGAGAAGGCATTTCTTACGAGACTCACACCTTATCATCATTAGCTGTATAGCAAGTTGATAAATTCGTAGCTTTTTGGTGATGTATTTGTATTCATCAGTATCTGGGCTTTAATATAAGAGTTCTTTATAGGGAGTTATGAATGGGGAATCTTAGAATATTTCCTGTAAGTTACCTACTTTAAAATGATTATTTTAATTACTGATTCTCCCTTCGGTTCAGCCCATTTTAATAAGGAGCTTATAGCTAAAGTTGACTATAAGACTATAGCTAAAATTGAGCACCCTTCCCCCCAGGCCATGTGCTGAGCAATTATACATATTATTGCATTTAATCTTCAACAACGTTGTGAGACTGAGTTCTTACCTCCACTTTGAATAGAGGCAGCTGACACAGCAAGACATTAAATAACGTCCCCAAGCTCATTCAGTTACCACATGCCATAAAAAGACTGGCACTCATGGAAATTATATTCAAACAGAGGAAATGCATTCAGTTATTTGCCTCAGAGTGGCTTCTCTGAGCTTGATAGTGATCATGAGGCAGAAAATAAATCTAGTATGTGATTACAGGTTTTCTCAAAGCCCAGTTTGTTTCAACATGTTCTGGAAAGTTTTGATGGTCTGTTAGTCTGTCCATCCATTCATTTATCCAACTATTTTAAAGCTTTACCACAAGCCAGGTAGAGAATTAGGTGCTAGGGTTGAGGGGGAATCAAGGTGCCCATACAAGAACACACTTCTAGAGGCAGTATAGCATACTGATAAGGAAGTCTCTAGAATCAGATAGACTGGGGCCTTACATCCCGGTGCCCGCATATCCCAGTGTGTGTGACCTTGGGCAGGTTACTTAATTGCTCCATGTGCCTGAGCAGTCTTTCCTAACTGTGCCAGGTAGTTACTCACTTTCTACACCTGTGCTCTCTTTTATATACCAAGAACTACTCTGTACATTGTAATATATTATGGTATTTCACAGTGAATAAGTAGCAGATCCTGGACTCACATCAAGATCTGTCTGATTCCAAAGCTATGCTTGTAACCACCATGCTGTGCTTTGGCAACATACAGGATGTGATTGGTAATGAGGAAGAGGACACAAACGTGAGTTTTCTAGCATAGGCACATTGTTATTGGAAAGGATACAAATTTAAGTCATTGTCCTGAGCTAATATTTACTCCCTAATTTCCCAGCACCTTATTACCTGTATGAGCTTGGCCACATAACACATCTGACATTGCTAATCTGTAAAACAGTAGTACCCAGCCCTATAAGGTTGCTGTGTTGACTTAATTACATGACATGTTATTAAAGGAACTAGCTTAATGCGTGATATCTAGGTGCCAAATAAATTATCTTCCTAATAACTCTTATAGAAGGACCTGTACTTTTCAAGAAGAGTTTGGTTAATACTAGATCTAATGCCAAGTAGTAGACAATTAGTCATTTGAAGTTCATCTGGGAAGTCAGATTGGAAGCAAATGTACTGGTCATCAGCATAATGAAAAATGCAGTTAAAAACTTTGGGAGAGGTTAGTTATACAACAAATGATGGAGTACCTGCTGTGAGCTAAGCAAGGTGGAATGGTACTGAACAAAACAGTGAAGTGGGATAGTATATTTAGAAAATATGTCAAATATGCCTTTTCACTTGGGGAAATGAAAGGAACCTGTTTTTGGAATGGAGACAACAGGAGTGTAAGAATCTTGCTTCTCAAAAATAACTATGAGTCAAAAATATCAGAAGTGTTACAGGTGTGAGTTCAGATGAGAAGAAGGCCTCAGGTGTGGGCATAGGAAGAAGCCTTCAAAAAAAGTCTGAGAAGGAAAAACATCGTGCCTATTTCTAAAAGAATTTTACCAGGGTGGACTGCATTGATGTGGAGGCTAAGGTGGAAGTGAGGAGGGTGCAACAATCTGACTGAAGCCTGGATTCAATCTCAAAAAACAACTAGAAAATGCAGATGATGAAGCCAAGGCATTCCAAAGAAGAGCAAGATTTGTAGTTTTGTCTCTTATAAAATTTATGAATCCCCACTTAACAGCATATTTTATGTATTTACATTAAAACATCTTTCTAGGTGTTACTAGGATTGGTAATAGAAACTTTAGCTTGCAAAATAGACCAGGAGAGTCAGTGAAGGCCTCTTATGAGTTAGGTATATCCAGCTTCTACCAAGTTATTAATATTAATAACGATACAGTGGCTAATCCTTATGGGGTGCTTACTGTGCCCACACACTACTAACTCATTTAATACTTCTTTTACAGAGTAGATAGTATCATGTTCATTTTACGGATTAGGAAGTAGCCTAGAGGCCAGTGAAGAACAAGGTACTAGATAGTATAAACAGCGGGCACAGTAGCCCAGAAACACAAACATTCTTTGTTGTGAACTACATGTAGTTCAGAATTGGGGGAACATAATGTTGGCTTGGTTTTTTGTTTTGTTTTGTTTTGTTCGATCTATTTGTATTTGGCTTTTTTACATTCTCATTTTTAATTTTTTTAGAATCCTGTGCTAGTCAAACTAGACAACTCTGCAGACCAGCCCTGGGCTGCCAGTTTGGGGCTGTGCCTCAGACACTTATTGATGGTTTAAGTTGAGACTTGAGACCTCTTTTTTGCAGTTGACCACTTAGACCCCAAAGGGGTGAAATAACTCTTTAATATGGGGGCCCACAAACCATGTAATGAAAGTGAAGGCTTTGGGGGGACCACTAGGCTCAACAGGAGCAATATTGTTCTTATAGGCCAAAGTGTTCTATCCTATTTTTTATCCACCTGACATGATCCATACAGAAAAGTTAAGAAGACTAACATAGTGAACACTCGTGTACCCTCCACCCAAAACTAGTGGTGGTGAACATTCTCCCATCCTGACTTGACACCTCTCTCTCTCTCATATATGCGTGTGCACATTATTGTCGAGCCATTTAAGAGTAAGCATGCAGACATTATGACACTTCAACTTTAATCCTTCCACAGGTGATTATCCTAAGAAGAAGCATAGTCTCCTATACAACCACAATACCATTATCACCCCTAAGTAAAAGAACAACAACAGTATCTTCTAATAGTTTATATCCACATTTTTGCTAGTTGTCCCAAGAATTTATTCCTTGCTTGTTCACAGTATGTTAGCGTTTATATAAAATATAAAGCATGTAGAGTTTTTCCTGCCATATTAGTAATGTATTTCTTAAGGTGTATGGGTATATTTTATATTACTCTTTTATGGTTTTCTGTGTTTGAAATAGTTATTTTTTTTAAAGAAAAGGACATTTGAAGCATAATGGTGAATGACCAATAATTGGGATGTTTTAACCAAAAGTGTTAACATTAAAGTTTCTGGAGATATTTAAAGATTAAAATGCTGTCCATCCCCATCCATCTGTGCTCTTGCATTGGGCTTTTAACACGGTGTACATCCTTGCTGTCTTGCAACTTCTACTACTTGCTTGCAACTTGCACCTTCCCGTTGGGCGATGAACAAACTCAGATCTTCTCTATCCTTAAAAAAAATTTTGTTAAGCCTCCATATTCTTTTTTTTTTTTTTTTTTTTGGGAGGAAACAGGGTCTCGCTTTGTCACCCAGGCTGGAGTGCAGTGGCATGAATACAGCTCACTACAGCCTCAGCCTCCCAGCTCAAGTAATCCTCCCACCTCAGTGAGTCTTCCTGAGTAGCTGGGACTACAGGCATTCGCCACCACGCCTGGCTAATATTTGTGTGTTTTGTAGAGATGGGGTTTTGCCATGTTGCCCAGGCCAGTCTTGAACTCCTGAGCTCAAGCTATCTGCCTGCCTTGGCCTCCCAAATTGCTGGGATTACAGGTGTGAGCCACCACACCTGGCAAAATCCCCATACTCTTTTGAGGCTATTACAGAATTTCTCCCTCCCCCCTTTCAGTGTTATTGAAGGAATAGTCTGTACTTGCAGTCTTTAATATATTACATCAGTCTCTCATAATCTGGCTTCTGCTCCCTTGACTAAAATAACTCTATTGCTGAAGTCACTGATCTTCTGAATGTCAAATGCAAACCTTTTTGTTCCCTCCCGAGGCTTTGTTTCAGATCTCCCCACATTTTAGGTCCTCTTCTGGAAGTCTTCAGCTGACGTTGGGCCCCTCAGAACTCAGTATGTCCAAACTTGAACTTTTTGTGTTGCCCCGTACCACTTCCTCTTCCTGCGTTCCTTTGCTCAAATAGTTGCTGACTCCATTCATCCAGTCACCCATCTAGAAACCTTGAAATCGTGCTTTACTCTTCTCTCTCCTGTATGTCTCACAGGCCAGTGGGTTACTGTACTCTGCTGATTTTAACTCTTTTTTTTTTTTTTTGAGACGGAGTCTCGCTGTTGCCCAGGCTGGAGTGCAGTGGCATGATCTCGGCTCACTGCAAGCTCTGCTTCCCGGGTTCACACCATTCTCCTGCCTCAGCCTCCCGAGTAGCTGGGACTACAGGCGCCCGCCAACACGCTCGGCTAATTTTTTGTATTTTTAGTTGAGATGGGGTTTCACCGTGTTAGCCAGGATGGTCTCCATCTCCTGACCTTGTGATCCGCCCGCCTCGGCCTCCCAAAGTGCTGGGATTACAGGCGTGAGCCACCGTGCCCAGCAAATTTTAACTCTTAAATACCTCCCACTTTTCCTATCTCCCCTTGATACTGCCACCAGTTGCCCTGGTTGAGGTGTTCACCATCTGGTCTAGAGCAACATCCCCAAGGATGTCTTTTATATCCATCTCCCTACCACTTTCACCCCATCTCTCAAACCGGAAGCCAGTCATGATTCATGCATTGCATTTGGTTGTGATATTGCATTTGTCTTCTTTATTCTTTGGGCCTATTTTAGTCCAGCTTTATTGGGAGGTACCCACACCCATTCATTTACATATCGTCTGTGGGCTGCTTTCAAGCTACAATGGCAGAGTTAAATAGTTTTCACAAACCATCTGGCTTGCAAGGCCTAAAATATTTAACTGGACCTGTATAGAACAAGTTTGCCAACCCCTGAACCAAAGGCAAGAATACCCAGATGAGACATTTTGAATTTTGTACGTGAGAGTGATTTGAGGCCGGGCGTGGTGGCTCATGCCTGTAATCCCAGTACTTTGGGAGGCTGAGGTGGGCGGATCATGAGGTCAGGAGATGAGACCATCCTGGCTAACAGGGTGAAACCCCGTCTCTGCTAAAAGTACAAAAACAAAATTAGCCAGGCGTGGTGGCGGGCGCCTGTAGTCCCAGCTACTCGGGAAGCTGAGGCAGGGAACCCGGGAGGCAGAGCTTACAGTGACCCGAGATCACACCACTGCACTCCAGCCTGGGCGACAGAGCGAGACTCCGTCTGACAAAAAAAAAGAGTGATTTGAAACTGTATATCTCAGGTTCTCTCATATTCCCAATGGTACCATCTCTCTCATACTCCTTGGAAACATTGTAAAATGTAAATGTTATTTACTTTTGAAGCTCTTCCCTTTCTGGCAAAATTGAAAGTCTTTAAGGCAGAAAATAAATATTTAACTGTTTTGTTTGTTAGATGCTATATATTTAGAAGAAAAATATTTGAAGGTCCATGGATCTAAATTCTTCCTGAATAAGTGATGCAGTTTCTTTTCTTTTTTCTTTCTTTTTTTTTTTTTGTAACAGTCTCGCTGTGTCGCCCAGGCTGGAGTGTAGTGGTGCGATCTCGGCTCACTGCAACCTCCGCCTCCTGGGTTCAAGCAATTCTCGTGCATCAGCCTCCTGAGTAGCTGAGATTACAAGCGTCCACCACCATGCCCAGCTAACTTTTGTATTTTTAGTAGAGATGGGGTTTCACTATGTTGGCCAGGCTGGTCTCGAACTCCTGACCTCAGGTGATCTGCCCGCCTCAGCCTCCCAAAATGCTGGGATTACAGGCATGAGCCACTGCGCCCAGCCGATGCTGTTTTTTTATGTCGCTAGAATTATCACCAGTCTTCATTCAGCCCCCACATAACCTCTTTGATCTTTTTTGGATAGATGTTCTATTATGTACAATTTTTTTTTTTTTTTTTGAGTGTGGTACTGTAGGTGATCACACTTCTATGGGCATTTTGTATGAAAGTAGGATGTTAATGATGCTTTGGATTTCAAATATTTCTAAATAACGCACAACCTTCCAAATCTTAAGTTTGCCTACAGCATTGCAGCATATAAACATTTTGCATTACACTCAGTAAAACTCAGCCGCTCCCTTTCTTCCTACTAGCACAGAGATTTACTGTTTCTCATTATTTCCTGGAAAGCTGAGTGATAATACTCTACTTAATGATGTTCCTCTATGTTTATCTTCCAGATCATTTACAACACTGGGTCTTGTATGTCTATAAGTGAAATAAATTATTTGACTTCTTCCAAATCTGAAATAATCTCTGACTCTGAAACATATAAGTTATGATACCTGAGGAGTCCTGTTCTTTTCATCCTTTCAGTTTTAATAGCGTCTTTTCCCATCCCCTGCAACACATTTTGTTTTTGTTGTTGTTTTGAGATGGAGTTTTGCTCTTACATAATGCCCAGGCTGGAGTGCAGTGGTGCGATCTTGACTCATTGCAACCTCCACCTCCTGGGTTCAAGTGATTCTCCTTCCTCAGCCTCCTGAGTAGCTGGGATTATCGGGGCCTGCCGCCACACCCGGTTAATTTTTGTATTTTTAGTAGAGATGGTGTTTCACCCTGTTGGCCAGGCTGGCCCCAGGCTCTTGACCTCAGTTGATCCTCCTGCCTCGGCCTCTCAAAGTGCTGAGATTATAGGAGTGAGCCACTGTGCCCAGCCAACACCTTTTATTGATTTTTATTTGTTTATTTATTCATTTTGAGAGAGGCTCTAGCTCTGTCTCCTAGGCTGCGTGCAGTGGCACAGTCACAACTCACTACAGCCTCAACCTCCCAGGCTCAAGTGATCCTTCTGCCTCAGCCTCTCAAGGAGCTGGGACCCCAGGTGTATGCTACCACGCCCAGCTGATTTTTTTATTTTTTGTAGAGATGGGGTGTTGCAGGGTTGCCCAGGATGGTCTCACTCCTGGACCCAAACGATATTCCCGCCTCGGCCTCCCAAAGTGCTGGGATTACAGGCATGAGCTAGAATGCCAAACGAATTTTTTTTCCTAAACTACAACCTCTTTTACAACCCAGAATGCCTTGTAACTCACCATTGGTAACCCAATTTTTAAAATAATCTTTAGGTTTTGATCAAGTGGCTTCTAGATTGAAAATGGGATTTTAGTTAATAATATTTTAAAAAACAAACTTAGCCACCAAACCGGGTCATGACCAGAATCTGAGAACATTTTTCACTAACATTAAAGGTGATAGAACTCATTTGCAGAATATATTCAGGCGTTTGCTTTTTTGCTTTGCTTTTGATGTATTCTAACATTAACAAGTGAAATCTGCCACGTATGGTTTATGTATAAAAATAGTTATTCACTGATAGCTTCATGATTCCATCTTTTAATGTTTTAATCATTTGGGATTATTTTTTATTTATTATCTCATTTTAAAAAGTTTTCAAGTACTGAATATTCCCTTTCCCCACTGATTTAAAATGCTAATCCTTGAAATAGTATCTTTGACATATACTTGGATCTGTTTCTGGGTTACTTTTTCTGTTCAGTCAAAGTGCTCTCTGGCAATGCAGTGCTGTTCAACTATTTCCTGATAGTACAGATTCCCTTCTTCACAACCTCTTTTTGAAATTTTTTAGAGGGTTCCTCTCCCATTTGCTTTACAGAATTTTTAAATCACTTGTAATCATTTTACAGACTCTTGTTAACAATTTCTTATAATTGAATTAAACTTAGAGCATTGTTACACCCTCACATCCAGGAACAAGTTTCTTTACTTTCAAGTGTCTTCTATAGCCAGCAATAAAATATAATCATATATGACTTTAAATATTTTTGCTAGCTTTATTCCTGTTACTTTATGGCTGTTAATGATTAAGATCTTTTCCCATCAACATTTTCTCCTGGATTATTTTTGGCATATAGAAAGGAAATTGTTTTTTCATGTTGATCTTTTTTGCCTCTATTCTATTATTTTTACCTCTCATTTTTGAGTCATATTTTATCAGTTACTACTTCTAACACTGGACCAAATAGTAGTATTGATGACAAGTAATTTTGTGTTTTTCTTGTCATTTTGGGAATGCTTCTGGTGTTTCACTCTTGAATTCTGGATTCATTTCTTTATTTTCCATTTGGGTAGTTTTGTTTTCGATGGCCAATCTTGTTTTCTTACTCCTGCCTTATGAAAGTGGCCACATACACTTACGCATGCAAATAGTGGCAGCAGAAATACGTTTGTAGTAGTCCAGGAAAAGACAGTGACAAGGGCTGGACTGTCTTAGATTTGGAAAAAAAGATGTATGGATTTTGGACTTGATGATGTTTTGGATTTGCTGTGCACAGGGAGGAATAAAAGATAAATTCTAGGTTTTAGGAAACTTACTGAGATGAGGAAAACTTGAAAGAAGCAGTTTTTGCCCCGTTTGGGAGGACAGCAATTTACACTCTGTTGGAGTATAAATCTGGAATCTGAAGATTCTGCTTCAGGTATCTAAGTGGAAATTTTAAGGAAGGAAGTTATATGATTTCTCATTTTGTTCTTTATAAGGGAGACATGGTGGAATGAAAAACATGCTTTGGAGATAGGACTAAAAGATGATAATCATTAGCATGCATTTATCAATGATAATAATGGCCCTTATTTATTAAGCACCTAATATGGATCAGATATCGTTCAGAGTCCTTTTTTGTTTTTTTTGTTGTTGTTGTTGTTTTGTTTTTGTTTTTGTTTTTTGAGACAGAGTCTTGCTTTGTTGCCCAGGCTGGAGTGCAGTGGCGCGATCTTGGCTCACTGCAAGCTCTGCTTCCCAGGTTCATGCCATTCTGTCTCAGCCTCCCGAGTAGCTGGGACTATAGGCACCCACCACCACGCCCAGCTAATTTTTTTGTATTTTTTGTAGAAATGGGCTTTCTCCATGTTAGCCAGGATGGTCTCGATCTGCTGACTTCGTGTTCCTCCCGCCTCGGCCCCCTAAAGTGCTGGGATTACAGGCGTGAGCCACCGTGCCTGGCCAGTACAGAGTACTTTTAATAATCTGCACCACAGTTGTGTGAGATTGGTACTAATACTGTTTCGTTTTTGTTGTTGTTTTTGTTTTTTGAGATGGAGTCTCGTTCTGTCGCCAGGCTGGAGTGCAGTGGGCGCCATCTCAGCTCACTGCAACAGCCTCCACCTCCGCAGTTTAAGCAATTCTGCCTCAGCCTCCTGAGTAGCTGGGACTACAGGCGCCCGCCACCATGTCCGGCTCATTTTTTGTATTTTTAGTAGAGACAGGGTTTCACCATGTTGGCCAGAATGGTCTCGAACTCCAGACCTCGTGATCCCCCTGCCTTGGCCTCCCAAAGTGTTGAGAGTTACAGGCATAAGCCACTGCGCCTGGCCTGGTACTAATACTGTTTCTACTTTAGAGATGAAACTAGGCACAGAGATTGAGGATCTTGCCGTGGTCACACAGCTAGTAAATGGTAGAGTGCCTCTTAAACCCAAGCATTCTGGCTGCCCAATCTGTGCTGTTAATCACTACATCAAATTGACCCTAACGAGGCACTTATTTGCAGCCAGCACTGAGCTTAATGCTTTACATATGATGATACAATTAACAAAAGAACCAGGTTAAGAAGTATTGTTTATATTCCGGTTTTGCAGATTTGGTGATACAGAGTCCAGACTTGAATCTTGGTGCTTCTAGAGTCCTATCTACATTCTTAGGCACCTTGCTTTATGAAGGATTCTGATGAATCCTGCCTTTCTCACTTAATTTTCCATAAATTAACCCGTGAACCTCAGTTTTGTCATCTGCAAGTGAAGGTGATACCTATCCTCTAGTGTGGCTCTAAGGATTCAGTGATAAAAGTGTGCACAAAGTTGTCAGACATAGTACTGAATGCCAAACATTTGTTGATGGTGCTGGTGCAGATATTAGCGTGTTGGTTTGCTTACACCCAATGAGACTGACTTATTGTTACCCTTTATTTCATGAGAAATTCTCCTTATGGGCACTGAAAGATGGCAAATCTTCTTTGGCAGCTTTAGGAATCGTTAAAGAAATGATTCTTAAACAGGGAGTGGAAATTAGTCATCTATGGAACTTTAAAGTATATTATTTGATGAATTTATGTCATTTCCGGTCTCTCTCCAGTCACTTTTCCAGACTCTTTGCAGCTCATCATCTTTTGCTTCTTAATGGTTGTGCTTTGAGAGAAAATGATGCAAATTGAATGTGATTTTCCATTTTAGCAAATCACCTTAATAGTGACTTCTTTTTATCTCCTAGGCCTACAACCCCTGAAGGTTGGCTTATTAGGTCTGGGACATTGCCTTGAACATGTATATTTAAAAGCACTACATGTGATTCTGATCGGTACTCTAGTAGAAAACTGCAATATAATGTACCTCCTCAAGACAGTCAAAATGCACGTGGCTTATGCAGGTTAATGCCCCTGAGGAATGTCTACCTACCAGATCCTTAAACCAAGTGAGACTTAAGAATCTGGGAAACTATTCAAAAGCACTAGAACTGCCCTACCTGTGGTAAAATAACTAAATAGTAATACATAGCAGGAAGTCCAAGATTATAGGATTGTATGACTGGTCATTAAACGTCTCCAGTGTCAGCAGTTGATTTTTTGAGATCATAATAATTCTGTGATCTTCAACATATAATTAACCATTACTTTTCTGTTCTTTTATATAAATGCGGTTAGGAAGGTAAATTAAGAAAATTTTATGAGAGGAAGTTGAACTAAAAATACTGTTACTTGGGTGTAATATTTCAGGTTGAATATAGACACTAATGAAATGGAATGTAATGATAAAAGCTTTCAAATTTTTACCATTCTTATAAATTTTTATAAACTTGTTACAATACCCAAAACAGTTGTGTGGAAAAGTTATACTAGAAAACAGAGGGTGGAAAAATATTTCTGATACATTTTATCAAATTTTGGCTATTCACTTCTCCTTACCCATCTTTCCATGTCAGGCTTCTATGCCTGGGTTGTTCCGTTATCCTAATGCATAGCTGCCTCCTAGACCTTCTTGACTCCAAAAATTTTTTTTATTTTGAGACGGAGTCTCGCTCTGTCACCCAGGCTGGAGTGTAGTGGCACTATCTCCGCTCACTGCAAGCTCCGCCTCCCAGGTTCACGCCATTCTCCTGCCTCAGCCTTCCGAGTAGCTGGGACTACAGGCGCCCGCCACCATGCCCGGCTAATTTTTTGTGTTTTTAGTGGAGATGGGGTTTTACCGTGTTAGCCAGGATGTTCTCGATCTCCTGACCTCGTGATCCGTCTTCCTCGGCCTTCCAAAGTGCTAGGATTACAAGCGTGAGCCACCACGCCCGGCCCAAAATTCTTTTATTTACCAATATGTTAACAATGTATTCATTCAGCAAGTATTTATCAAGGGGCTGTTATGTCCTCTAGGATCTTATCAGTTGAACATGGAAAGTTGGGGGCTAGAAGATAACCAGTACCCTTGTCACCATTCTGCCAAGGATCATAGCTTGTTAAATTGAGGAGCCACATATATTTATAACATATTTGTCATTTTTCTTAGATTTTAGTATCATTTTGAAATGGCCTAACACTTTATAAATAGTTGTACTTCTCCTTTATCCTAGATATAAACCACAGTACTTCAGGATCCCATTATGAAAATTCCCAGCGGGGACCTGTGTCTTCTACAAGTGATTCTAGCACAAACTGTAAGAATGCTGTTGTAAGTGACTTGTCGGAAAAAGAAGCATGGCCCTCAGTCCCTGGCAGTGATCCGGAGTTGGCTTCAGAATGTATGGATGCTGATTCTGCCTCCAGTTCTGAATCAGAGAGAAACATCACTATCATGGCTTCAGGGAACACAGGTGGTGAAAAAGATGGCCTTCGGAATAGCACCGGACTTGGTTCCCAAAACAAGTGTGTAGTTGGCAGCAGCAATAATGTGGGCCGTGGAAGTAGTACTGGGCCGTGGGGTTTTTCCCATGGAGCCATAATAAGCACATGTCAGGTCTCTGTGGATGCTCCTGAAAGCAAGTCTGAAAGTAGCAACAGTAGAATGAATGCTTGGGGCACTGTAAGTTCTTCATCAAATGGAGGGTTAAATCCAAGCACTTTGAATTCAGCTAGCAACCATGGTGCCTGGCCAGTATTAGAGAACAATGGACTTGCCCTAAAAGGGCCTGTAGGGAGTGGTAGTTCTGGCATTAATATTCAGTGCAGTACTATAGGCCAGATGCCTAACAATCAGAGTATTAACTCTAAAGTGAGTGGTGGTTCTACCCATGGTACCTGGGGAAGCCTTCAGGAAACTTGTGAATCTGAAGTAAGTGGTACACAGAAGGTTTCATTCAGTGGTCAACCTCAAAATATTACCACTGAAATGACTGGACCAAATAACACTACTAACTTTATGACCTCTAGTTTACCAAACTCCGGTTCAGTGCAGAATAATGAGCTGCCTAGTAGTAACACAGGGGCCTGGCGTGTGAGCACAATGAATCATCCTCAGATGCAGGCTCCATCAGGTATGAATGGCACTTCCCTTTCTCACCTTAGCAATGGAGAGTCAAAAAGTGGAGGCTCTTATGGTACTACATGGGGTGCCTATGGTTCTAATTACTCTGGAGACAAATGTTCAGGCCCTAATGGCCAAGCTAATGGTGACACTGTGAATGCAACTCTAATGCAGTCTGGCGTAAATGGTCCTATGGGCACTAACTTTCAAGTTAACACCAACAAAGGAGGTGGTGTGTGGGAATCTGGTGCAGCAAACTCCCAGAGTACATCATGGGGAAGTGGAAATGGCGCAAATTCTGGAGGAAGTCGAAGAGGATGGGGAACCCCTGCACAAAACACTGGCACTAATTTACCCAGCGTTGAGTGGAACAAACTGCCTAGCAATCAGCATTCCAATGACAGTGCAAATGGCAATGGTAAGACGTTTACAAATGGATGGAAATCTACTGAGGAAGAGGATCAGGGTTCTGCCACATCTCAGACAAATGAGCAAAGCAGTGTGTGGGCCAAAACAGGAGGTACAGTGGAGAGCGATGGTAGTACAGAAAGCACTGGACGCCTTGAGGAAAAAGGAACTGGGGAAAGTCAGAGTAGAGACAGAAGAAAAATTGATCAGCACACATTACTCCAAAGCATTGTAAACAGAACTGACTTAGATCCACGTGTCCTGTCCAACTCTGGTTGGGGACAGACTCCTATTAAGCAGAATACTGCCTGGGATACAGAAACATCACCTAGAGGGGAACGAAAGACTGACAATGGGACAGAGGCCTGGGGAAGCTCTGCAACACAGACTTTTAACTCAGGGGCATGTATAGATAAGACTAGCCCTAATAGTAATGATACCTCATCAGTATCAGGGTGGGGCGATCCCAAACCTGCCCTGAGGTGGGGAGATTCCAAAGGCTCAAACTGCCAGGGGGGGTGGGAAGACGATTCTGCTGCTACAGGAATGGTCAAGAGCAATCAGTGGGGGAATAGCAAAGAGGAGAAGGCTGCATGGAATGACTCGCAAAAGAACAAACAGGGATGGGGTGATGGACAAAAATCAAGCCAAGGGTGGTCTGTTTCTGCCAGTGATAACTGGGGAGAAACTTCAAGGAGTAACCATTGGGGTGAGGCCAATAAGAAATCCAGCTCAGGAGGTAGTGACAGTGACAGGTCCGTTTCCGGTTGGAACGAACTTGGTAAAACTAGTTCTTTTACTTGGGGAAACAACATAAATCCAAATAATTCATCAGGATGGGACGAATCTTCTAAACCTACTCCTTCCCAGGGATGGGGAGACCCTCCAAAGTCTAATCAGTCTCTAGGTTGGGGAGATTCGTCAAAGCCAGTCAGTTCTCCAGACTGGAACAAGCAACAAGACATTGTTGGATCTTGGGGAATCCCACCAGCTACAGGCAAACCTCCTGGTACAGGCTGGCTGGGGGGACCTATACCAGCCCCAGCAAAAGAAGAAGAACCCACAGGCTGGGAGGAACCATCCCCAGAATCTATACGTCGCAAAATGGAGATTGATGATGGAACTTCAGCTTGGGGAGATCCAAGCAAATACAACTACAAAAATGTGAACATGTGGAACAAAAACGTCCCAAATGGCAACAGCCGTTCAGACCAGCAAGCACAGGTACATCAGCTGCTAACGCCTGCAAGTGCCATCTCAAACAAAGAGGCAAGCAGTAGCTCTGGTAAGTTTCTATTTTATGAAATCAAGCCTTGTTTTAACTTACTGTTATTATAAGATTTGTATAACAAAGTGCCTGGATATGCACACAAAGGCTGTTCTTAGTGTAATCCAGAAGCAGCTTGAAGAAAATTATAGGGGTGATGTTTACCACCAGAGAACAGAGCTCCACTTTTGGCAGTGTTGTTTGAGTCCTGCACACTTCATCCTGTGTTAGAAATGCAACAGAAGGCGAATTGGACAAAGGCGGTCAAGTGGGAATGCTATACACTTCTCCAGGTTGTTTTTGAGTTAGGCCTTAACTTGTGGTTTTATTATTTGACTAAAGTATCTCCAGAAATAAAACAAGTATCTCATAAATACAGTACTCTCTAAACATTAGGTCGTATATTTGGCTTTAGAAGGGATTTTTTTTTTTTTTAAGTAGGTAAGAAATCCAACTCTACTTAGATACAGTATATATGTTTGTGTATTTAAAACATTTGACAATACCTTTCTAGTATATCCTTACTTTCCTCTCTAATAATGAACTAATTCCTATCTCTGCAAATTATCCCGACAACATTTTCGTTAAGTGTGATTGGCTACATTGTCTTTGTTAATAAAAGTTTTATTGACTTAATAGTCTCATTGGAAGTGGATATGGGAGTGCTTTCATGACCTAACTTTTTGGCGCTTAATTTTTTTTTTTTTAGTCTAAGTATAGTTTGTTGTATTAATTTAGGTTTGATTCTTAAAAGGAAGAAGTATGTATCTAAGATGAAGCCTGTTGGCTTTGATTTTTTTTAATGAAACGTTTATGGCTTTTTTTTTTTTTTTTTTTTGCTTTGGACAACCTCAGCCTAATACTTCAGATTTTAAAATAAGCATTGTTCAGCATATGTAAAAAGTAGGTGACCCATTATTGTTAGCTGGGTAGTAAATTGTTTTTCCAGTGTAGGTGGTGTGGAAGGGGTACCCGTGTGGCACAATTTTTTTTTTTTTAGGAGATGGAGGCTTTCTCCATCACCCAGGCTGAAGTGCAGTGGCGTGATCTCGGCTCACTGCAGCCTCCACCTCCTGGGTTCAAGCAATTCTCCTGTCTCGGCCTCCTGAGTAGCTGGGACTACAGGTGTGCACCACCACGCCCAGCTAATCTTTGTATTTTTAGTAGAGACCAGGTTTTGCCATGTTGCCCAGGCTGGTCTCAAAATCCTGACCTCAGGTGATCTACCCGCATCAGCCACTGTACCCAGCTGGTACAAATATACATACACTGTCACCCAGCTTATCACCTGCTCCAATTTACAAGGTTTGGTTTAGAATGACTTGACTTTTTCAGGAATTAAATTGATGCTCAAAGGAGAGTAGTTTTCCATAACTATGCAAAAATCAGCTCTAGGCCTAGAGGGTAATTGTGAAAAAAGTTAAAAAAATTCTCACCCTATAGTTATATTCATGGGAAATAGTTTGTCTTTTTTTAACATAAAACAGATGCCATCTTTTTGCCTATCCCAGTATCATTATTCAGTACATAAACATGAGGTTCTTCATCCTTGGTCCCTAAGTTTTCTTTATTGTCCCTTATTCCACTGCACCTCCTTACCTTCTATGCTGATGACTTCTTTTCCCACACTTTCTAAAGGCTGGGGTGAGCCCTGGGGGGAGCCTTCTACTCCAGCCACAACTGTGGATAATGGTACTTCAGCATGGGGTAAGCCCATAGACAGTGGTCCCAGCTGGGGGGAACCCATTGCTGCGGCATCCAGCACATCCACGTGGGGCTCCAGCTCTGTTGGTCCACAAGCATTAAGCAAATCTGGTAAGTTATTGACAATGCCTGGTAGCTGTTGTGTAGCAGTGGCGGTCACTCACTATGATTAAATAATTAGATAAGGTTTCTATGTTATTTATAATATATTCATATAATATGATAGATGATGTTCAGTATTTTGCTCTTTGATTTTGTAACGTGGTTTATTCTCTTTCTGAATTTTCCTCTTTTCTCATATTTCTTAGAACTGTAACTATTAATTTGCATATACTTCATCAAATCTAAATTATATTTTACCAAATTAGGTTATCTAGGAAGAGTCTACTAGCAACTTTCATGCCATCCAGCCTGAGAGGCTAACTAGTGTAGCCATGAGGACACATATTCAAACTGTCAGATGATTCCCTGAAAGTTACAGACAAGTAGCATAGTTCAGAAAAGACCCAAGATTGAAATTAACATTGTCATTATCCCATAGGTTGTGTACAAGATACCCTGTAGGAATCCCAAGGGCCATATGTGAAGATAAGATGCTTTCTGCTTAAGACTTTGAATACTCTCTGGCCATTCTCCATAAAAATATATACAAAAATTAATTCTTTCAAATTTCATTCATCTTCTTTGTCCTGTGCGTCACTATGCAGATTATTAAGTGGGTACAAACAAGAGTGCTACCATTGTCCATGTTCAAGAACTATGATTTGTTAAAGGCATGGAGGAGTTTTATTAAATTTTTAAATAAGAATATATTATTTTTCATGGAACGTTTAGCTCAGTATAAAACATACATTCCTTCTGTGCAGATGCAGGAAGGGAAATAAGTGTGTGTGTGTGTGTGTGTGTTTTCTTAGGTTCTCTACCCAATTTTTAATATATGCTTATTCTCCAGAAGGAATTCTTTTATTAAAGTATGTTTCTCTTTATATCACAAATCCACAATCAGGGCCAAAATCTATGCAAGATGGCTGGTGTGGTGATGATATGCCATTGCCTGGAAATCGCCCCACTGGCTGGGAAGAGGAAGAGGATGTAGAGATTGGAATGTGGAATAGTAATTCATCTCAAGAGCTTAACTCATCTTTAAATTGGCCACCATATACAAAGAAAATGTCATCGAAGGTAAACATTTCAAGGGCAAAGCCCTTGAAACTTTAAATTCCAAAGGTAGTTTACCCACAGAAAATTAACTTTTCGCCTGCCCATTTCTGGCAGTCAGTACAGTCCAGGCAGCCCCCACCTTAGGTATAGCCACTTGTATGGGCAGCCACCTAGAGAAACATAAGACCACAGGAACTTCCTTTCTCCCCACTGCTACAGCTTGGGATTTCTCTCTTCCTCCCCCTCCACCAGTGCTGCCTGGGACAACCCCTCATCCTAGGGTGGTGCCTGCAGTGGTGAGGATGAAGAGGAGGGCAAATCTCCATGTTGACTCTTTCCATCCCACTGCCAGTTCATCTCCCATTTCACTTCCTCACCTGGAGTCCCCCTTACCCAGAGTCACCATCCTCCTTATTCACCTGTCATGTTTGTCCCTATCCCATCCCAAAAGGTCCTGTGACAAAAATCCCTAGGAATGATCTGAGCTTGGTTTTGCTTTTATGTGTAGACAAATCATATTCCTAAAGCTGGCCGTACATCTAAATCCCATGGCATTTGTTAAAAGTGCAGCTTCCTGTATCTCAGGTCTACTGAAGTTTTGGAAATTGGACCAAGTTTCTTATCCTAAAGAAACTCCCCAAATGTCTCTGATGCAGAGCCAGGTTTGGGAAGCACTGATTTAGAGCACTGGTTCTTAAGAGGTGGCACTGGGGGCTGCTGTCAGATCCTCCTGGGGACCATTTTCAAATATGTGCCCAGTCCCCCAGGTGGTTCTGACATAACATCCTAACCCACCCTACTTGAGAATGATTACCTTTTGAGGGACCTTAGAAGTCAGATACCAGTGGATAGCTGGTATCTGCCAAGGTTCCTCACTTTTAATCCTGGGATTCTAAGTCTAGGACCTGCCATTTTCATTTTTAAAATTTTTCATTTGGCTGAATTTGCCTATTGCCTTGCCATATAGCTTATGAAGTGCTTTTACATATTTTACATAAGTCATTTGATCCTCACAACCTTCTAAGATAGGACACTGATGAGGAATTTGAGACTGGAAAAGGTGGTGACTTGCCCAAAGTTGCAATAACTAGTAAGTGACAGAGTAAGGACTTAAGTTTAGGTCTTCCAATTCCAAACCCCGTGTTCTTCCCACTGGACCATGCTGTTTTGTGACTTTGTCTTTCCTTACAGGGTCTGAGTGGCAAAAAAAGGAGAAGGGAAAGGGTGTGTAGCCTTTTTACTCTTTCTCCTTTGTTTCTACTAGTAAATATCTTTAGAAAGCAACTGCAAACATTTATTTAGCCTCTGCTGTGTGCCAGGTACTGTGCTTGGTGCTGGGGATTCAAATACACTAAGATATGAGTTTCACCTTTCGGGAGCTCACAGTCTAGTACGGGGCATTGGGAGAGCTTCATAGAAGTGTCAGCTTGAATTTGGAAGATGCTTGGGATGATGGGATGTGTTAAGGAAGATAGTAGCCCAACATAACTAAAATGTAGAATTTTTAGGAAGAAGTGACAAGAGATCTAGCTCTGTAGTTAAGGCAGATTGTAGTGTCTTCAATAGCATGCCAAGGAATTTGAACTTTATTTTGTGTAAAATATGGAACCAATGAAATTGAGTAGAAAACAACATCAGTGGGATTTTTAAATTACTAATTTTAAAAGAAAGCTAATCAATGGTAGTATGAAATATAAATTGGTGCAGAGGGGAGACCACAGTTAGGGTTCTCAGGGAGCATCTGTGTTAATTCAAGCTAGAAAGGAGGGCTTGAGTTGGGAAATGAGAATGGATATATAGTGGAAGAGACTAATTTGAGAGGGATTTCAGTCAGAATAGAAAGGACAGAAGAACTTGGCAACTAGTTAGGTATGGGGTTGGATGGGGTGAAAGGAAAAGGGATCAAAGCCAACTTCAGAATCTGCGGAGAGAGTTAGATGCTTGCTTCAGAGACCTGCATTTGGGGGGAAGTTGTGAAGCTGTGTTCTGTTCCACAGTCAGAAGGAATGGACAGTAGCAATGGGAAAGGGTAATGAAGGCAACAGAGTGAGAATGGTCCAGTGAGACCATAATGGAGACATAGGTCTCTATGGCTTCCAGCCTCCTTGTCTACCAGACTGCTAATCACAGACCCTCCATCCTCTTAACTCATGCATGTCTCAATGGAGTTTCCGTACCACCCATACCCCAACCAGCCACAGAGAGCCAGCCCTAAGCAGGAGGAATCCCAGGTTCAACTTCCGCTAGAGATGTTGTGTCCTTGTCAACACAAATTGAAATTTTAAAATACTTTTTCTTGTGGAAAACACATGGTGTTTTTTCAGTAGGATGCACATAGCATAATTAAATTACGGGTTAAGTTGGCTTCTTTGGACTAACCTGAGAACCTAGTCACTATTTTTTTACTTTGGTTTGGAGTGAGAATTCCAGAAATCTAAATTATAACTAATCTTACAGTTCTCCATTACTCAGAGGCCCTGTTTTCATATTGTGGGTCATCGAGGCCTTTTGCTTCCGTCTTTTCCTTCTGACTGCTTGCCTTTAGAGATTTCTCTGTACATTACAGCTATACCAGAGGACTGGAGCAAAGGAAGTTGAAAATCAAATAAGTTGATTTTTAATTATTAACAACTCTGATAAGAGTTGATTGGAGGAGAAATTATTGGCTAAAAATGAGAATTGGGGATTGTCTTAAGTTTTATTAATCCGTCACTATACCCAGATAAACAGAGATGGCCATGGCATCTTTTCTACTCTTTTATTTTACAAAGGGAATGATGAAAGGTGGAAACAAACAAGAAGAAGCGTGGATAAATCCATTTGTTAAACAGTTTTCAAATATCAGTTTTTCGGTAAGTATGTTTTCTTAGCAGCTCCTTCCTCTTTTAATGGTGGTCCATGATTTATCTCGATGTAACTCTTTTTAAGAATTATTTTTCATCTTCGAGTCCTTAGGAATGTGCTTAATGTTAGAGTAAAATCAGCCTCCAAACCTTCATTTTTATGGTTTTAGCTAAAAACTTCAATCACATGTCTTATTTTAAAACATTTTAAAAATTACATTAGGCGGTGAAAAATGAAGCTTTATGATCCACTTGAATTTCACAGATAATGAAACACAGTAAAATTCTTCATTTTTTATTTGTTTTCATTGATAAATTAAGGTCTGCTAACATGCTGCATTTTCTTTCTTCAGAGAGACTCACCAGAGGAAAATGTACAAAGCAATAAGATGGACCTTTCTGGAGGTAAGAGAAAATTAAACCTGTTTATATTCCTCATTGAGGGACACGCACATCCATGACATGATTCTACTGAAAGAGCCCTGATGTAGATCAGGACGGGGGAGGCTGTGCTCTCCAGTAGACATACACATGCTGTGGTTAAATGAGTGCATGTGCCTTGGAAGTGCAGGACCACTGTGCAGATCAGTGGTGATATTAGTCTGATTACTTTACACATAATCCTGCCAAGAGGGAGTTACTCAGATTGGAGGGTATAGTCTTCCTGATTAGGGAACAGCATGTAGAAGGGCCTAGATGTGTGACAGACTCTTGAAACCATACTGGAGGAATGGCAAGTCACTCCATAGAATGAGTCAAGAAAAACAGTTTTGGTGGGGGCAGCCGTGGTGGTGGTAGTGAAAGGTCACCTGGATAAAGTTGCTAGAAAACAAGGTAGGTGCTGAGTCATGAGGAGCTTGGGAATTTGAACTTTATTCTTAAAATATGGGATTAAAGTGAAGCAGGGGAATGACATGGTTTGGATTTATGTTTTAGAAAAATCATCTTGGTGTTGAAAATAGGATAGAAAACATTGGCAGCAGGAGATAGAGAAAAGATACTAAAGATAGCAAAACCAGTAGGTACTTGTTGCAGTAGCCAGTAATTATTTCAAAGCTCCAAACCAAGACAGTAGATGCAAATAATCTAATTCCATGGAGACATAGGACTTGGAATCAGCAAAAATTGATAACCAGTTTGAACCAATTTGTTAGGCAGGATGAGGGAGAGAGTGTGATGGAAACTTACCTGGACGGTTTAGTAGATGGTGGTGTGTTAATCTGAGTCCAGTCAGGAGAAACTATGCAGTAATTTGCTAACAGGAAAAATGTAATATACAAGACTTTAACAAGGAATTGGAGTAGCAGTAGCAGATACAAGGGGAAGTAACTCAGTGAGGACTGATGTAGCATGCCCAAGAAAGAGCCCCCTTCCTCTCACTATGGTGCCATGCCAGTAGGAGTGCAGGAAATCCACCCTCTAAGATACCAGTGAAGGCAGGGCACAGGAGAGGTGTCTCATGGGAGGCACTCGCTACGGAGCTACCAGAGGGCATGCTGGTAGATGCTGCCAACCACTGGCGAGGTGAGCATTGTAGGTGCCTTGTTGCTGGCAAAGCTGCTGTGCTGCAGGAGACAGCAGAACAGAACTAGGAAACCAAACCTCTCCTCTTGCACCTTCTACTTACAAAATGTCAGTGCTAGCTGGCGAAGGAAAAAAACCTATAAAGGGCCTAAGTTCATTTTTTTTCACAGAACAATCAAAAAGGGTGAAATTGGAGCTAGAGGAAATAAGTCAGTAATCCGCACAGTTCATCCCAACCCTTTGACTACTTACCTTCCATATGTACTCTTCTACACACATTTGTCCAGTACAATGGCAACGCAACTCTGCATTTCTGCTTAACAAGATACAGCTTTCTTTCTTGCAAGTGAAGAAGTGTTCATCCTCTCTCTAAACTGAGGAGATGAACAGCCCCAAGGGTCATTGTATTCATCACTGGCTATATAATCACCCCAGAAATTCAGTCACAGTTTGTTACCTAAAGACTGAGTTATAAAACCTAGCATGTAATAACTTGTGAATAAGGTAAAAACAGGAAAAAAAAATGCTTGGCCTATACAAATTAACACATCCATATGACAAACAATAGAAAATATGCAAATCTACTACCATTGTTATTTCTGTAATTGCTCGTAAGCCATCATTGGTATCTGTGCCTTCCTCCCTTCACTGCCTATTCTGTACTTAACTCACTTTCAGGCTGAGCCTCAGCTGCTCTTGGTTCTTTAGCTGGTGGAGTTAAGTAACCCAAACCTTCATTCCCAAAGGATCTGAGCCCGCAGTTGTCCTTGCCTTTTGTGGTTGCCATCGTTTTTCATTGGCCTTCACTACTGGGTATGGAAATACTAAGAAGCATCCCAGAGAATCCCCTGGGTTCCAGACAGTCTTCACTGCCTTCATTTTGTAATCACATCAGTTACCCCAGCCAGTAGACTAGTTTTTGTTTGTTTGTTTGCCTGCGACTTCACATCTCAAGGAGTGCAAAATGTCCCTGTAGCAGTCTTCATCTTCCAGGGCAGTGGAGCCATTGTTGTGGTTTTTGTTGGAAGCGTTTTCTCTCTCAAGGACTAAGTTCTCTAAATCAGCAGTTGTCAGAACAGAAAGTGAGTGTTCTGTAAGTGGCTCATTAGGTATAATTGTGAGAGAAGCCACTCACACTTTCACCTTTTGATTCTCACGACCTACAAATTATGGAGAGACATACCGCATCCTCCTAAGGCAGATGCCCACCTTTTTAGGATGGTGTCTCCCAACTTGCTTTGTAACTGATTCTTTAGTAAGCCTGTTAATTTGGTTAGCTACTTTCAGGCAATGGCATATATGGTAAGACCAGTTAATTCCATGGGCATGAACACAGTCCTGTATTTCCTCTGCTGTGACATGAGCTCCTCAGTAAGACATGATGGCTGTGAAGAGTGCCACAATAGTGGAGAAGGCATCCTGTGATGCTGTGGATAACAGAAGCTTTACAGGCAAGAAAAATCTGTGTCCAGAATGTGAACCTTCTCCTGTTAGGACAAGTTTCTGCCTCCTTCATGCCTCACTGAATGGCACAGAAGTTGCTATGATGTCGTGCTGGTGGAACTTGTGGGAAATCTGCCCTCTAGGGTGCTGGGAAAAGGCATTCATGGAGAGGTAGCTCACCGGAGACACTGCAGCACAACTGTGATGTGAGAGGGAGGGGAATGCTGGGAGAAGCTCCCACTGAGTGCTGCTGACCCACCAGGCAGTGGGGAAGCTGCAAGGGCTGCCCATGCCTACCAAGTGCACATGCTGGCCCAGGAAGCAACACCCTTCCTCTTGCCTTGTCCCTCGAGCTCCCTCTTCTGACAAAGCCTCAGTACCAGCTGGCTGAGGAAAAAAATGTAAAGGGTCCAGATATATTTTCATAGAGCAGTCAAAAAGGGTGAATTTGGAGCTGAAAGACAATAAATCAATAAATGGTCATTATTTGAGTTAAGAAATACAGGAATAGCAGGCTTGATAGATACTGAGTTTGAAGGTGCTCTGAAAACCATCTGGTCCAGTAAACAGTCGAAAATCTGGATGTGAAGCCCAGAATAGATGGGGCTGGAGATATGAAGTGTAATTAATTAGATGTGGATGATAGTGTAAGCTATAGGAATAATTTGACTAGAGAGAGTTGGAGGATAATGGACCGAAGACAGTCCTGGGGAATAATGGTATTTAGGGGAGTGATCCTAAGCAGAAGTGGGACAAGTTAGAGTAGAATAATTTTTCAGACGCCAAGTGAGTACAGAGTTTTGAAAAGAGAAAACTGGTTGTCAGAGAATGGATTAGACAGTGGGGCTCGGGGGTAGTCATTGGTAACTAATGGACCTTACTAGAGGACTGGTGGACTGAAGGGAGATTGCCACATTTGAGTTTCTTTTTAAAGGGATGCAAAAGTGTTGGAGAATGGTATGTGGAAAAAATGTAACACACTACTCTCTTTCTTTTTTTTTTTTGAGGTGGAGTCTCACTCGGGCTGGAGTGCAGAGGCGCAATCTCGGCTCACTGCAACCTCTGCCTCCCGGGTTCAAGCGATTGTCCTGCCTCCACGCCCAGCTAATTTTTTGTATTTTTAGTAGAGACAGGGTTTCACCATGTTAGCCAGACTGGTCACAAACTCCTGCCTGCCTCGGCCTCCCAAAGCACTGAGATTACAAGCGTGAGCCACCGTGCTCAGCCGCTACTATTTCAAAAGATATTTGTATAGGCAAAAATAATGTGAATTATCAAGAAGGAACAGCTTGGAGAGAAACTTCGGAGAACTGGTTGGAATTGGTTACGGGATTAGATGAAGAGAGTGGGGGAAAGAGTTCACAATGGCTGGCTTGGGTGTTATCAGTGAATTATGACATCTTAACAGGGAGAGAGAACAGAGGAGAGAGCTGTGGTAAGGATTATTGACATTCAAGAGAGGGCTCTTAAACAAGTGTGAAAGGTGGATTTTTTTAGATACCAGATTCATGACTGGAACAGTACTTCTTAGCTACTTTAAGAATTGTTTTCTTTCTGTTAAAATGTTTTCCTTTTCCACTTACCTGGAATGAGAGTAGTAAAGGTAAGTATTATGGTGGTGGCAGACATCTCAAAGAACAGCAGTTGCAAAGAAATGATGGATGAGATTTGAGGATTGAGAAAACATCGAGAATGAGGAATAGGGAGATGAAAACCTGTGTTAACAGTGACAATGAGGCCGGGCACAGTGGCTCATGACTGTGATCCCAGCACTTCAGGAGGCTGAGGTGGACAGATTACTTGAGGTCAGGAGTTGGAGACCGCTCGGGCAACTTGGTGAAGCCTTGTCTCTACAAAAAAATACAAAAATTAGCTGGGCGTGGTGGTACATGCCTCTAGACCCAGCTACTCAGGAGGCTGAGGTGAGAGGATTGCTTGGGCCGGGGAGGCACAGGCTGCAGTGAGCCAAGATTGCGCCACTACACTTCAGCCTGGGCAACAGAGCCAGACAGTGTCTCAAAAAAAAAAAAGACAATGGGACATCGAAGTGGATGTGCTTAGCAGGCAGGTAAAAATGTGGGACTGAGCTCAGTTGTGAAGTCTAAGCTACAGGTTTATTATATGGGCATCACTTGAATGGGAGTGACTGCTGATACCTTGATAGTGAATGAAGTCTAAGGAAAGCAAGTTTACAGAGAGAGTCAAAAGACTGAGACCCTGAGTCTACTTTGTCAGCCGCAGAGTATCCCAGCATTGAAGAAGCACCCGAGATGAGCTCAGCATGGATAGAGGAAGAGAAACCAGAATGGGCAGATGGTGAGAATGGGTGGTAGAGAGCGTTGTCCACTTTTAAAAGATTTGTTGAAATAGGAGTAGCTTTTGGGCTGGAGCTGGCTATATCCAGCAAAGATTTTGCAGGAAAAAAGTTTCCACGAGAGAAGATCATTTTTTATTGCAGAGCAGTCAGAATGAGGAGAGGAGCAGACAGAGCAAAGCCTAAGAGAGGGGAAGATGTCACCCTGTCTGGTGTCCAGTTTCCTCATCTGCTAAAAGGGCGATAACAGTAGAGTTACAAGCATTAAATTAGTACACATAAAGCATTCATAGGCCGGGTGCGGTGACTCACGCCTGTAAATCCAGCACTTTGGGAGACCAAGGCAGGCAGATCACCTGAGGTCAGGAGTTTGAGACCACCCTGGCCAACATGGTGAAACCCTGTCTCTACTGAAAATAAAAAAATTAGCTGGGCGTGGTGGTGGGTGCCTGTAATCCCAGCTGCTCAGGAGGCTGAGGCAGGAGGATCACTTGAACCCGGGAGGCAGATGTTCCAGTGAGCCAAGAGCACGCCACTGCACTCTAGCCTGGGCTATAGAGCGAGACCCCTTCTCAAAAAAAAAATGAAAAAGCACTTATAATGGCGACTGACGTAAACCAAACATTTATTAAATGGTGGTTAATCACAGTGGGTGCTGATTGTTTTTATTACTTGTCAATGGAAACTTACCTGTATTATAAAACTCAGCAGATTAGAGATGGCTAAAGGTGCCTTAATTTATGTAGCTTAAGAGTCTTTTTAAAACGAGGCTGGGCCTGGTGGCTCATAACCTGTAATCCTAGCACTTTGGGAGGCTGAGGCGGCCGGATCACTTGAGGTCAGCAGTTCAAGACCAGCCTGGCCAACATGGAGAAACCTACGTCTCTACTAATAATACAAAAATTAGCCAGGTATGGTGGTACACTCCTGTAATCCCAGGTACTCGAGAGGCTGAGGCATGAGAATCGCTTGAATCTAGGAGGTGGAGGTTGCAGTGAGCCAAGATCCCACCACTGCACTCCAGCCTGGGCTACAAAGCGAGACTGTCTAAAAAAAAAAAAAGAAAAAAAAAAGTGAGGTTACCAGCCAGCCACCTTCTGTTTACTAGTCTATTTCAAGTTAATTATTTCAGTAAAATAACAGTATCTCCTAATTGCGACTTCACTTGTGAGGAATGCAAAATTTATGAAATGCAAGTGTGTTTTTCACATACCCTTGTCTTGGCTGAAGTCATTTCAGTTTGGAAAGTGAGTGTTTTGCTTTTGTTGTAAATTTATCTGAAACCAATTGGGTTGTCTTCCTGTTTGATAACATAGTCTCCTGCGTTTATTAGGAATGTTACAAGACAAACGAATGGAGATAGATAAACATAGCCTAAATATTGGTGATTACAATCGAACGGTCGGGAAAGGCCCTGGTTCTCGGCCTCAGATTTCCAAAGAGTCTTCCATGGAGCGCAGTCCTTATTTTGATAAGGTAAGGTTTTTTACTTTTACCTCTGACTTGATAAACCAGTACGCTTACTAGCATAATTTTCACACTAATATTTTAAAACCTTTTATATAATATAAAGTGTTACAATCCAGTACCAAATCTTATTACTGGATTTTGAAGTTCACTGTCTTTTTAGCATAGAGGTTGCATTTATATTTTTCTTCTTAATCCCATGAAATATGTTTGGCTCTTTTTGTGTGCTCTAGAATTAACACTAATCTGATCTCTTCTGTTTTCTACCTGTTTCCTGTTGATGCTGGAATGTCATGTGACTTCTCTTCTGTTCCTGCAATGATTTCTCCCTTCCACTTGTTTGCTTGGCTGGTGTTGCACATCTTTCTGTCTGTCCAATCAGGATGGCATTGTAGCAGATGAATCCCAAAACATGCAGTTTATGTCCAGTCAAAGCATGAAGCTTCCCCCTTCAAATAGTGCACTACCTAACCAGGCCCTTGGCTCCATAGCAGGGCTGGGTATGCAAAACTTGAATTCTGTTAGACAGGTAAGTCCAGATGTGTATTTTAGGCTCTCAGTTGAATGATTTGTATTAGTAATAAGATCTCTCTTACATATAGTTACTGTGTTTAAATCATAGTACAGTGTGGCAATGAGATGTTTGTCCCTAAAGAATCCCACTGTTACTTGTTGCTGTTTGTTTTTATAGAATGGCAATCCCAGTATGTTTGGTGTTGGAAACACAGCAGCACAACCCCGGGGCATGCAGCAGCCTCCAGCACAACCTCTTAGTTCATCTCAGCCTAATCTCCGTGCTCAAGTGCCTCCTCCATTACTCTCCCCTCAGGTAAATAAGCTTTCCTTACATTCTCCTGTTTACCTGCAAAAAGGATCTTGCATGATTTTGTATTTGAATAAAATGGCTAACTAAGCATTATCATATTTATTGGCATCTTTGAGATTCAGCTAGTTCTGAATTAACTATTACAAAAGGTTGTAGGAAGGATAAGTCAGGGATAATTTAAATCCAAAATTTACCATTTTCTTCTATAAAACATTCTTGAGAGTAGGACAAAAGCAAAGTAAAAGTGGCTAGTTTAAGATGCATCTCTGTCATCTTTTACTTAACCCATGAAAAAGTGTAAGTGAATGGTCAGTTAGTAACTCAGAGACAACGACTATAACCCCCAATGAATAGTCCACAAATTTAACTGCTCTATTGACAACTTAAAACACACAGTACATGTAGTTAGTGTGAGTTATTTTATCAAGATCATTAACTTACCATTGTGATCCTAAGGTTCCAGTTTCATTGCTGAAGTATGCACCAAACAACGGTGGCCTGAATCCACTCTTTGGCCCTCAACAGGTAGCCATGCTGAACCAGCTATCCCAGCTAAACCAGCTTTCTCAGATCTCCCAGTTACAGGTAAGCAGAGTCATAGTCTTTCTTAGTACACATTTATGGAGCATCTACTGTATGCCAAACACTAGACTCTTGTGCAGGACATAGTGCACTAAACAAAACAGGCATAGTCATAGTCCTCATGGAGCTTACAGTGTATCGGGGGAGACAGATCGTGAACATTTGTGAAGAATGTTTTGAAGAAGTGCAGAATGCTGTGAGAGGAGGCCTCAGCCAAGTCTGGGGTGCTAGTGGGAGTAGGATGATTAGGAAAAGTTTCTCTGTTGAAGTGAAAGTTTAGATTGAACTAAAGACTGAATTTCAGCAGTGACTAGAAACCAGAGAGTCCAAGGAAGAGATCGTACTAGATAATGCTAGACATGTTGGCATTGGCTAGATCACGTCGTGCCTCTGTAGGTCCATCTGCTGTCATCATTTGGAAGCACACAACTTTGTAATGGTGTGATAGTAACAACCTTTTCGCCATCTTTCCTCTAGCGATTGTTAGCGCAGCAGCAAAGGGCGCAGAGTCAGAGAAGCGTGCCTTCTGGGAACCGGCCACAGCAAGACCAGCAGGTAGAGCCTGCCCTCCAACTCGCGATGCTGTCTTTGTGTTAATAAATTCTCCTTATCTCCATTCTAGCAAGAGATTCAGAAATGTCTTTCTTAAAACAGTCTTATTAAGATGTAATGCAGTATGTTGTTCATTAAGTCTGCTGGTTGCCCATGAGTTATGTGAACATTATACAGTGATGATTCACCTTTCTGCTGAGACGAAAGTGAATTCAAAAATGAAGAGGAATATGTAGTTTTCTGTAAAGACTTTTTCCCCCAGTAATTTTTTCCAATCATTTCATTGTTTTAAGGGTCGACCTCTTAGCGTGCAGCAGCAAATGATGCAACAATCTCGTCAACTTGATCCAAACCTGTTGGTGAAGCAGCAGACTCCACCATCTCAGCAGCAGCCACTCCATCAGCCAGCCATGAAGTCTTTCCTTGACAATGTCATGCCCCACACTACACCTGAGCTGCAAAAAGGGCCATCACCAATAAATGCTTTCAGCAACTTCCCTATAGGTGGGTTTCTCCTTGGCCCAAGTATTGGACTGATGCTTAGGTATCACAGGCCTGCCTCCTTCACACGTACCCTTACAGCTCTGTTCCTTCGTGAAAGCTACATTGATCTCTTAGCTCTTCCCTCTCAGAGAGTTGCCATCCCCTCTCCTAGTTTTAACCTGCTCCACGTTCAGGGAAGTTCTCTCTCCTCAAGAAAATCACAGTTTTTTTTTTTTTTTTTTTTTTTAGGGCAGAGTCTTGCTCTGTCACCCAGAGTGGAGTGCAGTGGTGAGATCTTGGCTCACTGCAACCTCTGCCTCCCGGGTTCAAGCGATTCTCGCACCTCAGCCTTCCGAGTAGCTGGGATTACAGGCGCGCACCACCATGCCCAGCTAATTTTTGTATTTTTAGTAGAGTTGGGGTTTCACCATGTTGGCCGGGCGGGTCTGGAACTCCTGACCTCGGGTTATCTGCCTGCCTTGGCCTCTGAAAGTGCTGGGATTACAGGCATGAGCCACCGTGCCCAGCCTTCAAAATCACACTATTTCAAAAGCTCCACACTCGTTTAAAGTGCATTAGAATAAAGGAAACATTTCACTTTTTAAAGGACTAGCTGTCTTAATCTTAAGTAGGATATTAAGGGTGGGAAGGCTGATGTTCTTATTAGAAACAGTACACCAGAGAATTTTTGAGCAGTGCTGTTTAGGTGAAACAGCTGGGGATGATCACAGTCACATTTGCTAGCTCTCAGAACTTGAAGTTTTAACTACTGTCTAAGTATGTATAAATGATTACTGATATAAATTTAAAAATGGAGGTAAGAAAGGAGATTGCCTTTCTTATACATGCAACTCCCCACCCCCACCCTCTCCTTTTTTTCTCTGTTATCTCCAGGCTTTTATTCCTGGGTGGAGATTTTGAGCTTATATGTTTTTTCTTTCCTAGGTCTCTTTTTTTTCTTGTGCCCTTGATTATATTTTGACCATTGATTGTTCATGCCCTGTTCCTTTTGCTTTTTTTCTCTCTCTTTTTCCATACAGTGGTTTCTTGTAAACCAGCTTTGCTGGTTGTTAGCCAGAGTGTTTGAAGACCATCAGTTAACTAGTGTGTTCTGGGCTGTGGGCAGAGGCCGGGGCATGCTGTTGCCCCGGCTGCTGCCTCACTCTGTGACTGAACTGGTTTGGCTCACCCTGGTATTACCACAGACTCTCACCTGGGACATAAACTGCACTTTGAGTCCTTAGGATTGTTAGTGATCTCTGTGCATTTCCAAAAACAGTTCCCTTGTCAGTTACTACTGTGGGTGAATACGGAAGAAGCCATTTGGTGGCCAGGTGATGTCAGAGACAACAGTTAGTAGTAAAAGAATGATACCCAAGTACAGGGAGAAGTTTCTGTCTCACCAGTGAAGGGAGCTGGCTCTTCCTGTTTGACTACACACTTGACATATAAATTGGCCACATAAGTTCTAAGCATAGGATTTCCTGCCCTGGCTGGCTTCTCAGTGAGGGATACTTCTTGATTAAGAAAGTCTGCTTAGCCCATGCAAATACCAATACAGTTATCTAAGTTGGGCAACAGGCTATGGCCCCACTGCCTGCTGTTGTAAGGTTTTGTTGGACACAGCCACATTTTCTCTAACCTGGGGTCTGTGGCTGCTTTCGTGCTGCACCAGCAGAGTTGCATGGAGACACCAGGACCATGTGGCCCACAGAGCCTGAGATACCGGCTGAACCTCTGCAGAAAAAAATTGTCAACTCCTGATCTGATTGATAGGTCGAAGAGTAGCAAATTTAATTGCTCTCTGCAAAAATACGCATGGTATTAGAGAATTTGTATTTTTAAAGTTTTCAGGTTTGACAGACCTTAACATCACATGGACTCATCAGACCAGAGAATTTAAAACAAGTTAATTTGGAACTTTAGAATAAGAACCTCTTGGGAATTTGTGAAACAAAGATTCTGGCTCCCACTGGAAAGTCTTCATTTTTAAACAAGCATTTTAGGTGATTCTAATATTAATAGTCCCTAGATTACTCTTTTAAGAAAAACTAGCTTAATTGTTTTCTAACCACTGTATCTAAGGTTGAAATTTCCATTCTTGTTCCAAGAGAATATCCAAGTCTGAGGGGCCTCATCAGCAAAGGTCAAGTAAATTGTGCCTTAAGATATATCTGTCCCCCGCCTAGGTGTAATTGTTAGTACAGGACATTTTTACTTTAGAATTTGCAAGCAAAAGATAGCAACTGAAAGTGACCACAGATCTTCATGCATAGGTACACTTGGGAAATAGCTAAACAGATACATTTTATTCCAAGTAAACTTACACATCTGGCTTCCTTAAAACTTTTCTCCCTCTTATTTTGCCAAGGAGTTTTAAAATCATCAAAATTTTATGGAGAAATATTTTCTACATATAACTAAATTATAGTATTAACAGTTATATGATTTGAAAACATTAGTTACATGTTTTTCTAGGAAATAGAAGTTGTGCTACTAGAAAGAAAATGTGCTGTATTTTCTAAGGTTTTGTTTTGTTTTTTAATTTTTCAGGCTTGAACTCAAACTTGAATGTAAATATGGATATGAACAGTATTAAAGAGCCACAGTCAAGACTAAGGAAGTGGACGACAGTGGACAGCATTTCTGTGAACACATCTTTGGATCAAAACTCCAGCAAACATGGTACAAAGGATACATCTTACCAAAAAAAAAACACACACCTGCAGCTTACTAGATTTAGGCCTTTATTTTATTTTAAATGTGTTTTCAAAGCCAAATTATCTTAGAACTTTTCCTCATTTAAAAAAAGTTATTATTAAGTCTTAGTTACAATAAGAGACTTTCAGATGAAAAGCAAAATTTACCTCTACTCTGTTTTATAAAGGAGGGATCAGATGATACATTTTTAAAAATTATTTTCCCTTTGGCTTTTTAAATTTTTCTAAGTGATTTTATTCTTATATTATTACACTTATTAACATTTACTGGATTTAATTTGATATGTTCTTAGTAGGACATTTAAAACTTCTACCAGGGTCCCATTCCGTCACCCAGGCTGGAATGCAGTGGCATGATCTCAGCTCACTGAAAACTCTGCTCCTGGGTTCAAGCAGTTCTCCTACCTCAGCCTCCCGAGTAGCTGGGATTACAGGCCTGAGCCACCATGCCCAGCTAATTTTTTTATTTTTAGTAGAGACAGGCTTTCATCATGCTGGCCAGGCTGGTCTCAAACTCCTGACCGCAGGTGATCCATCCGCCTTGGTCTCCCAAAGTGCTGCGATTACAGACGTGAACTACTGCACCTGGCCCATAATTTTATTTCTACCAATTCCTTATATATGGACACATTTTCTTTATATAGCTTATTGCTATGTGTAAGTCATATGGATTTAACAGTATTGTCTTTTCAGCAATTAAATTTTCTTTAGAAATGCCATTTTCATCTTATTTAGTATTATCCATTCACCCAGCAAATATTAATCGAGTATCTTCTGCTTTCCAAGGCTATGTTAGCCTGGAATACATAGACACAATGTACATACATGCTTACAGTTGAATGTATGTATGTATGTAAAATTACTTGCCCTGGAATTGTTCATTGTGAACGAAAGTATGTCAGCAGCTTTAGTGCAATGTAATAGGTAATATCAAAGTTAATATTTATAATAGTTTAATAATACCAAGTTCCTTAGGAGCATTGAGTCAGGAATAACTGCAGGTGTGGTGGGTCTAGAAAGGTGAAAAAGACTTACCTTGAGAAGAGTAAGTTTACCAAACAAACAGGAAGAGCAACCAAGAAAGAATAGTGCATGCAGGGTTCAAAGAGGACTGCCTGGTGAATTCTGTATCTCGGCATATCTGGGGGTGAAGGTGCAAATGACAGAAAAGAGGTTGATGAAGATGGAATAGTAGGTGTGGTGCAAATCATGGAAAACTTTTGTGCCATGAATGATTTTAAACATGAAAATGATGGGTGCCTAGAAGCAGTTAAGACTTAAAGTAGTCTAGGTAAGAGAGAGAAAGGTCAGTGGACATGAGAGGGAGTGCACTGCAAGAGAGTTTCAGAAATTAAAAGCAGAAAAGCTTGGTAACTCACTTAACTCATTATTTCATTCAGCAGTTTAAGCCTGAAACACTTGCATAACTGATCAGCTAGTCAGTCTCCAGCCCTCTCCAGACAGACCCCTCAGAGGTCAGACAAATACAGGACGGACCCGAGTCTCAGGCAGAAAAGAATAGGTGTTCGCCGTAAATCATATCATTAGAGTGGCCTAGGTGTAAGGCATGCGGAGGCACTCTTAGCTGGCAGAATAGTCCATGGGCTTGGAGAAGCACAGGAGCTGAACAAGCGACAGTCCTGGCACACTTTGGAATGTGCAATCCAGTCTGCCATGCTAACCCTTCGCTGCACACCTATAGTAAGAAAAGTCTGATTTGTTAAGGGGAGTGGAGGCAAGGACATTTGACTAGGAAGTTCTGCATTACAGAAGGGTTAAACTGGATGTCTCAGATACTCTATGGGCCTAAGATTCTGTGACTTTCAGGCAGTTTATAAAATCCCTTCACCTCAGCACCCAGACGGATTTGGTGACATGTATAGAAGGAGATATTTTATTTTAGCCTTGGTTGGAGGCAGTTGGGCAAGGCTTCTAGAAGGCCTGTGATCTCTGAAGCTGAGATATGAAAGATAAACAGAAGTCAGGCAGGCAGAGGTGAAGGCAGGGGAAACCATGAGAGGTGGAGCGGGGCTAGAATTTTAAGAGCCTTATAAACTGTTGAAGAATTTGAACATTGTCTTTTGTATGTTGGAGAGTACTAAGCCAGGAGATGACATGATCAGATTTGCACTTTCGAATGATGCCTCTGGGTGCAGTGTGGAGAGTTGGAGTAGATCTAGTATAGTCATTATCCAGGAGCTGTGGAGGAAGTGGAATTGATAGGGTTTGGTGATTCTAGCTTAAGCAGCCTCAAATGTATGATTGCTAGTAAAATGATATTTTTGCGACATTCCTTTTTTTTCTATTGAATTTTACTTTGAAAGTGTATTAACTATAGGGTCAGATTTCTAGATTGTACACATTGGACTAATGATTTTCAGAAATTAAAATTGTCGTGTAATAGAAGGAACCACTAGACCATAAACCAAACAGACCTTTGATTCTAAGTTTGTTTGCCATTCAGGGGAATGTCACTTTGGGATTTTTTTTTTTTTTTTTTTTTTTTTTTTGAGACAGAGTCTCACTCGGTCACCCAGGCTGGAGTGCAGTGATGCAATCTCTGCTCACTGCAACCCTTGTCTCCGGGATTCAAGTGGTTCTCGTGCCTCAGCCTCCTGAGTATAGCTGGGATTACAGGTGTGTGTCACCACACCTGGCTAATTTTTGTAATTTTAGTAGAGACGGGGTTTCACCATGTTGGCCAGGCTGGTCTCGAATTCCTGAACTCAGGTGATCTGCCCGCCTCAGCCTGCCAAAGTGCTGGAGATTATAGGCGTGAGCCACCAGGCCCAGCCCGGAATTTTTCTGACCTGAAGAGTGAGAACAGGGAGTTGAGACAATGGGGAAATGGCAAAATAAATATGAATCCTAGGTTTGAGACCTAGCTCTGCTACTAATTGACTCTGTTATTCCAGTCATGCACCACTTAATGGCAATGTTTCAGTAAACAATGGGCCATGTATTCAATAGTGGGTCCATTGAGCTTGTAATACCTTGTTTTATTGTACCTTTCCTGTTTAGCTATGTTTAGATACACCCTTCCGTTACAGTTGCCTACATTACTCAGTACAGTAACACACTGTAGGTTTGTAGCCTAGGAGCAGTAGGCTAGGCCATAGGGCTTTGCTGTGTAGTGGGCTCTACTGTCTAGGTTTGTGTAAGGGCACTCTGATACTCACGCAAAAATGAAATTGCCTAGTTTCTCCAAATGTAGCCCTGTTAAGTGACACGTGAGTGCAATTAGCTACTTGGCAAGTAACTTAACCTTTCTGAACTTGAGGTCCCTCATCTGCCAATCTCAGGTCACTGCAGCCTTGACATCCCGGACTCAGGTGACCCCCCCACCTCAGCCTCCCGAGCAGCTGGGATTACAGGCAAGCACCGCCACGCCTGGCTAGTTTTTTGTATTTTTATTAGAGATGGAGTTTTGCCATGTTGCCCAGGCTGGTCTCAAATTCCTGAGCTCAAGTGATCCACCTGCCTCAGCCTCCCAAAGTGCTGGGATTATAGGCGTGAGCCACCATGCCCTGCCTAGTTTTATTTTAGATTCAGGGGGTTCATGTTGATGTTTTTATACAGGTATATTGCATACTGGTAGAGATATATTGCATACTGGTGGAGATTGGGCTTCCAGTAAGCCCATTGCCCAAATAGTGAACATTTTACCCGATAAGTAGTTTTTCAACCCTTGCCACCCTCCCCACTTGTGGAGTCCCAAGAGCCTATTAATAATTTCCATCTTTGGGTATACATTGGTTAGCTCCTACTTAAAAGTGAGAACATACAATATTTGATTTTCTCTTTAGTTCACATATGGTAATGGCTCCCAGCTCCATCCATGTTGCTGCAAAAGACATGATTGCATTCTTTTTTATGGTGGCCCTCTTGGGATGTTTTGAGGATGAATGAGACGATGCATCTCAGGCACTTAGGTGCCGGAACAGGGTTAGACACATCAGTGGTCAGCAGATCATAGCCATCATTGCCATTACTGCCTTCATCACTATCTCATCAGATGCCCTACCTCTAAGACAAATATTCTCCACTGTACATTTAGCTCCATTTGCTTAAACTGAACCTATCACGCAGGTTTTACATTTCATTTTGCTGATGTTCCCCTTGTGTTGATTAATGAAATAAAATTGCACCCTTGCTGCCTCGTTATATCATCTGTTTCTCTTAGATTAAATGAAGTTTTCATAAGTGGAAATTGTTCTTACTAGAAAAAAATATATAATTACATTTATCATCTCAGGTGTAAGAATTAATCACTTGAAATGTGGCAGTTATGCTTTCCTCATGTATCCTGTACAGCCATTACTTCATTTATGTCCCATTTCACTCCCAAGTGGCTTTAATTCCGCTTATAGAACAGATGCATAGTTCACACAGATCAGAGTGACAAGATTGAGGATGCCAGAGCCAGAGGGGAAATGGAAACAGTGGAGACGCACTGAGTCAGGGATAGGACAGTGCCCACCAGCGAGAAGTGCGAGGCCGTGTCAGGGACCAGCTCCATCATCCCTGAGTTACCCGTGTGGATGCTGGCACACTGTGACTTGAAGTCAGAGGAAAGAGTGGGGCTGGAGTGTCATGCAGGGCCTGGCTGTGTGTTATAGATGTTCATAGTGGGAGCCGGCTGGAGTTGCAAGTGAGGTTTCTATTTGCATCCACCTCAAATTCAACATGAATGGAGGAGACTTGGTTTTCCCTTCCAAATTTACTCCTTCTGGTGTCATTCTTTTCTTTTCTTATTTTTTGGAGACGGAGTCTTGCCCTCTTCCCAGGCTAGAGTGCAGTGGCATGATCTCAGCTCACTGCAACCTCCGCCTCCCGGGTTCAAGCGATTCTCCTGCCTCAGCCTCCCGAGTAGCTGTAGCTGGGACTACAGGTGCGTGCCACCATGCCCAGCTAATTTTTGTATTTTTAGTAGAGACAGGGTTTCACCATGTTGGCCAGGTTGGTCTCGATCTCTTGACCTCGTGATCTGCCCACCTCGGCCTCCCAAAGTGCTGGGATTACAGGCATGAGCCACCGTGCCTGGCCCCATCCTTTCTTTTTTAACAGTTTATTGAGATATAATTTACTTATAATTCAGTGTCTTTTAGTATATTCATGGTGTTGTGTAGCCGTCACCACAATCCATTTTTAAACATTTTTATTGCCTAAAAAGAACCCCTGAGCTATCATAGCCCTCCACCATACAAGTGTTTTAATGATTTGGAAATAAGTTTGTACTCATATTCTGGTCACTTAATGATGTTTATGCATCTCATAAACTTAAAATGAAATTCACAGTTGTCATTTTCAGACATTCTTCAAATGCGATGTTAGAATCTCAATATAAGAGAGTTACTCTAGAGAACACAGCCTAGAGCCCACAGATCTAATGGAAAGTGTTCATGTTACATTTGAAAAGCTGTAAGAAATAAATCTGTGTGTATTTTGCTCACATTTGTCTATTATTCTTCCCTTGTTAGGTGCTATTTCAAGTGGTTTCAGGCTGGAAGAGTCTCCATTTGTTCCCTATGACTTTATGAACAGCAGTACTTCACCAGCCAGTCCTCCAGGTTCAATAGGAGATGGCTGGCCACGTGCCAAATCGCCTAATGGCTCTAGCAGTGTTAATTGGCCACCAGGTAAAATTTTTTCTAACACTTTCTTTCATGAGACTGTTTCCATTAAGGTTTTGTTACATCTGGACTTACTACTGATGTAGCCCAGATCGGCGTGCTTAGACTGACCTGTGCAGATGAGAAGGAATGTAGAAGTGATAGAGGAAAAGTTAAGTATGAAGTCTTGGGCAAGGGAGTGTGTCAGCCTGTTACCTATGCCTTTATGCTCAAGCAGCAGAGGTAGAAGTGAGTCCCATTGACCAGCATGAAGAATTATATTAAAAACTTCAGGCTGGGCGCAGTGGCACATGCCAGTAATCCCAGCACTTTGGGAGGCCGAGGTGGGCAGATCACGAGGTCAGGAGATCGAGACCATGCTGGCTAACATGGTGAAACCCCGTCCCTACTAAAACTACAAAAAATTAGCCAGGCATGGTGGCGGGCGCCTGTAGTCCCAGCTACAGGAGGCTGAGGCAGGAGAATGGCGTGAACCCGGGAGGCGGAGCTTGCAGTGAGCCGAAATTGCGCCACTGCACTCCGGCCTGGGCAACAGAGCAAGACAACAAACAACAATAAAAACTTTAATTCACTGTTTCTCGTAAGTTGTGTCAGGGAGTAACTTGCAGTATTTTCATTCATACATAGGAGTTACCAGAAGTGCTTTTATGGCCTGCTTTCTCCTACCTGAGTTGCAGTAGCTTTGTGATTTGTCTTAAAGCTTAAAGCACTTTTAAATGTTACTGTTTAAAAATAAACATGAATCTGGCGGGTACGGTGGCTCACGCCTGTAATCCCAGCACTTTGGGAGGCTGAGGTGGGCAGGTAACGAGTTCCCAGGAGATCAAGACCATCCTGGCTAACACGGTGAAACCCCATCTCTACTAAAAATACAAAAAGAAATTAGTCAGGTGTGGCGGTGTGTGCCCGTAGTCCCAGCTACTCGGGAGGCTGAGGCAGGAGAGTGGCGTGAACACAGGAGGCGGAGCTCGCAATGAGCCAAGATCATGCCACTGCACTCCAGCCTGGGCAACAGAGCGAGACTCTGTCTCAAAAAAAAAAAAACACGAATCACAGCCAGGCACAGTGGCTTATGCCTGTAATCCCAGCACTTTGGGAGGCTGAGGTGGGAGATCACTTGAATCCAGGAGTTCAAAGCTGCAGTGAGCTGCGATTGCACCACTACACTCCAACCTGGGTGATAGAGAAAGACCCTGTCTCAAACATACATACATATATATGATTTTTTAACACACACACACACGTATGTATGTGTATATATTATGTGTGGGTGTGTGGGTGTGTATATTCACATTCAGCAAGATGATTTCAGTTGTAAAAACTTGCGAGTAATTTGTAAAGAATAGCTTCTATAATACTAATTGTATTAACTGAACCGTCCTCTTAGAGTGTTAGTATAAATTGGAAAGTATTTGAGAGTTGCATAGGATTTAGGAATAAAGGTTTTGGATATTTATTAATGGATTTTAAAATGATGATTAAGCTTTGAACTAATTCTAAATTTCCATTTCCAGAATTTCGTCCTGGTGAGCCATGGAAAGGTTATCCAAACATTGACCCTGAAACTGACCCTTACGTCACTCCTGGCAGTGTCATAAACAATCTTTCAATTAATACTGTGCGGGAAGTTGACCACCTCAGGGACAGGAACAGTGGTACGTAGGGGGTGCAAATCAATTTCTGAGTGACACTTAACACAGTTTAAGAATGGCTCATGTAGTACCCAGCTACTCTGGGCGACTGAGGCAGGAGGATCACTTGAGCCCAGGAGCTTGAGGCAAGCCTGGGCAACATAGTTGTGGGACCCTGTCTCTTTAAAAAAGAAAGAAAATGAAGAAGAAGAATGGCAGACAGAATTCTGTCTGTTCCCGTAGGTGGCTCTTTAATTTGGCTACTTTTTAAATGCTGAGGATTTTATCATCCCTTAGTATGGCAAATATGTATATTAATTTAATAAGTTAACACAAAGGACCAGCAAACCTTTGCTTTCCAGCAGTTGTATTAAAGGAATGAAAAAACAGCAAATGAAGGTTGTTACTAACTTTATACTGAGTTACAAGATTATGGTAATTTAAAAAATGGGTGTTTCTTGTAAAAGACGTTATATTATTATATATGCTTATATACTCTGAATATTGAAGGACTTTCATCTGGAAGAGCAAATTAGGCTGTCTTTCAGAGAGTAAGAATAAGACCAATTTAAGGATCCCTGCAATCCAGATGTGCTTTTTAATTGGTTAGCAAATAAAATCCTATTACCTGCCACGGGGTTACTTTTCACCTCAAGGCATTTAGATGTGTTTCATCCATTATTTTGTACCAGAAGAGTGTTAATGAAATGAATTTTTTAAATATTAAAAAGTATTTTCTTTTTAAAATACCATCTATACCTTTAAACGGTTTATAAAGCACATGTGAAGCAGCCACCATGTTGCGTTAGACGTGTAATTTACAGAGGTGACAAGTGTCTCTGCGCCAGCAGAGAAGAGTCCTCAGCATTGTGAAATGGCTGGGTTTCACGGACGGCTCTGCCCCCATGGGGATACTAAGCCAAGCGTAAATTCTCACAGCGTGGGAGTTAGTGGAAGAATCCGATGGCTCTGAAAGTCAGTAGAGTTTGAATTTGATGTTAAAGGAAATAGAACATCGAAGGCTTTGAGTGGAAGAATCTTTAAGATGGGGTAATCTGGCTGTGGTGAGCAGAGTGGATTGGGTTGGGAGACAAGTCAGGGAACTGGTGTAGTAAGCCAGATGGTGGTCGGGTCTAGAGCTCAACTAGAGTAGTGGTTGATGGGGTTTTGAAAATGGAAAGCCACACCAGGTTTAGGAGCCTGAATATATCGCGTAATGGAGAAGACTGAAGGGCCGGCAAATGGGAAGCCACACCAGGTTTGGGAGCCTGAATATATTGCGTAATGGAGAAGGCTGAAGGGCCTGTTCACTGGTAGTGTCTGTGACCGGGTGCCTTAGAGAGCAGGATAGCCAGTAAGAAGTCACTGGAGCTCAGGGACGAGTTAGGAGCACCAAGACTTGAACCTCCTTTTAGACCCAGTGCTGGGAAGCAGAGCCGAATGCTGTCTTGGTGGCTGGGCCCCATTGCTAGAGCGCATCCTCACAGCCAGTGAGGACAAAATCAGAGGGAAAATGCCTGTGCTGAGCCAAGGCAGAGAGAATTGGCGAGCTTGCTCAGCATGCTCTTCTGAAGGCAAGAAGGAAGATGTCTCGGGTACCATCTTACCCTGAGTGGACCTGTTTCCTTTCTTGTGGCATACTGTTACGGTTTGATTTCTCTGGAAGCTTTTGCTTTTTCTGAACCTCCACGTCCCTTGCTCTGGTGGCTGATTGGACTCTTCCCCCACACAGGGTCATCCTCATCCTTGAACACCACGCTGCCTTCAACTAGTGCCTGGTCATCCATTCGTGCCTCCAACTACAACGTTCCCCTCAGCAGTACAGCACAAAGCACTTCAGGTGGGCCTTGCCTTCGCTCAAGAAGGGGGAGTTGGTCACAGCCAGAGCTGCGGCTGTTGTTTTAATGCCCTCTTCTTTCGTCCAGTCTTCTCAGGGAATTAGGAGATTCTGTTTGTGAGCCTGGGAAATTATTTTTAACATCCCTTACTCCTTTTTAAACTTACTGTACCCAGCAGTCATCTACTAAAATCAGTTTTCACTGAACAGCTCTCATCTCATCTCAGAGCCACAGCAGCTCTGTAATTAAATGTAATTTAATCCAAACTAGTTCTCAGACTATCTGCAGCAGAGGATCTTTAAAAAAAAAAAAAAAAAATGCCAATCCTCATAGACTGATACTTTTGTAAAATACGGTAAACATGAATTCTGAATTGCTAGGAAAATGATGGCACACTTGAGAGTTACAGGAATGTCAGGTTGCTGTCTGTCTACACATGCGCACTCTGAATATCTGGACTCATCCTGCAGCAGATTTGTATGAAACTGTGTTGTGGTGGTCTTCTGGCCATACCCTGAGTAGTACTGACCTAATGCACACACACTTTGTAAGTGAAGTAAGAAAAAGAGTTGATAGTGATGGAAGACAGGAATTGTTCCACTCCTTGCTGTCCCCTCATGCTTTTAGTATGATAGTTGATGTGGTTTACTGTGTACCTGGTCCCTGCATACCCACTCATGTCTCCATTGCTGTGAGGCAATGTGTGTCAGGAACTGGGCCTGCTGTCTTTTTCTTTTTCTTTCTTCCTTCCTTTCCTTTCTTCCTCCTTCCCTTTTTCTTTCTTTTTTTTTTTTTTTTTTTTTTTTTTTTTTTTTGCCATACAGGCTTAGTTTTGAATCCTGGCTCTACATTACACTTATAGGCAAATTACTTACCCACTCTGTCCTCAGTAGACTGTGTCAGGACCACAGACAGCACATGCCAGGTGCCTGGCAGCCAGTGCTCAGCACAGAGAGGCAGGCACCCCATGAAGATCTCCTTTGGCAGCTCCCGAGTTGGGGCTCTTTTGCAGTCCTTTTTTCCTTGAGTAAACAACAGAGTTCTAAAATTCACTTAAATGGCCTATCTGACTTTCGTGAGTTACTCAATTACGGTTATTAAGAAGTTTACAATTGCTATTTTAGAGCAATTCAGATTGTTTTCCATTTCACTTCGAGTGCAGTTTTGGACACTGGCCTAAGAATTTCATAGGTCTTACAGCTGTTAATAACAGATCAATGGCTTGAGTGTTTGGAGGGATGGAAAGCAGTTTCCTTTGGACTGATTTTCTTTTTTGGCAGTTTAGTTGATTTGGGGTTTTAATAGTTTCTTTGTTAGATTTGCTTTTTGTGGGAGAATGGATGTCATTATTTAAATTTCCTCCTTTCTTAAACATTATTCCTCCCCTCTCCATTTTTTCCCCCCCCTTTGAGTAGCCAGAAATAGTGATTCCAAATTGACATGGTCTCCTGGTTCAGTTACAAACACCTCTCTGGCTCATGAGCTGTGGAAGGTCCCTTTGCCACCTAAAAACATTACTGCTCCGTCTCGCCCACCTCCGGGACTGACTGGTCAGAAGCCACCCTTGTCTACGTGGGATAATTCTCCCCTTCGTATAGGTGGAGGATGGGGAAATTCTGACGCCAGATATACCCCAGGTAAGATGCAGTCGTAAGGTGGGTTTCTGTGGTTTATTTGCGAAACGCTAACCAGTACCAACAGTCGAGTTTTAACAGAGACCTGAACGGTAAACTATTGCCTCACCTCCATCAGGGGGAATGAGAACTTCAGTAAACAAATGATCCACCCAAAGACACACAACAGGCCACAGTAATATTAATGCATTAGGAAGTCCGTTGTCTCAGAAGTTCCTCAAGACTACACCTTAAAATGTGTAGGAACATCCTGCTCGTGGCAGGCTTAAACCACATCACATGGAGCAGAAGGCAGTATTGGGCAAGTCTGGGGAGCATGGGAGCAGGCCATCTGGGCCTTGAAGACTAGGGGGGTAGCTTGGCCTGTATTAAACGGGGACATTTGAGAGTGAAAGAGAGTGCTGTTGATTAATCATACACGGCCAACAGGCATAAGCCGGAAGGCCCCGGCAGTCTGGTTCCTCTGCCTCTCCTCATTCTATAATGACTAACATTGGATTTGTACTGGCATCATTTCCTGCCTGTGCCGTCTCCACACCATACATATACACACACAGCCCCAGATGAGCCTAGCAGTTTCCCTGGTAAATACAGTCTTATCCTTCACTCTACCTTGCCTGCAAACTACCAAACATTCCCATCTTGAAGCTGAAAATGAGTAATAAAACCTCATTAATATTTTCTGATTAAATGTGTAATTTCTCATCTTTAGACAGGTGATTGGCTGTAGGAAAACTTGCAGCTTTTCCTTTGGGTGCAGGTTAATTATAGGAAAAGAACACTAAAGTACGTGCCAAGCTCCTGAATGCAAGTTAACGTAATTGGTGTGGTGTGAGTGGTTTTTGGAGGCCACAGACATCTGTCTGGATGCCAGCTAAGAGACTGGCAGCACACAGCGAGGGGTGCTAGTGAAAGTGGCCCAGGAGCCCACCCCAGGGAGGCTTGGTGCAGTTGAGTGGAATCAGGAAACCTGTAGGAGTGAGCCAAGCGAACCGAGGGGCAGCCTCTGCCAAGGCCCAGACACCTGAGAAAGACACCTGAGAAAGCACCTGAGAAAGACACCTGAGAAAGCACCCGTTGGAGTGATGAGAGGATTACAGGAGTGGGGAGGATTCCGTGAGAGGTGGATAGGCCTGAGCTATGTCATGGAACAGTCTTTCCCAGCACCTGAAGTGTTTGTGAGGTGCCTTGGGTTGTAGATGGGGTCAGGGATGTGGGCTGTACTCCCAGGGGAAGGGTGGATGCCACAGGGGTCCAGCAGGAAGGCCAGATGGGGAGCCCCTGCAGTAACCCTGGTGAAAACAAGGAGCGTCTGTGCGATCGTAAGCTCTGGAATCCCCTTAAAGCTTCATTCCCTGAAGGACACACACGCAGAGTGATCAGACATTACTGAAGTCTTCCCCAGATGGTACCGTTTGAGATGATTTTAGCTCCTATCAATGAGAAGATCTCAAAAAGATGCAGCCTTTTGTGGCTCACTGCCCTCCTGTGTGGTCAACTGGGAGCCATTCTGAGTTCACTGTCCCCAGGGGCAGAGCCCCCTGCCATAGGAGTTAATGCCTGGCCATGGCTAGGGTGAGCTCAAATTCTGGGCCTAGGGAGAAAGCCTCCCATGTAGAAGTGCAAGGAAGTGAAGGAAGCCAAGAGGCCAGGTGATCTGCTGAGTAACTGTAGTTGGGCTCTTTCAGTCCTGGAAAACTGACTTGTCCTTTTTTTCCTTGTTTAGGTTCCAGCTGGGGTGAGAGCAGCTCAGGGAGAATAACAAATTGGCTTGTTCTGAAAAACCTTACACCTCAGGTAAGGATACCAGATACACTGGTTTATGTGGCTACTCCAGGGAGCATGGGAACAGAGGTTCGGGTCTGGGTGTGAGACAAGGGCGGCTAGGTGGTAGTGAAGCCAAGCAGAGGAAACAGCAGAGGAGTGGTCTGTAGACCTCAGGCAGGCTGTGGTCGAATCTGGTGGTTCACGCTGTAATGTGCCTGGGAACCAACCAAACATACAGATTCCCAGCCCTCACCCAGAGATTGAGTCAGTAGATCTGGGCTAGGAGCTGGGACTCTGCATTTGAATGAGGGCCTGCAGATGAATTTGACACAGGTGGTCCTTGTTGGCACGTGGAGAAACCCTGGTCTGCCCCCGAGGTGAGAGCATTTTCTTAGCCCCTGGCCTGCCCCCTCCTCTGGAGGCTGGGTGTTGAGCTCCCACTTCCCTCCTCCCCCAGGGAACAGAACCTTGATGGATGCTGTCCTCAGGGCAGGGAAGAGAGAAGACATGGAGCCACAGTGGGGATCTGGGGCGTGTCCAGGAGTCTAGAGGCAGGAGCGGTATGGCTCTGGGAGCAGTGGAGGTGGGGAAGGTGGCTCTGCACCCTGTCAGAGCAACGTCAGAGTAACGTCAGAGTGTCAGTGAAGAGTGGTGCCAGGAGCACAGAGCCTCAGGAAAGAGAGGAGGGGCAGCGGTGCAGCCTGAAACGGCCTCCTGGAGGGCCCGTGGTGACGCCTCTCACTGGCAGTTTCCACACTGTTTCCTAGATCGATGGCTCAACTCTGCGCACTCTGTGCATGCAGCACGGCCCGCTGATCACATTCCACCTGAACCTCCCTCACGGAAATGCTCTGGTCCGCTACAGTTCAAAAGAAGAGGTAGTGAAGGCACAAAAGTCTCTGCACATGTAAGTTGGCTGTTGGGCTCCCAGTTGGAAGAGTCTAGGGGAAAGAGTTGTGTGAGAGCACAGCCTGACCCGGGGCAGTGCACGGGGTCCTGTGTGGGTGGCTCCTGCTGGCTGCAGTAGTGCCGTGATTCCAAGGTCGGCACTCCTAAGCGGGGAATCAGACCTGGCCAGATGGCCCTAGAAAGTCCCTTACGTTGCCCATGGGAGACAGAGGAAGTTTGCTCTGGGCAAGGCACCAAGCCCTGGAGAGCTGTGGGTGCACGCTCGGGTGAAGGGAGGGCACGCAGGTTATGTGGTGTGGTCTCTCCCTCTGTGCCTTCTGTGGCTTTTCTAGCAGAGACAAGTTGCACCCTCACTTGTGAGTGAATGAAGCCCTCCTGGCGCGCTGTCCTCACGTGTCCACGGTGCCTCTCTCCTCTAGGTGTGTACTGGGGAACACTACTATTCTTGCTGAGTTTGCCAGTGAAGAGGAGATCAGTCGTTTCTTTGCACAAAGCCAGTCTCTGACCCCTTCTCCCGGCTGGCAGTCTCTCGGGTCCAGCCAGAGCCGGCTGGGCTCCCTCGACTGTTCCCACTCATTCTCCAGCCGGACCGATCTCAATCACTGGAATGGTGCTGGGCTGTCGGGAACTAACTGTGGAGACCTTCACGGCACTTCACTCTGGGGGACCCCGCATTATTCCACAAGCCTGTGGGGTCCTCCAAGCAGCAGCGACCCCCGAGGAATTAGCAGCCCATCTCCCATTAACGCTTTTCTTTCTGTTGACCACCTGGGTGGGGGTGGAGAGTCCATGTAACAGTGTAGATGCAGACTCACCGACCGGGACCTCAGACGCGAGGGAAAGGAGCACTAAGTGGGGCTCGCCGCCTGCAGCCAGGGGCCGCCTGTGGGAACAGCTATTCTCTGCACATTTTCCACTTTGTTTTCCCCAAAACATATCAGTTTGAATACTTGAATCATGCAGGCCAATATTATAATGTGAAAAGGTATCTACTCTATTTACACTCCCAAATAGCGCCATACATGCTAAACCGTAGAGAATGAGCTCGCTTGTGTCTATTCATCATGTTTAGCCTTTGGATTCTTTTTTTTTTTTTTTTTTTTTTTTCCTTCTATTCCTCCCCACCCCCGCCCCTTTTTTTCTCTCTTGCAAAACCATTTTTTGGGCTGATAACGTATGAGCTTTTCCCTTTGCACTGAATGATGTTCTCTCCGTCTCATCGGCAGTATGGGGGGCAGCTGTCCCAGTGTCAATGTTTACTCAAGGGTGTTCTTAGGAGGCGTGCGCTCTCTACTATGCCTTGATGTTGCCTACCTTATTGTGGTATCGTGGAGTTTAAAAGATCAAGTTAGGATGCTGACTTAGGATTATTAATGAAAGTGTTGCACCAGTTTTTTCATGTTGTAAAACTAAAGAATTTCGCTCTGCAGTTTGAAAAACTGTGGCCACAGCTGTGACTTGCAGCCCACCTGCCACCCAGGACGGGCCCTGCACTTTGAATAGGCTTTCCATTTTGTTTTGGAGGTTCTCATGTTGAACCTTCTTGTTTACAGATTTTTTTGTTTGTTTTTTGAGAAAAAAAAATGTTTACTCTTCCATCATTTAAAAAAAATGTAAAAGACAAAAAAAAATGGAGGATGATTTAAAAGATGCTTTCTATCTCTGGGAAAAAGGAGCAGCATTTGGCCATGTTCTTTTGTTTTTCTATTCCTGTCCCAAATCAAAGAGCATGGTTCTCAGGAAAACCAGTTCCCCAGTTAAAAAAAAAAAAAAAAAAAAAAAAAAAATTCCTTGTAGTTTCTTATAGGAAAAAAAGAAAAACCCCAACTTTTAGCACTGATACTACATATTGCTCTGTTAAAGAATTTTCTCTGCCAAAAAAAAAAAGAAAAAACAAAAAAACGCTTAAAGCTGGAGTTTGACATTCTGCTTTCAGATGCTGTCTTTTTATTAGTGAGTGATGATGGTTTGCTAATAATCAATAGGTAATAATTTTTTGTAATCCCATCAAGTGGCTCCATATGTTTCTGCTCTCTTGTGACTGTGTTAATGTTTAACTGTTGTACCTTAAAGCCGAAATCAGTAACTATGCATACTGTAACCAAGGTATTGGGCTTACAGAGTTGTTTGTTGTATAAAGAAAATTTTAAATGTTGCAAACTAACGAGTTACACCATTTTAAACTTTCTTTCCTCCCCCCTTTTTTTGCCCACAAATGGTATTATAATGCTTGCTTAGTCAAAGAAGAGAGACTAAACAAGGGTAAAAATTTTAACAGTACAGAATTTGCCATCATATCATTGCCTTGATTCTAACTGTTTGTGTCCTAAGATGCAAAAGAAGTCAGTGGCTTTTAACTGTTTACAAATAGAATGTGATTGTAAAATGTACAGTTTGGTTGTGTTTGAATTATGAAATTTCTTCAGATATAATAAACCATGACTTTTTGGCTGCTCAACATTAATTGTCTCCTTTTTGTGAATTTATTTGTAGGCTCTTTTTTATAATGAAAGTTTCAAAGTTGCTATGTATGAGGGTTCTCATAGAGCAACCGATTAAAAATTTAAGCAAATATTTGAACATTTTATCTGAACTCATCACAATTTCACCCTGAAATAATGTGAGAACAATGGGAAACTGTAGCTTGCTCCTTCCCACCCTCTCTGAGCATCTTTGGGATCTTGTTGCTCAAAACTCTTCTGTGACTTCATCTTCCCCACCATTTGTGCCCATCTCAAGCCTCAGCAAGAAACCATGTGGAACATGAAGCTTAATGACTTGACAGTGTACTAGTGTTAAACTCTCATACCTCTGTTACAAAGCGAGAAACGCCACACCCGGACTGGCCTTTTCTTCCCCTTCACGGCCCTCGCTTCTCCCTGCAGGAGCTCGGGGGCGGAACCTGTGTATGGATTTCAGTGTATGACTTCAGATCATGCTCCAACTTGCCAGGTGTAAGCTAATGTTGTCGGACACCTTACTATAAGCAAATGTTATTCAGTGCGTTCAATGTATATTGACTTCCATACTGGTTTTTCCAAAAACCAAAGGTAGCTTTGAAAAACCATGTCTGGAAATGTTTGGAGCGTTAAGCTGATTGACCTTTTGACCTTGGGGCTTTGAGTAGTATATAATTCATAACTGCGTTAATTGTATTGTTAAAGTGTTTGGGAGTTTTTTGCGCTTGTTATGTGGAAATAAAGTGTTTGATTTAAAATTTTTTAAAGTGGTTTGGATCTTTGCCTAGTCCTTAAATAAATACAGCTCTATTCCCTAAGCCACCCTTACTTCTCGTTCTTAATCCCGACTGCCAGTACCTGGATGCTGCCCTTTGTCTGGCACAGACCTGCAGCTGACCATGCTGGGCCCGTGGCTCAGGGCTTTCTAGTCACTCAGAGCCACCAAGAGTCAGGGTAAACTTTTTAACACAGGCACTTGACACGTTTTTTTTTTTTTCTTTTCTTTCTTCCTTTTCTCTTTCTCCTTTCTTCCTTTTTTTTTTTTTTTTTTTTTTTTGTCTTTTTTTTTTCTCTTTTTTTTTTTTTTTTTCTTTCGACAGGGTTTCACCCTGGATCTGGGTTCACTGTCACCTCTGCCTCCCAGGCTCAAACGATTCTCGTCCCTCAGCCTCTCAAGTAGCTGGGATTACAGGCACCTACCACCGAATCCGGCTAAGTTTTGTATTTTTAATAGAAACGTGGTTTCACCGTGTTGCTCAGGCTGGTCTCAAACTCCTAAGCTCAAGCGATCTGCCCATCTCAGCCTCCCAAAGTGCTGGGATTACAGGCATGAGCCACTGCGCCTGGCCTCAGGCATTTACACATTTTCAAATATCTCTCCTTGCTCTGTTCCCCTGGGTGTGTTCCCAGCTCTAATGAACCTCAGCTTCTCCGCGGTGCTATGCTTTCCACCCTCAAAGACTGAAGGGCAGCTTGCCCTGGACTTCTTTCCCCTGTCAAGAGTAATTGGCTCCTTCCGTCATTTCAAGGAACTGTGCTAAGTCACCACATGCTGAATAGGCTCTCACTCGTCTTTGTAATCCACCTTCTCAGATCGATATAGTGGCTAAATAAATGTTGCAAGGAATAATAGCTGAGCTGTCACCTATTGACACCTGAGGACAGGAGACTGTGGTAGTGCCACGCTGTTGGCTTGTGCAGGTGGATGAACCAGGGAATGACGCTAAGGTCAAAGTGGGGTCCTTGACCCAGAGGATCAAATTCAGGTTGAACGGCATAAAGGTAGGGACTGAGATGAAGGAGGAGTATTTGCATCAAGACTGAGGGATGGCCAAGCATGGTGGCCTCATGCCTGTCATCCTAACACTATGGGAGGCTGAGGTGGGAGGATCACTTGAGCTCAGGAGTTCGACGCCAGCCTGGGCAATATAGTGAGACCCAGTCTCAAAAAGTTGGGGGGATGACAAATTGAGGTTGCACTGAGCAAACCGTCTTTTGGCTAAGGCATCATTTCCATATGTTGGGACTTAATTGGTTTTTCCTTTTCTCCAAAGTTCAGATCTTTTCCTGCTGATCCTTTGATTTCAAATGTGCAGAGGGGTGTCTCGGAACAAGAGCCGGAACTGGAACCCACATGGACCTTGACAGAGACCAGGCCTTCAGCCCTGGTGGAACTTTGCCTGAATAGGTATTTACATGGTCCAATGGGAGGGAGAGTAATGGCACTGGTGTGTTAAGGGTTCTCTACATGCCAGGTGCTGTTTTAAAAAGTTTTATTCTGTTTTAAGACAGTGTCACTCTGTCGCCCAGGCTGGAGTGCAGTGGCTCAATCTCAGCTCACTGCAGCCTCAACCTCCCAGGCTCAAGTGACCTACTTCAGCCTCCCAAGTAGCTGGAACTATAGGCGCGCACCACCACGCCCAGCTATTTCTTGTAGAGACAGGGTTTCACCATGTTGCCCAGGCTGGTCTCGAACTGCTGGGCTCAAGTGATCCGCCTGCCTCAGCCTCCCAAAATGCTGGGATTACAGGCGTGAGCCACCACACCCAGCGAAGTTGTTGTTGTTGTTGTTGTTTGTTATTAGAGATGGGGTTTCATCATGTTGCCCAGGCTGGTCTCGAACTGCTGGACTCAAGTGATCTGCCCGCCTCATCCTCCCAAGGTGCTGGGATTACAGGCGTGAGCAACCACACCCAGCTAAGTTGTTGTTGTTGTTGTTGTTGTTAGCAGAGATGGGGTTTCACCATGTCGCCCGGGCTGGTCTCGAACTCCTGGGCTCAAGTGATCCACCTGCCTTGGCCTCCTGAAGTGTCGGGATTATAGGTGTGAGCCACCGTGCCCGGCCCTGCCAAGTGCAGTGTTATTTTCAGAGCTTTTCAGCCTGGCCCTAGGAACAGAAAACCACAGCGCCATTTGCACTGGTGGACAGTGTCTCAAGGTGTCCACCAACATACCTCCAAAGCTGGAGGACACAGCATGCGGACCCCCCTGGGATGCAGGGGCAGAGTTTAGAGCTTGGAATTTTAGGTTTAGCTGCATGTGAATGTTGCATTCTGCTCCACATCTTTTCATCTAAAAATACTGCTTCAAATAGCCACTTAAATTGCTTTTCTTCAGAAAGTCTGATGTTTCCGGAAGGTGAACCACCCCACAGCAGGGTGCAGTCAGGACCCAGTACCACTCTAAGAAGCAGGGCTGAAGAGGTTCCTTAGAGCTGTGCTGACAGATGACAGGTGGCAGGGAGTCCTATGGGCTGAGCCCCGGCAAAGGGCCAAGAGAGTGACTCCCACCGGCTGACCCAGCCTTGAATTCAAGGGCCCTGTCGAAGCCCACGGAGACCCCTGTCCTGGCTAACAGTTGACTCCAGGTCGCTCCAGCCTGCAGGGAGAGCAGGACAGCAGTCTGCAGTTCCAACCAAGTGATGCCAGGACCTAATCTGCAGACCTGAATCCAGTACATAGACTTTGTTATAATGTTGCTGCATCCCTGAACCGCCTGGGTTTCTACCGATTTCATAGTCATAAAATCAACTTCTGCTGGGCATAGAGGCACGAGCCTATAATCCCTGAGGCTGAAGCAGGAGGATTGCTTGAGCCCAGGCGTCTGACACCAACCTGGGCAACATGTTCAACCTGAGACACTCAGATCAAAAATTTTTTTTAAAAATTGTTTAATCAACTTCTCCAATTTCTTTATAAAGGAAAGTTGATATCATTACCTTATACAGAAAATCAGTGTCCATATATAAAAGAGAGCTATACAAGAAATAAAAACAAAATGTATTCCATTCTGGGGTAGATTTACTTATCAAAGGTGAGAAGAGAGGTTAGAAAGGGTTCAGGAGAGGTTAAAGTCGTGCTCTCACCATGTGGAGACTTCTGCCTGATGGAGTCAGATGTGCTCCAGGGACACTGACACTGCAGAGGGAGAGCTCTACGCATTTGCGATTCTGCCTTATCTAATCAATCCTCTCCTGTACCCGACAGACCCCTCCCTCCCCCAGGAGTGCTGAGCCCGGGCCTTGGGAGGTTTGGGGGTTTGGGGGGGGCTCTTGCTTTAAGGCTTTGGCTCCATATTCTATGGAAAGCACCCTTCAACCACTGCCCCCATATCTACAAAGAACTGCTGTGAAGACGAGGCTGGGAGATGAATGGGGGCAGTGGGACCCCGCAGCACACTGGCAATCCCTGGTCACCCCTGCTCAGAACCCACCAAAGATGGCCTGAGCATTGGCGTAAAATACTCCTTTCTGAGGAGGTGGTGTCCAAGCAGACACCTGAAAGATGGGAAGCAACAGCCCAGCTTGGGGAAAGGACAATTCAGGTAACAGCCCGTAGCCCAGGGTGACTGAGACAGAGTGGGCAAGGGGGACAGTGAAAGGTGACCCCTGGGTCAGGTGCGGTGGCCCTCAGCTGTAATCCAGCACTTTGGGAGGCTGAGAGGAGAATCACTTGAGCCCAGGAGTTAGAGACCAACCTGGGCAATAGAGTGAGACCCCCAGAGAAGGAATGAGGGCAGGACTCCAAGGCTAAGGCCATGCTACGCAGGCCTGGCTGCCTGTTAAAACCACTTGGAAATATCCCAAAGCTCAGGCCCCGCCCCAGACAGTCTGATTTAATAGGGCCCCAGCATGTTTTAAAACCTTTACTTTTTTATAGCACGTTACAATTTGCTATCACTCTGTTTTCCTGCTTTATGTCTAAATGCACACATGCACATGTGCATGTACACACACACACACACAATGAATACAAGTAAAACCCGGGACATCTGAATGCAGTCAGTGAACTGGATGACTGTCACTCTCCTGGTTGTGTTATTGTACTATGATAGTTTTTCAAGATGTGACTATTGAGGGGAACTGGGTTGAGAGTATAGGACATCTCTGTATTGTTCCTTATAACCACATGTGAATCTGCAATTATCCCAACACTGTGAACAAAGCTCTTATGTAGTAATGATCGTCAAATGATATTTTTGATATAGGAGTTTCTGTCGCCCAGGCTGGAGTACAGTGGCTTGATCTCGGCTCACTGCAACCTCTGCCTCCCCGGTTCAAGCAATTCTCCTGCCTCAGCCTCCCAAGTAGCTGGGATTACAAGCATGCGCCACCACACCCAGCTAATTTTTGTATTTTTAGTAGAGACGGGGTTTCACCGTGTTGGCCAGGCTGGTCCCAAACTCCTGACCTCAGGTGATCCGCCCACCTCGGTCTCCCAAAGTGCTGGGATTACAGGCATGAGCCACTGAGCCCGGCGTATCGTAGATATTTTTAATGCTGCTATTCCACAAATGCCAGAGCTCCTGGTTTCCAGGTTTCTAAAAAGTAAAGTAGAACAGATTCTTTGGCCATTTTAGAGGATTTCTTTTTTTTTTTTTTTTTTTTTTTTTTTGCTGTTTTATGAATGCCTACCTATTTGAATATTGGCAAAGGAGTAAATAAGTTGACAACAAAAAGTTAAAAAAAAATCATCTCAGCAAGTGACCCCAAGACCCTTTAGGACCCTGTGCTGTGGTGAGGCCTAACCATTGATCCCGGGGGGCCCGAGGTGCAGGTTGCGGGGGGCTTCACCCCAGTTCTGCTGTGGCACCAGAACCCAAGCCCCTTGCCATCATTGCATTTTCTAGAGTCACTGCGATGAAAATGAGATAACGTGATTAGATCTTAAGTGATTAAAATGAGACTTTTCAGGCATAAAGTTAAAGGTTATGGGTACTAGCAATGACTACAGGTCGTTATTGCGTAAGCAAAAAATGGCCCATTCTTCTCTTTGGGAACTTATTTTTCAGGTACCTGTATTTCATTTTGTTTTTAATTTTTGATTTAATAACATTGTTTGGTTTTATTGGGTTTTTCATCACCCCCTGTTGGATATGGCAAACAACAATGGTCTGTTAAGTCTGTTAAGGTTTCTTTTTTTTTTTTTTTTTTTGAGATGGAGTCTTCTCTGTCATCAAGGCTGGAGTGCAGTGGTGATGGTGTGATCTCGGCTTACTGCAACCTCCACCCCTAGGGTTCAAGCAACTCTTCTGTCTCAGCCTCCTGAGTAGCTGGGATTACAGGTGCCTGCCACCGCGCCCAGCTAATTTTTGTATTTTTAGTAGAGACAGGGTTTCACCATCTTGGCCAGGCTGGTCTTGAACTCCTGACCTCGTGATCCACTTGCCTCAGCCTCCCAAAGTGTTGGGATTACAGTCATGAGCCACCATGCCCGGCCAAGTTTTCCTTTTATTTGTTTGTTTGTTTAGAGACAGGGTCTTACTCTGTCCCCCAGGCTGGAGTGCAGTGGCACGATCATGGCTCACCGTAGCTTCAACCTCCTGGGCTCAAGAGGTCCTCTCACCTCAGCCTCCTGAGTAGCTGGGACCACAGGCGCACACCACCATGCCCAGCTAATTTTTTTTTCCCCTGAAGAAATGAGACCTCACTACGTTTCCCAGGCTGCTCTCAAACTCCTGGGCTCAAGCGATCCTTCCACCTTGGCCTCCCAAAGTGCTGGGATTAGACATGGGCTGTCGTGCCCAGCTAGTTTTCCTTTTAAATAAATACATGTCTGTTGTATTTTACAAGAGGGCTAAATTGAAAGAAGCTGTTAGGTAAATAACAGTTGAGGCAACGTGTAGAAACGGCAAAAGTTATGAGTGTCCGAGGTCAGGGAGCATAACAGAGGATGAGCTCTTCTCATGTGCTTTTCTTTGCCCTTGGGAGTTGCTGCTGGTTATTGGTTAATGTGGTCTTTGGAGTTAGACCAACCTGTTGTCATGGACTGTCTGGCTGTAAGGAGTCCAGCGCTGGTATCCTCGCTCTACTTAAGGACCCAAGACGCCTTCCATCCTTGCAACACTGTCTGCATCTGCAGAGGCACAGATATCTCGCTTCCACAGTCACATCCCAGCCAGTGGGGAAAGAGAGGGATGGGGAGAACATGCTCCTCCCCACTAAGGGCATGACCGCCAGCTATGCTCACATCCCACTGGGCAGAAAATCACATGAGCAGGGAGGCTGTAACTCATAGTGTTTATTCTGAATGTCTTGTCCCCAGCTTAGATGTGACACTTCTGCTATTGGGGAAGAAGGAGAGACTGGATATTGGGGAACAACTAGTAGTGCTGGTTCTAAGAAGGGAACGGTTAAATAGACTATATTTCATCTGGAAGCCGGAATGTTTAGCCACTAAGACAATGAGATAGATCTATGTAAACTGCTATGGAGGTGTCTCTTTTTTTTTTTTTTTTTTTTTTTTTTGAGACAGGGTCTCACTCTGTCACCTAAGCTGGAGTGCAGTGGTGCACTCTCAGCTCACTGCAGCTTCAACCTCCCAGGCTCAAGTGATCTTCCCACTTCAGCCTCCCAAAGTGCTGGGATTACAGGCGTGAGTCACCACGCCCAGCCTGCCTGAACGGTCAAACCTAACTGGATGCCAGGAAGCAAGGAGAGCCAGGTGATATCACCTGAAACCCACAGCAATCAGCTTTATGGGGCACCGAGCACAGTCAGGAAGGGTAGAAAAGGGATCCAAGGTGGGTGACGTGCTTGAAGAGTGAACATTAACCATCCCCTCTAGGAGGGTGTGGAGCAGGAACTGGAAGGGTCTGGGCCTTGAGGCTAGCTGGGAAACTAATTTGGAAGATGAGGCAAGAATTTATAAAAGCCAGAATCAGGGCTGTAGCATAGAGATGCGAGGAAGAGCTAAATGCATGAAGAGCCAATGAGATGGATGCTGGGGTCTGTGGAGAGTGAAGGAGAGGAGTCTAGGACAATCTCATGTTTCTGACTTGGTGAACCACTACTAGCCAAGGGAGAGGACCCTGGAGGATAAGAGTGGCTTTGCTGGTGCAGGGAGTGGCAGGTGGGTGTGCAATATGATGTGTCAAGGAGTCTGGGAAACAGCCCAGTGGAGCTGTCCAGTTGGCAGCTGCGTTTAAGTGGTGAGGACACTATATTTTTTTATCACTGTATCCTTAGCACCTAGCTCAGAGCACATAGAATGTACTCTGAAAATATTTGTTGGATGCATGGAGGAATGGATGGATGGACAGACAGATGAACAGACGGATGGACAGATGAACAGACGGATGGACAGATGAACAGACGGATGGATGGATGGATGGGCAGATGGATGGACAGATGCATGGATGGATGGATGGATGGGTGGATGGGTGGATGGGTGGATGGATGGATGGATGGACAGGTGGATGGATGGACAGATGCATGGATGGATGGATGCATGGATGGATGGATGAATGAATGGATAGATGGCTGGATGGTTGGACGGATGCATAGATGAATGGATGCATGGATTGACGGATGGATGGATAAATGGATGGATAGACAGATGCATGTTTAAGGAAGAAACCAATAATAGAGATATCAATTTGGGGTTTGTAAATCACAGGTGATGGAAATGGGTAAGCATGTAGAATGAGGGCTCAGGAAATATCATTTGAGAAGAAGAAAGGAGACTAGAGATCTGAGCAGGAAGAGTCAAAGATTCAAAGAGGCATTGATGAGGTGAGAGTTGGGCATGGACAACATGAGAAAGTGGAGTCTCAGATCTGGGGAGGGGGGAAATTTCAGGGAGGGAGAAAGCCACGGTCTGAAATGCTGCCTGTCAAGAAATCTGTGGGGAAAGCCATGCATGGTTCTGTGACAGTGGAGATCATTTTTGGGGTAGAGGCAGACGCCAGGTCCCAATGGGGTGAGGGGTTAATGGATAATGGAGGTGAAGGTGGTGGTGTAGATTGGATTTCCCAAGAATCACATTCTGAGATGCAGATCTGAGTGGAGGTGGCTTATTGGAAAATATCCTCAGAGTACATTGATAAGGGAGGAAGGGAGGCAGGACAGGGCAGAGGGAGAAGTTGAACTGCAGTGAGGTCACAACAGAGGCCTCAGCCAACCTCTCAGGGAGCTGTGCAGCTGGGAAGTCCCTCAGATATGCTCTGCACCCAAGGAAGGACAGGGACCTCCCCACTGACCAAGCACTGGATTTAGGCTGTGGATTTAGGGGAATTGTCCTTCCTCTGGCTAAGGACAATTCCTTTTGGGGAGACTCAGCTGGGAGCCAGCTGCCACACTCTCCAGCAGTCAGGCAGTGAATGCCTCCAGCCTGCAAGGAGGTCGGGTGTGCCCCACAGGGAGTGGCAAGTGTAGACTGTCAGGAACTGATGGTGGAGGGAAAGAAGGAAAGCCAGTGCAGCAGCTAGAGGGAGACAGAGGTCAGAAAAGCCTTTGTGTGTAGCTCTAGTTCATGATTTGAGAAACACTGCAGCGTGATCTTAGGCTGGGAGAAGAAGCCCCTAGAGAGTGAGAATGAAGACCCAAGAGTGAGGATAGACCCACCACACTTTCTGTTTAACCCCCAGAGCTTAGAACACTGCCTGGCACACATTTGCACTTAAGAAATATCTGCTGAATGGCTGAATCCAGGAATGAATACATTCCAGACATTTTAACACCGAATAGCAGAAACAGAGTGCCGATATTTAGCTCCGTGAAGAAATACATACCCATTTAAATATAGGAATGTACTTGAAGCTGGGCACCGTGGCTCACACCTGTAATTCCAGCACTTTGGGAGGTCAAGGCAGGAGGATTGCTTGAGTCCAGGAGTTAGAGATCAGCCTGGGCAACAGAGTGAGATCCCCATCTCTACAAAAACTACAAAAATTAGCCAGATGTGGTGGTGCACACCTGTAGTCCAAGATACTTGGGAGGCTGAGGTGGGAGGATGGCTTGAGCCTGGGAGGTCAAGGCTGCAGTGAACTATGATTGTGCCACTGCACTACAGCCTGGGCAACAGAGCAAGACCCTGACTCTTTCAAAAAAAAAAAAAGTACTTATAAGGGGAACCAAGACACTCAAATACTGCCACACCGTTATAATCTGTAGTGCATTCACAATTTCATGGAAGCCCACAGAAGCCAAGAACTTCCCTCTAGCCCCTAATCCTCCATCTCAACTTCAACCACGGCTTCTTTCATATAATGTTGGTCCATGCTTTTCCATAAGAACCCATTTATATAAAGACTTTTATGATTCCTTAAAACAACTTTGTTGAGGTAGAAATGACATGATAAACTACACATACATGTACAATTTGAAGAGTTTTGACACAGGCATAACCATGAAACCATTACAAGAGAACGAACATACCCATCTGTATTAGTCCATTTGCACACTGCTGATAAAGACACACCCGAGACTGAGTAGTTTATAAAGGAAACAGGTTTAATGGACTCACAGTTCCACATGGCTGGGGAGGCCTCACAATCATGGCAGAAGAGCACAGAGACGTCTTACATGGCAGCCGGCAAAGAAAGAATGAGAACCCAGTGAAAGGGGGAACTGTATAAAATCATCAGATCTCGTGAGACTTATTCACCACCTCGAGAACAGTATGGGGGAAACTGCCCCCATGATTCGATTATCTCCCACCAGGTCCCTCCCACAACACATGGGAGTTATGGGAGCTACAATTCAAGATGAGATTTGGGTGGGGACACAGCCAAACCATATCAGCATTGACCCGAGAAATTTCCTTCTTCCCCTATTGTGACCCCTCCATTCTGCTTCTCCCATCCCCAGGCAAACATGTATCCATCACAAGAAATTTGTTCCCAGATTCTAGATTTGTATGTAAATTGAATCAGAGTATGTACTTTTTGTGTGTCTGGTTTCTTCCCTTGGCAAAATTATTTTGGGTTTTTTTTTTTTTGAGACAGAGTTTCACTCTTGTTGCCCAGGCTAGAGTGCAATGGCTAATTTTGTATTTTTAGTAGAAATGGGGTTTCTCCATCTTGATCAGGCTGTTCTCGAACTTCCGACCTCAAGCAATCCATCCTCCTTGGCTTCCCAAAGGACTGGGATTACAGGCGTGAGCCACTGCACCTGGCCTGTTTTTTAAATTTGAAAGTATCTAACAGAGAAAAGCCTCAAGAGAGTGTTTTGTTCACAATTCTGTCCTGTTTGTGCTTTTTCTCAGTAGTTTAGACACACACATAGAAGAATTATATTTATTAGCTGGGCGTGGTAGTGTGCACCTGTAATCCCAGCTACTCGGAGGCTGAGGCATGAGAATCACTTGAACTCGTGAGGCAGAGGTTGCAGTGAGCCGAGATGGTGCCACTGCACTCCAGCCTGGGCAACAGAGTGAGATTCTGTCTCCAAAAAAAAAAAAAAGAGAGAGAGAAGAAGGATTATATTTAAATTGAAATTCTCATAATAACCAGGTTGATGGCAAATGGGCTGTTAGTCAAGCTGGAGGGCTCTAGAGAAGGATTCATCTTTGTTAGCAGACAGTTGCTTTTCTTCCTGGAGGGTTTTAGCAACTTCTGAGTGGGAATGGGAACGGAAGAGTTTGAAGGTTTTTCCTTCCGGTTCCCTGGACTCTGGAGACGGTACCTCACAGGGAGATGCTATGGGTCAAAGGGCAGTATTTTCTGTAAAGGGCCAGGTAGTAAATATTTTAGGCTTTGCAGGCCATGTGGTCTCTGTCACAGGTATTCAGCTCTACCATTGTTGCACAAGAAGAGCCAGAGATGATAGGTAAACAAATGAACATGGATGTGTTCCAATAAAACTTTATAGATAAAAACAAGCAGTGGGCCAGATCTGGCCTGGCAGATGGAGAGAATGGTTTGCTCGCCTTTGCTTTAGTCAATGGAATGTCACTAAAGCCTCCCCTCTACTATTTATTATGGGATGTGGGTGATTATGATAATGAAAGTTGTAGAATTTAGAGGACATTAGAGACAATGATATAATACGTAACCCATGAAATATTTGAGGTTGGGCATTGTGGTTCAGGCCTGTAATCCCAGCACTTCGGGAGGCCGAAGCGGGTGGATCATTTAAGCCGAGGAGCTTGAGACCAGCCTACGCAACATAGAACCTGTCTCTACAAAAAAATTAAAAAACTAGTCAAGTGAGGTGGCGCATACCTATAGTCTCAGCTACTCAGGAAGCTGAAGCAGGAGGATCGCTTGAGCCCAGGAGGTCGAGACTGCAGTGAGCTGTGAGCATGCCACTGCACTCCAGCCTGAGTGACAGAGCAAGATCCTGTCTCAAACAGAAACAATCAGGGCTGGGCGCAGTGGCTCACACCTGTAATCCCAGCACTTTGGGAGGCCTAGGTGGGTGGATTACCTGAGGCCAGAAGTTTGGGACCAGCCTGGCCAACATGGTAAAACCCCATCTCTACTAAAAATACAAAAATTACCCGGGCGTGTTAGTGGGGCACCTGTAATTCCAGCTACTTGGGAGGCTGAGGCAGGAGAATTGCTTGAACCCTGGAGGCAGAGGTTGCAATGAGCAGAGATCGCACCACTGCCCTCCATCCTGGGCAACAGAGCAAGACTCTGTCTCAAAAAACAAAAACAAAAACAATCAAGACAATTTGCTTCTTAGAGCTAGGCTTGCATTAAGGTCTAGGCTGTAGCCACATCAACAGACACCATGAGAACAGACATTTCCTAAGGTGTAGCCAGCAGGTCCCATATCTGCCTTCTCTGTTTTATTCTGACTCCCAGTGGGCTTTGGCTATGTGAGGACAGGAAGGCCCTGGGACTGAAATACAGATGCTTTTCACTATCAGGTGATCATCCTGTTGGGCAAAACACCTGCAAGATGCAGTGACCAACCCCGGATTTAGAACAACTTCAACAGGTGGCAATTTATGAGCTGCTCCCTACTAGGGATATGGAAGATGGTCATTAAAATAGTAGCACACAGTTATTTAGCACTTACGGAAGAAAGCTTAACAGTTTACAGGTGTTACCTCGTTGACGGCTCGCCACTATTCTGTGAAGGAGGTGTTGTTATTTCTCCCTCGTTTAATGGATAATGAAGCAGATTTGCAGAGGTGAAGTAACTTGCCCACGTCACACACCTGCTGAGCCGTGAAGTCTAAAGACAAAGTGTGTGTCTCTGCAACGCTGCAAAAGATTCAGAATGTGTTCTGTGTGGCTGGGTGTGGTGGTCCATGCCTGTAATCCCAGCACTTTGGGAGGCTGAGGTGGGCAGATCACTTGAGGTCGGGAGTTCGAGACCAGCCTGGCCAACATGGTGAAACCCCTTCTCTACTAAAAACACAAATATTAGCCAGTGTGGTGGTGTGTACCTGTAATCCCAGCTACTTAGGGGACTGAGGCAGGAGAATTGCTTGAACCCGGGAGGCAGAGGTTGCAGTGAGCCAAGATTGTGCCACTGCACTCCAGCCTAGGCTACAGAATGAGACCCTGTCTTAAGAAAAAAAAAAAAGTGTTCTGTGTGTCTTTCCTGTGCTGAGACTGGAGTAGCTGTATCCTTCCAGAGCAAGACAGCAGGGTTCTAATAGCAAAGTTTACCCAGCCCTTATCATGAGCAGCCACACTTGGAAACAATGTGCATGAATGTTTTAGGGTGAAAGCCTGCACTGTTGTAACAAGTGACTCAGCAATAACACGGCTAAAATAAGGAAATTCATTCTGTTCCATGTCTCGGTCCACGGGGAGGCTCCAAGTCAGTGGCTTCTCTATTCCAACAGGAACCCAGGCTGCTAGCAGCTCTACTGTTTTCCATACACACAGCCTGCAAGGGGACTCAGTCACCATCCTGACCAGCAAGTCAGAAAGGAAGGGAAGACAAGGGCAGGGAGCTCCCTCTTAATCATGGGAGGCAGAAATTGTGGGAATCACAGTCCCTTTCATTCCACTGGCAAGAGTTAGCCACAGCTAGACACAAATCGGGGCTGCCCAGTGTAATCAGCCTTGTGCCCAGGAAGGGAGAAGAGCAGGTTTTGCTGGCCATTTCCCACCCCAGAGCATTATTTTATTTAATCCTTACAGCAGCCCTAATTATTTGACAAATGGGTAGACTGACACACAGGGCAGTGAATGGGGATACTTACCATAAGTCACGAAGTCAGCAGAGCCAGGACTTAGCTAAACACTGAAGGCAGAGCCCAGGTACTTACCTACCTGCCATACAACTGCCCCCGTGCTGGAACTTGCCACAAATGCCCATGACAGTGGGTTATCAGTAAAGTCACCTGCTATAACCCAGATTTGTGCTGCTGGAAGTTTTTGGTCAACAGGCTTCCACAGGATCTTGTTCCACTCCAATAATCTCCAAGTGTCTTGAAGTCACACTCCAAATTTTAACCTCTCTGCCATGGTTGACCTACTGTTAAAGTGTTTAGTGATTAATTTTTAAAGACCTTGTTGATTCATTAACAGTCTACTATGCACTAACTGGCAAGGTTTATTGAGATATAAACAGCTTGTACCCCAACGGAATCTACTGCCATAAATAGGCTTTCCGGTAAGGGTCTATTTTCATCAGAAGACACGTTTTAACTGATTATGTGGCTTTGGGTAGACACAACATTTACAAGAGTTTTCCTAGGCACGCAGGCTCATACAAGTTGGCCATAGAACACAAGTTCTAAAACTGGTCACAGACCCCTTAACACCAAGGACCCCAAGGAGGTTTTGTTATGTGGATGATAGCTATAGATATTTACCATATTAGACATTTAAATCAAGAAACAATTATAAATATGTACTGCTTTTTTTTTTTTTTTTTTTTTTTTTTTTTTTTTGAGATGGAGTCTCCTTCTGTTGCCCAGGCTGGAGTGCAGTGGCACGATCTCAGCTCACTGCAACCTCCACCTCCTGGGTTCAAGTGATTTTCAGCCTCCCGAGTAGCTGGGATTACAGGTGCACACCACCACACCTGGCTAATTATTTATTTATTTATTTATTTATTTTCCGAGACAGAGTCTCGTTCTGTCGCCCAGGCTGGAGTGCGGTGGCGCTCTCGGCTCACTGCAAGCTCCACCTCCCGGGTTCACGCCATTCTCCTGCCTCAACCTCCTGAGTAGCTGGGACTACAGGCGCCTGCCACCGCGCCTGGCTAATTTTTTTGTATTTTTAGTAGAGACAGGGTTTCACCGTGTTAGCCAGGATGGTCTCAATCTCCTGACCTCATGATCCGCCCGCCTCAGTCTCCCAAAGTGCTGGGATTACAGGCATGAGCCACCGCGCCCGACCGCTAATTTTTGTATTTTTAGTAGAGATGGGTTTTCACCATGTTGGACAGGCTGGTCTTGAACTCCTGACCTCAGGTGGTCCGCCCCCCTCAAAGTGCTGGGATACAGGCAAGAGCCACCATGCCTGGCCCACGTACTGCTTTTTTAAAGAATAATAAACCCACTGCATGTTAAATAATTTTTTATTTTTTAAAAATCCTGTATTTTCCCAAAAGATTTATTGGAAACAATGGCATCGTTTTACATTTTCACAAATCTTTTTAATGCCCAGTTTAAGAGAAGACAGCTGGAATCTCATATTTGTTTCTGTATTCAGTCTGTTACTACATGTTATGCCACTTAGTCTCTGGAAAACTACACTGGACTTTCATGAATAGAGAAAAAAAAACTTAGTATTAAGAAGCGGGCTGGGCGCAGTGGCTCACGCCTGTAATCCCAGCACTTTGGGAGGCCGAGGTGGGCAGATCACTTGAGGTCAGGAGTTCGAGACCAGCTTGGCCAACATGGTGAAACCCTGTCTCTACTAAAAATACAAAAATTACTCAGGCGTGGTCACATGCACCTGTAATCCCAGCTACTTGGGAGTCTGAGGCAGGAGAATGGCTTGAACCCAGGAGGCGGAGGTTGCAGTGAGCCGAGATTGTGCCACTGCACTCCAGCCTGGAAAAAATAAAAAACAAGAAAAGAAGAAGGAGAAGGAAAAGGAGAAGAGAAAAGAAGAGGAGGAGGAGGAGGAGGAGCCTCGACCTCCTGGGTTCAAGTGATCCTCCCTCCTCAGCCTCCTGAGTAGCTGGGACTACAGTTGCACACCACCACACCCAGCTTTTTTTTTTTTTTTTTTTTTTTTTTTCTAATTTTTGAAAAGACAGGGTTTCACCATTGTGCCTAGGCCGGTTTCAAACTCCTGAGCCCAAGCAATCTGCCCACCTCAGCCTCCCAAAATGCTGGGATTACAGGTGTCAGACACCATGCCCAGTCCAGTCCCATCGCTGGGTTCTTAACCCACACACTCTCCCGCAGCTACTGTGGGTGAAAAGCAAGCCAGGTTTGTGAGAACCGTGACTCTTGGGAGATAGAAACAAACAAAACCAGAGAGAGAGAGAGAAAGAGAGAGAGAGAAGAAACAGTGTAGTTTTCCCTCTTTGAAGCCACACTAAAGAGAAAGAATAAGGCTTGAAATCCTCAGTGTCAACTAAATGCCAGGTAGGCAGCTCATGGTTAATTTAGGGGATTGCATCGTTTTGGGAGAGCTAGGGAGGAAACTGATTGCTCAGGGAGGCTGAGAGACTTGCCCAAGGGCTCACTGTTACTAAGTCAACAAATGTATCTTGTTTTAACAGGGACTCTTTCTCCCAGGGTTGCATGTTGCCTAGGAAAGCTTATTTATTTCAGCTTTGAGGATTTGGTCTTTTTAATTCTTGCAACAAATGGCAACATTTGGGTTGTTAGGGATGTGGGTAGGTGAAGGTGTGTTATTAAACAGTCTGTAGAAAATCCAGGAAGAAATCACATCTTGAGCCCCCTAGAAGAACATGCGACCCAAGAATACATGTTGCAAACAGAGAGCCCCGTGCATCATTTGACACACCCCGCATTTTAGCTGTTTTTGCTGCTTTTGAATTTGCCAAACCTTACAAGTCATCAGAGTTCCTATTAAAAAACAAAACAAAAACAAAAAACCCAGACTTTGAGATTTCTCTTGAAAAAGGAATGCTGGCAATATAAGACCCACGTTCTTAGGTGGTGACGATGGGCTGGAACTAAAATCTGGGAAATGGAGTCACAATAACTGTATTTGCTCAGTGTATTTGCTCTGTATGAATTCACTGTTTGTATATTTGCTCTTTCTTTCTTTTTTCTTTTTTGAGATGGAGTCTTGCTCTGTTGCCCAGGCTAGAGTGCAAATGGCATGATCTCGGCTCACTGCAACCTCCATCTCCTGGGTTCAAGCAATTCTTCTGCCTCAGCCTCCCGAGTAGCTGGGACTACAGGTGCACCCCACCACACCTGGCTAATTTTTGTATTTTTAGTAGAGATGGGGTTTTACCATGTTGGCCAGGATTGTCTCGATCTCTTGGCCTCATGATCCTCCCGCTTCGGCCTCCCAAAGTGCTGGGATTACAGGCGTAAGCCACCGTGCCGGCCATCTGCTCTCATTTTTAAAGATATAATTTGCATACAACAAAATGCATGAGTCAGCCAGGCACGGTGGCTCACGCCTGTAATCCCAGCACTTTGGGAGGGTGAGGCAGGAGAATCACTTCAACCCAGGAGACAGAGGTTGCAGTGAGCTGAGATGGCGCCATTGCACTCCATCCTGGGTGATAGAGTGAGACTTGGTCAAAAAAAAAAAAAAAAAAGCCTAAGTGTTCATCCTTCAATTCACTGGGTTTTACCAATTGTATGTACCATATAATTACCACCCAATTCAATATAATAGAAATTTCCATCACCTCTGAGAGCACACTCTCACCCTCTTCCAGTTGTTCACTGGGTCCTGTTCTTTGACTTCTGTCACCACAAATCCATCTTTCCTGTTCTTGAACCTCACATAAATGGAATCATAAGGTCTGTACTCTTTTCACATCGGCTCCTTTTTTTTTTTTTTTTTTTTTTTTTGAGATGGAGTCTTGCTCTGTCTCACCCAGGCTGGAGTACAGTGATCCTGGCTCACTGCAGCCTCCACCTCCTAGGTTCAAGCAATTCTCCTGTCTCAGCTCACGAGTAACTGGGACCACAGGCGCACACCACAACACCAGGCTAATTTAATTTTATATTTTTAGTAGAAACAGGATTTTACAACATTCGCCAGGCTGGTCTTGAACTCCTGACCTCAGGTGATCCACCCACCTCGGCCTCCCAAAGTGCTGGGATCACAGGTGTGACCACCACGGCCAGCCCAGGCCAGCTCCTTTTGCTCAGCATAATGTTTCTTAGAGTCTTTGATTCATCTGTGGTGTTGCGTGGGTTGGGTAGTTCATTCCTTTCGATGAAAGTTTTCCACGGTGTTAGATGCACCGCAGTTTGTTTCTCCACTCACCTGTCGATGGAACTGGCGTTGTTTCCACTTAGAAAGTGTTTTGAATAAGGCCACCATGAACACTTGTGTGCACAACTTTTTGGGAACTTATGTCTCCATTTCTTTTGATAAATACCTAAGAGTGAAATTGCTGGGTCATGGGGGAGGTGTATGGTAACTTTATTTATTTATTTATTTATTTATTTATTTATTTATTTTATTTTATTTTATTTTATTTTATTTTTTAGATGGAGTTTCGCCTTGTCACCTAGGCTGGAGTGCGGTGGCACGGTCTCGGCTCACTGCAACCTCCATCCACCTCCCAGGTTCAAACGATTCTCCTGCCTCAGCCTCCTGAGTAGCTGGGATTACAGGTGCCCGCCACAACACTCAGCTAATTTTTGTATTTTTAGTAGAGACAGGGTTTCACCATATTGGCCAGGCTGGTCTTGAACTCCTGACCTCGTGATCCACCCACCTTGGCCTCCCAAAGTGCTGGGATTACAGGCATGAGCCACCACGGCCGGCAATGTGTATGGTAACTTTATAAGAAATATCCAAATAGTTCTCTAAAGTGGTTATATAGTTCTTTTTTTTGAGTTGAGATCTCGTTCTGTTGCCTGGAGTGTAGTGGCACTATCATGGCTCACTGCAGTCTTGAACTCCTGGGCTCAAACGATTCTCCCATGTCAGTCTCCTGAGTAGCAGGGACTACAGGTGCACACTACCATGTCCATCTAATTCTTCCTATTTTGTGTAGAGATGAGGGTCTGACTATGTTGCCCAGACTGGGTCTCTAACTCCTGGCCTCAAGAGATCCTCCTGCCTCAGCTTCCCGAAGCGCTGAGATGATAGCGTGAGCCCCTGAACTCCACCTCTCCTATTCTTTATAGCACTGAGGGTAAAAATGAAAATCCTGACAATCAGAGAAACAATCGGAGGTTACAAGCCAAGGGTTGAGCGGGCCACATCTGGCCCTCAAGGATGCATAATCATGAAACTTTGCAGAACCTCTCTAGAACAATCAGAAGTTCTCACCCCATTGGGCCTGTCTTCCCCCACATGGAGCTGGGTCTTGGCTGTCCTCTTCAGCTGGGACACATGCTCTCGGGTCAGCCACAACTCCACCTGCTCAGCTTCACTCACTGCCACGCCTCTTCTGTAGACACCCTGCACATGGCTAAGGCTCCCCAGACATTCCCAAGAAGTCAGGACTGGACCCCAGGTTGGCGAAGCAGCGCACCCTCGGTGGCACCCCACTGCCTTTCCTGGTGCTGCGGCCTCTGCTGCAGATCACAGATTCGTGGGCTTCTGTCTGTCCCTGTTCTCCAATCCCAGCTGTTCCTTCTGTAAATCTGTCCCTCAGGACAGGTCCCTCCCCCAAAGGCCCCATTCATACTGGTGTTGGTCAGTCACCCAGTATTTGCTCACCTAGGCCACCCTTTATCTGGCCAAGCCACCCTTCACTGCTCCTGTAGGACTCTAGAGCCAAGTGGCCTGGGCTGACATCTTGCTGTGTCACTTACAAGCCGGGTGACCTTGGGCCAATGACTCACCTCCTCTACCTCTGTTTCCTCGTCAGTAAGATAGAGATAACAGGACCCATCTTCGAGGGTTGTTGGAAAGACCAAGTGAGTAAAGGCATGTCGTGCCCTTAGAGCCTGGCACGTGCTCATCACTGCTATTATTTCTGGCTACTCGGTGCCAGGACAGGGGCCTCAGCTGAGGGCCCCCAGAGCCTGGCAGGCCCAGTAAAGGAGTGAGAGGGGGTGGCCACAAGTCCTCCCCAGTCAGCAGCTGTCCTGTGGCCATGGGGGCCTGGTGAGGCCAGATCTTCAGGTTGTTCTAGAAAAGTGAGTATTCTAGAATTATGTTTCGAACCTCTTGGTTTGCAAATACTAGTAACTATTTTTAAAATGTTTTGGTATTTGGCCAGGCACAGTGTTTGACCCCTGTAATCCCAGCACTTTGTGAGGCCAAGGTGGGAGGATCACTTAAACCCAGGAGTTGGAGACCAGCCTGGGCAACACAGCAAGATTCTCTCTCTACCAAAAAAATGAAAAAATTAGCTGGGTGTGGTGGTGGACGCCTGTAGTCCCAGCTACTCGGGAGGCTGTGGTGGGAGGATCACTTGAGCCCAGGAGGATGAGCCTGCAGCAAGCTGTAATGGCACCAATGCACTCCAGCCTGGGTGACAGAGTGAGATCCTGTCTCAGAAATAAAAAGTAAATAAAGTTTTGGATGCTTTGAGCATCTGGCAGAAATCTTCGCTGTGCCCCGCTGGCTTTACTGATGTCCTGGGCCCGATGTGGGCTCCTGGCCATGGCTTGGTCACTCCTGACAGTTTTTCAGGGCCTCAGACACCTCTTCTTCTTCTTCTTCTTCTTCTTCTTCTTCTTCTTCTTCTTCTTCTTTTTTTTTGAGACTGAGTTTCGCTCTTGTTGCCCAGGCTGGAGTGCAATGGTGCAATCTCGGCTCACCACAACCTCCGCCTCCCGGGTTCAAGTGATTCTCCTGCCTCAGCCTCCCGAGTAGCTGGGATCACAGGCGTGCACCACCACACCTGGCTAATTTTGTATTTTTAGTAGAGACGGGGTTTCTCCATGTTGGTCAGGCTGGTCTCGAACTCCCGACTTCAGGCAGACACCTGTTCTTTGCCGTGCCTCCGTCAGGAGAGTGTATGGAAAGGGGTTGCACAAGCAATGGTTGCTGTTCCTGTTGCTGCCACTGCGGTGAGGGCTGTGGCTGGACGTCCCTCCTGGCACTTTGCCTCTGTCCCCTCCATCCGCCGCCAGCATTTTTCCTCCCCCCTCTTCCTCCAGCTCGTCCCAAGCCTGCCTGTCCCCAGCGTGGAGGCGGGACAGTAGAAGACTGGGTGAGTGAAGCAGGATGGTGCCTTGGGCTCCAGCGTCTCCCCAACCCCTCCATGCCATGGGTCCCCACGCAGGTGAGGACCCTGGTGGAGGATGGTGTGGGCAGAGCATGGGACATGTCACCTTCCCCACCTGCTCAGAGTTCAAGGGTCCTGGGCTGGGCCCCGTTCTCTCTTCCGCCCTGGGGAGATCATTCACGCTTCCTTTAATCCCTGCTGCAGCTGAGGCTGGAGTTTGGAGTTTGACCCGCTCGGAGGCTCTCTCAGCAGTGGGCATATAGGAGGAAGGGTCACTGCTGTCTCCGGAAGCTCTTGGCTGCAAAGAGAGAGGATCCCGGGTGTCTCCCTCCTTACAACCATCACCACCTCTTAGTGCCTTAGAAGCCACTGACAGCCCCCCAGGGCAGGGAGCCCTGCATCTGGAATAAGGTAAGACAGCCCCCGCCCCCAAACAGGTAGCCACTCTCCAAACTGGGAAGTGGGTCTGGGGACAGGTGCTGGCAGAAGGACTCCAGCTGTCACCTGTGGGGCAGGGGAAGCTCAGCCCTCTCTGCAGAGAAAGCTTGTCATACACCAGGACAATGGAGTGTGTTCGTGGGGTAGGCATGGTGGTGTGAAGCCAGCAGCCGGCAGCCAGCAGCACCGTACGTGGGTCCCAGCTCTTCCGCTTAATCAAGGTCAGGGACATTGAGCCAAACATTTTGCCTCACCAAGTCTCAGGTTCCTTATCTGTCAATGGGAATATGAACCTCAGGCTGATCCACCCCACAGGTGTGTTACCCAGAGATAACGAAGGTAAATATATCCACATAAGCAATAAAAAGCTAGGGGAATGTATTTACTACAACTGCAGCTGCTGTTAACTACAAGGCAAATACAAGTCTTCACTGGTACGTGTCAGACACGTGCAGAGAGCTTTACATCTGGATCTCATCTAACTGACACAGAAACCCTGTAAGGTAGGTACAGCACCCCCTAATTCATGGACAGAGTCTAAGGGTCATTAAATAACTTGCTCAAGGTAATACAGATAGTGAGTGGCCAAGCTGAGACTCAATTCCTGTGGCCATGAGCTCAGCCACAATATCAGTGATTTTCTTTTTCTTTCCTTCCTTTTTCTTTCTTTCTCTTTCTTCTTCTTTCTTTCTTTTCCTTCTTCCTTTCTTTCTTTTCTTTCTTTCCTTCTTTCTTTTGTTTCTTTCTTTATTCTTTTATTTCCCTTTCTTTCTCCCTCCTTCTTTCCTTCCTTCCCTCCCTCCCTCCCACCTCTCTCTTTCTCTTCTCTTTTTTCTTTCTTTTCTTTCTTTCTTTCTTTCTTTCTTTTATTATTTCTTTCTTCCATTCTTTCCCTTTCTCCTTCCTTCTTTCCTTCCTTGCTTCCTCTCTCTCTCTTTCTGTCTTTTCTGTTCTCTTTCTCTTTTCCTTTCTTTCTTTTCTTTCACAGGGTCTCGCTGTGTTGCCCAGGCTGAAATGTAGTACTATCATAGCTCACTGCATCCTTGCACTCTTGGGCTCCAGCGATCTTTCCGTCTTAGCCTCCCAAGCAGCTGGGACTACAGGTGCACCACTATGCCCTGCTAACTTTTTTATTTTTATTTTTTGTAAAAATGGGGTCTCCCTGTGTTGCCTTGGCTGGTCTCAAACTCCTGAACTCAAGCGATTCTCCTGCCTCAGTCTTGGAAAGTGCTGGGATTACAGGCATGAGCCACTGCACCCCACCAATCAGTGGTTTTCAAATGGTGTTCTGCTGGATTATTCTGGGCAATAGTTGACAGAAGTGTCCTAGCCCATTGGGCATCCTGCAGATAGGACTTGGAAAAATGCCGTCCCTTGAGAGGTCACAGCGTGCAAAGGGTCTATAGTAAAGGCTCTAAAAATCCCACATTTGTTTGTTGTACCAACATTTATTGCATGCCTGTTTGGGAGACACAATGAGAGTGACAGAGACACACGGACCCTTCTTTATGGGGCTTGCTGTGCAGTGCAGACAAGGGGTAATGAGAGGATCACACACATCAAATGTTACACTTGATTCGACTGTGATGAGAAGTTGTGTTTGCCATGAAGGCAAAAAGCTTGGGGACCCAATTTATATTGAGGCCAAGAGGGGGCTCCTTTGGGGATATACGGCAGGCTGACATCTAAAGGATGAGTAGGAGCTTGTCCAACAGAGAGTGCAGGGAAGAGCATCCCAGGCAGAGGGAACAGAATGGCAAAGACCCTGAGGCCAGAAATTGTGTTCCAGGAATAAAATGAATGCTAGTGTGTGATGGGGTTGGAAGCACAACAAAGCACCTCAGCAGCACGGAGATGTTTTGAGCAGGAAAATGATCTGATCTGACTCATATTTAAAGATTTCTCTGGCTTCCGAGTGAGGGGCGGATTAAAAGGAAGCAAGGCCATGTGCAGTGGCTCATGCCTGTGATCCCAGTGCTTTGGGAGGCCAAGCTGGGAGGATTGCTTGAGGCCGGGAGTTTGAGACCAGCCTGGGCAACATAGCAAGACCCCGTCTCTACAAAAAAATTACAAAATAAGAAGTTAGCTGGAGGCCGGGCATGGTCGCTCATGCCTGTAATCCCAGCACTGTGCAGGGATCATTTGAGCCCACGGGGTTGAGGCTGCAGGAGCTATGTTTGTGTCACTGCACTTCAGCCCAAGCAACAGAGTGAGACCCTGTCTCAAAAAATAAAAAATTAGCTAGGCATGGTGGCATGTACCTGTGGTCCCACCTACCACCTACTTGGGAGACGGAGGTGGGAGGATCCCTTGAGCACAGATGTTCGAGAGTTTGAGGCCACAGTGAGCTATGACAGTACCATTGCACTGCAGCCTGGTCAAGGGAACAAGACCCTGTCTCTAAAAATTAAGTAAATTAAAACAAAATAAAATAATAAAATAAAAAAGGAAGCAAGAATGGATATCGGGGAGGTAAGACTGGAGGGTCTTTCTCTAACCTAGACAGAAGTGATGGTGGCTCAGACAAGGGTGATAGCACTAAAAATGAGGGAAAATGTGTGGATTTATTATGTTTTGGAAGTAGGAGAGAATGGAATTGGGAGTGAATAGATTCTGGGAGGTGAGAAAGGGATGCTATAAATTCTTCGATGAGACATTTACATACCAGGCACTCTTGGTACTTAGATGTAGTGCCTGGCACATAGAGGTGCTCACAGACCACTTGATAAGTGAACAAATGAATTAATGCCTTATAGATGACTCAGGTTTCTGGCAGGAGTGGCAGAGTGGATGCAGCTGCCGTTTAGTGAGGTGGGGAGGACTGGAAGAAGCATGTGCTTGGGCTGGAGAGCTTGGTCTGTAACTCGCATGTGTGAACTTTCAGACATCCATTAAGTAACCATGAGAAGCCGGGCATGGTGGCTCATGCCTGTAATCCCAGCACTTTGGGAGGCCGAGGCGGGCGGATCACCTGAGGTCAGGAGTTCAAGACAAGCTGGGCAATATAGTGAAACCCCATCTCTACTAAAAACACAAAAATTAGCCGGGCATGGTGACACATGCCTGTAATCCCAGCTACTCGGGAGGCTGAGGCGGGAGAATCGCTTGAACCCGGGAGACAGAGGTTGTAGTGAGCAGAGATCGCACCACTGCACTCCAGCCTGGGTAACAGAGCGAGACTCTGCCTTGGGGGCAAAAAAAAATATATATATATATATATATCCATGAGAGATGCCATGTTGGCATTTGGATGGACATGTCTGGGCTCAGAAGGTGCTCTGTAATGTCTGTTCTCTCTGGAATAATGAGACAAGGTCATCCCTGAAAGGCAGGTGGAGGAGAACGCTCTGCCGGCTCCCCTGCACTCACTGGGCATATGCCCTGTTACCCTGCTGTGGACCATTCAGGGAACGCTGCCCTGCCCTGCTGTGCCTAGAATTTCTTTCCAGATACCTGAAGCTGTGGCTCTTCCTAACGGACTAGGGGTGATCCTGGCCTCTGCTTCAGCCTCAAATCCTGAGATGTGTTTTTAAAATTTTTTATTTTATTATCATTATTATTATCTATTATTTGAGTCAGGGTCTGGAGTGCAGTGGTGCAATCATAGCTCCCTACAGCCTCAACCTCTTGGGCTTAAACAATCCTTCTGCCTCAGCCTCCCAAATAGCCAGGCCCACAGACACGCGGCACCATGCCCAGCTAATTTTTAAAAATTTGTTGTAGAGGAAAAAAAAAGGGTCTCACTACATTGCCCAGGCTGGTCTCAAACTCCTGGGCTCAAGCGATCTTCCCGCCTTGACCCCCCAAAATGCTGGGATTATAGGCATGAGCCATTGAGTCCAACCAGGATCTGTCTTTTTGGCCTTTTTGTAGAGACCTCTGTGTTTCTATGAACCCCATGGCATCAACTGGTGGAGGAGGCCAGGGGTGGTCATTTAGCCCTTCTTCCTGCAGTTCTAGTCCCAGACAGCCCTTCTCTGCCTTCCAGGACTGACTCTTTCCCTCTTGTAGGGCTGCCTCCACCAGGCTCCCTGGACCCAGGCCAGGCCAGGGCACAGCTTGCTGCAGTGCAGCAGGCAGTCAGCGCCACTGCAGCCCAGGAGTGGCAGGAAAGGGTGCGAGTGGCTTCCAGCCTGGGCGGTGTGACCCATGCCAGTCCTTATCACATCTGGAATTTTCCCCACCAAGGTCCACGTGTCTCAGGGTAGTTAGGAGCTCTAGAGTTAAACCTGGGTTGGAGCCCTGGTTCAGTCATTTACTAGCAGTGTGGCCTTAGACCCGGCCTCAGCTTTGTTTTCCTCACCTGTACAATGGAGTTAATCAGAGTCCTTGTAGGGAGGCTGTGACTTCAAAACGTGATTCATGCACATAAGTGGCCAAGGTTTGCCTAACCACAAAGTTTATTAATTTTTTTTTCTTTAAGACAGAGTCTTGCTCTGTCACCCAGGCTAGAGTGCAGTGGTGCAATTTCAGCTCACTGCAACCTCCACCTCCCAGGTTCAAGCGATTCTTCTGCCTCAGCCTCCCAAGTAGCTGGGATTACAGGAGCCCACCACCACGGCCTGCTAATTTTTGTATTTTTAGTGGAGACAGGGTTTCATCACGTTGGCCAGGCTGGTCTCAAACTCTGGACCTCAAGCAATCCACCTGCCTCAGTCTCCCAAAGTGCTGGGATTACAGGCATGAGCCACTGCACCCAGCCTAGTTTATGCTCTTTTTATTTTTATTTTTATTGTTTTTAGAGATAGGGTCTCACTCTGTCACCCAGGCTGGAATGCAGTGGTGCAATCATAGCTCAATGCAGTCTCAAACTCCTGGGCTTGGGCCCAGGGCAGTGGCTCACACCTATAATCCCAGCACTTTGGGAGGCCAAGGCAGGCGGATCACCTGAGGTCAGGAGTTCAAGACCAGCCTGGCCAACATGGTGAAACCCCATGTCTACTAAAAATACAAAAAAAGAAAAAAAAAATTAGCCGGGCGTGGTTGCAAACGCCTGTAATCCCAGCTACCTGGGAGGCTGAGGCAGGCGAATCGCTTAGGGGCAGGAGAATCGCTTGAAGCCAGGAGGTGGAGGTTGCAGTGAGCCAAGATTGCACCACTGCACTACAGTCTGGGGGACAGAGTGAGACTTCATCTCAAACAAAACAAAACAAAACAAAACTCCTGGGTTCAAGCAATCCTCTTGCCTCAGCCTCCCAAGTCATGCTGTCTTTTAAAAAAATGATTTTATAAAATGGACGGGGAACAGAACAAGTACTCTGTATTTAATCACATTACACATATAATGAACATGCCTACTGCTTTTTACAAACCTGTGACATATGTCTAATTATTAACCTCATTTCATAGATGGGAAATTGAGCCTCAGCGAGGTGATTTGCCCACGATCAAGGAGCTCATAGGAGGCAGAGCTGGGATCTGAGTCAGGGCAGTGCAGTTCTAAAGTATTTACACTTTACACTTTATCACGACATATCTATTTCCTGGAGAGTCTGTTGCTCATAATTAAAATTTGTAATTAGTCATTGTCATTTTCATTCAGGGCAGGAAACTTCCCTTGCTTCTCTCTCTCTCTCCCACTCTCTCTGTTTCTCCCCGGATTCCTGCCACCCCCTCTAATGTGTTCGATATTCATCTGGAAATACGCCTGCACTCTGGCAAAATAGTACTATTTTGTGTCTTTGAGTGCTTTGGCTTCATGCTATAAATTGTGTTCTGTTTATTTCCCTCCTTTTTCTTTCATTATGAAACGTTTCAGACACACAGAAGTTATAAAGAATCATGCACATCCAGAAGCCAGCCTAAGGCATGAAATGCGGCAAATACAATCACAGTGCACCTTCCCACACCTGTGGCCTGGGAACCTCTTTTCTGATCTTTTCCTTGCACCAGGGTGTGGAGATTTTTCACATCTCCTGGGGCGTGGAAAATTTTCATATCTACCATAGCAAATTATGTCAGTGGCCAAAAGGAAGGGATGAGAGAAGTCCCTGCTCCACTGAGCTTCCTTTTGTGCGTTGGCCAATAGGCGACCTCAAGGGTAGGCTGTTCTCCTTGCCAACAAAGCCTTTGTTATAACATAAGCTGCCGTGAATCCTCCCCGCAGGCACAGGGAGGGTTCTTCACAAGAGGTGAAGAAGGAGCCACCCCCAACCACCCCAACCAGACCCTCCTGAGGCAGCCTGGGAGCCAAACATCACTGTGCAAGGGACAAAGGGTGCCCGGGGTCATTTCACCGAGTGGGCCCAGGTACACACAGGGTGCAGGGGACTGAGATGAAAACCCAGAGGACAGGGCCAAGTCTACGCTTCTCATTGTTTTGTCCTTCATGCCGAACACAGAGCTTGGCACACAGTTGTTGCTTAATAAATGTTTATTTCACTGAGTCCCCAGGGCCTAGCACAGAGCATGGCACATAGCTGATGCCTAATAAATGTTTGTTCTACTGAGTTCCCAGGGCCTAGCACAGAGCATGGCACACAGCTGGTGCCTAATAAATGTTTGTTCTATTGAGTCCCCAGGGTCTAGCACAGAGCATGGCGCACAGCCGGTGCCTGATAAATGTTTGTTGTACTTAGTCCCCAGGGTCTAGCACAGAGCATGGCACACAACTAGTGCCTAATGTTTGTTCTACTGAGTCCCCAGGGTCTAGCACAGAACGTGGTACACAGTTGGTGCCTAATAATGTTTGTTGCACTCAGTCCCCAGGGCCTAGCACAGAGCTTGGCACCCAGATGGTGCCTAATAAATGTTTGTTTCACTGAGTCCCCAGGGTCTAGTACAGAGCCTGGTACATAGTTGATGCCTAATAACATTTGTTTTACTGAGTCACAAGACCTGACACATAGCTTGGCACACCGCTGGTGACTAATAAATATTCCACTGAGTTGCAGGGCCTGGCGTGGAGCCTGGCACACAGCTGGTGACTAATAAATGTTCCACTAAGTCCTCAGGGCCTGGCATGGAGCCTGGCACACAGCTGGTGCCTAATAAATGCTTGCAGGAAAGAAATAGAGCCAGAGGGAGTGAAAGAGAGAATGAAGGAGAGAAAGGTGTCAGGCAAGAAAGACAGACCAGCCAGGAATGCACCTCCAAACCTGGGTTGGGATCCCACCCGCGGCACTGACTGTGACCTAGAAGCAAGCGGCACAGCCATGCCTGAGTTAGGCTCACTTTCCCCTCTTGTGCCTCTGATTCCCACCTGTGAAATGGAGGTGAAATCACGTTTGCCTCAAAGGGCTGTGCTCCATGCCTGGCACTCAAATAGAAATTGTGCTCACCAAGTGTTAGGGCCGATTCTCAGTATACCTACTGCATGGATTTGCAGAGGGTGGAGCGCATGGAGGGTTCCTCCTGGGAGCCTGTGGCCGAGGCTCCAGAGCATCTTTGGTCGCTGTTCCTGTCTCCACCGTGAAGATGGAGCCACGTCCCTCGCGGCCCCTGGCTGGGCCCCACCTCCCGGAGACTCAGGAAGGGCTTGGAATCAGTGCCAGTTTCGCCGGCTGTGGGCCCCATGGCGGTGATGAATAACTTGTTTATCTGCTGGAGCTGCTCCCACCGCTCTCTCGGTGCCTGGCAGGCAGAGGTCTGGAAGGGGCGGGCAGGGACGGGAAGGACTGGCTCACCAGGCAGCCGCCGCCCCTCCTCCCTCCTCCCTCTGCCCCACTCCCCAATTCAGCATCAACCTCCACCTAAACCTGCTTCCTGCACTTTTCTGCTCCTCATCTTTCCCCAAATCCTGTTTTGGAAGCAGCAGGTTGAAGTGTTTGAAAACGCAGGCTCTGAAATCAGACCGGATTCGAGTCCCAGCTTTGTCACTTGTCAGCCATGTGACTTGGACACGACTTAAACTCTCGGAGCCATCACTCCCCCTGTAAAGTAAAGTTTTTTTTGTTTTTTTTTTTTCTGGAGACAAAGTCTCACTCTGTCCCCCAGGCTGGAGTGCAGTGGCACAATCACAGCTCACTGCAACCTCCGCCTCCCGGGTTCAAGCGATCCTTCTGCCTTAGCCTCCAGAGTAGCTGGGATTACAGTTGCATACCACCACATCCACCTAAAAAAATTGCATTTTTAGTAGAGGTGGGATTTCACCATGTTACCCAGGCTTGTCTCAAACTCCTGACCTCAGGTGATCCTCCTGCCTTGGCCTCCCAAAGTGCTGGAATTACAGGCATGAGCCACTGTGCCCAGCCTCCTCCCCTCTAAAGTCTGATGCAAACATTACTTACCTAATGGGGCTTCAACCTTGAGACAACCCACAAGGGTCCCCTTACTGCCTCCCCTCCTGAAGCTGCCAGAATGCTTTTCCTGCTTGGAACCTCCCTTAAGAGCCTCCACCCTTACCCTGAAAGGGAGTCTCCACCTCTAGGCCTTCCTCTCACTTTCTTGCACAGAGAAAGGTTAGGTTAGGTTAGTCTTTTTGTGTGTGTGTGTGTTGGTTTGTTTGTTTGGTTGTGGCAAGGTCTTGCTCTGCCTCCCAGGCTGGAGTGCATTGGGGCAATCATAACTCACTGTAGCCAAGCTCCTGGGCTCAAGTTATCCTCCTGCCTTAGCCTCCCAAAGTGGTGGGATTATAGGCTGGAGCCACCACACCTGGCCTCCAAATTATTTCTCTAATCTACTCCCTCTGCTATGGTCTGAATGTGCATGTCCCTCTGTCCCCAGATTCTTACATTGAAACCTAAATCCCTAATGCAATAGTATTAAGAGGCAGGGCATCTGAGAGGGTTAGGGTTATGAGGACTGTGCCCCCACAGATGGGATTAGCATGTTTATAAAAGAGGCTTGAGGCCAGGTGCGGTGGCTCATGCTTATAATCCCAACAGTTTGATAGGCCGAGTTGGGGGAATTGCTTGAGCCCAGGAATTTGAGACCACCCTGAGCAACATAGTGAGACTTCATCTCTACAAAAAAAAAAAAAAAAAAAAAAAAAGCCAGGCATGGTGGTGCATCTATAGTGCCAGCTAATTGGGAGGCTGAGGCAGGAGGATCTCTTGAGCCTAGGAGGTTGAAGTTGCAGTGAGCTGTGATTGTGCACTGTACTCCAGCCTGAGTAACAGAGCAAAACTCTTGTCTCTTTAAAAAAAGAGAAAAAGTGATTGTGCCACTGCACTCCAGTCTGGACACCAAAGTGAAAACTTGTCTCAAAATAAATAAATAAATAAATAAATAAAAATAAAACAAAAAATGCTTGAGAGAGCCAACTTGACCCATCCATCTACCATATGAGGACACAGCAAGGAAGTACCATCTATGAGGAACGGGCCCTCACCAGACGCTGAATCTGCTGACAGCTCGATCTTGGACTTTCTCCAGAACTGTGAGCAATAAATTTATGTTTTTTACAAATTACACAGTCTAAGGTATTTGATTGTAACAGCAGGAATGGACTAATCCCTGCCTATGTATGGTCTCAAGCCTGAGTCACTAGCTCCAGAATAACCTCCCTGCCCGCATTCTTGCTTCTCATCAAGGCTGCCCCTTGTCTGATCATACCACTTTCTTATTAGAAATTCTTCACTGACGTCCTTTAACCCAGAGCACATGTGTGCACTGGAGGTGTTCCTGGCCTTCAGAGATGTTTCAAAATGTATGAGAGATTTTTGGTTGTCACAATAATTTGGGAGTGCTACTGGCATTCAGTAGGTGGAGGCCAGAAATTCTAGACTTCCTGAAATGTGTATTGCCCACACAACAAAGATTTTCAGAGGACCCGCCAGATATTCATGTGGGCAAAAATCCCATTTATCACTATCTGAGTCCACAATCTACCTTCAGATTACATAAAATGAAAAGTATTGGAGTTTTTTCTTACTTTAAAAATGTACCTGGGCTGGGCATGGTAATCCCAGCACTTTGGGAGGCCAAGGTGGGAGGATTCCTTGAGGCTGGAGTTCAAGGCCAGCCTGGGGAACATAGGGAAACCTTGTCTCAAAAAATAAAATAAGCCGGGCGCGGTGGCTCACATCTGTAATCCCAGCACTTTGGGAGGCCGAGGCGGGTGGATCACGAGGTCGGGAGATCAAGACCATCCTGACTAACACGGTGAAATCCCATCTCTACTAAAAATACAAAAAAAAAACAAATTAGCTGAGTGTGGTGGCAGGTGCCTGTAGTCCCAGCTACTCAGGAGGCTGAGGCAGGAGAATGGTGTGAACCGGGGAGGCAAAGCTTGTAGTGAGCTGAGATCAGGCCACTGCACTCCAGCCTGGGAGACAGAGTGAGACTCCATCTCAAAAAAAATAAAAATAATAAAAATAATAAAATAAAATAAACTTAGCTAAGTGTAAATGGTGGAGTCAAGGTCTTGCTCTGTTGCCCAGGCTGGAGTGCAGTGGCACAATCTCAGCTCACTGCAACCACTACCTCTCAGATTCAAGCAATTCTCATGCCTCAGCCTCCCGAGTAGCTGGGACTACAGGCATGCGCCACCACACCCAGCTAATTTTTGTATTTTTAGTAAAGACAGGGTCCCGCCATGTTGCCCAGGTTGGCCTTGAACCCCTGGCCTCATGTGATCCACTCACCTCAGCCTCCCGGAGTGCTGATATTATAGGCATGAGCCACTGAGCCCGGCCAAGCTGTACAGCTTCTGAGCCTGAATTCTTAACATCTCTCCCCATGAACCTGCCCTCTATGAAACATCACGTTGTGCTGTTGTTGTCCATGGATGGCTTTGTCCCATCACTGGGCTGTGCATCGCAAGAGGGCAGGGATCAAATATTTTCATTTCTGGATGCCCAAAGGCCGACAGAGAGTGGAGTTGCATCTTAACACAGGAATAAGTCAATGCCCTGATCACTTGTGGTCAAAAATCACCCTTGGAAATTTTATTAGTTTCTGACTGCTGCTTTAACAAATTACCATGAACTTAGTAGCTAAAATAACATAAATTTATGACCTTACAGTTATAGAGGTTAGAAGTTCTAAATGGGTCTTACTGGGCTAAAATCAAGGTGTCAGCAGGACTTAATTCCTTCTGGATGTGCTAAGGAAGAATCTATTAATTTGCCTTTTACAGTTCCTAGAAGCCACCTGCACTCCTTGACTTGTAGCTCCATTACCCCATCTTCAAATCTAACAACGTTGAGTGAAATCCTTCTCATGCTGTCATCTCTGTGGCTATCTCTTCTGATTCTGTTTTTGATGTGATTACATGGGGCCCACCCAGTTAATCCAGGCATCTCTCTATTTTCAGGTTAGCTGCAGCTAGGCATCTCCCTATTTTAAGTGATTTGACTAACAACCTTAATTTTATCTGCAAACTTAATTGTCCTTTGATATGTAACAACATATTCACAGGTTCTGGGGATTAGAGGTAAACATCTTTGGGGGCCATTTCTCTGTCTACCACAAGAATCCCTTAAATTGCCCATGGATTTGCAGGGCACTGAGAAAACTGCTTAGATTAGTGGCTCAAAGCATGGATTCTGGAACAAGATTATTGAGTTCAAATCTCAGATTTATGACCTTGGGCACTTACTTAACTTTTCTGTGTCTCAACTTCACCATCTGTAAAATGGGGATGATAACAATAGTGCCCACTTTGCAGGTTAGTAAACACTTAGAATGATGCCCAGGATATAGTAGGTGCAATATGGGTGTTTATTAAATATATTAAATTTCATGGGTATATATAGCATTGGAACAAGATTATGGTGTCTGGCTGAGCCCCAGACAAAATTATTGACCTGACTCTCACCCAGCTGTGAGGTACCACGGAAGTGGAGACTGACTCAGGTGTCTCATTTTTCTTTCACTCTGGGACACATGCTTGCTAAGTGGAAGAGGGTGCTGAAATCATCTGTACTATTGCAATTGTTTATGCTTCTTTCTATTTTGCCAAGTGAGTGACAAAATTGACTGCAGATTTGATGTGACTTCATTATGAATATGTGTTGAATGAATGAATGAGTGAGTGGATGGGTGGATGGATGGATGGATGGATCTGTCTTCCCTGAAGATCTGTCTTCCACCACACATCCCTCCACATGGGTCCTCTTTCATGGATGGCCTAGAGAGGTAGCTACAGAAAGGGTGAGAAGAATGATGCTGGCTAGGATCTGGCATCTGACTGGCATTTGCCCTTTCTCAGGATCCAGAGGTCTCGTTCAGGACCATGGAGAGCGGCACCAGCAGCCCTCAGCCTCCACAGTCAGATCCCCTGGATGCGTTTCCTCAGAAGGGCTTGGAGCCTGGGGACATCGCGGTGCTGGTTCTGTACTTCCTCTTTGTCCTGGCTGTTGGACTATGGGTAAGCCAGGCCACTGGGGGATGGGGGATGAAGAGAGAAGGAAATGTCTCTTTAGAGGTCCAGAGTTAACCTCATCCTTTTGGAGCTAAGATACTGACTGTGAGAGGAAGAAACTAACACAAGGTTATAGAGTAATCAGAACTTAAAATTTTTAAACATGCATTGGGTGTGGACTATTGTCAGACACTGTGTTAAGCATTTTCACTTACGTTTCTTATGTAATTTTCACAGGCCCCTATGAGAAAGATGCTATTACAATACCCATTTTACAGATAAGGAAACACAGGCCCAAATAATTTAAGATCCTCATCCTGTAAGTTAGGAGAGCTAGGGTTAGAATCCCTGCCTCCCTTACTTTGAAGCTCATGTTTTGTTTTTGTTTTTGTTTCTGTTTTGTTTGTTTTGTTTTTTGAGATGGGATCTCCCTCTGTTGCTCAGGATACTAGAATGCAGTGGTGTCGATCATAGCTCACTCCGGCCTCGACTTCTTGGGCTCAAGTGATCTTCTTACCTCAGCTGCCAGGTAGTTAATTTTTAAATTTTTTTTGTAGAAATGGGGTCTCAGTATGTTGCCCAGGCTGGTCCCAAATTCCTGGGCTCAAGCAATTCTCCCATCTCAGCCTCCCAAAGTGCTGGGATTACAAACAGCCCAGCTTTTTTTTTTTTTACTTTAAAGAAAAATTTAAAAGGCAATACAGTCACATGGTTCAAAAATAAAAATCACTTATGACAAGCAATGAAAAGTCTCAATATTAACCTTCTTTCCACAGGTAACCAATATTATTAGCTTGTTAGTACATTAGCATATGGATGGTTCAAGTGTCTTTATGCAAATCCAAGCAAATTTTAATATGCATATTTCCTTCTTTCTTAAACAGAAGGTAGCTTATACTGTTTTTTAACTTTCTATTTTTCACTTCTCAGTATCTTTTAGATATCTTTTCACATCAGCACGTAGACATTCCTTATCTTCTTAAAAGTTGCATAATATTTCCTTAGATGATTGTGTTGTAATTTATTTAACTAGTCGTGGGCTGAAGGTCATTTGGATTGTTTCCAATCTCTTACTATAATAAACTATACTATAATAAACAAACCCTGGCCGGGCGCAGTGGCTCACACCTGTAATCCCAGCACTTTGGGAGGCCGAGGCAGGCAGATCACTTGAGGCCAGGAGTTTGAGACCAGCCTGGCCAACATGGTGAAATCTCATCTCTACTAAAAATACAAAAATTAGGCCGGGTGCGGTGGCTCACGCCTGTAATCCCAGCACTTTGGGAGGCAGAGGTGGGCAGATCACTTGAGGCCAGGAGTTGGAGACCAGCCTGGCCAACACGGTGAAACACAGTCTCTACTAAAAATACAAAAAATTAGCCAGGTGTGGTGGCACCTATAGTCCCAGCTACTTGGGAGGCTGAGGCAGGAGAATGGCATGAACCCGGGAGGTGGAGCTTGCAGTGAGCCGAGATCACGCCACTGCACTCCAGCCTGGGCGACAGAGTAAGACTCCATCTCAAAAAATATATATAAAAAAATTAGCCAGGCATGGTGGTGGGTGCCTGTAATCCCAGCTACTCAGGAGGCTAACCCAGGAGAATCACTTGAACCTGGGAGGCAGAGGTTGTGGTGAGCCGAGATTGCGCCATTGCACTCCAGCTTGAGCAACAAGAGTGAAAATCTGTCTCAAAAATAAATAAATAAATAAATAAATAAACTCTGTACACCATGTGGGGTGTAGCTATAAGATAAATTCCCTGAAGCAGAAATGCGTATATTAAAGAATATATGCATTTGTGATTATACTAGTTTGTGTCAAATTGCACTCCTTAGGTGTACACATCAGAAATGATAAGAAAGTCTGTTTTGTCACATTCTCACCAACAGTATATTGTCAAACTCATTTTTGTCAGACCAGGAAAAATAATATCTCAAAGTATTTTTTTTTTTTTTTTTTGAGACAGAGTCTTGCTGTGTCCCTCAGGCTGGAGTGCAGTGGTGCAATCTCAGCTCACTGCAAGCTCCGCCTCCCGGGTTCACGCCATTCTCCTGCCTCAGCATCCCTAGTAGCTGGGACTACAGGCGTCCGCCATCATGCCCGGATAATTTTTTTTGTATTGTTAGTAGAGATGGGGTTTCACCGTGTTAGCCAGGATGGTCTCAATCTCCTGACCTCGTGATCCACCCACCTCGGCCTCCCAAAGTGCTGGGATTACAGGGGTGAGCCACCGCACCAGGCCAGTATTGTTAATATGCATTTATCTTACAATGAATGAGGCTGGGCCCCATTATGTATATTTAAACACCACATATTTTCTTTATGTGAACTATGGCTTCATATCTTTTGCCTTATTTCTATTAGGTTCTTCTTCTTTTTCTTATCAATTTCCAGGAGCTCTTTTTGTATTAAGGATATTAACAACTTTGAGATAAAAGGTCAGGCGCAGTGGCCCACGCTGGTGATCCTAGCGCTTCGGGAGGCTGAAGTGAGCAGATCGCTTGAGCTCAGTTCAAGACCAGCCTGGCAACATAGTAAGATACCATCTCTACAAAAAACACAAAAATTAGTTGAGCATGGTGGCATATGCCTGTAGTCCCAGATACTTGGAAGTCTGAGCCAGGAGGACTGCTTGTGCCTAGGAGTTCAAGGTTACAGTGAGCCATGATCACATCACTGCACTCCAGCCTGGGTGACAGAGTGAGAACCAGTCTCAAAAAAGAAACAAAGAAAGAGAGAGAAAGGAAAGAAAGGAAGGAAGGGAAGGGAAGGGAAGGGAAAAAGAAAGAAAAAGAAAAGGAAAGAAAGAAAGAGAGTGAAAGAAAAAAAGAGAAAGAGAGAGAAAGAAAGAGAAAGAGAGGGAAGGAAGGAAGGAAAGAAGGGAGGGAGAGAAAGAGGGAAAGGGAAAGGAAGGGACAGGAAGAAGAAAGAAAAAGAAGGAAAGAAAGAGAAAGAAAAAGGAAGGAAGGAAAGAAAGAAAGAAAAGAAAAGAAAAAAGAAAGAAAGAAAAAATTAATCACCAATGTGATAGTATTAACAGATGGGGCCTTTCGAGGGTGATTAAGTCATAAGAACTGAGCCCTCATGAATGGGATTAGAGACTTTATTAAAGAAGCTCAAGGGAACTAGTTTTACCCCTTTTTGCCCTTCTGTTCCTCTGGCATGTGAAGACACAGAGGAGGTACTATCTATGAGGAACAGGCTCTCACCAGACACCAAACCTCTCGGTGCCTTGATCTTGAACTTCCAAGTCTCCAGAATTGTAAGAAACAAATTTCTGTTGTTTAAAAATTACCCAGTTTCGGGTATTTTGTTATAGCAGTGCAAAACAGACTGAGACATGAGCCTCAGTTTCTTCCTTTATCAGATTGGCCTAATGACACAAACCTCATAGGGGTTGGTAAGGATTAGATGAGGCAATGCATATGAAGTGCTTGGCACAGCATCTGGCACATAGTAAACACTCAGTAAATGGTATCAGTTATAAAATATCATAGACAAGCCATGAGCCTAAGACTCAAATGTCTAGGGAGACCAAGTAGGTTATCATAAAATAAATGTTTGTAGCCACAAGTGGTAGGAGCTGTGTTGACCTGAAGAGTTTATGTTTCCTCTAAAGACACAAAATTAAAATTTTCTCCAAAACTCTGGGAGAAACAGAATATATTTGATATCTGAATCTGGCCCTCGGGACTCCCAGTTTGCAATCCCTGGCCTAGGCCGTTTTGAGATGCCTCTGATTGCTAACGTCTTCCCTCACCCACCTCTCTTCTTTTTTCTTTTAGTCCACAGTGAAGACCAAAAGAGACACAGTGAAAGGCTACTTCCTGGCTGGAGGGGACATGGTGTGGTGGCCAGTAAGTGGTCTTTGGTTCAATTAAAGTCACTTCTTAAAGAATCTTCAAGTGCTGGGATTCTGTCCAGCCTTTGATATCTCAGGACTCTCTGGTCTCATGTTGTTTGGAAGTCATTGTCTAAACTAAAGAAGGATTAGCTCCAGCTCAAATTTGTTTAAACAACAACAAAATTCATCACCTCATCTAAGGGAAAAATCTGGAGTTAGGTTTTAAAAATATATATTATATAAAAAACAAAAAATCAGCTGGGCGTAGTGGCATGTGCCTATAATCCCGGCTACTCGGGAGGCTGAGATAGGAGAATCACTTGAACCCAGGAAGCAGAGTTTGCAGTGAGCTGAGATGGCACCATTGCATTCCAGCCTGGGTGACAGAGCGAGGCTCCATTTAAAAAAAAAAGTAAAGACGGTGAATTAGTAATCACAAAACTTCTCACAAAGAAAAAGACCAAGCACCAAGGATCAAGATGGCTTCAATGATAAACTCTTCCAAATGTTTCTAGAAAAATTAACACAAATCCTTTACAGATTCTTCCAAAAAAAAAAAAAAAAATTAGAGGCCGGGCGTGGTGGCTCATGCCTGTAATCCCAGCACTTTGGGAGGCCGAGATGGACAGATCACAAGGTCAGGAGTTCGAGACCAGCCTGGCCAACATAATGAAACCCCACCTCTACAGAAAATACAAAAAAGTAGCCAGGTGTGGTGGCAGGCACCTGTAGTCCCAGATACTTAGGAGGCTGAGGCAGGAGAATCACTTGAACCCAGGAGGCGGAGGTTGCAGTGAGTCGAGATTGCGCCACTGCACTCCAGCATGGCGACAGAGCAAGACTCCATCTAAAAAAAATTAGAACACTTCCTAACTCATTCTATAAGGCTATTATTGCCCTAATACCAAAACCAGAGATATTACGCACACACACAAAAAATACAGATAAATATCTCTTATGAATATAGATACAAAAGCTCTCAGTAGAGCAAATCTTTTTTTTTTTTTTTCCTGAGACAGGATCTCTCTCTGTTGCCTGGGCTGGAGTGCAATGGTACAATCATAGCTCACTGTAGCTTCAAACTCATGGGCTCAAAGGATCCTCTCACCTCAGCCTCCCAAGCTGGGACCACAGGCATGTGCCACCACGCCTGACTAGCAAACCAAATCTAGCAACATATAAACATGAATTTACACCATGACCAAAAAAGATTCATCCTAGAAATGAAGGTTTGGTTCAATATACAAAAATGTCAATCAATGTAATACACCATATATATTATAGAATAAAAGACAAAAATGAGATCATCTCAATAGACAAACCATTTAACAAAATCTAAAACCCTTTCATGATAAAACATTCAACAAACTAGGAATAGAAGAAAACTTCTTTAAGTTTTGGCATCTACAAAATCACCCACAGCTAACATACTTAGTGGTGAAAGATTGAAGTTTTTTTCTGTAAGATCAGGAACGAGACAAGGATGTGCCGTTTGCCACTTGTATTCAACATTTTTCTGGAGGTTCTAGCCAGAGCAATTCACAAGAAAAAGAAGTAAAGCGTACCCAGATTGAAGAAGAAGAAACAAAGCTATCTTGATTTGCAAAAGACATGATCTTGTACATAGAAACTTCTAAATAACCCAAGAAATGCTATTAGACATTATAAATGAGTTTAGTCAGATTGCAGATTATAAGATTAATTTTTAAAAATTAATTGTGTTTTATACACTAGCAGTGAACAACCTGAAAATGAAATTAAGAGAATAATTCCACTTATAATAGCATCAAAAGAATAAAGTATTTAGGAATAAATTTGACAAAAGAATACAACACTATACACTGAAAAGTCACTGGAAAAACTTAAAGAACTAATTAATTAAGAAAACATCCTGAGTTCTTGGATTCAAAGACTTATTACTGCTAAAGCAGCAATATTCCCCCAATGGACCTGCAGATTCAACACCATCTCCATCAAAATTTCTGCTCTTTTTTTTTTTTTTGGCAGAAATTGACAAGCTGATCCTGAAATTCATATGAAAATGCAAGGGACCCAGAATAGCCAAAATGATCTTGAAAAATAAGAATAAAGTTGGCCGGGCACGGTGGCTCACGCCTGTAATCCCAGCACTTTGGGAGGCCAAGGCGGGCGGATCACGAGGTCAGGAGATGGAGACCATCCTGGCGAACACGGTGAAACCCCGTCTCTACTAAAAATACAAAAAATCAGCAAGGCGCGGTGGCGGGTGCCTGTAGTCCCAGCTACTCGGGAGGCTGAGGCAGGAGAATGGCATGAACCCGGGAGGCCGAGCTTGCAGTGAGCTGAGATCACGCCACTGCACTCCAGCCTGGGAGACAGCGAGACTCTGTCTCAAAAAAAATAAAAAATAAAAAATAAATAAATAAATTTGGCATACTCACACTTCTCAATTTGAAAACTTACTACAAAGCTACAATAATCAAAAGAGTGTGATACTGACAGGAGGATAAACATGTAGACAAATGAAATAGAATTTGATAAGAAGAAGAGATAGGAAAGTCAATAAGGAGGCAAAATGGCTCTTTCACAATTCTCTCTCCTCTCTTCTCTTCCTTCACCGTTCTCCTCCTCTTCTTTTTCTTCTCACTCCCTCCTTTCCCCTCCTCACTGGATCTGCCTTTTTTTTTTTTTTTTTTTTTTTTTTTTTTTGAGACTGAGTCTCTGTAGTCCAGGCTGGAGTGCAGCGGCGCAATCTCGGCTCATTGCCACCTCCACCTCCCGGGCTCAAGCGATTCTCCTGCCTCAGCCTCCTGAGTAGCTGGGATTATAGGCATGTGCCACCATGCTCAGCTAACTTTTGTATTTTTAATGGAGACGGGGTTTCACCATGTTGGCCAGGCTGGTCTCAAACTCCTGACCTCAAGCGATCCGCCTGCCTCAGCCTCCCAAAGTGCTGGGATTACAAACGTGAGCCAGAGCACCCGGCTGGACCTGCCTTTCTGTGCAGGTCTCCATCCTCCCCTGTCTCTGAACTGGCAGTGATGAGCAGCACAGGGTGAAACATGCCTCCACACCACCCCCTCACCCCCAGCACACACACACCTCCCTGGTTCAACATCTCCAGTCCAAGGGACCAGCAGAGACGGTGTCCCCATTCCAAATTCCCAGGAAAGAGAATATAATTTGCCCAGCTTGGGCCAGGTACCCAGGCCTGTCCAGCCCAATCAATTGAGACCAGGGAGACCAGGGATTGGCATCATCAAGTACAGCACTAGCCATTTAGTGCTATACCAAGAGGACTATCTACTTTGCTAAGTTAGAAGCAGATGTGGGGAGTAACACAGGCTTCCTGATTCTCATCATGAATCACTTTCTGCATTACCTGTCACCTTCTTTCCCGACCCCCGACCCCTGCAGGGATGCTGCATATAGTTGTTGAAGCTGTGCACTGCACAACCCTAGAAGGTGCAATCTGCATTTTAGGCCCTGTAGTCATGAATATTTGTTCTACCAATTTCTGACAGGTGGGCTCTGACCAAGTAAGAGTCTTGGGAAAGAAGAATCTCATTCTAATGTAAACAAAAATGCCAGATAGGCTAGGGGTGGCCCTGCCTTCCTCCACTTCTCTTCTCTGTCCCTTTGGAGCATGGTAAGAATTGGGGGTGGGGAGCATGTACCCTCGACTTTGTCTCCAAGATCTGACCCATCCATCTCCCCACAGGTGGGTGCATCCTTGTTTGCCAGCAATGTTGGAAGTGGACATTTCATTGGCCTGGCAGGATCAGGTGCTGCTACGGGCATTTCTGTATCAGCTTATGAACTTAATGTAAGTATTTTACCTAGAGCATAGATGACATCTTACCTCCACCTAATAGGTAGATCTCAGGGGAAAGTTGTGTGAATGCCCTGCACTTTAAAAATAGAATGATGGGGCCAGGCGCGGTGGCTCACACCTGTAATCTCAGCACTTTGGGAGGCCAAGGCAGGTGGATCACCTAAGGTCAGGAGTTTGAGACCAGCCTGGCCAACGTGGCGAAACCCTGTCTCTACTGAAAATACAAAAAATTAGCCGAGTGTAATGGCGGGCACCGTAATCCCAGCTACTCGGGAGGCTGAGTTAGGAGAACCATCTGAACCCAGGAGGCGAATGTTGCAGTGAGCAGAGATTGCACTACTGCACTCCAGCCTGGGCGACAAGAGTGAAACTCCTTCCCACCCCCTCCAAAAAAAAAAAACCACACACACATAAAAAAAAAAAAAAAACCAAAAAACAAACAAAAAAAATAATAGCGTGTTGGGCGTGATGGCTCAGGCCTGTAATCCCAGCACTTTGGGAGGCCGAGGTGGGCGGATCTTTTGAGGTCAGGAATTTGAGACCAGCCTGGTCAACATGGTGAGACTCCATCTCTACTAAAAATACAAAAATTAGCCAGGCTTGGTGTTGCACGCCTGTAATCCTAGCTACTCAGGAGGCTGAGGCAGGAGAATCACTTGAACCTGGGAGACAGAGGCTGCAGTGAGGTGAGATTGTAACACTGCACTTCAGCCTGGGTGACAGAGTGAGACTCTGTCTCACAAAAAAAAAAAAAAAAGTGTGTGAAGAAGAGGGCTCAGAATTCCTCTCCTAGAGATGCAGAAGAAAGATGGTATCGTGGAGACTGAAGCATATTTCTGTGTACTTTAGATGTCAATCGGCCATCGCAAAAATTTTACAGCTCAGTAGTTTTTGACTTTGTTTGCTACCTCTGAGATACTCAAGGGATAAGATACACTCTCCTATATAGCAGGGCTCACTTGGGATATGATTTTTACTGGGGTCAGGGCAGGAAGGGGATTATTAATAATGATCATTGCCTTCATAATGTCCAATATTTTTTGGATGCTTATTCTATGCCAGGAACAGACTTTGATATGTTACATACACTATCACATTATAGGATTCATTTACAGATTAGACCCACACTGCCTGGGTTTACATTCTTGCTCCAACACGTATAAACTTCAGCGGCAAGTTGCTTTTTGTGTGACCTTGGGTGGCATGTGTTATTTCTGTTTGTTTGTTTTGTTTTGTTTTTATTTTTTTTTTGAGACAGGGTCTTGCTCTGTCGCCCAAGCTGGAGTGCAGTGGTGTGGTCATGGCTCACTGCAACCTCCACCTCCCAGGCTCAAACCATCCTCCCACTTCAGCCTCCCAAGTAGCTGGGACCACAGGTGCACGCCACCATGCCTAGCTAATTTTCATATTTTTTGTAGAGACGGGAATTTCACTATGCTACTCAGGTTGGTCTTGAACTCCTGGGTGCAAGCGATCCACTCGCTTCTGCCTGTCAAAGTGCTGGGATTACAGGCGTGACTCACCGCACCCAGCTGGGCAAGTTTCCTAACCTCTCTGAGCCTCATATACATAATAGGCATATTAATGGTACCTGTCATGTGGAACCATTATGAGAGTCAAGTGAATTAATGCTTGTAAAGGGTGCAGAGAGGCGCCTGGCATACAGTACTCATTAAGTATCATCTCCCTGATTTCCTTGCAACCACTTAGTGAGGCACTGATATGCCCATTTTCCAGGTGAGAAAACTGAGTCTTGAAGACCTGTGTTAACTCTTATGGTCATCTTTGAACCCAGGTCTGCCTGCTGTCACGGCCTTGTTTTAATCACTGCTGAGGAGGGGAGGGGGCACAACTGGATGAAGCGATGACGTGACGTTTAGGAGACACAGAACTAGGAAGCATTGCAAAAGCCTTCTTTTTCCACTCTCCTTTTCCTTCCCAAATCCCTTCCCCATGTTAAAAAAAGGAAATTTGAAGGCCGGAGCAGGTGAACCACTCAGCGAGTAAGAGACTACACCAGAGGTGGAGTTCAGGCCAGGCTGCCTCAGGGCGCAGAGGGAAATCCAAATGGGTACCTTGTTGTGAGCTGGGGGCCAAGTCCTGACTGTGTTTTCTTGAGCAGGGCTTGTTTTCTGTGCTGATGTTGGCCTGGATCTTCCTCCCCATCTACATTGCTGGTCAGGTGAGTCGGGAGACATTGGGATGCTGTAGAATTGAAAGATGCTTTGGGAATCTCAGCCCTGCAGTCCCTCCCTTATCCCGCCATCCCTCCTGCCCATGGTCATGCATTAGATTGCCACTCAGAGGCCCCAGTAAAGGGGAGGGGTGATCCACAGGCGAGACAATGAGGAACCCAGTCCATAGCACTTCCCGCTAGTACCCAACATCCAAGGCACACAGAAGGCATTTGGAGGTTGGAAAAAATATGGGCCCTCAAATTTTAAATACCAAAACACAAATGTAAAGCTCACAGTCTCTTAAATGTTTAAATCACAACATGTTTCCGCTATATTTTTTTGAGACAGGGTCTGGCTCTGTCCCCAGGATGGAATGCAGTGGTGCAATCTTGGCTCGCCTGGTCTCACCAGCCTCCCCAGCAGCTAGGACCACAGATGCAAGCCACCGCACCCAGCTAATTTTTGTATTTTTTTTTTTTTAGTAGAAAATAAAAAAATCCCGCCATGTTACCCAGGCTTGTCTTGAACTCCTGGGCTCAAGTGATCTGCACACCTCAGCCTCCCAATCTGAGTAGCTGGAATTACAGGCATAAGACACCATGCCCAGCCAATGTTTCTGCTTTTTACTAAAAAATAAAAATAAAAATAAAAGTATATAGCTCATGCCTGTAATCCCAGCACTTTGGGAAGCCAAGGCAGGCAGATCACTTGAGCCTAGGAGTTCGAGACCAGGCTGGGCAACATGGTGAAAACCTGTCTCTACTAAAAAAACACAAAAATTAGCCAGGCATGGTGGTAAGCACCTGTAATCCCAGCTACTCAGGAGGCTGAGGAGCCATGAGAATTGCTTGAGCCCGGGAGGCAGAGGATGCAGTGAGCTGAGATCACACCACTGCACTCCAGCCTGTGTGACAGAGCGAGACCCTGTCTCAATCATATATATATATATATTTTTAAAAATCATATATGTATTTTAAAATCATATATATGATTCAGTGATTTTTTTCTTCCTTTGCACACAAAACTATAATAATTGAGCTATTTCTGACTGGTACAAAATGTCAATGTCTTAGTTACAAAATAATGCTGCTTTTGACTGTTTGAAAAGCATTTTTTTGTGTTTTTTTTTTTTTTTTTTTTTTTTTGACAGAGTTTTGCTCTTGCCCAGGCTGGAGTGCAATGGTGTGATCTTGGCTCACTGCAAACCTCTGCCTCCCGGTTTCAAGAGATTCTCCTGCCTCAGCCTCCCAAGTAGCTGGGATTACAGGCGCCCACCACCACGCCCAGCTAATTATTGTATTTTTAGTAGAGATGGGGTTTCACCATGTTGGCCAGGCTGGTCTCGAACCCCTGACCTCATGATCCACCCACCTCGGCCTCCCAAAGTGCTGGGATTACAAGCATGAGCCACCATGCCTGGCCTGAACAGCAGTTTTTAAAAAATCATCTATGATCTCACTGGCAGCATTGCATCATTCATACTTTCTAACCTTAATTCTGTTCTAGATGTTCTATTGCACATGGCAAGACCACACAATATCACAGTGTTGTCCGTAAAGCAATAACTGATTTTAGCTTTTCATTATGGAAATGTTAAAAATACACAAAGTAGGCTGGGCATGGTGGCTCATGTATGTAATCCCAGCACTTTGGGAGGCCGAGTTGGGTGGATTGCTTGAGGCCCGGAGTTCGAGACCAGCCTGGGCAACATGGCAAAATCCCATCTCTACAAAAAATACAAAAATTAGCTGGGTGTGGTGACACACACCTATAGTCTCAGATACTCAGGAGGCTGAGGCAGGAGGATTAGGATCACTTGAGACCGGTAGGTTGAGGCTACAGTGAGCCATAATTGTGCCACAGCACTCCAGTCGGGGGGACAGAATGAGACCCAGTCTCAAACACACACACACACACACACGCACACACACACACACACACACAAAGTAGAAAAAGCTTAGGAATCAGAAATCATGTTAAAAATCCTTCAGGCTGGATGCAGTGGCTCATGCCTGTAATCCCTGCGCTTTGGGAGGCCAAGGAGGGAGAATCACTTGAGTCCAGGATTTCAAGACCAGCCTGGGCAACAGAGCACGACCTTATCTCTACTAAAATTTTTTTTAAATTAGCCAGGCCTAGTGGCGAGTGCCTGTGGTCCCAGCTACTCAGGAGGCTAAAGTGGGAGGAACACTTGAGCCCAGGAGTTGGAAGCTGCAGTGAGCTATGATCACGCCACTGCAGTCTAGCCTGAGTGACAGAGAATAGTTCAATTCTGTATTAAGGGCAGGGATATATGGGTAAGTAACCTCCCTTGGAGGTAATCCCAAAAGTCTAAAAGCAAGACCTTTGGTGAGCAGGGGGCCTGGGTCTGCTCCTGACCGCTGTGGCTAGCTCCCATGTAGACACAGCATCTGAGGTATAACAACACCGGACTGGAAATGAAGTTCTCCGGGTCAAAGCATCAAGAAAGTTATTGAGCGCCTACTACAGGAAGGCGTATATGATGGTAGAGATGCAGGTGAGTGAATATTTAGGGTTGCCAGACAGTCTCACCTGATGGCTTCCATTTTCTCTGGCAAGCAGAAGATGATGTCATCAGCTGAGAGTGAGAAAGGAACTTGTGAAGCTTTAGGTTGAGAAGATGCAAAGTTTGTTTTTTTGTTTTGTTTTGTTTGTTTGTTTTGAGATGGAGTCTCGCTCTGTCACCCAGGCTGGAGTGCAGTGGCACAATCTTGGCTCACTGCAGTCTCCACCTCCCAGGTTCAAGCAATTCTCTGCCTCAGCCTCCCGAGTAGCTGGGATTACAGGTGCCCACCACCACACCCAGCTAATTTTTGTATCTTTAGTAGAGACGGGGTTTCACCATGTTGGTCAGGCTGGTCTCAAACTCCTGACCTCCTGCGCCTCAGCCTCCCAAAGTGCTGGGATTACAGGCATGAGCCACTGCACCAGCCAGATAGCCAGATGCAAAGATCTGAAATGGCTGCAGTAGTTGTTTGTAATAGAAAAACCTGGGAACAACCACCATGTCCATTAATAAGGAACTGGACAGCCGGGCTGTACCATCTCATGCCGTGACAAGGGATGAAGTCCACAGAGGTATGCTGATCTCCAAGCTATTGTTAAATAAGAAAATAAAATCTCCTAGATCTAGACATCCTTTGGGCAATATCTTACACTTATACAAAGGAGAGGTTAAACCCATCCTAGATAATAAATGCCAAAGTGTTGAGAAAAGTTCAAAAGCTACCCAATTTGTTTTTATTAGGACATGAAATAAACATTCAGAAAAGCAATAAAACACACACACACACACACAACAAACACAAAAGTGCAGCTTGACAAATTATTGTAAAAGGAACACCCACATCAAGACAGAAAACATAATGTCAGCCAAGTGCGATCGCTCACACCTGTAATCCCAGCACTTTGGGAGGCTGAGGCAGGCAGATCACTTGAGGTCAGGAGTTCGAGACCAGCCTGGCCAATGTGGTGAAACCCTGTCTCTACTAAAAATACAAAAATTAGCCAGATGTGGTGGCGGGTGCCTGTAGTTCCAGCTACTCGGGAGGCTGAAGTGGGAGAATTGCTCAAACCCAGGAAGTGGAGTGAAGTAAGCCAATATCACACTACTTAACTCTTGCCTGGGTGACAGAGTGAGACTCCATCAGAAGGAAAGGAAAGGAAAGAAGGAAAGGAAATGAAATGAAAGGAAAGAAAAGGAAAGGAAAGGAAAGGGGAAAGGGGAAAAGGGAAAGGGAAAGGAGAAGAAGAAAGGAAAGGAGGAAGGAAGGAATGGAGAGAGGGAGGGAGGGAGGGAGGGAGGAAGGAAGGAAGGAAGGAAATATAATGTCCTCTGCAAGCCTTTAGAAAATCACAATGCTGGCTGGGCACAGTGGCTCAGGTCTATAATCCCAGCTCTTTGGGAGGCTGCGGTGGGAGGATTGCTTGAAGCCAGGAGTTTGAGACCAGCCTGGGCAACATAGTGAGACCCCCATCTCTGCAAAAACAATTAAAATAAAGAATTAGCTGAGACTGGTGGTGTGCACCTTTAGTCCCAGCTAGTCAGTAGGCTGAGGCAAGAGGATGGGAGACTGAGGAGGAGGACTGATCGCTTGAACCCAGGAGATCAGGGCTGCAGTGAGCTATGATCATACCACTGCACTCCAGCCTGGGTGACACAGTGAGACCCTGTCTCTAAAAAAGAAAAATCACAATGCCTTCCCTTCTCCTTGGCTTTCCTATTAAGTAATTACTCCCTTGCTTTTCTTTACAGTTTTAATTCTGCATACCTGAACAATGTAGTTGAATTTTACTTTTTTTGGTGAAGGGTGGGTTATAGATAATTGAAAACTGGAGTATTTTTTTTTTTTGAGGCAGAATTTCGCTCTGCTGTCCAGGCTGGAGTGCAGTGGCATGATCTCAGCTCGCTGCAACATCTGCCTCCTGGGTTCATGCAATTCTCCTCCCTCAACCTCCCAAGTAGCTGGGATTACAGGTGCACACCACCACACCCGACTACTTCTTGTATTTTTAGTAGAGATGGGGTTTCCCCATGTTGGCCAGGCTGTTCTTGAACTCCTGGCCTCAGGTGATCCACCCACCTCAGCCTCCCAAAGTGCTGGGATTACAGGTGTGAGCCACCGCACCCAGCTTGGAGTAATATTCTTTTGTTACATGTAGCTGATGTGTTAATTGTCATTGCTATGCAGTATCACGTAGTGTGACTCACATCCCAATATATTTATCCATTCTGTTGTGCGTGGGCATTTAAGTTGCTCCCAGTATTGGTCTATGATAGACAGCACTGCTGTGAACATTTTTATAAGTGTGTTCTTCTGCACATAAACAAGCATTGGTGAGAGAGTCTACCTCTGAGTGGAATTTCTAGGTCATTGGATATGTTCATCTTTGGCTTTACAAGATATTGACAAACATTTTCCCAGAGTAGTTCTATCCATTTATATTCCCACCAGCAGCGTATGAAAATTCCCTTTCCTGCAATTCGGCGTATCCTTGGTGACATTTTATATTCTCCAACTTAAAGATTCTTGCGAATTTGGTGCATGTGTAGTGATATCTCACTGCTTTTTAAAATTTTGTTGACACAGAGTCTTGCTCTGTCGCCCAGGCTGGAGTGCAGTGGCGTGCCCTCAGCTCACTGCAACCTCTGCCTACCTGGATTCAAGCAATTCTTGATTCTCCTGCCTCACCCCGTCCCCCGCCACACACACACTGCCCCAGTAGCTGGGACTACAGCCACCATGCCCAACTAATTTTTGTATTTGTAGTAGAGACGGGGTTTCACCAAGTTGTCCAGGCTGGTCTTGAACTCTTGACCTCAAATAATCCTCCTACCTCACCTCCCAAAGTACTGGGATTACAGGTCTGAGCTACCGCACCCGGCCATCTCACTGTTTTTAATTGGCAACTCTTTTTATACATTTTCCGGCCATTTGGATTTCCTCTTTGAGGAAGTAACTTGTCTAGGACTTTTGTCCATTTTTCTATTAGGTTATATGTCTTTTTAAAAAAAAAAAATAGAGATGGGGTCTTACTGTAGCAATAGAGATATTGCCCAGGCTGGTCTTGAACTCCTGGGCTCAAGCAGTTCTCCCACCTTGGCCTCCTAAAGTGCTAGGATTACAGGTGTGAGCCATCGTGCATGGCCTCACAATTAAATCTATTATCCGCCTAGAATTTATTTTCATCTACCATATGTATGTTTCTTGAGGCAGGGTCTCCCTGTCACTTAGGCTAGAGTGCAATGGCACGATCATGGCTCACTGCACCCACGACCTCCTGGGCTCAGGCTCAAGTGATCCTTCCACCTCAGCCACCTGAGTAGCTGGGACTACAGGTGCCTGCCACCACGCATGACTAAATTTGTATTTTTTGTAGAAATGAGGTTTCACCATGTTGCCCAGGCTGGTCCCAAACTCTTGCACTCAAGTGATCCTCTTGCCTCAGTTTCCCAAAGTGATGGGAACCAACTGCGCTGGGCTCCTCTCCTCCCTTCTTAAGTATCAGGTTGAGAATCCCAAGAAGACCATCTGCGCTCTCAGTTGTGGGGGCAGGAGCAGATGGGAAGGGCTTGTGCGGGGATGTCAAGTGCTGGTGGTGAAGTAAGTCTCAGCTCTGGCCCTCAGGTCACCACGATGCCAGAATACCTACGCAAGCGCTTCGGTGGCATCAGAATCCCCATCATCCTGGCTGTACTCTACCTATTTATCTACATCTTCACCAAGATCTCGGTAAGGCAGCGACACAGCCTGGCCTCACCCATGCAGCGTGGGGAGAAGATAAGGCACAGATCATTGCTCGGGAGTGTCTCCTTGCTATCCCCTTTCTCCTCCTCTTTCATAGGCTGCAGGGAGATTAGAGGAAGATGGGATGGGGGGAAGTAAGCGTGGACAGAGGAAATTGGGAGAAAACGGTCGGGTGCAGTGGCTTATGCCTGTAATCTCAGCACTTTGGGAGGCTGAGGCGGGTGTATCACTTGAGGTCAGGAGTTCGAGGCCAGTCTGGCCAACATGGCGAAACCCTATCTCTACCAGAAAATAGGAAAATTAGCCAGGCGTGATGGCACATGCCTGTAGTCCCAGCTATTCGGGAGGCTGAGGCAGGAGAATTGCTTGAGCCCGGGAGGCGGAGGTTGCAGTGAGCCAAGATCATGCCACTGTACTCCAGCCTGGGTGAAAGAGCGAGACTGTGTCAAAAAAAAAAAAAAAAAAAAAAAAAAAAAAGAAGAAGAAATTGGGAGAAAAGGTAGAGGAAAGGAGGGAAGGACTTTCTCTTCTACTCCTGCCAAAGCTTCTTTGTCAACATCTCGGGATGGTGTGGGTTGATCAATGGGACTCCAAGAACCCTGCCAATCCTTGGATAGGACTGTTCTCTTCCTCCTTGAATTAGATGCTGATCAGCTGTTTATCAGATGTGCTGATGGCTGATTGCACTGCCCCACCCTGACCTATGGATGGGCAGATCTCCTAGGAAGTGGCAAAGAACAGGTGTATTGCAACCTCCAGACATGTGCCCCTCAGCGGAAGCTGCCTTCGCTTCCAGCCAGGGAGGAGGGAGGAGCTTGTTCTATGGGAAGGGGTATGGGGGAGCAGAAGGGGTTCCATTCAATCCAAGCAACAATAAGTGAATCTACACCAGCTCCAGACTGCAGGACAGACACACAGGCTCCTTTCTAGAACGTTCACTTGCAGTCTGGTGGGAAGCTGCAGATGTGGGAAGCCTTCTAGGTGAAGTTACATCCCAGGAGGAACTTACGGTAGAGAAAGGGGACTGGCCCTCCAGACGGAAGCACCAGCACAAGTGAAATCTGGGAGGCCTAGGTACACACGATTTGTTGAGAAACGGAGGGTATTTCAGAGTCTGTAGAGGTCTGGGAGTACGAAGTGAGTATTTAGCCTCATTTATTTAGCCTTTATCTTAGGGGCAATGGGGGAGTCACTTACGAGTTTGAGTGGGGAGGAGAAGGATGATGTGATCATTATGGTATTTAATGAAGGTTACAGTGTGGAAGATGGAGTGGGAAAGGACCAAAAGCAGAAGCAGGAAGACCATTGAGGAGGCTGCTGCATCAGCCCAGGGCCCACAGGGCTCCAGTTTAAGACCCCTGATCTGGGATGAAATGGATTAAGAAGGGATGATGTATGACTCTTCTGTGTTTGTCAGCATCTAGGCTAGGCCCTGATCCCAGGGAACCTGTGCTGCAAATGTCCATTCATTCATTCATTTACTCATTTTTTCATTAATTCATTTGTTCATCCATCAACCTCCTTTCTTCACAGGTAGACATGTATGCAGGTGCCATCTTCATCCAGCAGTCTTTGCACCTGGATCTGTACCTGGCCATAGTTGGGCTGCTGGCCATCACTGCTGTATACACGGTTGCTGGTAAGACTGAACGAAGGGTAACACCTAGCAGAGGCAGTGGGCAGGGACTGTGGACCACTCTACCTTCTCTTTGCCCGTCTTCTGATGTTCCATTGTGCTAAGACCCATTTATTCATTAAATGTCACTCCTTTACCCTAGATAAAAAGATTTCTCCTGACCATTATCCAAAGGAAGGGGGTTACCTGATAAGATAAAGCATTTTAGGTTGGGCGCGGTGGCTCATGCCTGTAATCCCAGCACTTTGGGAGGCCAAGGCAGGTGGATCACTTGAGGTCAGGAATTCCAGACCAGCCTGGCCAACATGGCAAAACCCCATCTCTACTAAAAATATAAAAATTAGGCCAGGCGCGGTGGCTCACGCCTGTATTCCCTGCACTTTGGGAGGCCGAGGTGGGTGGATCACGAGGTCAGGAGTTCAAGACCAGCCTGACCAACATGGCAAAACCCCATCTCTACTAAAAATACAAAAATTAGCCAGGCGTGATGGCCCATGCCTGAAATCCCAGCTACTCAGGAGGCTGAGGCAGGAGAATCACCTGAACCCGGGAGGCGGAGGTTGCAGTGAGCTGAGATCGCGCCACTGCACTCCAGCCTGGGTGACAGAGCGAGACACCAGCTCACAACAAAATAAAAAAAAAAAAAAATTAGCCGGGCATGCTGGCAGACTCCTGTAATTCTAGCTACTCGGGAGGCTGAGGCAGGAAAATTGCTTGAACCCCGGTGGGGTGGACGTTGCAGTGAGCCAAGATGGTGTCATTGCCCTCCAGACTGGGTGACAGAGTGAGACTCCATCTCAGAATAAAAAAAGATAAAGCATTTTTAAAATGCACCGCAATGGCATAATGTTTTTTCCCATTCATGTATCTGAGAACTATTTCTTGAGCACCTACTAACTGCTGAGTCATGTGCACTCACAGGCACAATACAAGGCTGGATAATAAACTACTGCAATCCTGGAGCCTGAGGGCAGGTAACCTCATCTCTCCCCCTCCTACCTGTATCCTAGAAGAGTGCCTGGCACGCAGTAGGGCCTTGAGAAGTACCTGTTTTTAAGTATTCATTATCTCATCTTCCACTCTATTTTCACCCTTCTCTGCCTCCTCTTGGCATAATATAACTCATTCCATATATATGTGTGTGTCTGTTTGTGTCTGTGTGTGCCTGTGTGTGCACAGACACAAGCACACTGGTATCTCTATATTATGTACTTTGTATCTATATATCATGTATTTACATATACAGGTGTGTGTATACGGATATACATTTCCTACTGTGTGCCAGACATCATGCCAGGGAGTGAGGCACAGACGTAAACAAGACAAATATCTCTACTCCAGAGGAACTTATTGAAGATGGGAGACAATGAACAGGGAAATCAATAAATAATGTTAGGACAGGTGTGGTGGCTCACGTCTGTAATCCCAACACTTTGAGAGGCCGAGGCGGGTGGATCACCTGAGATGAGGCATTCTAGACCAGTCTAGCCAACATGGCGAAACCCCGTCTCTACTAAAAATACAGAAAAATTAGCTGGGCGTGATGGCACATGCCTGTAATCCCAGCTACTCGGGAGGCTGAGGCAGGAGAATCACTTGAACCTAGGAGGCGGAGGTTGCAGTGAGCCAAGATCACACCACTGCACTCTAGCCTGGGCAACAGAGTGGGACTCTGTCTCAAAAATAAATAAATAAATATGTCAGTGTATATTATTATAACCTGAGAAGTGCTATAAGGAAAAATTAATTAGGGTGAAGAGATGGAGGGCAGGTTTTTTTTTGTTTGTTTGTTTTTTTACATAGAATATTCAGGTAAGGCCTCTCTAAGGTGATATATCTCAACCAATTTTTTTTTCACCTTCGACTTTTATTTTAGATTCAGGAGGTACACGCAGGTTTGTTAATGGGTATAGTGCATGATGCTGAGGTCTGGGATACGAATGGATCCATTAGCCCAGGTAGTGAGCATAGTACCCAATAGGTAGTTTTTCAACCGGTGTCCCCCTCTCTCTCTCCCTCCTCTAGTAGTCCCCAGTTCCCTTATTCAAGTCCATGAGTACCCAATGTTTAATCAGTTTCCACTTATAAGTGAGAACATGTGGGCCAGGCATGATGGCTCACTCCTGTAATCCCAGCACTTTGGGAAGCCGAGGTGGGAAGATCACCTGAGGTCAGGAGTTCCAGACCATCCTGGCCAACATGGTGAAACCCCTTCTCCACTAAAAATACAAAAATTAGCAGAGTTTGGTGGCGGGTGCCTGTAATCCCAGCTATGTGGAAGGCTGAGGCAGGAGAATCTCTTAAACACAGGAGGCGGAGGTTGCAAGGTTGCAGTGAGTGGAGATCGCACCACTGCGCTCCAGCCTGGGCAACAGAGCAAGACCCCATCTCAAAGAAAAAGAAAATAAACAAATAAGTGAGTGGTTTTCTGTTCCTGCATTAATTCACTTAGGATAAGGGCCTCCAGCTGCATTCATGTGCTGCAAAGGTTATGATTTTGTCCTTTTTAATGGCTGTGTAGTATTTCATGGTATATCTGTACCATATTTTCTTTATCCAATCCACTGTTGATGGGCACTGGTGTCAATTCCATGTCTTTGCTATTGTGCATAGTATTGTGATGAACATATGAGGGCATGTGTCTTTTTGGTAGGATGACTTATTTTCCTTTGGGTACATACCCAGTAGTGGGATTGCTGGTCAAATCATAGTTCAATTCTCAGTTATCTCTCCACAGTGGCTGAACTAATTTACACTCCGTATTAGTCCATTCTCACACTGCTATAAAGGACTACCCGAGACTGGATAATTTATGAAAAAAAAAGAGGTTTAATTGACTCACAGTTCCACAGGCTTGACGGGAAGCATGGCTAGGAGGCCTCAGGAAACTTACAGTCATGGTGGAGGGCAAATGGGAAGTAAGCACGTCCTACCATGATGCAGCCGGAGAGAGTGAAGCGGGAGGTGCTACATACTTTTTTCTTTTCTTTTCTGTTTGAGATGGAGACTTACACTTTCACGGCTGGAGTACAATGTTGCAATCTCAGCTCACCGCAACCTCCACCTCCTGGGTTCAAGCAATTCTCCTGCCTCAGCCTCCCAAGTAGCTGGGATTACAGGCGCCTGCCACCATGCCCAGCTAATTTTGTGTTTTTAGTAGAGACAGGTTTTCTCCATGTTGGTCAGGCTGGTCTCGAACTCCCATCCTCAGGTGATCTGCCCGCTTCGGCCTCCCAAAGTGCTGGGATTACAGGCATGAGCCACTGTGCCTGGCCTAGTGCTACACACTTTTAAACAACCGATTCTCATGAGAACTCTATCACCAGACAGCTCTGGGGATGGTGTTGAATCATTAAAATCACCCCCATGATCCAATCACCTCCCACCAGGACCCTCCCCCAACACGCAGGGATTACAATTCAACATGAGATTTGGGTGGGGACACAGAGCCAAACCATATCACACTCCCACCAACAGTGCATCAGCATTTCCTTTTCTCCACAACCTCGCCAACATCGGTTATCTTTTGACTTCTTAACTGTTTTTAAGTTTAAAGCTGTTCTGGCCGGGCGCAGTGGCTCACACCTGTAATCCCAGGACTTTGGGAGGCCAAGGCAGGAGGATCAACTGAGGTCAGGAGTTCAAGACCAGCCTGGCCAATATGGAGAAACTCTGTCTCTACTAAAAATACAAAAAAATTAGCCGGGTGTGGTGGCGGGCACCTGTAATCCCAGCTACCTGGGAGGCTGAGGGAGGAGAATCACTTGAACCCTGGAGGCAGAGGCTGCAGTGAGCCGAGATCGTGCCACTGCACTCCAGCCTGGGCAACAGAGCGAGACTCAAATTAAAAAAAAAAAAAGCTGTTCTGACTGGTGTGAGATGATAACTCATTGTGGTAGTGATTTGTTTTTGTTTGTTTGTTTTTCTTTTTTTGAGACAGGGTCTCCCTCTGTCACCCAGGCTGGAGTGCAATGGTGCAATCTTGGCACACTGCAACCTCCATCTCCCAGGTTCAAGTGATTCTCCTGCCTCAGCCTCCCAAGTAGCTGAGACTACAGGTGCCAGTCACTATGCCTGGCTAACGTTTGTATTTTATGGTAGAGAAAGGGTTTCACTGTGTTGGTTAGGCTGGTCTTGAACTCCTGGTCTCAAGTGATCTGCCTGCATCAGCCTCCCAAAATGCTGGGATTACAGATGTGAACCACTGTGCCCGGCCTGTGATTTGCATTTTTCTGGTGATTAGTGATGATGAGCATTTTTTCGTATCTCAACCAAGTTTAAATAACACCCACGAGCATTGCAGGGGAGGAGAACTCCAGGCTGAGGGAAGGGCTGCAGTAAAGACTCTGAGATGAGAACCTGCTTGAGCAAATGGTTATGTAGGCTGTGCCCTATTCCACTCCAGGGGGTGCCATTCACACCAACCAGAGTGAAAATGGCACCCCCTGGCACTGTGCTAAGCAGCAACCCTGGTGGTAAGAGTGGGATTGGAGAAAAGGGCAGGGACCAGAGCTTTGAAGGAAACAAAATGAGCCTAGCATTTGTTCTAAGTGCCATGGAATACTATTGGATGCTTTAAACAGAAAATTGACAAAATCTAACATATACAAAGTCCCCTGATACAGAAAGACCTTCCTGAGTTCTCAGAACTAGCAGAAGCCATGTGCCTGGGGCAGGGGAAAAGGGGAGGGCAGGCTGCCATAGCTGATGAATGTTGGTGTTCCTTGTTTGGAGGTCTGTGTTCCCCATTAGACCGTAGGCTCTATGAGGGCAGGGAACATGCCATTTTGTTGGCCTCTGCATCCCTACCGTGTAGAACTCGGTGGGGAGCTCACTGGCTATTTGGTGAAAGACTGAACAAAATGCTCCCCACAGTGCCTGGCATAAGAGAGATTCTCATCACTGTTAATATAGAAAGGATGGTGGGGTTAAGTGGTACCCAACACCAGGACCTCACCACACTCAGGCTGACTCACTGCATGCGTGAACGGCAGGGAACTGAGGCCAGAATCAAAGCCAGGTCTCCTCCCCTTTATGAGAGAGCCCTGTTCCTGCTGGCAAGGAAGGAGGGATCCCAGAGAGCACCTCACCCACGGGCACAGGGTTTTTAAATTGTACAGTGACTGTGCCCTCTAGTAGACACGTTTCTATTGGATAAGTGTCCCTTCTCCTCAGGGAAGGAGGAAGAACAGAGGTCTAAGGAAGAGACTGGAAAGATTGCTCTTTCCAGATGCTGATGGATTTGCTACCAGGATCATCATTACGAATTTTTATGTATGTATTTATTTATTTTTTTGAGACGGAGTCTTGCTCCATTGCCCAGGCTGGAGTGCAGTGGTGCGATCTTGGCTCACTGCAACCTCCACCTCCTGGGCTCAAGTGATTCTCCTGTCTCGGCCTCCCGAGTGGCTGGGATTACAGGCGTGCCCCACCATACCTGGCTAATTTTTGTATTTTTAGTAGGGACAGGGTTTCACCATGTTGGCCAGGCTGGTCTTGAACCCCTAACCTCAGGTGATCCAGCTGCCTCAGCCTCCCAAAGTGCTGGGATTACAGGCATAAGCCACCTTTCCCAGCCCATTTCGAAGATTTTTGCAGGTGGCAAACTCAACAAGAATCCTCTGAGGCACCATCATGATCCTCTCCAGGAAGTCTAGGGGGCCTCTGAATACCTAATACTCACATCCTTTATCCAGTCTTAAAAATAAAGGTGTTGGCTGGGTGTAGTTGCTTACACCCGTAATCCCAGCACCTTGGGAGGCCGAGGCAGGAGGACTGTTTGAAGCCAGGAGTTTGAGCCCACCCTGGGCAACATAGCAAGACTCCATCTCTAGAAAAAAGTTAAAAATTAGCCGGGCATGGTGGCTCGTGCTTATAGTCCTAGCTACTTGGGGGACTGAGACAGGACAATCATTTGGGCCCGGGAAGTCTAGGCTGCAGCGAGCTATGATCGTGCCACTACACTCCAGCCTGGGTTGACAGAGTGAAACCCTGGCTCTAAAAAATAAATAAATAAATAAATAATAAATAAATAAAGGTGTTCAGAGCTTGGGGACTGTGGCCTAAGCACCACTTCCTATATCAGTTAAAGATTGCTGTGTTAAAAAACCACCCACAAATTGAGGGGCTTGAAAAACCAATGGTTTATTATTCCCCACACGTCCACGAGTTACCTGGGTGGATATTTGCTGGTCTCACCTGGCTGGAAGAGGATGGCCTCACTCACATGGCTGGTGTTAGCTTGGGCTGTCGACTGGGCTTCCCCTTCTTGGGGGCCCTCTTCCTTCATTAGGTTAGACCCGGCTTCTTAAAGCAAATGGTCTCAGGGCAACAGGAGAGTAAGTGCAGAAGCTGCAGGGCTCCTTGAGGCCCATACCACTTCCTCCACATTCTATTGGTCAAAGCAAGTCACGTGGCCAAGCCCATGTGAGAAGTAGAGTAATCAACTTCACCTCAACATGAAAGGAGCAGCAAAGTCACATTGCAAAATGGGCGTGCACACAGGGAGGAGTGATCGTGGCCATCTTTGCAATCAATCAGCACTAAGAAATCTCCCATCACGTCCTGGCCTTTCAGATTCCCTTGGTGACCCAGAGTAACCCCTTCTCATTAGACTCCCTGACCCTCACCTCCGTGCTCATCCCACCAGGTGGCCTGGCTGCTGTGATCTACACGGATGCGCTGCAGACGCTGATCATGCTTATAGGAGCGCTCACCTTGATGGGCTACAGTAAGTGGGGTCCCCGGGTCACTTGGGTGGATGACAGCACCTCTCTCCAGCAGGGATATCTGCTCTCAACTGTGAATGGCAAACCCAGCTGTCAAAGAGCATACTACTGGGGAATTTTTGTCACAGGTGCTTTGCTTGAGGCACGGTTATTTTAGCTAGAAGAGAAATGTGCTTATTGTGGAAACTTACTGTTTTTGTTTTTGTTTTTTGTTTTGAGACAGGGTCTTGCTCTGTCAGTCAGGCTGGAGTGCAGTGGTGTGATCATAGCTCACTGCAGCCTTGAGCCCCTGGGCTCAAGTGACTCTCCCACCTCAGCCTCCTTAGTAGCTGGGACTATCGATATAGGCCACGATGTCCAGATAATTGTTTTTTTATTTTGCTTTTTTGTAGAGATAGAGTCTCACTATGTTGCCCAGGCTGATCTCAAACTCCTGGCCTCAAGTGATCCTCCTGCCTCAGCCTCCCAAAGCCACCCCACCTGGCACTGTTTTTTTTTTTTAAGTAAAAATTAATCTCTTTCTATACTAATATGGAAAAATAACTGAATGAATAAATAAAAGAATGTGAACAGACAGCTTTTCCTTACAGGGGTTTTTGTTGATGTTTGTTTGTTTCGAGACAGGGTATCACTCTGCCACCCAGGCTGAAGTGCAGTGACACAGTCTTGGCTCACTGCAACCTCTGTCTCCTGGGCTCAAGCAATCCTCCCGCCTCAGCCTCCCAAGTAGCTGGGCCCACAGGTGTGCACCACCATGCCTGGCTAATTTTTTTCATTTTTTTAAATAGATGGAGTTTCGCCATGTTGCCCAGGCTGGTTTCAAACTCCTGGGCTCAAACAATCAACTGCCTCGGCCTCCCAAAGTGCTGAAATTATAGGTGTGAGCCACTGCATCCAGCCTACAGAAGCTTTAAACTCTAGCACTAGCCCACACCTAGACTTTAGCAATTCATTTCAAAATATTCACCCAATTCTTCATACCAGCTTGTATGGTGATCCTGTCTTTCTTTGTTTTGCTGCCAATGGTCATGTCTCTTTGGAAGCTCCTGTGTTTTCTGAGATCTCAGGCCAGTTGGTTGCTCTATGGCCTCAGCTCTCTGATAGGTTCAAGGGAAGCTATAATTTTGTAGATTAGCCAACTTCTTATTATTGTTAAGGGGGGGAACATTACTCTTCACAGGTTTCTATCTTTTAGAGGTAAGCCATTCATTAAGCCTTAAAGACTACAACAAAGGCCGAGCGTGGTGGCTCACACCTGTAATCCCAGCACTTTGGGAGGCCAAAGCAAGAGGATCGCTTGAGCTCAGGAGTTTGAGACCAGCCTGAGCAACATAGTGAGACTGTGTCTACAAAAAATAAACCTAAACTTACCCGGGTTTGGTGGCATGTGCCTGTAGTCCCAGCTACCTGACAGGCTGAGGTAGGGAGATGGCTTGAGCCTGGCAGGTTGAGGCTGCAGTGAGCCGAGATTGTACCACTGCACTCCAGCCTGGGCAACAGAGTGAGAACCTGTCTCAAAAAAAAAAAAAGGCTATGAAAACTAATATAGGAAACACAGAAAAGCAAAAGGGATCATAATCCTGAAGATGGCAGAATATAGTGCTGAAAATTTTATATATATATATAATATATATAGTGCTGAAATTTATATATATATTTTAGGACTCAGAAGAAAATATCAAGAGAGTGCCATGCTTGGAATCCTGAACTCTATGAAACATATATGAAAGATAGAAGTAGAGGACAAACTGAGATGAAAGGAGAGTAGAAGCAGATAAAAAGGAAAAAGATTAGAGAAGATTACAATAAATTTTCTAAATAAATTAGCAGAATTAAATTCCTCACTGGAGGATGTAAATAGCAGAACAAATGCTAAAGAAAATCAAACCCAGGATGAAACAAATAGGAGTTCTTTTTTTTTTTTTTTTTTTGAGTCTCGCTCTGTCACCCAGGCTGGAGTGCAGTAGCATGATCTTGGCTCACTGCAACCTCCACCTCCCGTGTTCAAGTGATTCTCCTGCCTCAGCCTCCCAAGTAGCTGGGACTACAGACACACACCACCATGCCCAGCTAATTTTTGTATTTTTAGTAGAGATGGGGTTTCACCATGTTCACCAGGATGGTCTCCATCTCTTGACCTTGTCATCTGCCCGCCTCGGCCTCCCAAAGTACTGGGATTACAGGCGTGAGCCACCATGCCTGGCTGAAAACAAATAGGAGTTCTAATAAAATGCAGAGAAAAGGGATAAATAATAAAATTATAAAAGAAAAGATGACAAATATAGAAGACAGCAGAGATATACCATTTGAGAAATGTTTATTCTTTTTCTTTTTTTCTGTTTTTGTTTTTTGAGAAATATTTGTTCTTAGAAAAAAGGTCAGAAAAAAATGGAACAAAGTAAATCATTAATCACAAAAGAAAATTTTTCTTAGAAGGAGGATGATATATCTAACTAGGGGTAAAGGGTTTGCTGTGTCTCAGGCAAAATCAATGAACGAGATCTCCAGGTAGAAGCATTATGAAAAAAATATGAAGTATAACAATAGTTTTTAAATACTAAAGGATACAGACAGAGAGGTGGGAAGATCATTTGAGGCCAGTAGTTTGAGACCAGCCTGGACAACAAAGCAAGACCCCACTCTATGAAAAATGGAAAATTAGCTGGGTGTGGTGGTGCACACCTGTGGTCTCAGGTGGGGACTGGAGGATCAGGGAGGTTGAGGAAGTTGAGGCAGGAGGATCACTTGAGCCCAGGCGCTCGAGGCTGCAGTGAGCTATGATTGCACCACTGCACTCCAGCCTGGGTGACAGAGTGAGACTCTGTATATAAGAAAAAAGAATCCAGACAGAAAAAATGTAGTGAGCTAAAAATAATAACAAACTGGTCTCATTCCCCTCCTTCATAACAATAAAATGCCAAAAGATAGTGGAGCAAGGGCTACAGATGTGTTTTATGGGAAAAGTTGTATCCTAAGTAAGGATCAGATACCCAGCCAAGTTTTCTGTTTGCCAGGGCTGCAGAAATATTCTGAACTATGCAAGGACTTAGTAAAGGGAGGACCTACGTGCCTGTCTCGAAGATACAAGAAAGAAACAAAACAAAATCGAGAGTTGGTATTATGACTCAAGAGAAAATGGTAGTAAATAATGATCTAGTTAAAATCGTTACAGATCTGAAAAATTGTCTGGTCAAGGCAAATGTTACATAAAGAATATAACAATTTAATAAAAATTGGATCTAAAACCCCCTATTTTACTAACAAAAACTTTAAAATGCTGGGAGAGATAGTATGCTAGATTTCCCATCAAATAGGAAGAAAAACATCGTGAAGAAGAAATACTGAACTCCAAGCAGACACTCATATAAATCTCACCCTTTTTGTAGGAAATATGTGTGTGTATAAGTTTTTTTTTCTTAAAAGAGAATAATAAGAAATCACAACCAAAGGGAAAGAATAAAAGAGAATGCAAAGTAATAGTAAAAATACCAGTTATTACAATACAAGTAAATGGAATAAAATTCCCTATTGAAAGACAAGGCTTCTTATAAGCAGTTATCAATCTGTGTGGCTATTTGTTCTGTTTTTCTTTTCCCTAGCTACATATTATTTATTTTCTCAACAAAACTCAAGATTTATAGTTTGGGTTAAGAAAATGTAACTTGATATAATTTGCAAGTGGCACATATAAAACAAAGTATAACATAAGGCAAAAAGCAATAAAGAGGGGGATAAGTAATTTTATATTGAAAATAGAAAATTCATAATAAAGATATAACCTTTGCTTATTAAATAACATTGCAACAAGATACACAAAGCAGAAGTTGTTATAAATTGACAGAAACCAAAATAGTACTAAAATACTTTAACAGAACAAGAACATAATAAGGATTTAGAAGATATAAATTCTACAAATGAATAAGCATTCTCCTAATCATGAATGTATCTTTTTCCAGCATTCATGGAATCACCCACAAAAATTAATCATTGAAAAAAATTTTTTACAAAAATATATATAAAAACATTGTTCAGATTATATTATCTTATTCATATAAACCCCAAAAATTAAACTCATTAGGAAAAGTGTAAATTTTTAAAAAATCTAATTACTTAGAAGTTTAAAAGCCATCTTCTAAATAGTGCCTGGGTCACAGAGGAAATAAAAGCGGCAATTACAGACTATGCAGAAAAAAATGAGAACATTACATTTCATACTTAATACAGTCAAAGCTGTACCTCTATAAAAACATTTATATTAATAAATATGAAAGCCCAATTTAGTGATTTAGAAAAAAGAAAACTACATTATGGGTTACTCCAGTTACTCCAGTATCTATTTCTTTTTTTTTTTTTTTTTTTGAGATGGACTCTCGCTCTGTCGCCAAGCTACAGTGCAGTGGCACGATCTCAGCTCACTGCAACCTCCACCTCTCGGGTTCAAGCAATTCTCCTGCCTCAGCCTCCCGAGTAGCTGGGACTACAGGCACGCGCCACTGCATCCAGCTTATTTTTGTATTTTTAGTAGAGACGGGGTTTCACCATGTTGGCCAGGCTGGTCTCAAACTCCTGACCTCAAGTGATCTGCCCACCTCAGCCTCCCAAAGTGCTGGGATTACAGGAGTGAGCCACTGCACCTGGCCTTTTTTTTTTTTTTGAGACGGAGTCTGGCTCTGTTGCCCAGGCTGGCATGCAGTGGCATGATCTCGGCTCACTGCAACCTCCACCTCCTGGGTTCAAGCGATTCTCCTGCCTCAGCCTCCCAAGTAACTGGGACTACAGGCATGCACCACCATGCCTGGTTAACTTTTCTATTTTTAGTAGACAGGGTTTCCCCATGTGGACCAGGCTGGTTTTGAATTCCTGACCTCAGGTGATCCACCCGCGTCGGCCTCCCAAAGTGCTGGGATTACAGGCATGAGCCACCTGGCCCGGCCCAATATCTATTTCTTTGAAAAGAACCATAAAATGCAGTTGCAAATCAAACCAAGAAAAAAAGAGAAAACAGCATAATTAGGAATGAGAAAAGAAACAAAATATAAGCCACATGCGGTGGCTCACGCCTGTAATCCCAGCACTTTGGGAGGCTGAGGCAGGAGAATCGCTTGAGCCTAGGAGTTCAAGACCAGCCTGGGCAACATAGTGAGATCCATCTCTACAAAAAACTTAAAAAGTCACTGGATGTGGTGGTACATGCCTGTAGTCTTAACTACTCTGGAGGCTGAGGCGGGAGGATAGCTTGAGCCCAGGAGTTCAAGGTTACAGTGGGCTATGATTGTAGTACTACACTCCAATTTTTCTTTTCTTTTCTTTTCTTTTTTTTTTTTTTTTTGAGATGGAATCTCGCTCTGTCGCCCAGGCTGGAATGCAGTGGCTCAATCTCGCCTCACTGCAACCTCCACCTCCTGGAGAGATTCGCCTGCCTCAGCCTCCTGAGTAGCTGGGATTACAGGCGCCCACCACCATGCCTGGCTAATTTTTGTATTTTTAGTAGAGACGGGGTTTCCCCACGTGGGCCAGGTTGGTCTCGAACTCCTGACCTCAGGTGATTCGCCCGCCTCAGCCTCCCAAAATGCTGGGATTACAGGTGTGAGCCACTGTGCCTGGCCAGTCTTACAATTTAATGGAACAAATAAATAAATTACTATGTCACATTTTTAATATTTTAATGGTTCAATATATTTGATTTCTTTGCAATCCTATGTATTTTTGCATTATTTAGAAGTACTATTCTGAGAAGCAATTGTAGGAGCGAAGGGAAGACTGGAAATCTCACTGGAAAATCAACCGACAAGAGGCAGATTGATAGGAGAAATGGCATACAAATTTATTAGCATGCACAAGGGAGAATTAAAGAGTGATTTCTCAATATCCTAATGTCTTACAGATGTTTCTATACCGTACTTCTTAAGGGAAAAGGAGATGGACAAGTGTAGATGATTTTAGGGAGGTAGTAAATTATTTTTAGGGGAATTCAATGGGCTTAAAGAACATACAATGGCCTGGGACAATGGCCAGGAGTATCACTTGAGGTCAGGAGTTCGAGACCAGCCTGGCCAATATGGTGAAACCCCGTCTCTACTAAAAGTACAAAAATTAGCCAGGCATGGTGGCACACGCCTGTAATCCCAGCTACTCGGGAGGCTGAGGCAGAAGAATCGCTTGAACCTGGGAGGTGGAGGTGGCAGTGAGCCGAGATCACATCACCGCACTCCAGCCTGGGTGACAGAGCAAGATTTCATCTCAAAAAAAAAAAAAAAAAAAAAAAAAAAAAAAGAAAAGAAAAGAAAAAGAAAGAAAGAAAAGAAACTTGGATAGATACATTCATTACTTTGTGGCGGAGGTTTCATGGGTGAATACTGATGTCAAACATCAACTTTTACACTTCAAATATTTTGCAATTTATGGTTAGGTCAATTATAGTCCAATAAAACTCTAATATTAATTTTTTTTTAAGTTAAAAAAAAGTGGGGAGGAGGTTAAGAACCCTTAAGGGGATTAACACTTTTTGGTGGCTCTGGTCCTACTAGAATTTCACCAATCTCCAGCCATCTCCTCATCACTTGCCATGGACCAATCTGAGTTCCCGGAAAATAGGCTTTCTCTGAATTCTAGGTTTCGTCGCGGTTGGTGGGATGGAAGGCCTGAAGGAGAAGTACTTCTTGGCCCTGGCTAGCAACCGGAGCGAGAACAGCAGCTGTGGGCTGCCCCGGGAAGATGCCTTCCATATTTTCCGAGATCCACTGACATCTGATCTCCCGTGGCCGGGGGTCCTATTTGGAATGTCCATCCCATCCCTCTGGTATTGGTGCACGGATCAGGTACAGGACAGTGGCCTGAGCAAGCTTTTTCCTTCTCTTTGCTTCTTTCCTTAGGGTGGCTGAAGTCGGTGCTTTTTTCTTCCTCCATCTCTTCTCTCATTTGTGTTTTCCCTGCTTCCTTGACTACTTCCTCCTTTCCGTTGCTCTACATGCTATTTTATTTCTTGCTCATGAATGTGAATGACAAATCCAAAGCTGCTGATATTTGCAAAGGGGAAACTCAACACACTCTGCCTTTTTTTTTTTTTTTTTTTTTTTTCTGAGACAGGGTCTCACTCTATCACCCAGGCTGGAAGGCAGAGGCACGATCATAGCTCACGGCAGCCTTCATCTCCTTGGCTCAAGAGATCCTCCCATGTCAGCCTCCTGAGTAGCTGGGACTACCGGCACATGCCACCATGCCCAGCTATTTATTATTATTATTATTTTTTAGTAGAGATGCAGGTCTCACTACATTGACCAGGCTGCTCTCAGACTCCTGAGTTCAAGTGATACTCCCACCTCAGCCTCCCAAAGTGCTGGGATTATAGGTGTGATCCACTGCAGCTGGCCTAATACACTTTGCTTAATGTCTGGGAATATCCAGTAAGCAAAGGAGATGATACCTTTTAAATGGGGGTAAAACTCCTATTGGACATCATTTGTTCAACAAATACACACTGGGTGTCCTCTACATACCAGGCACTCTTCTGGGCACTTAAAATCAGGAGCTAATAAATCAAACAAAGCTCTCTGCCCTTGTGGAGCTTCCCTTCTTCTAATGGGAGTAGACGGAGATAATAAATAAATTATGTGAGATGTTAAAATTTGATAAATATCATTTTAAAAAGTAGAGTGAGGTCAAGGAGATTGAGAGTGTGGGAGTGCAATTCCAAATGGGGTGACAGGTGGCTCACACACTTTAGGATGCTCAGGCAGGAGGCTCACTTGAGCCCAGGAGTTTGAGACCAACCTGGGAAACATAGTGAGGCCATCTCTAAAAAAAAAAAAAAAAAAAGTAAAAATTAGCCAGCATGGTGGTGTGCAGCTGGAGTCCCAGCTACTTGGGAGGCTGAGGTGGGAGGATTGCTGGAACCCAGGAGGTCAAAGCTGCAATGAGTTGAGATCGCACCACTGCACTTCAGCCTGGGCAACAGGCTTGAGACAGTAAGATCCTGTCTCAAATAATGTAGGGTGCTGAGGGGAGGTATCATTGAGAAGTGACCTTTGACCAAAGACTTTGTAGAAGAGCAAGAGCTTCCTGTGATTTTTGGAGGAAGACTTTGCAGCAGAAGGAACACCCAGAGCGAGGCAGATACATAACTGGTGTGAAAAAAGAAAGGAAAAAATCAGAAAGCAGATCCATGTGTACAAGAAGCCCTTTTGTGTTAAAAAAAAAAAAAGGAGAATAGAATCAATATTTGCATTTGCTTATATGTCCATAAACTCTGGATGAATGTATACAAAACTAAGAAGAGTGGATACCTGTGGGCAGGGAGGCAGGGCAGGTGGGAAGGATGAATGAGAGCCAATTTACTGCATGTTATATTTTCTCGGGTTTTAAACTGAGTGAATATATCACGTGTTCAAATATTATTTTTCTGGTACATGAAACATCAGAGATCAATGTACCACTTGGGGAGTTATACTGCATAGTGAGGGCTGATGAGAGTTTAATTAAAGCAATAATCATGGCGTTGGACATTGATTTGATGCAGGAGACTTCAGAAAATGAAACCCAGGTCTCATCCACAGGCCAGCCCTCCTTTGAGCGGAGAGCTAAGGACCAAGGCAGTGATGAGAGCAATGCACATGTACTGCCCCTTTAAGAGAGAGACCCCCTTCTCCTCCTTAGCAAATCTCAGGTAGGAGAGACCTTGAGAAACAGGATTGATCCAGGCTAACATCATGGGCTTTAAATTTAACAGACCCGGCTGGGTGCGGTGGCTCATGCCTGTAATCCCAACAGTTTGGGAGGTCAAGGCGGGTGGATCACCTGAAGTCAGGAGTTTGAGACCAGCCTGGCCAACATGGCAAAACCCTGTCTCTAATAAAAATACAAAAAAAAAAAAAAAAAAAAAAAAGCCAGGTGTGGTGGCAGGCACCTGTAATCCCAGCTACTCAGGAGGCTGAGGCAAGAGAATCACTTGAACCCAGAAGGTGGAGTTTGCAGTGAGCTGAGATCATGCCATTGCACTCCAGCCTGGGCAGCAAAGTGAGACTCTATCTCAAAAAATTAATTAATTAATTAATTAATTAATTATGCCGGGCACAGTGACTCATGCCTGTAATTCCAGCCTGGGCAACAGCAACACTCTGTCTCAAAAACAAACAAAACGAAACAAAAAAAGACAGTTGACCCATTCTGCCACCGGGAAAAAGCCATTTGTAAAAACCAGCCAGAGACAATTTCCCCTGCCGAGGTATTCCCCCAAGACCATCTTCCTCCTTCCTTTATTGAACCAATGTTTACTGTTTACAGGTTTCTGAACTTCTTTTTTATTATTTTTATTATTTATTATTATTATTATTAGTTTTGAGACAGAGTCTCGCTCTGTTTCCCAGGCTGGAGTAGAGTAGTGCAATCTCGGCTGACTGCAACTTCTGCCTCCTGGGTTCCAGCAATTCTCATGCCTCAGCCTCCTGAGTAGCTGGGACTATAGGCGTGCACCACTATGCCCAGCTAATTTTTGGTATTTTTTGTAGAGATAGGGTTTCGCTATGTTGGCCAGGCTAGTCTCGAACTCCTGACCTCAAGTGATCCACCCACCTTGGCCTCCCAAACTGCTGGGATTACAGGCATGAGCCACCGTGCCCAGCCAGATTTCTGAACTTCTGACCTACAGCTCTCTGATCCAGTTTCCACTATCTAATCCTACTCTCATCTATTTCTATTTCGTTGACCTGTTGGAACTTCTTTCTCTGGTTTCATCTAACAATAGCAGTGATGATGACAATGCCAATAATCACGACTGCTGTCTTTGCTAAAGAGCTGCTAGACACCTGAAAAGCAAGCACAGTTATCATCCCCATTTTACAGATGAGAGAGCTGAGCCTGGAAAGGTTAAGGAACTCATCCAAACTCACAAAGAGCTGGTGGGGGGATTCACACCTAAGTCTGTCTGCACTTTAAATCGCTCCATTCACTCATTGTACAGCACCTATTGGATGCTCTCAATTCTGGGAACCCACCCCCAGCTGCATTTCTGTGCAGACGCCTGCTCCCTGGTCACCGTGCTCCATCATGACAGCTCTCCTTCCTCTTTCCCACCCCAAAGAAGGGAAAATTTATACATGATTATTGTGGAAAAAGCAAGGAAAGATAAGGTGGCTAGATGACAGATGCCGTAACAGATGGCTGACATAGCTAATCATGGCCCCTCCTCCCCACATATTCAGGTTGCATTTTCATTCCTCTTAGCTCACTTTTTCCCCCGCAACTGAGATGTTACTTACTAAGAACCACTTGGCCGGGCACAGTGGCTCACACCGGTAATCCCAGCACTTTGGGAGGCCGAGGTGGGCGGATCACGAGGTCAGGAGATCAAGACCATCCTGGCTAACACGGTGAAACCCCGTCTCTACTAAAAATACAAAAAATTAATTGAGCATGCTGGCGGGCGCCTGTAGTCCCAGCTACTTGGGAGGCTGAGGCAGGAGAATAGCTGAACCCGGGAGGTGGAGCTTGCAGTGAGCCCAGATCACACCACTGCACTCCAGCCTGGGTAACAGAGCGAGACTCCGTCTCAAAAAAAAAAAAAACAAAAAAACAAAAAAAAAACGGAACCACTTGGCTGGGCACAGTGGCTCACACATGTAATCCCCGCACTTTGGGAGGCTGAGTGAAGACGATTGCTTGAGCCCAGGGATTTGAAACCAGTGGGTAACATAGCAAGACCTCATCTCTACAAAAAAATTTAAAAAATATTAATAGCTGGGTGTGGTGGTGTATGCCTGTGGTCCCAGCTACTTAGGATGCTGAGGTGGGAGGATCACTTTAGCTCTGGAGTTCAAGGCTGCAGTCAGTCAGCCATGATTGCACCACTGCACTCCAATCTGGGTGATAGAGTGAGACCCTGCCTCAGAAAAAAAAAAAAAAAGAAAAAAAAAAAAGAACCATCTGACTACTCTCCCTTTTAGGATCTGATGGTTACAGAAAACAGACCCGGCCGGGTGTGGCAGCTCATGCCTGTAATCCCAGCAAGTTAGGAGGCTGAGGTGGGTGGATCACTTGAGGTCAGGAGTTTGAGACCAGCCTGGCCAACATGGTGAAACCCCATCTCTACTAAAAATACAAAAATTAGCAGGGCATGGTGGCAGGATCCTGTAATCCCAGCTACTTGGGAGGCTGATGCAGGAGAATTGTTTGAACCCAGGAGGTGGAGGCTGCAGTGAGCAGAGATCTCAGCACTGTACTCCAACCTGGATGACAAAGCAAGACTCCATCTCAAAAAAGAAAGGAAAAGAAAAGAAAAAAATGTAGGAAAGGAGAGGAGAGGAAAGAAGAAAGGAGAAGACAGGAGAGGGGAGGGGAAGGGAAGGAAGGGAAAAGGAGGGGAGGGGAGGGGAAGGTAGGGGAGGGAAGGGACCCCTCAGTTGGATGGCCAGCTTGTGACCAGAGCTTTTTTGAATTCTGACTGGCTGAATGTGTTGTGTCCAGTGGGAATGAGTACCTGTCCTTGAAACGTGTCCACCAAGCCCGGTTTGTGTCACTGCTAATGCAGTTAGGTCATTAACAAAAACTGCATATTTCACATTGTCCTTGAGCATATTGATGCCTTCGGGCAACTGTCTCTGACGAGGTTTAGTCCCATGGATTCTGCAGATGAAATACTGCCCAAGGTGACATCTCTCTCCCCATCAAAATGTGCTGTGAAATCTAAAATAATTATTGGGGCTGTGGTATGGGGTTTGCAGCAAGTCTTACCTCACTACACTCTTCTCATTAAGGGTTCTTTGATGATTTAGTGAGGACTCGTTTAGTTGTTTGTGTGGAAAAAATTGTTTAAGGATAAAAAGGCTCTTTTTTCTTGGGCGTGGTGGCTCACGCCTATAATCGCAGCACTTTGGGAGGCTGAGGCAGGAGGGTTGTTTGACGTCAGGAGTTGGAGACCAGCCTGGGTAACATAGTAAGAGTCTGCCTCTACGAAAAATAAAAATAAACATAAAATGTAGACAAGCGTGGTGACATTGCTACTTAGGAGGCTGAGACAGGAGAACTGTTTGAGGTCAGGGGTTCAAGACCAGCCTCCTCAATATAGCAATACAGCAAGACCCCATCTCTAAATAAAAATTTTAAAAATTAGCTTGACATGGTTGCTCATGCCTGTTGTCTCAGCTACTTGAAAGACTGAGGCGGGAGGATCATTTGAGCCCAGGACTTTGGGGCTACAGTGAGCTATGATCACATCATTGCATTTCAGCCTGGGCAACAGAGTGAGACCCCATCTCTTAAAAAAAAAAAGGCATTTTTAAAAATTTACATGACAGGGACTCCAGAGGTGGCTAATGGCAATGGAAGCAACTAATATTTATGAAGCAGTTACTATGTGTCATATTCTAAGTATTCTAAGTACTTTCAATTCTCTAATTGTCAAAACTGGGCTGGTACTATGCTCATATCACAGATGAGGAATCAGAGGCCAAGAGAGGTGAGGTTGCTTGCCCAAGGTCAGATAGGCGGGAAGTGGGGAGGTAGTATTTGAACCCAGACTGCCTGTCTCTGATATTACATCATCACACATTGCCTTTCTCTCCATTTCCTGCTTTTCTTTCCTCTGTGATGACTTAGTTTCAAAGAGGCCTTCCCGTATCATGGCAGAGATGCAGCCAGCAGCTCTACACCACCTTCACAGTTAGGAATTGCAAAGGAGGCACCAGGAGTTAGGAAACCTCTTTCCTTTGCTTTTTTTTTTTTTTTTTTTTTTGAGACAGGGTCTCACTCTATCACCCAGGCTGAAGTGCAGTGGTGCGATCTTGGCTCACTGCAACCTCCACCTCCCAGGTTCAAGTGATTCTCCTGTCTCAGCCTCCCAAGTAGCTGGGATTACAAGTGTGCGCCAATGCACCCAGCTAATTTTTGTATTTTTTATAGAGATAGAGTTTCACCATGTTGGCCAGGCTGGTCTCAAACTCCTGGGCCCAAGCAATCCTCCTGCTTCGGCCTCCCAAAGTGCTGGGATTACAAGCGTGAGCCATTGCACCCAGCCTCCTTTGCCTTTTTAAGGAAGAAGTTCCATGGAGAGCTGTGGTTGGATTGCCTTGGGGACATGCTTTTCCTTCATGGATCATGGTAGTCAGAGAGGTGAAATAATTCTGTGGAGGACTCTAATTGGCAAGGCATAACCCCTGGATAAAAGAGTAAGGAGGGAATGGGGTGGGTGTCTTAACTACCCAAATTAGACCACAGGGACTGAGCATAGGAAAGAGATGTTTCTTCAAACAGAAGCTTGGCAAACCAAGATCCTAAGTCTCCTACAACTACCAAGAGGCAACACACCCCCTGTTTGCCTTAAGAGAAAGCCTTTTAATACAGTCCATTCTCACGCTGCTGATAAAGACATATGCGAGACTGGGTAATTTATAAAGAGGTTGAATGGACTCACAGGTTCCACATGGCTGGGGAGGCCTCACAATCATGGCAGAGGGCAAAGAGGAGCAAGTCACGTCTTACATGGATGGCAGCAGGCAAAGAGAGAATGAGAGTCGAGTGAAAGGGGTTTCCCCTTATAAAACCATCAGATCTCGTGAGACATATTCACTACTACCATGAGAACAGTATGGAGGAAACTGCCCCCATGATTCAATTATCTCCCACTGGCTCCCTCCCACAACACGTGGGAATTATGGGAGCTACAATTCAAGATGAGATTTGGGTGGGGACACAGCCAAACTATAGCAGCATTCCCAGTTTCCAACCCCCTTGATCTTTTCCAGGTGATTGTCCAGCGGACTCTGGCTGCCAAGAACCTGTCCCATGCAAAAGGAGGTGCTCTGATGGCTGCGTACCTGAAGGTGCTGCCCCTCTTCATAATGGTGTTCCCTGGGATGGTCAGCCGCATCCTCTTCCCAGGTGAGAACACAGCTGGGGGAAGAGGTCATCAGTATATGAGTCTCAGAGCATGTGAATTATTCTAAACATATTATTAGAAGCCTCAAGAGAATGTGACTACAGTTCTTTCTCTCTTTTTCTAAGACAGAGTCTCATTCTGTCATTCAGGTTGGAGTGCAGTGGTGTGGTCATAGCTCACTGTAACCTTGAACTACTGGGCTCGAGCAATCCTCCCACCTCAGCCTCCTGAGTGGCTGGGGCTACAAGTATGTGCCATGATGCCTGGCTAATTTTTTGAAAAAATAGAGATGCAGTCTTGCTATGTTGCCCAGGCTGGTCTTGAACTCCTGGCCTCAAGCTATCCTCCTGCCTTGGCCTCTCAAAGTGCTGAGATTGCAGGTGTGAGCCAACATGCCCAGTCCTTTTTTTTTTTTTTTGCATTTTTTTTTGAGACGGAGTCTTGCACTGTTGCCCAGGCTGGAGTGCAGTGGCACGATCTTGGCTCACTGCAAGCTCTGCCTCCTGGGTTCACGCCATTCTCCTGCCTCAGCCTCCTGAGTAGCTGGGACTACAGGCACCCATCACCATGCCCCGCTAATTTTTTGCACTTTTAGTAGAGACGGGGTTTCACCGTGTTAGCCAGGATGGTCTCGATCTCCTGACCTTGTGATCTGCCCACCTTGGCCTCCCAAAGTGCTGGGATTACAGGCGTGAGCCACCATGCCCGGCCTTTTTTGCATTTTTTTAAAGACAGGGTCTCACTTTGTCACCTAGGCTGGAGTACAGTGACATGATCGTAGCTCACTGCAGCCTCAGACTCCTGGGCTGAAGGGATCCTTTTGCCTCAGCCTCCCAAGTAGCTGAGATTACAGGCATGCACTACCACACCTGGCTATTTTTTTAAAGTTGTTGTAAAGACAGGGTCTCACTATGTTACCCAGGCTGATCTCAAACTCCTGGCCTCAAGCGATCCTCCTGCCTTGACCTCCCTAAATTCTGGGATTACAGGCATGAGCCACCATGCCTGGCCATAGAGTCCTTTCCTAGTGATGAGACTGAGGCATCTCTATCTAGGCATCTAGTGACTCTATGCTGTTTCTCAACATTGGTTCAATGGGCAAGTCCTATAGGTATCCCAGGCCAAATTGAGTGGAGACTCAACTGGGATCTTGCCTCAACTATATTTTTTTGAAACCAACTAGGCTAAGGTTGTGTGGTTCCAGAGCAGTTCTCTGAAGTCTCATGTGAAAGTTTCTCCCTTACTTTAGTGTTTGAGCTCAGTGGTTGGGGTTGGGTAACTTTGGCCCAGTGAAATCCTTTTTGGATTTTTTTTTTTTTTTTTTTGACGAAGTCTAACTCTGTTGCCAGGCTGGAGTGCAGTGGCACGATCTCGGCTCACTGCAACCTCTGCCTCTTGGGTTCAAGTGATTCTCATGCCTCAGCCTCCCAAGTAGCCGGGACTACAGGCATGCACCACCATGCCCGGCTAATTTTTGTATTTTTAGTAGAGATGGGGTTTCACCATGTTGGCCAGGATGGTCTCGATCTCTTGACCTTGTGATCCTCCCACCTCGGCCTCCCAAAGTGTTGAGATTACAGGCGTGAGCCACCACACCTGGCCTGCGGTACTTTTTCTTTTTTTTAGGTGGGTCTCACTCTGTCACCCAGGCTGGAGTGCAGTGGGATGATTACAGCTCACTGCAGCCTGGAGCTCCCAGGCTCAAGCAATTCTCCCACCTCAGTCTCCTGAGTAGCTGGGACTACGGGTGCCCACCGCCATGCCCAGCTAATTTTTATAATTTTTATAGCTATGGGGGTCTCACTATGTTGCCCAGGCTAGTCTTGAACTCCTGGGCTCAAGCAGTCCACGCACCTCAGCCTCCCAAAGTGCTGGGATTACGGTGTGCGCCATTGTGCCCTGCTGGGTGTACTTTTCTTAACAAATCTCATGGGATATCAAGGCCTCTAGAGTATTTGCCTTAGTTTTTTTCTTAATGTGGTAAGGGAATAGGTTTATACCATGGGGATAAATGATACTGAGGAGGGGCAATGTCACCAGAAGACACTGTGGTGTCAGAAACTGGTGCTCTATACAGAAGAAAGCTCCTCTCTTTCCCCTGAAACAGTGAGCTTTCCAGTGTACTCACCAAGGATGTTATTAACTAAAGGGGATGGAAAGCAGAAAGTTTCCTCCCGTGTGCCTTATCCTACATAATGTTACACAGAAGCTAAGAAAGGGTAGGATGAAGTGGTTTGTAGTTGGCTCAGAAGCTTAGTCAAAATAATTTAGGACCCTTAAGGAGAAAAGAGATGGGGAAGGCAAGTGGGGGCACTGTCCATGGTGCTAGACCTTGAACCCTTGTGTTCCTCCAGCCCTGATGGAATGAGGAACCCACAAATAGTCCCTAGTCCTGCTTCCAGGAAAGGGCAAAAGCCTTGGGAAAATCCAAAGGGAGTTAAGAACTGGGATCTGGGTTTTGTGGTGATTTGGAAAATATACAGCTGTTCAGCAAGTCTTGATATAGAAACACAGAAATGGCTTCAGGCCAGGCACAGTGGCTCACGCCTGTAATCCCAGCACTTTGGCAGGCTGAGGCAGGAGGATCTCTTGAGGCCAGGAGTTCAAGACCATCCTGGGTAACAGTACCAGACCCCCTCTCTACCAAAAACAATTTTTCAAATTAGCCAGGTGTGGTGGTGCCCACCTGTGGTTCCAGCTACTTGGGAAACTGAGGCAGGAGAATTGCTTGAGCCCAGGAGGTTGAGGCTGCAGTGAGCCATTATTACACCACTGCATTCTAGCCTGGATAACATAGCAAGACCCTATCTCTAAAAAAAAAAAAAAAGGAAAAGAATATGGCTTCAAACAACCCACATTCATTGTGCACTTGCTAAGGGTCAGTCCCTATGAAAAGAGTTCCAGAGTGGAGTGTGGTTATGAATATGGATTCTGATCTGGAAGGCCCAGGCCTAAATTTGCTCTGCCACTTATGAGGTGTTTGACCTTGCATAAGCCATTTAATGTCTCTTTGCTTCTGTTTCCTCACTTGTAAAATGGGGGTAATATTTTACAAGGCTTAAAGCAGTTCCTGGCACACAGTAAGCTCTATCCAAGTGTTTACTATTATTATTTTATACATGTATTACCTCATTTCATCCTCAAAACAACCTTATATGGTAGGTACTATTATTCTTTTCATCTTACAGATGAGGAAATTGAAGCTTAGAGAAATTAATTCATTTGGCCAGGCATGATGGCTCACACCTATAATCCCAGAACTTTGGGAGGCCAAGGCAGGCAGATTGCTTGAGCTCAGCAGTTTGAGACCAGCCTAGGCAATGTGATGAAACCTCCTATCTACAAAAAATACAAAAATTAGCCAGGCATGGTGGCATGTGCTTATTGTCCCAGCTACTTGGGAGGCTGAGGTGGGAGGATCACTTGAGCCCAGGAGGTTGAGGCCGCAGTGAGCCATGATCACTGCACTCCAGCCTGGGTGACAAAGTGAGACCTTGTTTCAAAAGAAATCATTCATTCACTCATTTATTTATTCTTCCATGAATTCAACAAATATTTTGAGAGCTAATTATCTTCCAAGTGTTATTCTAGAAGACTCTGGGGGCCCATAAGTGAACAAGACTACAGGATTCTTGCTGTAGAGGGACTTACATCCTAGTGGTGGAGGACAAAGACAGAAATAAGTAAATAAATAAGGCCAGGTACAGTGGCTCACGCCTGTAATCCCAGCTCTTTGGGACGCCAAGGCAGGAAGATCGCTTGAGCCCAGGAGTTTGAGACCAGCCTGGGCAACATGGCAAGACCCCATCTTTAGAAAAAAATACACACACACACACACACACACACACACACACACACACACACACATATATAGTAGTCCCAGCTACTCAGGAGGCTGAAGTGGGAGAATCACTTGAGCCTGGGAGGTCAAGGCTGCAGTGAGCTGTGTTCCAGCCACTGCATTCCAGACTGGGTGACAAAGTGAGACTGTGTCTCAAGAAAGAGTAAAAAAATAAATAATTTTTGACTGTGCTAAATGCCAGGAGGAGGATGCACAAGGAGATCTCAAAAAGAATGTCAGACCAGAGCTACTTCTGACAGGGGTTCCCGGGAAGTCCTTTCTGAGGAGGCAACAGTTGACCCATGCAATGGTTTGAAAGTACATCATAGAGCCAAACAGATTAATAATGGATTGGATGTAAGGGTTAAGGGGAGGAAAAAAAAGGAATCCAGGATCACTCCTAAGCTAAGTGACTTTCTGGGAGTTACTGAGCTAGTGCCAGATGAGCCAGGATTTGAACCCAGATGTAGCTGACTCCAAAACTTGACTCTTGCTCATGCAAATTATGTCTGAAGACCTGGATTGATATATGGAAGATCAATAACAAGACCTTGACCATCTGTTTAACAGCCAATCAGCCAATCAAGTCTTTTTTTTTTTTTTTTGAGACGGAGTTTTGCTCATGTTGCCCAGGCTGGAGTGCAATGGTGCGATCTCCACTCACTGCAACCTCCGCCCCCGGGTTCAAGTGATTCTCCTGCCTCAGCCTCCTGGGATTACAGGCATGCGCCACAACCCCCGGTTAATTTCATATTTTTAGTAGCGATGGTGTTTCTCCATGTTGGTCAGGCTGGTCTCAAACTCTTGACCTCAGGTGATCCACCCATCTTGGCCTCCGAAAGTGTTGGAATTACAGGCGTGAGCCACTGTGCCCAGCCAACAGTCATTATTAAATGAGGCATAACACCATCTTCCATGAACCTAGGACTTTGTAATGTAGCAGATGAGTCTCGTACTCATGGAAAAATAATATAAACTATATATTGAAATACTCTATCACATGGTACAAGCAAGAGGTGCAAAATAAATTTTAGAGAGTAAGGTGAATTAGAGAGAGTGAAGTGGGCATTGTGTATTTGAAGTCCCTCTCCCTTCTCTGGAGGCCCAGACCAGTGCTTTTCAAAGTGTGGTCCCCAGCCCAGCAGCGGCTCCTGGGAACTTGTTAGAAGTGCAGACTTTCAGTCCCGATTCAAACCTTCTGAATCAGAATCCCTGGAGGGACATCTGGTTTTTTTTTTTCTCTTATTATTTTTAACTTTCATTATTTTTAACGAATTATTTTAATACAAATTGTACATACTTATAAGGTACAGTGTGATATTTTGATACATTATACAATGTGTAATGACCACATCAGTGTAATTAGCTTATCTATCACCTCAAATATTTGTCATTTCTTTGTGTTGGGGGCAATCAAAATCCACTCTCAACTATTTGAAAATGTACAATAAATTGTTGTGAATTATAGTCACCCTATAGTGCTATAGAACACTCAACATTATTCCTCCTGTCTAGCTGTACTTTTCTATCCATTAACCAACCTTTGGCTACCCTCCTCCCCACTACCCTTCCCAGCCTCTAGAAACCACTATCCTACTGTCTACTTCTATGAGCTCAACTTTTTAAGCTTCCACATATGAGTGACAGTATGCAGTATTTATCTTTCTGTGCCTGGCTTATTTCACTTAACATAATATTCTCCAAGTTCATCCATGTTGCCATGAATGAACATGAAAAAGAATTTCATTCTTTTTTATGGCTAAATAGTAGTCCACTGTGTATATGTACCACATTTTCTTTACCCATTCATCTGTTGACAGACACTTAGGTTGATTCCATATGTTGGCTATTGTGACAAGTGTTGCAATAAATCGGGTGCAGGTATCCATTTGCTATATTGATTCCAATTGCTTTGGATATGTATTAGTCCATTTTCACACTGCTATAAAGATATTACCTGAGACTGGGTAATTTATAAAGGAAAGAGGTTTAATTGATTCACAGTTCCACATGGTTGGAGAGGCCTCAGGAAACTTACAGTCATGGTGGAAGGCAAAGGGGAAGCAAGGACCTTCTTCACATGGTGGCAGGAGAGAGAAGTCCAAGCTCAGAAAATGCCAGACGTTTATAAAACCATCAGATCTCATGAGAACTCACTCACTATCATGAGTACACAAGAGGGAACCGCCCCCATGATCCGATCACCTCCCTCCCTCGACATGGGGGGATTACAGTTCCCTCCCTTGACATGTGGAGATTACAACTGGAGATGAGATTTGGGTGGGGACACAGAGCCAAACCATATCAGGATATATGCCCAGTAGCAAAATTGCTGGATCATATGGTAATTCTATTTTTAGTTTTTTGAGGAACCTCCATACAGTTTTCCATACTAGCTGTAGTAATTTACATCTCCACCAACAATGTATAAGAGTTCCCCCTTCTTCACATCTTCACCAGCATTTATTATGTTTTGTCTTTTTGATGATCCCCATTCTAACGAGGGTGAGATGATATCTCATGAGGTTTTGATTTGCATTTCCTTGATGATTAGTGATGTTAGCATTTTTTCATATGTCTGTGCCAGCCACCTATTTTTTAACAAGTCCACTAGAAGGTTGAGAACCCCAGGTCTAAAGGGCCAGTTTCAGGGCCAAGCACTCGGCCTCCCTATTTGCACTTCTCTCTCCACCACGGCTCCACCGGCTCCCTCCTAAATCTTCAACTGAGTCCACAGCTGCCTGAAAGTATTTTCTGATCCTGAGTTCTTGTGAGCCTGGAAAAAAACCCTCTTCCGCTAAGTCCATCTAAGAAATGGCACGTATTTTTATTTTTTATTTTTTCATTAAACTTTAAGTTCTGGGATAAATGTGCAGAACGTGCAGGTTTGTTACATAGGTATACATGTGCCATGGTGGTTTGCTGCACCCATCAACCTATTATCTAGGTTTTAAGCTCCACGTGCATTAGGTATTTGTCCTAATGCTCTCCCTCCCCTTGCCCCCACCCCCCAACAGGCCCCAGTGTGTGATGTTCCCCTCCCTGTGTCCATGTGTTCTCATTGTTCAACTCCCACTTATGAGTGAGAACATGTGGTGTTTGGTTTTCTGTTCCTGTGTTAGTTTGCTGGGAATGATGGTTTCCGGCTTCATCCATGAGAAATGGCAAATATTTTTAAATAAACTATATGGAAATTAAGAGAGAAGCAAAACAACCCTCAAAACACAATCCCAGCACATTGGGAAGCCAAGACGGGAGGAATGCTTGAGGCCAGGAGGTCGAGACCAGCCTGGGCAACATGATGGAACCCCATCTCTACTAAAAATACAAAAAAAAAAAAAAATCTGGGTGTGGTGGCACGTCTATAATACCAGCTACAGGCTGGGAGGCTTAGGCAAGAGAATTGCTTGAACCCAGAGGAGGAACTTGCAGTGAGCCGAGATTGTGCCACTGCACTCCAGTCTGGGTGACAGAGTGAGACTCCATCTCAAGAAAAAATAAAAATAAAAATAAAAATAAATAATTAAAAAAAAGAAAAAGAAATTAGCTGGGTGTGATGGTGCATGCCTGTAATTCCAGCTACTCGGGAGGCTGGAGCCTGGGAGGCTGGGGTTGCAGTGAGCCAAGATCGCACCACTGAACTCCAGCCTGGGCAACAGAGCAAGACCCTGTCTCAAACACACACGCACATACACACACACACACACACACACAGAGTTTAGAAATGCAGTATTTACAAAGCCAATCTTCTCTACCTGAGCTTTGAAATAAACTAAGGGTTTGCCTCCTGGCCATAATACTTACTAGCAATATAATCTGGAGAAACTAACCTCTGGGCCTCAGTTTATCTGTCTTTGAAATAGGGATAATAACAGTATCTTCCCCATAGAGTTGTGAAAATTAAATGAGGTATATGTACAAAGCTTACTGCAGCTCCTGAGTCATAGTAAACCTTCAGTTAATGTTGGGTTTGTGGAAGAATAAGGTTTTGTGCTATGTTTGGATTTAACTGGGCTAGAGGCATCTTATTTCAGGCATCAGAGGGTGTGAAGCATTCTGACAAGAGAATCTACTCCGTATAGGAAATGACTCATTAACCAGGACAGGTGAGCAGATGTTACTGAACAGTGAGTTAATGATCCTGGGCAGATCACTTGAGGTCAGGAGTTCGAGACCAGCCTGGCCAACATGGCAAAACCCCATCTCTAGTAAAAATACAAAAATTAGCCGGGCATGGTGGTGGGTGCCTGTAATCCCAGCTTCTCGGGAGGCTGAGGCAGGAGAGTCACTTGAACCTGGGAAGCAGAGGTTGCAGTGAGCTGAGATCGTGCCACTGCACTCCAGCCTGTGCGACAGAGCAAGAGGCTCCGTCTCAAAAAAAAAAAAAAAAAAAAAAAAAAAAGACGTTATTGTAAGACTGGCCACTAGGTGTCCCAGCTTCATCTGGGTTATGATAACAATAGCTGAAGTTTTTCCAGCACTTCCTATAAAGTCATGTTATTATCCTAGTTTTACAAATAGGGCAACTTGTCTGAGAAAGCGTAAGTAACAAGGTCACAGCTTATAAACTCTAGACTCTCTTTTATTTCATTGAGCTATAAACTTCCATATGATAAGCCTGTGTCCGGCCCCATGCTGCCTGGGCCTGGGGCTCTGGGGGCCTGACTGCTCACCTCTGGGCCTGTGTTTCCTTCGTAGATCAAGTGGCTTGTGCAGATCCAGAGATCTGCCAGAAGATCTGCAGCAACCCCTCAGGCTGTTCTGACATCGCGTATCCCAAACTCGTGCTGGAACTCCTGCCCACAGGTAATGTCCCTTCACTCCTGAATCAAGTCCCCTGGAGCACCCAGAAAGGAGATCACCGGATGGGCTCTGATCCAAGGCAGGGTCAAGAAAGGAAGGCTGGGGGGAGGAACAGACTCTGGGCTCCCCAAGAAAGGCTAAGTCCTGCAGGAAGCTCTGCCCCGCTGTCCTCCCTGAGGTTCTGCCTCCTCCAGTTGAGCCCACTGGGATCGGCTGCTTTGGCAGAAAAGGACCGAGGCCCATGACCTCCCTTCCGTCCCCAGGGCTCCGTGGGCTGATGATGGCTGTGATGGTGGCGGCTCTCATGTCCTCCCTCACCTCCATCTTTAACAGTGCCAGCACCATCTTCACCATGGACCTCTGGAATCACCTCCGGCCTCGGGCATCTGAGAAGGAGCTCATGATTGTGGGCAGGTAAGTCCCCACTGGCTGGGGCTGGGGCTGGGGCAGGGGGAAGAGAGAGCTGAGCCCACCCAGAGGCAAAGTCCAGGTTCAGCCAGCAACCTATCCAGGCTGAAGAGCGTTAGGACTCCATGTGCAAGACATTCATTCATTCAGGAGATGCTGAACGAGCACCTACTGTGTACCAGGCACAGGGCACATAACCATGAAAGGGCTCAGTTCTTGCCTTCATGGAGCTAGGGAAGGAGGAAAATAAGCAAATAATTATAACCCAGCTGGGTGATTACACACCTGTAATCACAGTACTTTGGGAGGCCAAGGCTGGTGGATCACTTGAGGTCAGGTGTTCAAGACCAGGCTGGCCAACATGGTGAAACCTCATCTCTACTAAAAATACAAAAATTAGCTGTGGCGGCGTGTGCCTGTAATCCCAGCTACTCAGGAGGCTGAGGCAGGAGAATCATTTGAACCCAGGAGGCAGAGCTTGCAGTGAGCCAAGATGGCGCACTGCACTCCAGCCTGGGTGACAGAGTAAGACTCTGTCTCAAAAAAAAAATTAAAATAATAAAATAAGCTGGGAGTGTTGGCATGTGTCTGTAATCCCAGCTATTCAGGATGCTGAGGCAGGAGGATCACCTGAGCCCAGGAGTTGGAGGCTGCAGTGAGCTATGCTCTCACCACTGCACCCGGGCCTTGGCAACAGAACAAGACCCTGTCTATTAAAAAAGAGAGAGAGAGGGAAAGAGGAGTAATGTTCAGGGAAAGATGATGCTAATTTGTGCCTCTCGCCGCCGGCACCAGGGTGTTTGTGCTGCTGCTGGTCCTGGTCTCCATCCTCTGGATCCCTGTGGTCCAGGCCAGCCAGGGCGGCCAGCTCTTCATCTACATCCAGTCCATCAGTTCCTACCTGCAGCCGCCTGTGGCGGTGGTCTTCATCATGGGATGTTTCTGGAAGAGGACCAATGAAAAGGTAGCTCTGGACGGCTCCCACTATGCCAGAACCAAGTGCTGCCCCTTGAGGTCTGGGATAGGATGGGAGGGGAGGGTGTTGGAGGGAGACACAGGCTGGAATTGGGTGTTGAGAGGGAGGGGGAGTTCCATGGTGGAAGATACAGGGAGGGTGTTTATCTGACCTTTGCAAAAAAGCAATGAGAGGGCTGCTGCGATGGCTCACACCTGTAATCCCAGCACTTTGGGAGGCCGAGTTGGGTGGATCACTTGAGATCAGGAGTTCGAGACCAGCCTGGCCAACATGGTGAAAGCCCATCTCTACTCAAAATACAAAAATTAGCCGGGTGTGGTGGTGGGCGCCTGTAATCCCAGCTACTCAGATGCTGAGGCAGGAGAATCACTGGAACCTGGGAGGCAGAGGTTGCAGTGAGCTGAGACCACACCGCTGCACTCCAGCCTGGGTGACAGAGTGACTCTGTCTCAAAAAAAAAAAAAAAAAAAAAAAGCAATGAGAGGTTCTCATCAAAAGTATCTTGATGCATTTTTTTGTTATTGAACAGGGAAGCTAAATTAAGAGGGAGTTAGTAAACTATTAGTAATCAATTCATTATAAAAAGATAAATGGTTAAGTATTGCAGAACTTTTCCAAATTGCTGACCCATGCTTGCAGTGACCACCACAAGAAAGACAAGTCCTGGAAATGGCTTCTTGAGGTTCCTGGAGGCCAGAGCCCTTGGCGTCTCTAAGACAATCTTGCTCTGATTTTGCAGGGTGCCTTCTGGGGCCTGATCTCGGGCCTGCTCCTGGGCTTGGTTAGGCTGGTCCTGGACTTCATTTACGTGCAGCCTCGATGTGACCAGCCAGATGAGCGCCCGGTCCTGGTGAAGAGCATTCACTACCTCTACTTCTCCATGATCCTGTCCACGGTCACCCTCATCACTGTCTCCACCGTGAGCTGGTTCACAGAGCCGCCCTCCAAGGAGATGGTACATTTGGGTTGATGGCTAGATCTGTTGAGATTTTGTTGGAAGTGACAGAAAACTGACTCAAACTGACTTAAGCGAAGGAGACTGATTGTCCAAAAAGCTGAAAAGTCCAGGGTTGAGGTTCAGGGGCAGGATGATTTGGGACTCTGAAAAGGTCATCAGAATCCATCTGCACTTCCGCTTCAATTCTTAGGTCCCATATGGAGCCCAGTACCTTCTAGAGATACATCCTCTTTTACTGTCATTAAGTAAACATAAGGCTGGGGTGTGGTGGCTCATGCCTGTAATCCCAGCACTTTGGGAAGCTGAGATGGGAGGATCACTTGAGGCCAGGAGTTTGAGACCAACCTGGGCAATATAGTGAGATCCCATCTCTTAAAAAAATGAAAAAATTAGCAGGGTGTGATGGCTGATGCCTGTAATCTCAGTTACCAGAGAGGCTGAGGTGGGAGGACTGCCAGAGGCCAGGAGTTTTGACGGTGCAGTGAGCTATGACCACGCCACTGCACTTCCAGCCTGGGTGACAGAGCAAGACCCTGTCTCACAAAAAAAAAAAAAAAAAAAGGAAAAGAAAAAATTAGCAGGGCGTGATGGCTCATGCCTGTAATCCCAGCTGCTAGGGAGGCTGAGGCAGGAGGATTGCTTCAGCCCAGGAGTTTAAGGCTGCAGTGAGCTATGACCATGCCACTGCACTCCCACCTGGGTGACAGAACAAGAGCCTGTCTTTAAAAAAAAAAAAAAAAAAAAAAAGGTAAAAATAAGCATAAATATTTCTGTCCCAGAATTTCTAGAGAATTTCTAGATTTCCATTGATGGAGTCAGCTCAGGACACATGCTCATCCGTGAACCAATTCAATCCCTGTGGCCAGAGAAATGGATGAGCTGAAATGACCAATTCTGGGGTCCTGCAATACTCTAGGGTGAGGGTTAAGCTCTGAGGATTAGAATGAAGGATAATCACATCCCAGCAACAGGAGGATGGGGTTTATTGGAGAAAGACATGGGAATGAGCAGGGGAATTGTGCGCTGATGTTGAAGAGTGCAGGGACGTGATGCTTGTTGGAGGATGGGGTGGGAGGGTGGGGCTGGGAGCAGATTCAGACACAAAGGCTGAGCGTGGGGTTGGTTGGGGAGTGTGAGAAAAGGATGGACAACCCCAGCCCCACCTCCACCACAAATCTCATCATTCATCCCTGCTCCTTAGGTCAGCCACCTGACCTGGTTTACTCGTCATGACCCCGTGGTCCAGAAGGAACAAGCGCCACCAGCAGCTCCCTTGTCTCTTACCCTCTCTCAGAACGGGATGCCAGAGGCCAGCAGCAGCAGCAGCAGCGTCCAGTTCGAGATGGTTCAAGAAAACATGTCTAAAACCCACAGCTGTGAGTAGCCTCTCTCCTCAGTTACAGCAAGAAGCAGTACGTGTTAAGGGGATTGATTATTATTTTTTTTTCCTATCAAATCACAAGCCAAGAAAGTGGGCAGACTTGGAGTTTTAGCATCCTCTGGCTCCAGTGTCTGATCCGTCCCCACACTCCGGCCATGGGAAAGGAGTTTTTAGTAACTTTCAACAAGCTTCCTACGGGCACTAACAGCAAACAAACACTTGTTGAGTGCCTACGAAGACACGGTTGGTTCATTTCATCGTTATTCTCTGCACATGGATAGGCAGGAACACGACTTGCCTTCTCTCAGTTAGTGCTTCTAAATTGGCGGCTTGCAGACATATTTTGGCTTAGCCCACCTACAGTTTCAATAAAATGTGAGTTAACATTTAAAAATTGAGAGATTTCGGCTGGGCGCAGTGGCTCAAGCCTGTAATCCCAGCACTTTGGGAGGCTGAGGCAGTAGATCACTTGAAATCAGGAGTTCAAGACCAGCCTGGCCAACATGGTGAAACCCTGTCTCTACTAAAAATATAAAAATTAGCCGGGCATGGTAGTGCGTGCCTGTAGTCCCAGCTACTTCGGAGGCTGAGGCAGGAGAATCACTTGAACCTGGGAGGTGGAGGTTGCACTGAGCCGAGATCGCGCTACTGCACTCTAGCCTGGATGACAGAGTGAGACTCTGTCTCAAAAAAAAAAAAAAAAAAAAAAAAAAGGGAGATTTCAGTCGGGCATGGTGGATGGTGGTTCACGCCTGTAATCCCAGCACTTGAAAACACCTGGTGAGTGTCCCCGTCTCGCCTCTCTGGGAGATACATAGCACCTCTATGGTCTTCCTTTGCTGGGTTCTTTCTAGGTGACATGACCCCGAAGCAGTCCAAAGTGGTGAAGGCCATCCTGTGGCTCTGCGGAATACAGGAGAAGGGCAAGGAAGAGCTCCCGGCCAGAGCAGAAGCCGTCATAATTTCCCTGGAAGAAAATCCCTTGGTGAAGACCCTCCTGGACGTCAACCTCATTTTCTGCGTGAGCTGCGCCATCTTTATCTGGGGCTACTTTGCTTAGTGTGGGGTGAACCCAGGGGTCCAAACTCTGTTTCTCTTCAATGCTCCATTTTTTTTAATGAAAGAAAAAATAATAAAGCTTTTGTTTGTTTACCACAAGGCTTCCAAGTGTTTATAGACCATTTTCAACATGACACTTAGCTCTTTTCTTTTTTCTTTTTTTGACAGAGTGTCTCGCTCTGTCACCCAGGCTGGAGTGCAGTGGCGTGGTCATAGCTCACTGCAACCTCAAACCTCAAGCCCCTGGGCTCAAGTGATCCTCCCTCCTCAGCCTCCCAAGTTTCTAGGACTACAGGCACACACTACCATGGCTGGCTAATTTTTTCTTTTTTTTAAGAGATGTTGTGTATGTTGCCCAGGCTGGTCCTGAACTCCTGGCCTCAAGTGATCCACCCCCCACCTCAGCCTCCCAAAGTACTAGGATTACAGGCATGAGCCACCATGCCCAGTCTCTTTTCTTCTTGAAAATAATGAAGGTTAGAAGATGGAAAGAGGAGAGACACGTAAAAGCTTCCTTTCGCAAAAGACTAGTTATTCATTCTTCTTATCCATTGTGCAACATCAATACCCAGATTCAAAGGGATAAAGAAGCAAAGGGACTCACAGGACCTCCCAGGCTGACAGCAGCCACATCTCCGGGGCTGGGTATTTAGCATTTGAACTTGCTCAGCTCACCTTCACAGTGCAAAGAATGGGAGCTGCATTCTATCTCTTGCCTTCCACTGTGGCTGGCTTTGGGTGAAGGTCCCCAAGAGTTTTCTCACTGTGATACTTCCTCCTAGATATTTCTTGGAAATAGACTCGAGTTGGTACTCTGAAATCTTGTGCTATAAGAAAATCAGGGAATTGTGTGTATTTCTCAAGTTCTGGCTTAGACTCTTGTTTTTGAGACAGGGTCTCACTCTGTCACCCAGGCTGGAGTGTAGTGGCGCCCTGACAGCTCACTGCAGTCTTGACTTCCTGGGCTCATGTGATCCTCCCACCTCAGCCTCCTGAGTAGCTGGGACTACAGACATGCCATGCACCACCATGCCTGGCTAATTTTTAAAATTTCTTTGCAGAGACACGGGGGGCGGGTCTCTCCTATGTTGCCTGAGCTGGTCTTAACCTCCTGGGCTCAAGCAATCCTCCTGCCTTGGCCTTCCAAAGTGCTGGGATTACAGGCGTAAGCCATGCACCCAGCCTTAGACTGTGTTTCTTTGCTTAATTCCCCACGATGATGCTTCCCTAAAAAGAAGCAGCCAGGTGGATGTGCATCTCAATGCACCTCCCCCCCAAAAGCCAGTAAGGCTTTGACCTGCAGAGCAGCGGCCTCCTGTTCTGGGTAGAGCCAGCCTCCTCAGCTTCCCCGCTTTGGGCCCATTTGGAGTCTGATGGAATGACCCATCAGGGCTGTGTGTGCCACGTGCAGAGCTAAGAGCAGGACAGGGCCAACGGAGTGAGCCCTGAGACCATCTCTGGAGTAGCTCAGGGCCATGAATCATCCAGGTCTGGGATAAGGTGGGGTGGTGGGGTGGACTAGAGCCCCTTCCTGGCCTGGCAGAGCTGGAAAGCAGAGGAGTCTCTCGAGGGACCCCAATTTCCAGACCAGAGGAAAATAAACAGTATCCCCTGGGGCTGAGGAACTGCCCGCCCACATCCTCCAGTGATGTCTTTCTGGTTCCTACTTGATGCCAACAGCTGGGACTGGCCTGGTGCACAGGCAAATGTATTGGCCCAGCTTCAGCTCTGCTCATAGGCCCAGCTCTCTACACGAATCCAAATAGCAGTGGTAGGTTGGACAAAGGGCACCCCCAGCCCTCCTGGGAAGGGGTATGGGCGGGGAACTGGCTGCTAACATGGCTCCAGGCAGGAGCTTGGGATGGTTCTGGAGCAAGTGGGCTCAAGAAGGAGTATTCACCAGGGAGGCTGAGCTTCTGCCTCCAAGGCCCAAAGGAGGGGAGTGGACGGCATGGGAGGTTTCCACTACAGTTCTGAGCTCCCTGTCCAAGCCTGTCCCTCACAGAGACCTCTGTTGCCTCTGGCTGGGGTCAACAGTGTGTTTCAGCGGAGACACACTGAGCTGTCACTATGATAGCTCAGGCCACCCCCATCTCTGCCCGGACTCCTGACTGGCCTTCTCACATCCAGTCTTTCCCATTCTCCAGCCACTGGCAGGGTGGGCAACTCGGATCAAGCCAATACTCTGCTTGGAATCCTTCAGAGACTCAGAGACCTTCCCACTCTCAGGATGAACTCTGCAATCCTTTGCATTCCATTCCATTTTCTTTTTTTTTTTTTTTTTGAGACAGGATCTCACTCTGTTGTCCAGGCTGGAACGCAGGATGCGATCATGGCTCAATGCATTCTCGAACTCCCAGGCTCAGGTGATCCTCCCACCTCAGCCTCCTGGGTAGCTGGGACTACAGGTATGCACCACCACGCCTGGCAAGTTTTTGTTGTTGTTGTTGTTGTTGTATTTTTTGGAGAGGGCATTTTGCCATATTGCCCAGGCTGGTCTCCAACTCCTGGGCTCATGTGATCCACCTGCCTCGGCCTCCCAAAGTGGTGGGATTACAGGTGTAAGCCCCCACATCTGGCTTTTTATTTATTTATTTTTGTTTTTTACAGACAGGGTCTTGCACTTTGTCACCCAGGCTGGAGTGCATTGGCATGATCATGGCTCACTGGAGCCTTGAACTCCTGCCTCAGCCTCTTGAGTAGCTGGAACTACAGGCATTTGGCCACCACACCTGGCTAATTTTAATTTTTTTTGTAGATGGGGTTTTATTATGTTGCCCTGGCTGATCCCAAACTCCTGGCTTCATGCAATCCACCTACCTCAACATCTCAAAGTGCTGGGATTACAGGCGTGAGCTGCTGTGCCCAGCCAGCTGACAGATTTTAAATGTTCTCACCACAAAAAATAAATGATAATGGAGGTGATGGATATGTTAATTAGCTAGATTTAACCATTTCGCAATGTATACATATACAAAAACATGTTGTATACCATAACTTTTATCAATTTAAAAAACCAGTGAAGTGCAAATACAATTTACAGATGTGCATAGAAACTGAGTTCAGGCCAGGTGCAGTGGCTCACATCTGGAATCCCAGCACTTCAGTAGGCTGAGGTGAGTGGATCACCTGAGGTCAGGAGTTCAAGACCAGCTTGGCCAACAGATCAAAACCTCATCTCTACTAAAAATACAAAAATTAGCCTGGCATGGTGGTGGGTGCCTGTAGTCCCAGCTACTTGGGAGGCTGAGGCAGGAGAATGGCTTGAACCTGGGAGGTGGGGGTAGCAGTGAGCTGAGATCATGTCACTGCACTCCAGCTTGGGTGACAGAGCAAGACTCCATCTTAAACAAACAGAATGACAACAAAAAACCCCAAATTCAAATACAAGTAGAAAGAGTGAAAACAGAACCCTGATGTTTTTTGTTAGGTTGGGGGAGGTTCTTCCTTGTATCAAATATCCCCCTCCCCACATGTCATTTGTGATGATGTTTTGTGTGTGAAGGATAGACCCTAAGGTGACCCTCAATCATCCCTACTTCCTGGGAAGTGGATCCTTCCCCAGCCCAGCCTCCAGATGAGACCCCAGCCCTGGCTGCTGCCTTGACTGCAGCAGATGAAGATCCTGGACAGAGGACCCAGAGAAGCTATGCCTGGACTCCTGATCCACAGGAGCTATGAGAAAATGAACGTGTTGTCATAAGCTGCTAAGTATGTGGTCATCTGTCATGCTGCACTGGATAACTGACATGAGGGGCATGGTATGTGAACTCATGTGTGGATGTAAAGGAGCGGTTGGCTGGAAAGGGTGTGGGTGGAGGACAGTTGCCTGCACAGCTGTGTGGGGTCTACACAGCCATGTACCTCCTTTGGAGGGTATCGAGTAGAAGTAATTTGGTTGCCAGTAAGAGAAACAAACCCAAAGAGGAACGTTTGTGCCAAAAACAATCAAGCACTTTATTGTGAGCATACAAAAGCAAGAAATGCAGAATGGCTTCAGGGACACAAACCGGGAGCTGGGAGGGTTTTAAAAACCAAGCCCTGCACTCTCTCCCTCTTACCTTTTGTCTCTGCCTCTCCACACATCTGCTGACTTCTCCCTCTGCAGGCAGGTTTTCTCTACTCCACAGAATCCACAGTGGCGGCAGGAAGGCAGCCACAGCTCCATGTTGGGAGACAGGGGTCCTGCCTGCTGGAGAAGAGACTCAGGGCCCACACCTGAGCGAACCCATGCGGGACAGGGTGGGGCTGGCCACGTGTGCAGCCTACTGTGGGCAGGAGGGAAACTAAGAGGATCCTTGACTTGCTTCCCTCCCTTAGCTGGCAGCTCAAGTGGTCTTGGTCACTTTTTGTCTTCTGGCTGCACCAGAGCCTGTGGCTTCCCCAGACCAGCACATCTCCTCCTCTCTAGCTCCACCGATGAGATACGAGGAAAGTGCAAGCCCTTGGCTGAGAAGCATCCCTATGAGTGAGGTGCTTGCTGCCCAGTCTGATGCAAAACCCTGAGACTGTAGGTCCCAGAGGCCAGAGGCGCTGGAATATGGTGGGGAAATGGTGGGAGGAGACCTCAGGGAGAAACCAGGAGGGTTTGTCTTAAGACCTTCAAATAGGAGCACTTGTGGGACTCACTGGGCTTGGGAGAGCACTGAGAACTGCAGCCCCAACAGAGTAACGGGAGTCAATCCACGGAGCTCCCAGAGAACCAGGGCCATCACAATGGTCCAGGGATGGGGTCACTCCAAAGGCATCTGATTTTTTTTTTTTTTTTTTGAGACAGAGTCTCGCTCTGTCACCCAGGCTGGAGTTCAGTAGATGATCTTGGCTCATTGCAACCTCTGCCTCCCAGGTTCAAGCAATTCTCTTGCCTCAGACTCCTGAGTAGCTGGGACTACAGGCATGCGTCACCACACATGGCTAATTTTTTGTGTTTTTTTTTTTTTTTTTAGTAGAGACGGGGTTTCACCATGTAGGCCAGGCTGGTCTCAAACTCCTGACCTCAAGTGATCCACCCACCTCAGTCTCCCAAAGTCCTGGGATTACAGGCATGAGCCGCTGCGCCTAATTTTTTTTGTGTGTGTGTGTGTATAAACACACACACACACACACACACACACATATAAATATATAAATATATAATTTTTTTTTTTTAGGAGATGGGGTTTTGCCATGTTGGCCAGGCTGGTCTCAAACTCCTGACCCCGTGATCCGCCCACCTCAACCTCCCAAAGTGCTGGGATTACGGGCATGAGCCACCACGCCCAGCGCATCTGAACTCTTGGAATGACCACAGGGTGGAACCTGGCAAAACCAAGGCAGCCAGGGGTCTACTCTGAGCCTCTGCAGTCTCCACAGTGCTGGGTGCAGGGCAAGCTCCTTCCAGAATGCTAGGTGAGTGCTAAACCGCAGGGTGTAGTGAGAAGAACCAGTGCCTAACCAAGGAGGTTTGGTGCAGGTGGGGGAGCAGGGACAGGAAGTCTGAGCGCAAGGGCCTAGAACTTTCTATGAGAAACTACTGTGTAGAGAAGGGAAGGAAATAATCTGAAGGGCAGATGGCCAGTGCCCTTCTGGACAGCCAGAAATAGCCACTATGGGTTCAGATTCTCTACCTCTCTTGATGGTGGGCAGGCTGGAAATGGTTGTACCTAATGTGCAGTGCCAACATAGTACAACGCCTCCAGCAGAAGGAATCCCAGGCCACAGGAACGGGAAAGAAAGAGGATCCAGGTGCCTCTCCTGGCCCTGCCGGTGGGATGCTGAGCCATGTATCCCACCCCAGACAGTTCTGTTTTTTGTTTTTTTTGTTTTTTTTTTGTTGTTGAGACAGAGTCTCACTTTGTTGCCCAGGCTGGAGTGCACTGGCTTGATCTGGGCTCACTGTAGTCTCTGTCTCCCAGTTTCAAGTGATTCTCCTGTCTCAGCCTCCTAAGTAGCTAGGATTACTGGCACCCGCCACAATGCCAAGTTAATTTTTTGTATCTTTGGTAGACATGGGGTCTCACCATGTTGACCAGGCTGGTCTCGAACTCCTGACATCAAGTGATCTGCCCGCCTCGGCCTCCCAAAGTGTGGTCTTTACCTTTGACACATACACAGAGTCAAATGACTTTCATTGTTTTGAAGTTTGCAGCTGTCAGGGTAGGAAGATTGCTGCGAACAATAGGAGAGTAAAAACTGAATGAGGCTCTTAAAATAATGAGGTATGGTTTGCTGTATTTCAGAATCAGCAATGATGAACACATGCCACATTCTGGGCAGGATGTCAGCATGGATGTTCCTCATCCCCAGGTGCCAACAGCATCTCCTTGACAAGCACCCACGTCCCTGCTTCCTCTGGAGGACAAGCTCAGGCATCACCATGGGAGCATCTCTGAGGCTCCATGGAGACACCTGACCGTGGACAGCCAGGCTCCTGGAGAAGGTGCTCAACATGGAGCATCAGCCTACACAGAGGATTCTTTCTCTGCAGGGTTTGTTCTGTGGCTAAAGGAGGGTATACAAAATTAACAATACACAGGTGGCACAGGGGAAGAGTGAGCCTTAAGCCAATGAAAATTCAAGATATGGGAGCAAATGGGCTTACAGGAGCATATTTTCAAGGTAATTAATAAGTATAGGGAGTACTTTGAGGGCATAGGAAACTGAGTAAAGATGAAAATGTGGGCTGGGCATGGTGGCTCACGCCTGTAATCCCAGCACTTTCAGAGGCTGAAGTGGGAGGATTGCTTGAAGCCAGAATTGTAAGACCAGCCTGGGCAACACAGCAAGATCCCTGTCTCTAGAAAAAAAATTATTTAAAAATTAGTTGGGTGTATTGCCATGCACCTGTAGTCTCAGCTACTTGGGAGGCTGAGTTGGGAGGATCATTTGAGCCTAGGAGTTTGGAGGCTGCAGTGAGTTATGATTGTGCCACTGCACTCCAGCCTGGGCCATGGAGTGAGATCTGTTTCAAAAAAACAACAAAAGGAAACTGTGGTTCCCCTTTTTAAATCAGGCTTAAGTCAGTTCGTAGTGGAAAGAGGCCCAGTGTCTTCTAAGCAGTGACTTAGACACTGACACACCTAGCAAACTCAACTCAGGGCAGCCAACTCTGGCAGCGTGTCCCACTCTGTTCCCAAGAGAAAACGGCCTTATCTGGACCAAGGGGTCATGCTATCGTGAGACCAGCTGTCCAGAGCCTCAGTCTCGCTTTGCTCCAATTCCCCATCGGTTCTTCCCTAGTACTTCAATCCTGGGAGAGACGGGATAATTTTCACGCCTTGGATAGGGCATGAAAGCACCAGCCATTGGAAAAGGGGCTCTTTACGGCAATTCACAACTGCTGACAAACGCACCAATCCGGTGGGGCTGAGCTCCTGTGAGCTGCCCCTGGGAGTCTGAGTATCTCTAGATGGAAAGAAAGGGATGCCAGCACTGGAAGGACCAAGGGTGCAGCCTTGACCAGAACCTGCACTGAGGATGGCCAGGCTAGGAGGTCTCTGGGGCACCTGATGGCCTTTTTCACTGCTGCAACCTTGCTCTCTGTTTCTTCAAACTCCTACAGCTACAATTAGACCCTCTCCCCCAAGATGTCCCAGCCACAATTCTATCTGGTTGAGTGGCAACACACACACACTCATACACACACACACACACACTCCACAATTTGTCTCCGAGAATTATGAAGTTTTCATATAAACCACAGAATATATTTAATTCAAATTAAACATGAAACTAGAATAATGTTCGGTCCTTATCAAGTAGCAATTACATTGTTTAAAAAAAAAAAAAAAAAGAACAGTACATTTCTGCCTAGATTCCGACAATCCAACAAGGCGGCATGGGTCACATCCAGTTTGACGAGGTGACAGAGCCAGCAGTCACCATCCATGGGCATGGTTCTGAGGGGACTGGGGAGACACAGACCGTACATGATACAAAATGATTCTGCAGCAAGTCTGAAGGAGAGCGGCCTCCCTCCTAATACATAAGAATGAACGTCCAGGTAGCAGAGAGTAGGCGGCTTGCATAACGAGCGCATTTTATTAAATAGATAGTTAACGCACTGCTTCTTACTCACTCCAAGTTGCTGTAGGTGCTGCCCACATTAACAGAGGGACAAAAGCTTCCTATGCGCGTTTCAGCAGGAATACTCTCTCCACTCCAGGTATTTCTTTGTTTTGGATTTTTTTGGCATGATTTCCTTCCCACGTAAAGAAAGCCAACTTCTTCAAGACACAGGTCATTCAGCTTTAGTGGTGGCCTCCAGGTTCTCCTTGGGCCGTGCAGAAGGCCAGGTCCCGCACAGTGAGGCCCTCCTTTGTCCTCCACTGAAAGCTTTTCACTGTTTGGTCTGCAAAGGAAGAGGTTCGCCTGCCCCTGCTCCACTCACCAGGGTGGAAGGGGTGGAGGGCTGGGAGAGGGCTTTCTTCACAGGGCAGTGCTCTCGGTGTCATTGTCTATATCCAGCAGGATGCGGCCAGGCATGTCTTTGCTAGCTGAGTCTGAGTGCATTTCAGGAAAGATGCTGCGATGCGGTTCTGAAACCCTGGAATTGGAGTCTGGACAAAAACACGAGGAGACATGGTATCAATGAGGGGTAACCCCCGAGAGGACACCTGAGGGTGCTCTGAGAAGAAGAGAGGCTGGGAAGTTTCAGGGTCAGCCCATGCACACAGGGTCCCTTGCGAGAGGCCTCATCAGCTCTTAGAAGCCAAGTGAAGCCTTTGTGACCCCAGAGAGCAGCTGAGTGGCACAGCCTTGCCTCTGGGCTCTGATGTTGCTTGCTATGAGCCCAGAGCAGCCCTTGGAGATGTAGCTTTTAAAGGATTTGCTTGCTTTGCTGGAGGAAAGGAAGCCTCATTCTTCCCAAGGCCTCTAATGCATGAGATGAACCCTCCTGATGGCCCCTGGGCTGCCCTGGGAAGAGGTCTCTCCTCGAGACTGCTGGGTTTTCCTCCTGTTACTAACACTAGGACCTCACCCTCAGCACCAGCAACATTTGGGCCTGAATTATTTGTTGTGGTTGTCCTGTGCATTGTAGGTGTCACCCAACAGATGCCAGTGACATGCAGCCTCCTCCCTCAGTGTGACAACCGAAAATGTCTCCTGTACATCACAGATCACTGGGGAAGTTTAAACTAAAATGTCTCCAGATGCTGCCGAGTGTCCCCTGGGGAATCACAATCACTGCTGACTGACATCACTGAGGCAGACCAAGTCTCCTGCAAACATTAACGTCCCCTTCTCTGTCTAATACACCTCGAATGCCATTTTCATGTCTTATTATGTTGGCTGAAATTCCTTCAGCAAGGTGGCAAACATATGGTCCTCATGCTGTTGTCCCCCTCTCGTATGCTCTTCCCAGAGGCCAGTGGGTCTCAGATTCATTTATGCATAAACAAATATTTACTGAGCACCTCCCAGGTGCCAGGCACCATTCTACCTGCTGAGGATGCAACAATGAACAAGACAGGCACAGCCTCAATGAAGCCCACCGTCAAGTGGGCGAACCAAGGGGATCCTAATTAAGACAAAAGGGCTGGCTTCTCTAGTAGATGTGGGTTCTGGCAAATTATGAGAGCCTCATTAGGTATTTTCGGGCTGGTGTAAGAGAGAAGAGAGATGTTTTGTAGTTTTGCTTTGCTGGGTTAGAGGTAGCCATGGCAGGCAGCAGTGAGGGAGTGGGAGGAGGAGGTGGTTTGCAGGGGCGTTTCACAGTCAGGCTTGAGAGCTGTTTTCCCCCACTTGCTGTGGTGCAAAATGACATCCTGTCTGTCCTTGGCGGGAGCTAGTTTTGACCATATTTCTGTTCGACCTGCTCCCGTCTATGCAGGCATAGCTTGAAAACGCTGGTGCACTTTGGGGAAGCTCACTGCTTGGAGACTTGTTCCAGCTCCCACCCCTTCCACCTTCCTGTCCCTACAGTTCTGAGCTGTGAGATCTGTTTACTCCCTGGGACATCCTTTTTCTCACAGTTACTCCTGGGTTGTCCCTCAAGGTTTCCTACGCACCACAACTAAGAGAAATTTCTAGATTTATGGAGGTGCCAAGGTGTCAAAGAGTTCAGGTGCTGAATGTCATTTCAGACAATTCAGGCCTTGTGATAACTATAAAACCAATGACACTGTGCAGAATTGCACCAGCCTATGGTGCAGTCAAAGGTGGTCTGTATGCACAGAATAGGGGCTGTCTTGGATTTGTCCTAAGCAGAACAGAAGTCAATGAAGGCAGGGACTGTGTCTGTCTTGTTCACAGTGTATCCTTAGTACCTAAAACAGTGACTGGCAAATAGCAGATGTTCAATAAATTTTGTAGCTGCACACTTGGATGGTTGGATGGATGCATGAAGAGTCATCTAGAGCAACCATCTTTCCAATCCTCCATTCTTACATCCTCAGGCAAAGAAGTAGCTGTGACTTGAAGACGACGTATAAGAAAATCACTGCAAATGCAATCCTTTCCCCATTATCTTGGCCCCCAAAAACAGAAGGGGCTACCAGCCCGTGTCTCTTCTCAGCCCAGAGTTTACCAGAAACTATGGAACCGACATGACTTGGCGGGGAACGCATGATGCAAAGGCACTGTGTATACGGATGAGATTTCTACTTGTTAATATCTGTATTCACATGCAAGCTAACGCCTATCAGCCACCAAGCCCTTCTACAGCTGCTCTCTTTTTCTTATACATCACACACACATAATTTTTAGATTTGTGCCTCTCTGAATTTTTCTATTTATGATCCACATACATTATTTATTCAAGGGGAAAAAATGTGTTTTGGGGCATAAAGGAAATCCCTTACTCTGCCGCCCACCTGCCCCATCTGGTTTCCCCAGCCCCTCTCTACATGAATCAGTCCCTGAAAGAAACAATGACTTTGTTTACACACAAAAAGTAGAAAGAATTACGGCAACCTGTACAGAACTAGTTTTCAAAAAGAGACTTCATCACAGTAGCTAACATTAAAAAAAAGAAAAAAATTTTTTTTTTGAGATGGGGTCTCGCTCTTTTGCCCAGGCTGGAGTGCAGTCACGCAATCTCAGCTCACTGCAGCCTCCACCTCACTGGGCTCAAATGATCCTCCCACCTCAGCCTCCCGAGTAGCTAGGACTACAAGCATATGCCACCATGCCTGGCTAATTTTTTTTTATTTTTGGTAGAGACAGGGTTTCACCATGTTGACTGGGCTGGTCTTGAACTCTTGGCCTCAAGCAATCCTCCCACCTCAGCTTCCCAAAGTGCTGGGATTACCGGCATGAGCCACCATACCCAGCCTCGGTAGCTGACATTACTATAGAGCACTTACTTACACCAGAGACTGTACTATACACCCACACTTTATCACATTGTCTCACTGAACCCCCACTAACTAATCCTAAGGCAGCAGAAATAAGAAAGGGAGACTCAGAGGCTCTATTCCTTGCCCAAGGTGACACAGCCAGTGTGGACCAAAGAGGATCAAAGTCAGATCGGTTGCACTCTGGCTCTTCACATTACATTTTCCCTCCTCCCCAGAGGAGTCTGTAAATCCCTGGGTGAGGGCCCTCAAAGACATTATCTGAGATCATTGTTTCAGTCTTAAACACTCTGGGGTTTGTTGTAAAAAGGAGAAAATGGTTATTTCAGAAAGACACCTGTAAGAACCTGGTTTGTCTGAAACACCTCTAAATCTTTCTGGCTATGAACTCGTATATTTACTGCACTCCAGGAAGGGCTGGTTTCTGAGCATATGCTTGGAGCTAAGTTCATACAAAAGATACTGTATTTAAAAAAACAAAATAGGCTGGGCGTGGTGGGATGATGGTGTGAGTCCAGAAGTTCGAGACCAGCCCAGGCAACATGAGACTCCGTCTCTATAAGAAAAACACAAAAATTAGCCAGTTGTGGTGGCGCATGCCTCTAGTTCCACCTTCCAGCTACCTGGGAGGTTCACTTGAGCCCAGGAGGTCAAGGCTGCAGTGGACTATAATCACACCGCTGCACTCTAGCCTAGGCAACACATCAAGACCCTGTCTCTTTTTTTAAAAAAAAAAAAAAAAAAAAAAAAAGAGAAACAGAGGATGACCTCCAGTAACTAGCCTCAGCCCAAAGGCAGAACTTGATACAGTTCATCACAGATTTCGGGCTCTGACAAATATAACCCAGGTTCCTTCCTGAACTGAGTATCTTATCCAGGAAACAGAAGTGGATATTTAAGAGCTAGAAGTGGAATGTTATCACTAAGGGTATGGTTCTAGAAGATTTACTTATTACTTCAACAATTTTGAATGTGTGCTTTCAGTTGTGAACCCACCCTTCAAGAAGTCCAAGGTGATTCTGATAGCCACTTTGATTCTGATAGCCACTTTGACAAGTAACAGATGCAAATATGCCCTTGAAAGTAAGCGGTGCAGGCACAACTGCAGGGCGAATAAACTCCCTCCCCCTCTCCACCACCCATCCCTCTTCTCAGACCTAGGGTCTCAGGGAATGCCTTCCTTCACCAGTGAACACTCTGGTTGATTGTTGTAAAAAAGAGATAAAGGTTATTTTAGAAAGACACCTGTAAGAACCTGGTTTTCTTTAAACACCTCTAAACTTCTCTGGCTATGAATTTATATATTATTTGCATTCTAAGAAGGGCTGGTCTTTGAGCATACTGCTTGGAGCTAAGTTTATATGACAAGTATTATATTTCAAAATAAAAAAAAAAGGCAAAAAACCAGACAAAAAAGAAACCTTTTATTGGAGGTCTCTTTTCTGTTTTTTTTTTTTTTTTTTAAATAAAATATCTACTGTATGAACTTAGTTCCAAGCAATATCCTCAAAGATCAGCCCTTGGAAGGCAGAGAATATATAAATTCGCAACCAAAGAGGTTTAGGGTGCTTTTAGAAAGCAGGTTCTGGCTGGGTGCGGTGGCTCATGCCTGTAATCCCAGCACTTTGGGAGGCCAAGGCAGGCAGATCACCTGAGGTCAGGAGTTCAAGACCAGCCTGGCCAACATGGTGAAACCCGTCTCTACTAAAAATACAAAAATTAGCCGAGCATGGTAGTGCGTGCCTGTAATCCCAGCTACTCAGGAGGCTGAGGCAGGAGACTCGCTTGAACCTGGGAGGTGGAGGTCACAGTGAGCTGAGATCGCGCCAATGCACTCCAGTCTGAGCGACAGGGTGAGACTCCGTCTCAAAAAAAAAAAAAAAAAAAAGCAGGTTCTAACAGGTGTCTTTCCAAAATAACCTTTTTCTCCTTTTTACAATGTAATACCTGTCATATAAACTTAGCTCTAACCAGAGTGTTTAAGACCCAAACCATTATTTTCCTCAGATAATGTCTTCACTTTCAGGATCCTCACCCAAAGATATACACAACTCTTTTGGGAAAGAGGGAAAATGTTAGGGTGATTAAGAATGATGGGGCCGGGTGCGGTGGCTCATGCCTGTAATCCCAGCACTTTGGGAGGCAGAAGTGAGTGGATCACTTGAAGCCATGAGTTCGAGACCAGCCTGGCCAATATGGCGAAACCCCGTCTCTACTAAAAATACAAAAATCAGCCGGGTGTTGCCACACCTGCCTATAATCCCAGCTACTTGGGAGGCTGAGGCAAGAGAACTGCTTAAACCAGGGAGGCAGGGGTTGCAGTGTGCCAAGATTGCATCACTGCACTCCAGCCTGGGCGTCAGAGCAAGACTGTCTCAAAAAATACATAAAATAAATAAACAGAAGAATGACAGTCCAACCAATCTGGCTTTGATCCTCTTTGGTCGAAGTAGAATTGTGTAATTTTATCAGGAACTGATGATTTCTCGTCAGTTTTCTAGGGCTGTGAGAGACTTTGAGTCAACTATTCAGGAGTGATTCTGTTCAAGTCTCACTGGATGTTATCTTGACACAGTTCTGATTATCTACTTATTAAACATAAACTGCAAGTAGAAACAGAAGCCACTTAAATATCCAACTAGGAGTAACAATACATCTGGTTGATGAAACATTATGTAGTCACTGAAAAACATGGTTCTAAAAATTACATTATCACATGAGAACGAGCATATCATGTAAAGTAAAATAAAAGGATCCAAATCTGTCTATGTCAAATAATTATGCTCATGTACCTCCTTGCCTTTTAGAAAAACTAAAAGAAAAAAAGGGGCAGGCGTGGTGGCTCACGCCTGTAATCCCAGCACTTTGGGAGGCCGAGGTGGGCGCATCACGAGGTCAGGAGATCGAGACCATCTTGGCTAACATGGTGAAACCCTGTCTCTACTAAAAATACAAAAAAATAGCTGGGCGTGGTGGTGGGCGCCTGTAGTCCCAGCTACTCGGGAGGCTGAGGCAGAAGAATGGCGTGAACCCGGGAGGCGGAGCTTGCAGTGAGCCAAGACTGTGCCACTGCACTCCAGCCTGGGGAACAGAGCGAGACTCTGAAAAGAGAAGCGAAGAGAAGAGAAGAGAAGAGGAGAGAAGAGAAGAGAAGAGAAGAGAAGAGAAGAGAGAAAAGAAAAAAAGTAGAATATAAATGGCAGACATTTTCAATTGTATAGCTAGAATTGATTTCTTATTATTTCCATTTCTCAAGAGTTTTAATATCCATGCTTATTTTTATTTATTTGAGACAGAGTCTCACTCTGTCACCCAGGCTGGAGGGTAGTGGCACGATCTCAGCTCACCGCGACCTCCACCTCCTGGGTTCAAGCAGTTCTCCTGCCTTGGCCTCCCAAGTAGCTGGGATTACAGGCACCTACCACGACACCCAGCTAACTTTTTGTATTTTCAGTAGAGATGGGGTTTCCCCATGTTGGCCAAGCTGGTCTTGAACTCCTGACCTCAAGTGATCCCCCCGCCTCAGCCTCCCAAAGTACTGGGATTACAGGCGTGAGCCACTGTGCCCCAGCTCATGCTTATTTTTAAAAAGGCATTACTTCCATGACATAAGAAGGGTGAGAGTTTAAAAAGCAAACACTATGAAATTAGCCAGCAAGGTGTCCAGGCTTATGGCTACTATGTGAGTGATTTGGTCTATCTGTGGTACAGTGGACTAACGCCTCACAGACAGTCTCAGGCTCACTAAATTATATGAATGTATTTGTTATCTCCTTCTGCAGAGCATTGTCTTTTTAACCCATGAAAGAAGTGAGATTCAAAAAACCAAGTGGTGCATCAGAATCAATATATGGATACCTGGGTTCCACCCCCAGTCTCCTGTGTTTGGGTCCTAGAAGGCCGAGTCCGGGCATATAAGTTTTTAAAACCCTGACATGTGAATCTAACATAGAAATCTGATTAAAACTATTTTCTTCTAGATAAAAATGATAAATAGCAGGCCAGGCACAATGGCTCACGCCTATAATCCCAGCACTTTGGGAGGTCGAGGCAGCTGGATCACCTAAGGTCAGGAGTTCGAGACCAGCCTGGCCAACATGGTGAAGCCCCATCTCTACTAAAAATAAAAAAAAAAAAATAGCCAGATGTGGTGGCAGGCGCCTATAATCCCAGGTACTCAGGAGGCTGAGGCAGGGGAATCGCTTGAACCTGTGAGGCGGACCTTGCAGTGAGCCGAGATTGTGCCATTGCACTCCAGCCTGGGCGACACAGCAAGACTCCATCTCAAACAAAAAAAAAAGAGAGAGAAATAGCTAGGCTTCATTTAGATCCACTGTATATTAAGAACTGTAACTGGCTAACAGAATAACCTTGGACTTTCTCTTACTTGATCTTCAACAATTTAGACAGATGTCACCACTTTACAGATCAGCCAGGTTGTGCCTAGCCTATGTTATACCAAGAGCTGAAATTCTAACTCAGTCAGGTCTGACTCCATAATGTGTGTTCTTTCTACTATACCTCAAGCTTGCCTAATATGGAAAATAATGGAAATTAAAGAAGTAACAAGGCCAGCCCTGTGACCACCTGTTCCACATCTGGGTACACACTTAGTATTCCGAATGACTGCAGCAAGCATCAACAAAGCCAGTCCTCCTTCAGTGCATGCACTATTAGTAGAGATGCAAGCAGGCAGGGTTAGGGTGGCCGGTTAGTAACAGGCATGAGTGCACAAATATGATCATCAAGTAGCAAAAATGCATTGGCCAATCAGGTGCCTTTTCCTTACCATTAAATATTCCAATCTCAGTTCTTACTGAATATGGCAGGTCATACATCTAAATTATTTAATAAAATGTTTAAATTAGAATACTCTTTGCTAAAATCTATTACTTCAAAAATAGCAAGATGTAAACTCTTTTACATGGGAATTAAAACTCTTACTGCTCTCTAGAGTCACAATTAACAGGAGACTCGAAATGACGCCAGAATCCCAGCATCCTCCAGTGCTGGTGCTGAGCTGTGAGAAGTTGGCTGCCAAACCTGCTTGGCAGCAATAATCTCCCCCAAGAATTTATCTTAATCCCATTAGCCTTAACCCAACTCTTTAAAACTCTGATTTAATCCAAGTCTAAAGGAATAACCTGTTTTCAGGAATTTGTCCATCTAAAGTTTTCTAAGTGAAAACATTATGTCATAATAAAGGACCATCCTGTCCAAGGAAGTTATATATTTTTTCCTCCTTGAAAAACCCAATGGCTATACCCAAGAATGGTTAATAGCAGTATGATCAACACTAGCAGATTCAAAAATTCTAAATGTTGGCCTTCTGTGTACTTTCAATGGCAGGCCAGGGGATTTTAAGATAGTACAGGGTTAATTCTGTAATATAAAGATAACTCTGGTAACCTGGAATTTCTTGAGTTAGAAGAATTCATAGCATAGACTGGCTTTTAAACAGCTAGTATCTTAGGGAACCACATTTTTAATGTAAAATTTCACTTATCTAATAATTACAGGCAGTACATTACAGTGTTGCAGCAGATCAGTAAACTAAACTTGTGGAATAAATACACCCCGGGTAACAATGGTATTAAAAAATAGGCGTTAATTCTGGTTTGGAATCTTTCATTTAAATAAAAGGAAATATCTGAGAATAACATTTTGGTGGGTCACAAGCATGAAATTGTGGAATCGCACCCGGGCCTCCTCCCTGTTTTGAAGGCTACGCTCTGGTTTTCCACTTCTGGTTCCTACAGAAAGTCTTACTCAGACCTAAGCTGTGAGCACTCTGGCTAAGGGGCCCACAATAGGCGTAAGGCTCAGGCCAGCTGATTAAAGCAGCTGTACACATAATGGGGGCCTTACGCTGTCCACATGTAGACCCGGCGGCAGACTTAGATGAGCTCACAGTGCCTTTTAAAAAGCTCATATGGTTTAATAAAGCAAAACGTAAGCATGCTAGAATGCAAAGGAATTTAAAATAATTCAGTGTAGGGTATTTGGGGGAAGATTTTTTTTAATTTTTTGGTCTTGAGAATTTAAAATATCAAATTAAGAAGCTCCATGCAGTTAACTTGCACTTAAGACACAAAAATTTAAAATTAAAGCTCAAGACACAAAGGACACAATTTCCTCCCGTGCTGACTGCACCCGGGTCCTCTTTGGTTGGATGCTGGTGAGCCCATCAGTGACAGGTAAATCACACTGGGAAGAGTAGACTGCTGCTAAGAGGCTCACCAAAAAGAAGATATTCCTTTTTTTTCTTTTAAAAAGAGACAGGGTCTCACTCTGTCATGCAGGCTGGACTGCAGTGTGCAGTGACACAATCACTACCCACTGCAGCTCGAACTCCTGGGCTCAAGCAATCCTCTTGCCTCAGCCACTCAAAGTACTGGGATTAGAGGCACGAGCCACTGTGCCTGGCCCCTAAGAAAGAAGATACTCTTCAAGAGCAGCTTGAAATCAGGCTCTTGATCTACTGACATCTACTCCTTGAATTTGAAGCACTGCAGCTCAAAGTGCTTCTGATAAAAATAAAGAAATGTCAATATGCTACAGAATAGATGGCCCATTGGCTGTCAGGGCACACAGTCAAACGGCTGCTCCTGAGCACACGGTCAAAAGCACGTATGCAAAACACGGCTAAGCAGGAGCATTTGGAGCTGTGCGGCAAGCTGCTCGGGGCCATTACAGACCTTAGTCCTGGAAACCTTCCCCACCTGTGAGGGCACTAGGAAGGGCATCTATTGGGAAACAAAACAAACAAACCAACATGGCTTTGCTGTTTTCAGAATAAAAGCTCTGATGTCATCAGAAAAAAAAGTTATTAACCATTTATAACATGTGCAAATTATGTATTATATTCCTGAAAAAAGTTATTAAAAGATGTTAGAATCAGTTAACCGTCACCCTTTGGGTTAATGGAAACCTTGGCACATTTTTAGCTGCAAAGTCACTCAATATGGTTGGAAAGCCCAGAGGTATATTTCAGCTTCTTTTCCAAAAGTGCCTCCACTTAGAACAATTTAAACAAGGCTGCTGTAAGAAATTATTTGAGGCCCCTAATTACCATTTTTTAAAACACACTAGAAACCCCCATATCCATCCTTAAATTAAATAATAAATTAGAGCATTTGGGATGGAAATATTCTTGAAATGTTAAATAAAATGGTCATGTTCTAGACTATTAAAAATATGCCATTAGGTAGCCCACTAAAACCTGTACAATCACCACCACTTCCAAACAGGTTCCCATTGGATCTACAGGAAAATCTTGATTCTTCCCTCCCAAGCCATTAGAATATGACAGTGCCCTGAGATCTCCCTTTTGGAGCATTCAATTTGGCATAAATCATGTTTTTTAAAGTTATACCTGAAATTCTGTACTTAATATGAACATTTTTACTCTTAGAAGTACTGTTTAAGCATTTTAATGAGGAATTCACTAAGAAATAAAGTTCATGCTCGTGTGGTAAAATACCTTCCACCTGGAATAAAAGTCATTATGTTTAGAAAAATGTAAACGTACATAGGTCTTAAACACACAAGCAACTATAAGTCAGGGGTCGGCAAACTTAAAGGACCAGGCAGTAAATGTTTCCAACTTTGTGGGCCATAGGATCTTTGGTCACGACTACCCAACTCTGCTGTTTTAGCACCAATGCAGCCACAGACAATATGTTAACAAATGGGTGTAGCTGTGTTCCAATAAAACTTTAATGACAAAAACTGGCTGTAGGACAGGTTTGGCTTGCAGGTGTAGGTTGCTGACACCTGGCATAAAACAAAGCTTAAATAAAATGTAGTAGTACAAAAGCAATGTAGAGCAGATGAGGAAATATGGGCACTGATGGCCTACTTACCTGTTACTATCTTGGAAGCTGTTGGTGCTGTGCTGGTGAGGCTGCTGTCCCCAGCTGAGTGGACACCAGGAGGTTGGGGGGGTGGGGGCACGCTGGGCCGGTTCCTTGGCTTTGGTACTGGTCTCGGTCTCGGTAAGGTTCCAGCATGTGGCTGTGCAGTCTCAGGGTTACCCCCCGCCAGGGTCTGAGGAGCTGGCAGACTGGGGTTCTGTTTTCCTAGGGGCGGAGTACTGGGAGGCGTTGGAGTCTGGGGAGGGGTGTGAGATGGCTGCTCAAGTCCATGCTCACTGGGCAATGCCATGGGGTTGGGAGGGCCCTGGCTATTGGGTTTGGTGTGCATCAGTGGCGTGGCCTGCGTAGGGGGCTGCGGCGGCGGGTGATTGGGAGCTTGGATTGGAGATAGGCTGCTGGAGTACCTCCGGGGTGCTGAGAGCTGGGAGGGGGCGGAGGGCTGGACTGGAGGCTGGCCCGTGTGCTGGGTGGGAGGAGAGGGGCTTCGGGTGGGTGGCTTTGGTGACAGACTGGGTGGATGCTGAGATGTTCCTGAAGAACTCTGGCCCCCGGGGTGTCCAGGAGGTGGGTTGCCTGGTTTCGGAGGTGCTGGAGCGGGTTTTTTAACAGCTGCACAAAAAGAGAAAAAACACCTTTCAGTAGGAACAGTGAGGCAGCAACCAACCCTGGCCAGGAGCCCAAATTTAACCTCGCCAGTAATAAGCTATACCAGCATCATGTACCTCTGATGAGAGGTGGTCAGGAGGGCACCACACTGTGTCTTCCTCCCCAAAACCCATAACCCCAGTCTAACCATCAGAAGAACATCTGACAAACACAAATTGAGGGCCTTTCTTCAAAATGCCTGACCAGTACTTTCCAAAACCATCAAGGCCATAGAAAAGCACAGAAAGATGGAGAACGTGTCACAGACAGCAGGAGACTAAGAAGATATGATGACTACATGCAATGTGGGCTCCTGGATGAGATCCTGGGACAGAAAATGGACACGAGTGGAAAAACTCGGGAAATCTGAACAAAATGTGGCGTCTAGTTAACGGTAATGAACCGCGAGGTGCAGTGGCTCACGCCTGTGATCTCAGCACTTTGGGAGGCCAAAGCAGGCAGATCACTTGAGTGCGGGAGTTCAAGGCCATCCTGGGCAACGTGGCAAAACCCCATCTCTACAAAAAACTACAAAAATTAGCTGGGCGTGGTGGCATGCGCCTGTAATCCCAGCTACTCATGAGGCTGAGGTGGGAGGATCACATGAGCCTGGGAAGTCCAAGGTTGCAGTGATCACACCACTGAATTCCAGCCTGGGCAACAGAGTGAGACCATTTCTAAAAAAAGGTGGGGGGTCGGGGGACTGGCCCAATATTGATTTCTGAGCTGGGGTCAATGTACCATGGTCATGTAACACATTAACAACAGGGGAAACTGAGTAAGGGGCATATGGGAACTCTCAGCATTATCTTTGCAACTTTTCTATAAATTCAAAATTACTCCAAACAAACAAGTTTATCTTAAAAATTAAGTACATTATGCACATTTGAAAGGGGTTTAAAGGCCTATCGTTTTGAAAGTTCAATAAGAAGAAAACTGTTAACAGAGGCCACCCCAATGACACGGAAGTGCTGCCCTCAGCCCACTTAGCAGCCTCCTCATTAGGGCCCCATTGGAAGACGCAGAAAGAGGCAAGAACAGCCAGGAGGGACCACCAAGCATGACTGGTTCACCCTGATATAACATGACCCCGGACCCCAAGCCACCTTCTCCTTGAGAATTTGATTGGTTTGATTGGTCTTAATAACAGAATTTCTACCAATTCCAGAACCATTTGAGTTAATAGATATGTCCTGGACAAAAGCATGAATAAATCTGGAAGAGTTGCCTTAGAATTATTTCTCTAAAGAGAGCTGAATCACATCACTCTCCTCCCTACCAGCTGAGATCAGGGATGGGAACCTGGTACTGAGGAGGGCAGGAGGGAAAACGACAGATCTGGGGCTCTGGTTTTGGGCTGGGAGGAGTAGGGGGAAAGGAGAGACTTTAGCCTTTTTCAAACTCTGCTAAGATCCTACTGGTTCCCCAAGAAAAAAAGAGAAGGAAATGAAGGAAAGAAATGAACATGTATCACTCTTCACTTATCACCAGTACCAAGTAAGGCCTTTTATATAAATTATGCACATTATAATTTATATAAATTATCTCATTCAAGTCTCATAAGCTCATTGCAGGGCAAGCTCTGTTATCCCCATTTTCAAAAAGAAGAAAACAGGCTTGAAGAGGGCCAGTGTTTGGTAATAGGTCACACAGCTAGTAAGGGGCAGAACAGAGCCTCCTGCCCATGACATGTGGACTCCCTGAATGCTTTTTCCTCTTCCTCCTTCCTCTATTCCCCGGCTGCCTGTTCACAGGGCCCAGAATTCAGGATTAAAAAGGGTAAAGTCTCGGTGGCTCACGCCTGTATTCCCAGCACTCTGACTGGCTGAGGCAGGAAGATCACTCAAGACCAGCCTGGGCAACACAGTGAGACCCCGACTCTACAAAAAAATAAAGCAGCCAGGCATGGTGGCGTGTGCCTATAGTACCAGCACTTCGAGAGGCCAAAGTGGGAGGATCACTTGAGTCCAGCGGCTGGAGGATGCAGTGAGCTATTATCACGCCACTGCATTCCAGCATGGGTGAGAGAACAAGACCCTGCCTCTAAAAAACATAAGAAAGGAAAAAAAAGAAAGAAAAAAGGGTAAAGTCTACTCTGCTACACTGGTCTGGAACTTTCAATCCTGGAACTCAGAAACCACCAACCAGCTTACATTAGCTGTACTCCGGACCGCCATCGGCATTTAAAAAAAAGTCTAGTTTTCTGTTCTAAGCAATACTAATTGTAAATTCATACTGAATAAAAGCTCGTTCCTGGCATTTAAGGGTGTGAAGAGGATGAGGAGAGGAAGCATGGGAGCAAAGTGTCAGGGGGAGGGGGCTGGGAGAAACGGAGGCCTTGTGTGAGACCACCTCAGAGGCGCAGGGGGTGGGGAAGGCAAAAAGAATCAAACCCATCCTGCGAAGAAGCCTGGGAGCTGTGATTTCGGGAAGCATGAAAGACTCTGAATGTGGCTATGAGGAAAAGAGTCTTCTTAATCCAAAACCAGAGTCACACCTGGAATCTAGGTATAGAAGACTAACTTCCCTCAAGGATCAGCTGAGATCCTGGTAAGATGACAGGGCCCAGAGAGGCAGCCTTAAGAAGGATAAAGTGGGCGTCTGCAACCAAGCAGTGGACCCAAATTTGCCTCCCTGCCTATAATTTGTAGAAATTCCACTAACATTTGTGTAGTGCTTTATAAAGACCATGCTTTTATAAACAGACAGTGAATTTAATCCATTTTTTCTTCTTTTTTTTGGGACGGAGTCTTGCTCCGTTGGCCAGGCTGGGGTGCAGTGGTGCAATCTTGGCTCACTGCAACCTCTGCCTCCCAGGTTCAAGCGATTCTCCTGCCTCAGCCTCTTGAGTAGCTGGGACCACAGGCGTGCAGCACCATGCCCGGCTAATTTTTGTATTTTTAGTAGAGATGGGGTTTCACCATGTTGGCCAGGCTGGTCTTGAACTCCTGGCTCAAGCGATTCACCCACCTCGGCCTCCCAAAGTGCTGGGATTACTGGTGTGAGCCACTGCGGCTGGCCTCTCTTCTTTATTATAGGGATGGGGTCTCACTCTGTTGTCCAGGCTGGAGTGCAGTGGTGCAATCATAGCTCACTGCAGGCTCGACCTCCTGTACTCAAGTGATCCTCCTGCCTCAGCCTCCTGAGTAGCTGGGACTATAGGTGTGTGTCACCACACCCAGATAATTTAAAAAAATTTTTTTTGTAGAGGTGGACTCTCACTATGTTGACCAGATTGGTCTCCAACTCCTGGCCTCAAGCCATCTTCCTGCCTCAGCCTCCCAAAGTGCTGGGATTATAGGTGTGAGCCACCACGCCCAGCTGGAAGAAGTGATTTTTGAGGTGAGACCTGAATGGTAAGAAGAAACCATGTGAAGAGATGGGACAGAATGTTCTGGAAGCCCTAAGGAGGGGATGAGCTTAGTTCATTCAAGGAACCAAGAGCAGAGTGTTTTGAGAGGGTGCAGTGTAAGCTCTGGGCTCAGAGGTAGGCCCCACCAGAGCACAGAGAACCCAGGGTGAGAAGTTTGCATGGAAGCCACTGAAGAGTTTAACCAAGAGACGACATAATCTGCTTGGAGTTTTAAAGCAATTCTCCTGGCTGCTGGGTGGAGAACTGCAGGGAAGACAGGTGGGAGCAGTTCAGATTCTGTTAATCAGGACCTAGAACGCCTTCACCCCAATTCCGAGGCAAAAGTGCTTCCCAGACCCACAAAGCTGAGAAGTACAGAGGCCGTGGTAGTCTCCAAAAGGAGCGAGGGCTTGGGACACCAGGAAAACGGAGTATTTCTGCAGAACTGACTGTTTGTTTGTTAAGCTTTGTCACGCCTAAGGAAAAACTAAATGTCTGCTTTTCTGTTCTCTATTTTTTCCTTTCTCTTTAATGACTTTTCTCTTGAATGACTGAATTTTCTGCTTGGGATTTTACAATAGACGTAGAAAAGATCTGGCCACAAGCCTCACCATCTGAATCCTTGCACTAACTTAAGGAGGTCTGCACAGCCTTCCCTGAGGGCAAGGACGACGATGGCTGCTTACCTCTGCGCAGTGTATGCGGGCTGGGCCCTGCAGCATTGTGAGGTTGGCCCACAGAGAGCTGGTGGGAGCCAGCAGCTGCCTGGGGCTGGTTTTGGCCAGAGGCTATCTGACTGTTGTTTCTCCCTGGTGCTGGCACAGCTGCAGATACAGGGTCCTTCGGTTTGGGAGGACTAAGAGGAGTAAAAGTCAAGTTAGACGTCAGACAATCCCAGCTAGAAAATCTGAACATACTGCACATAAAACATAAGATTCCAAGCAGAGTTTTCACTTTGGCAGGCAGGAAGAGGATCTGAAATTCTAACTAGCTCACACTGAGCTAATGTTTACTTGGTGCCATATAAAGAGCTAATGTTTACTTGGTGCCTTTTTTTTTTTTAAGAGATGAAGTCTTGCTATGTTGCCCAGGTTGGTCTCAAATTTCTGGACTCAAGCAATCCTCCTGCCTCAGCATCCCGAGTAGCCGGGACTATAGGACTATTTATTTTATGAGATTCATTGCATCAGACTGGACTCCAACGACTCTGCCACTCCAGTATCATCAGAGAGACCATTTCAAAGCAACCAATGCGCAGTTTTCAGTTCTACCGTGTTTGGACTTAAATTGGGCAGTACCATGAAAGGGCTTTTACATGTTGACATACACACTGTACAAAACTAAGCAAAAGCCATGGAAAAATAAGTCCCTAAATGATAAAGGGCTTGATTATTCTCAATAACTTAGACTGAAGAAGGAGAACTCAGAGGCTAAATGACTACTTGAAGTCCAGAGTTGGTAGCAGCAGGACAGAGATCAGAATTCAGGCTTCCTGTTTCCCGGCCCAGAACTTTTTATACCAAACATTATAGCTCCATTTTGTCAAGGTCACCAAAGAGTGAATAACATTAGTGTAATGTACATAAAAATACCTACAGAATACAGTATAAAAAACAAAGAGCAGGCCAGGCGCAGTGACTCACGCCTGTAATGCCAGCACTTTGGAAGGCTGAGGCAGGTGGATCACTTGAGGTCAGGAGTTCAAGACCAGCCTGGCCAACAAGGTGAAACCCCGTCTCTACTAAAAATACAAATATTAGCCAGGCGTGGTGGCGCACGCCTGTAGTCCCAGCTACTCTGGAGACTGAGGTGGGAGAATCGCTTGAACCCAGGAGGCAGAGGTTGCCGCGAGTCAAGATCGTGCCACTGCACTCCAGCCTGGCTGACAGAGCGAGATGCTGTCTCAAAAAAAAAAAAAAAAGCAAAATAACTGACATTCCATTTGTCCTTCTGCGTTAAGACCATTATTGTCTTAAATAATACATTTAGCCTTGATTAAACAAATGGAATGTCACGAGGAAATGAAAATATGTAAATTGGCTGGGCATGGTGGCTCATGCCTGTAATCCCAGCACTTTGGGAGGCTGAGGAGGGAGGATTGCTTGAGACCAGGATTGAAGACCAGCCTGGGCAACACAGTGAGACCTTGTCTCTACAAAAAATTAAAAAAAATTAGCTGGGCATGGTGGTGCACAACTATAGTCCCAGTTGGGAGGCTGAGGTGGGAAGATCGCTTGAGCCTGGGAGATTAAAAGGCTGTAGTGAGCCATGATCACACCACTGCCCTCCAGCGTGGGTGACAGAGCAAGACCGTGTCTGAAAAAAAAAAACAAAAAACAGGCTGGGGCAGTAGCTCACGCCTGTAATCCCAGCACTTTGGGAGGCCAAGGCGGGTGGATCACTTGAGGTCAGGAGATCGCGACCAACCCGGCAAACATGGTGAAACCCCGTCTCTACTGAAAATACAAAAATTAGCCGGGCATGGTGGTCCACGCCTGTAATCCCAGCTACTCCAGAGGCTGAGGCAGGAGAATCACTTGAACCCGGGAGGCGGAGGTTGCAGTGAGCCGACATTGCACCACTGCACTCCAGCCTGGGCAACAAAGCGAGACTTCGTCTCAAAAAATAAATAAATAAATAAAAATAAAAAACAAAATAAAAAAAAGAAAATAAGTGAATTCACTTAGACTTTTTTCCTTCAAACAAAATAATTTAAACCAAAACAAGTACATGCATAGGGCACAATTATTGACAAGCTAACTTGGAGCCTATGACGTGCACGGGAAGCCCTATGAAGTCTGAAGTCTTAATTTTTTTTAACCCCAAAGTAAACTTTCCCAAGGTGAAGAAAATGGAATTCAGGAATGCACAAAGCATTCAGCATTCAGTTTTAATGGTGAAACAAGATTCCTATCTCATGAACAGCTTCACACACAACAAGGCTCTCCCTTGCTCATTCCAAGGACAATGAGAAAGGAGTTCTTTCAAGGCAAATTCATCTCTCTGTGTGGGAAATAAATGTGTGGATAAACAGCCTGTCCTTGTTTTGTGCACATTTATTTTACTTCATATATGATCATTCAATGTGTTGTGGATGGCCAACGCAGAACATATGACAACAAAAATTTTGGCACACATGTATGCAGAGCTAAGCAGCTGTCAGTTCCAAATCACAAGAGATGCCACCTGAAGTAGCCTCTGGTGGTCATCAGCCTGGATCAATGTGGAGAACTGAATTAATGTCAATTAAATAAAAATCTCAAGTTCTGGCCGGACGCGGTGGCTCACACCTGTAATGCCAGCCTTTGGGAGGCCAAGGCAGGGGGATCACCTGAGGTCAGGAGTTTGAGACCAGCCTGACCAACATGGCGAAACCCTGTCTCTACTAAAAATACAAAAAAATTAGCTGGGCATGGTGGTGTGTGCCTGTAATTCCAGCTACTCCGGAGGCTGAGGCAAGAGAATCACTTGAACCCGGGAGGCGGAGATTGCAGTGAGCCGAGATCGCACCACTGCACTCCAGCCTAGGCAACAGAGTGGGACTCTGTCTCAAAAAAAAAAAACACCTCAAGTTCAAGGTGACTTTTCTTAAAAGTTGCTATCCATTTGCAGCCCACTCCAGGTGGCTTATCCAAAGGTTAAGCAACTAAAAGAGCCTTTTAAGAAAACCTACCAGCCAGGCATGATGGCTCACGCCTGTAATCCCAGCATTTTGGAAGGCTGAGGCAGGAAGATCACTTGAGGCCAGGAGTTCGAGATCAACCTGGGCAACCTAGGGCATCTATGTTTACCCCATCTTTACAAAAATAAAAATATAGCTGGGCATGGTGACAAGCACCTGTAATCCCAGCTACTTAGGAGGCTTAGGTAGGAGGATTCTTTGGGCCTAGGAGGCGGAGGGTGCAGTGAGCTACGATCATGCCACTGCACTCCATCCTGGGCAACAGAGCAAGAACACAGTCTCAGAAAAAAAAAAAGAAAAAAGAAAAGAAAAGAAAAAAGAAAAGCTACCATCTTATTTTCCACCTTGGACTCATGGATCAACTGCTCTACAAGACTGAAATCTGGGGGTGTGGAGTGGAGTCTTAGTCACCTCATGTACCTAGCCCAGTGCCTAGCACCTATCAGTGACTCAGTAAATCTGTTTGACTGAATCAATCAATGAATGGGTGAATAAATGCCAGGAATACGAAAATTTAACTAACTTGCCACATTCAAATGCTTCCTGGTTAGCACACTGGATGACAATGAACAGAAGGTACATGAATGCTGACAGTATACATCCAACAGGTGACAGAGGCTAATCACACTATGAGACACCCACTGGCTTCTGGTTTCCAGCACCAAAGCAGTGTGGCAAAGAATGCAAACCAATGTTGCTTTCTTTGGAAAACATAAAAAGAAGCGAGCCATTCATAGTCTTTTTTTCCATCTTTTGCCAACCAGAGGAGTGAAAGCAAATCCGTTCACTCCATGCTGGAGCAGTTCTTTGGGCGTGGATGCCGTGCTCAAAGGCCACCACCTGCAAGAAGGCTGGGGCATCCAGCCTCCACTGCCAGCAGAAGTCAGCCTCCTTACCTGCCATCGCCTGGGCTCGGCCCCTGCTCCAGTATGCCCGCGGAGGAGGGGACAGTCCCACCCCCAGAGCTGCTTTCAGCCCTAGAGCTCTGGGGAGGGGGCTCTGGGCCAGCGGGCACCACGGTGCTGCCATCTGTGGGCGGAAGTGGCGGCTGGAAAGCGGGGGATATGTGCTTTCTATTTAGAGTGCCACCCCGCCGGTGGGCCTGGAAGTCCATAAGCTTCACACCAAAGCTACACAGAGAGAAGAAACAGTCAACACACCACGCGAGCAGACTACTGAGACAGAAGCCCATCGGTCCACATGTGTTAAAACCACACATGGGGACAGCCACCCAAGCTGCCCGGCATGCAGTGAAGCGGCAAGGACCAGACTAATGGCCACACCTGATACCAAGGCAAGCAACTCCACTCGGCTTCGAGCCTGAGCAAAGCCAATGAACCTGGTACTGTTCAATGTCTTTGATCAATTTGGGTGTGAGCAGCTAAAAGCAAACAGGCAGGCCTCATCTTGAATGACATCATGTTAGTGTGTTTATCCCCATACTTCCTCTGCCTTCTTTTTCCCCCTTTAGACACATGGTCTCACTCCACCACCCAGGCTGGAGTGCTTGGCACTCCAGTGGAGCAATCATAGCTCACTACAGTGCCAAACTCCTGGGCTCAAACAATCCTCCAGCCTCAGCCTCTGGAGCGGCTTGGACTACTGGCACACATCACCATACTGAGATATTTAAAAAAATTTTTTTTTTGTAGAGACGTGGTCTCACTACATCGCCCAGGCTGATCTCAAACTCCTGGCCTCAAGTATTCCTCCTGCCTTGGTCTCTCAAAGTGCTGGGATTACAGGCAAAAGTCACCACATCTGGCCTATTTCCATACTTCCTAGTTCCCATCTCAAATCTGTTTTTGGGGAATGACACAGAAGTCAAGTCCAGAAGGCCTACCGATGACAGTGTAAGGTTATCACACCACGCTGCCTCTTAACTGAGATGAGATGTAGAAACAATCCTATGTGCTTGTGCAGACTACATCTGAAAGGTACACAATCTGGAAAAGCTGGGTGCGGTGGCTCACACCTGTAATCCTAGCACTTTGGGAGGACAAGGTGGGAGGATCGCTTTAGCTTGGAAATTCAAGACCAGCCTGGGAAACATCGTGAGGCCCTGTCTCTACAAAAAACTTTATTTTAGAAAATTAGCTGCGTGAGGTGGTGCGTGCCTGTAGTCCCAGCTAGTCAGGTGTGTGAGGTGGGAGGGCTGCTTGAGCCCAGGAGGTGAAGGTTGCTGTGAGCCATGATCATACCACTGCACTCCAGCCTGGGCACATAACCCTGTCTCAAAAAAACAAAAAACAAAAAGACTGGAAAAAATTGTTGCTTTGGGGAAGGGAATGGTGGCTGGATGTGGCTGGATAGGGTGGAAGGAAGGCTGACTTTTCACTTAAGGCCACTGATCTATGAACTTAACAACTTTTTCTTTCAATTCAAAAAGTAAAAAGACACCTGGCTTCCTGAGCTCGTGCTTACTGGGTCAGCTGGCAGGGAGAATACACAAGGCAGGTAACTGAGAATTGTCTGTCACGTGCTAACTAGACTCATGCACTGTATTCTGTAACTTAAAAGATATGAAATCTAATTTTGTTACGGGTAGAGTTTGTCATCAGGAAATACTACTGAATGTATGAATGAGGGTTCAGAGAGGTAATATGTCTGCATAGAATAAATGTGGATTTTGGAAGGACAGAATAGGGACAGAATAATGCATTCTCCTTTGCTAGGGGTAAAAAATGCAACACAAAGAACAAGAAACAAACAGCACACTTCACTATAAGATTGAGCAATTAAAATAAGAGCTTGTCACTTCGTTTTAATGTAAAACTATTTCTAGTAATATTATTTCATATACCAAGAAAAGCGTATTACTTCCAACAGGCCTCTTAACTGTTAGCATTCCTATTGAGTACAGTGGCATTTCATCACACACAAGGGACAGGTTGGCATCTAAAGGCACAAATCACAAATAGTCTTAATCACCCTTGAAAATCCCATGAATTGCCCGTAGAAAAGAGTATATAGAGACACACTGCTTCTCATTAAGTTCAACACCGCCGTTTTTTTTTCTTCTAGAATTGGCAAATACTGAGGTTTTTCCCACTGAACATCAAGTTCAGTGGTTGGCTTCCATTGTGAGGCCACATTATACCAGAAGTATGTTTCCTTAAACACCAAATCACTCAACTCACTGTGCCAGGTGGGTGTTCTCACACTCGATTCTGGACAAAAGTCCACACTATTAAATTTATTTTCCTTTCTGTTTCCCCCCACTCAAGTACATTTGGGTCAATTTTAACATGTGTATGATGCCGTTCCACTGCAGGGCTTACCAAGCACACCACCAAGTTAAGCTGGAATACATGTGGAAGAAACGTTAACTGACAAGCTACACACTGACTTTATGGTGAGATCAGTGCTTGGAATGACCTACAGCAGAATTCCAGAAACTATCTGGACACCATCAGTCATGGGTGCATGGGGACCACTCTCAAATCCCAAGTCCACTGAGCGATACCAGATACCACAGGTCTAACAACATATTTACTGCTGGTTTGGAAGTGAACGGTCAAATCATACCTTTCCTTCTTCATCAAGTCTCCTTCCATCACCGCCATGCTAGCAGGCCGCTTCCTCTCCAGGGTCCCCGAGTCAGAGTCGTTTCCAGTGTGGAATGAGTGATTAGAATTCGGGGTGGTGAGAGGTACAAATGCTTCCGATACATTAAATTCCACCTCTGCAAGAGGAAAAATAAACAAGTGCACGAGACACTGAGCACAGCAGGCGAGGGAGCTCTAAGACACCCCTCATTGGAACGGGAACCTCGTTCTTCAGTCCACAGCCCTCACTATTTCAAAGTGGAAGCTCCAGGCACTCACATCGCAAGAATGGTCCATCAAACCAGTGGGAAGTAACGTAAGAGGACAAGACAGGGGAAGAAGTATGGGTCAGAATATAAGTTACACACTTTTGTGCTTTCTTTTTTGTGGAAAAAAAACAAATAAAAACAAATCTAGAATCCAGAAAAGGACGATGAGCACAGATCACTTATCTGAATCATTCAAAAAGAGATATTTAGCTGGGCGTGGTGGCTCATGCCTGCAATCCCAGCACTTTGGGAGGCCGAGGCGGGCAGATCACTTGAGGTCAGGAGTTCAAGACCAGCCTGGCCAAGAAGGTGAAACTCCGTCTCTACTAAAAATACAAAAAATTAGCTGGGCGTGGTGATGTATGCCTGTAATCCCAGCTACTCAGGAGGCTGAGGCAGGAGAATCGCTTGAACCTGGGAGGCAGAGGTTGCAGTGGGCTGAGATTGCGCCACTGCACTTCAGCCTGGGCAAAAAAGTGATTCTGTCTCAAAAAAAAAAAGGAGAGATATTTACACTTTGATATAAAATAGAAATAAAAGGCAACATCAAGTTCATACTGCCTCTAGCAGTTTTTGCAAGAATCATTTCCTCTAAGGAAATCTTGAGCAGAATGCTAGCATTCATTCATCCATCCCATCTTCACTGGGCAACCTATATGAATGAGGCGTGATTCTTGATGGTGACAAAACAGTAGTAAAGAAAAGATGGGCCCAGTGGTGAGAGAAAGATGGGTATCATGGGGCTTGCACCCCACGGGACATGGCAGCAGCGTTGCTCTGGGGGAAGTAGGTGTGGGAGATCCAGAATTCCAACACTTGCCTGGCCAGCATCCCCAAAGGGGGCCACAGGAACCTCTGTGGATCCCAGGACTGCAACAAACCTAGTTTGAAAATCTATTGCCGGCAGGATGAAATACTAATTCCCTGACACAGCCAACTCAGGCCTTCACCAACTGGCCCCGATCAACCTTTCCTGCTTTATCTCCTACCTATGGGCAAATCCATAATCTAGCTAGAGAAACAAGCCCTCTTCCAACTGAAAAACTCCTGCATATTCAACATCGCCTCTTCTAAAAACCAATCCCTGGTTCCCTTTTCCCAGTACTTGAGTTTGTCAAATCTTTCTCCATCCACCTATCTTCTAATGTGCCATGTGTTATAATTTATCTGTTCATGTGACCATCTTCTCCAGTGGCCAGAGTTCCCCCAGGTAAGACAGCATGTTTCACCAGCAAACATATGGCACCTAGTGGGTATTCAATGTACACTGACTGCCTATGTTTTAGTGAAACGAAGTGAAATACAATACAATATGATCACCATTATGTCAAAATACAAATGCAATGAACAAAGGCTGGAAAGAAACATGAAAAAGTGAAACCAATTATGTAATCATGAAGGAGGATTACAGATGTATTTTCTTAAGAAGACTTTTTGTACGATTATCACATTGCTTTGGCGGTCAATGAAACTGAAATGAGAATTACCTTCAGGGAAGAACCAGTCGGCATGCTGAATGATGGGTTCAATCACCGCAACCACATGGACGGATGTGGCTGCTGCCATTTCAGCAAGTGTTCTGCAAAGCAAGTTCACAAAATTAAAATACTTCCTGTAGGCAGCATCTAATTTCTGCTGGTTGTGTCAGGGCAATTCAATTATTTTTAAAGGATAAAATATTTAAAAGATGCAAAAATCAAATTCACTGGCCAGGTGTGGTGGCTCACACCTGTAATCCCAGCACTTTGGGAGGCTGAGGCGGGTGGATCACAAGGTCAAGAGATCGAGACAAGCCTGGCCAACATGGTGAAACCCCATCTCTACTAAAAATACAAAAATTAGCCAGGCATGGTGGTGCGTGCCTGTAGTCCCAGCTACTCGGGAGGCTGAGGCAGGAGAATTGCTTGAACCCGGAAGGTGGAGGTTGCAGTGAGCCGAGATCAGGCCACTGCACTCCAGCCTGGTGACAGAGCGAAACTCCGTCTTAAAAAAAAAAAAAATCAAATTCACATGGGTCCTGGTCTATGAATGTGGCCGTGATCACCCAGGAAAAAATGACTCTGGCTTGGCTGCTCCTTAGTGTGCACTGTGATAACAACCACAGTGTCTGCTACACACAGACCCTGGAGGCAGCAAAACCAGTCAGTCAACAATGCTGTGTCAAATGCTGGTTTTAAACTGGTCTGGAACGAGGGTTGCACTTTCCCACTGGAATAGCATCACACATGGGTGGTAGCTATGTTCTAAGACTAAAGATCACTAAAAAGCAATTTTGCCTGCGATGTCACCAAGAACATGCATTGTTACAGTGTGCCTTTTATTATGTTGAAACCTGAGCCTCCCATTCACACTTAAGGTCGTCATATATGTGGACTAGACTCAAGATGAGTGTTCAGATGTTAATAGTGTCTGATACCAAGGCTCAAAAAGAAGAAAATAAGTAGGCCAGATGCGGTGGCTCACACCTGTAACCCAGCACTTTGGGAGGCTGAGGCAGTTAGGCCAGGAGTTCAAGACCAGCCTGGACAACATAGTAAAATCTCGTCTCTACAAAAATACAAAAATTGGCCAGGTGTGGTGGCATGCATCTGTATTCCCAGCTACCGGAGAGGCTGAGGTGGGAGGATCGCCTGAGCCCAGGGGGTTGAGGCTGCAGTGAGCCATGATCACACCACTGCACTCCAGCCTGGAGAACAAAGCGAGACCTTGTCTCAAAAAAAAAAAAGAAGAAAGAAGAAGAAAAAAATAAGTAAGAGTTATTATCACTGCTGTCAAGCTCCGGTTTCAGCTGGGAGTCAGAACACCACAAAAGCAAACCACCTGCAAAAGGCCTGACACTTTCTGGCCACCTACCAGGCTTCAGGTTCTTCACCTTGCTTAATTTTTACAACATCCTGTTATGAGGCCTACATGAGGACACTGGGTTCCCAAGCTTGATCCCAGGTCTGACTGCCTCAAACCTCTCCTCTCCTATCACTCTGACCTCTCTTCCCACCAGAATATTTTCACCCACTTTCCGACCAAGTAAAATTTCTTGCTCCTTTCAAATTCCAGCTGAAAACTGAAGCTTTGCCTGTAAATGATCCTTCCCAACCTTCCTCCCACACGGAGTCTGATCAGTCTGTGTGCCTTAAAACCCTGCTGGATTAGGGAGGAACTGTCCTCTCACATCCTTTCCCATTTTTCTTTTAGGAGAGTACTGGAAAGCTAATAAGGGTTAAAAAGGACACAGGCTCTGTACCCAGAACCTGGGCACACCAGTTCCCTGCTGTGTGACCTCAAGCAAATTACTTTTTCGTCAGCATCCTCATCTGCAAAAACGAGGACAACAGTATAAATGTCAATGATTCAACCTCTATTTGCTATATATTTCTAATCAATTTCTCCTTTATGTCCTCTATTCAAAAGGTTACTTCTGATTACCAAATGAGATCATCACAATGCCATCAACAGAGTGACAATTTCCCAGAAGCTTTCCAGCGGATCCCCCTGACCCCTCCTCTATTCAATCTACATTTTGCAATGCCAATAAAGTTATCTAAGTGCAACTTAAGACATTCTTCTGCTTAGGAACCTTAATGAATGACTCCCCACCACCCAGAAAATAAGTCCCAGACACCTCAGTAGAATGTGTGAGGCCCTTGAAGGCTCTGGCCTTCCCAGTCACAGCCTCATGTTCTCTGTCTTCAAGTTTCATGAAGCCATGTGACATGCCCATCAACAATGGAAACCAGGCCCTTTCAACAGTGTCTTGGCCCATCCAGGTCCTGGCTGTAGGAAACTGTTAACTCATCAAGGTACAGCTCCAGTGCCATTCCCTAACCAGAGCTTTCCCTGACTTCTCAGCCTGAATTATGTTTCTTTACCTCTGCTGCCGTCATACTTGATAAAGGGGGCAGAATATGCTATCCCAAAATATGCCCCTTAGGCATAGGATTATTTTGAGTTAAAGACACTTGAAAACCATCACATGCAAGAAGAGGGCTCCGATCTTCCTTTTTCATCCTGAAAGCAGGAGATAAACTCCCATATGAAGGATGCCCTCCTTATCCCAGGAGGAAAGAAACATTCCTAACACCAGGGATGGGAAGGCAAGGCTGAGGGAAACCTCCATAAACAAACCTTGCTGAACGAATCCTTATCTTCCTAGTCACTTCTCCACAACTAACTGCCCTAGCCCACGCTCCTTTGTCTGGTCACGTTTTCACAATTTACTTTTTGTCCAACTTCATATACAAGCATTCGGCTCCAACTGCTTCTTTGGATCTTCATTTTCCTATGGGAACTCCAATGTCAGACATGACACTGATGCTTCAAATTCATCATAACATACGTGAAATCCCATTCCCAGTAGTCCCAAGTTACTCTCCAAAGTGATGTGTTTTTTTATTATTGTGCTAAGTAGGCATGAATTAAATGACTTCCCTGCTGGGCATTAAAATGTAAAAATCTGTATGCTTTCTCCTGTTAACCTGTCTTATGTCCATTTAGTTCTCAGGCCCAGCCAGACACCCTAAGAGGGTTGAAGTGCTACCCCTCCTACGGTATCACACACACACACACACAAATATGTGTATTTTTCTCATCACTGTACTGTAGCCACTGAGCTATCTGACTGCCTAAGTGCAGGGGCATTTTGAGAACTGGGACAATGTCTCACACATCTTTGTGTCACCACCAGCTGGGACAGCACCCAGCTCACAGCTGTGTTCCAAGAATATCGGCTGAATGAGAAAAGCAATTTCAGAATACCTTGAATTGATCTTAAACTAGAATGTGTAACCTGAGTTACATTTCTATGCATCCCATCAGGTGGGAAAGAAGAAATTCAAATGATGTGATACAGAGAAAGATGACTTACCCTTCATTTTTGGCCCATAACAAGTTAGGGCCTAACACAATCGCAATGTTGCTGGGAGTCATTTTATTCACATCGCTGGTCTGAGCAAGCTTTGCAAGGAACTTGATCAAATATCTAGGGGTCAAAAGAGAAGGGGAGGGTTTCTCCTCTGAAATAGCTGCTGGAATGTTCTCTTCCTGCCCAGGTGCACAGTCCCAGGTTGCTCAGGTGCTAACTGCAAAGGGTTCCTAAATCAGAATCTGGCTCAGGTGAAGCATTTTATACATTTCTTGTGTTCTTTGCTTCAGATAACAGACTAACTAGGGCTTGGAAGAAGAAAATAGGTTAAGTAAAAATCTCAGTGATCTGAACCTCTATTGGCTGTATATTTCTAATCAATTTCTCCTTTACGTCCTATCTCTTCTACCCCTATGTGTTAATAGTTATGTGTTATAGTGATATGTGTTATGTGTTATAGTGATAACACATAGTGATAACAGTTATGTGTTAATAGTTATGTGTTATATGTGTTATAGTTATGTGTTAATAGTTATGTGTTAATAGTGAGCTCAATATTTTTAAATACAAAAACAGACACAGTTATATTGCTTACAGGAAACTATATTTGAAAACACTTTATGGTGGAATTATAAAAATATCCAATTTATCATATATACATACCTTATGTATAAGTACAGTCGTATAAAGGCAAAAACGTAAGAACAACCTGACTATCAACAGGGAGCTGGTTAAATAAATCACAGTATATCCATACAGTGGAGGACTATGCAACCATCATTACAAAATGTACTGAGAAGGAAAAATCTCCAAGATGTATTACGCAAATACCTTAAGCTGTCAAGGAAAAAAGGTGAGGGGGAGAATGATGTATACAATATACACTACCATTTGGTTTTTTAAAAAGGGGGTGTGAGAGAAAAAATACGTAGGCAAGTATGTACACATGAATGTATTTGCTTACGTCTACATTAACTCTTGCTGAGAGGATATATAAGAAACTGTAAACACTGGATGCATCCCAGGAGAGGAACTGGGTGGCTAGGGTATTGGAACGGGAGAGAGATTTTTCATTGTATACCATTTGAATTTTGAACCATGGGAATGTGCTCCCTATTCAAAAATCAATTAGTAACAATTACAGAGTTAAATAAACAAAATAAAGAGCCAAACTCTCAACATACTAAGAAGTACTGAGTTCTCACCACATACACTGAATAGAGGAAGAGTATCTGTAATTCCAAGCTGGGTGAGTTAAATTAATCAAAGGGAATATTTAAAAGGGAGTATGTAGCTTAGCTTACTGGGAGAGCCAAAGGCGGAATTTAAGGACAAGTAACATTCCAGGTATATCACCTGTAAAGTATTCTGACTGGTCACTTAATGTCACTCAAAACCAAACAAGGAAAATTTTCTAGGGGGACTTTCTAGAAAATTTTCTTTGTTTGGTTTTGAGTGACTTTATCACCTGGGGCCACGTTTTCCTTTTCTCTATACTTGTTCAAAGTTACATATTAAGTCAAAAGGAAAACAGAAGTTACATTACGGAAGTTTTGTCCCATGGTAAATTTTCTTAAAACCATAGTTATTCCACAAAGCAATATATAATCTCCATTCCTTGAAATTTTATTTAGTAACATGATTTATACTTTAAAATAAAGTAGCACATATAAAAGACATTACAGAATGTACAACTATTGATTAATTTTGCCTTTAACATACTGGATGATTTGGACTCCAAACCCAACATACAGTCACTCAAACTTTTCACAAGAAATTTATTGCTAATAGCTGTAGTGTGGAAATGATAAGCCAACTTATGTATTAATGTCAGGCATGATACTGATGCTTCAAATTCATCATAATATACATGAAATCCCATTCCCAGTAGCCCCAAGTTACTCTCCAAAGTGATGTGTTTTTTTTGTTGTTGTTGTTGTTTTTTAATGTGCCAAGTATGCCTGAATTAAATGACTTCTCTGCTGAGCATTAAACTTATCTTCACTCCAGAGTCATTGTAGCTCAATCATACATACCTAAAGTTAACAAAATTTTGTGGTGGCAACTTCTGACATGTTCTCCACAAGTCTTGAAGTTTTTTGTCTTGATCCTGCACACTGAGAACAAAAACTTTTAAGTACAACAATTTATTAAGACACCAATTAGTAATATCTTATTAATATGCTATGTTAAAAATGAGGCCTCCATTTTGACAGAGAAAGCACAGTTGGAAAACAGCCCAGGCTATGGAAATAAACAGATTTAGAGTCAAATACCAATTAACTGTTTAACTCTGTGCAGTTGGTTAACCTTCAATCTCTGGATGTGCAAAACAGGGTAAGTGTTGATGCTGCTGAACAATTTTGAGGCGTCTGTGGCAAAACCACCTCCACCAATGCTTGGCACAGAAGAGACAAGACACTACTGAAAATTCTGTCTAGAAAAAGTGTGTACTGATGTATGGCTTCACGGAGCCCAAATTCTCCTACCCTCAAGCAGCCCAGCCACAGATCAGGGGGCTGAGCTCCCAGGCACCCAGACCTCTGAGTCTTTCCTTGCTTGCAATACTGCAAACCGGCTGCACACCAAGCAGCCCATTTCTGTTGTGAAGCAACTGTAAGAGCTCTTGCACTCCACAGGCGCAACGTACAAACTTGCAGAGACATAAAAAAGGGGCAGTGAGGAGCCTGTAGAGCACAGCCAACTCTGCCCACTAGGGACCAAGAGTGTTAGAGGGGCCTCTATAACACCACTTTGAACTTGAAATATCCTCCAGAACAGAACCATTCTGGAGAACATGGATAGGGATTAAACATAATTACACTTTAGAGGACAGTCGATGTGTTACTGGGATGGAAGCCCACCCATATCGACAATTCTCAACTATAGAATCAATATACCAACAGATAGACGCCTTCTTTTACAAGTTTATTTCCTTGTAATACACAAGGAAATCTTTTATTGGGTAGGAGGCTAGCCAATAAAAGAAATCCCACAACTCTCCTCTAACACTGATGTTGGATTCCACTGAATTCTGTCCCATAAACATTAATACTGACAGCAGGCTGGGCCCCAGGCAGGGTTCCAAGGATACGTGATGACTAAGAACTTGTCTCTGAAATTAAAAACCTCACCATCTACCAGGGACAAAGTCTCTCATTCCACAATTACAGAGAAGAGCTCAAATGCGGCCGAGCGTGGTGGCTCATGCCTGTAATCCCAGCAGTTTGGGAGGCCGAAGCAGGCAGATTGCCTGAGGTCAGGAGTTCAAGACCAGTCTGGCCAACATGGTGAAACCTTGTCTCTACTAAAAATACAAAAAATTAGCCAGGCATGGTGGTGTGCGCCTGTAATCCCAGCTACTCGGGAGGCTGAGGCAGGGGAATTGCTTGAACCAGGGAGGTGGAGGTTGCAGTGACCCTAGACTGTGCCACTGCACTCCAGCCTGGGCGACAGAGTGGGACTCCAACTCAAAAAAAAAAAAAAAGAAAAGAAAAAAGCTCAAATGCAAAACCTGGTTAAAGACACAAGTGATGGCCTCACATCCACTGAAGTGTAACTGATCAGAAATAAGTGGCTCTTATTTGATCAGAAATAAGTGGCTCTTATTTGATCATGGCCTGCCTGTAGGGAACACGGGCAGTGTCCGTAGACGGGGAAGAGGACAGAACAGAGGTGAGATTTGTTCCTCTTCCCTTAGTGGTGAGGAGTAGGCACTCTGGAGAGGAGGGGAGTCAGCACCATGAGAAAAAAGACGAGGAGGTGGGCTGGCCAGCCAAGCAGAAGCCTCTAGGCTTTTTAAACAAAGCTGTCCTGCTTAAAATCAACTGTTCCTAGACAGACTGAAGCTGAGGGCGGAGGGAAAGGGACAAAGTAGAGGCGTATAGCATTTGGGTCTGTCTGGTTTGAATTCTAGCTCTGCCAATTACTTGCCACTCTCCTGGCCCTATTCCCTCCCAAGCCTCGGTTTCCTCTCTGTAAAATGTGTATCACAACATCATCTGCCTTTTATAATGTTAATTAAAGATCACAGGAGGTAATAGCTACAAAGATGAGCATAGTACTTAGCACAAGAAAATGCTCAGTGAATATTAATGTCATCATTATACAGCTGACAACACAAGATCCACTTATATGCAAATTTTTTCAATAAACATATAGGAAAATTCCTGGAGATCTCTGACAATCTGAAAAAACTCACAGATGAACTGCCACCCCTGAAACAGCAAGACCAACCCCTTCACTTTCTCTACTTCTTCAACCTACTTGACATGAAGACAAGGATGAAGACCTTTAAGATGATCCACTTCCCTTTAATGAATAGTAAACAGATTGTCTCCTCCTTACAATTTTCTTAATAGTACTTTTTCTCTAGCTTATCTATTGTAAGAATACAGTATATAATACATACAACATAGAAAATATGTGTTCATTGATTAGGTTATCAGTAAGGCTTCCAGTCAACAGTATGCTATTAGTTGTTTTGAGGGAGTTAAAAGTATACTTGAATTTGCAATTATGTAGGGTATCAATGCCCCTAATCCCCATGCTGTTTAAAGGCCAACCGTATTATTGCACAGGTGAGCCTGCACACAGCTCAAAAGGCACACTGCCACGGGTCAATATGACCCCTATCCCCAGTTACAGGGCTTTCTTCAACATAAAGGGGGCTGGAAATTTGCAAATCCATTAATGTGGGTACCACTCTATGTCTTCATCCACATAAATAACACAAACTTAAACCAATGCCTACGTGGTGACTTTCCTACACTAATAATTATAATACTTGATATTTTTATTCTAAACATAAATAAGAGCTGAGACATGTATTATTTAACAAATATGCTATTTTAATCTTATGATCCCTGAGAATAAAATGATTTGCAAATAGGGCACAACATCACATCATTCCCTTTAACATTTACAACTCTGTGTTCTTTAAACTTACCTTGCAACTTGTGTCCATTCTTCATACAGATTAAAAGTCATCAAAGGTTCAGGCAATTCCCGTAAATAGGATTTTAAAGCACCTGAAATCATTAACACTCTCTTTGAGTATGAAAAAGGGGTAAGGCTAGGAATCTTGGGACATGTCATTTTGCAAATTGAAATGATCTCAATTACGATCTTCCAAGGTGTATATAACAAATCAGAAGTTGGCAAGAGTTGTTAGAAACTAAAATGTTCATAAAACAAATTCAATCTCTTGCAAAAAAAAAGTTTTAATAGATCAATTACAAATAAAATTAGTTTTAAAGTCATCCCCTTAGCAGACATAATTTCTCCAGGTAGACAGGAATTTGGTGGGGGGAGACTGTGAAAGATGGGAAGAAAATACAAATATGTCTCCAAATATTTGCATTATAAGCTACTCTCTCCTTTAATCATCAAAATAGAAAAACAAAAAAGGAGTAAAGAAGACACGTGTGTACATTACATCGTATATACACTAAGGAATTGTAGCAAGAGGCCACTTCAGTGTTGTCACTTAAACCTATAACTGAAATTGGATTTTAACTGACCATCTGTCTGAGACAGAACCTGCCCACCGCCTTGAGGGTGACTTGATTTGCAGACACTCTTTAGTGCTCACCTGCTACAGCATGGGGGTCTGAATAGAACTCATCCAGGTGAGAAGTAGAACAGTCCAAAGCAGCTTTCAGCTTCTTTAACTTGGAGGCCCCAGCCCCAATTCGGAAAAGGCCCTAAAGATAATGAAAAGCCATCAGCATCAAGTGCAGGCTGGGACACTCAGACTAAGTGGCAGTGTGTTCTGATGGGGATTTCCTGACTTCCGCTCACCTCCTGTCTATGAAAGCGGTGTTACTGCCTGCCCTGCAGGGCTGTCAGGAGGAATGACGAGGGCTGAGCATGTACCCAAGCACAGGGACAGGCAGGAAGAAAATTAATCTAGGCAGGGTTTCTTGACCTCAGCACTATGCACATTTTAGGGTGGATGATTTTTTGTTGGAGGTTGTCCTGTGCCCTGTAGGATGTTTAGCAGCATCCATGGTGATATGGTTTGGTTCTGTGTCCCCACCCAAATCTCATGTGAAATTATGATCTCCAGTGTTGAAGGCAGGGCCTGGTGGGAGGTGACTGGATCATGGGGGTGGATTTCCCTTTTGCTGTTCTTGTGATAGTGAGTGAGATCTCACAAGATCTGGTTGTTTGAAAGTATGTAGCAACTCCCCCTTTGTGCGCATGCTCGCTCTTTCCCTCCTGTTCCACCACATGAACACTGTGCCTGCTTCCCCTTCGCCTTCCGCCATGACTGTAAGTTTCCTGAGGCCTCCCCAGCCACGATTCCTGTACAGCCTGTGGAACTGTGAGTCAGTTAAAGCTCTTTTTATCATAAATTACCCAGGCTCAGGTAGTTCTTTATAGCAGTGTGAGAATGGACGAATACACATGGCCTCTACTACTAGATGACAGTAACACCTCCTCTTCTCAGTTGTGATGATCCAAAATACCTCCAGACCTTGATAAATGTCTCCTGGGGAGCAAATCTGGCCCCAGACAAGAAGCACCAATGTAGGCTGTTAGAAGCGGAGTGGCTGGAAGCAAACACAAGGAGGGCTTCCGGGGTGTTCTTTGATCTGAGTGCCGATTCCATGGGTGGGTTTAGTCATGCAAGCGCATCAAGCTGTACACCTATGATATGTACACTTTTCTGTATGTACGTTCTATTTCAATACAAAGCTTTAAAAAGGAAAAAAAAAGCCTTGCATTTTGATTCTGGCTCTGACCTGGTGTAAACTCCCCGCATGCTGACTTCCTTATTTATACAAGAAGAGTAATAAAAACTCCCTTATTTGGTTCATCGGGGATTTGGGGTAAGAATCCCGTAAAATCAAGTATGTAAATGATCTCCAGCCAAAAAAACTGCATAATACTATGCAAATGTAAACTAAAGCTCCTTAGCCCATTAGTGCGTCATGAAATCTACTGTCACAAATCACAACCAGAGTTTTAAATGAAACGATCAAACAGGACACAAAGAGGTCAGGGTGTACCACAATCAGGAAAGGTAAACATTGTTTTGTAAAACCTTTGTTTCATTCATAGACAGATAGGTATCATAAGGAACAGGGTTGCAATTTAAAATATGGATTGTGGTGACAAAAGCTTGAAAGCCACTGTTCTACACAAAACGGACAATGGCTGTATAACTAAGCGGGGGTGGACAGGGGGCTGGCGGGAAGCATGGTGCTCTGGGCAGAACAAGTGGCATGGAGACTTGGTGCACAGGACCACGAAGCTCCCCTCACCTCCTCCTTCATGCCTGTCTCCAGAAGCAGCATGACACAGGCTTCAATGGGCAGCGCAATCTCGCGCCCGCTCCTCTTCAGGTGTTCTTCTAGGGGAGTCCCAAAGGCTGGTTTTTCCGCCCACTTATCTAGAGCAGCAAATTGTTCAGTTAGACATCCAACAAACTCATGGCATTAACAAGCAATTTTCTCCCCAACTACCCAATGGGCTTTTCTAGCCGACTGGTAGCTGAGGCTGTGGGAAGAGGGGATACATCTGTTCTATTTGCTTTTGTTATTTGCCATCTACTGGAGCAGCAAACTATGGACCAGGCTGGGGCAGTTACTTGTGGAACAGAAGCCTGAGTGCACCTAGATGGCACCAACTCAGGCTGCCCAGAAGCTGCAATGGTGCACTGCACCTGCACCACACTTCATTAACACACGCCAGCGGGTTTAGTGGGCTGCCTTGCACCAAAAGGAAGATTCGCCAGAGCATACTGTTTCGTTGAAAAGAAATTTATTCTAGCCATGCAAAGCCTTCTAGCTAGAGGACAAGAAATAGATTCTTTGCTATGCAAAAATGGAAATAATCTCTGAAAATTTCAAACACAAGTTAAGCATCTGTCCTACAAGACTGGAGATGGCCAACGTGAACCCTCCACGTTGCAGTTACTCTCCATCAGATGCGACATCTCCGCGGCATGCAGTGCTTCAGAACGCTGCATCCCCAAACAGCTCCAAAAAATTCTGAGTGGAAAGAAATGCAGTATCTGCAGCCCTACAGCAGCTGAAGGCTATGCTGATGGCAGGAAAGCCGTATTTTAGATTATCTTCAGGTCATGAGGCAGCTTAGCACAAATACAATGAAGCAGTAAAACAGAAAGAAGAATTTAGAGAACGGACATATGAATTAGAATAAGAAGTATCTGGTTGAGTTTGGTCTGCCTGTGCAAGCTGCAGAGATCTAGTGCTATCTGAGCAGCTCGCAGAAGCAAAGGAGGGCAAATCAGTTGTGAAAACTGCTCCAGGGAGAAACACTTATATCTTTCCAACAACAGGAAGGGTTCATGTCCTTCTCTGCACCTTTACTGGCCATTGGTCCCTTAGCAGCTCTGCTGTCAGAAAGCTGGGTTGGAAGAAGGCAGTATGTACTCTGGTGTGTCCTCTTACACTCTCTCCCATGTCACAGCAGGGGTAGATTTGCACATGGGGAAGGAAGAAAAATAAAATCCCACAAATCCATAGAACCGAGAGCTTGCAAAAAGGTAAAAATGGATGGAAAGAACGAGAGGTAAAGACTGAAGAAAGGGGTGAGGGAAAGGAAGGTGGGGGACAAAAATGAGGTGCAGGCCACCAGCCACTCTCAGAATTGTGGGGAGACCTCCTCGTCTCTGGCCCGGCCCCAGCCAGGGAAATTTCCAATAGAAAACGCACCTGGGGGTCTGGACCTTCCCAGAGGTCAAACCTTACCTGAAATACTTTGTCCCTTTTATCTAAAGCAATAATTTACAACACAGGCTGAAAATGGCCACGTGAGCCTTCCACTAGGGGATGCCCTGGAATCACCCAGGGGAGTTCTGCAAATGACACCTGCCATTGCCTTCACCACAAGCCCAACCCTGTAACATTAAGGGGCGGGCATGCTTCAAACCTCTGCTAGAACTTTCTAGTAAACACTGGACAGAGTGTACCCCACCCCCAAGCCTGGTATAATGTTGACAGAGGGTGCAAGTGAGAACCACTGACCTAGAAGCAAGTCATAAGGCAAATTCCACCTCAGGCACTGGCCTCTCAAACAACAGACCTACTATGTGTCAGATACTGCAGGAGGCATGTAAAGTTCACAGAGATCCCCCACCCTCAGGGAGAAGGCGATTGAATTGTGAAGCGAATATAAGACACACATGTAAACACAGAACAGTCAATAACAAGACAAGACATATTTGCTAAGTCATGGCAGATTGATGGTATAGACAAGGGTTGCAAATGCAATTGTCTAGAGGAGCCGGATAGGTAGCACAGGGGCACGAATCCTGCTGGGAGTGCACAATCTGCCAATAGGCGATAACCACTCCTCCGCACCAAACCAACACTGCCACATGGGAAAGCAAAGCCAATGTTGCCAGATGTTCTTAACTTTCAGAAGCCAGAAATTGGGATTGTTACATCAAACCATCTGGTTTTCACATGATGACAACCAACTTTTAACAATTTTTAATGAGATATGGCTGTTTGCGACTTCTGGTGCAGACTATAAATGCTGGCACAATTCAGGAGGCAAAGTGTTTGCCATTGGCTTCAGTTGTCAGAGAAGGCTTCTCAAAGGAAGTGAGGTTCCATGGAGGGGGTCTCGTGAGACGGACAGAGATTAAACAGGCTGAAACATGGCCAAACACATCTTTGTGAGGGGCAATCAGCTGAGAAAAGATCAGAAATTGTGAGTCTGGGAATTTACATCTTATCCCAAGTTCACGCCAAGGCCGTGAGAGCATGGAGCAGAGTGGGCCGGGGAAGAGAGGATGGCAGAGCCTAGGGTGAAATGGACAGAACCCAGGCATTGGATGGAAGAGAGGAAGGAGAAAAGGGTTCCAAGGTTAAGACCTGAATCACTTGGAGAAAGATGATATGAGGGAGACAAGAAGGGAGAAAGGGACAGTTGCTATGGGGAGAGGACTGGTTTGCTTTTTGAGTTTAAGGTGAGTGCTGTTCATCAAAGGGAACCGATGCTTAAGAGGCTGCAAGGATTAAAATGCAGGTAAGAGGCAAAGCTGTCCACGTAAGGGGATTTCTAGGGAAAAGGGTGCGAGGAAGTGAGGGTGGGAGAGAACAGAGGTGTGGACCTGGACCTCAGAAAAGGCTGACTTCTGGGGTGGAGACAGAAATAGAGCAATATAATCCTTCTTTAAGAAAAATTTTTAAAAAGAAATGGAGCAATGCAGAGTCCTCACAATGAAAGAAGACAGTCGAGTGGCGTGAGGAGACAAAAATGAATAAGGAAGAGATGGCCCATGCTGGGTCAAATGCCAGGATCTGACGGGTGGTTGCTGGTCCTTTGAAAACTGCAGTATGCTTTGCTCTTTTTTCCTAAACAGCAGAGGGATTGGGGGTAGACACAAGAGTGCAAAGGATTCAGGGGTAGGAAGGTGGTAAGAAAATGCAGATGGCAGGCAGGAAGGGGTCATTTGAAGTACCCACCAGAAAAAATGAAGGAGAACCAGATTAAACGGGACACTGTGTTCAGGTCACAAAGGTACCAGATTACCACCAACTGACCATGAATGTGACACCAGAGTCCACGGAGGTGAGGGGGCTGTGGGGGGAGGTCACACTTTTTTTATATAGTAAGGACAAGCTAAGTCTTTCTGAAAACAGAGAAGACAGCAAGGAAAGAAGAGACAGAACTAAGATGAGAGGCAGGTACAAGGACAGGCAGAGGTGGGAGGGGTTGAATTGCAACTCGGTGAAGGGTTACCTCAGCAAGAAGGACAAAACGCACTTCCTACACGGGCTGTTCCATCCTAACCTCTTTCCTGCCCCATCCCCGCTCTCCATGGCTTCCTGATGTATTTCTCTAGGGAAAATACCCTTGGGAAAAAAATAGAATGAGAGTTCTAGTCTAGCCTGGGCAATAGAGTGAGACCTTGTCTCTTTAAAACAAACAAACAAACAAACAAAATGCTAAAAAAATCCAATCTCTCATTTTTCCTCTTGTTAATCAACTCTTTCAAATCAGAGTCTCAGCCACTCAAAGGCTAAAATGATGATTTGTCTACTATTTTGTCCTATGCGGGGCCCAGCCCACAGCAGATATCTCATAAATATATTTTCTTGGTGCTCTGAACTTGCCCAGCAAGAGTCTGTCCCTAGGAAGGTGGGAACATTTTCCAGAGACCTCACTCCTTTGCACTGTGACTCAACACCATCCTCCATGAACTAATAATCTTGATTATTTGGGAAGGCAAGGGCAATGGCTGAGAAAATCAGACACACTGCCCCTGAGAATGCTGAAGATCTGACTATATGGTCAGGCAAGACATAAAATTTTATAATTCCATAATCCAAAAATTTTCAGGCACAAAGCCAGAACCTGTGAGGATCTCTTGGAACTTAGGGGGAGAAGAAGTCGCATTCTTGAAGGTGCTGGTATGTATGCACATCCACAAAGCATCCCCCCCACAACACACACAGACACACGCTCAGTCTCAAAATCACAAAGCCACCCCACTCAGCACCTAGCCTGATCCCCTTTCAGCTCAAGACCAATGGTTCTGCAGAGGAGCATAAGCTCCAAATGTCAGGTCTACACCACAGGTGAAATAGATCCAAAGATGGCCGAGCAATTTCTGACTCAACAGCTTGTGCTCATCTCTGCTGGTAAATGCTCTAATGGTAAATCAGAGAGACATAGCATCAAAAGCTTTAGGGAGAAAAAAAAAAGCAGCTTTAGATGCCCAACTTAAAATTCAACATAAGGGGAAAGTTCAGTCTGCACCTAACTTGCAGATAAAATCTGCAGTGTGCTTGAATATGACAGGCGAAATATTAATGCTGATAAGAACAAAAGCTTAGTATAAAGACAAAGGAGGAGTCTGAAAGAAGTGACCACGGTCTTAGGATTCAACCACACTTATTATTAAGTGTGACGTGCGTGATGTGGCATCAAGTACTGGCTTCTCTTTTGGAAAGTCCAAAATATTTTCCCTAGAATGGATGCTCTTGGAGTCACATGGCCAGAATTAAGTCCTGTGGAAAAGGATCATTCAATGCTGGACTTTTTCAAGCCTACAGAAGATGGGAAAACACACAGGCACTCCCCAAAGAGGCCAGCTTTCTCTTCAACTGAAGGTTTCAGAAGAACTACAAATGTTGCATTAGTGTGTTAATTTGGGTTTGGAAGAAATTAGAGAATGCAGCAAGGAAGATGAAATTATGCCGGGAAACAGTACCCTCCTAGGCAGAGAAGCTTTATCCCAAGGACGTGCATGCAGAGGAGTCAGGGTGAAGAAGAACCCAGGCAGAGGTGGCAGAGGCAAGAAGGAAGCATCAGCCGCACGCGGGTTACATTACCTTGATGGGCTCGCATTTCGGGGAGGGTCTTTTCTAAGACTGCTAATGCTTTTCTATGGTAATCTGCTTGGGCTTCTAATAACTGAGAACAGACCCACATTCAAAAACAAAAGTAACGTTAGCATCAGATGGACACACACACAATGGCTGAGCAAAACTAAAAATGAAATCTTTTGCAAAAAAGCTAAAATGACTCCATTTTACCAATGCTTTAACATTTTCTCAAGGTAAGGTGCTTACCGTAACAAAGAATTTGCCATATTCCCCTTCTTTGGCCATAAAGTTGTACATGTCTGCTGCAAGTTGATCCTGGGTAAATGGAAGAGAAGAGGTTATTGAAGAAAAAAGTGAAACAAAATGGCATCTGAGAACAATCTCTGTGAGCTCTCAGATGAAAAAGTGATGGAAAATGCCACAGATTAAATGTCCATCAACTGCCTGGTACAACCATACAGAAAGAATAAGGAAGCTTCTTACATGACTGACAAAGAAAGATCTCCAAGATATATTTTTAACACAGCTGGTTAAGAAGCAAAGTACAGAGCATTACTTATTGTGTATTAACATTTGGGTTACAAAAGGGGTGGAATGGCCGGGCGCGGTGGCTCACGCCTGTAATCCCAGCACTTCGAGAGGCTGAGGCGGGTGGATTACCTGAGGTCAGGAATTCGAGACCAGCCTGGCCAACATGGTGAAACCCTGTCTCTACTAAAAATACAAAAATTAGCCAGGCATGGTGGCGGGCGCCTGTAATCCCAGCTACTCGGGAGGCTGAGGCAGGAGAATTGCTTGATCCCGGGAGGTGGAGGTTGCAGTGAGCTGAGATCATGTGCCACCGCACTCCAGCTCAGCTGATAGACCGAGACACTGTCTTAAAAAAAAAAAAAATGCTAGGTGTGGTGGCTCACTTTGGGAGGCCAAGGTGGGCAGATCACAAGGTCCAGAGATCGAGACCATCCTGGCTAACACGGTAAAAAACCCTGTCACTACTAAAAATACAAAAAATTAGACGGGTATGGTGGCGGGCACCTGTAGTCCCAGCTACTTGGGAGGCTGAGGTAAGAGAATGGTGTGAATCCGGGAGGCAGAGCTTGCAGTGAGCTGAGATTGCACCACTCCAGCCTGGCAACAGTGCAAGACTCCATCTCCAAAAAAAAAAAAAAAAAGGCGGGGGGGTGGGTGGAAGGGTATGTCATATTTTTATTTTGTTTTTATTTATTTTTTTGAGACAGAGTCTCACTCTGACACCCACGCTGAAGTGCAGTGGCACAATCCTGGCTCACTGAAACCTCCACCTCCCGGGTTCAAGGAATTCTCCTGTCTCAGCCACCCTAGTAGCTGGGATTACAGGCATGCACCACCACACTTTTTGTATTTTTGGTAGAGACAAGGTTTCGCCACGTTGGCCAGGCTGGTCTCAAACTCCTGGCCTCAAGTGATCCACCTGCCCCAGCCTCCCAAAGTGCTAGGATTACAGGCGTGAGCCACCACACTCAGCAATGTCATATTGTTACTGTCACATATGTATAAAAATATGTCTTGACAAAAAAACAAGAAATTAGTAGCAGTTATTATCTATTGGGAGCAATGGAAATTAGGCAGGAGGAGGATAATGGTAGAAGAAAGACTTCACAGTATACTGTTTTACACTTTTTCATACCTTACCTAATGTAAATGAATTACATATATAAAAATTAAATAATTTTGTGAACAGTGACAGGCTGAGTGTGGTGGCTCGCACCTACAATCTCAGCACTTTGGGAGGCTGAGATGGGAGGATTGCTTGGAGCCAGGAATTTGAGAACAGCCTGGACAACAGAGCGAGACCTAGTCTCTAAGTAAAAAAAAATTTTTTTTTTTTTTTTTTTTTTTTTTTTTTTTGAGATGGAGTCTTGCTTGCTCTGTAGCCCAGGCTGGACGCAATCTTAGCCCACCGCAACCTCCATCTCCGGGGTTCAAGTGATTCTCCTGCCTCAGCCTCCTGAGTAGCTGGGACTACAGGTGCACGCCACCATGCTCAGCTAATATGTTTCTATTTTTCAGTAGAGATGGAGTTTCATCATGTTGGTCAGCCTGGTTTTGAACTCCTGACCTCAAGTGATCCTCCCACCTCAGCCTCACAAAGTGCTAGGATTACAGATGTGAGCCACTGCACCCCGCCAAAAAAAATTTTTAAGTGACAGATCAGGCAATTAGGTACATATTTCCAATCTTCAAATATAAATATACATAGGAATTACATATATATATGAAAATTTACATGCCAGAAAATATATATGTAGAGAGAGTTTTTTTTTTTTTTTTTTTAATGTAATGACTACTGTTTTTGGCATCAAGGTACACAAATTAACGTGAAGGGCCTCCCATTTATGATAAAAACTTGGCAATGCTAGTTAGAAGTAATGAACATCCTTTTATAATAACTGGGAAAGCAATAAAGTAAATTCCTTGATTCCCCTCAACCCCACCATACACACACACACAAAGAGAGAATGAAGAAAAAGAAGCAAAAAGAAAGAAAAAATCGGAATGCTAAGCATCAATGGAAGCTGGGGATGACCTGGGGCAGATTTGTGCCAGTCTTGGTGACCAAGGTGTCTGAAGCCCTGGGGCCTGGTAAGGAGAAACAAGTACACATATATCATGCATAAAGATAAGATTCCTGAAGAACTGTACTCTCAATGAAAGAATAGATCAGAACAAATGCACTTAGCATCACATGGAAATCATGGGGAAGTATGTCTGTTTTGGAATGGGCTTTAGGTCTGAAAAACATTCGCCAAGAGATTTCACAAACATAGGCCTGCTTTCAGGAGGGTTTAAAGTTTAAATTTACTGACATGTGGTCCCAGAAACCCCAAACTGATTTAAGTTTAATTAAAAATGGACCTGGACTGGTAATACTCTCTGGGAAGTCTCATTTCCAATCCCTGATGGTCCCACAGATAAAGCCCCTCTTAAAATGAGTTCACAATAATTACGAAACACATGAGGAAATAATCCACCATAAGCAGACTCCTACCACTCTCACTGAGAATTTCAGAAAACAGAATTAACAGAAATTACTAAATAAGTATATTTAAAATGATTTAAAAGAAAGAAACACTAGGAAAGAATAATGTAGTATCAAAAAAGGGCAGATTTGAATAATTAGAACTTCAGAAATGGAAAATAGTCAATGAAATTAAAAACTCAATGTTTTTTGAGTAGCAGATCAAACACAGCTAAAGAGAGAATCAGTGAAACAGAACATAGATCTGAGGAAATTACCCACAAGGTAAGCATAAAGAGAGAAGGAGGCAGAAAATATTTTCATAAGTTTTTACCATTTGAAATACTGACAAGTGTGGAAGTTGAGAGAAGAGACATCAGACCACGATGACTTCCTAAACCTCTACCCAAATTTGTGTGCAGTAAGTAGGCAATAGCCAAGATCTAGGTTAGAACAGATATTAAGAAGACTGCTGGGTAAATGACACTGACAAAGCTACAACTCTTCAGACCACAAATAAGCCAATGTGACATTATTTTAGTAGAAGCATTTATCTGAATATCATCTTTTAAACATAAAAACTTTTTAAAACAAAGGCATAACTTTGTGAGTTTAGTTTTAATTTCTACCCACTATATTATTTTAAACAAGTCATTTAATTGCAGTTAATTGATCAAGGTTTGCTATTTTGAAAAGCAAAGTATGTCATGACCTAAATGAAGTAAAATATAACAGTCTTAATATCAGCAGGAAATAAAAAAACAATTTTTTTAAAACAACGAAAAATAAGAGTAGCAAAAGTCTAAGTCAATCCAGATTTAGACTCTAGATTGTCTAGAGACTCCCCAAAGACCTATTCCCTTTACCATTTCAAATAATTCCACCTCAAATAACATTCAGAATGAACATCTATCTACACAGGTGGATGCAGAGAGAATGAGATCACTTGACCATCTAATTAATCTGTAATTTATGAGATAAAAGCTCTATTTCTCCCAAATTACAAACCAATTGTTCAAGCAACATTTTAAAAATAATCCTTATCTTCTCCAAGGACATATGAGCCATTTACTGTATATGAAATCTTACATTATAGCATTCATTCCAGAAAACCTATACTATTTCACTGATCTATTTTAATGCTTCTTATACAGTTTTACTTCTTTTTTCTTACTTTTGCATTTCTTATGCATTTTTAATTGCTGTAACTTTATTATATGTTTTGCTATGGTTTTCTTTCCTTTTTTCTGACTTCATCTTTAAGTAAGCTTAGACATCTTGTCAAGTTTTCAAAAATATCCTATTTGAGGCCGGGCACGGTGGCTCAAGCCTGTAATCCCAGCACTTTGGGAGGCCGAAGTGAGCAGATCACCTGAGGTCGGGAGTTTGAGACTAGCCTAACCAACATGGAGAAACCCCGTCTCTACTAAAATACAAAAAAATTAGCCGGGTGTGGTGGCACATGACTGTAATCCCAGCTACTCCGGAGGCTGAGGCAGGAGAATTGCTCGAAGCCGGGAGGCAGAGGTTGCGGTGAGCTGAAATTGCGCCATTGCACTCCAGCTTGGGCAACAAGAGCAAAACTCCATCTCAAAAAAACAAAAAAAAAACCCAAAAATATCCTATTTGAAATTTAAAATGTTTTATTCTGATCATAAAATAATATAGTCTTAGAGAATAAGAAAGAAGAAAATAAAACCTACCTTTCAAATCATTCAAAATATTCTGATAGAAATTATTTAAAACATTAAATAACTTACATTTGAACTTTCATCCCTCATTTGCAAAAACCGAAAAGATACATTTATCAAGGAATTCTCATACCTTGCACTGTTCTACTTTATTTCCAGCTTCATCCATCTCTTCCTTTAGAGTATCTATTTTTGATGGAAGCCCCTGAAAGTTGGTTCCTGAGGATTTGTGAGCTTGGTTCCACCTGCAAAACAAAGGGGTTGCCAGCATCTGAGAACCAGCTGTGTATACTCAACAGCTGGAGGCAGGACCTACTGGAGATAGATCCTTCCCCAAAACTGATTCTACCTGGAAGGGGTATCACTGCCCAGGATGCCAACTTCTCTTGAGCTTATCCTCTAAGAACAGAAGCAGGCAAAAGGAGACTTCAGCTTCCCACCATGACAGGACTCTCATAGTGCTAGGAGTAGTGGTCTGCTTTGAGCATAACCAACCACATCTTGTCTCACACAAACTCTACTACTGGAGAGAAATCCATGGAACCCCTTTCTTGTGGTGGCCAATCACGGAATCCTTGCCACCAGAGGAGAGCAAGGTGCTCTCCTTGCTCTCTTGCTTTGAGCTGAAATGTTCCCTGTGCCACTGGGAATCAGCTCCTGCTTTTGAGAACTCCTTGTGGCTCTTTCTACCACCATACTACCATCTGTGACCTGGGATTACTTTCAGCAAGTAAAAGCCAGAACTTCAATAGTGTAGCTATGAGGCTGGGTGCGGTGGCTCACACCTGTAATCCCAACACTTTGGGAGGCTAAGGTGGGAGGATCACTTGAGCTAGCAGTTTGAGACTAGCCTGGACAACACAGCAAGACTCCATGTCTACAAACAACAACAATAATAATAATGTAGGTATCAATCCATAGCTATGAAAGCACTAAAAAGAAAAAAAGAAACTATAGTAATAATAGGGGATAAGTGGGAAATAATCATAGAAAACAATGTGTTCTGATTTTCAAATGTGCTTTGACCTTCTGTTTGAAAATGGGTATGTCTGGTGTTGTGGAAAGCTCTATCACTTTAAATGTAAACACAGCTGTTATAAAATGCAGCATGAAAGCCCATGTTGGCCGGGTGCAGTGGCTCACGTCTGTAATGCCAGCACTTTGGGAAGCTAAGGTGGGCAGATCATGAGGTCAGGATATCGAGACCATCTTGGCTAACACGGTGAAACCCCATCTCTACTAAAAATACAAAACATTAGCTGGGCGTGGTGGCGGGCGCCTGTAGTCCCAGCTACTTGGGAGGCTGAGGCAGGAGAATGGCGTGAACCCAGGAGGCGGAGCTTGCAGTGAGCCGAGACCGAGATCGCATCACCGCACTCCAGCCTGGCGGCAGAGTGAGACTCTGTCTCAAAAAAAAAAAAAAAAAAGTTAGCTACTTACTAAACTTTCTAGACTGCTGCAGTGCCCCAAAATGCTATGTTCTGCCCACTTCGTGTTCCTGACATGACACATTCCCCCACCAAAAGGCTTCAGCAAGTCTGCCAAAGCTAAACTGGAGATGCTATATTGTGAAAGGAGCATAGATTTCAGAGTCTGACATGTCCAAGTTTGGAGCTCAGCTTTATCTTAACTAGTTATGTGACCTAGTTAGTCACTTCGCCTCTATGCATCTCAGTTGCCTCATCTACAAAACTATCACAAACACTGTCTGCCTTGTGGAACTGTCATAAGGAGGAAAGGCGAGAAAAATATGTGTGCGTGTGCACACACATATGATGTCTGGCATATAATGGATTCCTACTTAAGTATTACCATTTTTTTTCTCCAGGGAAAAGCAAAAGGAATGAGAAAAAGTGGAAATACTCAATTGTTTCAGCTTCTCCAACACCTACTGTGATTAAGTGAACAAGACCGTGAATGCAAGATGAAGAATCAGTATTAAAATCACCTATGGGATACATGCGCTCAAGATGCAAAACTCCTGTCAGATAAACACCTATAATACTGCTCAACCAACTCTAGTGAGGGAGCATTTGCTGCCTTGTTTAATTAATCATTAGAATATTTTCCTTCTCTTGAGCAAAGATGTATCACAGGGTGGCCTGCACTCCCAGCTACACAGGATTCCAATCACACGTACAGGCCAGGTGTGATGACTCACACCTGTAATCCCAACACTGTGGGAGGTCAAGGAGAGACATTTACTTGTGGCCAGGAGTTTGAAACCAGCCTGGGCAACATACCGAGACCTCGTCTCTACTAAAAATAAAAAGCTGGGGCTGGGTGCAGTGGCTCACACCTGTAATCCCAGCACTTTGGGAGGCCAAGGCAGGCAGATCACCTGAGATCAGGAGTTCGAGACCAGCCTAGCCAACATGGTGAAACCCTGTCTCTACTAAAAATACAAAATTAGCTAGGTGTGGTGGCGCATGCCTGTAATCCCAACCACTAAGGAGGCTGAGACAGGAGTATTGCTTGAACCCAGCATCTTGGTTGCAGTGAGCCAAGATTGTGCCACTGTACTCCAGCCTGGTTGACAGAGAGAGACTCTATCTTAAAAAAAAAAAAAGAAAAAAAAATAGTAGCTAGGTGTGGTGGTGTGCAGCTACTCGAGAGGCTGAGGCAGGAGGATCCCTTGAGCCCAGGAGTTTGAGGTTACAGTGAGCTATGATCACACTGCTGCACTCCAGCCCAGGTGACAGGGAACATCACATGTACACATGACCAGGAGACTGTGGACTTTGCTGTCAGAATCCTAACACTACAATGTATGCTCCTGAAGGCACAAAGCAAGTCATATAGATAATATATGCAGGTCCCTCCCTTATCTGTAAAACAAATCTCCTCTCAAAAGTAGGGAATGTTACACTAACCTCTACCCTGTTCCCTCCAAGTCACATGGAAAGGCCTATGCATTTAGAGTCTAGCACAAAGTCTGGTGCACACTGAGCACCTAATTGATATCAGTTGAAAACACAGATGAACGAATGAACAGGGATTGGTGGGAGAATCAAATGGGCTGACATAAAATGAAAGTAGCTTGATCCCTGGCATGTGGCAAGAGGTAAGTTACTTGATAATTGCACTAGCAGAGTCTTCACCATGTGTGAATTCCTAAATATACCTTTTCTCATCTCAACATTTCTTAAATCAGGACTCATCTTCACAACTGATTTGTACACATTGCAAATAAAGTTTTATTGGAACACAGCCATGCTCATTCATGTATGCATTGCCTATAGCTGCCTTTATGCTACAACAGCAGAGTTAAGCAGTTACAACAGGGAGCAACTGGGTTGCAGCACCAGAAAGATTTACTATCCAGCCGTTTACAAAAGAGGTTTGTCAACCCTTGTGATAAAGTAGGAAACAGGACTGAGGCTGGTGGTGCCTGTTTCCCTATTCCCAACTGTCACATGCCTGTGAAGAAAGCCATGTAAGTCACTGATAGAAACTCCACTGAGGGCCAGGTACTACGGCTCATGGCTGTAATCCCAGCGCTTTGGGAGGCCAAGGTGGGAGGATCACTTGAGGCCAGAAGTTCAAGACCAGCCTGGGCAACACAGCTAGACACCATGCTGTGGCATGTGCCTGTAGTCCCAGCTACCTGGGATGCCGAGGCAGGAGGATCACTTGAGCCTGGGAGTCTGAGGCTGCAGTAAGCTATGATCGCACCAGCCTGGTGCAGCAGAGCAAGACCTTGACTCAAAAAAAAAGAAAAGAAAAGAAAAGAAAAAAAAGCCAAAAAACTCCATCAAGGACAGAGCAGAGGCAGCAGTCCTGCTCTGAATCCTGACAGACTCCTTTGCTGACATCAGTCCCCACATCAGCAGCGCTGATTTGGCTACATAGGTTTACATGAGTTCCTGCCATGTGAGTGCCTCCTTCCTTGGTACTGAAGGTATTACAAGTACACAGGGTTTGTGACACGGCAGGACTCTCATGAGCTGTTAGGGCCACAGATGTGTTTATTCCTACACTCTGAGTTGTGCTCTCAGAACTGCCACCATCCCCTCTTCCGTTAAATATACTCACTTCATTTTCCTTAGATGATTTCCTCTCACTGCTGGCTCACTAAGAACAGGATGTTCTAACAACATCCCCACTGCCACGCTTGGGAGAACAAGGCCTATAGGAGGTGCTGGCAGGCTGGCACCCAGTCTGGGGGTCAAATGCACGAATTGGCGAGCACTTCCATTGTGTCCACTGTCAGTGGTCTTCCTCTCCCCCGTGGTGGGAATGGGACACAATGCTGCATTGCTGGCTCAAGCTGTCTGTTACCTGGCTCTGACTGAATCCCAGTCTAACACCAATCTTGCAAGCTGCTTCCTCTGTTTCTGGATGTTGGGAATCTCCACCTAAAAATAAGAACATACCAAATGGGATGCACTTCAGGGCTTTTAGGTTAACCATTTTAAAGTATTTACAAACGTTTTTTCTCCAAGGCAAAGGATTTTGTACCTTCAATTGACTCCCCTTATTTCCAAAAAGAAGTGTATGTTAAAGCCAGCAACTACTGTTAAAATTTTAACACTCACTGTCCAGCCCACACCACTCTCGGCTCCTCCGTGCTGCACAGTGAAGCACCCACCTCGGCTATGCCGTACAGAGGGTCCACGATCTCCTTCTCAACAAAGACTTCGTGCTGGGAGAGCTCGAGAGCCAGCTGATTCTCAGCATCTCCACACGTCTCCAGCATCTTCCTTTAAAAACAAGACCCCCAACAACGAGCACGTGCTCATTAAATCAGGCACTGGATTATCGTGTGGATCAGTGCTGCTTGCCATACAACAGGAACGCATTAGGCTGCTACCTAACGAGCCTTGAAAATATTATAAATGTAGGATGCTGCCTAAAACATGAGTCCACAGATTTGTGCTTTAAAATAAAAATGACTGTCTCAGGGATGCACTCTGTGTGTGTGGGTGGCAGATGGATGTGTGAACAGTGAGATAACAAATTACTCAAGAATTAGATTCTCAAGTCAGGTGAAAGCCAAGTGTTCACAAAACACTCTGAAAATCTTTTAAATTAGACATTAAGTTCATTCCATGTTATCTTATGTCTGCAAGTCCAGCCTCGGCCAGGCTCCCTTTCTGCTATGCAGATGAGCTAGCTGGCTAACACTTAAGGGCCCTGTTACATAAATATCATGTTTCCTTTTAGTTTGCTTGCGAACATGCAGCTGATATCATACAAAGTACACGTGCAGTGATGTAACTCCGCAGTCTCTATCCCTCCCTCCTCCCTCTCTCCTTTCCTTCCCCTCCACCCCTGCAAGCTCTCTATGGGGTTCTTTCGACACCAGAAATGCATGTTGCCTGGTGTGAGGTGGCCATGGTGTCGTAGTCAGGAACATGCTCTCTGGTGCCAAGCTGCCCAAGTCTGAATATAGGCTTTGCTCTTCTCCCACTGTGGGGTCTCAGGCAATTTCCCTGCCCTCTCTGTCAGTATCCTCGTCTGTAAAATGGGAGTGATATTGTGTGTTAACATGCTTCTAAGTGCTGATATGACCTACCTCCTAGGTTGTTTTAAGGATTAAATGAGCTATTACTTGGAAAACACTTATAACCATGCTAGCATGCAGTATCACTCTGGTGTGATGAGGATGGCCATAGAATGTGGAAGCACAAACAGGAAAAACTTCCAGGCTGGAGGGAAGGAGGATGCTGGCAGGTGGGCACAGGCCACCCTCCTCCCAGGGCCCCCAAACATGGAAGCAGACAGGAGAAAGGAATGGTGACGAATGGGAGGAAACTGTTCTAGGACAGCTAGAGAACTGTAGACGCTGAGAAATGGACTGAAAAGTCTGAAGGCCTCATCCTGCTGGGAAGCAGGGCCCATGTCACAGCCAGAGACAGTAGACAGGGCTAGAGAACAGCCTTGCTGCGGGAGCAGACAGAACGGTATACCTTCCCTCCTACAATAAAAACTGCTTTGTTCTTACTTATATAAATTATTTAAAGAATACATGCCAATTGTAAAAAAAAAAAAAAAGATCCAAGTAATTCAGAAAATACACTCTTTTTAGATAACTACCATGGATGTTTTGGTGACCGCCTGTAAACGATGTGACTCTAAGAACTAAAAGGGTCTGGTCAGAGTTTCTAAATCTGAGCCAACACCTGGAACACAGAAGGGACCACATTCTTTCTGTCCAAGATTAGGGGAATAGGGATTGACCCTATCATTTGCTTTTTTGTTAATGGCCCTTTCTGCCATCCAACTCCAGCCTGACACCTACTAAAAGGAAGATTCTCTAGCAACCTGGTGGCCTTGACCCCACTTTCTCCCAAGGAGCCTCAGCCAGTCTCCTAGCGGATGAGACATGCCATCAACGCTCACAGTTCCTCTCACAGGTCCTACATACACCACCTGGCCCAGCCACTTCCACCAACCTACATGGTGCTTGGCACTCTGAATGCAGCAACTCTTACCCCAGGAGAGAGTCTTCCAGCTGAGTCGATGCTTCTTGCATATTTTGAGCGAGAGCTGTCAGAGGCAGTTTTTTCTGGAAGACAGAAGACAGTGTGTGTTTTTCTCATTATTACTTGATACCCATTCTCAATGATCTTTTTCAGATCATCATTCATTAATTTCTCCCTCCAGGCAAATTACACAGGTAGGAGACAGCCTGTCTGGGTTCAGGTTCTGGTCTCACAGGTATTAGTTGTATGATGATCTCTGTTTCAGTTTGGGGCTATCTGTTGACTAAAGAAAATATATCAAGTACCTAACACATTGTAAGTATTCAGTAAATGTTAGCTGCTATTATTATTATTGCTGTTGTTGTTGTTCTGCTTATTATTATTTTTGTTTGTTTTTTTGAGACAGGGTCTCAGTCTGTCACCCAGGCTGCAATGCAGTGGCATGATCTTGACTCACTGCAGTCTCCACCTTCCAGGTTCAAGCAACTCTCCTGCCTTAGCCACTGAAGTAGGTGGGATTACAGGCCTGCGTCACCACGCCCGGCTAATTTTTGTATTTTTGGTAGAGATGGGGTATATTGACCAGGCTGATCTCGAACTCCTGAGCTCAAGCGATCTGCGTGCCTCAGCCTCCCAAAGCGTTGGGATTACAGGCATGAACCATCATGCCCAGCCTGTTCATATTATTATTAATGAATCAAAGCACACTATGTTCAAGGCACTGGGGACATGAGAGAGACATAGACCTTGCTCTCTAAATGGTTATCCTGACAGGTATATGCAATGAGTGCTCAATTTCAAAAGCTTTTGCTAGAACACTCATTCTTAAACTGGCTTTTTTTTTTTTTTTTTGAGGCAGAGACTTGCTCTGTCACCTAGGCTAGAGTGTAGTGGGGCAATCTCGGCTCACTGCAACCGCCGCCTCCCAGGTTCAAGTGATTCTCGTGCCTCAGCCTCCCCTGCTGTGATTACGGGCATGCACCACTACACCCAGCTAATTTCTGTACTTTTAGTAGAAACGGGGTTTTGCCATGTTGGCCAGGCTGGTCTCAAACTCTTGACCTCAAGTGATCTGCCCTCCTCAGCCTCCCAAAGTTCTGGGATTGCCGGCATGAGCCACTGCACCCAGTCTAAACTGCTCTTAATTTGGCTGTCATTCTAAAACGTGGCTTTATTTAAATACCTAAAAACTTCTAGCTAAAGAACCAAACAGTTTTTGTAATATTTTTAAATACAAAGCCACTCATTTTCCTATCAGAGATTTGTTTTTCAGCTGGCAATGACCACAGAATCACCTGATCTAATGTTATAACCGTACAGTCAAGGAACCCAAAGCCGAAGGAGGTTAAGTGGCCCGGCCAGGCATCCCAGGGAGAGGCAGGAAAGTCAGACCTGAGTGCTGATGGCCAGGGCCTCTGTTCAGTGTCTTCCCTACGGGCCAATGGCTTATCTCAGGAGAGGCCTGGCAATTACAAGTGGGCTGATTATAATGTCATAATCTGCTAACAAAAAATGCTTTCAATTCTGCAGCATTTCATGTAATTTCACATGCCCAGTAGAAAGGGGATTCATGTTAAAAACACAGGGTCCACCCGACATGTCACTTGCCTCTTCTGCCTCCAAAGGGCTCCATCTGATACAATCACACATGTACTGGCTTGTACTGGACAGAATATCTCTGCACGCTATACAACAAACTACTAAGAGCAGTGGCTCTGGAGAAGGGAACTGGGTGCCTGGGGAAATGGGCTAGGAGGCACTTCACTGTAAGTTCTTTTGTATATTCTGAATTTTGACCGTGTAAATGTAGAACCTATTCAAAACAGTAAACCGAAATTTAAAAATAAACAGAGTCATTTACCCATTTCCCCTCTCCCCAAATTATTGATTTTTAAATTTTTTGTAGAGACAAGGTCTCACTATGTTGCCCAGGCTGGTCTCAAACTCCTGGTCTCAAGCAATCCTCCCACCTCGGCTTCCCACAAAATTATTTTCAAATAAATAAATAATGGGCTCCATCTGCGCTACAAGGAGACTATTCCCAGCTGCCCCATTTCTGGACAAGGAAGACATGAGAATAATAGGGGATAATTCCTACCTTTTGGTTATGCTGCCTTTCTAAAGGAGGCTAAATACCTATTAAAGATCAATGCAATAATCAAGACAAACATACTGTGCAACTCTGGAACTCTAGGAGTCTACGGAAAAAAAATAATAGAGAAGTCTATTTTGACAAGCATCACTCAAGATGGCAGCTATAAATAGTTTTGCGGTTTCCCTAACCTGACCCCAAAGACACAAAAATCTTGTTTCCTATGTACATAAATAAGGAAACTCTGCTTAACATATGGGCTCATTAATCAAGTATCAACACTGAACTTCTCCACAGGGAGGGCTTTGTGCTTCCTAGAGGTGAACAGCTTTCTATCATGAGGGATAATTTTTTTTTTTTTTTAAGACAGGGTCTGGCTCTGTTGCCCAGGCTGGAGGGCAGTGATGCGATCTCAGCTCACTGCAACCCACTTCCGGGGTTTTGCCATGTTGCATAGGCTGGTATCGACTCCTGAGCTCAAGCAATCCACCCACCCTGGCCTCCCAAAGTGCTGGGATTACAGGAGTGCAGCACCATGCCTGGCCAGGGATGAATTTTAAATGCTCTAAAGACTTAATTTGTAAAATGCATGCCAATCACACAAAAAGAAATAATTCTCTAATCTAATAATCTGTCTTATCTGACCCATGACAGTTCTGCCATGTCAATGGTGGCTGGGCTGCGAAGGTCACCTGCCCCATGTCTCTCTCTTCCCTTCCATTCTTGCCTCTTCCCATGCAGGGAGCATGTTATGAGGCCTTTGGGAGGTTCCTCCTGTGTTTTCTAGAGCCCTGGAGACTGCTGCAATTTTCTCCATATTAGTCTTCTCTCACCATTGTTGTGGTAACTCCTCTTCCCAAGTGCAAAGTGTAGGTATCCTCAAAGCCCTGTCTTTGGCACTTTTGTTTGACGTTGGAAAAGGAAAGCTAAAGCATTAGGTTTCAGAAATGAGGGCCAAGCACTTTTGCCCCAGCTGCCTGGAATATTCCCACCACCTGCCACTAATTTCCCTCCTTTATAGGGGAGACACCACTTCCTCCAGGAAGCCTCACCTAATTACCTCCCTCTTCCTCTGGTACCCATTCTGGGCCCCCCATAAAACCCTGTGCATGTTTTATTGAGCAACTTGTTTTATAATGATCCATTTGTATGTATCTCCCCCACAAGACCATGAAAACTTACATTTCATTCATTTTATATCTCCAGCACTTGTACAGAGTAGGTGTTTGATAAATATTTGTTTCTATTGAATATATGTCTTGGACTGTGTCTCAAGGAAGACAACAGGAACTAGATAGAACTGTGAGGGACAGTGACATATTTGGGGACTGGTGAGTGTTATGTGGCTGGCACAGAGTGTGAATGGAGAGCAGGAGACAATGAAGCTGATAAGGAGAAATGGAATCTGCTGAGAAAGGGCTTAAGTCATCTAAAGAGTGTGGACTTTATCCCAGGCAATGGGAACCAGCCAGTGTCCCTCAGAAGAAGCACTTCTAACATTAAGATACTTCCTGTGTGGAACTATTTCACCAGGCACTACAAAACATTTAGCATCTTGGCCAGGCACGGTGGCTCACGCCTGTAACCCCAGCACTTCGGGAGGCCAAGGAGGGAGGATCACTTGAGGTCAGGAGTTGGAAACCAGCCTGGTCAACATGGTGAAATCCTGTCTCTATTAAAAATACAAAAATTAGCCGGGCTTGGTGGTGTGCACCTGTAGTCCCAGCTACTCGGGAGGCTGAGGTGGGAGAATCATCTGAACCGGGTGGTGGAGGTTGCAGTGAGCCGGGATCGACCACTGCACTCCAGCCGGGCAACAGAGCAAGATTCCATCTCAAAAAACAAACAAACAAACAAAAAACGCTTAGCATCTCGGTTCACCCTCCAAATGCCAGTGGTATCTGCCAGTCCCTATGATGACCAAACTGTCTCTACACATTTCCATATGCCCCCAGGGGTGTAATTCTGGTCCCTGTTAAGAACCACTAAGCCAAGATTTTTTTTTTAGGCAGGAGGATGACAGAGTTGATTTGTATTTCAGGAAATTGACTCTGGTGATCAGGTTGAAGACAGACTGGAAAGGAAATTACAGACAGGAAATGTAGCTCAGGAGGTGACTACAATAGTCCAGGTGAGAGGGAGTCAGGTCTTGCATTAAGGCCAAGGTGGTAGAGATGCAATGGAGATGAGCAATTTAAAATATTCAGAGAGAGAAATCAAAGGACTTGCTAATCAGGCAGTTATGGGGTTTGGAGGATAAAATAAAAGGGAGGCCCAGCACAGTAGCTCATGCCTGTAATCCCAACACTTTGAGAGGCCAAGGCGGGAGAATTGCTTGAGCCCAGGAGTTCAAGACCAGCCTGGGCAACAGATGAGACCTCATCTCTACTATGAAAAAAAAAAACAATTAGCCAGGCTTGGTGGCACAAGCCTGTAGTCCCAGCTACTTAAAGGTTGAGGTGGGAGGATGGCTTGAGCCCAGGAGGTTAATGTTGCAATGGGCCGGGATCGTGCCACTACACTCCAGCATGGACAACAGAGTGAGACCCTATCTTGAAAAAAATAAATAAAAAATAACAGGGAATATAAGAAAGCCCTCCAGTTTCCAGCCTGCATAAAAGGGTGGATGGAATTCAGAGAGTCAACACAGAAGGAAGAACTGATCATGCATGCTAGAATAGACATCTAAGAGAGGAAGTTTTTTGCTTGGTTGAAAATGGCTTAGAAGTCACTGGCATAAACACATCAGTTAGAAGCCATAAGAACAGAGGAGGTGGCCCAGAGAATATGACTTGGAGAATAAGAGAAGCAGAGAACTTAAGGAAACAATGTGAAAAGGGTAAGCAGAGCAGAAGAAGGCAACAGAAGGACAAGGAGCTCCAGGAAGCAGAACCAGTAGGCTGGGTCTGGTTCCGAGGGACAGAGCTTTGCGGCAAGTGTGGAAGCATAGTTGTATGCAAACTTCCATTCCTATGACAGACATGATTGCAGAATCCTCACTGTTGTGTAAGAGTGGAAAAACCCTGCTGCCAGGGTGCCCCATAAAAGTCTGTAGGAAACATAAAAGAGTAACACAGATCATCTGCATACTATTAATAGTTCTCACTTTTGAGACACCTGGTGACAATACAGCAAATCATAGCTTCCCTGTGTGTCACCGAAACTGTCACTTCAATGTTGCATGGGCTCTAAGGTTTACTGCATGCTCATAAGCTGGGAACTTGTAAAAGCAAGGATGGAACTCCCTCATGAACAAAGGCTGCTGTGCTCCACCGGCTCTACCTAGGAACTGAACCCTCTCTGAACAAGTGGACCTTGGAACAGACACCGGATGGCTCTCCTAGAGTCCATCCCTCTTCCTCTCCATACTAGTATCCTGATTTTTCTCAGGGATCTACCCTGGCCTTGATAAAGTCTATGAGCTGGAGGTAGGACCATAGCCCATGCTCTAGGCCTGGGCCCAACTACCTTAAACCAATCGGCACATCCAATCTCCTCACCCCACCTCACCCCCCATCCATGGTAACTAGGGTGGAACAGCAACAGTCAAAAATGGGGAATGTAACTCCATACAAATCAATGCAATGGAACGTGCTTTCAATCTGCCAAGAGCTTGAAAAAGCAGCTTTCTCACTCCATCAAGAAAACTACTGGGGCCAGGTATGGTGGCTCATGCCTGTAATTCCAGCGCTTTGGAAGGCCCAGGTGGGAGGACTGCTTGAGGCCAGGAGTTCTACATCAGCCTGGATAACAAAGCAAGATCCCCATCTCTATGAAAAAATTTAAAAAATTAGCCAGGCATGGTGGTGTGTACTGTGGTCTCAGCTGCTTGGGAGACTGAAGCGGGAGGATCTCTTGAGCCCAGGAGTTTGAGGCTGCAGTGAGCTGTGACTGTACTACTGCACTCCAGCCTGGGTCATGGAGCGAGACCCCGTCAGGAAAGAAAAGAAAATAAAGAGAAGAGAAGGGAAAGGAAAGGCGAAAGGGGAAAGGGAAGGGAAGCAAAAAGAAAAGAAAAAAGAAAAAGAGGCGGGAGGGGAGGAGAGGGGAACTACTGGGAGAGAGGCTCTCTACTCCCACTGGCCACACTCAAGGAACAAGCAGCCCATAGAAGCTGCCAATAGCCAACTTGCCATCATGAGGATGCCTGTCTAGGGACAAAGCAGACACTGAGGGCACAGGAGAGAGAAGGAAAGAAATTGGGTTTTTCATTACATTACTGAAATGTTAGATGAAGCCTGACCTCAAGTCCATCCCAACCTCTGGACTTTTCAGTTAGCAAACCAATACATTACTTCTACTTCAATGTCCATTTAAGACAGGCTTTCCGCTTTCTGCCAGCAAAAGATGCATAACCAACACAGCCATTCTCTTATCAATGACACATGATCGTGGAGCTTTTAAAAGCACCTGGAGAAGATTCCGTGTAAGGAGGGCTTCCAGCCCAGCGATGTCTTAAACACAAAAGAATGCTATGGTCATGCAGTTGTCATGAGCGTGCTGGGTGACAGAAGTCACCAAAGGCTGATCCACTGATGCCACTTACGACAACCAACCAATCCAGGGGTTGAAAAGCCTCAGAGAGATGCAGGAACTGTGGGTCTGAGTCACATCTGATACTCACGTGTCTCCTCTCGGCATCGGTGCCATGCTGGCCCTGGAAACATGCCACCAAGCGCTTATGGGAATGGTGGCATATTGACCGTACTGTGTCCAGGCGTCTCTCAATCTGACAAGGCAGAGACAAAAGAGAACAAATTCATCCTCTTTCTTTTGTGGTGTCTGCATGCTGGTAGGAAAAGCATGGCTGAATCTACGTGCAGGGAAAAGGGATGACCTTGGCTACACCTTGCTATCACATTGAGTGGCGCCAGTCAGTTTACACACTACAGCACCAGAAAAGCACCAGGTCGGACCAGGCAGAAACGAAAATGAATGATCCAGGCCCAGACCCACTGCCAAGTGGAAAAAACCACAGAGATGCCAAAGAGCTCTCTCCAGTTCATGGCAACAGAGCCTTCCACACAATGTACATCAGACAGAAGCAGTAAAATAAACGTTCCACAATTTAACTGCAAGATCTGCGTTTTCAAAATTATTCCTTATTGGGTTTGGGGGGTGTGTGTGTGTGTTTTAAATAAACCTCTAAAGCAGAATGGACAGTCAGCAATAAGAAACACTGACTTAGGGGGCCCACGCATCATAAGCAGCTTCCCAAAATACTATTGCTAGAATATGGCTGTTTATGGCAAAGAGAGCTGCTTTTTACAGGAAGGAATGCCAAAAATGTGTATTCTGATGACTCATGAAGAATGAGAGCAGGCCCTTTGGGATGCTTTCTATTTTAAAGATAAATCAACAAATTCAAAACAGAATACATTTGACCCCAAACCATTTTACGCATCGAGATGGTTTGTGCCTCTTTCTCAAAAGAGCAGCATTTCTTCAGATCCAAGCCCATAGCCCCAGGACTCAGGGCTGGCAGGCAAGGGGAGATTTAGGAGCAGATTCCACATTACCTTCCCCAAATCTTGCAATGACCAGATTTTCAAACATTAGAAAACTAATGCACATTCATTTGCCACCAGAGAAAAGCAAAAAATGAACAAATTCCATAATTTAATTTTGATTCCAATTTCCACTAGAATGTAAACTCCACAAGGACAGAAGCCTTGATCTGTTTTGTTCACTGATTTCTCCCAGTGCCTGGTACGTTATCTTTCACAGAAACAGAAGGTACTCATTTAATATTCGTTGAGAGGACCCATGTCTATTGAGTCCCTGTGCAAGGTATTCAAGAATCAACAGCAAATAAATGCTGGTTCTGCCCCTCTGGGATGCACAGCCCCCTGGGGAAATGCCACACAACTCCTCTAACAGAGACTGAAAAAAAGAGGCAGAAGAACACAGGGCAAATCAAGGGATGTTTCACGTCACAAACAGTTTCTGTGGCTTGCAGTGGCAGTAATAATAACAATAGATCACTAATATCTGGCACTTATCACGTGCCAGGCTGCGTTCCCAGTGCTGTTCCTGCTTAACTCATTAAATCCTCCTAACAAACTGTGAGGTGGATAAGGCCTTTCCCTCAGTTTAGAGAAGTGGAAACTGAGGCGCAGGGAAGTTCAGTAAATCCCTGAGGCCACAAAGCTAACCAGCGCAGACCTGAGATTCGAATCCAGGAAGCTGGGTTTCAGATCCCCTTTTCATCATCATGCAACAAAACTGATTTTCTTTCCTGCTCAAAATCACACTGATTAATTTTATTCTGTTTCTGGTTTAAAAAAAAAAAAAGCCCACAGGCCTCAATTCTCACATAGGAAGTTTTTTCCATCCTTTAAACAGATCATTTAAAGGAGACTATATTTTGTTACCTGTAATAGATCTTCACTGAGGACTTCTGTTTTCTCAGCTCTGTGGGAAAAATTAAAAGTTCAGAGTTAGAAATCCAAAAATGAAAGGCAACTCCTAAAATTTAATAATTATTAGCCTGGAGTTTAAAGCAAAACAGGCAGAAATGAATTTAGAAGGGTTGGCAGGAGCAGTTTACCAATTTTGACATCAGAGAGCAATTTAAGCAAAACCAAAGAAAAATAACTAAGCAAAACTTTGTGGGGAATAGCAGCCCAAAACAAGAACAAATGATCCTGAGTAGTGGTTCTCAAACTTGAGCAGGCACAGAATCACCAAGGGCAGTAGGTGCTGATATAAAATGCCATTTCCCAGGTCCCTCTGGAGATTCTATTCTAATTCAATAGACCCTGCATTTTTAACAGCCACTCCTTGCTCACAATTCTATTGCAGGAGGTCTCGAGACAAGGCTTTGAGAAAACACTTCTACAGAAGCTTAAACTTCAGTTCACAACCAGAAACATTACGCAAAGATACAAGCGTAGACCATGACACACAATAACAATTAGTTCCTCCTTCAAATTTCCTCTCCATCCTTACTTTTAAAAGAAACTAAGTGTTTCCACAACTTTCTCTGCTATGCTTTGAACTACTACTAATTTCATCGACCCTTCCATTAAACCAACACAGTGGCCAGCAATCAGAAGGGGGCATTCCGAGCTGGCGGAGTCTCAATTGTCAGAACATAATTATTTTTATTTTATTTTTTTATTATTATTATTATTTGAAACAGAGTCTCACTCTGTTGCCCAGACTGGACTGCAGTGGTGTGATCTCGGCTCACTGCAACCTCCACCTCCCGAATTCAAGCGATTCTCGTGCCTCAGCCTCCCAAGTAGCTGGAATTACAGGCGCGTGCCACTTCGCCCAGCTAATTTTTGTATTTTTAGAAGAGACAGCATTTTGCCATGTTGGCCAGGCTGGTCCCGAACTCCTGACCTCAAGTAATCCGCCCACCTTGGCCTCCCAAAGTGCTGGGATTACATGCGTGAGCCACCGGGCCTGGCGTGAAGGAAATTTTTAAAAGAGAAAGAAAAAGTATGTTTCAGCTCTGAACAGTGAAGGGAGTCAGGGGAAGGCTGTCAATGAACCGGAAATTCAGAACGGGGATTGTATGATCTTGGCCGGGAACCAATGCCAAGAGCAGGAAAAGCTTTTGGGCCAGAAAGTAAATGAGACCCCTAGAATGACCTCGAAATGCTGCTAAGCTCAGAGCAGTGCCAACTGTGGGCAAAGGAAAGAAGCGCGCTGCTCCTCCAGTCTACACTTAAGGCAATGGCACGTTAGCCAGAACGGGGCATTGCCATGGGGGATTCTAACACTTGTCATCATGGCACTGTCCCAGTCAACCTGGAGGTGCCTACAGGGTGGCTCACTCACCAGTTTCTGCAGGAAACTGGAATGCTGACCTGACTCAAATACCTCCCAGGGCCAGAGGATCAGGGCCTAGAGACAAAGCCAAGGCCCCAGCTTCCAGAGGCAGCCAATTTTCAACTCTATGAAAAGGCTCCACCAGCAGCAGGCCAACATATGCCACCCTAGACCTTGCTTGGCATGCACGGTGCCAGGCATTGCTGAAGAGCCAAACACGGGTAGTCATACCAGTTAGGGAAGGGAAGCAGGACCCCAGCTGACCATGAGGTCAAAGAACCAGACTCAAAAAGAAACCTGACAGTCAGCCTAGCAAGAACACACCTGGCATGAGATTGTCATAGCTTCACCATTAGACGCCCTCATTCCTCTCACCAATGCCTTATCCCTCCTTTAGTAAAATGCCACCAGGGAATGGGTAACTTTTGCCTTTCTTCCCTAGCCAAAACCCCCAAATCTGGACAAGGCCCTGTACACCTCTGACAGAATCCACCTCAACTCTAAAATGACTTCCTTCTGTAAGTACGAGTATACACAGAAAAGTCTCAAGGCCTATTAAAATTTTCACAAGTTCAAAAAAAGAGATTCAACCTGAGAATCAGAACAAATATGTCCTTTTTCAGAGCAAATTATTTTTAAAAAAATAACAGAAGAAGAGAAGAACTTGCTCTACAATCCCAGTGTGGGCTATAAGCAGATGTGGGAAAGTTAGCAATAGCTCAGGGGTATGCTAGAGCCAACTCAGACCAACCAACCATGTGTATCTTTTCCCAGCTCCTTGCTCAGTAACCTCACACTGGTACTTGAAATCAAAAACATAAACAACCGCAAACAATTCAAATAGGAGCTTGGCAGTTGTTAAATAGTTATGAGCACAGTGCTGCAACAGCCACAAAGAAAATAAAGCAAACATAAAAACGAGGCAAGTATTAACTTCAGGAAAAACAAACAGTCCACTGGAAACAGAAAGATAGTCATAGTACTAGTATACTCAGCTGCAAATAATTGATTGGACATAATATAAATATCAAATAGTAATATAATGAAAAATTATAACTGTATTGAAAGGATGGGGGGGAGCAGAAGCAGAGAGAAAGGGCCCTAAACCCTCATTTATCAGAAAAGAAAGTCAACAGACAATAACTAATTTGATAACCCAAATGACAGTTTACACATATTACTTACAATTATGAGTATGAATAAATGTCACAATAAACTGTTAATATTTCAAAGTACTTGCTTCTGGAGTTGGGAAATCTCAGAGAGTAGGGAGTGAACCCACCGTATTTTGTGATAAGTCTTTTACTATATTATTTGACTTTTTAAACTACATGAATACACAGTTTTGAGGTTTTTTAAAAATAGCATGTTACTTACATTTTTAAGTAGCATGCTTGAGATATGGCCGGGGTGAAGTGTGCCTAACTTAAAGAATCGGTCCAATGTCAAGCTCTACGAATGCACAACAGAAAACATACCTCAGAGTATCCAAAATGTAAAGAAAATCAGTGTATTTCCAGCCATTTTTTTCAAATTAACTGGACCCTCTGCTTTCGTACTTTACGTGAAAAGGTCTGGAGGCTGAAAACTATATTGAATATATTATATGAAAATGTTAATGCACTGTTTAAAAAGAAATTTCCCCTTTATTTCCTGTGTTTGTGGAGGCTATATATATTACATTAATAAAATCAATTTCAGATTTGCAGGCTTAGATTTTTTTTTTAAAAAAAAATCAATTTTAGAGGCTGGGGGTGGTGGCTCACGCCTATAATCCCAGCACTTTGGGAGGCCGAGGTGGATCACTTGAGGTCAGAAGTTCAAGACCAGCCTGGTCAACATGGCAAAACCTCATCTCTACTAAAAATGCAAAAATTAGCTAGATGTGGTGCCACACACCTGTAGTCCCAGCTACCTGGGAGGCTGAGGCATGAGAATTGCTTGAACCTGGGAGGTGGAGGTTGCAGTGAGCCAAGATCGTGCCACTGCACTCCAGACTGGGCAACAGAGCAAAAAAGAAAAAAAAAAGTGTAGGAAAAAATCCAAAACCCAACTAGAGTTCCCCGGGATTATTAAAAGTGACCTATAATTGGGAAGAATTACTTTTAAGTGACAAATCATGACTATGGAGTACAATACACAAACTGGAATGGCTCCCTCACACAAAGATTCCTTTGCTGGCCTGTAGGCTCTGCATCTTAATTTTCAGGACTTGGTACTATTCTCCATCTATTCCAACAATGTGGTCCAAATGACCTGCTCTCCCTCATCACTGTGACTGGTCCAAGGCTTGGTGCTTCCTATCATGAACTGTTTTGCAGTGTTCCCCTTTACCAGAGATATGGAAAGTCCAGCAATTATTCCACTATCAGCCAAGGTGCCCATTCAATAGGCCATCCAATAGGCCATGTACATAAGCCACAGAAATGTGCTGGTTTTTACTGCGAAGTGTTATCTTTGGTTGAGTTTTTGTAATTCATTAAAGCAAGGCGGGGGCAAGAGACTGAATTCGTCAAGACATCTATAGACAAAAAAAAAAAAAACCAGTAGACAAAGTGATCCAATCATAAAAAATAATACTTGATAAATCATATATATATATATAATATATATATATGATACAATATATATATATTTTTTTAGACAGGGTCTCGTTCTGTCACCCAGGCTGGAGTGCAGTGCCACAATCTCAGATCACTGCAATCTCTGCTTCCTGGGCTCTAGTGATACTCCCACCTCAGCCTACCAGGTAGCTGAGACTACAGGCATACACCACCACGCTCAGTTAATTTTTGTATTTTTAGTAGAGACAGGGTTTCACCATGTTGGCCAGGCTGGTCTCAAATTCCTGAGCTCAAGCGATCTGGCTGCCTTGGTCTCCCAGAGTGCTGGGATTACAGGCATGAGCCACCGCACGCGGCAAGATTTATTTATTTATTTTTTTTTTTTTTTAGACAAGGTTTTGCTCTACCTCCCATGCTGAGTGCAGTGGCCTGATCACAGCTCACAGCAGCCTCGAACTCCTAGGCTTAAGCTATCCTCCCACTTCAGCCTTCCAAGTAGCTGGGACAAGAGATGCGCACCATCATGCCCAGGTAATTTTTAAAATATTTTTTATAGAGATGGATTCTCACTACATTGCCCAGGCTGGTCTCAAACTCCTGAGCTCAAGCCATCCTCCCGCCTCCACCTCCCAAAGTGCTAGGCGTGAGCCACTGCGCCCAGCCTAGATTGTTTTGAATCAGACATTTTGCTTCATGATCCTAAACTTTTTGTATATGGGTTTTTTTCTGCTTTGTCAGAGCCTTCTTTGTGTCCAATATTCTGGGCTTGAAAACACACTTGAACGTTTCCTGTCTGCAACTGGAAAAACAATACGAATCAGGAAGGAACTTCCCACTCGCCATTTTACTCTGGGGTTTGTTTTTTCCTATGAAGCTATTCTGCAATTTCACTAGTCACTCAAGCAAGGCTTACACCAGGCAGGATCTTTAATTTACTTTTTGGTAAAGCACAGATTTTCTCCTCGTAATTCTCAAAGCAGCAGTGCTGCCCAGGCCTTGACGGGGTCACTTTCCCTTGACCTGGTGTGGCAATGTCCAACCCTGCAGTGTGGCTAATAGGATGTTTCACTGAGCTCACTTGCCAGGCAAGGAGAAAACAGAAATGTTTTCAATCTGGAGTAGTTCACTGTACCAAAAAGACAGAAAATGCTCAGACCAGGTGAGAGTCAAAGGAAAACTTCCAATTGGTCTGATATTTTCCATCTCTAATCATGGATTTCTGGTAGTTTCCTTCATAAAACATGTACTATGGGAGCCAGGGACTCCCACGCCATGGACACGAATGCTCAAGTCCCCACGATCAATGCAGGCTGTGGTCTTCCAAGCAATGAGCACTACTGTCCTCCTCCCTGCTAGACAGCAGGTTCCACGAGGGCAGAGAGAGAGCTCTAAAGTCATCACTGCTCCCCAGCGGCAAGCTCAGCACCTGCCTGCCACTTAAGAAATACACACTGAGGCCGGGCACGGTGGCTCACGCCTGTAATCCCAGCACTTTGGGAGGCCGAGGCGGGCGGATCATGAGGTCAGGAGATCGAGACCACGGTGAAACCCCGTCTCCACTAAAAATACAAAAAAAAATTAGCTGGGCGCAGTGGCAGGTGCCTGTAGTCCCAGCTACTCGGGAGGCTGAGGCAGGAGAATGGCATGAACCTGGGAGGCGGAGCTTGCAGTGAGCCCAGATTGCGCCACTGCACTCCAGCCTGGGCGACACAGCAAGATTGGGTCTCAAAAAAAAAAAAAAGAAAAAAAAAAAGAAATACACACTGAATGAATGAATGGATGTCTATCACATCTTTGGGAAAAAGGACATTCACAATGTCAAACAAAATCCAATAAAACTAGGTTGAAAAGCAGCCATAGGTGTATAGAACTGCCTTCCACAGTAAAATCCATAATGACTAAAACTGAAGTGTGATATTACCTTTCAAGGTAATCTTTTTATAAAATGGGAAAAAAACAACACAGTTGAAAAAAAAAAAAAGTCTACAGAGGGTGGGGGGAGGTGAAATCCAGTTTAAAAAATTTTATGTTAAAAGAGGAGTGAAAGCCATTCCTCCAATCCCATATCCCAAAGGGTACTGTTATGAATTTGTTATATATCCTTCCCAATTTGTTTTCTAAATTTAAGCTAGTGCTTCTCAACTGGAGGCGACTGTGTCCCCAGAGGACATCTGGCAATGTCTGGGGACATTTGTGGTTGTCATGATGTGAGATGCTACTGGTATCTGTAGGCTAGAGGCCAGGATGCTACTGACTATCCTAAATGCAACCCCCCCCCCAACACACACACTAAATAATATAAAGAATTATGAACAAGGAATGATCCAGCCCTGGATTTGTTTCCTATTGCTGCTGTAACAAATCACCACAAACTCAGTGGCTTGAACAACACAAGTATATTATATCACACTTCTTGAGTTCAGCACTTCCAACCAGGTCTCTCTGGGCTACGATCAAGGTGGCAGCAGGGCTGAATGCCTTCCTGGACACGCGAGGGGAGCATCTGCTTCCTCGCCTTTTCCAGCTTCTTGAGTCTGCCGCATTCCTTGTCCTCCTCCTGCACTGTTGAAGCCGGTACGGTTCACTCTGGGCCTCTCTGCCACAGTCACATCTTCCTCTGACTCTGCGACCTCCCTCTTCCACCGCTAAGGACCTCTGTGATTACACTGGGCCCACCTGGCTAGTCCAGGCTAATCTCCCTTTCCGCTGATTAGAAATTTTCATTCCATCTCCAAACTTAGTCTGCCTTTGCCATGTAATCTAAGACATTCAGAGATTCTGGAGATTGGGACCTGGACATGTTTGGGGAGGGCAGAGCATTACTCTGCCTACTTCAGGTCCAAATGTCAACAGTGCCAAGGCTGAGAAGTGCTGATTTCAAAGGACACACATACACACACATACGTACACACACATACATGCACACCCATACACACACACACAGATGTACACAGGTAGACAGAGACACGAGGGGCATTTTTACACGTCAGAACACAGACGTACAACTCTACCACCTCCTTTTTTATGCCTGTACATTAACCTATTCTGTGGATATACCATGTTCTACTTAACTGCACAAAAGCAAGGCAGCACCACCAAACCCTCCAGCCTCATATTCAATCTAATTGAACTGTGGACTGAAGACAGCTCAAGACCGTCAAACCTCCACATCACAAACGGTTCCTCCAAGGCTGTAGGGATCTACTTGAGCCTTCATAATAGCCAACAACAGTAGCAACCATATTTGCTGGGTGCTTTCTATGCCCCAGACACTGGGCTGGCACTTACATCTATTCTAATTCTCACATCAACCCTATTGGGTAGGAACCACTATTTCCCCCATTTTACATATAAGGAAAGTGAGGTCTTGAAAGGTAACTTGCCTAGGACCCCAACACTAATAAGTGGGATTGTGGGATTCAAACCCAGAGGGCCTGACTAGCAAGGCCTACACTTAGTTTATCTAAACCAGGGGTCAGCAAACTATACCCGCAGGCTCAATCTACCCACCGCCCATTTTTTATGTCCAGAAAGCTCAGAATAGTGGCTATTTTAAAATGATTGGAAAAAACCAAAATAATAATATTTGGTAACACATGAAAATTTTATGAAATTTACATTTCAGTGTATTATAGAAGCTTCATTGGAACACAGCCAGGCTCATGTGTTTGTGTGCTATCTATGGCTGCTTTTGAGCTTCAACAGCAGAACTGAGTTGTTGCAAAAGACGTCACCGTATGACCTGCAGAGCTCAAAGTATTTGTTATCCAGCTATTTACAGAAAATGCTGGCCAACCCCAGGTCTCTATCAGTAACTCTTGCAGGATGTGGTGCAAACCTTGACAGCTAACTTTTTAGAATCACTTTGAGGATGGGTAAGGTTGGGCTGGAGGTGTATTTTCTCTTCCTCGACATTCTGCCTCATAGGCAAGCAGCAGCTGCCAAAATGAACAGGGGTGGCTGCCTCTGATAATTCAGTCCAAATGCAGAGGCACAGCCCAATGCTGGTGACACTGGTGACAGGAAGAAATCAGAAGTTATGTCCCTCCTGCACCTACACACCTCCATGCACTCACCTCCTCAAAAACACTGAAGTATTTTAATCCCTGTTTGCTTTCTGGTCTCTACTGATAAACATATTTCAGGACAAGACCTAAATAAACACAGTTCTCTACCCAAGAGTTCAGCAACAATAAACATTTCAGGCTTGCAGACCATACTGTCTCTATGTAATGACTCAGCTTGCCACTGCAGCACAAAAGCTGCCACAGACATTGTATAAATGAACGGACCTGGCTGTGCCCCAATAAACCTTTATTTATGGACACTGAAATGTGAATTTTGCCTAATTATCATACGTCATGAACTACTGTTCCTCTTTTAATGTTTTTCAAGTATTTAAAAATGCCAAAACCATTCTGAGCCTGCAGCAGCCGCATTTAGCCCACAGACCAGAGTTTGCTGACCCCTGATCTATGTACAAGTGAAGTCCATTTTCCCATGAAACTTCAATCCTTTTTAATCACTTCCCAAATCCAAATTCTTCTTACTCAGAAGGGGGATTTCTGCGCTTTCCCAGCTTGCATCTCAGAGGCTGAGAGACGCTGGCTTTTCAAGACTTTGCCAAATTGTTCCTTTTCAATCCTTGTTCAGCCATTCTGGGGCCTTGAGAGCAGGGGCTCATCTTTCTACCACCAAGGGCACCCCCCGCCCAAGGATGGCAAATATGTGGCCGAGGTGCCAACACTAACATCAAACATCAGTGGCTCCCACTGCCCCTGGGCTCACAGGGCTGTTGGTTTTTGGTTTACAATTTCACATGAGACATCACTGTTCTGCTGGCTTTTACATTTGCACACTGACTGATATGTCAATTAAAATGAAAAAATGAAATGGGGCATGGAGAGAATTTTTAATGAACTCATTTTCAATGCTGGTTACCAGGAAATATCTGAATGCATTTTTGAGAAATAAGACAGACTGTAACTAATCTACCAAGAAATTTGAATATTGTATGTAAGGCAACAACATAAACATTACTGCGTGCAACGTGATTTGTATTCACAGTGAAATTACAGAGCCCACCCAGGGCCAGGCAGTGGATTTCATTCTGCCGGGAATCTGATTTTGTGCAACACTGTCACCTCCCGTTACAAGTGTTTACAAAATCCACCTGAGCCTCTGAGCCCAGTTTGGATGCAATAATTTGATTTCATAGTGAGCTGGAGGACTACTGAATGAGTTTTTACTGTTTTATCTCATTAGATTAGCTGTCGTCTTAGATTTCTGGGAAGGAATCTAAAATCTACTTAATTGGATTTTTAAAATAAACGACTCTCTGAAACTTTAAAAATGAAGCAATTTGTTATACCTGCCACAAAGCAGTTTAAAAGCCGTAAGAGAGTTTACAGAACTCTAAAGGGATGTTATTGGGAAAAAATTGTTCCCATGCCTAACACTGAAAAGAAAAAGGATACTTATCAGAGGGAAATGATTCAATAGAAAACATTTTGGCAATGACGTGGGAAAAATAGATCTAATAGTTCTATACTTTGAATTATTTCCCCAAATGATGGTATTTTGCCCACGTATTTACAGCTTCTCTAAGACAGGGATATAACATTTAATTTTTACTTTAAATGACAATAAAAGCCTTCTCAATCTTAACTTAATCTTGATAATATTATTTGAATTCCAGTGACTAAGATGAACAGCTACATTTTACCCTAAATTGAATTGAGGTTTATCATTTTCCTGCACATGTAAGCTTACCCACGCAGCGTTTTGTTCGGTCAGTTGGCTTTTTCCCCTCTGGCACATGAAATGGAATCTATTTGCTATCCCTGCTCTAACCACGTGGCCTGTCTCAAAGCTCCACCACCGATTCTTGCTTATAGCAAAATCTGAAAGAAATCTCCCTTCTGCCACCAACCACCTCAACGGCCTCTCGGGCATTCCAAGTGCCTCATTCCCCAGCCTGCTCCAGTCACTCATGGTACCTGCTTGGACCTGGAGGCAGCTGAGTTTGAGACTTTAAAATTCATTTAAGCAGGCAAAAATATGTGAGAAATATTTTGCAAAATATTGCAGCGCAGACAGTACATCCACATAGAGCTACTGCCTAAGGGAAAGGAGCTCAGGAGGAGTCCAGTTTACTGCTCTGGTGAGGCAGCCAGAGGCTAGGAGGAGCTGAAAAGCCACACAAAAAGTCTAAAGCTAAAGTGCCCAAGGCCAGGCCACACAATATCAGGGGCTACCTCCACACCTCAGCTCTGACTCAGTGCTGTGACTGATGGCTGCTGGGGAGGCGCACAGCGTCTGAAGACAGGTTGTGCAGGCTCCCTTCCAAACTAGGTCAGCATTTGGACTTTGACAAGCTCATCCCCATAAAAACAAGTTGTAAATGTTAAGTTCTCAGTCCAACTTACAAGGACTCATTTAGCTCACAGATTATCTAAGAGACAGCCCTGGCAGGGGCCTATTGAGTTTTCTGAGCCACTCAGAAAAATAGTAAAAATAAAAACTAGTGGAAAAAGATCTAGGAGGTAACAGTGGTTCTTAACCAGAGCTACACATGACAGTCATGGAGGCTCTGAAAATAATACAGGTGATGCCACTTACATGAAATGGCCAGAAAACGGGAATCTATAGAGGCAGAAAGTAGATGAGTGGTTGGCTTTGGGGGTTGGGGGAATGGGGATTAACTGTAAAGGAGTATGAAGGCTCTTATTTGGGGTGACAAAAATGTTCTACAATTGGGTTGTGGTGATGGTTACACAACTCTGTAAATTTACTACAAATCATTGAGTTGTACACTTAAAATGAGACATTTTTTGAAATATGTCAGACACAGAAAGATATATACCACATGTTCTCATTCATATGTGGGAGCCAAAAAAAATAACCTCATAAAAGTAGAGAGTAGAATTGTAGTTATTAGAGGCTGGGAAGCATAGGGTGGAGGAGAGGTAGGGAGAGGTTAATGGATGGGGATAAATAATTATAGCTAGATGGGAGGAATAAGTTCTAGAATTCTATAGCACTGTAGGGTGAATATGACTAACAATAATTTAATGTGTATTTTCAAAAATCTAGAAGAGGATTTTGAATGTTCACAATACAGGCACAAACGTTCAAGGTGATGGATATGATAATTATGCTGATTTGATCATTACACATTGTAAACATATCAGAATATCACTCAATACCCCATAAATATGTACAAACATTGCAGCCAACTAAAGATAAAAGGGGAAAATGGGTAAATTTTATGATCCATAAAATATACCTCATAGGCTAGGCACAGTGGCTCATGCCTGTAATCCCGGCACTCTGGGAGGCCAAAGTGGGAGAATCACCTGAGTCCAGGAGTTCAAGACCAGCCTGGGCAAGACAGGGACACCCCCGTCTATACAAAAAATAAAAAACTTAGCCAGGCATGGTGGTGCACATCTGTAGTCCCAGCTACTCGGGAGGTTGAAGTGGGAGGACTGTTTGAGCCCAGGAGGTCAAGCAAGACTTCAGTGAGCCACGATCGTGCTACTGCACTCCAGCCTGGGCATCAAAGCAAGATCTTGTCTCAAAAAAAAAAAAAAAAAAAAAAAAATTGAAACAATTGGCTGGGCATGGTGGTGAGCACTTGTAGTCCAGCTACTTAGGAAGCTTAGGTAGGAGGGTCATTTGAGCCTGGGAAGTGGAGACTACAGTGAGCCAAGATCACACCACTGCACTCCAGCCTGGGCAACGGAGTGAGACCATGCCCCCACAAAAACACAAATACACACACATACACACACACCCCTCATAAGGTTGTCAAAAATAATAATACTGATGCCTGGACCCCAACCTAAAACAAATGAATTAGAACCTCTGGAAGTGGGGCCTGGCTTTTTTTTTTTTTTTTTTTTTTAGCTCCTCAGGCAATTCCCAAGCAAAGAGAACACTGAGAACTGCTGCAAGGAGAAGGTTCAGGTAGCAACAGCTGGCAGGCGGCAGAACGAGCAGCAGGACAGACTAGAAGGGTAGCAGCCATAATGCACTGCAGCACCATAGTCTCCAGGGTCCCTGTGCCCTAGGCCATAAACACATTTCAGAAGGAGCTGATGTGCATGATTCACAACTGGCTTTCCTCTGTGGCCTTCACAGGCAGAGTAAACTCAGTTGTAAAAAACAGAGCGATACCCAATTCTAAGTTTCACTCCCGGCAAAGGATAAGAATGCAGGATACAGTCAGAACTAAGAGTTAGGGCTCTGGAGTCAAACAGACCAGACTTTGAAACCCAAGGCTAGACGTTCACAGGTGCACCCTACTAAGAAACATTTCCTCCACTGTGAAATGAGAATAATCATAACCACAAAATAATAATAATGATACAACCACCACAGTGGTTGTTTAGGAACACCATCTTATGTACTTCATTTAACGTGTTTCGTGGCACCTAGTGAGGGTTCATGGAGTGTTAGCTGTTCTGAGAATTACAACAAATAATAACAACCTTCAGATAAATCCCAAGTCTTATCTAAGAATGACCTTTCCAAACTTATCAAGCTGTTCTAGCTTCTCTCTGGAAGAAGTCACAGTCGAGCCTGGACCACACAAAAACAAAAAAGCTAGTCAGAGTTACAGCAGGAGTAGCGCAGGACGTTCAATTAAAACAAAGGGTTGGTTGTGACAACACCGTGTGGGATGGCACCAAAGAGAATCACAGGCAAACAATAAACAGAAACTCAGGGACAGAGTATGTGGAGAGTTAGTAAACCCTGCATCAGAAGCTAGCATCTTAAGCTGCTGGGCTTCCCACCACTGCTAAGGAAGCTATAGAAATACCTGCACCAGCAGATCTCAGCTGAGCATGCATCCACAGAGAAGCGAAAGCCAGTCTCCAAGTATAAATCATCCATCCGAGGATGGACTTACTCCAAGAGCCTCAGATTTTAGATCTTTGTTCATTCAGACAGTATTTACAGAGTTCCCACTAAATGTCAGGAACTGAGAAAGAAAAAAGGAGACAAAAATGATACAGTCCCCACCCTTGAGGAGCTCATGAGAAAAAAAGGTCTCATCCTTGATGAGAGCACTTTGGGGGCACAGATAGAAGAGTGATGAACTGTGTGGCCAGGAAAGCAGGGAAACAGTCCAAGTGGACCTCAGATAAGTCAGGCATGGGGAGAGGAGGTTTAGGGAGGAGTGTGTACTTAGTAGGGTACAGAACAGGAGGTGGAGATGTGGCTGCAGAGAAAGGCTTTGCCTGCCATGGAACTCGGGGGTAACAGGGAGCCACTGATGGTTTTTCAGTAATGGAATGGCAATAGGTTTGAGTTTCAGAATGAAAAGTCGAATGCAGGATGGAAGTAGGGAGAACTCTTGGAGGCCTCTATGGCTATCTAGAGGAGAGACAAGAACACAGACCCAGAGCCCAAATAGTCATCCTGGCCAATGACACATACCTATTTTTTCTTTTTTTTTTTTGGAGACAGAGTCTCGCTCTGTCACCAGGCTGGAGTGCAGTGGCACAATCTTGACTCACTGCAACCTCCGCCTTCCAGGTTCAAGAGATTCTTGTGCCTCAGCCTCCCAAGCAGCTGGGACTATGGGCGCACGCCACCATGACTGGCTAATTTTTGTATTTTTAGTAGAGACGGGGTTTCACCATGTTGGCCAGGATGGTCTCGATCTCCTGACCTCATGATCCACCTGCCTCGGCCTCCCAAAGTGCCGGGATTACAGGCGTGAGCCACCGCGCCTGGCCCAACACATAGCTATTTTAACAGAAACAGTACAGCAGAATCTGACTATAAACTACCAACTTGAAAAAAGTACAAGAAAAATTCATAAATACGGTACTCCTGTTCAAGAAAGTAATCAAACATAGAAACCGGAATTGGTGGATCATAACATATGTAATCAAAAAAGTTTTTGTTATTGTTTATTTATTTTTTAGAGACAGGGTCTGTCACCCAGACTGTGGAAAGCAATGGTGCGATCATAACTTATTTTAGCCTCCAACTCCTGGGTTCAGCAATCCTCCTGTCTCAGCCTCCCAAGTAGCTGAGACTACAGGCATACACCAACACACTCATCTAATTTTTGCATTTTTTTGTACAGACAGGTTCTCGCTATGTTGTCCACACTGGTCTCAAACTCCTGGCCTCAAGTGATCCTCCTGCCTCAGCTAAAATCCTTTTTTTGGAGACAAGGTCTAAAATCTTAATGTGCTGGCACTGTAGGCATGAGCCATTGTGCCCAGCCAAAAGAGTTTCTTAACACCAAATTTCCAATACTAAAATTAAAAAAAAATTAATAGTAATATTTTGCATTTATACATTATTTTCTGTTATGAAAGCACTTTCACCTATATTATTTCATTATAATAGGTTGGTGCAAAAGTAATTGTGGTTTTTCCCATTAAAAGTAATGGGCAGCCGGGCATGGTGGCTCACGCCTGTAATCCCAGCACTTGGGGAGGCCGAGGTGGGCGGGGCATGGTGGCTCACGCCTGTAATCCCAGCACTTTGGGAGGCCGAGGTGGGCGGGGCATGGTGGCTCACGCCTGTAACCCCAGCACTTTGGGAGGCCGAGGTGGGCGAATCACCTAAGGTCAGGAGTTCAAAACCAGCCTGACCAACATGGTGAAACCCCATTTCTACTAAAATACAAAAAAAAATTAGCTGGGCATGGTGGTGGGCACCTGTAATCTCAGCTACTCGGGAGGCTGAGGGAGGAGAATCACTTGAACCCAGGAGGCAGAGGTTGCAGTGAGCCGCGATTGCACCACTGCACTCCAGCATGGGCAACAGAGTGAGACTCTGTCTCAAAAAAAAAAAAAAAGTAATGGGCAAAAACATGTACCCATATAGGGCAATTTTTATTATCCCTGTTTCGTGGGTGTGCAGGTAGACACCCATTAAGTGAATTACACAATGTGAACCAGTCTTTGAACCTTCAGAAAGAGTACCTTCAAGGCCATGGACCAAAGTTAAATTTCTCTTAAATTTGCAAGCTACGTTCTGGTCCTAGCTCCGCCACAAACTAACCATAGCATCTAAAAATACATCCCTTAACCTTCCTGCCCCTTACTTTATTTATATTTGCATCAACATTCTCACAGGACTTTTGAGAGACTACAACAAAATAGCAAAGGAGGGAACATTTTGAAACCTTCCAAACTGGGCTTTGCAAATGTAGGACTGTAACTCCAAAAATGACAAATGTTGCATGGTTTAAACAGGCATCTAGGGCTGAAAATCTGAATAATGGTGGCTCCTCTGGAATTCTACAATAAACACATGTCACAGATGTGGCCCAGAAAGTTCCATGCTTAGCGTGGTGCACATAATGAAGAAAAAATAGTCACCTGGAAAGTCAGGGCGAGGCAGTTTTTGAGGGATGATGGTAGATTCTGGGTGGGGAACACCCTACATCTCCACTTGCCGTTTTCTAAGGTCAAAGAAAAGAGTGCCTGATGGATGAAAGGACTCTGTAAATACCTTAAAACAGAAATCTGATTGCTTTTCAATGAGGTGTTTTGTCAAAAAAGCTCTTCAGGATAAGTAAGCCTTAACTGAGTGGAGCTACACAGCCCATCAACAAATTCAACCACAGGCTGGTGTCATGCATACTTTGCACTAACTTTTCATTTGGTTAGTCATTGAACAAATATTTTCGGGTTCCCTTCCATGAGCCATCATGAGTAAGATAGGGCCCCTGCTCTGACAGAGCTCAAGGACTATCAAGGAAAATAAGTCATTATCCTCCAGTGCAAGGACGGTTCCAACAGGGAGTGCAGGGTCCCCTGGGAGTTGTCACTATCACCACAGCCCACATTTGTTGAGCTCATATCACATGCTCAGCACTGTTCCAGGTGCTTTGCAAGAATTGAACTCTACGGGATAAGTATTATTACCCCCATGTTACAGATGAAGAAACTGATGCACCCAGGGAACTTAAGTGATTGCCCAAGGTTTCCCAGCTAGGCTCTGAATCTCAGCAATATTACTTCAGGGACCCTGTTCTTAACCACCTAATACATGCTTTACTTTAACCCACCTAATCCTCAAGACAACCATGAGACTGATACCACTATTATAACCTGTATTAGTCTGTTCTCACATTGCTAATAAAGACATACCCACAGTCTCTGTAATTTACAAAGGCAAGAGATTTAACTGACTCAGTTCCGCAGGGCTGGGGAGGCCTCAGGAAACTTACAATCATGGCGGAAGGGGAAGCAAACACGTCCTTCTTCAAATGGCATCAGCAAGGAGAAATGCCGAGCAAAAGGGGGAAAAGTCCCTTATAAAACCATGAGATCTCATGAGAACTCACTCAGTATTACTAGAATAGCATAAGGGTAATGGCCCCATAATTAAATTACCTCCCATTGGATCCCTTCCACGACACGTGGGGATTATGGGAACTACAATTCAAGATGAGATTTGAGTGGGGACACAGCCAAATCATGTCATACCCATTTTAGAGATTTAGAAACCTAGGCACAGAGAAGCACATTAAATTGTTGCGGGTTACAGATATGACAGGAGGGGCCTGAATGCAGACCCGGGATATCAGAAAGATATCCTGAAACTGGTGATGGCTTCTGAGACCTACTGGATGAGTTGGAAACCCGGAGGCTGGATAGTACAAGAGCACCCAGGTCAGGGAGAAGAGAGGGAAGAGAGAGCAGGGAGGAGCAGATGCAGGTGACATGGCTGGGGGAGAACCCCACTCCATTTAAGCTCAGGTATATGGGATCTGCTGAAGATTGTGAGCAAACTTATTTGCTGAACACATAAGTGACTAAGTGAAAGTTTTCAGTATCTGGGCCTTGTACTGAGTGGGAGGCAGCGGCAATCGAACACCAGGGTGGGCAGGAGAGCCAAGGGCCAGCCCAATTCTAGGCCATCAGCTGTGCGAACCCCGCTGAAGGACTGCGGAAAACACGGAAAGGAACTCTGCCGGACTCTGGGCCTTCAAATGAGTACCAGGCAGCAAATGTAAAAAAAAGATCGTCAGAAAGGCTGTTACATCCATTTAAACAAAGGAAAACCAGGCTTGGACAATGAACGAACAAATAAAACTGCACTCACTTTACTTCTCTAAAGACCAACTTTTTCTTTTTTTTTTTTAAGAGACCAAGGTCTTTGCTATGTGGTCCAGGTTCGCTTCAAACTCTTGGGCTCAAGCAATCCTCCCGCCTCAACCTCTCCAGTATCTGGGACTACAGGTGCAAGCCACCTACTTCTTAATAAGTACACCAGGGATTTCAGCAGAACGGTTTTTAACTTCTAAGACTTAAAAAAAATTCCCAACATTTCAGTGAATTTTATTTTTTTTGGGGGGGAGGGAAATAAATATGTCTTCAGTCAACCATCTTAAGTAAAATGTCTCCCATAACGTCTTAAGTCCCTCTCTGCACTGAAGAATCTTCCTACCATCAATAATTTCAGGAACCTACCAGTGGAGTAACAGTTAAATTTGTTGTGCCATAACATGTTATTATGATAGTTGTATTCCTAAGAATTTACCAATGCTCATATTATAAAATCAATTGATCAAATGGCAGGAGGGAGAGTCTTCTGGGGATGGAGCATTCACAAAAAAATTTCTTCAGCATTACCAGGCAAATCTAGCATTTTATCATATCTGGACATTGCTCCAACAGGATATTGGTCTTTTGTTATCATCAGAAGCACTCTTAGTAATGAGAACATCTTATGCATGCACATCTCCTTTGCCACCCACAACTCGGAAAGCAGAACAGAAAAACACCCACTAAAGCATGTTCAGAAGGTGCCCTCCCTCTACCCCAAGCAAGGTGCTAGCTCCGTGTAGGTGGGTGAAGTGGCTAAGAGCAAATATGCAGGGAGTCAAAGCCCCGTTCACCACCTAAGAGCGGGGTAACTATGGGCAGATTACTTAACATCTCTGTGTCTCCATTTCCTTTTCCATAAAAATGGAGATATTAAGAATATCTAATTTATAGAATTGGAAAGATTGAAAGAGATAATATAAGCAAAGTGCTGATTCCTAGAAAGCTCAAAAAATTCCTGGCATGGTGGCTCACACCTGTAATCCCAGTACTTTGGAAGGCCGAGGGAGGAGGATTGCTTGAGGCCACGAGTTGGAGACAAGCCGGGACAACCAAAAAAAAAAAAAAAATGGTTTTTGTTCTTTGTCTAGAATATGGAGAAATCATGTCACACAAGTTACTCAATCTCCCTGTGCTTCTGGTTCCCACCTATAAAAGGGATAACTCTATACTGACTTCACAGGGTCGGTGGGTATTAAACAAGTCAATACACAACTTGGACTAGCGCAAGGCACCCAGTACACATCCAGACGCATATTCTCTATCATTAGCACTTGGATTAGTGCAAGGTGCCCAGTACACACCCAGACGCATATTCTCTATCATTAGCACTTGGACTAGTGCAAGGCGACCAGTACACACCCAGACGCATATTCTCTATCATTAGCACTTGGACTAGTGCAAGGTGCCCAGTACACACCCAGACGCATATTCTCTATCATTAGCACTTGGACTAGTGCAAGGCGCCCAGTACACACCCAGATGCATATTCTCTATCATTAGCACTTGGATTAGTGCAAGGTGCCCAGTACACACCCAGACGCATATTCTCTGTCATTAGCACTTGGACTAGTGCAAGGCACCCAGTACACACCTAGACGCATATTCTCTATCATTAGCACTTGGATTAGTGCAAGGCGTCCAGTACATATCGAGACGCATATTCTCTGTCATTAGCACTTGGACTGGTGCAAGGCGCCCAGTACATACCCAGACGCATGTTCTCTGTCATTAGCACTTGGACTAGTGCAAGGCACCCAGTACACATCCAGACGCATATTCTCTGTCATTAGCACTTGGACTAGTGCAAAGCACCCAGTACACACCCAGACTCATATTCTCTGTCATTAGCACTTGGACTAGTGCAAGGCGCCCAGTACACACCCAGACACATATTCTGTCATTAGCACTTGGACTGGTGCAAGGCACCCAGTACACACCCAGATATATATTCTCTGTCATCATCACTTGGACTAGTGCAAGGCACCCAGTATACACCCAGATGCACATTCTCTATCACAATTATTTCTTTGGCAGATCCCTCTGGCTGCAGTGTGGAATATGTGAGGGAAAGATATGCTGCCGGGTAGGGAAGCCAAGGGGGAGAATCTGAAGAGTCCCAAAAATACGAGATCCAAGTGAGACGGAGGAGGGCCCACACTAAACAGTGGGTAGGTACAGCAGGGTGCAGAGAGCCACTGCAAAGGAGAAAGGAACAGGACTCGGTGACTTGGGGGTGGACAGGAAGTGAGGGGGAGGAGCTGAGGATGACCACCAGGTTTCTGCCTTGAGGGACTGGCTGGACAATATGTGTTTTTCCTCACTGAGAGAGAAACACTGGGAGGATATGAAGGTACAATGAGGTCAGCTCTGGAAATGCTGGGTGAAGGGACCTGTTGAACACTCAGGTGGAGATATCCAGTTCGCTCTTTTCTAGATGGTTCTGAAGCACAGAAAAGGCATCTGGTCCAGAAACAAAGAGCCTGCTGTGAGGACCAGCAGCAAACACGCATCTGGGGGAGTTCATGCAGAAGCAGACCCTGCAGAGAAGGCGGAGGCTGAGGATGGAGGCCCTGGGACACAGCGGAAGGAGAACCAGGGCAGGGGACAGGAAAGGAGTCCCCAGGGAGGGCAGGGAAGGAGCCAGGAGCGAGGTGCGGGTGAAGCACGGACGAGGGACTGGCTGATGATGCAAACTGGGCCCCAGGCACAAGGACGTCAGGGACAGGAGAGTGGGAGGAGAGGGTCCCGGGAAGCCAAGATGCAGAGCGTGGATGACAGAGGAAGACGCAACGCCCCAGAAGGAAGGGGAAGGCTGAGAAAAGCCTGACCATGAGGAGCAGCCAAAAAGAAACAGGCAGCAGACGGAGGGAGGTGAAAGGTGCATGGCACAGAGGGGAGGCTGGCAAGGCAGCGCCCAGGACAGCAGCACAGGTGGCGGGGCCTTGGACAGAGGGCGGGGTCCAGGCAGGTGGGTGGTGACGGCGACCATGACCACGGGTCAACCTGGGCTTAGACATGGGAAAGGTGGCCATGTCCAGTTTTCTCAGGAAATTAGGAGTCAGGTCATCCGAGGAGACAGGGTGGGTGTCTGGGGTAGGGTGGAGTAGGTTTCAGAAAAGTGAAAGTCTGGCAAAAGCACTCAGGAAAATGGGACAGAAAACTGAGCCAAGCGCTGGACGGTAGCATTCATTCAGCCCAGCTGAGTTTGGAGGCCATGAAATGCTGGCAGCCCCACACCGCATGACTGCAGGGTCTTTCTGGGCCACGCCCCGAATCCCAGATATGGAAGTGAAGGACCCAAAAAGAGGAACGAATCAGGCTGTTATTCCGCAGAACAGGTGAAAGAAAAAGGCCAGGTAGACAGAGCCTTGGAAGTCAAAGAGTCACCCACATGCCTGACCCAGTCAGAGAAGAAAGGGGACCAAGCCAGGGCGGGAAGTACTGCGTGGGAAAGAGGAGGCTCAAAGGAGAGACCGCGGGCAGAGGGTGGACAATGGACCAAGGCGAAGACCTTTGAGGTGCTTCTTAAACCACAGTGGCGAATGTCTTTCTGGACAAGAGTGCCAGTGCACATTCCCACCGGCAGCGCAGGACACAGCCCCATCCGCACTCCCGGGACAGCAACATCTCATTGTCCCGAACTCTGCCAACTTCATGAGTGAAAAGTGGAGCCTGGAAGCTTTGCATTTCTTCAATGACTTCGAATTTTTTAAAACGGTCTCACAGATTTCCTGGTCATCGGTATTTCATCTGAGAAGTTTCTTTCTGTGATATCTGCTCATTAGAGTGGAGTTCTTAAAATTATTAGAGAGCGTTATACATTCAGTATATTCACCTCTGTGGTGGTTGCTCTCAGTTTTTTCCAATTAGTCATCGTTTTAAATTTAACTTTGATATAATAAAACAGACAGAAGTGTAGTTATTATGTGGTTAAATCTACAGGTGTTTTATTTATTTATTTATTTATTTATTTATTTATTTATTTTTTAGAGATGGGGTCTCACTCTGTCACCCAGGCTGGACTGCAGGGGCACAGTCATGACTCACTGCAGCTCTGGCTTCTGGGCTCTAAGGATTCTTCTACCTCAGCCTCCTGAAATAGCTGGGACTACAGGGGTGTGCCACCTCACCCAGCTAATTTTTCCAAAATTCCTTTTACAGACACGGGCCTCACTATGTTGCTCAGGCTGGGCTCAAACTCCTGGCCTCAAATGACCCTACTGCCTCGCCTCCCGAACAACTGGGATACAGGTGAGAGTCGCATGTCCCACCTACAGGCTATCTTTTATTGTTCTTTCTCCACATTTTTATGCCAAAGCATGCAGTACTTTCCACAATAAGCTATATTTTCTTGTATTTATTTTGCAGTTTTATTTTTTACATGAAAGCTTTAACCCATTTGGAATGTATTTTGGCATAGGGCAGTGAAGTGAAGGCTAACCTGGCTATTTTCCCCAGTGCTGACCTGCTGTGTCACACTGTATGTCCTTACTGTCTCATGATGCCTCCCTAGCACACGCCACCTTCTTAAACACAGCAGGGCTTGCTTCTGGTGGTATCAGGAGCCGTTTCTCACGTATAAGAACACAGCAGAGTGGCTAATTGGACCAAGGTCAGAGACACAGTGAGTAAACAGTACAGACAGGATCTCAAGCCCTCAGACTCAAGTCCAATACACTTTTTACTACAATGCAACTGCCCTAAAGCAGTTTTAAGTTGATTAAGCCCTTATTGAAAAGTTTTGAAAACTGAATTAACTAATCGCCAAGAAAGCCAATTCTTGAGGGAAAGTAATTTGATGATCATCAAATCCCATGACAGAACACACTTCTGCTTTGTGGGGGAAAGGCTCTCATCTAGAAAAAGCGTGTATTTTGGACACAGGCAGAACAACACACACACACACGCACGAGGTGCACATCTGCAAATAACATTTCTCTAGAGAGCAGCTCCCAGCATGGGAACTGTAACTAAGCATTACTCGGACAACTGGCAGGCTTTCTTGAGCTGCCAACCATGTAGATGGCTTTTCTTGAATCCTGGGGTTTATGTCCATGCGCTTGAGGATGTCTGTGAAGTCCATAAGATTATACACAAATCTGTGTGTGGATGATTTTTTCTGGCAACAGGGGGGTTATTAAAACCTCCACCTAAATCTACAGGCAGCAAGGTTTCCATTCCTAAAGACTGCCCTGAGATTCAGAGGCTACAATTCAGTCCACTGCCTTGTGACCTGCTAACCACCTCTTCTTTAGAAGTGACATTAGCATACTCCCACATACGCTCCATTAAAACTCCTCTTACCATTTCTCAACTTTCTCCTCCAATTCGTTCCTAAATCTAAAGTGCACTGCAATTGTTTTCTCCATATAGTTGGACTACTACAAATTCAGCATTCTGCATTTAAGATCACCTGCCAACCTCATGACACAAAACAGACACAGAATAAAGCTCAAATAGCAGACACACTAAAAGTTGTGTGGTTCGAAAATGAGGAGAAAGTTGCTTGCAAACTTCCATTGGGAACAATTCATATTACAACACTTGTATTTTAGCAGGATTTAAATAGTCCTTATCATGTTCCTGAAATGTCCAATAAAGGTAGAATCATATGCCCTTTATACAATATTCCTATAAACATTTATACAGCTACACACTATTTTGGAGTCTAACCAGTTAAATAAGGGATGAAAAAGAAATCATTGAACTAAATAGCAAAAGCAGAAATAGAAGCATAACACTGATAATATTATGTACCTAAAATAACAAAAATGATCAGTTGCATAGTTTAGTAAATAGGCACTATTCTCAATTTAAAAAACAAAAAAATACGTCGGAAGCATATAAAAGATTGTACCCACAAAGTCATGTGCAATGCTCATCTTGTAGATATCAATTCTCAAGGTTTAGTTCACAGATTTATTAGGTCATAAAAACCTGGGTTTTATTTATTTTTGTACCCTTAGATCCTAGCCCATAGCAGGGACCCAATAAACATCATTTGAATAAATGAGTCCCAACTCAATCAAAATCCTAAATAATTTTTTCTAGAAACTAGAGAAGATGAGATGCCAAAACTCGCCTTTATACAAAAGTAAGAGAGATACTGAAAAAAGAATATTTATTATTATTTTTTAATGAGACAGGGTCTCTGTCGCCCAGGCTGGAGTGCAGTGGCAGGACCATAGCTCACTGCAGCCTTGAACTCCTAGCCTCAAGCGATCCTCCAGCCTCAGCTTTCCAAAGTGCTGGGATTACAGGCATGAGCCACAAACCCAGCCTGAAAAAGAGTATTTGTAAGAGACCAGCTCTACCCGATTTAAAACATATTACAGATCAACAGTTATTAAAACCATACTGATGCAGGCTGGGTGCAGTGGCTCATGCCTGTAATCCCACCACTTTGGGAGACCAAGGTAGGAGGATCACCTGAGGACAGGAGTTTAAGACCAATCTGGCCAAAGCGAAACCCTGTCTCTACAAAAAATACAAAAATTAGCCGGGCATGGTGGCAGGCGCCTGTAATCCCAGCTACTGGGGAGGCTGAGGCAGGAGAATTGCTTAAACCTGGGAGACAGAGGTTGCAGTGAACCAAGATCGCACCACTGCACTCCAGCCTGGGTGACAGAGCGAGACTCCATCTAAAAAAAAAAAAAAAAAAACGTTGATGCAAACATATACACACACCCAAAGCCATAAATCAATGGAATAGAATAGAAAGCCCAATAAAAGGTCAAAGAAAATATCACAATTATATGTTTCTAAAAAGGAATCATTGTAAAACAATGAAAAAGTGAAGAATTACTGTTCCTTATGTAAATAACATCTACATCAACCCTAACCTGAAGCTCCTCACCTCTTCCCTTGCTCTTTTCTTCAGCCCAAACATGGTGTTCAATGTTCTTCCCAGTCACCGCCTAAGGCTGCTGTCTTAGCCCTGCCGTCATCACGTCTCTGAGCCTACTGCAGTAGCTTCCTATCTGGGTTCCCTTTCCATTCCTCCCTGGTCCTGACTCCATCGGCTGCCAGCTGACTTCCCATAGCACCAACTTTCTCAACCTTCTGCCGAAAAAAGCTCCCCAAGTTCTACCACAGTAGCCCTCAAACCATCATCCCCCCTAAAACTGGAACAGAAGCTTTTCTAACGATGGAATTCCATGGATGACAACAGAAGCCAATCAACACCGCCTGGCTCTCAAAAGTTGGTGCTCCAGGTCATGGATGGCCATGTATTTTAGTCCTGCTATGTTGGGGTTGTTTGAGGATTATTATGAACCTGGCAAGTACAAAAATGCAAAAGCAATGGGAGTATTAAACTGGTTCTGGCTGGGCGCGATGGCTCACGCCTGTAATCCCAGCACTCTGGGAGGCCAAGGCAGGTAGATCACCTGAGGTCAGGAGTTTGAGGCCAGCCTGACCAATATGGTAAAACTCCCTCGCTACTAAAAATACAAAAATTAGCCAGGTGTGGTGGTGGGCAACTGCAATACCAGCTACTCGGGAGGCTGAAGCAGGAGAATCGCTTGAACCAGGAGACGGAGGTTGCAGTGAGCCGAGATTATGCCACTGCACTCCAGCCTGGGGAACAGAGCGAGACTCTGTCTCAAAAAAAAAAATGGCTCTAAGAGGAGATATACAAGTAAAATGGAAATTAGAGAAAATAATAAGTTACATTGTGAGAAATGATACTTGATATTCAATGTATAACAAAATTGTCTATTTGGGGCAAAGGTGTCCATCAGCTTATACAGGGCAAATAAAACAAGAGTATGCTGGTTTCAAAGTTTTTTTTTTGTTTGTTTGTTTGTTTTTTTTGAGACAGGGTCTCACTCTGTTGCCCAGGCTGGATTGCAGTGGCAGGATCTCAGCTCACTGCAACCTCTGCTTCCCAGGTTCAAGCGATTCTCATGCCTCAGCCTCCCGAGTAGCTGGGATTACAGGTGTGCACTACAATGCCTGGCTAATTTTGGCGTTTTTAGTAGAAACAGGATTTCACCATGTTGGCCTGGCATCAAATCTGCCTGCCTCGGCCTCCCAAAGTGCTGGGATTATAGCCATGAGCCACCATGCCTGGCCTTAAAGCTTTTTAAAACTTGGAAGAACCAGCTGGGTGCAGTGGCTCACACCTGTAATCCCAGCACATTGGGAGGCCGAGGAGGGCTGATTGCTTGAGGCCAGGAGTTCCAGATCAGCCTGGCTAACACGGCGAAACCCTGTCTCTACTAAAAATACAAAAATTAGCCGGGCGTGGTAGTGCACACCTGTAATCCCAGCTACTCAGGAGGCTAAGGCAGGAGAATCGCTTGAACCTTGGAGCAGAGGTTGCAGTGAGATGAGATTGTGCCATTGCACTCCACCCTGGGTGACAGAGCAAGAATTCGTCTCAAAAAAAAAAAAAAGCTTTGAAGAACCAACTTACACCTTCTATTGGATGGAAATGCAACCAGGGGCTGTGAATTTAAATACTACAAATACTTAACAAATGGATCTGAAAACAGCATTCACTACCCAAGTGATCTGAAAATAAAAGAGCTGGAGAGAGTTGTTCCCCTGCTAAGAATCACATAATGGTTGCCTTTTTCCCAATTTACAAACAAAAAAATATTAAGTTAAAGGATAAACTTCAAGTGTTAGGTTTCCTCTAGGACTATCTCTACCCTTGGAATTCTCTATCACCTGCCAGTTATTAAGATCACTCAAGGCCAGGCACAGTGGCTCAGGTCTGTAATCCCACCACTTTGGGAGGCCAAGACGGGAGAGTTGTTTCAGGCCAGGAGTTGGAGACCAGCCTGGGCAACATAGCAAGACTCTGCCTCCATGAAAAAATTTTTTAAAAAACGATTGCTCACATGTTACATGCCCAGTGGAGTCCTCACTGAACCCCCAGGCACATCTCAGAGACTCCCCTGCTTTGTGCCTGTGCCCACACTCCCTCCATCCAAGCACTCACTGTATCTAGTGAAGTAGAAACACTTCGGTGTATCTCCCCAAAGTACAGCTGGCCATGGTTTCAAATGGTCACTCCAGCCCAAGCATGTGAAAGTATCCAATGACCACGTGATATCCAAGCTGCTTGATTTATACATATTCACACTGACAGGTAACAGCTGATGGGTGCTTTTAATAATTTCTATACATTTATTTATTTTAAGATTTATATTCATTTGAGCACCTGTTTACTCGGTCCGTGATTTATGATTTAAACTCTTTAAGAAGTATAAATTCGGCCAAACCATGTGGAAGAACACTGAGTAACTACAGAAGAAATGCTAATGAAACATTAAAGGAGAGATCAAATTGACTACTAAACCAAAAGGTATCCCTGATAAGGAAGATGTCCAAAAAGAAGAGCTGTGGGAAAGGAGAGGAAGAGAGAAACATCTTAGGATAATCGAAAGGAAGTAGCCAATGTAAATAATCAATAAGCTGTAATTAACACAAAGGAAACACAGTCTCACAAGATGCATGGCTGAAATGAACTGAATATTGTTTGTTTTTGAGATGGAGTCTCACTCTGTTGCCCAGGCTGGAGTGCAGTGGTGCGATCTTGGCTCACTGCAACCTCAGCCTCCTGGGTTCAAGCCATTCTCCTGCCTCAGCCTCCTGAGTACCTGGGATTACAGGCGCCCGCCACCATGCTCGGCTAATTTTTGTATTTTTAGTAGAGACGGGGTTTTACCATATTGGTCAGGCTGGTCTCAAACTCATGACCTCAGGAGATCCACCCGCCTTGGCCTCCCAAAGTGCTGGGATTACAGGCGTGAGCCACCATACCCAGCCTGAATATTGTTTTTATATCAAACATGCCTATTATTTTATTTGCTATAAATAATAGGCTCTACCTATTTAAAAGACAGTTTCTTATAGAAATCTTAGATTTTTTATAGAATCAGCTTTATCTTCTGAAACTTGTATTAAATCTGTACCTAGTCATGAATGTGCAAGGTTTCATCACTGTATCTGTTGAGGAACATATCTATGAACAAGAATGCTAACTTGTTTATATTAAAGTACATAAATACATCAAAGAATGGCATTAAGGTTTCATTAACAGCACCTAAGATCTGCTAGAATAGATAAAACTGGTTACATTCAGATTATCTGTTTGTAGCTCTGTCTCCCCATTCAAGTCCCCAGGGATCAATTATATTTTTAACCCCAGCCCCTATCATTTGACAGGTTCTCAAGAGACATTTGTTGAACTAAATTGGTAACTGAGCAATGAAATTGGTAACTAAACGTTAATTCCATGACAAACAAATGACACATACAGAGAAAACTCATATAAAGAAATACAAATGTAAGAACACATTCATTTTGACCTTAGTGGAAAAAATTTAAATAGATAACAAATTTTTTAAGGACAATATCTAATGCAACTAAGGTGATGGTGAAATGTGATATTCATCATGTCATGCATAATGACACACATTATTGCGCAACATCGCTTTCTGCACTACAAACTAAATGATGGCATTATCATCTTAGGAGACAACTTGGCAATACTATCATGATATAAATATTAATTTCCTATAAATCTAGTGATTCTAACCTCTAGAGAATTAATCATGAAAAAGTAATTTAGAGGTGAGCAGCTATAATCATTAAAATGGTGACTGACCATGTCAAACAGAAGGCTGGGGAACTGTAGGTGCAATCCAGCTCAAGCCAGCTCAAGGCAGCAAAGCCAACTGGAAGACAAATTTGACTCCAAGTGAAAAATAGTGAGCACCTAATTAAGCTAACAGGAAGGATGGCCTCTGGGAAGCAAAGATGAAGTCAAAAGATAATCAAGGTCAGTTCCAGACCAGCCTGGCCAACATGGTGAAACGCTGTCTCTACTAAAAATTTTAAAAAAAAAGTGTTCCTATTTCTCCACAACCTCTCCAGCACCTGTTGTTCCTGACTTTTTAATGATCACCATTCTAACTGGTGTGAGATGGTATCTCATTGTGGTTTTGATTTGCATTTCTCTGATGGCCAGTGATGATGAGCATTTTTTCATGTGTTTTTTGGCTGCATAAATGTCTTCTTTTGAGAAGTGTCTGTTCATATCCTTTGCCCACTTTTTGATGGGGCTGTTTGTTTTTTTCTTGTAAATTTGTTTGAGTTCATTGTAGATTCTGGATATTAGCCCTTTGTCAGATGAGTAGGTTGCAAAAATTTTCTCCCATTCTGTAGGCTGCCTGTTCACTCTGATGGTAGTTTCTTTTGCTGTGCAGAAGCTCTTTAGTTTAATTAGATCCCATTTGTCAATTTTGGCTTCTGTTGCCATTGCTTTTGGTGTTTTAGACATGAAGTCCTTGCCCATGCCTATGTCCTGAATGGTATTGCTTAGGTTTTCTTCTAGGGTTTTTATGGTTTTTGGGTCTAACATGTAAGTCTTTAATCCACCTTGAATTAATTTTTGTATAAGGTGTAAGGAAGGGATCCAGTTTCAGCTTTCTACATGTGGCTAGCCAGTTTTCCCAGCACCATTTATTAAATAGGGAATCCTTTCCCCATTGCTTGTTTTTGTCAGGTTTGTCAAAGATCAGATAGTTGTAGATATGCGGAATTATTTCTGAGGGCTCTGTTCTGTTCCATTGGTCTATATCTCTGTTTTGGTACCAGTACCATGCTGTTTTGGTTACTGTAGCCTTGTAGTATAGTTTGAAATCAGGTAGCGTGATGCCTCCAGCTTTGTTCTTTTGGCTTAGGATTGACTTGGCGATGCGGGCTCTTTCTTGGTTCCATGTGAACTTTAAAGTAGTTTTTTCCAATTCTGTGAAGAAAGTCATTGGTAGCTTGATGGGGACGGCATTGAATCTATAAATTACCTTGGGCAGTATGGCCATTTTCACCGTTAGTGGGAATGTAAACTAGTTCAACCATTGTGGAAGTCAGTGTGGCGATTCCTCAGGGATCTAGAACTAGAAATACCATTTGACCCAGCCATCCCATTACTGGGTATATACCCAAAGGATTATAAATCATGCTGCTATAAAGACACATGCACACATATGTTTATAGCGGCACTATTCACAATAGCAAAGACTTGGAACCAACCTAAATGTCCAACAATGATACTGGATTAAGAAAATGTGGCACATATACACCATGGAATACTATGCAGCCATAAAAAATGATGAGTTCATGTCCTTTGTAGGGACATGGATGAAGCTGGAAACCATCATTCTCAGCAAACTATCGCAAGGACAAAAAACCAAGCACCGCATGTTCTCACTCATAGGTGGGAACTGAACAATGAGAACACATAGACACAGGAAGGGGAACATCACACACTGGGGACTGTTGTGGGGTGGGGGGAGGGGGGAGGCGGGAAGGATAGCATTAGGAGATATACCTAATGCTAAATGACGAGTTAATGGGTGCAGCATACCAGCATGGCACATGTATACATATGTTACAAACCTGCACATTGTGCACATGTACCCTAAAACTTAAAGTATTAAAAAAAAAAAAAATTAGCCGGACGTGGTAGTGTGCGCCTGTAGTCCCAGCTACTCAGGAGGCTGAGACAGGAGAATCACTTGAACCCGGGAGACAGAGGTTGCAGTGAGCCGAGATCATGCCACTGCACTCCAGACTGGGTGACAGAGAGGGACTCTGTCTCAAAAAAAAAAAAAAAAAAAAAAAGATAATCGAAGAGGCAGAATTTCCAGTCTCCTCACCTGACTGAGATGATGGAGGAAAAAGAATGGGACTGACAGGTGACTAGGGAGGGTGTGAGGGCATTTAATGCCCTAGGGCAGGGGTCACATGCTTCTTAGGAACTGCCAGAGGATAAATACCATAGGCGTTGCAGGCCATATGGGGCACTGTTGCAACTATTGAACCCTGCCACTGTAGTGAGTGGCTGTGTTCCAGTAAACTTTTTCACAAAGCAAGCGGTGGGCTGGATTTACCCTGCAGGCCAAAGTCTGGTGACTCATGGACTAGAAGATAGAGGGAAATGAAGCCAATTTGAGGAAGAAGTTCATGGGTTCAATTTTATCAGGCCATGTCAGCAGAGATTTTCAAGAGAGAGATGATAGCATCATTCTAGCGATAAAGAGACCCCAGGGCTGGAGGCATAAAACTGTCACCATGAGGTGACAGTTATGGGGCTGAGATCACCCAGGGGAATGGTCTGAGAAGAAAGGAGACCAAGGACATCTCCCTGTCGCAATATAACAGTGGATACTCAATGTTACTTCAGATCACTATGGCCCTGGAAAGGAATGAACATTACAATCTAGCCTCCTTTAACTCCTACTTTTTAAAAAGAGGGCTCCTATTTTTGAAGTGGGGCGTTCAGTCCCTTTTCCAAGATAAATAAGTTTAAAGTTTCGAATTTACAGATGAAAATTTCCTAATGGCTAGAAAATAAGGCAGTTCTAAAATAAAGTGCTCATCAACTTCTTTAGATTTTTATTATGAAATATTTTATGTGCAAAAAACATATAGCGTGTATGTAAAGTATAATGAATAATAATAAAGCAAATGTACCCATCCATATCTCAAGAAAGTAGTTCATTACGAATGCCACTGACAAATTACTTATTTATTTAGAGACAGGGTCTCACTCCATCACCCAGGCTGGAGCACGGTGGCAGGATCACAGTTCACTGCAGCCTCGACCTCTCAGGCTCAAGCGATCCTCCCACCTGAGCCTCCCAAGTAGCTGGGGACTACATGCACATGCTACCATGCCTGGCTAAGCTTTTTTGTGTGTGTAGAGACAGGATCTTGCTATGTTGCTCAGGCTGGTCTCAAACTCCTGGTCTCAAGTGATCCTCCCACCTCAGCCTCCCAAAATGCTGAGATTACAAGCATGGGCCACTGCACCCGGCTCACTGACAACTTTTCATACCACAAGCATTAGTCTCTAAACTATAAATGAAAGCAGGCAGCTCACAGCCAGATAATGCTCGCAGATGTTTTCTTTGGCCAACAGTGGGTTTTTTTCTTTTTAGTTGCCAACATTTAAATATCAAGAAACTTCATATGAAAATCAGCATTCTGGAGTATCATCAAAAATGGAAGATGTAGCTTCACTACTCCTACATTCCCCATGGCAACAAGTGGCTAGAACTGAAGAGCAGCTCTCCCCTTTGAATGAATGTGTACTCACCAGTTCACTGCAGTCTTCCCATTCCCTTCTGTCCTATACCCGCCTCCCATTTCACTTATTTATTTTACCCATCCTGGCACTTGGGTTTGTGACCCCTGCTTAAATGATTGTGGTTTCCAACCTTTGGGAATATGGGAAATATTATTTACAGTAAAAAAATTTAACAGACTCTCAATAGGTACATAACTAAAAGTAAGACAAGTCCACAATCCCTATCACCATTTTGTAATCCAAAAAGTTCTAAAAAACAAGTCTTTTTTTGTAACTTATTTGGCAACAAAAGTTGACCTGAACTGATATTAAACTATGTATAATCTTTATGCATATCCATTCAGTGGGAATATATGTATATATATTTTGCTATACTAATAATGTTTGGTTATGGGATTTTGTCCCAGACCCCACTGGAAGTATTACATAACAGCAATACACGTGTATTATTACTTTTAGAAAAATCTGAAAAATTCTGAATTCTAAAACTTATCTGGCCCAATGATTCCAGATAAGGGACTGTGGGCCTATTACACTTCTAATCCCTACCTTTAAGAAAATACAAACACAGCGAACAGATGAGAGTTTAATATTTTTACATGGATTTGTACTTCACTAGTGACTACAGCATCTACCTACACTTGAGAAACTGAAACAGAATGATAAAGGTGAAACATCCTGTGGTCTGACAAAAATGCACAGTGCACGTACTGACTGCAGCACCCTAGGTCATAATCAAACTTGGAAGGTTTTGCCTCGTCCACTCTGCTACAAAGGCAATTCCACAACAGCATAACATGCCGCTTACACATATAAAAATGATGCTAAATGAACATATTCTTTTATGGTTCAAATTTACAGATGAAAATTTCCTACTGGTTCATCATTTTTATGGTTTTAGAGTTCATTTTTTCCCCCCAGTGAAGAATGGATTTTCACTCAACTATAAATACTTCTGGATTTCTTAACATGTAAACTACATAATAAGGCCATAAAAGATGAGACTGAGAAGCTGCTGCAAAGACAAGAGGACCTCTTTCCACCCTGCTTTATGGAGAGGTTGATGGAATCCACTCAGATTGAAGCAAAGCACACATTACCTATCCCTTCTCAGAAATACTATTCAGAGTTCCCCTAGAAAAGGCAGAGTGGGCAGGCGCGGTGGCTCACGCCTGTAATCCCAGCACTTTGGGAGGCCAAGGTGGGTGGATCACCTGAGGTCAGGGGTTCAAGACCAGACTGGCCAACATGGCAAAACTCCATCTCTACTAAAAAATACAAAAATTAGCCGAGCATGGTAGCTCATGCCTGCAATCCCAGCTACTCGGGAGGCTGAGGCAGGAGAATCGCTTGAACCCAGGAGGTGGAGGTTGCAGTGAGTCAAGATTGTACCACTGCACTCCCGTCTGGGTGGCAGAGCGAGACTCCATCAAAAAAAAAAACAAAGAAGGGAAAAGGAAAGGCAGAGTGAAGATCAGTGGGAGGAAAAGGACACAGTGGAGTGGGTGAGAGATACAGAATGTTACTGCTGGCAATGTAAGGGTAAGGTTTGTTATCATCAAATACTGGAAGGGCTGACTCAGGGAAGAGAGATGAGATTCATTCAATTCAGCAGCAGGGGACTGTTCTGGGATCAGTAGGTAGAGACACATTTTGACTCAGTGTGAGAATTCACATTGCTGGTAGTGGATCCAACTACCTAGTGAGTGGTCCATTCTACATACCTCCTAGGAGTGGAAGACTCCTAGAGGTCATTAGATCTCCATGATCAGAATTTATAGGTGCTGCAGAATCAGAAACCTGGGTTTGGGTCCACGGCTCTGCCTCTTGCGAGCTTGATGACCTCTTTGATCTCTGGCTTCCTCATCATTAAATCGGAAATAAGTAACATCACCTCAGAGGGTTGCTATGAGAATGCAATGAAATAAATGTATGCAAAGCACCAGCCCAGCAGCTTCATAAGCACAGAAGATGTTTAATAAACATTAATAAACACTAGTCCTTCCCTGGTGAAGAGGCAGCCCAGTTCCTGTACTCAAAAGCACTTGGGAACCAGAGGCAGAGGCCCTGGACCCAAGCCACGCCTCAGCCACTACTCAGTAGCTGTGCAAACTTACAAAGTCAGGTTTCCTCCTCTTTTTTTTTCTTTTTCTTTTTCTTTTTTTTTTTTTTGAGACAGGGTCTTGCTCTGTCACCCAGACTGGAGTGCAGTGGCGTGATCTCAGCTCACTGCAGCCTCGACTTTCCAGGCTCAGTTGATCCTCCCACCTCAGCCTTCCAAGCAGCTGAGACAGGCACACACCACCACTCCTGGCTAGTTTTCTGTATTTTTTGTAGAGACCGGATTTCACCATGTTGCTCAGGCTGGTCTGAAATTCCTGGGCTCAAGTGATCCTCCCACCTCGGGCTCTCAAAGTGTCAGGATTACAGGCGTGAGCCACCCCACCCCACCCGGCCAGATCTCCATCTTTGTAAGAGAGAAGTTATCATTGTCAGGAGACGAGATCCAAGCCAGGCGGTTTAGTACAGCACTTTGTAAACTAAACAACCATAGAAATGTTATAGACTGTTACTATCAGACCTTTTCAAGATTTTAGTAAAGAAAGAATGAGCTGTTTTTCAACAAATCCAAAGAACTGAAAACATCAGCGTAAGGTACAGGGGAATAAACGAAAAAGAAGGACTGTCAATTTCTGAGTCCTTCTAGACAAGCAGTTGGGTGATCCACAGAAATATTTTGTTCAGCTGCATATACTGTCCCCGTAGTTTAATTTGGATTAAATGCCAGCTAGTTAAAATGCAGATTTCAGGAAAACTCCAAAGGTGGTCCACACTGTGCCTACATTACCATGGCAGCCCCTTTGGTGGGACACAGTCCTCCAGGTCCCCTGAGGCCTTCACATGGCCCAAGTCACCGGTTCATTTTACTGGCCTCACCCTCTAGGCATTTGGGTTTATAACCTTGGGTTATCAAAAAACAACTATCTGTGAAAGCATTCAGACCTCCATGGGAAACTTCAGTCAGGGAAGAAATCAATACCCAAGGAGACACTCCCTATCAGAGCCTCGGTACTAGTCTCTCCTAGTTGTCTCTCAAATTCCTTTTCTCCTTGATACTTCTGTAACTTCAAGGTCTTCATCCCAGTGTACTCCTCCCTCTACTCAAGACATCATCTCCCCAAAAACACCATCAGTGATTATCTGCATCTAAGGGTTTTCAAGAAACAAAACATCTCTCTTTTTAGCAGGACTACAAAAGACACACCATGACCTTCATTTCTTGCCCGATTACTACCCACTACCATCCACTCTCAGTCCACATGGTTTGGGTGCGCTGACTCCAGTCCATTTCTGGGGAAAGGCATGTGACCCAGAAGCATTCAGAGCCAATCCTGGGACTTGGGCCACAGTGACTGCAAGATGACTATTCTTTCCCTCTGAGACTTGGAAGATGTGGGAGTCTCCCAGTGGACACAGTGCCTACCTAAAGAGTGGAACCAAGGCTGGGTGCGGTGGCTCATGCCTGTAATCCCAGCACCTTGGGAGGCCAAGGTGGGTGGATCACCTGAGGGCAGGAGTTCGAGACCAGCCTGGCCAACACGGCAAAACCCCATCTCTAGTGAAAATACAAAAATCAGTCGGGCATGGCAGTATAGGCCTGTAGTCCCAGCTACTTGGGAGGCTGAGACGGGAGAATTGCTTGAACCTGGGAGGTGGAGGCTGCAGTGAGCCGCGCCACTACACTCCAACCTGGGTGACAGAGCCAGACTCCATCTCAAAAAAAAAAGTGGAACCCCCACAAGAAGCCAAATCTGCAGCCACACTACTTATCAGAGGCTCTTTTGGTCACTTAGGAGCCAATCAATTCCCATCTTTGCTATGAACTGGGTTTTCTTACAACCACAAGAGGCCTAATCAATACAAGAGATATTTGAAATAAGGGCTTGAAAAGGAAGGCAGAGAAAGGTGCTCAAATTTTCTCCTCTAGGAAGCTTTTGTTACCTCCCTCAATCCAATGACAGCTGGGTTTTGCTCTGTGCATTAGCCATCCCTCTTAAGCACTTATCTCACGTATATAATTATTTTTTGCTTGCCTACCTCTTCCACGTATCTCCTGAGCTCCCTCAGGGCAGAAACCATGCCCGTATTCACCTTTGATTCTTTAATACCTTGGATAACAGGACACAGTGTAGGCTCAACAAGTGTCTGTTGAATGCACGAATCAACAAAAGGCAGGTGGACTAAAAGAACCATCCTACTTCTCTTCTTTGGGACACTCACACCATGAGACCACCTCATAAGCCTTGCCCCTGTGAGTTTCAGGCCGTCTTCTCAAATAGACTTACCCACCCATCGTAAACAAACTGCATCATACGAACTCATTCCTTCCAGGCATTACTAATTCTCTACAAGTCCCTCCCCTGGAAGCTTATAGTGAAAGTACTCAAAGGTCTCCTTTCTGAGGAGAACATCTCACTGCAAGACACCACCTAGAATTCCACAAATTGATAAACCAAAACACGATGGGCATGACATTCACATATATAACTTCTTTCTCCACCTAGATCACAGGGGCAAAAACAAAAAACCCCTTGGCTTTGTAGCCTTCATCTTGACCTAAAAACACCCAGAATCCTGATTCTGGGGCCAAACAACCACCTACTTCCATGCAGTAACAATTCTAGGCACTTTCCGGCCTCCATTTATCTTCCTTAGTCCTTTCTGATTACTTAAGCAGAAAACACACACACACACACACACACACACACACACACACACAAATATCTAGGAAATCAACAGCAAGGAAGCAACAGGTTTCCCAGTTAAAAACAGATGTTCTGACTTTGGGTGCATAATTGCCACACCCTTAATAGTTCTGTAATAGCTTCAGCTTCCACTGGCATCTAGCAATAAAGATTTTTAAAGACAGTCAAAGGTCAGGCCCAGAATTACAGTTCCAGCATGAATCACCATCTACTCTATCCACTTCACGTTTTCCATACTTGGGCCCACACCACCAGGGCGATCTAGTAAGAACTCAAATACCGGAATTAACAATGTCTATTGCACCCTGGCCATAGGGTAGGAACCACAGCAGACCCTGGGAATCAAAGGAGACACAGCAAGGACTCTCAAGGTATTTAATCCGATGGAGAACACACACAAGAAGCAGTCACAGCACAGAAAAGCAAGTGCTACACAGGATTACGAGAACGCCCAGGAGAGGCATCCAATCTCTGCTGAAGCATCATAGAAGGCCTTTCAGAGGCAGAGAGACCTTTCCCAGAAGGCTGAAGAATGAGCAAGAGGTGCCTGGAGAAAAGGTGTGGTGGGAGAGGCTTCCAGGAGTTCCAAGTAGATGCTAGCAGGTAAGAAAGCAAGTCCTCCTGTGGAAACTGAAGGTAGGCAAGCATGGCCGGAATTTTAAAATGTGAAGGCGCCAGGCAAGGTGGCTCACGCTTGTAGTCCCAGAACTTTGGGAGGCCAAGGCAGGCAGATCAGTTGAGGCCAGGAGTTCGAGACCACCCTAGGTAACATGGCAAAACCCCACTCTACAAAAAATACAAAAATTAGTGGATGTGGTGGTGCCCACCTGTAGTTCCAACCACGTGGGTGGCTGAGGCGGGAGGGTCGCTTGAGCCCAGGGAAGTCAAGGCTGCAGTGAGCCAAGATTGCACCACTGCACCCCAGCTTGGGTGACAAAGGGAGACCCTGTCTCAAAGAAAAAAAAAAAGTGTGAAGGGAGAAGCCTCTAAGATGACCCAGGAGCCAAAGAGACCCTAAATAGCTTGGTAGATTTAAGTTTCAGAACTTTGTATAAAAAGAGTGAAAGTCCCTTACCTGTCACGAACAATGTAAAAACAAGCCAAACTGACTATTTGACAAATGTATCTTGGCACTTACTAAATACTAGTTCCACAATGCACGTTGCTCAGAACACTAACAAGGGTACGAAACTCACAAGAAATTATCATGTGCTTGTAAATTGTTCCTTGAAACATCAGCCGCCATTACCACACGTCTACCTTCCTCTCAGCATTATTTCTTTAATTTTCCTGCAAATAACAGAAAAGTAGGTTTGTCTGGGCTTTAGGGGCAGCGATTAACCCTGAAAATAAGAGTTAATTCTCACCACAATAATACGGTAGGGAATCGAAAAAATTAAATAAGGAAACTAAGCAAAAAGATGGAGGAAATGAAACAGTAAAAAGCAAATTTAGAAAACTCGAGAGGAAGTAAAAGTATTTTCATACACTCAAAAAAAAGAAGTGTCCCACGTGCTTCAGCCAAACCAAACTCCCCTTAACTGTTAAAAACAGAAAATCAAAAGAGCTGTGAGAAATTCATACTTTCATATCTCTTTGCTGAATAAACACTAAATCGGTACAGTACAGCCAGCTGCCCTGAAAGACCTTGAAATATTAGCCTCAGATAATACAGCACATGACAGTCACCTCCAGAAACTCTCAAAAACCACAAATCATTTCTTGTTCTGACAACCTGATCTACCAACTCTGGTCTAGCCTGCCATTTAATAATCAATAACGTTTCTTGTTAAGCACTTCAGCCGTAGCAAAGGAAGATAAAGAAGCGTTTGTTTCCAAACCTAAGGTGAGACTTTTTAAATTGGCGCAAGGCGTCTCCATAATCCTTTTCTGCCAATTCCAAATTTCTAAATGTCAAGAACTGGCAGCAGCAGTCCAGTTCCTAGGAGCCCTGGTTTTGAGACAGCACCACCTCCGAATTCCCTCAAAGGGCGTTCTGAACTCACTGAGCAAATCCGGCTGGCTTTCATGTCCCTCTAGCCATTTCTTGCCGCCATGCACTTACAGGAGAAGGACTCGCAAACAGCGGTGAGCACCGGGAAAGCCTGGGACTGCCGCCCCCCACAGCACAGCGCTCGCCACAGCGTTAGGGATAGAAGTCACTGTTGTTGAGCCCAGGGCAGGGATCCGGGCTGGCTCGGCCCCCGGGAAGGGAGGAGAAGGACCAGGTCTACTCCCCGAGGGCGATGCTCCCGGGGCAGGGACAATGGGCAGGGGACCCCGCGGTGTGGCGGAGGAGGCGGCGGCCCTGCCCTGCAGGTCTCGGGGGCCCGGCGGCGCTGAGAGACAGGCGGGCCGCCTGGAGCGCGGCGCTCGGGCCTCAGCGCGGCGCAGCCCCCGGGCCCGTGCCCCGCTGGTCTCGGGCGGGGGCTGCGGCCCAGCTCAGAGCCGCCGGACCTAGGAGGAGCCGTCCCGCCCCCCGCCCTCCGCCCCCAGCCCCGGTGCGACCCCCGTGCGGCCCGGCGCACTCGCCTGCCTACGGTCTGGTTAGCCAGCTGCTTCATGCGGTTGAACTGCTTCTTCATGGCGGCGGTGGCGGCGGCGGCCCGCGGGGCTCGGGCCGGGCAGGGCGGGGGACAGCCTGGCAGCTACTACATCGCTTCCCGGCCCAAGCGACGGCGGCGGCGGCGGTGGCGGCTCCCCGGGCCGGCGGCCCCGCCCTCGCCGCGTCACTTCCAGTGGCACCGCCCGCCCGCCCTCTAGGTCTGGCCGAGCCGAGCTGAGCCCGAGTAGAGCCGAGTCGAACCGAGCCGAGGCTAACAGTGCCCTACCTGACACCGGCAAAGAGCTAGAAGGCCCCGGGCGAGAAGGCCACTAGGCCTCCTCCGCCTGGCCTCCCCGACCCCAACGCTGCCCGGTCACCCTCTCGTTTATTTCAACGTATGAAAAGCTGTTTCTAGCAGGGCGCAGTGGTTCAACGTTGTAATCTCAGCACTTTGGGAGGCCGAGGGGGCAGATCACTTGAGGTCGGGAGTTCGAGAGCAGCCTGGCCAACACGGTGAAACCCTGTCTCTACTAAAAATACAAATTTAGCTGGGCGTGGTGGTGGACGCCTGTAATCCCAGCTACTCAGGAGGATGAAGCAGGAGAACCGCTTTTACCCGAAAGGCAGAGGTTGCAGTGAGCCGAGATGGCGCCACTGCACTCCAGCCTGGGCAACAGAGTGAGACCCTGTCTCGAAAAAAAAAAAAAAAAAAAGAAAGTCAATGTGTGTTTTCCTTAACACACGTGCTCACACACTCATGTCTTCCTGGTTTGGTGGCCTTGGCTCCAGGTAAGCCCCTTCCTTGCAGTGGACGGGCAGCAATGTGGCTTCTTTCATCAGCCACATCTCAAATGTGCTCCTAAATGTCATAGAAAAAGGAAAGAGCTCCCTAACTATGGGATAAAGGAGACTGATGCCAGTTTGGAATTCTTAATATCAGAGAATGAGGGACTTCAAGATCTTTGTAGTGACCTAGGAGAGACCTAGGAAGCATCAGAGCTTCAGATACGGCAGCAAACTAAAAGTTATCGACATCAGTTACGACAGAAAGAGGTAAAAATGAGCCTTCCTAAAACAAGAAAGCAAGCACTACAGGATCGGTCGCAGGACCGGCAGCCAGCCCTGGAGTCAGCACATTCAGGGAAGGCTGGAGGTTCCCATCCACACTGCATCCCCTCCATTCCATGTGGTACCCATCATGCTTCAGTATTCCAGGATGCTTACATGGGTTTTTATGACATAATTTCATCATAACAAGAAATAAACAGATAGTCCAATGAAGTTCTAAAACTTGAGTCTCCAGTTGGCCATTGGAAGTGTATTGCTCAGATTATAAAATAGGAGGAACAACTAGTTTTGATGAAAATGAAATCTACAAACTACAAACACCAAATATTAATATCATCAAGGAGCTCAAACAAAAAAGAAGTCAGGATACTGATGACCATCAACTTGAATTATCAGTATTACAGAATGTTCATCAACAGAAATTGAGGGAAATAAGTTGTAAGCATCAAGAAAATCTAAGCAATTAGGAAGAAAAGATTGAAGAACTGGAAAATTTGTTACAGCAAGGTGGCTCAGGAATTAGAGTACCTGATGTCTCTAAACTTCAAGAGAAGGAAAACACTATTCATGCAAGCTCTACAAATTGAAAAAGTAGAGTCTACCAAAAAATTGAAGAATTTGAACATAGAGTAAAAGACAAATAAAAAATTATCTTCTGGGGCCAGGTGCAGTGGCTCACACCTGTAATCCCAGCACTTTGGGAGGTCAAGATGGGAAGATCACTTGAGCTCAGGAGTATGAGACTAGCCTGGACAACATACTAAAACCTCATCTCTACAAAAAATTAAAAAAAAAAAAAAAAAAAAGGCCAGAAGCAGTGGCATGCACCTGCACTCCCAGCTAGTTGAAAGGCTGAGGCAAGAGGATCATTTGAGCCCAGGAATTTGAGGCTGCAGCGAGCTATTATCACACCATTGCACTCTTGCCTGAGTGACAGAGTGAGACCCCTAGCTGAAAAGAGGCTGTTGGAAAAAATAACTCTGAGAAAACCATGAAAGGATTGTCCACTGAAGCTAACCTGGAGAGCTCTGCCTTACAGCTAGAGCAAGAGTGTGTAATTAAACTCAGCCAAGAGAAAGACTCTGAAATATCAGCACTCAAAAAGAATATTGAGGCTGGGTGCAATGGATCACACCTGTAATCCCAGCACTTTGGGAGGTCGAGGTAGGTGGATCACCTGAGGTCAGGAGTTCAAGACCAGTCTGGCCAACATGGTGAAACCCAGTCTCTACTAAAAATACAAAAATTAGCCAGGCATGATGGTGGGAGCCTGTAATCCCAGCTACTGGGGAAGCTGAGGCAAGACAATCGCTTGAACCTGGGAGGCAGAGGTTGCAGTGAGTTGAGATCTGGCCTCTGCAGGGTGGTCCAGCCAAGGTGACAGGGTGGTCCAGTCAAGGTGACAGAGACAAGGTGACAAGGTTACTGTCTCAAAAAAAAAAAAAGAATATTAAACAGATGGACACTGACCATAAAGAAACTAAAGAAAAAGTGCTCCTAAATTTGCTCCAAGAGATTGAAGAGCTAAGAAAATCGCTGCAGGAAAAAGGTGCAACCATTAGATCCCTCCAAGAAGACAATCAGAGACTGATTTGATTTTGTCATCTAGTTGAGAAGAGCAGAAGCAATTGACACAACTTATAAGAGAGAAAGCAATTTAAAAAAAAAAAAACTTAAAGGAAGTTCAGAGCTTCCAGAGGAATTATTATACTAAAACCTTAAGAAAAAAAGAAAGAAATTTCATAGCAAACCATAGAGGAAAAAGACAGATGTCTTGCATCCATGAAAGAAAAAAAAAAATCTGATAGAAGAACTGAAATGACTCAGAGGACAACAAAGTCGAACTGCCCCTGTGGCTGAGCCTAGAATGGTAGATATTATTATGGTACTAGAATTGGAGGTATTTCAACTGAAAATAATCAAAGGTAATCTTGAGGAGGGAATAAAGTATCATCAAAATATAATTGAAGGTCAGGCATGGTGGCTCATGCCGTAATCCCAGCACTTTGGGAGGCCGAAATCACTTGAGGCCAGGAGTTCAAGAAATCACTTGAAGTTTGGGAGGCCGAAATCACTTGAGGTCAGGAGTTCAAGACCTGCCTGGCCAACATGGTGAAACCCTGTCTCTACTAAAAATAAAATTAGCTGGGTGCGGTGGAAAGTGCCTGTAGTCCCAGCTACTCTGGAGGCTAAGGCAGGAGAATCGCTTGAACCCAGGAGGTGGAGGCTGCAGTGAGCCAAGATCACACCACTGCACTCCAGCCTGGGCAACAGAACAAGAATCCGTCAAAAAAAAAAAAAAAAAAAAACTGAAGAGGCCGGGCACAGGGGCTCAAGCCTGTAATCCCAGCACTTTGGGAGGCCGAGGCGAGTAGATCACCTGGGGTCAGGAGTTCGAGACCAGCCTGGCCAACATGGCAAAACCTTGTCTCTACTAAAAATACAAAAATTAGCCGGGTGTGGTGGTGGGTGCCTGTAATCCCAGCTACTCAAGAGGCTGAGGCAGGAGAATTGTTTGAACCCAGGAGGCAGAGGTTGCAGTGAGCCAGGATTGTGCCACTACACTCCAGCCTGGCCGACGGAGCAAGATTCTGTCTCAAAAATAAATAAATAAATAACCATAATTGAAGAGCAAACACAGAGTAAGATGCAACTGCTTCAGTCTTTAAAAGAGGAGAAAAAAGTAGGAAATGGATGATTTTTAAAACCAGCACAGGCAAATGAGTATCACATACACCCAGCTCTTTTCAGTAAAAGGTGAAGAAATTAGGAATTTGCAAAACACAATAGTAAAAGAATCAAAACCCAGCTGCATGAAACAGGACAAGACATTCAAAGACTCTGAGCCATTTTTCAAGCAACAGAAGTTGAGTGTCCCAATATAGAAAACAGAAGTGAAACGCATAGTTTATTTAAATCTGAAACTGAAAGATTAGTGAAAGGAATGAAAGAGCAAGAATTGGAGATTAATCCTGAATCAAGGACCGGGGGGGAAAGAAAGAATTGGAGAATAATTTTATAGGTAAAAATAATATGACTTTAAACAGATGGATCAGCTGTCCATCAATGAGGTGGGTCAGGAAAATACGGAGGTGCAGGGCCTTCAGGCTAGAACAGCTTCAGCCTCTGACACCCAGGGCATTGCTCACCTTCAGCAGCAACTGCAAGCACCTGCTTTGGACAGAGAACAAATACAGGCTGTTTGGAATAAGGTGGCTCAAGAAAATAGCTGTCTCAAAAAGGAAGATCACCAAACAATGGATATTATTGCTGATAATGAAACAGGACCCCATAAGCTGCAAGAGGAAAATAAAAAACTGTCCACTAGTAATGGTCAGGAGAAATTTAAAGACACTTTTCAGAAGTCATCATGTCTCATTCTAGAAAAAGACATTGAAACAGATGCATTAAGTCAGAAATGTCAGACTTTAGTGACAATTTTGCAAGCATCCAGCACTGGTCATGAGATTGGAGGTGTTAATGGTAATCCGTTTGAGGAGCTTCCACAAGGACCTAATAAATTAAAACAGCCAGTTTAGAAAATGGAAGTGTGAGCCAGGCGTGGTAGCTCATGCCTGTAATCCCAGTGCTTTGGGAGGCCGAGGAGGGCGGATCACCTGAGGTCAGGAGTTTGAGACCAGCCTGGCCAATATGGCAAAACCCCATCTCTACTAAAAATACAAAAAAAAACATTAGCCGGGCGTGGTGGCAGGTGCCTGTAGTCCCAGCTACTTGGGAGGCTGAGGCAGGAGAATCGCTTGAACCTGGGAGGCGGAGGTTGCAGTGAGCTGAGATCGCACTATTGCACCCAAGCCTGGGTGACAAAAGTGAAACTCCATCTCAAAAAAGAAAGAAAGAAAGAAAATGGAAAGAGCAGCTGGTGACCACAGTGGGTGCAGCATGGGGCAGCCCAACTCCAAGAAGAACTTTGTCACCTTCAAGCAAAGCTTTTAACTGACAGTGATAATGATTTTAAACTTCAGATGAACCGTAGTGACCTGATGCAAAAAAAACGAAGGGAATGAAACTCAACTCAAAAACCCAGGGCAGGAGTTAGCACACACGCAACACAGCATCAGGCAGCTCTGTCATGGCAAGGACAGTTTCTTCCCACAGCTGGATATTTTACCCCAGCTCCCCAGAGAAGCACTTTCTTCACATGCCGCAGAATCTCTTCATGCAAGTGAGTCTGCTCTATCGAGTGAGTCTTCTAAATTGCTCCAAGATATTGAAGAGCTAAGAAAATCACTGCAGGAAAAAGATGCAACCATTAGATCCCTACAAGGAGACAATCAGAGACTGTCTGATTCCATTGCTGCCACCTCAGAGCTAGAAAGAAAAGAACATAAATAAATGCATTCAGAAATTCAGCAGCTGAAGGAGAAACAGAATGTCTTAGATGGGTTACTTCGGGGAGAAAACCTTTTCATCAAAGCCAAAAGTAGTAAATTACATTCTTAGAGAGAAAATCTCACTAATAAATTAATAAAAATGAGCTTTTGAGGCAGGCAGTCAGAAACCTGAAGGAGAGAATATCAATTTTAGAAATGCATATGGGTAAACTAAACACGACAATGAAAAAAATAGTAGAAACATCCAGGGGGAAAAAAACAGGCCAGGTGCTCACGCCTGTAATCCCAGCACTTTGGGAGGCCAAGGCGGATGGATCATGAGGTCAGGAGTTCAAGACCAGCCTGGCCAAGATGGTGAAACACCTGTCTCTATGAAAAATACAAAAATTAGCCAGGTGTGGTGGCAGGCACCAGTAGTCCCAGCTACTCGGGAGGCTGAGGCAGGAGAACCACTTGAACCTGGGGGGGTGGAGATTCCAGTGAGCTGAGATCGCGCCACTGCACTCCAGCCTGGACGACAGAGTGAGAAGACTCCATCTCAAAAAAAAAAAAAAGAAAAAAAAATATATATATATATCAGCCATTACAAGAGATTAATATGCCAGGTGTGGTGGCTCATGCCTATAATACTAGCACTTTGGGAGGCTGAGGCAGGTGGGTCACACTTGAGCCCAGATGTTCAAGACCAGCCTAGGCAACTACAGAAGTCAACTATAGAAGACTTTGTCTCTCTATAGAAAATTTAAAAAATTAGCTGGGCATGGTAGCATGCGTCTGTAGCCCCAGCTGCTTTGGAAGCTGAGGAGGGAGAATCGCTTAAGCCCAGGAGTTCAAGACTGCAGTGAGCTATGATGACGACAATATGACAGCGTGAGACTCTGTTTCAAATAACAAACAAAAAAAAGTTACAGTATTGGAGGTAAATCTAGTTTTTTCTGCAAATCAAATGAAAAATGCAAGCCAGGAAGCAAGGTTGCAGGTGAAATCATTAAATGAAAAACTGAATATGGGCCAGGTGGGATGACTCACACCTGTAATCCCAGCACTTTGGGAGGCTGAGGTGGGCGGATCACTTGAGGTCCAGACCAGCCTGGCCAACATGCTGAAACCCCATCTCTACTTAAAAAAAAAAAAAAAAAAAATTATGCGGGCATGGTGGCGGGCGTCTGTAATCCCAGCTACTCAGGAGGCTGAGGTGGGAGAATCACTTGAGCCTGGGAAGCAGAGGTTGCAGTGAGTGGAGATCGTACCACTGCACTCCAGCCTGGGCAACAAAGTGAGACTTCGTCTCAAATAAATAAATAAAAATATACAACAAAGTTTAGGAAACACACCAGCTTTCATACCCAGAGGAGCAGATGCCAATCCCTGCTCCTCTGCTGTGTCACTTATGAGGCTGACTGGACTAGGACCGGGTGGGTCAGGGCATGTTCTGTAAAATGCTGCTGCAGAGGTTTTGCCCGCATGTGCACCTCTGCTGACTTCACCTGGCCAGAGTGCAGGAGCTGGGCTGAAAGGCTGTCAAAGCAGTAGATGATTCTCAGAGACTATGAAAGATCAAGCCATGCTGTGTATCTACTTTATCATTAAGTAGCCTTTAGGAAATAGTCATTTATTGTTCTCAGTTTTGCTTTCTTTAATTCTTTTTTTTTTTTTTTGAGACAAGGTCTTACTCTATCACCCAGGCTGGCGTGCAGTGGCGAGATCTCAGCTCACTGCAACCTCCACCTCCCAGGGTCAAGCAATTCTCTCACCTCAGCCTCCTGAGTAGCTGGGATTACAGGCGCCCACCACCATTCCCAGCTAATTTTTGTATTTTTAGTGGAAATGAGGTTTTGCCATTTTGGCCAGGCTGGTCTCGAACTCCTGGCCTCAAGTGATCTGCCTGCCTTGGCCTCCCAAAATGCTGGAATTACAGGTGTGAGCCACTGCACTCAGCTTCTTTAAATTTAATAAAAATATTCTTAATGATTGTAAGTGTCTTTGAAGGGCTGTAAAGGTATTCACCCAATTAAAACTGTGATTACTTCTTGTGAAGGTGGGTATTTGGTGACATTGGAGGTTGTGGTCAAAGGATACTTCAGGTAGGGTTTATAATGCTTTTTTTTTTTTTGCAAGAAACAGGTATTTGTGTATATGTTGGTTAATTAAAATATTAATTTGTGGCCAGGCACGGTGGCTCATGCCCGTAATCCCAGCACTACTTCGGGAGGCTGAGGCAGAAGGATTCCTTGACCCTAGGAGTTCGAGACCAGCCTGGGCAACATAGTGAGATCTCATCTCTACAAATAATAATTTAAAAAATTAGCTGTGCGTGGTGACGTATGCCTGTAGTCCCAGCTACTCCAGAGGCTGAGGCAGAGGATCCCTTGAGTCCAGGAGGTCGAGGCTGTAGTGGGCTGTGATCATGCCACTGCACGCCAGCCTGGGTGACAGAGCAAGACCCTGTCTCAAAAAAAAAGAAAAAATATATATATATTTGTGTTAAGGATCAAATATTAGAAACACCATAGGTGTATACTCCTTACGTAAGAAAAAAGATGAACAGCACAAAAGTACAAGTTGTATAACATTTTAAAAATTAAAGTTCCCTTTTTTGGCTATGTCTCACTCTCCTTTCCATTGTCTAGAAAACCACCTTATTGTTTACTTGTTTGTTTGGTTTTTTTTGATCTTTTTTAAAAAAGTGCATATTTGTGTATATGTCAGTGTGTTATTCTCTGATTTGCTTTCTATTTATTCTTATTTTATTATCATCATCATTATTATTTTGAGACAGAGTTTCGCTGGGTCGCCCAGGCTAGATTGCAGTGACGCGATCATGGCTCACCGCAGGCTCAACATTGCAGGCCCAAGCGATCCTCCCACCTCAACCTCCCAGGTAGATGGGACCACAGGCATGTGCCACCACGCCCTGCTAATTTTTTTATTTTTTTGAAGAGACGAGGTCTCCCTATGTTGCCTAGGCTGGTCTCATACTTCTGAACTCAAGCAATCCTCCCACCTCAGCCTCCTCAAAGTGCTGGGATTACAGGCATCAGCCACTGTGCCAGCTGCTTTCTGGGAAAAAAAAAATATATATATGTATATATATATATACATGTATATATATATATATATACATGTATATATATATGTGTATATATGTGTGTGTATGTATATTAAAAAAGTGCATATTTGTATATGTGTCAGTGTATTCTCTGATTTTCTTTCTATTTATTCTTATTTTATTATGTATGTATTAGGTATACACACACACATATATACGCATATATACACACACACACACACACACACACATATATATCTCACTACGTCTTGGACATCTTTCCAGATTTTCAAATGTGAATGATTTCATCATCATCTTTTTTTTTTTTAGAGACAGGGTCGGTCTCTGTCATCCAGACTGGAGTGTAGTGGCACGTCATAGCCTATGGCAACCTCAAACTACCAGGTTCAAGAATTCCTCCTGCCTCGGCCACCCAAAGTGCTGGGATTACAAGCATAGCCACCACACCAGGCCATCTTATTTTTTCTTTTCTTTTTTTTTTAGATGGAGTCTTGCTCTGTCGCCCAGGCTGGAGTGCAGTGGCACGATCTCGGCTCACTGAAAGCTCTGCCTCCCGGGTTCATACCATTCTCCTGCCTCAGCCTCCCGAGTAGCTGGGATTACAGGCACCAACCACCAGGGCCGGCTAATTTTTTTTTTTTTTTTTTTTTTTTTAGTATTTTTAGTAGAGATGGGGTTTCACCGTGTTAGCTAGGATGGTCTTGATCTCCTGACCTTGTGATCCGCCTTCCTCGGCCTCCCAAAGTGCTGGGATTACAGACGTGAGCCACCACGCCTGACCCAGGCCATCTTATTCTTTCTAAAAGCAGATGTTCATCCTATGCACATACTGTAATTTATTTAACTAGCTCCTATTTGTCAGCATTTGTTTGTGCCCCAAATCCTAGGAAATGTTCATGGGCAACTCCCTTGTTTATTTCCTCAAGGGCCTCTCCAAATCTTTATCACTTTGCTCAGGCATGATCATGCCTTATTAAGACGTTAGAGACCAGCAGTCAAGACCCCCATACCCCCTTCCTGTATCCCACCATCCTCTCTTCGTTCATCTATACTCCTTCCCTTTTGTTTCAGAGGAAAGGGATCCAGCTTTGCAGTTGAAGGCTAACAGTCCCCTGGACATTATCTATTCAGACTTCTTCAAAGACCTCATTCTACTGATCTCCCATTCTGCTTTGTCTTTCATCTGTCTCTATCCCTAAGCACACGAGCATGGCTGTTTCTCCTGATACATCACATTCTCCTTTCAGCTCCTCCAGCAACCAACCACCGTATCTCTCTATCTTTCTATCTTCTGAAAGAATTCTTTACTCTATATAACTGTCTCATTTTGTATTGACTTCTTTTTGAAAGTTCTACAAAATCTTGTCTCATTTATGCCCCAGGAATCTTCTCATGGCTAAATCCAATGTATATATATTTTTGTCTTTGGTTCACTTAAGTCTGATAAATGTTAACCACATGTTCCACATAATCATTCTTTAAATTCTTTTTTTGTTGTTGAGATGGAGTCTCACTCTATTGCCCAGGCTGGAGTGCAGCGGCGTGATCTCGGCTCACTGCAACTTCTGCCTCCTGGGTTCAAGCGATTCTGCTGCCTCAGCCTCCCAAGTAGCTGAGATTACAGGCACGTGCCATCAGCCCAGCTAATTTTTTTGTATTTTTAGTAGAGACGGGGGTTTCACCATGTTGGCCAGGATGGTCTCGATCTCCTGACCTCGTGATCCGCCCGCCTCGGCCTCCCAAAGTGCTGAGATTATAGGCGTAAGCCACCGCGCCCGGCCTCATTCTTTAAATTCTTTCTGCCTTCTTCATTTTTAGTGATACCACTCTCCTCAGGTTCCCTTCCTCACACCAGACCCTTCTTTCTCAGTCTCTTTTGTGGCTGCTTCTTCTGACACCTCTTAACTGTAAATATACTCCAAGGTATCATCTTTAACTAACAGGCTCTTCTCATTCTCCCTGCAGTCTCAGGGCCAGCTCATCCACTCCAGTGATTCTGCTTTCACTGGTATGCCAGTGACATCTGAATGTCTATGTCTAACCACCTCATTCTTCTGATGCCACACTGGTTTATCTAATTGTCTGCTGAACACATTTATCAGGATGTCCATAAACATCACAAAGTCAACATGTCTAAGAAGAAGCATCACCAGGCACGGTGGCTCACGCCTGTAATCCCAGCACTTTGGGAGGCCGAGGTGGGTGGATCACGAAGTCGGGAGATCGAGACCATCCTGGCTAACACGGTGAAACCCCGTCTCTACTAAAAATACAAAAAATTAGCCGGGCGTGGTGGCGGGTGCCTGTAGTCTCAGCTACTCGGGAGGCTGAGGCAGGAGGATGGCATGAACCCAGGAGGCAGAGGTTGCAGTGAGCCAAGATCGCCCCACTGCACTCCAGCCTGGGCAACAGAGCAAGACTGTCTCAAAAAAAAAAAAAAAAAAAAAGAAGCATTGTGCCTGTAATCCCAGCATTTTGGGGAGGAGGATTGCTTGAGCCCAGGCGTTGGAGACCAGCCTGGGCAGCATAGGGAAACCCTGTCTCTACAAAAAAATTAGCCAGGCACAGTGGCTCATGCCTTTAATCCCAGCACTTTGGAAAGCCGAGGTGGGTGGATCACTTGAGTTCAGGAGTTCAAGACAAACCTGGACAATGTGGTGAAACCTCATCTCTACTAAAAATACAAAAAATTAGCCGGGCGTGGTGGTGCAAACCTGTAATTTCAGATACTTGGGAGGCTGAGGCAGGAGAACAGCTTGAGTCCAGGAGGCAGAGGTTGCAGTGAGCCAAGATTATGCCACTGCCCTCCACCCAGCCTGGGAGACAGAGCAAGACTCTAACTCAAAAACAAATTTTTTTTTTTAATCAGCTAGACGTGTTGGCACATGCATGTAGTCTCAGCTAGGCACACTCATGTGTGTGTGTCCAGAGGCTGAAGTGGGAGGATTTCCTAAGCCCAGGAGGTAGAGGCTGCAGAGTGAGACCCTGTTCAAATAATAATAAGAATAGAAAAGTAAAAGAAACTCAATATCTTCCATTATAGCGTTCTTGTAACCCAAGGAAGAGGCCTCAGAACCATGACTGATCTCTCTCTTTCTCTCTCCCTTGTATTTTTGAGACAGAGTCTCACTTTGTCACCTGGACTGGAGTGCAGTGGCACAACTTTGGCTCACTGCAACCTCCACCTCCCAGGTTCAAGCAATTTTCATGCCTCAGCCTCCTGAGTAGCTGGGATTACAGGTGTGCACCACCACAGCTGGCTAATTTTTTGTATTTTTGGTAGAGACGGGGTTTCACCATGTTAGCCAGGCTGGTCTCGAACTCCTGACTTCAGATGAACTGCCTTCCTCGGCCTAACAAAGTGCTGTGTCTCTCTCTCTTTCACACCTCCTTCATATCCAATGAACCAACGAATATATCACATTTTGTTCCTCTTTTCCCTGTCCCCATGTCTGTGGTCCATACCTTCCTGTCCTTATATGGACTGGGGCAATTGACTCCTTACTGACCTTGCTGGTTCCACTCTTGGCCTCCCTTGAATCCATTCCCCACACCACCATGAGGGTAGACTTTCTGGCATGAAAATCTGATAACGTTGCTTACCTACTTTAAATTATTTCAGGAGTTCCCACTGCCTGGAGTCCAAACTTTAACAGAGTATTTGAGGCCTTGCCTTTAGAGCCTTGCTTTCTACTCATAGACCACCCTCCAGCCACGTGTCACTTCTTGCAAACCCCAAACAGACTATTACCCAAATAACTTTAAAGCCATAAGCCTAATCATAGCAGGGTGATGCCTTCAACAAAGTTTGCGCTAAAATGTTTTACTTTTATTTTATTTTATTTATTTATTTATTTATTTTGAGACAGAGGCTCCCTCTGTCACCCAGGCTGGAGTGGAGTGGGGCATGATCTCAGCTCACTGCAGCCTCCACCTCCTGGGTTTAGCACCTAACCACGAGAAAGAGGACCACAGGGTGAGGTAGTCATCAAAAACATGAGCTTTACAGATGTCCCTCAGGATGGCCAATACAGGCAATTGAGGGACCTGTGTGGCACTGGTATAGGAATTGTGGGTCCCCACTGGGGTATGACTAATCAATGACTGTGGTGATAGGGAAACAGGAGTGGCGATGTGAAGGGATGATGTGCATTTTCCACTTTGTAACTTAAATAAGAGTTCTTCCAGGAGCATGTATGCCCTCGAGCCTGCTGCCTGGGGATATTAGAGAAGTGGAAGGTTCTATTAATGCCTTCTCCAAGAGCCCATGAGGCACTGTGGATTCTGAGATGTGAAATAAGTACCCTGATCACTACAAGTAATGTGTAGGACTTCCAAGAGTATATGGAGTGCCACAGTGAGGCCTTATATTGTGGCCTTAGTATATGTAGATGTAGAGATATCTTTTTTTTTAAATTGAGACAGAGTCTCACTCTGTCGCCCAGGCTGGAGTGCAGTGATACAATCTCAGCTCACTGCAACCTCCACCTCCTGGGTTCAAGCGATTCTCATGCCTCAGCCTCCCAGGTAGCCAGCTAATTTTTGTATCCTTAGTAGAGACTGCCATGTTGGCCAGGCTGGTCTCGAACTCCTGACTTCAAGTGATCCTCCCGCCTTGGCCTCACAAAGTGCTCAGATTATAGGCGTAAGCCACCACGCCCGACCATTTTAAAAACATGACTTATCTATTACCTCGGTTTATATTTTCAGTATTTATGAGGCAAGAGATTCCCAGAGTTCTTTATGAGCACAAAGGGAACAATTCTTAGACAATGGCCCAAGAGTTTGCTATAAATATGGCGATGGAGTCATTTGTTGGCTAGGGCATTGCTGTGGTCTGAATGTTTCTGTCTCCCTGAAAATCAAATGTTGAAATTTTAACTCCCAGAGTATTAGGATGTGGGGCTCTTGTGAAGCGATCAGGCCACGAGGGCAGAGTTATCATGAATGTGATTATAAGAGAGACCTTATAAGTATCCTTATAAGAGAGACCCAAGAGAGACACCTCGCTCCTTTGACCAAGTGAGGATACAGCAAGACAGCATCATCTATGAGTCAGAAAGCAGGCCCTCGCCAGACATAGAATTGCCTTTACCTTGGACTTGCCAGCCTCCAGAACCATGATAAATAAATTTCCGTGGTTTATTTTTATGTATGTATGTATGTATGTATTTATTTTTTGAGACAGGGTCTCTCTCTGTCACCCAGGCTAGAGTGCAGTGGTGCAATCATAGTTCACTGTAGTCTTGAACTCCTGGACTCAAGTGATCCTCCCCATCTCAGCCCAGTCCCAAGGCTGGGACTACAGACACACTCCACCATACCCAGCTGGTTTTTAAATTTTTTTGTAGAGATGGGGTTTCGCCACATTGCCCAGACTGGTCTTGAATTCCTGAGCTAAAGTGATCTTCCCACCTTAGTCTCCCAAAGTGCTGGGATTATAGGTATTAGCCACTGTGCCCAGCCATTCTTTTGTTTATAAGTCACTTAGTTTATGATATTTTGTTATAGCAGCCAAAATGGACTAAGATAGTCATTCAGTGCTTACTGCCTGAAGTGTAGCCACTTGTGCTGACAGTGTACCATATTTCAATCTAGTGGGATTCCAGGTGGGTTTTTTTTTTTCTTCTTCTTCTTCTTTTTTTTTTTTTTTTTTTTTGAGATGGAGTTTCGCTCTTGTCACCCAGGCTTGAGTCCAATGGCACGGTCTCGGCTCACTGCAACCTCTGCCTCCCAGGTTCAAGTGATTCTCCTGCCTCAGCCTCCTGAGTACCTGGGATTACAGGCTGCCCGCCACCACACCTGGCTAATTTTTGTAGTTTTAGTAGAGATGGCGTTTCATCATGTTGGCCAGGCTGGTCTCAAACTCTTGACCTCAGGTGAGCCGTCCACCTCGGCCTCCCAAAGTGCTGGGATTACAGGCATAAGCCACCATGCCTGGCTGGATTCCAGGTGTTTTAAGGGTATCCAGGTGTTTTAAGGGTTTAATTTGGACCCCTGTCCAAATTCCCTCAAGTTACAGGGTTTTTTTGTCATCAGATCACATGTGATGTGACTCTTCTCGGAGGTCATGAGGAAAGGGAGGCCAGCAGCCTGCTCTGTGGGTAGCCATCCTCCTCCTCCAGAAAATGCCAGTCAGTCTACTAGTGTTGTGGTCCACACCCAGTAAGCTCACTTTGTCTAGAGTCCAACTAACCAAATTTCCCTGAATTACCAGCTGTTTTGAATCAAAGGCTCACCCAATAACAAAGGTGTGCCAATACATCTGCCTCCACTTTCTTCTAGTCACCTTCAGTCTCACTGTCCAGACCTATGGGATTAACATCTTGTACTACTTACTGTTTGACATTATCCACTAACACCCATGGAATGTAGACACTGCCAAGCTGGGAGACAATGCTTGCGCAGTGGTTTGTATTACCTTTTTGGTAGAGGAATGCTCCAAGAACATGGTGTATTTCAGCCCATCGCCACTATCCCTGGCAAAACTTCCTAACCTCAGCCATTCCCCACTGTCATTTCTGCCTGACTGTCAATGAGATCTTGTGCCTCCACTGAATACTAAGCAAGCATTTGCTATCTGATCTCACCCCAAGGTGTGTATTCTGGGTTTCTCTTATTTTGCTTTAAAAAAAAAAAAAACTTATATAGAAAGGCAGTTTCATTGGCTCGTGGTTCTGCAGGCTTTATAGGAAGCATGGTGCTGGCGTCTGCTCAGCTTGTAGGCAGGGAAGCGAGAACATGCATATTTTACCTTCTGTTTCTGGGTTGTTTCACTTAAGATAATGGCCCCCAGTTGCAACCATGTTGAGTTCTGCATGGCTGGGGAGGCCTCAGGAAACTTACAGTTATGGTGGAAGGGGAAGCAGGCACATCTTACATGGCGGCAGAAGAGAGGGAGTTATTTTGCTTTTTTAAATGGGTGTGATTCAAAGTTCTTAAAGTATACCCATCGCCTGTGTCCAACACCTGACTGATAATCAAGTGGAATACAGTGGCATAGTTCTTCTTTTATTTATAAAATATTTTATAACAAAACTAGTAAGAATATATGCATCTTGAATATGCATCATAATGAAACAAGACACACGAGAAACTCGCTCCCACCTGAGAAACTGAGAATGTGTCTATGTGCTCCTTCCCTGCCCTCTCCCTACCCTCTCGTATGCCACCCTCCCCACTCCCCAGAGGTCATCAATGTCCTGACTTTTTTTTTTTTCCTCATGTCTTGGCTTTTCTGTACAGTATTTTACCGTATATGTATGTTTCTCTAAACAACATTAGTTTTACTTGGTTTGAACTTTACAGAAGTCTCGTTAGACTTCCTTCTTTCACTGAACATCACGTTTCTGAAATTCAGCCCTTGATGCTACCTGAGAGTTCGAGTTCATTGATTTTTACTGTCGGGTGGTTTCCCATTCTATTACTTTTCCACATGCTACTTCCTTTACTACATTTCAAAGGCGATTATGTCTCCAAAGCTCTTAGCACAGTCCCTGGCATGGGCAGCACTTAACAAAATTTTGTTAAACCGTTGAGTGACAACGAGCCCAGATTGAACGTAACAACTGACATTTGCTTCTGGCTGGATTCTCTGCCCTTAAAATTCCGTGACGAGTCAGAAGAAACCTGGTGGCCTCTCCAGGCACCTAAGACTACACTTCCCAGAAAGCATCGCTGTACTCCGCTACCGACTTTTAGTTTCCTTTCTCCGTCGGCAAACTTCCGGGTTGGGTGGGCGGGGACAAAAAACTTATCCAATGAGCACCTTTGTAGGCTGAGAGGGAGGGATAACTGCCCAATGAGCGACTAGGCAGAGGAGCCAATAGGCGGAGAGGCTGCTGGGGCAGCAGGCGTCGGGCGTGTCACTGAGCCGCGCCAGCTGAGCCAGGTGGAGCCCTACCCTCGTCTCATGCTTTCTGCCTGCGACTGGCGCCGTCCCCTACCGCCCGTCGACCCTACTTCCATGTCCCTGGCGGACACAGCTCCCCGGAACCTCCACGCCCATGGCCACTAGACAGAGGGAGTCTTCCTTCACCTCCTGCTTTTCCACCTCGAGCTGCGACGCGGACGACGAGGGCGTGCGCGGAACCTGCGAAGATGCTTCCTTGTGCAAGAAGCGCCTGTCGGGCGCGGGATTCGGGGCTGGCATCTGGGACGCGGGCTTAGTTGGGAGGCGGGCCTGCATCTGAAGAATACGCTCGGAGGCTGGCAAGTTGCTGCCCCCGCCTCGCACGACCTTCGCTTCTCACCTGTGAAATGCACAGAACAGGGCTTCATTTATTTAACGAATCGTTTCTGAGCTCCTGCTGTGAGCCAGGCTTGGAGCAAGCCTGGGTACTGTGGATGGGAGCAGGCCCCTGAACCAGGCGCACGGGGTCTTGGCGTTCTCGGAGTTAAACGCTGCTAGAAAGACAAACATGATGCACCTAACTACTGTCTCCGTAGATTATGAGGATGAGAGGTGCAGGTTCTCTCTCTTGTAGGTATGATCCCCGTTGTGCACCTGAAACTCAGGCGATGAATTTCAGTGAAGGAAATGACCTGTCTAGGGCCACATAATACCTGTTTGAAAAGCCAGTACCACACTAAGTCTCCACTATTAAGGGTGTGGTGGTGAGGGTGGGGTCATAGGGAGCACAGGTATGTGTCAGAAAGAGAAAACATGAGGCTTGAGTGTCCTCCATTTATTCACTCATTCATTCTACAAAAATGGAGAGCTTACTTTGTGCCAGGGCCTTATTTGGGCTGGTTGGTGGGGATTCAATAATGGGAATACACCAAGAACAAGACAGACATGCTGCCAGACATACTGGAACTCACGGTTTAGTTGGGAAAGACTGATAGGAAATAATTATCCATGAGATACATAATTAAAATTTGGTGTTGTGCACTGAGAAATACCGCGGTGTCATTAGAGTTTGTAATTTAGTGATATTTAAGCTGAGAGCAAAAGGCTTAAAAAATAGGGGTGTAGGCCAGGCGCGGTGGCTCATGCCTGTAATCCCGGCACTTTAGAAGGCCGAGGTGGGCCGATCACCTGAGGTCAGGAGTTTGGGACCAGCCTGGTCAACATGGTGAAACCTCGTCTCTACTAAAAATACGAAAATCAGCCGGGCATAGTTGTGGGCGCCTGTAATCTCAGCTACTCAGAAGGCTGAGGCAGGAGAGTCGCTTGAACCTGGGAGGCGGAGGTTGCAGTGAGCCAAGACCGCGCCATTGCACTCCAGCCTGGGCAACAAGAGCAAAACTCCGTGTCAAAACAATAATAATAATAATAATAATAATAATATGTGGGAGAGTGTTCAGACGGCACAAGGGAGGAGTATGAACTGTTAGAGGATCTCAAAGAATGCCTTCTAGGCGAGAGACGTAGGCTTGCCACGTAGGGATTATAGAGTGGGGAAAACCAAAGTTTTGAATTAAGCCTTGCACTTTCTGTAGGTTCCCGGAGACTTAAGTGTTGTCATTCAGAGCATGGATTCTGGAACCAAACTCTGTCAAACTTAGTGCCACTCACTAGCTGTGTAAAATAGGGGAAGTTACACGCCGGGCACGTTGGCTCACGCCTGTAATCCCAGCACTTTGGGAGGCCGAGGCGGGCGGATCACGAGGTCAGGAGATTGAGACCATTCTGGCTAACACGGTGAAACCCCGTCTCTACTAAAAATACAAAAAAAAAATTTAGCCGGGTGTGGTGGCGGGCGCCTGTAGTCCCAGCTACTCGGGAGGCTGAGGTAGGAAAATGGCTTGAACCCGGGAGGCGGAGCTTGCAGTGAGCCGAGATCGTGCCACTGCACTCCAGCCTGGAAGACAGAGCGAGACTCTGTCACAAAAAAAAAAATAGGGGAAGTTACTAAACCATTCTGCACCTCAGTTTTCTGATCTGTAAAATGGGGATGATGATACTACCCACTTCATAAGTGGTTATGAAGATTAAATGATATTTAATGTTAGTATAGCACTACAGTAGTATTTGGCATGTAGTTGTTGGCAGTGGTTGATTAAATAGATAAATACATAAGCATTAAAGGCAGTCCCTGGTGAAATTTGTGACCTTAAATGGATTACAATCAGCTTTATCTCATCTCTAGCTTTCATTTGTTATTGGCCATATCTATAGCACTGTTTATTTTTTATCAATTAATTAATTTATTTTTTGAGACAGGGTTTAGCTCTTTTGCCCAGGCTGGAATGCAGTGGCGTGATCATGACTCACTGCAACCTCAACCTCCTGGGCTCAAGTGATCCTCCAGCGTTAGCCCTCCAAGTAGCTGGGACTACTGGCTCATGCCACTATGCCTGGCTAATTTTTTAATTTTTTTGTAGAGACGGGATCTCACTTTGTTGCCCAGGTTGGTCTCAAACTCCTGGGCCCAAGCTATCCTCCTGTGTCAGCCTCCCAAAGTGCTGGGACTACAGGCATGAGCTTCCGCATCTGGCCTATACCACTGATTAATTAGAAATAATTTTTTTCCTGGCCATGTGCAGTGGCACATACCTGTAATCCCAGCACTTTGGGAGGCCGAGACAGGTGGATCACTTGAAGCCAGGAGTTTGAGACCAGCCTAGCCAACATGGTGAAACCCTGTCTCTACTAAAAATATAAAAATTAGCCATGCATGGTGGTGCTCGCCTGTGATCCCAGCTATTTGGGAGGCTGAGACTTGAGAATCGCTTGCGCCCTGGAGATGGAGATTGCAGTGAACCGAGATCGTGCCACTGCACTTCAGCCGGGGTGATAGAGTGAGACCCTGTCTCTAAAAAATATATAATAATAATAATAATAATAATTTTTCTCATATTAACTGCTCTTTGCTAAGAGAATCTGAAGTGACATCAAAATTGTCAGAAATAAAATTCTGTTTAGTAGCACATTAGGGTTAGCACATTTGTTGGTAATATTTTTTGCAAACTTGCTTATATAAAAATAGTAAGTTATAAAATAGTTCAAACAGAAAGAAAGGTACAGAGAAATGGAGCATGCCTTTCATTGACTCTCTGTTGGATAGTTTTGATAATTTCAGGTTTTCTCTGCATCAGTTTCTGATGCCCTCTGGATCTACAAACATCTAAACATAATAGGGTAAGGTTTGGTTTGGAGCTGCAGAGAATATAAAGCAGACCTTCCTAACCTGAACAGCGTAGCCTGGGAGGCCTAAGAAACATTCAGATGCTCAGGGCCTACTGTAGCCCGATGAATCAGAATCTTCTGGGTCAAGTCCAGGATAATACAGGATAATAAAGACCACAGGTATTCACCATCTTGGTGCATTTCATAACAGCTTTTTTTTTTTTTTTTTTGAGACAGAGTCTTGCTTTGCCGCCCAGGCTGGCGTGCAGTCGCGCGATCTCAGCTCATTGCAACCTCTGCCTCTCGGGTTCAAGTGATTCCTCTGCCTCAGCCTCCCGAGTAGGTGGGACTACAGGCGCCTGCCATCACGCCTGGCTAATTTTTGTGTTTTTAGTAGAGATGGGGTTTCACCATACTGGGCAGGCTGGTTGGGAACTCCTGACCTCAAGTGATCTGTCTGCCTTGGCCTCCCAAAGTGCTGGGATTACAGGCGTGAGCCACCAAGTCCGGCTTTTTTTTTTTTTTTTTTTTGCACTAGGTTTTGCCTTGCCTGAAAAAAACAGGCAAAGAGACTGTGAAAAGTTAATGGTCTAAGACATTCTGCAGGACTCCGTGTCTTTCAGGTTCTGTAATGTATTAAACCTTTAGATCTTGTCCAAAAGTCATGATGTTAAATAAGGATTGCTTGCACGAATCATGGGCAAATTACTCTTTCTGCCTCAGTTTCTTAATCTTTAAAATGGGGATTATTAGGGTAACCTGCTTTTCAGGTGTGAGGGTTAAATGAGATAATTGATGCAGAGCAGTTAGCACAGGATCTGGCCCAAAGAGAAGCCCCCAGTAAATGATTGCATGTTTTCATTTTCCTCCAGGCCGAATATTATTCTGTTGAAGTTGCTGCATATGCAGTACATATGAGTCAGGCTGGTTCCTGCTGTCCTGAGTGAGTTACAACCATAAAATTCCTAAGATAACATTTTAAAAGCCAGTCAGTCTCCGAGGGCACTGATATTTGTTTAGTTTGCTTCCTCCTTTGGTACAGAGTCCTTCTGGGGATAAGGAGGATGTTACCTGTCTCAGAGGATTGCTGTGCAGGTGAAATGTGGAGTGCTTCCTGCAGTGCTTGGCATATAGGAGGTGTTCAGAATTGGTAGTTACTGTCATCACCACCCCCATTGTCATCAAACTATTACCATCATCAGCAGCATCATCACCATGGACTTATGCTATGAGGTCGGGTTTTTCTGATTAGTTACATTAGGTTTATATCCATGTGACTCAGCAGATATCAATTGAGCACTTTCCGTGGTAGCTGACTTCCCCACCCTCCTCTCCTCTCCTTATGATGTCCATCATGCTGTGCCCCAGAGTTTTTTCTCCCCACTTTCGTTTACCTGTTACCCAACCATCCCACTACCCCCTCACTGTGTCCTCTGCAATTACCACTCCATAATCAATAGCTGACTCTGTTTCCTCAGCCTCTCCTTAGCCGTTCCCTCCCTCCCTTTGCCTTCACCCTGACCCTTCCCCAGGGATATCCTGTTCTTGAAGCCCTCTCCCATGGCTCCTCCTTCTTCTCATCCACTGTGTATCTCAGGATCAGGGGTTTGAGCTTTGTGTCCTCCTGTGTGTGTCCCCCGTCTCATTCCATGGAGATCCTTCCTGCCCAGCTGGAGCCCTCCTGATTGCTGTTGTTCACCCCTCCTGATCATTCACCTCATTCATGGAAGACTGGGGTGCCTGGCCCAGAGTGTCTTCTACCGCAATTCGTGACATCACCCTAGGTGACCTCAGTGTCCACATGGAGCCTGTGCATGGGGCACTCACTTTCTTGAAGGCCTGGTCTGCAGCAATAACCTCTCCCCATCTGATTCTGTCACCCATTTTTTCCTTGACACCCTGTGTTTTTATCCTGTTGCTGCGCTGCCTCACAGATGAGAGTGCAACACTCCCCAACCCTGACTCGTTTTTCCAAGTTGCTTGACCAGTTCTTTCCCATTTCCCATGCTGTGCCCATTTCTCCTTAGCATCTTCTCGGTTTTCTGTATCCTTTAGATATTCCCTCTCCTATCACTTCTCAATTGATCTTAGAACTCATCCTCCAACCCTCAGTAATTCTCTTGGCAGTGTCTTTATCTCCCTTACCTTTTGGTCCTGGTAGAGCCAGAACCCTGGCTAAACCACACTGTCCATTTTTGCCTTGACTATAGGTGGTAGAAATCACACAGCAAGGTGGCTTGGTGCCGCTATGAATTCATGTCACCCAATCGCACCTGTGCCCTTAACAGAACCTGATCATTGTAGTATGCTTCTCAGTCCGCTCACTCTCCCTTTCTCCAGGATACTTAATTCAGACGTTTTCCACTGTCTTCAAACTTCTGACTTACCCCACCCCTTCTTCATTCTCAAGATAATGTCAGCTATTGCTCAACATAGAAAACGGGAGCCCTCAGAAAGAAACTCCATGAACCTCCCCCAAGAAACAACCATCCGTTTTTTGCTGTTACAGTTGTGAATGTCCTCCAGTAAAGACCACATGAAACGCTTTGTGGTTAAGCAAGTTGGGTTTATTACTTGTTGCAAGGAGGGAAAACTCACACCATGAGGAGCATATCAGTAAGAGGATGTTAGACCTTTAGGATCTGGGCTTTGGCTGGGTGATTTGGGGGAGGGTCCAGGGATTTGCTCTGGATTGAGTGCTGATAGGATGTAAAAAAATTCTATCACCCAGTAGCTATAGCTTTTCTAGAAGGAGGTTTGGCTGGAGTAGGGCTAAAGCTGTAATGTGTAAAGAAGCAACGTCACTCTGATCAGCTGGGAGAAAGGGATGTCTGGTATTCCGTGGGTGGCACGGTGACCTTGCTTTTGTCTGTGCTTACACAGAATGATGATGTGGTCTTGTTTAGTCTCTCGTCATCACTGTTGCAGGCCCTTGTGTGGGTGTTCTGTGTGACTTTGTGTGTTTGTGTGTGGGGGTGGGGGGGGCGGTTAGAGTGGAGGCAAGTTTACTAAGAAAGTAAAGGAATAGGCCGGGTGCGGTGGCTCATGTCTGTAATCCCAGTACTTTGGGAGGCCGAGGTGAGCAGATCACAAGGTCAAGAGATCAAGACCATCCTGGCCAACATGGTGAAACCCCGTCTCTACTAAAAATACAAAAATTAGCTGGGCATGGTGACGCGTGCCTGTAGTCCCAGCTACTCAGGGGGCTGAGGCAAGAGAATTGCTTGAACCCGGGAGATGGAGGTTGCAGTGAGCTAAGATCATGCCACTGCACTCCAGACTGGTGACAGAGCAAGACTCTGTCTAAAGGAAAAAAAAAAAAGGAATAAAAGAGTGGCTACTCCATAGGCAGAGCAGCTCTGCAAGATTATATCCAACAGGAAAACAACACGGCCTCACTGTGGGTGCCAAAACAAGGGCTTGCCGGCAGAAGACAACAGCATGAGCAGAGGCATGGAGCCTGAAGCAGAACTGTGTGTTAGGTAAACCTGACACAGGGTGGGGAGTGGGTACCAGGAGAGAGTTCCAGACAGGTTGTCACACAGTGAACTGTGGAAGGTCACAAGGAGTACAGGTTTTATCCTGAGGGATTTTAAGTGGGGAACTGACATGATCTGGATTTGTATTAGAAAAATCCCCAGCAGCTGTGTGGAGAAGTGTTGGTGACAAAGGGGAAGCCTCCTTTTCTTTCTCACACCCACAGCCCCTGCACCTGCTGTCCTTGCTCATCTGATCTGCAACACATTCATATTCTACCTGCGGCCAGGGTGATTTTTCAGAATCACAAATCTTATCTTGTCACTTACTAAAACCTTTCAGTTCCCTATCAGCTACCAGTTAAAAATCTGTACTTTGTTATATGACATACATACTGTGCCTTTCATGATCTGGTTCCTCAAGCCTGATATCTGGCTACCAACTTGAAATCTCCACTTGGATGTCTCGGAATTATCTCACATTTACTATTTGCAAAACTATGCTTACGATCACCTCCCCATGTTCTACTACCCTGTCCAAGCCCCAACTTAGTGAATGGTTCCATAGTTCATTCAGTTCACAAGTTTAAAAGGTAGGTGTCATCTTGGAACTGCCTTTTTTTTTTTGAGACTGGGCCTTGCTGTGTCACCCAGGCTGGAGTGCAGTGGTACAATCATAGCAGCCTCGACTTCCTGGGCTCAAGTGGTCCTCCCACCTCAACTTCCACAGGTGTGTGCCACCTCACCTGGCTGATTTTTGTATTTTTTTGTAGAGGCAGGGTTTTGCTATGTTGTACAGACTGGTCTTGAACTCATGGACTGAAGTGATCCACCTGCCTCAGCCTCTCAGAGTGCTGGGATTACAGGCATGAGCCACTGTGCCTGCCCAGGAACTGCCCTTTTAATATCTGCCTTGTGAAATCAGTTACCCAGACTTCTTATTTTATTATTATTATTATTATTTTTTTTGAGTCAGAGTCTTGCTTTGTCGCCAAGGCTGGAGTGCAGTGGCATGATCTCCGCTCACTGCAATCTCCGTCTCCCAGGTTCAAGCGATTCTCGAGCCTCAGCCTCCCAAGTAGCTGGGATTAAAGGCACATGCCACCATGCCAGCTAATTTTTGTATTTTTAGTAGAGACGGGGTTTCACCATGTTGGCCAGGTTGAACTGAAGAGTGCGGTGGCCTGACTAGGTTTTAACAGCATTACTTCAGCCTGTGTTAGGAGCAGACTGCAGGGGTAAGGATGGAGGCAGAATCAGTTAGTTGGCTATGGGGGTGTCCCCTGCGAGACAGGCTGGTGCTTGGATCAGGATAGTGGTGACGGAGATGCTGAGAATATGTCCGATTCTGGGTGCATTTTGAAGGTAGAGCTGATAGAATGTTCTGGCAGAGTGGATATGGGGTGAGACTGAGGGGGCCAAGATGACTACAAGGTTTTTGGCTTAGCTGACGTGGCTCACTCCGAGAGGTCTTTCTGACACCCACAGACAAGACCTAGCTTCTGTTGAATGTTCTCATAACACCTGTGAGTCTCCTTGGTAGTCGTCGGCCTAGTTGTAATTTAGAAAGTGCCTGGTGGACTGGGAGTGGTGGCTCACGCCTATAATCCCAGCACTTTGGGAGGCTGAGGTGGGCAGATCACCCGAGGTCGGGAGTTCAAGACCAGCCTGACCAACATGGAGAAACCCCATCTCTACTAAAAATACAAAATTAGCAGGGCATGGTGGCAGGCGCCTGTAATCCTAGCTACGCGGGAGGCTGAGGCGGGAGAATCGCTTGCACCTGGAAGGTGGAGGTGGTTGTAGTTGCGGTGAGCCGAGATTCCACCATTGCACTCCAGCATGGGCAACAAGAGCAACATTCTGTCACGATAAATAAATAAATAAATAGGAAAGTGCCTAGTGCTCATCTCTGCCACTGGAATAGACACAATACCGAGCACAGACCATGCCTACCTTTATGCCACATGCGCAAATAAATATTTGTCAGCTGGTCACAGTGAAAGGAACTGAGCACACATGTTCAAGATTGTATTTCCTGATGAGGTCTTAAAATTCTGGTTTTCTGTTTCATTGGTTCTGAATGGTCTGTGTGTTCTAGAGAGCAGACCAGGGCTTATAAGGCTGAAATTTCATGTGAAAATTATGGTGGTTAATCTGATTTCTCAACTGAATGGAGAAATATTCCCCCTTGACATAGAAGCAGGTCACAGGGTCACCTCTGGGGAAAACCAGCTTTTCCCCAAGGGCTTAGCCCAGGGCCTTTCCGGCACCCAGATCGTATCTTCTTAGCTGTGCCCCAGAGAATGAGGTCGAGATTGTGATCTGAAATATTTTCCAGGCAGGTGCTGCTTTTCATGCCCAGAGAAGGCATGCCACTTCAGAGCTAAAACATTCTGTTGCACATAAATTAGCTGTAAAACTTGCCCATCAATAAAGTCAGATAAATCATGGGGTTGTGCTTGTGTTTTTCTTTTTAAGGATCAAATTAAAGTTTGGGAAACATTCGCTAAAGATAATGTTATTAGATCTGGAATATCAATCTCACGTCATTTTTTCCCTTAAATGCTTAATTTTTTTAATGACGAAAATAACTTTTCCCTCCACTTAATAACTTAAACATATTTCCCATAGATCTGCCTCATTCTTTTTAGTGGTTATGAGGTGTTCTGCAGCATAGTAGTATTAATATTTTATTTGGCCATTCTTCTCTTGTTCATCATTTATGTGGCTCTGGTTTTGCTCTTGAGAGTGCAAGGCTGGGCACAATGGCTCATGCCTGTAATCCCAGCACATTGGGAGGTCAAGATGGGAGGACTGCTTGAGTCCAGAAGTTGGAGACCAGGCGGGGCAATATAGTAAGACTTCATGTCTCAATAAAAAATAGACTGAATGCTGTGGCTCACGCCTGTAATCCTAGCACTTTAGGAGGCCAAGGTAGGAAGATTGCTTGAGCTCAGGGGTTTGAGACTAACCTGGGCGACATAGTGAGAACCTTTCTCTGCCAAAAAGAAAAAATTAGGCATGGTGATGAGCACCTGTGGTCCCAGCTGCCTGGGAGGCTGAGGCAGGAGGATCACTTGAGTCTAGGAGGTCAAGGCTGCAATGAGCTATGAGCTATAATTGCACCACTGCACCCTAGCCTGTGTAACAGTGAGACCGTGTCTCAAAAAAAAAAAAAAATAGTGCTGGGATCAGCATTTTTGCATGTGTGTGAGTTTTGCTATGAAATAGATTTTAGGGAAGAAGTTTCTGCAAAGTAGTCCTTGAAAGAGGTTGTGTCAGTTTCCATTCCCACCCACAGTGAGCGTGATGCCCGTATCGAATATTCTCAATCTCTTTAATTGTTTACCACCTAGCAGGTGGAAAATAATCTCCCTTTAATTTTATCCTATAATCACTCTTGAGGCTGAACATTTTTTAAAAAAACTTTTAGGGCAGGGTGTGGTGGCTCACGCCTGTAATCCAAGCACTTTGGGAAGCTGAGGCGGGTGGATAACTTGAGGTTAGGAGTTTGAGACCAGCCTGGCCAACGTGATGAAACTCTGTCTCTACTAAAAATACAAAAATTAGCCGGGTGTGGTGGCAGGCGCCTGTAATCCTGGCTACTCGGGAGGATGAGGTAGGAGAATCGCTTGAACCCAGGAGGCGGAGGTTGCATTGAGCCAAGATTGTGCCACTGCACTCCAGCCTGGGCGACAGAGCAAGACTCTGTCTTAAAAAAAAAAAAAAAAAAAAAAGCAAAAAACTTTTAGGTTCAGGGGTATATGCACAGCTTTGTTGAATAGGTAAATTCGGGTCATGGGGTTTGTTGTATGATTTTGTCACACAGGTACTAAGCGTAGTACCCATTAGTTATTTTTTCTGATCCTCTCCCTCATCCCACCCTCCAGTAGGCCCCAGAGTGTGTTGTTCCCCTCTGTGTGTCCATGTGTTCTCATCATTTAGCTCCCACTTGTAAGTGAGACATGCAGTATTTGTTTTTCTGTTCCTGCATTAGTTTGCTAAGGATAATGGCCTCCAGCTCCATCCATGTCCCTGCAAAGGACATGATCTTGTTCTTTTTTATGGCTGCATAGTATTCTATGGTGTATATGTAACACATTGTCTTTATCTAGTCTGTCACTGATTGGCATTTAGGTTGGTTTCGTGATTTTACTATTGTGAATAGTGCTGCAATGAACACACACATGCATGTGTCTTAATGGTACAATGATTTATATTTTGGGGAGTATATACCCACTAATGGGATTTCTAGATTGAATGGTATTTCTGTCTTTAGGTCTTTGAGGAGTCACCACACACTGCTTTTGACAATGGTTGAACTAATTTACACTCCCACCAACAGTGTGTATAAGGTTCCCTTTTCTCCACAACCTCACCAAAGGCTGACCATTTTCAGTATGCTCACTGTCACTGATTTTTTTTTTTTTTTTTTTGAGACAGGGTCTTGTTCTGTTGCCCAGGCTGGAGTGCAGTGATATGATCACGGCTCACTGCAGCCTCAACTTCCTGGGCCCACGTGACCATTTTGTCTCAGCCTCCTGAGTAGCTGGGACTATAGGCACAGGCCCCCACGCCTGACTTATTTTTAAATTTTTTGTAGAGGCAGGGTATCACCATTTTGCCTAGGTGGGTCTCAAACTCTTGAGCTCAAATGATCCTCCCTTCTCGGCCTCCCCATGTGCTGTGATGACAGGCATGAGCCACCACACCAGCCTGATATTTTTTATGTGAACCCTCTCTTCATATCATTTCCTGTTGGGCTGTATGTCTTTTCCTTGTTTGGTTATTTATATTTTTATTACTGATTTGTAGGAAGTTTTTATGTTGGCATAGTATCCTTGGCTAACTATTTGTTATAGTATTTTTTGGTCAAGATGATGCTTGTCTATTGGTTTAACTTGTACAGTACATTTCATAAGTCAGAAACTATGAATCTGTTTTTTTAAGTTGGGGTTTCACTGTGTTGTCCAGGCTGGTTCTCCCCTGGACTCAAGTGATCCTCCTGCCTCCACCTCCTGAGTAGCTGAGATACAGGTACTTGCCACCACACCCGGCTCCAGAAATTGTAAATCTTTGATGCAAAATCTGACAATTTTTACCTTTGTTTTTGTTTTGTTTTTTTGAGACAGGGTCTCCGTCTGTCTCCTAAGCTGGAGTGCAGTGGCACAATCTCAGCTCAGTGCAGCCTTGACCTCCCAGGCTCAAGTGATCCTCCCGCCTCAGACTCCCGAGCAGCTAGGGACTACAGGCACATGCCATCATGCCTGGCTAATTTTTATTTTTTGTAGAGATGGGATCTTGCCTTGTTTCCCAGGCTTTTCTTGAACTCCTGGGCTCCAGCGATCCTCTTGCCTCGGCCTCCCAAGGTGCTGGGATTACAGGCATCAACCAGCCTCTCTTATCTTTTCCTAGTTTCCTAACTCTACTTTGCAGCCATTTTCTGATTTTGTCTACTATAGATTAGATTTGCCTATTCTTGAATGCCATATAAATGGAATCACACAAATGTATTCCTCTGTGTGTTTTTTATTCAACATATTCTTTGAGATTCATCTGTAATGTGTGTGTTGTCAAAGATAAAGCCGGACACTAAAGTGGTAAGGACCGATTTTCATCAGTACTAACGATTGTAGTTTAGCCAAATTCAAACCAGTGTGAACTGAGCTTAACTTCAATTTGCATAGACAGGACAGGGTGTTTTAAAAGGAGAATGAGAAAGGGGCTCAGTAGAGTCAGGGAAGTGAAAAATCACAAAAAGTGGGGAGAGAGGGTTGGTCCTGTGAAACCCATCTGGGTTTGGTAACTGGCCGTTAAGGAAGTTAGGCTCCTGCCTTCCCACAGAGAGTGGGAGGCAGGCCCTGTCTTCAGTAGTGTTGGCTGAAACACAGTAAATTCTATAGGAAGCCTTGAGTTTTCTCAGACAGGCAGCTTACTGGGGGTTGGGTCATCCAAAGGATGCAACCTCGAACTATTGGAAACCATGTTTTTAGGCTGGGCGCCGTGGCTCACGCCTGTAATCCCAGCACTTTGGGAGGCCAAGGCGGGTGGATTGCTTGAGGTCAGGAGTTCGAGACCAGCCTGGCCAACACGGCAAAACCCCATCTCTACTAAAAATACAAAACTTAGCCAGATGTGGTGGCACACGCCCGTAGTCCCAGCTACTCAGGAGGCTGAGGCAGGAGAATTTTTTAAACTTGGGAGGTGGAGGTTGTAGTGAGCTGAGATCACACTGCTGCACTCCAGCCTGGGCAATAGAGCAAGACTCTGTTTCAAAACAAAAACAAAAACAAAAAACAAACAAACAAAAAAGGCCAGGTGCGGTGGCTCCCAGCACTTTGGGAGGGCAAGGTGAGAGGATGGAACACTTGAGCCCAGGAGTTCGAGACCAGCCTGGGTGACATAGTAATACCTCCCTCTCTACAAAATAAATAATTATTTTTATATTTTTGAGTCTCACTGTTTCACCCAGGCTGGAGTACAGTGGCACGATCTCAGCTCACTGCAACCTCTTCCTCCCGGGTTCAAGTGATTCTCATGCCTCAGCCTCCTGAGTAGCTGGGATTACAGGTGTGAGCCACCACACCTGTAATTTTTGGCTAATTTTTGTATTTTTAGTAGAGATGGGGTTTCATCATGTTCGCCAGGCTGGTCTCGATCTCCTTACCTCAAGTAATCACCTGCCTTGGCCTCCCAAAGTACTGGAATTACAGGCGTAAGCCATGGCGCCCAGCCAACAATTTTTTAAATAACAACAGAAAGAAACTATGTTAGTGTTTGCTCAAGTCTTTTTTTTTTTTTTTTTTAAGACAGAGTCTTACTCTGTCGCCCAGGCTAGAGTGCAGTGGTGTGATCTCGGCTCACTGCAACCTCTGCCTTCTGGGTTCACGTGATTCTCCTGCCTCAGCCTCCCCAGTAGCTGGGATTACAGGCTTGTGCCACCAAACCCGGCTAATTTTCATATTTTTAATAGAGACAGGGTTTTGCCATGTTAGCCAGGCTGGTTTCAAACTCCTGACCTCAGGTGATCAGCCTGCCTTGGCCTCCCAAAGTGCTGGGATTACAGGTGTGAGCCACCGTGTCCAGCCTGATTTTTGTTTGTTTATTTATTGGCTTTTTTGATTTTGTTTGTTTTTGTTTTTGTTTTGTTTTTTTGTGACTTGCTCTGTCATCCAGGCTGGAGTGCAGTGATGTGATGTGATCACGGCTCACTGCAGTGCTGACCTCCCCAAACCCAAGTGATCCTCCTGCCTCAGCCTCCCTAGTAGCTGGGACTACAGGCATGCACCACCACGTTCTGCTAAGTTTTAAACTTTTTGTAGAGTTGGGGCCTGTCTATGTTGCCTAGGCCAGTCTAGAACTGCTGGGCTCAAGTGACACTCCTGCCTCGGTCTCTCAAAGTGCTGGGATTACAGGCACGAGCCACCATGCCCAACCTTGCTCAAGTCTTTATAGGACAAGGCTAAGGCCTAGTTGAGAAGAGGGGTCAGAGGAGCTGGCTAGAGTTTGGTCAAGGAGACAGTCTTTGCCAGTGGAAAGTCATTTGCTCCTTTTTGAGTTGTGTGAATATAGGATTTGTTCATCCATTCACCTTTTGATGAACATTTGGGTTGTGTCCAGTTTTGGACCAGTGTAAATCGGCTGCAATGAACATTCTTAATTTATTTCTCTTAGATAAATGTTTAGGAGTGGAAGTGCTTAGTCATAGGGTGGGGACATAGGTAACTACCACACTAATATCCAAAGTGGTTTATCAGTTGACACTTCCCACCAGCTACATAGCAGAACTTGCAGTTCCTCCATATCCTTGTTAACGTTCTGTATTGTCCGTGGGTGTGAAACAGCATCTCATGGTTTTAAGTCGTATTTCCCTGGCGACTAATAAGCACTTTTTCATGTACGTATTGGCCATTCCCATGTCATCTTTTGTGAACTGTCTGTTTTGCATATTTTTGTGGTGATACTGTTGTTTTATATTTGTTGGAGTGTGTTATATATTCTGGATAGGAATTTTTTTTTTTTTTTTTTTTTGAGATGGAGTCCCACTCACCCAGGCTGAAGTGCAATAGTGTAATCTCAGCTCACTACAACCTCAGCCTCCCAGGCTCAAGCAATTCTCCTGCCTCAGCCTCCCAAGTAGTTGGGACTACAGGCACACACCATCACACTCGGCTAATTTTTGTATTTTTAGTAGAGACGGGGTTTCACTGTGTTGGCCAGGCTGGTCTTGAACTCCTGACCTCTGGCGATCCTCCCACCTCGGCCTCCCAAAGTGCTGGGATTACAGGTGTGAGCCACTGCGCCCAGCCTGGAATATTTTTATCAGATATATATATGTTGTAAATACACACACACACACACACACACATATACATGAAACATATATATATATACACATATATATATATACATACATATATATATACATATATATACACACATACATATATATACATATATATATACATACATATATACATATATATACACATACATATATATACATATATATATACACATACATATATATATATACACATATATATGAAAATGTAAAATACCATTTGCAATAGCATCAGGCCAGGCACGGTGGCTCATACCTATAATCCCAGCACTTTGGGAGGCCAAGGTGGGAGGATCCTTTGAGCCCAGGACTTTGAGCAACAGGCAACATAGTGAGACCTTGTCTCTACAAGAAGGTGAACCAAATTAGCTGGGCATGGTGGCGTGTACCTGTAGTCCCAGCTACTTGGGAGGCTGAGGTGAGAGGATAGCTTGAGACTGGGAGGGTTAAAGCTGCAGTGAGCTGTGATCATACCACTGCACTCCAGCCTGGGTGACAGAGAGAGATCCTGTCCCAAAAAAAGAAAAAAGGAAAAACAGCATAAAAATAGTAGTGTCAAAAATCATTAGAATAACTCTAATGAAAGACATGAAAACACCTTTACCAGAAAAATATTGTGAGAGAATACTTTTACTCTCTCACTAAAATATTAGTGAGAGAAATTAATAAATACTTAAATAAGGAGGAGGTTACTTTGTTCATACATTGGAAGACCTGATATTAAGATTTCTGTTCTCCCCAAATTCATCTATGGAGTAAGTGCAATCCCAGTTAAAATCCTATTTGACTTTTTTTTGAAGAAACTAACAAGTTGATTCTAAAATTTATATGGAAATGCAAAATATCTAGAATAGGTAAAAAACAAGACGAGCAAAGTTGGAGAACTTAAACTGCTAATTTTTTATACCACTTAATTTTAAGACTTACTGTAAAGCTACACTAATCAAAACATTGGTCTTGACATGATGATAGACAAATATATCGTGAAACTGAGTCCAGAAATAGACCTGCATATGTACTGTCAGTTGATTTTTGCCCAAAGCGAGTAAGTCAATTTTCTGGTGGAAGGAAGGAAAGTCATTTCTTTTCTTTTCTTTCTTTTTTTTTTTTTTTTTGAGAGAGGGTCTTCTTCTGTCGCCCAAGATGGAATGCAGTGGTATGATCATGGCTTACTGCAGCCCCAGCCTCCTGGGCTCAAGTGATCCTCCCACCTCAGCCTCCCAAGTAGCTGGGACTGCAGGTGCGTACTTCCACATCCAGCTAATGTTTTGTTGTTTTTTGTTTGTAGAGAGAGGGTCTCACTGTGTTGCCCAGGTTGGTCTCGAACTCCTGGGCTCAAACTGTACTCACACCTCAGCCTCCCAAAGTGTTGGGATTGTAGGTGTGAGCCACTGTGCCCAGCCAGGAAGTTCTTTTTAATGAATAATTCTAGATCAAATGGATAGTCATGCGAGGAAAGAAATTAACTTTCACCCCATCTCATGTCATACACACAAATTAGTTGGTAATTGTTTATAAACCTAAACGTAAAAGCTAGAATCGTAAATCTTACACATGAAAACATGGGAGAATATCTTTGCAACCATGGGGTGGGCAGAGATTTTGTAAGTAGAACACAAAATGCACTTACTACAAAGGAAAAATAGATACATTAAGAAAATGAACAGGCAAACCATACAATATTCGCAATACGTGGTAAGGGTTTTATTTTTTTCCCAAAATAGTTTGGTATTACTCAGGTCTGTGGCATCTTGTCATGATATTCTGTATTTACTGGCTTTTTGCTGAGTTAGATACAGAACATTGATCCAAGAGAATTTTCTGGTTGGGTTTCCCCATTTCTTTTACCTTCGTGTGAATGTTGCTCCCTTTGCCATTTATGCTTTGCCCAATATTCAGTCACTGCTTATAACAGAGACAGATTTTAGATCATATTATTCCTTGCAAAGTAAAGAGACATTAGATGAAAGCAAAAGGCAACACGGGCAGTCTCCTCTGGAAGGGAATTGCAGCCTATATGAGTCTTCCTGGTTATTGAGGATTGAGGCTCAGCTTTTTAGGTGACTCAGCATTTAAGTCCTTGCACATTAACTATACACTAGCAACAGACCTGAAAGGAGGAAGGGAGACGAAGCCTAGCTCTGTTTCAGTACAGCATCTGTTGCCCTGAAGACTTTGCTTCCTGGCCAGGCGTGGTGACTCAGGCCTGTAATCCCAGCACTTTGGAGGCTGAGGCGGGCGGATCACTTGAAGTCAGGAGTTCGTGACCAGCCTGGGCAACACGGTGAAACCCCGTCTCTACTAAAAATACAAAAATTAGCTGGGCATGGTGGTGGGTGCCTGTAATCCCAGCTACTAGTTAAGTCCTGGCACATTAGCTATATACTAGCAACAGCCCTGAAAGGAGGAGGGGAGATGAAGCCTAGCTCTGTTTCAGTACAGCGTCTATTGCCCTTAAGACTTCGCTTCCTGGCCAGGCATGGTGACTCATGCCTGTAACCCCAGCACTTTGGGAGGCTGAGGCGGGCGGATCACTTGAGGCCAGGAGTTTGTGACCAGCCTGGGCAACACGGTGAAAACCTGTCTCTACTAAAAATACAAAAATTAGCCGGGCATGGTGGTGGGTGCCTGTAATCCCAGCTACTCGGGAGGCTGAGGCACGAGCATCAGTTGAACCCCGGAGATGGAGGTTGCAGTGAGCCAAGATCGTGCTACTGCACTCCAGCCTGGGCGACAGAATGAGAGTCTGTCTCAAAAAAAAAAAAAAGACAAAAAAAGATTTTGCTTCCTGCCTTCCATTTATAAACCAATAATAAAACCAACAGGAAACAGAAACTAAAAATGAAACTAAAAGGTATAAAAGAACAATAGAATTAAAGTTGGAGGTAGTGCCATATCTTACAGACCACAAGCAGCATGCAGTTGAAATTCTAAATCTGAGATTTTAATGCTGAACATAGTTGAATTTTGCAATCTCAAATACATGTACAGTGATGCCTTCGGGTAACAGCTGCCCGCATATATGGTGGTGGCGGTCCCATGGGAATTTTTCAGCTCCATTATCTTATCACCTAGTGACGTAGCTGTTCTAATGTCTTAGCACGGCACATCACTCATGAGCTTATGTGGATGCTGGTGTAAACAAACCTACCGTGCAGCCTGTCCTATAAAAGTGTAGCACATACAATTATGTACAATACATGAAACTTGATCATGATAAACAACTGTGTTAACGGTTTATGTATTTACTATGCTATACTTTTTATTGTTATTTTAGAATAACAACTCACTGACTCACCCAGAGCAACTACTTATTAACAAAAAGTTAACTGTAAAAGCCCTCAGGCAGGTCCTTCAGGAAATATTCCAGAAGAAGAAATCATTATCTTGGGAGATGTCAGCTCCATGCATGTTATTGCCCCTGGAGACCTTCCAGGGGAACAAGATGTGGAGGTGCTGGAGAGTGATATTGAGGTGCTGACTCTGTGTAGGCCTAGGATAATATATGTGATTGTGTCTTAGTTTTTTTTTTTTTTCTTTTTTTGAGACAGAGTCTGGAGTGTAGTGGCACGATCTTAGTTCACTGCAACCTCCGCCTTCCAGGTTCAAGCGATTCTCCTGCCTCAGCCTCCTGAGTAGCTGGTATTACAGGCATGTGCCACCATGCCTGGCTAATTTTTTGTGTTTTTAGAAGAGACGGGGTTTCACCATGTTGGCCAGGAAGGTCTCGAACTCCTGACCTCGTGATCTGCCCACCTTGACCTCCCAAAGTGCTGAGATTACAGGCATGAGCCACTGTGCCTGGCTAGCATACACTGCTTTTAAAGTTTACACAGTGTAATGTCCTACGTCTTCACACTCACTCACCCCTCACTCACTGACTCACCCAGGGCAACTTCCAGTCCTGTAAACTCCATTCAGTGCAGGTGTCCTATAGAGGTGGATCATTTTTAGCCTTTTATACTGTATTTGTAGTGTACTTTTTCTATGTTTAGCTGTGTTTAGATACACAAATACTTAACATTGTGCTACAGTTGCCTTCTTTATTCAGTACAGTAATGTGCTGTAGAGATTTGTAGCCCAGGAGCAATAGGCTATACCATGTAGCCTGGGTGTGTAGTGGGCTGTACCATATAGGTTTCCGTAAGTGCTCTCTGTGATGTCTGTACAATGAAATCACCTAAGAATGCATTTCTCAGAATGCATCCCCATTGTTAAGCAACACATGACTTTATGCGCACAAACAGATACACACACATACACATAGGCATATCATTTAAACAACTCAAGTGTTATGAGGGATAAAACAAGTGTTCGGGGGTAGGAACATCTAAATCCAGGTGGGTATGTTTCAAAACCCACATTATGGCTCACGTCTCTAATCCCAGCACTTTGGGAAGCCGCAGTGGGTGGATCCAACACCAGCCTCGGTAACATGATGAAACCCCATCTCTACAAAAAATACAAAAATTAGCTGGGTGTGGTGGAGTGTGCCTGTAGTCCCAGCTACTTGGAAGGCTGAGGTGGGAGAGACACCTGAGCCCAGGGAGGTTGAGGGTGCAGTGAGCTGTGATCACACCACTGCACTCCAGCCTGAGCAACACAGTGAGATCCTGTCTAAAAAAAAAAAAGAAAAGAAAAGAAAAGAAAACATACATTAAACCTTCAGTTACCTAGTTAAAGAATTAAGTTCCACAGCTGAGGAAACTGCCTCAACCTAGATCTATAAAGCTGAGTCTGCCTTGTAGGGTCCTATGAGGTTTGTGTGTGTTCATATTTGTCAAGCATTTGGAATAATGCCTGGCACATAGTAAGCACATGGTGAGTGTCACTTAAAGAAGTAAATGAGGCTCCAGCTTGATCCTTATAAGCTGGGTGAATGGGGAGGCCCCACCTCATTCCCTGAAGCCTCAGATGAGAAAATGGCTGTTGGAGGGGATTTCACACTTTCAGAAGGACCCATTGTTCCAGTTGAGCTCTTGGAGATAGGACTCAGTCAGTAAATGCTTCTTGAATGAGTAGGTGGTTGGACCAGATCAGTGTTTCCCGTGGGAGGAATGTGAGATGGTTTTGGGCGGTACACAGATGTTTTACATGTTAATAGGTATTTATTACAGCATTGTGCTATCAGAAAATATTGGGCGGCACATTTGACCTGAGTGTTTTTTAAAAAGTGAGGGATTTAAAAATACAGTAACTTGAACAGGCAGCATGTGAATGTCATGGAAACTGAAAGCATTTGTGAATTGAAAGAAGAGTGGGAAAATCTCTGAGGTCTTTCCACATGTGAGGTGTTTGATTCTTTGAATCTGGGCTTTAAATATGAAATCAGGATATAAAAATAGAAGTGGTATTCTCTGGGTTTTGTGAGCCGAGACGTGTAATGGAAATTGACAGGCAGAACTGGATGTGCAGCCTCATGGAGGGTGCAGAGATAACAGTGTGTTAACACTTTGGTGTCTGCTGTGGGCAGCCTTGCGTGTGTTATGTATTCTCTAACAAAATTGGGAACATCCTATACATACAATTTTGTAATCGGGTTTGTTCACCTGATACTGAAACTCTGTGTTCAGTGTTCCTGCAGAGAAATCTTTGTGCTTATTGCCGATTTTCTTCAGATAAAGTCTTAGACGGGATCCTTTGGTCGTCGTGTATGCGTGTGTTTCAGGCTTTTTGTACCTGTCGTCGCAGTGCCTTGCAGTACGACTGTGCCAGTTTAAGCTTCGGGCAGCTCAAGCACCCTCTTCCTCGTCTTGGCCAATGCCAAGTTAGATTAAACAATACTTTTGTTGCTGATTTGATAGGAGAAATATAGCTCTCTGTTTTTACTTTCATTTCGGGTTTTTTACATTATTGATAAGGCTGAGCTTTTGGTGTGTTGATTGATCTGTTGTGTTTCTTTCGTGAACTGCCCCCAAGTTTGCCTTTTGTCTTATTTTTTTCCTCTGGGATGTTAGGGTTTTTTATTTATTTGTTTTTAAGAGTTCTTCATATTGTAAAGATATTAGTATTTTGTGACATGTTAGTTATTTCTCCTAGTTTATTTTAGAGACAGTCTCAGTCTGTCACCCAGGCTGGGGTGCAATGGTGCAATCCTAGCTGATTATAATCTTGAGCTCCTGGGCTCAAACAATCTTCCCACCTCAGCCTGCTGAGTAGATATGACTACAGGCATGCACTACCATGCCTGGCTAATATTTATTTATTTATTTATTTATTATTTTTTGGTAGCGATAGAGTCTTGCTATGTTGCCCTAGTTGGTCTGAAACTCCTAGGCTCAAGCAGTCCTCCTGCCTCAGCCTCCCAAAGTGCTGGGGTTACAGGCATGAGCCACCATGCCTAGCCTATGTTTCGTAGTTTAATACTTGCTTTTCATGTTTGCTTGTGATATTCATACTTACTGTATTTCTTGTTGTAAAGGTAAATATTTGATTCATTCTGTGACACACATCTTCTTCCATTTGTTTAAGGCTAATGAACCATTTATCTCCTTATAAACTTTATTTATTTATTTATTCATTCACTTATTTATTATTTTTTAGATGGAGTCTCACTCCCATTGCGCAGGCTGGAGTGCAGTGGCATGATCTCGGCTCTCTGCAACCTCCACCTCCCAAGTTCAAGCAATTCTCCTTCCTCAGCCTCCCGAGTAGCTGGGATTACAGGTGTGCACCACCACGCCCATCTAATTTTTGTATTTTTAGTAGAGATGGGTTTTTGCCATGTTGGCCAGGCTGGTCTCGAACTCCTGATCTCAGGTGATCCACCTGTCTCAGCCTCCCAAAGTGCTAGGATTACAGGCAAGGACCACCATTCCTGGCCTTAAACTTTACTTTTATTTTTTATTTTTTTGAAATGGGGGTTTCACTTTGTTGCCCAGGCTGGACTTACATTCCTGGGCTCAAGCAATCTTCCTGCCTCAGCCTATAGAGTAGCTGAGACTACAGGCACGTGCCACCATGCCTGGCCCATTTAACTTCTTTGAAATCAGATGTGATTGATTCTGTGTGTCCTGCAGTCGCTATCAGTTGTCATTACCTGTGCATGCTTACGTAGTTGTTATTCCTGGTGGCATGGCTGGGCAGCTGTGACTGCAGCCCCTGGATGCTTTAGTCCTCATACCACTTGAGGACCATTTGAAGAAGGAACACAAATCCTGATTGTTGTTCAAAAACTGTCTATTCATTACCTCTGATGAGATGAAGAAAGAGCCAGCATTAAAACTTACAGAGTGAGGGCCAGGGCTCAGAAGACAATCTCAGAGAGGACGGTAAAGATCTCTCTCTTTTTAAAAAAAAATTTTTTTTGAGACAGAGTCTCGCTCTGTCACCCAGGCTGGAGTGTAGTGGTGCGATCTCGGCTCACTGCAACCTCTGCCTCCCGGGTTCAAGCGATTCTCCTGCCTCAGCCTCCTGAGTAGCTGGGACTACAGGCATGCGCTACCACGCCTGGCTAATTTTTGTATATTTAGTAGAGACAAAGTTTCACCATGTTGGCCAGGATGGTCTTGATCTCTTGACCTCGTGATCCGCCCACCTCGGCCTCCCAAAGTGTTGGGATTACAGGCATGAGCCACTGTGCCTGGCCTAAAGATCTCTTAAGAAATGCCACATTACCAAAGCCCTTGAAAGCACAATGGTCCATATTGTATGGAAACTCAGACATCCTGAAACTGAAGACAACCAGCCTTTCCCATTGATCTTTTCCTTTTCTTATGTGTGCAAGAGAGAGAAGTGATACCAGTCTGTTTTACTAAGTCCAAAAGAACTTTTCCAATAAACTCACAGTTACAATTATTTGGCAGTGTTTTTTCTTTCTTGGGGGTACATCTTACGATTGATGCCTTCTTATTTGATGAAATACATCATATGGTTAGTGTAGAAAATTTAGAGAAGATAAATTAAACACAGAAATCAGAGAGATAATCATTTTCAGTATTTAGGTATCAATCCACTAGTAATTCTCTGTGTAATATAGATACATACGTATGTATTTATGGGCACATGTGGTACATATATTTTTGGCCTTACCTCTTTCTCTTAACAGTATATCTGGAATGTTTTGCCATGTCTGATTTTCTAGTTTACTTTTTAAATGATGGGTATTTCAGTGAATGGATACACTGTAATTTGCCCAGTTACTCTCCAGCTGATGTCCTATAAATCCTGAAACTTGATGCTTGTCTCCCTTCAGAACTCCCATCAGCAGCACCTGACAGCACTCTCCTCCTCACTGCCCAACACTGGGTGGCAAATCTTTTCATCCTGGCCACTCTGATAGGCTGGACAGTGAGATCCTTCTTCCTAGGGCGCATGGAAACCTGTTGCAGTCACCTGGGTTTGCGGAGTGGGAGGAGGAAAGTGTTGGGGCACTAGGAGGTGGAAGCCAGTGGGAGTTGCTGGCTGGGTGTGTTTGCATTATGGACCCGTGCATCTCACCACTGTCTACCACTGCGCACCACTGTGACCATGGACAGGGTGCTCCTGAGGTCAGTCCCAGATGCCCGCCAGGCCCTGCATCCTGAACCTGCTTCTCCCTCTGGCCTCCTCTCCAGTTTCTTACTGTCCTCCGGCCTCCCTGCCTCCTCTCTGTACTGGAGGCTCAGGTGTGTTCCCCAAGTCTTTCTGCCTGCCCTTCCTCCTGTCTAGAATGCCTTTTGGACACTTGACTCTCATTCTCCAGGGCTCGCCACGGCCAACCCCTTCTGAGAGAGGCCTCCCCCGACACCTTCATCCTCTCTACGAGTCACTGTCTTCATTCCTCATTATCTTGTAATTATCTGCCTCTCCTTTCTCTCCTTGTTTACCACTGTATCCTCAGTGCCTAGCACTTGGCAGACACCCACATGTTCCTTGACTACACTAGTCGTATTGAATAGTGTAAAGAATCCAGAGGTGAGAGGATAGAACCTGCTCTTTATTATCCAAGAGAGTAGTTTTGTAAGTCTACCAAGTTAGGGCTTCCAGAAGGAAGCGTTTTGATCAGCTTTTCAACAGAGTTGCTTAGCAGTGGGATGAGTGCCTTCCCTCAGGGGAGTGGTCACGTAGTGATATTGTTGCAATGGTTCTTGCACTGGATGCGGGGGTTGGCTAGATTAGGCTTCTTCCAATCCTTAGAACCGTGGGGTGTGTTCTCATTTGTGGGTTTCAACTGCAGATAAAACTTAACACTAGATGGCACTAGAGGATTCATTTGAAATCTGTTTAAGGCAGGCTGGTGGCTCAACCCTGTAATCCCAGCACTTCGGGAGGCTGAGGCGGGTGGATCACCTGAGGTCAGGAGTTCGAGACCAGCCTGGCCAACCTGATGAAACCCACGTCTCTACTAAAAATACAAAATTAGCCAGACCTGGTGGCACATACCTGTAATCTCGGCTACTTGGGAGGCTGAGGCAGGAGAATCGCTTGAAATCGGGAGGTGGAGGTTGCAGTGAGCCGAGATTGTGCCATTGCACTCCAGCCTGGGCAACAAGAGCGAAACTCTGCCTCAAAACAAAAAAAAAAAAGAAATCTGTTTATGAAACTGCCACCCACAGTGAAAAAAAAATAACCTTTATCATTGCACTTGTACCCTCAACACACACTTGAAACAAAAGTTGTCTAAGTGCAATGGCTCACACCTGTAATCCCAGCACCTTGGGAGGCCAAGATGGGAGAATCACTTGAGGTCAGCAATTCGAGACCAGCTATAGCAAGACTTCATGTCTACAAAAAAATTAAAAATTAGAATTAGAAACAAAAGGTTCACAAATGTCTTAACACTATGTGTAATGCATCTTATTTTTTATTTTATTCTATTCCATTTCTTTTTTCTTTTTTTTTTTTATTTGAGCTGGAGTCTCATTCCATGGTCCAGGCTGGAGTGCAGTGGTGCCATTTTGGCTCACTGCAACCTCCGCCTCCCGGGTTCAAGCAATTCTTGTGCCTCAGCCTCCCGAGTAGCTGGGATTACAGACGCGGACCACCATGCCTGGCTAATTTTTGTATTTTTAGTAGTTCCACCGTATTGGCCAGGCTGGTCTTGTACTGCTGGCTTCAAGTGATCCGCTTGCCCCGGCCTCCCAAAGTGCTGAGATTCCAGGCATGAGCCACCATCCCGGCCTCACATTTATTAAAAAAAAAAAAAATGCAGGTTTGCAAACTAATTGATCTTATGATATTAATTGGTCACAACTTACTGTTTGAAAAGCACTATATTAGATAACTGAGTAAGTGTATGGTTATAAAACTGTGTGAGTATGCTGTTTTCCTTGGACAGTCTGGGCTTGTATAGCAAATTGTGCATATTAGTGTATATTTCACATTTCTGTGGTGAATTGCATGGAACACCTGAACATGTGCTTCTTTTTGGGTGTCGTGTCTATGGATGAGAGAGATTGGGAGATGTGTTTGTACAGAATTCAACACCCATTGTCGTCAAGGCAGAAGTAAGCCTTGGCAGTAGATATAAAGAAAAGGTATATTATCTGCTTCTAGGAGCTCAGAGACATAACACACACATTCCCTACATTTTACCTTAGCAGGCAACAAGGAAATGGGGGTATTACTCAGGGTATCATTAGGATGCTTTATGCTGTTAACAGAAGCCTGACTCAAATTGGCTTAAAGGGTAAAGACACTTATTATCTCACAAAATATACGTTCAGAGCTAGAACAGTCCACAGGCCCAGAGCAGCTGAGCATGGCCTTCGGGATCCAGGTTCTTTTCATGACTCCTCAGTCGTCCTAAAGCTGGTTCTACTCACGGTTGCAAGAGAGCTTCCTGTGCTAATCAGAGTTTCAACTCCCAGGCTTGAAACACGAAGCCTTAACTCCTTGTACTGTAGACCAGAATAGAGAGAATTAAGGCTCTGGTGGCATTTCCCAAGTTGTACATGTATTGTTCATTTGCTCCTGGTTTCCCCACTCCGACCTCTGTAAGGGGAGTAAGAGGACGGCACCTAATACAGAGTCAGGAGAAACACTTGGATTAATTCATGCTGTTTGTCAAGTGTTTCTGAGTCTCCCTTCCTCTGGGCACAGGTCTTTTCATTTAGTGGAATTAACTGACAAGCTCTGGCCATGAGTTTGCAGTGAATAAATGGCTGCACATCTTTTGTATGAAGCATGAAGTGAGGTTATTTGCTATGTAGGGTCCTGGGAAGTGAATTAGCAATATGAGGAAAGGGAGTGAGAAGCCCACTGTGGGCAATGTAATGGGCGGTACAACATGAACATGAAGATGAATGGATGGCTGCGTCTTCGTATGTGTAGCGGGGCACTAAATGTGCACTTGGCCTTTTGAGGTGGATGGTTGGTTTTTGTTGAGTTCCTTAACCTGGTTCCTGGGAACCTGGCAGTGGACCTTGGCCTGAACCTACTCAATTCTCTACTCACCTTCCTTTTTCCTCCCTTCCAGGCTTGCAGTAAGCATTGGCTGCTGGCACGACCCTTACATCCAGCACTTTGTGAGACTGTCTAAAGAGAGGAAAGTCCCTGAAATCAACAGAGGCAAGTGACCATCTCCCTCCCCAACAGCTCCTTATCAGCCAAGAGACCTGAGGTTTCAGAAGTTCATTCATGTTTTTTTTTTCACTTTGTTACCCAGGCAGGAGTGCAGTTGTGTCCGGAATTGGTGGGTTCTTGGTCTCACTGACTTCAAGAATGAAGCCGCAGACCCTCGCGGTGAGTGTTAACAGTTCTTAATGGCGGCGTGTCTGGAGTTTGTTCCTTCTGATGTTCCGATGTGTTAGGAGTTTCTTCCTTCTGGTGGGGTTCGTGGTCTTGTTGGCTCAGGAGCGAAGCTGCAGACCTTCGCGGTGAGTGTTACAGCTCATAAAGGCAGTATGGACCCAAATAGTGAGTAGTAGCAGGGTTTAATTGCAAAGAGCAAAAGAACAAAGCTTCCATAGTGTGGAAGAGGACCCCAACAGGTTGCTACTACTGGCTTGGGCAGCCTGCTTTTATTCTCTTATCTGGCCCCACCCACATCCTGCTGATTGGTAGAGCCTAGGGTCTGTTTTGACAGGGCGCTGATTGGTGCGTTTACAATCCCTGAGGTAGACATAAAGGTTCTCCAAGGCCCCACCAGATTAGCTAGATACAGAGTGTCGTTTGGTGCATTCACAAACCCTGAGCTAGACACAGGGTGCTGATTGGTGTGTTTACAAACCTTGAGCTAGATACAGAGTGCGGATTGGTGTATTTACATTCCCTGAGCTAGACGTAAAGGTTCTCCACGTCCCCACCAGACTCAAGAGCACAGCTGGCTTCACCCAGTGGATCCCGCATCGGGGCTGCAGGTGGAGCTACCTGCCAGTCCCGCGCCCTGCGCCCGCACTTCTCAGCCCTTGGGTGGTCGACGGGACTGGGCGCCGTGGAGCAGGGGGCGGCGCTGGTCGGGGAGGCTCGGGCCGCACAGGAGCCCACGGAGGGAGTGGGAGGCTCAGGCATGGCGGGCAGAGCCCTGCCCGGCGGGAAGGCAGCTAAGGCCCGGCGAGAAATCGAGTGCAGCGGTGGTAGGCTGGTACTGCTGGGGGACCCAGTACACCCTCCGCAGCCGCTGGCCCTGGTGCTAAGCCCCTCTTTGCCCGGGGCCGGCAGGGCCGGCCGGCTGCTCCGAGTGCGGGGCCAGCCAAGCCCACGCCCATCCGGAACTCCAGCTGGCCCGCAAGCGCAGCGCGCAGTCCCGGTTCCAGCTCGCGCCTCTCCCTCGCCACCTCCCTGCAAGCTGAGGGAGCCGGCTCCGGCCTTGGCCAGCCCAGAAAGAGGCTCCCACAGTGCAGTGGTGGGCTGAAGGGCTCCTCAAGTGCCGCTAAAGTGGGAGCCCAGGCAGAGGAGGCGCTGAGAGCGAGCGAGGGCTGTGAGGACTGCCAGCACGCTGTCGCCTCTCACAGTAGGGCAATCTCCGCTCACTGCAACCTCCGCCTCCCGGGTTCAAGCGATTCTCCTGCTTCAGCCTCCTCCCAAGCAGCTGGAATTACAGGCATGCACCACCACACCCAGCTCATTTTTTTTTTTGAGACGGAGTCTTACTCTGTCGCCCAGGCTGGAGTGCAGTGGCACGATCTCTGCTTACTGCAAGCTCCGCCTCCCGGGTTCAGGCCATTCTCCTGCCTCAGCCTCCCGAGTAGCTGGGACTGCAGGCACCCACCACCACGCCTAGCTAATTTTTTGTATTTTTCGTAGAGATGGGGTTTCACCATGTTAGCCGGGATGGTCTAGATCTCCTGACCTCATGATCCGCTTGCCTCGGCCTCCCAAAGTGGCTAATTTTTTTTGTATATTAGTAGAGATAGGGTTTCACCATTTTGGCCAGGCTGATTTCGAACTACTGGCCTCAAGTGATCCACCTGCCTCGGCCTCCCAAAGTGCTGGGATTACAGGCGTGAGCCACCGCGCCTGGCCCAGGTGTTCATTCTTGAAGGGAGTCGTGGCGTGCTCCCTTTCCAGCTGTGCGCAAAAGTGCTTATTTTCTCACCAACACAGTGTGTTATAAAACCTGTGAATCGCCGGCCGCGGTGGCTCAGCCTGTAATCCCAGCACTTTGAGAGGCTGAGGCAGGTGGATCACCTGAGGTTGGGAGTTCAAGACCAGCCTGACCAACATGGAGAAACCCCGTCTCTACTAAAAATACAGAATTATCCGGGCGTGGTGGCACATGCCTGCAGTCCCAGCTATTCAGGGGGCTGAGGCAGGAGAATCGCTTGAACCCGCAAGGCAGAGGTTGGAGTGAGCCAAGATCACACCATTGCACTCCAGCCTGGGCAACAAGAGTGAAACTCGGTCTTAAAAAAAAAAAAAAGAAAAACTTGTTAATCTTTTATATGAAAGATGGTATTTAATTGTAATTTTATTTTTTACTCTTCCTATTTATAGGTGGTTGAGCATTATTTTCATGTGTTCAAAGCCCACTTATATCTTTTTACTCTGAACTGTCCATATCAGGAATTACTTTTTTCAGTTAAAAATACAAATAAAGCATTATTTTCCACACGTGTACTCCTATACTGATTGGAATCAGTATGGAGACGCTGCTTCATAATACTGGTATTTGGAGGAGAATCTCTTAGAATTTACGTTAGACTCTTCCTTTGTTTTGGTAGAGGGAGAAAGGGCTCTGTTTTGCCTATGGCTCATCTAGGTTTGTGGACTAATCATGTGGATTATTATTGTTATTTTTGAGATGGAGTTTCACTCTTGTCCACGCTGGAGTGCGGTGGCGTGATTTCAGCTCACTGCAACCACTGCCTCCAGGGTTCAAGTGATTATCCTGTCTCAGCCTCTAATCATGTGAATTTAATTGGGTTCTTCTATGAGGAGACTTCCCAGAGGCTTTTGTATATTTCAGGCTGAGCATATCTGAGTTTTCACACCTCGTCTGTGCTTCTGAACCTTCCCTAAGGATGGAGATTGAAGATTGCTTCCCAGCTGCGCAGCTTGAGTGTTGTAATTTTAGAGGACAGGGTTTTCTACAGTTTTGTTGATATTTCTTACTGTGGAAGGAAGGGGAACTGGTAATTCTCAGATGAGGGAGGTCTCAGAGGTGTTGACAGCAGTAAGCTTACCAGGCTCAGAAGACTTGGCTCTTAACATTCTGCAACAGAGTGGTATGAAGTGAGGCTGGGGAAGTAGACAGAGCAGGTGGGGCCCTGTAGACTATGTAAGGAACTATGGTCTTTTTGTTTTTCTTTTCTTTTCTTTTTTTTTTTTTTTGAGGCAGGGTCTCACTGTGTCACCCAGGCTGGAGTGCAGTGGTACGATCACAGCTCACTGCAGCCTCGACCTCCTGGGCTCAAGCAATCCTTCTGCCTTTTTTTTTTTTTGGTAGCGACAAGGTCTCACTATATTGTCTAGGTTGGTCTTGAACTCCTGGCCTCAAGTGATCCTCCTGCCTCAGCCTCCTAAAGTGCTGGGATTACAGGTGTGAGTCACCACACCTGGCGACACTCTGCTCTTTTCCCAACAGCAACAGAAAGCAGTTGAGCTAGGGAGTGACATAAGCAAACAGGCCTTTTACAAACCTCTGGCTTCTGTGTGGGATATGGATTTGGGTAAAGTCAGAGTGATTGGGGGAGCTCACTTCACAGATGCCAAAAGGAGAGGTGAAGAAAAGTAGATTCCAGAAATACTTAGTGGATAAAATCAACATGTTTGGGGGACTGATTGCATAAGGGGAAAGAAAAAGGGTAGTTCCAAGATGACGCCTACCTTTTTTTACTTTTGTACTGAATGAGCCATGGCACGATTTGCCAAGTTGGGAGGTGAAGACAGCAGGGAGGAGACTGGGGAGGTGATCTTGAACACAGCTTTGGAAATAGTGAATCTGAGATAGTACTGAGACCTCCAAGTGGAGATGCCAGCTGGCAGCCTGATACAGTTTGGATCTGGGTCCTCACCAAGTCTCATGTTGAAATGTAGTCCCCACTGTTTTTTTTTTTTTTCTTTCTTTCTTTTTTGAGACGGAGTTTCTCACTCTGTCACCCAGGCTGGAGTGCAGTGGCCCGATCTCGACTCACCACAACCTCCGCCTCCCGGGTTCAAGCGATTCTCCTGTCTCAGTCTCCCGAGTAGCTGGGATTACAGGCGCTTGCCACCATGCCTGGCTATTTTTTGTATTTTTTGTAGAGACAGGGTTTCACCATGTTAGCCAGGCTGGTCTCAAATTCCTGATCTCAGGTGATCCGCTTGCCTCGGCCTCCTAAAGTGCTGGGATTACAGGCGTGAGCCACCACGCCCAGCCTGTAGTCCCCACTGTTGGAGGTGGGGCCTGGTAGAAAGTGGTTGGACATGGAGGTGGATTTCTCATGAGTGGTTTAGGACCATCCTCTTGGTGCTGTTCTGATAGTGAGTTCTCAGGAGTTCTGGTTGTTTAAAAGTGTGCAGCACCGTATCCCTTGCTCTCTGTGGCTCCTGCTCCTGCCATGTGAGATGCCTTGCTCACCCTTTGCCATCCATCATGATTAGAAGCCTCCCAAGGCCTCACCAGAAGCAGAAGCTGCTATAATTCCTATACAGCTAACAGAACTGTGAGCCATTTAAAAATTTCTTCTTGGCTGGGCTTGGTGGCTCATGCCTGTAATTCCAGCACTTTGGGAGGCCAAGGGTGGGGGTGGGGGGGGGGGGTGGATCACCTAAGATCAGGAGTTCGAGACCAGCCTGGCCAACATGGTGAAACCCTGTCTCTACTAAAAATACAAAAAATTAGCCGAGTGTGGTGGAGGGCACCTGTAATCCCAGCTACTTGGGAGGCTGAGGCAGGATAATCGCTTGAACCCAGGAAGCGGAGGTTGCAGTGAGCTGAGATTGCACCATTGAACTCCAGCCTGGGCAACAAGAGTGAAACTCTGTCTCAAAAACAACAAAACAAAACAAAACAAAAACAAACCACACACACATTTCTTCTTTATAAATTACCCAGTTTCAGGTATTTCTTTTTAGCAGTGCAAGAATTGACTAATGCAAAGCCAGATATCAGGCTAGAGGGAACAGATGATGAAAGGTACAGTATGTATGTCAGGCAATGAAGTGCAGATTTTTCACTGGTAATTGATTGGGAATCAAAAGGTTTTAAGGAAGTTACAGGAAAAGATCTGTGATTCTGAAAAATCACCCTGGCCAAAGGTAGAATAAGGATGTGTTGCAATAGATCAGATGAGCGAGGACAGCAGGTGCAGGGGCTGTGGGTGTGGGAAAGAAAAGGAGGCTTCCCCTTTGTCACCAGCCCTTCTCCCACACAGCTGCTGGGGATTTTTCTAAAATGCAAACTCAGATCATGTCAGTTCCTCACTTAAAATCCCTCAGGATAAAACTTGTACTCAAAAAATAAATAAAGAAGATAATTTCACCTATTGCTTAACATAGAAAATGGGAGCCCTCAGAATGAGACTCCCTTAACTTCCCCCAAGAAATTTAACCATCCTTTTTTACTGTTACAGTTGTGATTGTCCTCCAGTAACGACCACCAGAAACACTCTGTAGTGAAGCAAGTTTGGTTTATTACTTGTTGCAAGGAGGGAAGACTCACATCATGAAGAGCATATCAGTAAGAGGATGTTAGATCTTTATGATCTGGGCTTTGGCTGGGTGATTTGGGGGAGCTTCCACAATTCACTGTGCGAAAGCCTGTCCAGAAATCTCTCCTGCTACCCCTCCTGACCCTATATCAGGTTCACCTAACATGCAGTTCTACTGCAGGCTCCATGCCTCTGCTCATGCTGTTGTCTTCTGCCGGGCAACCCCTTATTGATCTCTTTAAGACTCACCTCCTCCACTGTGAAAAACAGAAAAAGCAAAACTGACCTCTAGGAGCTTGCCTGGTGCTGTGAGCCAGGCCGTATGTTTTTGGAAGCTGGCTGGCGCCCACAACAAGGCCATGTTGTTCTCCTGTTGGACATAAACAATCATGCAGACCACTCACACTAGGGCACTCTGCAGTGGTGATGATAGGAGATGACACGAGACCACGTCATCATTCTGTGTAAGAACAGACAAAAGCAAGGTCACCGTGCCACCCACAGAATACCAGACATTCCCTTCTCCCAGCTGATAGGAGTGACTGTGGCTTCTTTACACATTATAGCTTTAGCCCTACTCCAGCCAAACCTTTCTAGAAAAGATACAGCTACCGGATGACAGAATTTTCCTACCTCCTATCAGCACTCAATCCAGAGCAAACCCCTGGACCCTCCCCCAAATCACCCAGCCAAAGCCCAGATCCTAAAGGTCTAACATCCTCTTACTGATATGCTCCTCATGATGTGAGTCTTCCCTCCTTGCAACAAGTAATAAACCAAGCAATAAACTTGCTTGACTACAGAGTGTTTCTGGTGGTCTTTACTGGAGGACATTCACAACTGTAACAGTAAAAAAGGATGGTTAAGTTTCTTGGGGGAAGTTAAGGGAGTCTCATTCTGAGGGCTCCCATTTTCTATGTTAAGCAATAGGTGAAATTATCTTCTTTATTTATTTTTTGAGATGGGGTCTCACTCTGTCACCCAGGCTGGAGCCCAGCAGCGTGAATATGGCTCAATGCAGCCTTGACCTCCTAGCCTCAAGTGGTCCTCCCACCTCAGCCTCCCATGTAACTGGGACCACAGGCTCTCATTACCATGCCTGGCTAATTTATTTATTTTTTTGTAGAGATAGGGCCTTACCATCTTACCCAGGCTGGTCTCGAACCCCTGGCTCAAGCAATCCTCCCATCTTGGCCTCCCAAAGTGCTGGGATTACAGGCGTGAACGACTACGCCACAGTTGAGTTTAGAATGTTTATTTAAAATCTTGTGACACTGAACTCAATGACTAGTTCTAGGAAAACTTACTTTTTAATAGTGTATTGTGGTGTAAGGCCTGAAATTAGGATTCATATCAAATTCTATCTTTACATCCATTTAAATCAAGAGGGCCTCAAATGGCTGAACTCCAAGCCTCGCTCCCTGTCTGCTTCCGCAGATGAGATTCTCTGGCTAAACACTCTCCTTATTTTAGGGATCAGACACAGAGCCTGCTTATCCCCAGACAGTAGGCTTCAGTTCCCTGCTAGCTCAAGGACAAATTATTCAGACAAGCCAGTCACACCCTCCCGTGGGAACCAGGGCTCACTCTGCACTTTTGTTACTACAAAGCCTGCCTCCAGCAGCCCCTCTTTGTTACCGTGTTCCGGAGTGCAGCCTCCACATTGCCCTGCATAGTGTGCAGGGTCCTTCTCCCCTGGACTGGAGTATCTGTGACCAGTCAGCTGCTGTTGATTGCATCTGTCCTGCATCAAGTGTTGTGTGTTGGGCCATCCCCATATCTCTGGGGGCGGGGACAGGGGTGGGGGCAGGAGGGTGGGGGGAAGGAATCCCTCTTTTATCAATGGAGTAAAGAGTCTGTGAATAAAACGATTGGCATCACAAACAGTATGGCCCATCCTTGATTGAGGACCCCTGGTTAGCTTTAACTAGCTGCTGCTTTACTAAGTAGATGGTTTTGTTTGTTTGTTTATTTATTTATTTATTTAGAGACGGAGTCTTGCTCTGTTGCCCAGGCTGGAGTGCAGTGGCGTGATCTCAGCTCACTGCCACCTCCTCCTCCCCAGTTCAAGCGATTCTCCTACCCCAGCCTCCCAAGTAGCTAGGACTACAGGCGCCCACCACCACACCAGGCTAATTTTTGTATTTTTAGTACAGACAGGGTTTCACCATACTGGCCAGGTTGGTCTTGAACTCCTAGACCTTGTGATCCGCCCACTTCAGCCTCCCCAAAGTGCTGGGATTACAGGAGTGAGCCACCGCGCCCGGCCTAGGTAGCTGGTTTTATAAGGCGGCAAGGACTGTTGAGAACATCACTGCCAGTTGCTGGCCAGCTTGCCCTTCAGCTAATGAGTTTTGTTATCTCAGTAGGTGTTGCCACTTCTTCCCACCCCGACGAACGTTAATGGACTGTATCTCCTTGTGAGGTCCTATCAGGTGTGGCGCGTGTCGGCCAGGTGGTTTCCCAGGCTCCCACCTGGGGGCAGCAGCAACACGACATACTAACGGGTGGGTGCCTGAGTTCCACTGGAGTGAGGCTAGACTCTGTGGTCTTTGGTCTACCTCATGACCATCGCTCCATCACTGGCTGCTTGGGACAGCCAGGCAGACACTGTTTGGGCAAGTGTTCCAGCATAGTCCTGGGGACAACCCTTTTTCCTTTCCCCAAACACCAGGGTTTTTGGATCCATCACCTGGGAAGATTTAGGAATGGCTCCCTGGTGGTCTCTTAACAGCCTAAACACCCCATGGGCTTTGCTTGGCGGTGTTGCTTATCTGCATGCCAAAGGACCAATCCTGTGGGCAAGGGGCTCGATGGCCCCACCTGGACCCTAGACAAAATGAACGTACTAGGGGGATCCCAGCACTGGGGAGATTTGCCTGGCCTTCCTGGGGGAGCAGTATGGCCGCCCACGGAGGCGGCTGCTGGTCTCCCTTTCCCATAACCTCCCGGAAGATCCACACCACGAGTGATTGATGGGGACAAAAACCCCGGGATTCGAGAGACCGTTGCGGCGGACCCTTAAAACACCTGGCAATCCCATTAAATTGAAACATGGTACATATTTTGCTATTCTAGTTTTGGCTAATACGTTCTATTTCAAGGGTCTCCCAGCCACAGCTTGCCAGCGGGCAGGCGGCGCCGCAGGAAGTGACCAGGCAAGAACCGGGGTCGCCGCCCAGCTCGGCCTCCTGGTCTGCGCCCTCGGCCTCGGGCTCCAGGCCACACTGGGAGGCCGTGCTGGGCAGGCCCGAAGGGGTGGGCGGGGCCCCGGAAGTGACGTGGGGGCGGGGCCAACGGACCGCGGAGGCGGAGCCGCTACAGTCTGGGCGCTGGAGTGGTGGGAGCAGCGCTCGTCCGCCGTTGGGGACCCCAGCCCGCGCGCGCGAAGCAGCTGGCCGACCGAGCCCCGGAAGGCGAGTGCCGGAGGGGGCGGGACAGCTCCTCCAGGGCCAGCGGGCACCAGGCTTGGGGGCTGAGGCCCAGCGGCCCGAGACCAACTGGGCGGACTGAGGCCGCCTCCCCGCCAGCCATGGGGTCCACTGCCCTGGGGAGCATCTCCCTTCCGAGGTCAGACTCGGGCTTCATCCTCTCTTGCCGCGCGCCGAGCGGATTTCAACTCTCACTGCTAGGATTCCTCCAACCACCCAGGATAGCAGGACCGAGATACATGGCCACCCATGGCCCGGAGCGTCCACTTCCAGGGACAGGCGGTGGTGATTGGCTTCGGTTGTCATCTGTGCCATCTGTCCATGGTTCGAAAAGCTGCTGTTCACGTTTTGGGGGAGGATCATGGTTTGAGGGCCCCCGTGGTAGAATTTGGGGAGCTCTCATAGGCAGAAGGCTGAGAAAAGTTGGTGCTGTGGGAAGTCAGCTGGCAGCCGATGGAGTCAGGACCCGGGAGGAAGGGAAAGGGAACCCAGATAGGAAGCTACTGGAGTAGGCTCAGAGAGGTGATGACGGCGGGGCTAAGACAGCGGCCTTGGGCGGTGACTGGGAAGAACATTGAACACCATGTTTGGGCTGAAGAAAAGAGCAAGGGAAGAGGTGAGGAGCTTCAGGTGAGGGTTGATGTAGATGTTACTTACACAGGTAACAGCAATTCTTCACCTTTTCATTGTTTTACAATGATTCATTCTGTCTCTAACATATAATTGTGATATTTTCACCTGTAGTCCCAGCTGCTCTGGAGGTTGAGGCAGGAGGATGGCTTGAACCCAAGAGGTGGAGGCTGAAGGGAGCCAAGATCGCGCCACTGCACTCCAGCCTGGGCGACAGGGCAAAACCCTGTCTCTAAAAAGAACTTTTTAAAAAAGCACCTGTAGATTTGAGCACATAATAACTACACTTTTGTCTGTTTTATTATGATATCAAAGTTAAATTTATGATGAATGACTGGACAAAACTGAGAGCAACCACCACAGAGGTGAATATACTGAATGTATAACGCTCTCTAATAATTTTAAGAAGTCCACTCTAATGAGCAGATATCACAGAAAGAAACTTCTCAGATGAAATACCGATGACCAGGAAATCTGTGAGACCATTTTAAAAAATTCGAAGTCATTGAAGAAATGCAAAGCTTCCAGGCTCCACTTTTCACTCATGAAATTGGCAGAGTTCGGGACAATGAGATGTTGCTGTCCCGGGAGTGCGGATGGGGCTGTGTCCTGCGCTGCCGGTGGGAATGTGCACTGGCACTCTTGTCCAGAAAGACATTCGCCACTGTGGTTTAAGAAGCATCTCAAAGGTCTTCACCTTGGTCCCTTGTCCACCTCTGCCCGCGGTCTCTCCTCCTTTGAGCCTCCTCTTTCCCACACAGTCCCTCCTGCCCAGGCTTGGTCCCCTTTCTTCTGACTGGGTCAGGCATCTGGGTGACTCTTTGACTTCCAAGGCTCTGTCTACCTGGCCTTTTTCTTTCACCTGTTCTGCGGAATAACAGCCTGATTCGTTCCTCTTTTTGGGTCCTTCACTTCCATACCTGGGATTTGGGGCGTGGCCCAGAAAGACCCTGCAGTCATGTGGTGTGAGGCTGCCAGCATTTCATGGCCTCCAAGCTCAGCTGGGCTGAATGAATGCTACTGTCCAGCGCTTGGCTCAGTTTTCTGTCCCGTTTTCCTGAGTGCTTTTGCCAGACTTTCACTTTTCTGAAACCTACTCCACCCTACCCCAGACACACCCTCTCTCCTCGGATGACCTGACTCCTAATTTCCTGAGAAAACTGGACATGGCCACCTTTCCCCAGTGTCTAAGCCCAGGTTGACCCGTGGTCATGGTCGCTGTGACCACCCACCTGCCTGTATGACAGAGTGAGACCCTGTCATACATGGGCAACAGCGTAAGACCCTATCTGAAAATACATAATAAAAGAAAAAGTTAGCTAGGCGTGGTGGTGCATTCTTGTGGTCCCAACTACTCAGGAGGCTGAGGTAGGACAATCACCTGAGCATGGGAAGTCGAGGGTGCAGTGAGCCATGATGGTGCCATTGCACTCCAGCTTTGGTGACAGAGAGCCAGACCGTGTCACCAAAAAAAAAAAAAGTCTCCTGTGAAAAATGACAATTTCCAGTGAAACAATTATGAGGAAGAGATGGGATCTGCCTGGGCTTTTTCAGTCTTTTGGACAATCCAAGATTCCTCTAGCTAATGACTTCAGAGTTGGTAACAGCTTGTTAGCTTACGGTGTTTCTTTAATGTTTGTTAAATGTTCCTGGGATACAGGTACCAGATTATAATTCACACCAGCCGGGAGGGACAATGGAAATTTCTTTAGGAGGCTTACAGGTCCCTTGGACCTAGGGCACCCAACCTTTTGGGATATTTAGGAGAAAAAGGAGGGTTTTACTTCCGTCTTCCCTGGGGTTCCAGATGAATGTGTCATCTTGGCCAGTGTTCTTATGAACTCTAAATGAAACTGAAGTCACACCTTTAACATTACTTTAAGAAAGAATCACAGAAGCCAACCTTAAATCATTTAAAAGGAGAATGAAACTTGAAGCAATAGATAGGAAGAACCATTATCTGGTCTGTCCTGCAATTATTGGAAGTGTTAAAGGAGATGAAGTTTACAATGGCTGGGAGTAATGGCTCATGTCTCTGTTCCTCACGCTTTGGGAGGCAGAGTGGGGAGGATCCCTTGAAGGAGTTTGAGGCTGCAGGGAGCTATGATTGTGTCACTGCACTCCAGCCTCCAGAGCAAGACACTGTGCACATCAGAAGAGAGCCCAGCAGCTGCCCAGGCCCTGGTTGGTCCCCATGGATGTGGAGCTGTGGCAGGTCATGCAGAACCATGTGGATTGTGCCCTCCAAGCCGGACCGTTCTTGGATTCCTCCATAGTGGAGATATGGTCACTGACTTCTCCCAGGGGGAAAACATTCTGTTTTCCCCGCTTCAGAGGTGAAACCTCCTTGCCATTCACACGCTCTAGTTCAATAGTATCTACTCTGGCACTGCTAACCCTCCGGAAGACGCTGTTCAATCAAGTCTAAATCAGCCTTCCAGTAGTTTCCATCCATTGGGTCTCACCATACTCTGTCAGCGTGGGGTGGCCATGGTTTGCTAAGCCTGTTTTTCTTTTCTTTAAATGGATGTAACAGCCTTTCTGAAGATTTTTTTTTTTTACATTTGCTGCCTGGTACTCATTTGGAGGCCCGGAGTCCGGCAGAGTTCCTTTCTGTGTTTTTTGTAGTCCTTCAGCGGAGTCTGCACACCTGATGGCCTAGAATTGGGCTGGCCCTCAGCAATCCTGCCCACCCTGTGGGCAAGTAAGTTTGCTCACAGACTTCAGTAGGCCCCATGTACCTGAGCTTCAATGGGGTGGGGTTCTCCCCCAGCCATGTCAGCTGCGTCTGCTCCTCCCTGCTCTCTCTTCCCTCTCTTCTCCCTGCCCTGGGTGCTCTTGTAATATCCAGCCTCTGGGTTTCCAACTCATCTAGTAGGTCTCAGAAGCCATCACCAGTTTCAGCATCTCTTTCTGGTATCCTGGGTTTGTGTTCAGGGCCCCTCCTGTCACATCTGTAACACTCAACAATTTAATGAGCTTCGCTGTGCCTAGGTTTCTAATCTTTAAAATGGGTATAATAGTATCAGTCTCATAGTTGTCTTGAGGATTAGGTGGGTTAATATTTGTAAAGCATGTATCAGGTAGGTTAAGAACAGGGTACCTGAGGTAATACTGCCCAGATTCAGAGCAGAGCCAGGAAACCTTGGGCAAGTCACTTCTCTGTGCCACATCTTATCCACATCTCTGTAACATGAGGATGATAATATAGAGTTATTGTAAACTTTTAGGCAATTATTTCTTGCAAAGCACCTGGAACAGTGCCAGGCACATGATATGGGCTCAATAAACGTGAGCCGTGGTGATGGTGACAACCCCCAGGGGGACCCTGTACTTCCTTGTGGGGTTGCCATTGTGCTGGAGTCTAATGGCTTATTTTCCTCAATAGTTCTCAAGCACTGTCAGAGCAGGGGATGGTCATCAGTATCCTGACTTCTCTTTTGCTTGAGCTCCTGGATGGTATCTGGTGTTTGTAGTTTGTAGATTTCATTTTCATCAAAGTTAATTGTTCCTTCTACTTTGGAAGTCTGAGCAATATGCCTTCAGTGGCCAACTGGAGACTTGTGTTTCAAAACTTCGTTGGACTATCTGTTTATTGCTGTGATTAAATTACGTCACAAAAACCCATGTACTCATCGTGGAACACGGAAGCATGATGAGTACCACCCGAATGGAGGGGATGCAGTGTGGATGGGAACCTCTGGCCTCCCCGAAGGTGTTGACTCCAGGACTGGCTGCCGATCCTGCAGCCGATCTTGCAATGCTTGCTTTCTTGCTTTAGGAACGCTCACTTCTGCCTTTCTGTTGTAATTGATGCCAATAGCTGCCAGTCCTAAAACGCATCCTGCAGTGCTTGCTTTCTTGCTTTAGGAATGCTCATTTCTGCCTTTCTGTTGTAATTGATGCCAATGGCTGCTGGTCCTGCAACGCATCCTGCAGTGCTTGCTTTCTTGCTTTAGGAACACTCATTTCTGCCTTTCTGCTGAATTGAAGCCAATGGCTGCCAGTCCTAAAACGCATCCTGCAGTGCTTGCTTTCTTGCTTTAGGAACGCTCATTTCTGCCTTTCTGTTGTAATTGATGCCAATGGCTGCCGGTCCTGCAACGCATCCTGCAGTGCTTGCTTTCTTGCTTTAGGAACGCTCATTTCTGTCTTTCTGCTGTAATTGAAGCCAATAGCTGCCAGTCCTAAAATGCATCCTGCAGTGCTTACTTTCTTGCTTTAGGAATGCTCATTTCTGCCTTTCTGTTGTAATTGATGCCAATAGCTGCTGGTCCTGCAACCGATCCTGCAGTGCTTGCTTTCTTGCTTTCGGAACGCTCATTTCTGCCTTTCTGTTGTAATTGATGCCAATAGCTGCTGGTCCTGCAACCGATCCTGCAGTGCTTGCTTTCTTGCTTTAGGAACGCTCATTTCTGCTTTTCTGTTGTAATTGATGCCAATAGCTGCTGGTCCTGCAACCGATCCTGCAGTGCTTGCTTTCTTGCTTTCGGAACGCTCATTTCTGCCTTTCTGTTGTAACTGATGCCAATAGCTGTGGGTCCTGCAACTGATCCTGCAGTGCTTGCTTTCGGAACGCTCATTTCTGCCTTTCTGTTGTAATTGATGCCAATAGCTGCTGGTCCTGCAACCGATCCAGCAGTGCTTACTTTCTTGCTTTAGGAACGCTCATTTCTGCCTTTCTGCTGTAATTGATGCCAATAACTTGTAGTTTGCTGCCATATCTGAAGCTCTGATGCTTCCTACATCTCTCCCAGATCACTACAAAGATTTTGAAGTCTCTCATTCTCTGATATTAAGAATTTCATACTGGCTTCAGTCTCCTTTATCTCACTGTTAGGGAACTCTTCCCCTTTTCTGTGCCATTTATGAGCACACTTGAGATGTGGCCACATTGCTGCCCACTTGCTCCAAGGAACAGCTTAAGCCAGAGTCAAGGCCACCAAACCAGGAAGACATCCCTATTGTTCATAGAAGTCATCTGGTTGGCTCCAAGAAAAACATCCAGTGCAGTTGGATCTGACTTTAGTCTGGAGGTCCTGTCTCTAAAACAAAGGAGAGAAACTCACAACGACATGTTTCTAGGCAGCGCCTGCTCAGAGGCCCACCCAGGGTAGGGCACTGCCGGGAAATGCAGAGGCCTGGCCTAGGGCATTAGGGCTGGTCTTTGGTGACAGCCCTAATAACAGGGCAGGCCTCTGTTCTTCCCTACACCTTCCTCATCTCTGGGTTGGCCTCGTCTCCCTCTGCATTAGTGATTTTCCCCAGTGCCATGCGTGGCTCCTGCCAGCCTGATGCTGGCCACCAGGACACCCGCTCCAAAACAGCCACCCCCAAATGCCTTTTCCTGAGTGTGCGTGAGTGCGTGTGTCAGGGAGAATGCTCATACCCTTCAGTTTTTTACCAAGTGGTAACATACAGTACCTATGTATCCTGCAGCTTGTGGTTTTCACACAATTGCTTTTTTAAATGCAGGGAAAAATTATACAGTGAAACACATTCATCTTGAGTACAAATTAGTGGGTTATGACAAATGTCTGCACCTGTGCCTAAGCAGTACCCTGAGGAGGACACTGAACGTTTCAATCATCCAAAAAGTTCCCCATGCTGTTTGCCATTCGCCCTCACCCTCCGGCCCCAGCAAGCCATGTTGAGTCTCATCAGAGTTCCTTCCTTCACCAAGGGATAGAAACTCACCTGATGGCTGCATGCAGACACTGAGACTCCCGACCCCTCATTCATCACAATTGATCCCTTACTCCTGCCTGATTGCTGTCTTCCTGCTCATAATTAAATTCCTTCTCCCGCTATATAATGCCCCCGGCTTTAGTCAGCTGGAGAGAGGGATTTGAGACTGATCTCCTGTTCTCTTGGGCTGATGTCAACCATAATATAATAAAGTTTTCTTCCCCGGCATTACTTTTCTTAATGATTGGCTTTCTGTGCAGGGCCTATACTGAACCTATACTGAACCCCTGGCATTTCGATAACAGATTTTGGTCCACTAATCAGGAATGGGTTGCCTCTGGCTGGTGGTCGCAGATGGGGAGAGTCTCAGAGGCCCTCCTAAGCAGCTGCCTGACCCTTTTTTGGCCAAAGGTGGATTTCTGTCTGTCTCTCTTTGTCCCCACTGCTGCTGACTCTGTGTTCCTGATTGTCTAGGAAGAGCAGCCTTTGAAATGTGACATATGCATCTGACCGGTGTCTTTTGTGGGTACCAGATGGCAGGATCTGCTTCTCTCAATTTGGGTGGGGAATTGTGAAGGAATTTGAATTTGCAGGTTGAGCAAGCCCAGCTGACTGTGAAGAGGGAAGCACCTCAACTGTTTTGGCTTGGATGGTCTTGGGGGCTTGTTAGTCGCTACTGTGGTTAGATTGTATTTTCATAATTATTTATGTGTGTGTGTGTGGATATAGTCACGAGAAATCAGAATTTGATCTTAGAATGTAGCCCACCTGGGTGCATTCTTTAGAATTAGTCTGAATATAGTTATGAGCCAATGGAACAAAGCAAAATAATATTATTTTGTAACACTGTTTGGCTCCAGTGTTCTTTGAAGTCTGGGGAGGCTGAGACTCTGCATAGGTCTTTGAATTGTACTGCTGTCTTATAATTGCGTTCATTTTTCTTTTGGATGGGAAGGCGGGATGGAGTTCCATGTATCCAGGCTTTTCTGCTGCTGTCCTAAGCAAGGTCGGGCCTGGCTGCTTGTGATGTTCTTCAGTGGTACTGTTTGGCCCCAGTATTCTTTAAAGTCTGGGGAGGTTTGGCCTTTAAAAATCAAACTGCCATAGAAAGTGATTTACCCAAAATTTTGGTTCACAGCCTTCACTGGGTTACTTATTGGGGCAAACAAAGTTTAGCCATGTGAACATATTCATAAACCAGTGAATTTGCATTGCTATCTAATGGCTAGAATTCCAGGGTAAAAGCTGCTGGATCTTTGTATGTGTGTATATGTCTCTGGATGTTCTGTATCATTTTCACAGGGTACCAAATTGTCTTATAAATAAAAAAGAGTGTGCATAAATTAGGTAAATAAGTCCAGTCATTTTCCAAGTTCATGTGACTTAAGTAAATCTTTTAATAAGCTGGCTTTAACATTATTGGTAAAATGGAAATGTCTTTGGACTTGTCAGCCTACCTTTTTGTCTGGGTGTTATATTTGCTAGATGTGTTAAGGTGTCAGAGTTTGACAGAAAAGGTTATAAGACTATAAACCCAGCCAAGAAGAAAATAATCTTAGTGTGTGTGGTTTTTTTGATAAATAAGACTAATGTTGTCGTTTAATAAAAACAGCTGAATTTTCTGAGTTATTGGCAAAAATACTCATGTGTTTTAATTTTAAAGTTCTTAATTAGGTGAACACCTGATATTCATTGGTTATAAAAATGATTATCAAGGAAGCAATGACTGGCTTTGTCTAATATCTCAGTTCTCATAGTTAATGTAGAAAAATGGCTAAAAATGCATAAAATAGAAATGGGGTAAATGTATGTGAACTTTTTCTGTAATTTAAAAATCTTGAGGTTTTGGCGCTCATTAGATGTCTGAGTCATTTTAAATTAAGAAAGGGTTATGATATGGGGAAAGATTTTTTAAAAAAACTATGGAAGGTTGTCATCTAAAATGCTAATATCTGGTAAACAGTTCAGGATTTCTAGCTTCCTAGGTTTTTCATTAAAATGTAAGGTTACTAATAATTCTAGTTAATATGTAATTCCATATATAAAATGTGTCACAGAAGTTATATCTTTACTGAGAAAAAGAATAATATCTAATTCAGAAGTTATCTAAAAGTTGATTCAAATTACGGAGTTGGGGCCAGGCACAGTGGCTTATGCCTGTAATCCCAGCATTTTGGGTGGCCATGGTGGCGGGATCACCTGAAGTCAGGAGTTCGAGACCAGTCTGGCCAACACAGCGAAACCCCATCTCTACTAAAAATACAAAAATTAGTCAGGCGTGGTGTTGAGAGCCTGTAAGCCCGGCTACTTGGGAGGCTGAGGCAGGAGAATCACTTGAACCCAGGAGGCAGAGGTTGCAGTGAGCCAAGATTGCGCCACGGCACTCCAGCCTGAGCAACAAGGGCTTCCCATAAGGAGAAGCAATTACACTGCAGAAGGTCTTTCTTTGCCTTTTGGTAACTGGCCTAACGAACAGATTTACGTTTTATTGATAATTCCTGTGTCATCATTAGTTTTTATATTGCTTAAAAATAAATCTAACAGAATTAAGGTTTTTACATCCATGTAACTTTCTATATTGCTTCTAAAGTCCTTCTGCTGTTAAGTTACAGGGCTTTGACTCCTGAGTCTGAAAAAGGCACAGATTCCTGCTAAATCTTGAACACTGACACCAGTCAAAGCCTGATCTTCAGATCTGGGAGAAGGCGACAATCGAAATGAAATGCTTTCATGAGACGCAGGGCCAGCAATTACAAGTATTCAATCCCCCTAGGCCCAGGGACCATCGCGGAAGAGGTGGGCGCGTGAGATTGTAAGGGCCAACTTTGAGGGATAAAATTAGAGTTTTTCTATAAACATTAATATCAAAGGCACACTGATGCCAGGCAAGCATCTGGCCCCTGTGTCAGAATAACAATTTTCCTGGACCACTGATCTACTCTTTAATAGAAAATTGTAAAAGGTTATATGAGGTGTATGGAAATCTTAGTTCACGGTCAAACTGATTAAAATTAGATTTGTTTATAAGGTTTTATTAGCTTTAACATTAATAATACCCCTAAAACATTAATAAGAGATCAAAGATTTTTGTTTACCTTTTAAGTAAACTACAGGAAAAAAAAGGAGAGAGACAGACATTTAGTTGGCTTCCTGCTGTCTTCATTGGGTCTTACAGTTGGGGAAACTGAGTCTTCTTCATATCAGTGAGTAAAGGTCTTTGATGTTTTGTTTTTTTGTTTTTTTGTTTTTTTTTTTTTGAAATCTTTGAACTATCATTTTGGCTAAATGAATAACTATTTTATAATGAACTGTGATCCTATTTTGTGGCATCAAATGTTTTAAACTTTTGATATTCAACTGATGAACTTCCCAACATCAAAATTTCAACTTCTGGCTGGCTACAGTGGCTCATGTCTATAATCCCAGCACTTTTGGAGGCTGAAACCAGGCAGGCAGATCATTTGAGTTCAGGAATTTGAGACTAGCCTGGCTAAAATGGTGAAACTCCACCTCTACTAAAACTACAAAAATTAGCCAGGTGTGGTGGTGTGTGCCTGTAATCCCAGCTACTAGAGAATCACTTGAACCTGAGAGGCGGAGGTTGCAGTGAGCTGAGATTGCACTGCTGCCCTCCAGCCTGGGTGACAGAGCAAAACTCTGTCTAAAAAAAAAAAAAAAAAAATTTCAAGTTGTAAATTCAGTCTCTTTGACCTTAAGCTAACTTAAAAAAAGGCTGGCCATGGTGGCTCACACCTGTAATCCTAGCACTTTGGGAGGCCAAGGGGGGTGGATCACTTGAGGTCAGAAGTTTGAGACCAGCCTGGCCAACAAGGTGAAACCCCGTCTCTACTAAGAATACAAAAATTAGCCAAAATCACTTGAACCCAGGAGGTGGAGGTTGCAGTGAGCTGAGATTGTGCCACTGCACTCCAGCAACAGAGCAAGACTGTCTCAAAAAAAATTACTGGTGGATGCAGTGGCTCACACCTGTAATTCTAGCACTTTGATAGGCTGAGGTGGGCAGATCACTTGAGCTCAGGAGTTTGAGACCAGTCTGGACAACATAGTGAGACCTTGTCTCTACAAAAAAAAACAAAAAAACAAAAACCAACCAAACAAAAAACCCAACAACAACAAAAAACATGCAAATCTGGGCAGGGTGGCATGTGCCTGTAGTCCCAGCCACTCTGGAGACTGAGATGGGAGGATTGCTTGAGCCCAGGAGATCAAGGCTGCAGTGAGCTGTGCTGTGATTGCACCACAGCACTCCAGCCTGGGCTACAGAGTTTTGGAGACCCTGTCTCCAATAACAACAACAAACAAACAAAAAATATATATATTTTTAAAAGATATTAGGTCCTCTGGTGGGGCGTGGTGGCTCACACCTGTAATCCCAGCACTTTGGGAGGCCAAGGCGGGTGGATCACGAGGTCAGGAGATCGAGACCATCCTGGCTAACACAGTGAAACCCCATCTCTACTAAAAAAATACAAAAAATTAGCCAGGCGTGGTCATGGGCCCCTGTAGTCCCAGCTACTCGGGAGGCTGAGGTGGGAGAATGGCGTGAACCCGGGAAGTGGAGTTTGCAGTGAGCCTCCAGCCTGGGCGACAGAGCGAGACTCTGTCTCCAAAAAAAAAAAAAAAAAGATATGCGGTCCCCTGAAGTCCAAAAGAGACATATTAGGCTTATTTGGTATGTTAAAATTATACAGGAAGCATTGTCAAATATGAAATGGTGTTTAACCTTCTTTGGGTTATATTTATATAAATGTGTTATTAATGTGTGCCAAAATTACATGGCATTCCTAAAATCCTGATATGTCTTAGTATATGCCATTAGTAATATGTGTATTATGTTAAATTGTTGTATGCCACAGAAATAACCAGATTTCCTTGACAATTGTATCTTTAATGTGTCTTTGATTAGGATGTCTTAAAAATTTTATCATCTACAATTATTGTTTTATTGGATTCTTCTCAAAAAGCGGCTTACAGTCAACTACAGTCCAAAATTTGCTCCTTGGAAGACTCCTGAATGCAGGTTTCTGATGATGTCAGAGAGACTGTGCTGTTGGATTAGACAGAAAACTTCTAGGACTCTAATTAAAAGGCTGATGTGGTCATAAAGATTGCTAACCCAGTATGAAGCAAAACAAGAGTTAATTGCATGGACTGAGCTAATAGAGGACTGAACTTATTCTTTTGTGGCTTTTTTGGTTTGAAACATTGCTGATTCTTTTTGTTATTCAGTGTCAAATTTTTTTTCTCTTGAGCTATTTGTAGCCCTTAACAATTGAGTATACTCTTGTAAATAAAATTTAAAGCAGATTTCTTGCTGTCTGCTTGATTTCTCCAGAATTCAAAAACTATTTGCGAATATTCTTAACTTGTGGCAATATAGTTATTTGCATAAGTTCAATAAGAATGTTTTCTTTTATAACAGCACATAATTGGAGGTACTGGTTTTTTGACCAAGGGTTTAACTGGAATGACATTTTTAGATATAAGCAGACTGCTTTGAGGAACTGAGATTGACTTTATAGAGCTGATAAATGTCCCTTGGAAAGACTGGCCTCACACCTCTCTACGTAGTTCCTTTGCAGGATTCCTGACCTGTGCTAAGTAAAGAATGTCACTTTCTGACAGGCCCAGGAACCTAAAGTTACTTTAAGACCTTGAGAGGAGAGGAATTCACCCAATTGGTACAGGTATCTGCAGGCACAGATACATTCTTGGCTGAGCTTGAGAGGCCTTTAAAAGTTGAATCTGAGATTCCTTTTGAAAAGTTCCAGCAAAGCCAACTTAAAAGAGCCTATATGGATAATAATTCTTGCTGTACTTTATGCAAATAATCTGGCCAAGTATAATAAGACTAAAACTTAATTTGCAAATAAATTGGTCTTACCATGATTTGTCTTTGGTAGATATGGGGAACTGGCCAGAGAAAAATTATGTTTCAGAAGAAGACTGTAGTGTACCTGTTATTACATTAACCTATGATTCCTGGGTGGCAACCTGGAGCTGCAGCTGTGCTGCATTCAGTTATTAAAGGTAAAGTTTACCAGTGGAATTTTTTGTTGTTGTTGTTTTAATTTTTTTTTTACTTTTTTTCTTTTTAATAGAAAGCCATTGCAAGAACCAGTGGAATTTAAAGATGGATCAAATTCCTGGGGAGTTGGATCACTGGATGCATAAGGAAATCCAAACTAATGAGGAAAAAGTGAAATATCCATTCCTTAGTTATTGTTATCTATAACAGCTAAAATTAAAGTAAGAGTGCTGGATTGGGCCTTGAGGCTGGACCAAGCCCAGATGTGGGTCTGAGTTTAGATCACTAGCCTCAAAGCCACCCACAAAAGAGGTACTTTCTGGTGCCTCTCAGACCTGTGGTTTCCAAGAAGGTAGTCAAGGTACGGAAAGGCAAAACGAAGTAACTACTGAAGCCAAATGGTATGATGTGAAGGAAGTGCTCCCTTTTGTAGACTGGTATCATCAGCTTCCTTGAGGCGCACCTTTCCTAATAATGGATTGTGAGAATAACTAATTTGGAAGCAGTGTCTTTTGTTTTAAATGCTGCAGAGTGGAAGAGCATGTCTGGTTAATATAGGGCCCACAGCTCACAACTGAACAGTCGTAGAAGGATATATAATTCAGACACACAGGAGGTTATTCCTGAGTGTGGACTGGATAAAAGTCACTGTAAGATCTGTTTACCCCAGATAAGTGGAACTGCCCAACTCCACTTATCAATGCCACCTGGAGCACCTCAGATGAAGCAGCTGATATGCTTTGTATGCTAGCCATGGGGGCCTGGCTTTAAGAGGATGGGAATTTTAATCTTACATTTTGCTTTTTGACCCTTGTGTTGCTTAAAAGGTTTTCAGGATTAATGAGTGCCTACCCACCTCCATTTCTATCTGGCCTAGAATGTTTAATTGAAAATCAGTCTTTTGATTCTGAGTCCCTTGGCCATAGAAGTCCCACTGAGGGATAGGATGGACCCAGAGCAGGCAGCCATACCACCCCAGCAATGATATGGGACAAAATAAAAGCTTGGTTATTGATGCTGCCTCTGGCATATCTTGACCAAAAGGGGCCAAACTAAAAATAAAGTCCTAAGCCCATCATTGACTGAATGGACCCATTTGTGGCCAAGGGGACCCCAGTTGCCAGGAGACAAATCTTACCTGGGGAAAAGTCTTGCCCCTTGCCCTGCTGAAGATATGAATATCCCAGAAGTGGGGTGGCTCTTAGCCCCTTTGAAATACTGTACAGGAGACCATTTCTCCTGATCACGAGGTCAGGAGTTCAAGACCAGCCTGAACAACATGGTGAAGCCCTGTCTCTACTAAAAAATACAAAATTAGCTGGGCTTGGTGGCACACGCCTATAATCCCAGCTACTCAGGAGGCTGAGGCAGGAGAATTGCTTGAACCCGGGAGGCAGAGGTTGCAGTGAGCAGTGATCTCGCCATTGCACTCTAGCCTGGGCGACAGAGTGAGACTCCATCTCAAAAAAAAAAAAAAAAAAGAAATATCTAAGACAGGCTAATGGGAATTTTTCAAAGACTTTTTGGGTCATCTCTAGTTTTGTTGCTTATTTTCAATCAAACAAACTTTCAAAGATACCTGTTATTTGTCACAGATAACCGAAAGAACTGACTCTGCAACAACGCTAAAGTCCAGTAACATTTATGTGATAACTTCCCCAATCCAGAATATGCAACCCCCCCACCAGAAATCAGATATGCATCAATATCCCAGCAACCATAGCCAAACATTAACACACTTTGCACCCCAGGAAACGTGTAGCGCTTAGCACCCATTTTTACTCTTACTTCTCTCAGAGTTCTAACCAGCTAGTAGTACTCTGCAGTTCGCTGAGCATCAGAATTGCCACTTTTCATTTAAAAAGCATTTTTAAGGCCGGGTGCGGTGGCTTACACCTATAATCCCAGCACTTCGGGAGGCTGAGGTGGGTGGATCACCTGAGGTCAGGAATTTGAGACCAGCCTGACCAATATGATGAAACCCTGTCTCTACTAAAAATACAAAAATTAGCTGGGCGTGGTGGTGCGCACCTGTAATCCCAGCTACTTGGGAGGCTGAGACAGGAGAATCGATTGAACCCGGGAGGCAAAGGTTGCAGTGAGCTGAGACTGCACCATGGCACTCCAGCCTGGGCAACAAGAGCAAAACTCCATCTCAAAAAAATAAATAAAAAGCATATTTAATATAAAATATAGCTTTATATTGGGAAAGGCTGAAAAACTTAATTTCATAAGACAAACAAGAAAAAATAAAGCTTGATGAATATTTCCCATTTGTAAGTATTAGTCTTCTCTACAGGACAAGCTGAAACACATATTAATTTTTTAAAAGAATTAAGATTTTATTTACATGATTGATTAAAAGGGGCATGGGAATGTAGTTAAAACTAGTAAGAAGCCTTGAACTTGGGCTTAAAGTCGCAGTTTAAATCTCAGCTCCACTCTTTCCTAGTGAGGTGACCTTGGGCACATTATCTTCTTTGAGCCTCAGTTTCCTCATCTGCAAAAATGTGATAATAACAGCACTTAATTCATAAGTCCACTGTGAGGACTGAATGAAACAATCCAAGCAAACCACTTAACATGCTACTAGGCACGAACACTCAGCACACATTAGCAAACTTGTCATCTGCAACTTTGCAAACTCCTTGAATACTGGACTCGGAATGGCCCCCATAATATCTCATCTATAATAACTAACTTCAGTCTTCCATTCATTCACACATGCAAAAACCATTTACTGCACATCTACTCTGGGCCAGGTAACCTTCTCTATGCTCTGGGGATCAAGAAAGACACATAAAGGTTCAGACTATGAAATTATGAGAGGTCATTTTTTAAATGTTCAGGCAAATTACATTAATTGCTAGAAGAGTCGTAAGGAAAAGGATATCGCATTCTGAAGACTGCACGACATGCTGGAGTGAGGATCCCAGGCCAAGAAAGCAAGTGGGGAGATGGTCAAGGGAAAGTGCTCCCTAAAGTGAAATCTGCCATCTACTGAGAGCTGGGTGTGAATTCTACCTGGTTCTTTTTCTTCTGGCTAAACCACACTTATTTAATATTGTGTAGCTTTCTCATGATGATCATTTGAAAGTTGACCTCAACTTATTTATTTATTTATTTATTTATTGACACGGAGTATCACTCTGTCACCCAGGCTGGAGTGCAGTGGTATGATCATGGCTCACTGCAACCTCCACTTCCCAGGTTCAAGTGATTTTCCTCCTTCAGCCTCCTGAGTAGCTGTGATTACAGGTGCATCCCACCATGCCGGGCTAATTTTTGTATTTTTAGTAGAGACAGGGTTTCATCATGTTGGCCAGGGTGGTCTCGAACTCCTGGCCTCAAGTGATCTGCCTGCCTTGGCCTCCCAAAGTGCTGGGATTACAGGTGTGGGCCACAGTGCCCCGTCAAACTCAACATATTTACTTGGGAGATCTTCATCCTGGGAAAAACACAGAGTATCTGTAATTATTTCTCCAGTCATACGTTATGATCATATTCCATGAACCAAGCACTAGGCACCTAAGAGCAATCAGGTGTGTAAGAATTTAAACTTGGAGCAAGTATGGCCATAAATGTGTTTTTCAAATTACTCTGGTCTCAGCATGAATACTGAGGAAGGACAGATGAAGGTGAAAAGTTAGGAGGCCACAGGAGATGGCCAGATAAGAGCCTGAGCTCAAGGGGTGGCATCTGAGAGGAGGAGGAGAGGTACTTTGGAAGTAGGATATACTCAGTATTTTTCAAACAGCAGTTGGGGCCAGGCATGTTGGCTCACGCTTGTAATCCCAGCACTGTGGGAAGCTGAGGCAGGAAGATCACTTGAGCCCGGGGGTTTGAGACCAGCCTAGGCAACATAGACCCCAGATCTACACAAAAGACAAAAATTCACCTGGCTTGGTGGTGCACTCCTGTAGTACCAGGTGCTCGGGAGGCTGAAGTGGGAGGATCATTTGAGCACAGGAGGCATAGGTTGCAGTGAGCCAAGATCCTGCCACTACACTGCAGCCTGGGTGACAGAGCAAGACCACGGTCTCTAAATAAAAGAAATGCGAAAACCATTCTGAGCCTGCAGCTGCCAGATTTCACCCCTACACCAGACTTTGCTGACCCCTGATCTATGTACAAGTGAAGTCCATTTTCCCATGAAACTTCAATCCTTTTTAATCACTTCCCAAATCCAAATTCTTCTTACTCAGAAGGGGGATTTCTGCGCTTTCCCAGCTTGCATCTCAGAGGCTGAGAGACGCTGGCTTTTCAAGACTTTGCCAAATTGTTCCTTTTCAATCCTTGTTCAGCCATTCTGGGGCCTTGAGAGCAGGGGCTCATCTTTCTACCACCAAGGGCACCCCCCGCCCAAGGATGGCAAATATGTGGCGGAGGTGCCAACACTAACATCAAACATCAATGGCTCCCACTGCCCCTGGGCTCACAGGGCTGTTGGTTTTTGGTTTACAATTTCACATGAGACATCACTGTTCTGCTGGCTTTTACATTTGCACACTGACTGATATGTCAATTAAAATGAAAAAATGAAATGGGGCATGGAGAGAATTTTTAATGAACTCATTTTCAATGCTGGTTACCAGGAAATATCTGATGCATTTTTGAGAAATAAGACAGACTGTGACTAATCTACCAAGAAATCTGAATATTGTATGTAGGGTAACAACATAAACATTACTGCGTGCAACGTGATTTGTATTCACAGTGAAATTACAGAGCCCACCCAGGGCTAGGCAGTGGATTTCATTCTGCTGGGAATCTGATTTTGTGCAACACTGTCACCTCCTGTTACAAGTATTTACAAAATCCACCTGAGCCTCTGAGCCCAGTTTGGATGCAATAGTTTGATTTCATAGTGAGCTGGAAGACTACTGAATGAGTTTTTAACTGTTTTATCTCATTAAATTAGCTGTCTTCTTACATTTCTGGGGATGAATCTATAATCTACCTAATTGGATTTTAAAAATAAAGGACTTGGCCAGGCGCGGTGGCTCATGCCTGTAATCCCAGCACTTTGGGAGGCCGAGGCGGTCAGATCATGAGGTCAGGAGATCGAGACCATCCTGGCCAACATGGTGAAACCCCGTCTCTACTAAAAATATGAAAATTAGCCAGTCATGGTGGCGTGTGCCTGTAGTCCCAGCTACTCGGGAGGCTGAGGCAGGAGAATCACTTGAACCTGGGAGGTGGAGGTGACAGTAAGCCGAGATTGCACCACTGCATTCCAGCCTGGGTGACAGAGTGAGACTCTGTCTCAAAAATAAAATAAAATAAAATAATAAAGGACCCTCTGAAACTTAAAAAAAAAATTGTTATACTTGCCACAAAGCAGTTTAAAAGTCGTAAGAGAGTTCAAGAACTCTGAAGGGATGGTATTGGGAAAAAATTGTTCCCATGCATAACACTGAAAAGAAGAAGGATACTTATCAGGGGGAAATGATTCAATAGAAAATATTTTGGCAATGGTGTGGGAAAAATAGGTCTAATAGTTCTATACTCTGAATTATTTCCCCAAATGATGGTATTTTGCCCACATATTTACAACTTCTCTAAGACATGGTAATAACATTTATTTCTTACTTTAAACAACAATAACAAAACCCTTCTCAATCTTAATCTTGATAATATTATTTGAATTCCAGTGACTAAGATGAACAGTTACAGTTTACCCTAAATTGAATTGAGGTTTATCGTTTTCCTGCACATGTAACCTTATCCACGTGGCATTTTGTTTGGTGGGTTGGCTTTTTCCCCTCTGGCACATGAAATGGAATCTATTTGCTATCCCTGCTCTAACCATGTGGACTGTCTCAAAGCTCCAGCAAAGATTCCTGCTCATAGCAAAGTCTGAAGGAAACTGCTTCTTCACCACCGACCACCTCAGTGGCCTCCCAGAAATTCCAAGTGCCTCATTCCCCAGCCTGCTCCGGTCACTCGTGGTACCTGCTTGGACCTGGAGGCAGCTGAGTTTGAGATATCAAATGTATTTAAGTAGGCAAAAGTATGTGAGAAAATTTTGTAAAATACTGTGATACAGACAGTACATCCACAGAGCTACTGCCTAAAGAGAAGGGAGCTCAGGAGGAGTCCAGTTTATTGCCCTGGTGAGGCAGCCAGGGGCTAGGAGGAGCTGAAAAGCCACACAGAAAATCTAAAGCAAAAGTGCCCAAGGCCAGGCCACACAGGGTGGGGGGCTCCCTCCACACCTGGGCTCTGATTCAGTGCTGTGACTGATGGCTGCTAGGGAGGCGCGCAGCGTCTGAAGACAGGTTGTGCAGGCTCCCTTCCAAACTAGGTCAGCACATTTGGACTTTGACAAGCTCATCCCCATAAAAACAGGTTGTAAATGATCATTAAGTTCTCAGTCCAACTTACAAGGACTCATTTAGCTCACAGATTATCTAAGAGACAGCCCTGGCAGGGGCCTATTGAGTTTTCTGAGCCACTCAGAAAATTAGTGAAAAAAGATCTAGGAGGTAACGGTGGTTCTTAACCAGAGCTACTTACGACAATCGTGGGGGCCTCTGAAAATAATACAGGTGATGCCACTTACATGAAGTGGCCAGAAAACGGGACTCGATAGAGACAGAGTCTATAGAGGTAGAAAGTAGATGAGTGGTTGGCCATGAAGCTGGAGGGTTAGGAACAGGGATTAACTTTAGAAGGGGCAACAGGGCTCTTATTTGAGGTGATGAAAATGTTCCACAATTGGATAGTGGTGCTGGTTATATAACTCTGTAAATTTACTAAGAATCATTTTGTATACTTAAAATGGGAAAACTTTTGAAATAGGTCAGGCACAGAAAGATGTATATCCCATGTTATTCATACGTGGGAGCTAAAAACAACAAAGCTCCTAGAAGTGCAGTAGAATTGTGGTTATTGGAGGCTGGGAAGGGTAGAGGAGAGGATGGGGAAAGTCACAGCTAGATGGGAGAAATAAGTTCTAATGTTCTGTAGCACTGTAGGATGAATAGGGTTAGCAAAAATTTAGTGTATATTTTCAAAAAACTAGAAGAGGATTTTCATTGTCCACGACACAAAGAAATGATAAATGTTCAGAAGATGGACATGATAATTACCCTGATTTGATCATTACACATTGTGAACATGTATCAAAATATCACTCTGTATCCCATAAATATGTACAAGTATTACCTGTCAAGTAAAATAAAAGGGAAAAATGGGTGAATTTTATGACCTATAAAGTATACCTCATAAAGTTGTCAAAAAAGCCCAATAATACAGAAGCCTGGACCCCAACTCAGAACAAATGAATCAGAACCTCTGGGGGTGGGGCCTCACACTTTTTTTCTTTAAAGCTCCTCGGGAGATTCCCAAGTGCAGCAAGCATTGAGAACCACTGCAAGGAGAAGGCTCGGGTAGCAACAGCTGGCAGGTGGCAGAGTGAGCAGTGGGACAGACTGGGAGGGTAGCAGCCTTAATGCACTGCAGCACCGTAGTCTCCGGGGTCCCTGTGCCCTAGGCCATAAATGCCCTGATTCTAGGGCGGCCCGGAAGGAGCTCAGGTGTGCACGATTTAAATTGGCTTTACTCTCTTGCCCTCAGGCAGAATAAACTCAGCGATAAGAAACAGAGCGATAAGAAATGACTCTGGAGGCTGGGCGCAGTGGCTCACGCCTGTAATCCTAAAACTTTGGGAGGCTGAGGCAGGCTGCCTGAGTCAGGAGCGCAGACCAGCCTAGGCAACATAGTGAAACTCTATCTCTACTAAAAATACAAAAATTAGCCAGGCGTGGTGGCACATGCCTGTAATCCCAGCTACTCAGGAGGCTGAGGCAGGAGAATCGCTAGAACCCAGGAGGCGGAGGTTGCAGTGAGCTGAGTTCGCACCACTGCACTCCAGCCTGGGTGACAGAGCAAGACTCCGTCTCAAAAAAAAAAAAAAAAAAAAAAAAAAGAAAAAGAAAAAGAAAGAAATGGCTCTAGAGTCAAATCAGACTCTGAATCCCTGGCCTAGATGTTTACAGGTGTACTTTACTAAGCAACATTTCCTCCACTGTGAAATGGGAATAATCATAACCATAAAATAATAATAATAATGATACAACCACCACAGTGGTTGTTTAGGAACACCATCTTATGTACTTCATTCAACGTGTTTCGTGGCACCTAGTGAGGGTTCATGGAGTGTTAGCTGTTCTGAGAATTACAACAAATAATAACAACCTTCAGATAAATCCCAAGTCTTATCTAAGAATGACCTTTCCAAACTTATCAAGCTGTTGTAGCTTCTCTCTGGAAAAAGTGGCTGTTGAGCCCAGACTACACAAAGACAAAAAGCTAGTCAGACTTAGAGCAGGAATAGTGCAGGATGTTCAATGAAAACACAGGATTGGTTGTGATAACATCGTGTAGGATGGCACCAAAGAGAATCACAGGCAAACAATAAACAGAAACTCAGGGACAGAATATGTGGAGAGTTAGTGAACCCTGCATCAGAAGCTAACGTCTTAAGCTGCTGGGCTTCCCACCACTGCTAATGAGGCTACAGAAACACCTGCAACAGCAGAGCTCAGCTGAACATTCATAGATGAGCAAAAGCAAGTCCCCAGGGATAAACCACATATCCTAGGATGGACTTCATCCAAGGTATTGAGGATCTCAGATCTTGGTTAATGTGGCCGTTATTTATGGAGCTCCCGCTAAATGTCAAGAAATGAGAAGGAATAAAAAGGAGGGACAAATGACACACAGTCCCCACGTTTGGGAGCTCATGGGAAAGACAGAGATGTCAACAATCATCCTTGAGGAGAGCACTATGGGGGCACAGATAGAAGAGTAACGAGCTGTGTGGCCAGGAAAGCAGGGAAACAGTCCAAGCGGACCTCAAATAAGTCAGGACAACTAAAGAGCGTGGGGAGAAGGGTTTGGGGAGGAGTGTGTACTCAGTAGGGCATAGAACAGGAGGTGGCTGCAAAGAAAGGCTTTGCCTGCCATGGAACTAGGGAGCAACAGAGAACCACTGATGGTTTTTCTTTTTTCTTTTTGAGACGGAGTCTTGCTCTGCGTGCTAGGCTGGAATGCAGTGGCGCGATCTCGGCTCACTGCAACCTCTGCCTCCTGGGTTCAAGCAATTCTCCTGCCTCAGCCTCTCGAGTAGCTGGGATTACAGGTGCCCACCATCACGTCCAGCTAATTTTTTTTGTATTTTTAGTAGAGACGGAGTTTCACCATGTTGGCCAGGTTGGTCTCGAACTCCTGATCTCAGGTGATCTGCCCGCCTCTGCCTCCCAAAGTGTTGGGATTACAGGCGTGAGCCACCGCGCCTGGCCTGATAGTTTTTCAATACTCGAATGGCATCAGGCCTCCAGCCACTCCCACACCACCTGCCTACCCTCTAGTTGATTGCAGTGTATGAAAATCGGCCTTGTGTTCTACTAGGACCTTTATATACTGTGGCTGATGGATCCATTCATTAATGAAGTGATTGCTTGGGAGTTAAAACTCACTACCCTGCTGAGATCTGAAACACATGTGGAAAAAAGCCAGGTATATGGAGTGTACACATAGGATACTCTGTGTGTGGTGACCTTCAATAACATGTAAAACTCAGCCATGGAAACAGAGACAAGAACAAGGCCTGCTGGGGCAGAAGGATGAAGGTGAATCTCAAAGGGGACAAGGAACTTTTTGGATGATGGAAACGTTCACTGTCTTTCTTAGGGTAGTGCTTATGTGCAGGTGTAGACATTTGCCAAAACCCACTGATTTGTACTCTTAAGATGGGTGTGCTTCACAGTGTAAATTTTTACCTCCATTTAACAAAGTAATTGTGGCATGAAAATCACTAGACGCAGAACACATATGGAGTGTACAGTGCCACTTAGAAAAAATGAAAGGTAATGTCTTAACACATACGCTCACACTCACACTCACGGAAAAGCGTCTGGGGTTTCTGAGCAGCTGTCCTGGTGGCTGGGTGGCAGGTGCTGCATGTGGCACAGGGGAAAGTCACCAATGCAGAGGGAGAGGTCGCCAACCCTGAGGGTGGGAAGGTGTGGGGATGAGCAGAAGCCCATGGGCACCAGTCTGGCCCTAATGATGCCCCAGGCCAGGCCTGTGCATTGCCAGGCAGCATCCTACCCTTTGTGACCCTCTGAGCAGGTGCTGCCTAGCAACGCCTCACTGTGAATGTCTGTTTTAAAGACAGGGCCTCTGCCGGGCGCAGTGGCTCATGCCTGTAATCCCAGTACTTTGGGAGGCCGAGGTGAGTGGATCACGAGGTTGGGAGTTCAAGACCAGCCTGGCCAACATAATGAAACCCCGTCTCTACTAAAACTACAAAAATTAGCCGGGCATGGTGGCACATGCCTGTAGTTCCAGCTACTCGGGGGGTGAGGCAGGAGAATCGCTTGAACCCGGGAGGCAGAGGTTGCAGTGAGCCGAGATTGCACCACTCTACTCCAGCTTGGGCAACAGAGAGTGAGACTTTGTCTCAATTAAAAAAAAAATTTTTTTTAAAAAGACAGGGCCTCCCTGACTTGCCCAGACTGGACGCGAATCCCAGTGCACTGGATGCTTTTCATGAAGGAGAGCGGGTCAGTTCTAAGACCCACCAATGTCTTCCTGGTTTGGGGGCCCTGGCTCTGGCTTAGGCTGTTCCATGGGGCGAGTGGGCAAAAATGTGACTTCCTTCATCAGCCACATCTCAAATGTGCTTATACAGGGAACAGATAAGGGGGAAGAGTTCCCTAACTGTGAAATCAAGGACACTGAAGCATATGTGGTCTTCATAGAACCACTGAATGAGACACTTCAACATAGTCAAACCGCACCTATGGCCAAGCCTAGAGCAGATCCAATTATGGAACTAGAAACTGAGGTATCTCAACTGAAAGGAAACAACAACAGTCTTGAGGCATAAATAAAATATCAAAAGATAACTGAAGAGCAGTTGCACAGTAAGATGCAACTACTTCGGTCTTTACAAGACCAGAAACAGGAAATGGATGATTTTAAATGCCAGCAAGAGCAAATGAATATCACACACACCCAACGCTTTTCAGCCAAAGATGAAGAAATTAAGAACTTGCAAAATGCAAAACAACAAATCAAAACCCACCTGCACGGAAAACGAGACGACATTCAAACAGACCATGATGTTTTTCAAACAACAGAAGCTGAGTGTCTTCATACAGAAGACGGAACTGAAAAGCCTAATTCATGTAAACTGGAAACTGAAAGATTAGTGAACAGAACAAAAGAACAAGAACTGGAGATTAAAGTTCTACATGACAAGAATATGACTTTAACTAAATGGATGGATGAGCCGTCCATCAATGAGGTGGGCAAACTCACTCACATCATCCAGCAGGAAGATGTGGAGGTGCCGGGCCTTCAGGCTAGAACGGCTTCAGCCTCTGACACCGAGGGTGTTGCTCACTTTCAGCAGCAACTGCAAGCACCTGCTTTGGAAACAGAAGAACTATCAGCTGTTTGGAAAGCGGTGGCTAGGGAAAACAGCTATCTAGAAAGAGAGTATCACCGTGGAATGGATATAACTGCTGACAACGAAGGAGGCCTGTGTGAGCTACAAGAGGAAAATAAAAAATCACCCACTAGTAGTGGTCAGGAGAGGTTTATAGACAATGTTCTGAAGTCATCACATCTCAATCAAGAAAAAGATATTGAAACAGATGCATTAAGTCAGAAATGTCAGCCTTTAGCGACAATTCTGCAAACATCCAGCACTGGTCATAACATTGGAACTGTTACTAACAATCAGTATGAGGAGCTTCCACAAGAACTCGATATCTTAAAACAGCCAGTTAAGAAAGTGGACGCATGGAAAGAGAAGCGGGTGACCACAGTGCAAAATATGCAGCCGGGAGCAGCCCAATCCCAAGAGGAACTTTGTCAACTTCAGGCAAAGCTTTTAATTGACAGTGATGACGATTCTCAGTGTCAGATGAACCACAGAGATCTGATCCAAAAATATGAAGGGAGTGAAACTCAACTCAAAAACCTGGGGCAGGAGTTAGCACACACGCAGCACAGCATCAGGCAGCTCTGTGACGGCAAGGACAGTCTCTTCCCACAGCTGGATATTTTACCCCAGCTCCCCAGAGAAGCACTTTCTTCACACACCGCAGAATCTCTTCATGCAAGTGAGTCTGCTCTATCAAGTGAGTCTTCTAAATTGCTCCAGCAAGAGATTGAGAAGCTGAGAAAATCACTGCAGGAAAAAGATGCGACCATTAGATCCCTCCAAGGAGACAATCAAAGACTGTCTGATTCCATTGCTGCCATCTCAGAACTAGAAAGAAAAGAACACGAGCAAATGCATTCAGAAATTCAGCAGCTGAAGGAGAAACAAAATGTCTTAGACAGGTTACTTTGGGGAAAAAACCTTTTCATCAGAACCAAAAATAGTCTAATACATTCGTTGAGAGAAAATCTTGCTAAAAAAACGAACAAAAATGAACTTTTGAGGCAGGCAGTGAGAAATCTGAAAAAGAGAATATCAGTTTTAGAAATGGATACAGGTGAACAAAAACAGGACAATGAAAAAATCACAGAAACATCCAGGGAAAAGAAAATAGAATATCAGGAGCAACAAATCAAAGAACTTGAAAAACAAAATGTGGTCCTACAGGAAAGGCTGGATAATTTCCAAAGGAAATGCATACAGTTAGCCAGCAGCACAGAGAGAAAAGTCGACAAACTCCTAATGAGAAACCTCTTCATTAGTTATCTCCACACACCAAAACACAAACAACATGAAGTGTTACAAGCAATGGGAAGCATCCTGGGTGTCACAAGGGAGGAAATGGAGCCGCTGTTTCAGGAAGAGCATGGCACTGCTACCAGGTGGACGACTGGGTGGCTTGAAGGAGGATCAAAAAGTGTCCCTAAAACACCACTGGGGCTGAATTAGCAACCTGCCCTTAATGGTTCTTTTTCAGAACTTTTTGTTAAATTTCTTAAAACAGAATCTCTTTCATCTACTCTTCCAACAAGTCTTCCTCCTCATAATTCTCCAGGAAAGATCGAACTTGCTAAAAATGTACAACAAAGTTTAGGAAACACCCCAGCATCCATACCCAGAGGAGCAGATGCCAATCCCTGCCCCTCTGCTCTCTCTTAGGAGCCTGGCTGGATTTGGACCCGGTGGGTCAGGGCATCATCTGTCAAATGCTGCTGCAGAGGCTTTGCCTGCATCTGCACCTCCGCTGATGTCACCTGGCCAGAGTGCAGGAGCTGGGCTGATAGGCTGTCAAGGCAACAGATGATTCTCAGAGACTATGAAAGATCAAGCCATGCTGTGTATCTACTTTATCACTAACGGCCTTTTGGAAACAGTCATTTCATTTTCAGTCATACTTTCTTTAAATTTAATAAAACTATTCCAAGGAAAATTTTTAAGTCTCTGAAGGACTGGCCGGGTGCGGTGGCTTATGCCTGTAATCCCAGCACTTTGGGAGACCGAGACGGGTGGATCCCCTGAGGTCAGGAATTCAAGACCAGCCTGGCCAACATGGTGAAATCCCGTCTCTACTAAAAATACAAAAATTAGCTGGGTATGGTGGTGTATGCCTGTAATTCCAGCTACTCGGGAGGTCGAGGCAGGAGAATTGCCTGAACCTGGGAGGCGGAGGTTGCAGTGACCTGAGATCACGCCACTGCACTCCAGCCTGGGCGACAGAGCGAGACTCCATCTCAAAAGAAAAAAAAAAACTGTAAAGGTATTCACACAAGTTCACACTATGGTTGCTTCTTGTGAGGCTGGGTGTTGGCCAGACTGAGGTTGTGTTTGAGGGATAGTTGAAGTAGTTTTATAATGCTTTCAGTTTTTTATAAGGAGCAGGTATTTTTGTATGCCTTGGGTAATTAAAATATTCACGTGTGTTAAGGATCAAATATTGTAAAATACACGAGTGTATAGTTGGTATATAAGAAAAATAGATGAATGGCAGAAAAGTATAAGTTGCATAAAAATTAAAAAATTTAAAGTTCAGCATGAAGTGACTCACACCTGTAATTCCAGCACTTTGGGAGGCTGAGGAGGATGGATAGCTTGAGCTCAGGATTTCAAGAACAACCTGTGCAACTTGGAGAAACCCTGTTTCCAATTAAAAAAAAAAATAGAAAAATTAGCTAGGTGTGCTGGTGGGCACCTGTAGTCCCAGCTACTCAGGAGGCTGAGGTGGGAAGGTCAAATGAGCCTGGGAGGTCTGGGTTGCCATGAGCCGTGATCACAACACTGCAATCCAGCCTGGGCAACACGGTGACAGCCTGTCTCAAGAAACAAAGAAAAAAAAAAGTAAAAGTTCTGTTTTTTGGCTATGTCCTACTCTTTTCCATTTCCCAGAAAACTATTATTAATCTGTATTTTTCCAGATCTTTTAAAAATATGTGCATGTCTGTATTAATGATAGTATATTATTCTCTGATATGCTTTCTAAAAAAAAATCACTACACTTTGGAGATCTCTTAAAATGTGAATGACTCCATTTTATTCCTTTTAAAAGTGGAATTTCGTCCTATAGATATCCTCCAATTCATTTCAACAGCTCCGATTCATCAGCCTTCAAGCAGTTTGTGCCCCAAATGCTATCAAATGTCTGTGGTCAGCTCCCTTGAGATCAATTTCCTTAAGGGCCCCTCCAAATCTTTATCACTTTCCTCAGGCATGATCATGCCTTCTACCCTCTCGCAGACATTAAAGACCAGCAGTCAAGACCCCCATGCCCCCTGCCTATATCTCACTATCCTTTCTTTATTCATCTCTACTCCTTCCCTTTTGCTCAGAGGAAAAGGGATCCAGCTTTGCAGTTGAAGGCTAACAGTCCCCTGGGCATTACTCATTCAGACTTCTTTAAAGACCTCATTCTACTGATCTCCCATTCTGCTTTGTCTTTCATCTGTCTCTATCCCTAAGCACACAAGTATGCCCATTTTTCCTCGCACATCACATTCTCCTTTCTGCTCCTCCAGCAACCAACCACTTTATCTGTCTACCTTTCACAGCCAAGCCTCTGAAAGATCACCATCTTGTTCATTGACTTGTTTTTGAAAGCTCTACAAAATCTTGTCTCACTCATGCCCCAGCTATTTTCTGTTAAATCCAATGCATACTCTTTGTTCACTTAACCTTTCCGTAGTGCCTGATAAATATGAAACACCACATCTTCATTCTTTACATTTTCTCTGCATTCTTCATTTTTAATGATACCACTCTCCCCAGATTCCCCTCCTAATGTTAGAACCTTCTTTATAAGTCTCTTTGGCTTATTGTTCTGACACTTTTTTTTTTTGGAGATGGAGTTTTGCTCTTATTGCCCACACTGGAGTACAGTGGCGCAATCTTGGCTCACTGCAACCTCTGCCTCCCAGGTTCAAGCGATTCTCCTGCCTCAACCTCCTGGGTAGCTGGGACTACAGGCGCCCACTACCACGCCCGGCTAATTTTTTGTATTTTTAATAGAGATGGGGTTTCACCATGTTGGCCAGGCTGGTCTGGAACTCCTGACCTCAGGTGATCTGCCTGCCTTGGCTTCCCGAAGTGTTGGGATTACAGGCGTGAGCCACCGCGCCCGGCCATTCTGACACTTATGTGAATATTCTCCAAGGTACCATCATCAGCTAACAGGATCTTCTTACTCTGCTTGCAGTCTCAGGACAAACTTATCCACTCCCATGATTCAACTTTCACTGGTATGCCAATGACTTCTGAATGTCTATGTCTAACCTCATCCTTCTCCTGATTCCACACTGGTTTATCTAATTGTTTGCTGGATACTTCTCAGGATGTCCATGGGCTTCTCAAAATCAACATGTCTAAAAAGAAACTCAATATATTCCATTATATCCTTATCACCCAAGGATGAGCCCTCAGAATCATGATTGATCTCTCTCTCTCATCCACTGCATATCCAATGAACGAACAGATATTTTCTAATTCTTTCCTTTTTTCTCCTGTTCCCATGGCAGTGGTCCATTCCTTCCTGTCCCCTGTACCAACTGGTACAGCTGACTCCCTGCTGATCTTGCTGGTTCCACCACTGGCCCCACCTTGAGTCCGTTCACATTGCTGTGAGGGTCCACTTCCTTGGATGAAAATCTGATAATGTTACTTCCCTGCTTAAAATTATATTAAGTTCCCACTGCCTGGAGTCCAACTTTAACAGGATATTCGAGGCCTTGCCTTTTTATCCTTACTCTTTACTGGTGACCTACAGACTGGTCTCCCCTCAGCCACATCTGACACTTTCTTTCTTTTTTTTTTTTTTCTCATTTTTTTGAGACAGATTCTCTGTCACCCAACCTGGAGTGCAGTGGCATGATCTTGGGTCACTGCAACCTCCAACTCCTGGGTTTAAGCGATTCTCGTGCCTTAGCCTTTCAAGTAGCTGAGACTACAGGCATACGCCACTATGCCTGATAAATTTTTGTATTTTTAGTAGAGACAAGGTTTCACCATGTTGCCCAGGCTGGTCTTGAACTCCTGGCCTCAAGTGAACCGCCCGCCTCAGCCTCCCAAAGTGCTGGGGGATTATAGGTGTGCCACCGTGCCAGGCCTGAAAATTTACTGACAGGTTCTTAATAGACATTTGTTGACTGGAATTGGTAATTGAATAATTAAATTCATAACTAGACAATTCCATAACAATTAAAAAAAATGACACATACAGAAAACTCATATAAAGAAATACAAATATAAGGACACATTCATTTCCACCTTAATGAAAAAAATTTAAATAGCTAGCAAATTTTTAAAACATACGTAAGCAACTAAGGTAGTGGCAAAAGGCGATACTTATCATGTTGTGTATAATGACATGCATTATAGTGCAGCATCACTTTCTGGAGAATAAATTAAATGACAGCATTATCATCTCAGGAAATTTGGAATTACTGTCAAAAATAAATATTAATTTCCTATAAATGTAGGAATTCTAAAGTCTACAGAATTCATTGGAAAAAAATAATTTAGGATAGAACAGATATAATCATAACAATGGTGACTACCACATCAGACAGAAGTGACAGCTAGATGACGAAAAGGATAAATCCAGCTCAAACCAGAAAAGCCAGTTGGATGACAATTATGAGTGCAGGTGAGAAACAATGAGCACTTGATGAAGGTAACAGGAAGGACAGCCAGAGAAGGAGAGACTGAGTCAAAAGATAACCAAGGAGGCAGCACTGCCAGATCACAGTAATAGCCAGGGTATAGAAGACAGAGGAGAGGCTGGGCACAGTGGCTCATGCCTATAATCCCAGCACTTTGGGAGGCCAAGGCGGGCGGATCATGAGGTCAACAGATCTAAAGCATCCTGGCCAACATGGTGAAACCCTGTCTCTACTAAAAATACAAAAATTAGCTGGGTGTGGTGGCATGCGCCTGTAATCCCAGCTACTTGGGAGGCTGAGGCAGGACAATTGCTTGAACCCAGGAGGTGGAGGTTGCAGTGAGCCAAGATCGCACCACTGCACTCCAGCCTGGAAACAGAGCAAGACTCTGTCTCAAAAAATTTGAAAAAAAAAAGAAAAAAAAAAAAAGAGGAGAAACAGCGGGACTGCCAAGTGTATGGTGAGTAACATGAGGGCATTCAATACCCTAGGGCAGGGGTCAGAATACTTCTTATTAAGGGCCAGAGAGTAAATACTATAGAACTTGTGAGTTGTATAGATCACTATTCCAACTAGGCAGCCCTGTTGCTGTAGTGTGTGGCTGTGTTCCAATAAACCTTTTGCATAAAACATGCAATGGGCTAGATTTACCCTGCAGGCCAAAGTTTGGTGACTCATATATGGACTAGGGGACAGAGGAAACGAAGCCAATTTGAGGATGAAGTTCATGGGTTCAATTTCATTTTATTTTGAAAATTTTTTATAATAAAATGAAAGAATGGAGATGAAATCTCCCTATGTTGCTCAGGCTGGTTTTGAACTCCTGTGCTCAAGCGATTTTCCCGCCTATGAGTTCAAGTTTAGCAGGCCATGTCAGCAGAGACATTCAAGATGGAGATGGCAGCATCACTCTAGGGATGAAGAGATGCCAGCACTGGAAGCATAAAACAGTCATCAGTCATGAGGTGACAGTTTTGGAGCTGAGATAACCCAGGGAAAAGATCTCAGAGGAGACGAAGGACATCTTTCTTTCCCAATATAAAGACAGATACCTAATGTTACTTCAGATCACTATGGCCCTGGAAAGGTAGAAACATTACAATCTAACCTTTTTTTTTATTTTTATTTTTTTGAGATGGAGTCTTGCTCTGTCACCCAGGCTGGAGTACAGTGGCACGATCTTGGCTCACTGCACGCTCCGCCTCCCGGGTTCATGCCATTCTCCTGACTCAGCCTCCCCAGCAGCTGGAACTACAAGCGCCTGCCACCACGCCTGGTCAATTTTTTTTTTTTGCATTTTTTTTAGTAGAGACGGGGTTTCACCGTGTTAGCCAGGATGATCTTGATCTCCTGACCTCGTGATCTGCCCGCCTCGGCCTCCCAAAGTGCTGGGATTACAGGTGTGAGCCACCGCACCCAGCTACAATCTAAACTTTTTAAACTCCTACTTTTACTATATCTATATCTATCTATCTATCTATCTATCTATCTATCTATCTATCTATCATCTATCTATCTATAGAGAGAGGTGGGGTCTCGCTATATTGACCAGGCTAGTCTCAAACTCCTGGCCTCAAGCGATCCTCCCATCTTGGCCTCCCAGCGTGCTAGGATTACAGGCATGAGCCACAGTGCCTGGCCACTAAACTACTTTTAAGGAGGGCTCCTATTTTTAAAGTGGGGCTTTCATTTCCTTTTCCAAGATAAAAAAATTTAAAGTTTCAAATTTGTAGATAAGAAGGAAACTTCCCACTGGCCAGAAAATGAGGCAGGTCTAAAATAAAGTGACTATCAAGTTGTCTAGGTTTTGTTTGTTTTTTGTTTTTTTGAGATGGAGTTTCGCTCTTGTTGCCCAGGCTGGAGTGCAATGGCGCGATCTCGGCTCACTGCAACCTCTGCCTCCCAGGTTCAAGTGATTCTCCTGCCTCAGCCTCCCGAGTAGCTGGGATTACAAGCATGTGCCACCACGCCCTGCTAATTTTTTGTATTTTTAGTAGAAATGGGGTTTCTCCATATTGGTCAGGCTGGTCTCAAACTCCCGACCTCAGGTGATCCACCCACCTTGGCCTGTCTAGGTTTTTTTATTATGAAATATTTTATACACAAAAACCATATAGCATATATATGGGGCGTAATGAATAATTACAAAACATATGTATCCATCCACATCTAAAGAAGTAATTAATTATCAACAACACTGACAACTTTTCATACCATCGGCATTAATCTGCAAACCAGAAGTAAAGCAGGCAGGCTGCAGCCAGATAAAACCTGCAGATATGTTTTATTTGGCTAATACAGTGGGTTTCTTTTTTCTTTTTGGTTGCCAATATTTAAATATCAAGAAACTTCACATGGAATTCAGCATTCTGGAGTATCATTAAAAATGGAAGATGAGGCTTCACTACTCCCACATTCCCCATGGCAATAAGTGGCCATGTTCCCCTTTGAATGAACACGTACAGTCCCCCCATTCCCTACTGTCCTATACCCGCCTCCCACTTATTTATTTTACTGGCCTTTGCACTTGAGTTTGTGACCCCTGCTTATACAATATAACTGTGGTTTCCAACCTTTTGGAATATGGAAAATATTCTTTAAAGTAAAAAAATTTCACAGACTCTCAATAGGTACTTATACTAAGACAGGTCCACAATCCCTATCTACCATTTTGAAATCCAAAAAGCTCTACAAAATAAGTTTTTTTGTAACTTATTTGGCAACAAAAGTTGACCTGAGTTGACACGAAGCTATGTATAATCTTTACGCATCCATGAAGTGTGAAAATATTCATACATTTTGCTATAGTAACAATAATATGTTTGACTATCAGGTGTTGTCCCAGAGCCCACAGCATTATATAACCACATCATATGTGCATTATTACTTTTAGAAAAATCTGAAACAATCTGAATTCTGAAAGTTATCTGACCCCAAAACTTCCAAATAAGAGACTGTGGCTCTATTGTACTTTTAATATCTAACTTTAAGGAAAGACACATACACCAAGCAGAAAGGAGTATGATTTTTTTGAGTCGGAGTCTCACTCTGTCACCCAGGCTGGAGCGCAGTGGCGAGATCTTGGCTCACTGCAACCTCTGCCTCCTGGGTTCAAGCGATTCTTCTGCCTCAGCCTCCGGAGGAGCTGGGACTACAGGCGCCTGCCACCACACCGGCTCATTTTCGTATTTTTAGTAGAGACAGGGTTTTACCATGTTGGCCAGGCTAGTCTCAAACTCCTGACCTCAAGTGGTCTGCTCGCCTCTGCCTCCCAAAGTGCTGGGATTACAGAAGTGAGCCACTGCGCCTGGCCAGGAGTAAGATATTTTAAAATGGATTTGTACTTCATTAATTACTATGGCATCTCCAACATCTGAGAAAGGGAAATAGAATGATATAGGCAAAACATCCTGTTGTCTGACAGAAACATGTAAACTACATAATAAGGCCATGAAAGCTTAGATTGAAAAGAAGCTGCAATGACACGGGATTTCTTTCCACCCCTGCTCTATGCAGAGGTTGATGGAATCCACTCAGACTGAAGCAAAGCACACATTACCTACCCCTTCTCAGAAATACTGTTCAGAGTTCCCCTAGAAAAGGCATAGTGAAGATCAGTGGGAGGAAAAGGACACAGTGGAGTGGGTGAGGGATGCAGAATGTTACTGCTGGCAACGTAAGGATAAGGTTTGTGATCATTAAATACAGGCAGGGCTGACTCGAGGAAGTGAGATGAGATTCATTCAATGCAACAGCAGGGGACTGTTCCGGGATCAGCAGGTAAAGACGCATTTTGACTCTGAGAATTCAGCGAGGTAGTGAGTCCTCAACTCCTGGAGAAGGTCATTAGATTTCTGTAATGAGAATTTACAGCTGTTTCAGAATCAGAAACCTGGGTTTGGGTCCATAGCTCTGTCATTTACTAGCTCGATGACCCCTTTAATCTCTGGCATCCTCTGTTAAATCAGGAATAAATAACATAACGTCTGAGGCTTGTTGTGAGAAAGGAGTGAGATAAATGTATGCAAAGTACCTAGCCATGCACCTTCATCAGCACAGATGTTTAATAAACATTCATCCTTCCCTGGTGAAGAGGCAGCCCAGTTCCTGTACTCAAAATGACATGAGATCCACCATTTAGAAGCACTGATACAACCGGGTGCGGTGGCTCACGCTTATAATCCTAGCACTTTTGGAGGCCAAGGCGGGCGGATCACAAGGTCAGGAGATCAAGACCATCCTGGCTGACACAGTTAAACCCCGTCTCTACTAAAAATACAAAAAATTAGCCGGGTGTGGTGGTGGGCGCCTATAGTGCCAGCTACTCGGGAGGCTGAGGCAGGAGAATGCAACCTTGCACGCAGAGCCTGCAGTGAGCCAAGATCTCACCACTGCACTCCAGCCTGGGCGACAGACTCCATCTCCAAAAAAAAAAAAACCCGATTCAAGTCTCGCCTCAGCCACTTAGTAGCTGTGTCATTTGGCAAGTTACGTTTTCTTCTTTCTAAGAAAGAAGTGATCATTGTCAGTAGGCGAGAACCAAGCCAGGAGGTTTAGCACAGCACTTTGTAAACCAAACCACCATAGAAATGTTGATGAGTATTACTATTAGACCTTTTAAAGATTTCAGTTAAGGGGCTGGGTGCAGTGGCTCACGCCTATAATTCCAGCACTTTGTGAGGCCGAGGTGGGCGGATCACTTGAGGCCAGGAGTTCGAGACCAGCCTGGCAAACATGGTGAAACCTTGTCTCTAATAAAAATACAAAAACTAGCCAGGCGTTGTGGCGGGTGCCTGTAGTGCCAGCTACTTGGGAGGCTGAGGCAGGAGAATCATTTGAACCTGGGCGGTAGAGGTTGCAGTGGGCTGAGATGGCACCACTGCACTCCAGCCTGGGTGACAGAGCGAGACTCTGTCTCAAAAAAGAAAAAGATTTCAGTAAAGGGAATGATGAGCTGCTCTTCAACAAATGCAAATAACTGAAAATGCTGAAAATGTAGTAATATCAGGGTACATTACAGGGAAAAATAAAATAACAAAAACTGTTAATTTCTGAGTACTTCCAGACAAGCAGTTGCCAACTGGTGACCCACATATTTTGTTTAGTTCCATGGAGTGTAAGGGTAGTTGCTTAATGCAGATTTCAGGCCCTTCTTGAAAATTACAAAGGTGGACCACACTGGGCCTAGAGCCACTTTGCTAGGTCCTGGTCCTCCAGGTCCCGTGAGATCCTCATCTGGCCCAAGTCACTGATTTTACTAGCCTGGCCCTCTAGGAATTTGCGTTTGCATCCTTGGCTTTCTAAAAACAACTATCTGGAAAAGCAGTTGGACCTCCAGAGGAAACTTCGATCACTGAAGAAATCAACACCGCATGACACACTCCCCACCAGAGCCTAGGCACTATGCTCTCTTAGTTATGTTCCTCAAATTCCTTCTGTTTCACACTTTCTCCTCATACCTTCAAGCTCCTCATCCCAGTGTATTCTTTTCTCCCTATTTGGGTTATCACTTCTCCCAAAATACCAACTGTATCCACTGGATTATCTGCATCTAAGGGTTTTTAAGAAACAGTAACTTATCTTTTAGGCCGGGCGCAGTCGCTCATGCCTGTAATCCCAGCACTTTGGGAGGCCAAGGTGGGCAGATCATGAGGTCAGGAGATCAAGACCATCCTGGCCAACATGGTGAAACCCCGCCTCTACTAAAAATACAAAAACCAGTCGGGCTTGGTGGTGCACACCACGCCTGTAGTCCCAGCTACTTGGGAGGGTGAGGCAGCAGAATTGCTTGAACCCGGGAGGTGGAGGCTGCAGTAAGCTGAGATTACGCCACTGCACTCTAGCCTGGGCGACAGAGCGAGACTCTGTCTTAAAAAAAAGAAAACAGTAACTTACCTTTTTTCAGCAGGACTACGAAAGGCACACCATGACCTTTATTGCTCGCCTGATTACCATCCATTCTCCCCGCCTGCTGGTGACAGTGCCCCAGTTTACCTTAGGGAACCAGCACTCCTCCACCTCAGTCCATATGGCTTGAGTGGTGCTGACTCAAGTCCATTTCTGGGGAAAGGTATAGGACCCAGAATAATTCAGAGCTGACCCTAGGACTCTGTCACAGTGACTGGGAGAAGAGTTTTCTTTCCCTCTGGAACTTGCAAGACTGGGGACTCTCCCAGTGGACTGTCTCTCTTTGGACCTGCCCAAAGAGTGAAACCCCTGGATGTGGCCAAATCTGCAGCCACACTACTCTTGGACTCTTGTGATTACTTAGGAGACAACTAATTCCTATCTTTGCTTGAGGAAGTTTTAGGTTTTCTTTATGGCCAAGAGACCTAATCAATACAAGTAGTATTTGAAAGCAGTGTTTAAAGACGAAAGACAAAGTCTCTGCTCAGATTTTTCATCTCTGGGTAGCTTTTGTTACCTCCCTCCATCTAATGACAGCTAGGTTTTGTTCAGTGCATTAGGTATCCCTCCATAAGCACACATCTTCCGTATACAAATTATTTTTGTTTGCCTGTGTTTCTTTTCAAGCATTCAAGCAGTACCAAAGGAACATGGAGAAGCAGCTGTCTCCAAATCCAAGAGGAAGAAGACTTTTTAAACTGGCACAAGGTGTCTCCCAATTCTAAATTTCTAAATGTCAAGAACTTGCAGCAGCAGTCAAGTTTCTAGGAATCCTGGTTTTTGAGACTGCACCACCTCCGAATTCCCTCGCAGGCGTTCTGAAATTCACTAAGCAAATCCGACTGGCTTTCATATATCCCTTTATTTCTTGCTACCATGCACTTAAAGGACTCCCAACAGCGGGTCAACCCGGAAAGTCTGACAATGCTGCCCCCCACAGCACAGCGCTCGGCACAGCGTTAGGGACAGAAGTCATCGGAGTTTTAGCACAGGGCAGCGGTCCCAGGCTGGCTGTGTCCTCCGGAAGAGAGGAGAAGGATCGGGTGTAGTCCTCGCAGGGCAATGCTCGCCGGGGTAGGGACAATGGGCAGGGGGCACCCGAGGGGTTGCTACAGAGGAGGTAGCGGCCCGTCCCAGCTGGTCGCCAAGGACCAGGGGGCGATTGAGCGGCAGCTGGCGTCCCGCTGGCCTCGGGCTGGGCTGTGGTCCGGTCCGGAGCCGACCCGCCCATAGTCAGGTCGGCCACCTGCTAATGAGGTTGAACTGCTTCTTCACGGCAGCGGCGGCGGCAGCCCGTGGGGCGCCGCCTGGCAGGCAGGGCTACACCCAGACGGCTCCTACATGGCTTCATAGCTGAGGTGACCGGCGGCGGCGACGACGACGCCTGCTGTAGCTACCCGGGCCATTGACCTCGCTCTCTCGCGTCACTTCCGGCGCGCCGTCCACCCGCCCTCTGGGCCGACCGTTCGGGGCCGAGGCCAGCCGAGCCGAGCCGAGCTGGACCGATCGGAGCCGAGCCCAGACGAGCCCGATCTGGCAAAGATCGCGACGACCAGGGCGCAGAGCAAAGTGGCCTCTGCGTGACTTTACCCCAGCCCTTGGTACCTCAGGTTCAGCGACGCCATCCACCTGCCCTCTGGCAGATGGTGGCTGAGAGGTCCTTGAAACAGGCAGAACATATTAGCCAAAACTATAATAGTCAAATATTTACCACATTGAAATTTAGTGGGATTCCCATGTATTTTAAGGGTCCCCTCCACTCTTCCAAATTCCAAGTCACGTGGTTTTCATCTCCATCAGATCACTCGTGGTGTGGATCTTCGGGGAAGTTATGGGGAAAGGGAGACCAGCAGCCTGCCCCGTGGGTGGCCATCCTCCTCCCCACGGGAGTGCCAGGCAATCTCCCCAGTGCTGGGGTCCACTCCCGGTAAGTACATTTTGTTTAGGGTCCAGCTGGGGCCATTGAGCCCCTTGACCGAATGCAAGCAACACTGCGAAACAAAGCCCAGGGTTGTCAGTTTGGAGTTTTCCATCAGGAGAGAAGTTGAACAACAAATGCCATTCCCTGTCCATTTTATTTTTTGCATCATCAGGGACTAGGCCACTGACTGCCAGGGATGTGCATTTCTTAGGGGTCAGGAGAACAGAGAGCAGCAGCAGGGCAACAGTGCCACAGGAAACATCACTACCCTTGCTTGAACAATTACTGTTAGGACACAGGCAGGGAGCCATTCCTAAATCTTCCTGGGGTGATGGGTGATGGTCTCCTTCCTTGCCACAAACAACGCAAAGGATTGTTTCCAGGACTGGGCTGGCGGCACACTTTCCTAACAGTGTCTCTATGGCTGTCCCAAGCAGCTAGTGATGGTCACAAGGCTAGACGCAGTGACCAAAAAGTTCTAACCCGAACATCAGTGAGTGGAACTCAAGCACCCACCGGTTAGGATGTTGTGTTGCTGCTGCCCCCAGGTGGGAGCCTCAGAGACCACGTGGCGGACACACAGGCCACACCTGATGGCACCTCCCAGGTTCAAGTGTGGCAAAAAAGAGAGCTCTGCTAATAAACTGAGCAACTTCCATTCAACTCCTGGGATTCATTCTGATTGGAACAACCTGGTTAGCCCTTCCCCCAATCCCCACCACCCTCTGAAGCATGGCAAGGTGATTTTGGGTGCCAATTGGCCAGACCTTGGCAAGTTTCCACCCCTAGAGTCAGGCAAGGAGCCTTGCTTTTTTTTCTTTTTCTTTTTTTTTTTTTCGAGACAGACTTTCGCTCTTGTCACCCAGGTTGGAGTGCAGTGGCACGATCTCGGCTCACTGCAACCTCTGCCTCCTGGGTTCAAGCGATTCTTTTGCCTCACAGCCTCCCAAGTAGCTGGGACTACAGGCACGCACCACCATGCCCAGCCATTTTTTGTGTTTTTAGTAGAGATGGAGTTTCACCATGTTGGCCAGGCTGGTCTTGAACTCCTGACCTCGTGATCCACCCGCCTCGGCCTCCCAAAGTGCTGGGATTACAGGCGTGAGCCACCACGCCCAGTCCACTCTAGCTATTTTTTTTATAGAAGAAAGAGATACTGGAGAGCCAAAGCAACAATTGTCCATTGTAGCCTTTTGGGGAGAGATTCCATGGTGAATGCCTAACTTTTGGCCTACAATATTAATGTCCAAGAGCTTTTACACTTCCAGGACTCTTCTCTTGACTTTGTCAAAAGATGCAGTCTAGTTGGCAGTGAACTTTCTCTGGCTAGGATATGGCTCAAAGACTACCCCAGCATTGTCTCTTGCATTAAGGTATCATTTAGCCTGAGATGGCTAAGCTTGCAATCTCCGGACTCCACTCTGTCATAAACTTTCAGACCCTCAACCAGGAACTTACATGGAATGAGCTGGCCCTGGAGGTCAGCTGGAAGAAGACTTTGAGATGACCAAATTCCTCTGAATCACCAGCTATTTTGAATCAAAGGCTCATCCAACAACAAAAGTGTATAAACCCATCTGCCTCTGCCTTCTTCCAGTCACCCTCAGTCTCACTGTCCTGACCTTACTATCCACTAACACCCATGGAATGTGGACACTGCTAAGCTGGGAGACGATGCTTGTGCAATAGTTTGTACTATCCTTTTGGCAAAGGACCACTCCAAGAAAATGGTGTATTTCATTCCATCAGCACTCCCCCTGGCAAAGCTCTCCACCCTTAGTCATTCCCCTGTTGTCATTTCTACTGTGGCTGTCAATGAGATCTTGTGCCTCCATTAGAATACTGAGCTAGCATTTGATATTTGACCTCACTCCAAGGTGTGTATTCTGGGTTTCTGTTGTTTATTTTCCTTTTAAAAAAATAAGTGCAATTCAAAGTTCTTAAAGTATATCTGTTCCCTGCTTCCAACAACTGACAGATAACAAAATGGAATATACAAACACATTTTTAATTTATAATGTATATTAAACATTATTATACATATACAACTTACAAGTGTTGCTTCTGGCTGGATTCTCTGCCCATCGCCCGAACACTGAGGATTCTGCTAGTTGTTCTGCCCTGAATTAATTATAGCTATACAATTTCATGACCAGCAAGAAACCAGGCGACTTCCCCAGTACATCTTGAATTTATACATATATTTTGTACTCGATTTAGTACAAAATAAATCCAGAACATCTTGAATATGCCTCATAATGAAACAGACACACGTGAACCCACTCCCACGTGACAAACTGAGGATGTGTCTATGTGCTCCTTCCCTGCCTCTCCCTCCCCCTCTTGTGTGCTACCCTCCCGGCTCCCTAAAGATCACCAATATCCTGATTCTTTTTTTTTTTCCCTCATGTCTTGCCTTTTCTGTACAGTATTTTACCATATATGTATGTTTCTCTAAACAACATTAGTTTTACTTGGTTTGAACTTTAGGAAAGTGTTGTTAGACTTCCTTCTTTCACTGAACATCGTGTTTCTGAGATTCAGCCATTGATGCTGCTACCTGGTAGCTCTAGTTCATTTATGATCACTGCTACATGGCTTCCTATTGTATTACTTTTCCACACACTACTTCCCTCACTACATTTCTTTTCTTTCTTTCTTTCATTTATTTTTTTGAGACGGAGTCTCGCTCTGTCGCTCAGGACGGAATGCAGTGGCGCCACATAGGCTTACTGCAACCTCCACCTCCCGGGTTCAAGCGATTCTCCTGCCTCAGCCTCCTGAGTAGCCAGGACTAAGGCGGCCGCCACCACGCCCGGCTAATTTTTGTACTTTTAGCAACAACGGTGTTTCACTATGTTGGCTAGGCTGGTCTCGAACTCCTGACCTCAGGTGATCCGCCCGCCTCGGCTTCCCACAGTGCTGGGATTACAGGAGTGAGCCACTACGCCCGCCCCCCTCACTACATTTCAAAGGCAATTTTGGGTGCAAAGCCCTCAGCACAGTCGCTGGCAGAGTCAGCACACAACAAAATTTTGTAAAATTGAATGACACTGAGCCCGGACTGAATGTAACAACTTACACATGTTGCTTCTGGCTGTATTCTCTGCCCTTTGCCCGAACGCTGAGGATTCTGCTAGCTGTTCCGTCCTGAGTTAATTATAGCTATAAAATTTCGCGACCAGCAAGCAGAAACCCGGCGACTTCTCCAGGCACCTAAGACTACACTTCCCAGAAAGGATTGCGATACTCTGTTACTGTTTAGTTTCTTTTTCCTATCGTCAAATTTCCGGGTTATGTGGGCGGTGCCAAAATAATTATCCAATGAGCAACTTCGCAGGCTGAGCGGGCAGGATAATTGCTCAATGAGCGACTCGGAAGAGGAGCCAATAAGCGGAGAGGTTGCTGGGGCAGCCGGCGTGGGCGGCGTCACTGAGCCGCGCCAACTGAGCCAGGTAGAGCCCTACCCTCTTCTGTTGCTTTCTGCGTGTGGCTCGCGCCGTTCCCCGCCGTCCGTCGACCCCGCTTCCATGTCCCTGGCGGACACAGCTCCCCGGAACCTCCACGCCCATGGCCACTAGGCAGAGGGAGTCGTCTATCACCTCCTGTTGTTCCACCTCGAGCTGCGACGCAGACGACGAGGGCGTGCGCGGCACCTGCGAAGATGCTTCCCTGTGCAAGAGGTGCCTGTCGGGCGCGGGGTTCGGGGCCCGCATCTGGGGCGCAGGCCTAGGTGGGAGGCGGGCCTGCATCTGAAGAATACGCTCAAGGCTGGCAGGGACGCAGCCCCCTCCTCGCACGACCCTCGCTTCCCACCTGTGAAGTGCATGGAGCAGGGCTTCATTTATTTAACGAATCGTTTCTGAGCTTTTGCTGTGAGCCAGGCAGGGAGCAAGCCTGGGTACCGTCGATGGAAGCAGACCCCTGAGCCAGACAGACGAGGCCTTGGGCTTGTTGGAGCTAAACGCTGCTGGAAAGACGACATGAAGCAAATAGTAGCTCCAGCCTCGATGGGTTACGAGGATGAGGGGTGTAGGTTCTCTCTCTTTTGTAGGTTGCATTCTTTAGGGGGTTGGTATGATCCCTGTTGTGCACCTGAAACTCAGGATGACGAGGGGAAATAACCCGCCCAGAGCCAAGTAATATCTCTGCAGAGCCAGTACCACACTAAGTCTCCACTGTTAAGGGTGTGGTGGTGGGGATGGGGGCGTAGCCAGCAGAGGTACATGTCAGAGAAAGAGAAAACTTGAGGCTTGAATGTCCGCCATTTATTCCTTCATTCAACAAAATTTTTTGAGACCTTACTTTGTGCCAGGCCTTTACTTTGCAGTGGTTAGTAGGAATTCAGTGGTAGAAATACACCAAGAACAAGACAGACATGGTGTCAGACATACTGGAACTCACAGCTTAGTTGGAAAAGAGAGACAGGAAGCAAATAATTACCTATGAAATATATAATTATGATTTTTTTGTGTTGAGTGCTGACAAATACAGCAGTGCCATTAGAGTTTGTAATTTTGTCAATGATGTTTAAGGTGAGAAGGGTTTGGGCGCGGTGGTTCACGCCTGTAATCCCAGCACTTTGGGAGGCCGAGGTGGGCAGATCACGAGGTCAGGAATTCGAGACCAGCCTGGCCAACATGGTGAAACCGCGTCTTTACTAAAAATACAAACATTAGCTGGGCGTTGTGGCGGGCTCCTGTAATCCCAGCTACTCGGGAGGCTAAGGCCGGAGAATCATTTGAACCCGGGAGGCAGAGGTTGCAGTGAGCCAGGATCGCGCTATTGCACTCCAACCTGGGTGAGAGTGCAAGACTATGTCTCAAAAAAAAAAAGTGAGAAGAAAAGGCTTGAAAAATAGGAAAGTTGTAGGAGAGTGTTCAGAGGAGTGTGAACTGTTAGAGGAACTCAAAAAATGCTTTTAAGGTGGGAGATGGAGGCTGAGGCCACGTAGTGATTGTAGAGTGGGGAAAACCAGTGTGTTGGATTAAACCTTGCACTTTTTATAGGTTCTTGGGGACTAAACATTCAGAGCATGGATTCTGGAGCTAGACTCTGTCAACCTGAGCGTTGCCACTTACTGGCAGTATAAAGTCGGGGAAATTACTAAACTTTTCTGTGGCTCAGTTTCCTGATCTGTAAAATGGGGAGTATAATAATGCATCATAGGTGGGTGTGGACAAAAATGATATTTAATATTAGTAGAGCACTTGGAGCAGTGTCTGGCATGTAGTCCGTGTAAGTGGTGATTGATTAAATTAATAAATACACAAGTATTAAAGTCTTAGAGGCAGTCCCTTGTGAAATTTGTGAATTTGAGTGGATTATACTCAGCTTTTTTTCTTCTGTGGCTTTCAGTTGCTATTGGCCACAGCTGTCTTGGCTCACTGTAACTTCCACCTGCCGGGTTCAAGTGATTCTCCTGCCTCAACCTCCCAAGTAGCTGGGATCACAGGCACACACCACCATGCCCAGCTAATTTTTGCATTTTTAGTGGAGACGGGGCTTCACCACATTGGCCTGGCTGGTTTCGAACTCCTGACCTCAAGTGATCTGCTCGCCTTGGTCTCCCAAAGTGCTGGGATTACAGGCATGAGCCACCCCACCCAGCCTAGTCTTTTCATTTTTAAAACAGTGATAATAAAGGTAACCTTTATGGGTGTCAGGATTAAATGAGATTATCGATGCAGAGGATCTGACACAAAGTGAAGCCCTCAGTAAATTATTATTGCTAGTTTTGATTTCCCTCCAGGCTGAATATTGTTTAGTTAAAGTTGCTGAATGTACAGTAGCTATGAGTTAGGGTGGTTCCTGCTGCCCTGAGTGAGTTATAGCTATAAAATAAAAAGCCAGTCAGCCTTCTGGGGTGGGGTACCTATAAATCTTTTACTTCTGTTTAGTTTGCGTCTTCCTTTGGTACAGAGTCCTTCTGCGGATAAGGAGGATGTTACCTGTCTCAGAGGATTGCTGTGCAGGTGAAATGTGGAGTGCTTCCAGCAGTGCTTGGCATACTGGAGGTGTTCAGAATTGGTAGTTAACGGTCATCACCACCCCTCATTGTCATCAAACAATTATCATCGTTATGATCCTGGACTTGTATCAGAAGTTTTCTGGTTGGATATATTAGGTTTACACTAATTCCATTTGACTCAATAGGTATCACTTGAGCACTTTTCATGGTAGCCCACTCTCCTTCCCTTCTCTGCTCTCCTTATGATGTCCATCATGCTATGCCACTGAGTCTGTTTTCCCCTCTTTTGTTTACCTGTGACCCAACCATCCCACCAACCCTTCACTGTGTCCTCTGCCATTACCACCTGATAATCAACATCAGCTTCTATTTTGTTAGCCTCTCCTTAGCCATTCCCTCCCTCCCTTTGCCTTCACCCTGACCCTTCCCCAGGGATATCCTGTTCTTGAAGCCCTCTCCCATGGCTCCTCCTTCTTCTCATCCACTGTGTATCTCAGGATCAGGGATTTGAGCTTTGTGTCCTCCTGTGTGTGTCCCCCGTCTCATTCCATGGAGATCCTTCCTGCCCAGCTGGAGCCCTCCTGATTGCTGTTGTTCACCTCTCCTGATCATTCACCTCATTCATGGAAGACTGGGGTGCCTGGCCCAGAGTGTCCTCTACCTCAGTTCATGACTTCACCTTAGGTGACCTCGGCATCCACATGAAGCCTATGCACGGGGCACTCACTTTCTTGAACACCTGGTCTGCAGTGATCAACTCTTCCTATCTGATTCTGTCACCCATTCCCACCGCAATACCCTGTGTTTTTATCCTGATGCCGCACTGCCTCACAGTTGAGAGTGCAACACTGTCCATCCCTGACCCCTTTTTCCAAGTTGCTTGACCAGTTATTTTCTATTTCCCATGCTGTGCCCATTTCTTCTTAGCACCTCAGTGGTTCTCTCTGTCTTTTAGATGTTCCCTCTGCTGTTACCTCTTAATTGATTACTTAGAGTTCATCCTTCATCCCTCGGTAATTCTGTTGACAGTGCATTTATCTTCCTTGCCCTTTGGTCTTAGTAGACCCAAAATACTGGTTTAACCAAACTATCCATTTTTGCCTTGAATACAGGTGCTAGAAGTCACACAGTAGGGTGGCTTGGTGCTGCCACAACCATGTCAGCCAACCTCAACGTGCCCTTAACAGAACCTGACTATCCTAGTTTGTTTCTCAGATCAACTCACTCTCCCTTTCTCTGGATACTTAATTCAGACATTTTTCCCTTTCTTCAGACTTCTGATTTACCCCACCCCTTTTTCATTCTCAAGATAATATCAGCTATTGCTCAACATAGAAAATGGGAGCCCTTAGAATGAAACTCCCTTAACCTCCCCCAAGAAACTTTGTCTGTTTTGTTTTGAGAGGGAGTTTGGCTGTTGTTGCCCAGGCTGGAGTGCAGTGGCGCGATGTTGGTTCACTGCAACCTCTCCCTCCCGGGTTCAAGCGATTCTCCTGCCTCAGCCTCCCGAGTAGCTGGGACTGACTACAGGCGCCTGCCACCACACCCAGCTAATTTTTGTATTTTTAATAGAGAAGGGGTTTCACCATGTTGGTCAGGCTGGTCTCGAACTCCTGACCTCAGGTGATCCACCTGCCTCAGCCCCTCAAAGTGCTGGGATTACAGGCATGAGCCACCACGCCCGGCCTTCTCCCAAGAAATGTAATCATCCTTTTTTACTTTTATAGTTGTGAATTCCTCCAATAAAGACCACCAGAAACACACCTGTAGTTAAGCAAGCTGGGTTTATTACTTGTTGCAAGGAGGGAAAACTCACACCATGAGGAACTGTGGGGCACATCAGTAAGAGAGTGTTAGACCTTTAGGATCTGGGCTTTGGCTGGGTGATTTGGGGGAAGGTCAAGGGATTTTCTCTGTGTTGAGTACTGAAAGGAGGTGGGAAAATTCTATCTAGTAGCTCTGTCTTTTCTAGAAGGAGATTTGGCTGGAGTAAGGCTAAAGCTGTAACATGTAAAGAAGCCACAGTCACTTCTATCAGCTGGGAGAAAGAGATGTCTGGTATTCCGTGGGTGGCACAGTGACCTTGCTTTTTTCTCTGCTTAGACAAAATGATGAGGTGGTCTCGTTTCATCTCCTGTCATCAGTGGTGCAGAGTGCCCTTGTGTGGGTGGTCTGCGCGATTGTTTATGTCCAACAGGAGAACAACATGGCCTTCCTGTAGGTGCCAGCCAGCTTCCAACAACATTAGGGCCTGGCCCACAGCACCAGGCCAGGTCCTGGAGGTCAGTGCCGCTCTTCTCTTTTCCACAGTGGAGGAGGTGTTAAAGAGATAAACTGGTAATCCTAGCACTTGGAGAAGCCAAGGCAGGCGGATCACTTGAGCTCAGGAGTTCAAGACCAGCCTGGGCAACATGGGGAAACCTCCTCTCCACAAAACAAAACAAAACAAAACAAAAAAACCCGGTGTCGCGGTGCATGCCAGTAGTCCCATCTACTTTGGGGCTGATGTGGGAGATCACTTGAGCCCAGGAGGTCAAGGCTGCACTGGGCTGAGATTGTGCCGCTGCACTGGGCTGAGATTTTGCCACTGCACTGCAGCCTGGGTGACAAAATGAGATCCTGTCTCAGAAAACAAAAAAAAGAGATAAACCAGAAACTGGGGTTTGCCAGGCAGAAGACAGTACCAGGAGCAGGGGCATGGAGACTGGAGTAGAGTGGTGTATTCGGTGAACTTGACAGAGAGGAGGGAGTGGGTAGCAGGTTAGAATTTAGAAAGCTGCTCAGACAGTGAATCGTGGAAGGTCCCAAGGAGTATGGGTTTTATCCTAAGGGATTTCGAGTGCAGAACTGATATGGTCTCGGTTTGTGTTTTAGAAAAATTCCTAGCAGCTATGTGGGAGAAGGGTTGGTGACAAAAGGGACATCTTCCTCTCTTTTCCACAACCGTAGCCCTTGCTTGGCTCTCCTCACTCACCTGATCTGTTGCAGTGCGCTCTTACCTGCTGGCCAGGGTGATTGTCAGGATCACAAATCTTATTCTGTCACTCACCTAAGATCCTTTTGATTCCCCATCAGCTGCAAGGTAAACATCTGCACTTTGTTGCATGACATACATACTGTACCTTTTCATGATCTGCTCACTCTAGCCTGACAGACCGCCAGCTGGACATCTCCACTTGGAAGTCTCAGTATTATCTCCAGTTCACTGTTTCGAAAACTGCTTCATATCAGCTCCTCGTGTTCTCCCTGCCATTCCAAACCTGCAACTCAGTGAATGGTGCCATGGTTTATTCAGTTCACAAGTTAAGGCCGGGTGCGGTGGCTCACACCTGTAATCCCAGCACTTTCGGAGCCGAGATGGGTGGATCACCTGAGGTCAGAAGTTTGAGACCAACCTGGCCAACATGGTGAAAACCCCATCTCTACTAAAAATACAAAAATTAGCTGGGTGTGGTGGTGTGCGCCTGTAATCCCAGCTGTTGGGAGGCTGAGACGGGAGAATCGCTTGAACCGGGGGAGTAGAGGTTGCAGAGTACTGGGATTGTGCTACTGCATTCCGGCCTGGGCAACAGAGGGAGACTCCGTCTAAAAAAAAAAAAAAAATTTGACATCATCTTGGAACTGCCCTTTTACTTTCTCTCTTGTGCAGTCAGTCACCCAGACCTGTTAACTTTTATCTGCTAAGTATTTAGGGGATGAGGGGATTACTTGGCTAAGTAAGGAAAGGAATCAACTTTCCTTAACCTCTGTTTCTGCCATCTGTGATCTGAACTATGGTACTAGTCTCCCAAATGGGCTCCCCCGATCTCTGTTACCTCTCCCCAATCTGTGTCTCACACTGAAGCCAGAGGTTTGTAAAAGGCCCATTTGATCTTGTCACTCCCTAGCTTAATGGCCTCCTGTTGCCATTAGAAAAAGACCAACATTTCTTACATGGGCTACAGGGCCCAGCCTGCTCTGTGTACTTCCCCAGCCTCACTTCATACCACACTTCCCTCCCCCGTTACCGCCATCCTTTCAGTTCATCTAATATGCCCTGTTTCTTCCATCCTTGGGGCCCTGGAGCATGCCATTCCCTCTGCCTGGAACGCTTCCTCCACTCTCCCTTGCCTGCTTAGTTCCACATTATCTCCTAGGTTAGTGCATTCACTCCACATTCTTTGTTGAGCACCTGCTTTGGTTATGGAGGTGCTGTCCTAGACCCTGCCAATGCAGAAGTGAGCCAAACACAGGATGCAGCTCTTATGGAGCATTGGTTCCTGGAGTGGGGGTGGGTCGGGAATAGCCAGGAAACAAATCAGCACAATATGTGTCGTGTGAGACGGTGGGAGATGCAGTGGGTGTGTTGGAAGGAGTTGTCATCTGAGATGAGGTGGCCAGGGAAGGCCTCACTGAGGTCAGTGCAGAGGAAAGGCTTGCAGGGGCAGGGAGTGAGCCTCTGGGTGTCTGGAGAAGCAGTGTCCAGCAGAGAGAAGCAGGAGAGTAGAAAGGTCCTGAGGCAGGAGCTGGCCTGACCTGTTCCAGGAGCACCAAGACTAGGGTGAGGGATGGGGATGAGTGCAGGATAGATCTCGGAGAGCATGGGTGCAGGAGGCGGGGGCAGATGCTGCAGGTCACGCGAGGGAGGCTCTTGTAAGGACCCGACTTTTCCTCTCAGTGGGATGGGAGCTGTTGGAGCATTTGGAACTGAAGAGTGAGGTGGTCTCACATGGTTTTAACAGCATTGCTTCAGCCTCTGTTAGGAGCAGACTGCAGGGGCAAGGACGGAGGCAGGATCAGTTAGTCGGCTGTAGGGGTGTCCCCTGTGAGACAGGCTGGTGCTTGGATGAGGATAGTGGTGATGGAGGTGCTGAGAATGTATCAGATTCTGGGTGCATTTTGAAGGTGGAGTTGATAGAATGTTCTGGCAGAGTGGATATGGGGCAAGACTGAGGGGCCCAAGATGACTCCAAGGTTTTTAGCTTAGCTGAAATGTGGCTCACTCCAAGAGGCCTCTCTGACACCTGCAGACAAGATCTAGCTTCTGTTAAATGTTCTCATAACACCCTGTTCATCTTCTTGGTGGTCATCGGCCCAGTTGTCATTTAGAAAGTGCCTAGTGTTCATCTCTGCCACTGGAATAGACGCGATACCGAGCACAGACCATTCCTACCTTTGCGACACATAAGCTGTATTTGTCAGCTGGCCACAGTGACAGGAACTGAGCACACATGTTCAAGATTGTGTTTCCTGATGAGGTCTTAACATTCTGGTTTTCTGTTTTACTGACTTTTAGTGGTCTATGTGTTCTAGAAAGCAGACCAGGGCTTATAAGGCTGAAATTTCATTGTGAAAATATAGAACTTAATCTCATTTTCAGCTGCATGGAAAAATGTTCTCCCCTTTAGCAGGTCACAAGGTCTCTCCACAAAGCCAAGTTTTTCCTCACGGCTTAGCCCAGGGCCTTTCCGGCATCCTGATGGCATCTTCTTAGCTATGCCCCAGAGAGTAAGGTCGAGATTGTGATCTGAAATATTTTCAAGGCAGGTGCTGCTTTCCATCCCCAGAGAAGACATGCCACTTCAGAGCTGGAACATTCTGTTAAACATAAATTAGCTGTAAAACTTGTCTTTCAGGCCAGGCGCGGTGGCTCATGCCTGTAATCCCAGCACTTTGGGAGGCTGAGGCAGGCAGATCATGAGGTCAGGAGATGGAGACCATCCTGGCTAACACAGTGAAATCCCGTCTCTACTAAAAATACAAAAAATTAGCTGCGTGTGGCGGCGGGCGCCTGTAGTCCCAGCCACTTGGGAGGCTGAGGCAGGAGAATCACTTGAACCCAGGAGGCGGAGGTTGCAGTGAGCTGAGATCACACCACTGCACTCCAGCCTGGGCGACAGAGCAAGACTCTGTCTCAAAAAAAAAAATTAAAAAAAAAAAAAAAACCTCGTCCATCAATAAAGTGAAATTTTATGGTTTTTTTTTTTTTTTTGAGACGGAGTTTCACTCTTGTTGCCCAGGCTGGAGTGCAATGGCGCGATCTCAGGTCACCTCAGCCTCCGCCTCCCGGGTTCAAGTGATTCTCCTGCCTCAGCCTCCCGAGTAGCTGGGATTACAGGCATGTGCCACCATGCCCAGCTAATTTAAATTTTATGGTTTTTGATTTCTTATTTTTTCTTTTTCTTTTTTGAGACAGTCTCGCTCTGTCACCCAGGCTGGAGTACAGTGGTGTGATCTCGGCTCACTGTAGCATCTGCCTTCCAGGTTCAAGCGATTCTCATGCCTCAGCCTCCCAAGTAGCTGGAATTACAGGCATGCACCACCACACCTGGCTAATTTTTGTATTTTAGTAGAGATGGGGTTTCACCACGTAGCCAGGCTGTTCTCGAACTCCCGACCTCATGTGATCTGCTTGCCTTGGCCTCCCAAAGTGCTTGGATTACAGGCGTGAGACACCGCACCCGGCCTTGTTTTTTTTTTTTTTTTTGAGATGAGGTCTTACTCTGTGGCCCAGGGTGGAGGGCAGTGGTATACTCACAGCTTACCGCAGCCTTTACCTCTCCAGGCTCAGGTGATCCTCCCACCTCAGTGTCCTGAGTAGCTGGGACTGTAGGACAGTGCGTCACCAGGCCTGGCTGATTTTTGTATTTTTTTTTTGTAGAGATGGGGTTTTGCCATGTTGCCTACACTGGTCTCAAACTCCTGGGCCTCAAGCAGTCCTCCCACCTTGGCCTCCCAAAGTCCTAGGATTATAGGCATGAGCAAACACAATTGGCCTTGTTTTCATTTTTTTAAGGAGCAGATTAAATTTTGGGATGTGTTTTCCGAAGTTGATGATTTTTACATCAAGAATATCAATTTTGGCCGGGTATGGTGGCTCACGCCTGTAATCCCAGCACTTTGGGAGGCCGAGGCAGGTGGATCATGAGGTCAGGAGATTGAGACCATCCTGGCTAACATGGTGAAACCCCGTCTCTACTAAAAATACGAAAATTAGCTGGGGGTGGTGGTGGGAGCCTGTAATCCCAGCTGCTTGGGAGGCTGAGTCAGGAGAATTGCTTGAACCCGGGAGTTGCAGGGTGCAGTGAGCCGAGATCATGCCACTGCACTCCAGCCTGGTGACAGAGACTCCATCTCAAAAGAAAAAGAAAAAGATATCAATTTCAAATTATTTTTTTCTCTTAAAAGGTTAATTTTTTAATGACAGAAGAGTGAGTTCTTTTTTCTCCCCTTAATGGCTGTATTAGTTTGTTCTCATACTGCTACGAAGGAATATCTGTGACTGGGTAATTTATAAAGGAAAAAGGTTTAATTGACTCAGTTCCCATTGCTGGGGAGGTCTCAGGAAACTTACAGTCAGGCGGAAGGCAAAGGAGAAGCAGGTCCCTTCTTCAGAGGGTGGCAGGGTGGAGTGAGTGCCAGGAGGGGAAATGCCAGTCACTTGTAAAACCATCAGATCTCGTGACATGAGAACAGCATGGGGGAAACAGCCCCCATGATCCAATTACCTCCACTTGGTCCTGCCCTTGACATGTAGGGATTATGGGGATTACAATTCAAGGTGAGATTTTGGGTAAGGACACAGCCAAACAGTATCAGTGGCGTAGTAGGAGCATATTGTCCGTGTCATTTCACAGAGATCTGCCTCATTGTTTTTAATGGCTGCACAGTGTTCTGCAGTTTCATACTTTGGCCACTCTTCTGTTGTTCATCATTTAGGTGGCTCTGGTTTTGCTCTGAAAATAGTGTTGTGATCAGCATTTTTGCACGTGTGTGTGAATTTTCTTGTGAAATAGATTCCCAGGGAGAAGTTTCTGCAAAATGCTTCTTGAAAGAGGTTATATCAGTTGTACCTACCTGTGGTGAATGCAGTGCTAATTATTGAATAGTCTCACTCTCTTTCGTTGTTCACCAGCTGCTGGGTAGAAAATAGGCTGTCTCTTTAATTTCTATCCTATAATCACTCATGAGGCTGAGCATTTAACATCTGCTCACTGTCATTGATATTTCTTATGTGAATCCTCTCTCCTGATTATTATTATTATTATTGTTTGAGACAGTCTCACTCTTTCGCCCAGGCTGGAGAGCAGTGGCACAATCTTGGGTCACTGCAGCCTTGACCTCCCTGGTGGCTCAAGTGATCCTCCCACCTCACCCTCCTGAGTAGCTGGGATCACAGGCACGCACTGCCATGCCCAGCTGTGTTTTTTAATTTATTTTTATGTTTTTAGTTTTTCTAGAGGCGGGGTCTCACTTGTTGCCCAGGCTGGTCTTGAACTCCTGGGTGCAAGTGATCTGCCCTCCTTGACCTCCCAAAGTGTTGGGATTACAGGTACGAGCCACTGCTTCCAGCCCATGTTATTTCCTGTTGGACTGGTTGTCATGTCTTGTTTGGTTGTGTTTTTCTTGCTGATTGGTAAGAACTTTTTATTTCAGGCGTAGTTATCCTGTGCCTTTGCTTTGCTTGCAGTATTTTCTGTCAAGCTGATGCTTGTCTCTTGGTTCAACTTGTATAGTACATTTCATAATTCAGAAATTGTAAATCTTTTTTTCTTTCTTTTGAGAGAGGATCTTGCTATGTTGCCCAGGCTGGTCTCGAACTCTTGGGCTCAAGTGATCCTCCTGCCTCAGTCTCCTATGTAGCTGGGATATAGGCACTTGCCCCTGTGCCTAGCTTCAGAAGTTTTAAATCTTTATGATGCAAAATCTGACAGTCTTTACCTTTATAGGTTGTGAGTTTTGGGCAATGCTTAGGCTATTTCCAATTATTATAACTTATCTTTTATCATTTTTCTGGCATTGGTTTTATGGTTGGCTTCTTCATCTGTCTTTTTTAGTGTTTGCAGTGTTAATTTTATTCCACATCATTAGCCATTTGTCCCCATACCAACTATTGAATGGTCTGTATTTCCCCATTGATTTGAGGCAACACTTGTATTATATATAAATTCTATTTATTTATTTATTTATTTATTTATTTATTTATTTATTTTGTGACGGAGTCTCGCTCTGTTGCCCAGGCTAGAGTGCAATGGTGCAATCTTGGCTCACTGCAACCTCCACCTCCTGGGTTCAAGCGATTATCCTGTCTTAGCCTCTGGAGAAGCTGGGATTACAGACATGCACCACCATGCCCAGCTAATTTCTGTATTTTTAGTAGAGATGGGGTTTCACCATGTTGGCCAGGCTGGTCTCAAACTCCTGACCTCGGGTGATTCACCTGCCTCAGCCTCCCAAAGCGTTGGGATTACAGGCGTGAGCCACCGCACCCAGCCTTTACACTAAATTCTTATTTACACTTTAACATTGCAATGTGTGTTTCATCCTTGACTTCCCGTTAAATTGATTTCTTTTTTTTTTTTTTTTGAGATGGAGTCTTGCTCTGTCACCCAGGCTGGAGTGCAGTGGCTCAATCTCGGCTCACCACAGCCTCTGCCTCTGGGGTTCAAGTGATTCTCCTGCCTCAGCCTTCCTTGTAGCTGGGATCACAGGCATGAGCCACCATGTGTGGCTAATTTTTTGTAGTTTTAGTAGAGACGGGGTTTCACCACGTTGGCCAGGCTGGTCTCAAACTCCTGACCTCAGGTGATCCGCCTGCCTCGGCCTCCCAAAATGCTGGGATTACAAGCGTAAGCCACTACGCCCGGCCTAAATTGCTTTCTTTCTTTCAAGTTGATAGCTCAAAATGTTGACTTCCAAAGGTTTTTAGTTGTAAATTGAGTCAGAGTTCCCGCAACTTGTTTCGCAGGGGTAAGGATAGGTTTTTACCTGGGAATTACTGAGTGTTCTTAGTCCATTTGAGTAGCTTTGCTCCAGGAGGGAAGAAGAAAAAGAAAGAATCCTAGGAAAGGACATCTGTCTCTCAAGAGTCCATTTCCTTTCATCGGGAAAGCAGTATCTTTTCAGGAAACTCTTACACAGTAGACCTGTTATTATAAAAGAGTAAAAAGTTGAAAAAGTTTAAATTTTTAAACAGCATATTTTTCAGAATGTATCCTCATCTTTAAGCAACACATGACTTACATGTACATGTATACAGACAAACACACATACATCATTTAAGCAACTCAAGTGTTATGAGGGAAAAAACAAGTGTGTATGGGGGGCAGATTTAAATCCAGGTGAGTAAATTTGAACACCTACATTAAACCTTCAGTTCTCTATGTTTATAGAATTAAGTTCCACAGCTGATGTAACTGACTTCAATCTGTAAAGCCGAGCCTGCCTTGTAGGATCTTATGAGGGTTCCTATTTGTGTGTATTCATATTTTGCCAAGCATTTGGAATAATGCCTGGCACATAGTAAGCACTTGGTGACTGTTGACTAAAGAAGTAAATGAGGCTCCAGGCTTGATCCTTATAGGCCGGGTGAGCAGGGAGGCCCCTTTTCATTCTTTGACGCCTCAGATGAGGAAATGCCTGTTGGAGGGGATTTCACACCTTTCACAAGAAGGCCCTCTTGTTCCAGTTGACGCTCGTGGAGATAGGACTCAGTCAGTAAATGCTTCTTGAATGAAGTATTAGGTGGTTGGACCAGATCTGTCTTTCCCATGGGAGGAAAGTGAGATGATTTTAGGTGTTACACAGATGCTTATCATTTTCGTAGTTAGCTGTTTATTACAGTGTTGTGTTAGCAGAAAATATTAGGCAGCACCTCAAACCTAAGTATTTTTAAAAAGTGAGTGATTTAAAGACACACTAAATTGAACAGGTGGCATGTGAATGTCATGGAAACTGAAAGCATTTATGGATTGAAAGAAAACTGGGAAAATCTTTGAGGTCTTTCCAAATCTGAGATGTTTGATTCTTTGAATCTGGGCTTTGAATATGAAATCAGGATATACAAATAGAAGTGATGTTCTCTGGGTTTTGGGAGCAGAGACGTGTAATGGAAATTGACAGGCAGAACTAGATGCACAGTGTCATGCAGCGTGCAGAGATAACAGTGTATTAACACTCTGGTGTCTGCAGTGGGCAGCCTTGTGTGTGTATGTATGTATTCTCTAACAAAATTGGGAACATCCTATACATACAATTTTATAATTAGGTTTGTTCACCTGATACTATAACTCTGTGTTCAGTGTTCCTGCAGAGAAATCTTTATGCCCATTCTTGATGATTTTCTTAGGATTAAGTCCTAGAAATGGGATTGTGTGGTCATTGTGTATGCATGTGTTTCAGGCCTTTTATACTTGTCATCACAGTGCCTTGCAGTATGATTGTGCCAGTTTAAGGTTCTGGCAGCTTGAGTGCCCTCTTCCCTATCCCTCTCCAAAGCCAAGTTAGATTAAATAATAGTTTTGTTGGGCTGGGCACAGTAGCTCACACCTGTAATCCCAGCACTTTGGGAGGCTGAGGCAGGCGGATCACGACATCAGGAGTTTGAGACCAGCCTGCCCAAGATGGTGAAACCCCGTCTCTACTAAAAATACAAAAATTAGCCAGGCATGGTGGCGGGCACCTGTAATCCCAGCTACTCGGGAGGCTGAGGCAGGAGAATCGCTTGAAACTGGAAGGCGGAGGTTGCAGTGAGCCGAGATCACGCCATTGCACTCCAGCCTGGACAACAAGAGCAAAACTCCATCTCAAATAATAATAATAATAATAATAATAACAACAACAACAATAATAGTTTTGTTGCCAATTTCTTCAGTAGTTGGTTCACTTACTCTCCAGCTGATGTCCTATAAATCCTGAAACTTGCTGCTTGTCTCCCTTCAGAACTCCCATCAGCAGCACCTGACAGCACTCTCCTCCTCAGTGCCCAACACTGGGTGGCAAATCTTTTCATCTTGGCCACTCTGATAGGCTGGACAGTGAGATCCTTCTTCCTAGGGCGCATGGAAACCTGTTGCGGAGTGGGAGGAGGGAAGTGTTAGGGGCACTAGGAGGTGGGAGCCAGTGGGATTTGCTGGCTGGGTGTGTTTGCATTATGGACCCGTGCATCTCACCACTCTCTATCACTGCACACCACTGTGACCACAGACAGGGTGCCTGCCAGGCCCTGCATCCTGAACCTGCTTCTCCCTCTGGCCTCCTCTCCAGTTTCTTACTGTCCTCCGGCCTCCCTGCCTCCTCTCTGTACTGGAGGCTCAGGTGTGTTCCCCAAGTCTTTCTGCCTGCCCTTCCTCCTGTCTAGAATGCCTTTTGGACACCTGACTCTCCCATTCTCCAGGGCTCGCCACGGCCAACCCCTTCTGAGAGAGGCCTCCCCCGACACCTTCATCCTCTCTACGAGTCACTGTCTTCATTCCTCATTATCTTGTAATTATCTGCCTCTCCTTTCTCTCCTTGTTTACCACTGTATCCTCAGTGCCTAGCACTTGGCAGATACCCACATGTTCCTTGACTACACTAGTCGTATTGAATAGTGTGAAGAATCCAGAGGTGAGAGGATAGAACCTGCTCTTTATTATCTAAGAGTCCAACAAGTTATGGCTTCCAGAGGGAGGCAAATTGATCAGGTTTTCAACAGAGCTGCATAGCAGTGGGGCGAGTGCCTTCCTTGGGGAAGTAGTCAAGCAGTGACTTGATGTTGTTGCATTGATTCCTGCACTGGATGTTAGGGTTGACGAGATCATTTCTAAGGTCCCTTCCAATCCTTGAAACTGTGGGATGAGTATTCTCATCTGTGCGTTGCTGGGCTGCCATTCTTGTTTCAACTGCAGATGTGGCTTTTACCACTAGATGACACTATATGATTTCTTTGAAATCAGTATTTCCCAAACTGGCAACCACATAGAGAAAATACATTTTTCATTGCACTTACACCCTCAACACACACTTAAAACAAAAGTAGGCTGGGCACGGTGACTCACGCCAGTAATCTCAGCACCTTGGGAGGCGGAGGTTGGAGAATCACTTGAAGCCGGGAATAAGTGTCATGAATGTCTTAATCCTTACTATAGGTGATGCATCCTATTTTTTATTTTACTTTGTTTGACATTTAAAAAAGTAGTGCAGGTTTGCAAATGAATTGATTTTATTGTATTAATGGGTCATGACTAACTGTTTGAAAACCATTTTTTTTAAGTATACTGTTATAAAACTGTGTGGGTATGCTGTTTTCCTTTGACAGTCTGGGCTTGTATAACAGATCATGCCCATTAGTGAATATTTTGCATGTTTCTGTGCTGAGTTGCTGCATGCAGCAGCTGAACATGTGCTTCCTTTTGGGTGTCTGTGGATGCAGGAGGTTGGGAGATTGTGCAGAATTCAATACTTATTGTAGTCAGGCCAGAGGTAAGCCTTAGTAGTAGATTTAAAGCTATATTATCTGCTTCTAGAAGCTGAGAGACATGACACACCCATACCCTAAATTTCACCTTACTTAGCAGGCAACAAGAAATGGGGACATTACTCAGGGTATCATTAGGATGCTTTGGGCTGCAAGTAACAGAAGCCTGACTCAAATTGGCTAAAAGGGTGAAGGCACTTATTATCTCACAAAATCAGTGTTCAGAGGTAGAGCAGTCTGCAGGCCCAGAGCAGCTGAGCATGGCCTTCGGGATCCCGGTTCTTTTCATGACTTTTCAGTCGTCCTAAAGCTGGTTCTACTCATGGTTGCAAGAAGGCTTCCTGTGCTGAATGAAGCCTTAACTCCTTGTAGTATAGACTGGCTAGAGAGAATTAAGGCTACTGTGGCATTTTCCACATTGTTTTGTTTGTGCTTGCTTTGTTCATTTCTTCCTAGTTTCTCCACTGTGACCTCCCTAAGAAGAGTGAAATGATTGGCACCTAATACAGAGTCAGGAGAAACACTTGGGTTAATTCATGCTGTTTGTCAAGTGTTTCTGAGTCTACCTTCCTCTGGGCACAGGCCTTTTCATTTAGTGGAATTAACTGACTAGCTCTGGCCTTGAGTTTGCAGAGTGAATAAATGGCTGCACATCTTCTGTAGGAAGCATGAAGTGAGGCTATTTGCTATGTAGGGTCCTGGGAAGTGAATTAGCAATATGAGGAAAGGGAGTGAGAAGCCCACTGTGGGCAATGTAATGGGCGGTGTAATGTGAACATAAAGATGAATGGATGGCTGCATCTTCACATGTGTAACAGGGCACTAAATGTGCACTTGGCCTTTTGAGGTGGATGGTTGGTTTTCCTCGAGTTCCTTGACCTGGTTCCTGGGAACCTGGCAGTGGACCTTGGCCTGAACCTACTCAATCTCTACTCACCTTCCTCCTTTTTTCTCCCTTTAGGTTTGCAGTAAGCATTGGCTACTGGCATGACCCTTACATTCAGCACTTTGTGAGACTGTCTAAAGAGAGGAAAGCCCCTGAAATCAACAGAGGCAAGTGACCATCTCCCTCCCAACCAGCACCTCATCAGCTGCCTGAGGTTTTAGGGGTTCATTCTTGAAGGAAGTCATGGTGTGCTCCCTTTCCAGCTGTGTGCAAAAGTGCTTATTTCCCCAGATCCTCACCAACACAGTGTGTTATAAAACTTGTTTGCAGCCATAAAAAGGAAGGAGATCACGTCCTTTGCAGGGACATGGATGAAGCTGGAAGCCATTCTTAGCAAACTAACAGAGGAACAGAAAACCAAACACTGCATGTTCTCACTCATAAATGGGAGTTGAACAGTGAGAACACATGGACACAGAGAGGGGAACATCACACACTGGGGTCTGTCAGGGGTGAGGGGCAAGGGGAGGGAGAGCATTAGGAGAAATACCTAGTGTATGCGGGGTTTAAAATCTAGATGACGGGTTGATGAGCGCAGCAAACCACAATGGCATATGTATACCGATGTAACCAACCTGCACATTCTGCACATGTATCCCGGAACTTAAAGTAAAAAAGAAAAAAAAACAACATCTACTTCCATATTAAAATCACAATAATTTTTGAAATTTTATTAAATTTAATGAGTTGGAAAAAAGTATTAATCTTTGTTAATCTGTCATGTGAAAAATGGTATCTTATTGCAATTTTTAAAATATTTCTCCTATTTATAGGTGACATTGAGGATCATTTTCATATGTTTGAAGCCCATTTAAATATCTTTCACTGTAAACTGTCCCTATCAGGAATCACTTTTTTTTTTTCCCCAATGAAAAAAATACATAAACCTTTATTTTTCACATCTGTATTCCTACACTAATTGGATAAATACGGAGAAACTGCTTTATAGTACAGGTATGAGGAGAAGAGTCTCTTAGAGTTTACATCAGACTTTTCCTGTGGTTGGTTGGTTGCCTATGGCTCATCTAGGTCTGTGGACTAATTATGTGGATTTAATTGGATTCTTCTATAAGGAGACATTCCAAAGGCTTTTGTATATTTCAGGCTGAGCATATCTTAGTTTTCACGCCTCTTGTCTGTGTATATGAATCTTCCCTAAGGATGGAAATTGAGGATTTCTGCCCAGTTGCGCAGCTTGAGGGTTATAAGTCTAGAGGACATGGGTCTTTTACAGCTTTGTTGATGTTCCTCACTGTGGGTGGGAAGGAAAGTGTTGTGAGACCTGGTAATTCTCAGATGAGGGAGGGCTCAGAGGTGCTGACAGCAGTAGGCCTAGGCTTAGGAGATTTGGCCCTTAAGATTCTTCACCAGGGCTGGGTGCAGTGGCTCACACCTGTGATCCTAGCACTTTGGGAGGCCGAGGCGGGCAGATCACGAGGTCAGGAGATCGAGACCATCTTGGCTAACATGGTGAAACCCCGTCTCTACTAAAAATACAAAAAATTAGCCAGGCGTGGTGGCGGGTGCCTGTGGTCCCAGCTACTCGGGAGGCTGAGGCAGGAGAATGGCGTGAACCCGGGAGGCAGAGCTTGCAGTGAGCCGAGATTGTGCCACTGCACTCCAGCCTGGGCGACAGAGCAATACTCCATCTCAAAAAAAAAAAAAAAAAAAAAAATTCTTCAACAGGGTTGGGTGCGGTGGCTCACGTCTGTAATCCTAACACTTTGGGAGGCCGAGGCAGGTAGATCACTTGAGCTCAGGAGTTCAAGACCAGCCTGGGCAACATGGTGAAACCTTGTCTCTACAAAAAATAAAAAATTAGCCAGGTGTGGTGGCATGTGCCTGTAGTCCCAGCTACTTGGGAGGCTGAGGTGGGAAGGTCACTAGAGCTCAGGCAATCAAAGCTGCAGTGAGCCAAGATTGTGCCATTGCATTCTATCCTGGGTGACAGAGCGAGACCCTGTCTTAAAAAAAAGAGTCTTCAGTAGATTTATTTTCCTCCCCGGCTCACAGTATGAGTAGTGTTGGCCATTTAAGTATTTATTTATTTTGAAGCTCGCACCAACAGGTAACTTGTTCCAGAACATAGCTAGAATATGGTTTCAGATGCCTGCCCCTTAGAAACTCCAGAGTGTAAAGAGAAGTCTCTCTCTGGATGTGCATGTGCCATGTACAACATTTGATTGGCAGCAGCCTGAATGTGTTAAGTCCCCAGTTCCTCTTTCCCAGACAGCAGAGTATGCAGGAAAGGTAGTCATTCAGCTCCATTCTGGCTTAGCAGTGTAAAGCCTGAGAGGGAAGAGATGGAGAATTACTTTTTGTTGCCTTATTTTAGTGTTAATGACACTATTAGGCTCTGCAGATAATTTCCATCAAGGAAATCAAAGGCTTTGAGACAGGAGCCTGCCTTATTCTCAGCCAGATTGAGAAATTGACCAAATGACCATAATTCTTGTGTGTGCAGGGAATCTTGGCCCTCAAGTTGGATCCTGTAGGTGGGTTCTATAAGAAATGCCAAGAAATTTTAAAGTGGTGGTTTCTGAAAACAAGGACATGCAATTTTATTTTGCATTCCCTCCCCTTCTCTTGAGGCAGATTTCCTAACAAATGCTGCACAGGCAAAGACCCCCACCCCACGCCCTGGCAGCACCCCTCTCTTCTACCCTGGATTTGAACCTTTAGAATGCAGCCAAATTGGAGAGTGCCTCCCAAATGGTGTATGGTGAGGACATTTTTCCCCCAATGTCCAATCCGTCGCAGATGATATCTCTGTAAAATACAATAGAAATGATCCAGAAAAATAAAATGAAAATGACATACAATGTACAATTCCAAATCATTTATTAGTAGATTGAACAGACTTGAAATTTCTCTGTCAAATTGTAATAAAGTTTCTAAATGCTATCAGATTTTTTTCTTAAAATAGTCACATACTGTTAACAGCCATGCACGTATTTTGAGCAGCAGAGTTTTAGAGCACAGACAGACCTTGTGGTCTTTTTTTCTTTATTTCCCATCTCCTTTTCCCCAGCCCTTCACCCAAAAACTTAACAGTGGCGCAATCTTGGGCCACCGCAACCTCTGCCTCCTGGGTTCAAGCAATTCTTGTACTTCATCCTCCCAAAAAGCTGGGATTACAGTTGTGCACCACCATGCCTGGCTAATTTTTGTGTTTTTAGTAGCAAGCTATTTTATTAGGCAGCAATTTGCTGGTCTTCTCTGCGACCCCCATTTTACATAGAGACTAACCCATTCAGGGTGGAGGTGAAGGGAACAGGATAATACGTATCGCTTGCTTTGTGTTAACATTTATCTGCTCAGTTTCCTGACCCATAATACTATTTTTCATATGGTCTCATATGAGTCTGAGTCCAGAGTAGCTTTCTCATATGGTCTGAGTCCAGAGTAGCTTTCGCTATAGCCATGAAAGGCACATTTCCAAGATGGACTTCAGACGTTTCAATGTAAAACACTTATTTTTCATACATAAAACTATAGCTCATTTTTTCAAAGGTAGTTAATTGCTTCATGAAATAGATTGTACTTACCTTGGTTCAGATGCCTTTAACAAAAAAAAAAAAAAAAAAGAATTTGAAAGTTGCTATTTCTCCCATAGAGTCTGCAGATTAACCTCTGACACTGCAGAAGGGCGCATGCTTTCTGTTTTGCTCTTCTCCTGGGGTGGGCTTCACAGGGATAATTTCTGTCATCACTGGGTGATAGCTTGTTTCTGTGCCCACCCCCCCCCTCCAACCTCCCCAGGATATTTTGCTCGAGTCCATGGTGTCAGTCAGCTTATAAAGGCATTTCTACGGAAGACAGAATGTCATTGTCAAATTGTCAACCTTGGGGCAGGCATGGATACCACCTTCTGGAGATTAAAGGTATGTTCAAATTCCCCTCCTTCCTCCCCAAGTGTTTAAATTTAATTTTTGGAAGATTTCACCTAATTCGCAATTTAAAAATATATTAAAAGTTATGCAGCGAAAGCCTGTCTCCCACCCCTGTCCCATCTGCCTAGATGCCCCTACGACTCTCAGTCCTGTTTTATCTCACCAGGGCCTTAGTGACAGATATTTTGGGTTGTCTCTAATTGTTGTTACAAATGGAGCTATAATAAAAATCCTTATATTTCCCTCAGTATGAGTAGAAATATGTCAGGAGGAGAAATTCTACCAATAGAATTGCTGGAATGGAGAGCTCATGCATGCATTTGTAACCTTTTTTTTTTTTTTTTTTTTGAGCCAGAGTCTTGCCCTGTCACCCAGGCTGGAATGCAATGGCACGGTCATGGCTCACTGCAGCCTCGAACTCCTGGACTTAAGCAGTCCTCCCACATCAGCCTCCCAAGTAGCTGGGACCACAGGCATGCGCCACCACATCTGGCTAATTTTTAAGTTTTTGTGTAGAGACAGTGGTCTCACTATGTTGCCCAGGCTGGTCCTGAACTCCTGGCCTCAAGTGATCCTCCTGCCTCAGCCTCTCAAAGTGCTGGGATTACAGGCATTAGCCACTGCGCCCAGCCTACATTTTTAATTTTGACAGTAACTAAGATTTTGTCAGTGTCAGGATAATGACCTCTTGGGTAAAATTTGGAGATTCACATGGCTGGGTGATGATAATATGTTGCCAAGCCATTTTGTAGTCTTTTTCTGATTTGGTCTCTTAACTGCTCTGTTAGAGTATGAATGCAGGTCTAATTACATTCTCACAGGGAAAGAAAACTGGAGTGTGGTCTTTGACTCCTGGGCTTAGGGTTTTTTTTTTTTTTTTTTTTTTTTTTTTTTTTGAGACAGTCTTGCTCTGTTGCCCAGGCTGGAGTACAATGGCACGATCTTGGCCCACTGCAGCCTCTACCTCCCGGGTTCAAGCGATTCTCCTGCCTTAGCCTCCTGAATAGCTTGGACTACAGGTGCACACCACCACACCTGGCTAATTTTTGTATTTTTAGTAGAGACGGGGTTTCACCGTGTTGGCCAGGCTGCTCACAATCTCCTGACCTTGTGATCTGCCCACCTCGGCCTCCCAAAGTGCTGGGATTACAGGCGTGAGCCACCACGCCTGGCCTCCTGGGCTTAGATTTTAATAGCCAAACCATTTCCCTGCAAAATCCTCACTAATTGGCCAGTCATGGTGGTTCACACCTGTAATCCCAGCACTTTGGGTGGCTGAGGTGGGCAGATCACTTGAGGTCAGGAGTTAGAGACCAGCCTGGCCAACATGGTGAAACCCTGTTTCTGTTAAAAACAGAAATTAGCTGGGTGTGGTGGTGGGCACCTGTAATCCCAGCTACACGGGAGGCTGAGGCAGGAGAATTGCTTGAACCCAGGAGATGGTGGTTGCAGTGAGTCGAGATCATGCCACTGCACTCCAGCCTGGGCGACAGAGTGAGACTTCGTCTCTAAAAAAAAAAAAGTCCTCACCAATTGCATTTTTTTTTTTGTAGGTTTGTACAGATTTTGTTTGGTTCTTCTGTCAGGTCCGTCATGTGACAGTAATGGGTACGTGCGTTTCTCCAGATTTTTTTGCGGATGTTGACCAAGACCCACTTATCTGTTTTGTCCCTAATCAGTTCACCTGATATGAAGGTCTTTGGTCATCAGAGCTCTCAACCCTTCTCTTACTGAAGTGAGAAATCAGTGACTTCAACAGAGCGTGGGTATTTGTTTGCCTCTGCATTCTCTTCTCAAGATATAATCACTAACATTATGAAGCGTTTTTACATATGTGACCTCATGAATTAACACGAGAACTCTGTAAGGGTGTTTTACACAGATGAGGGAAATGGGACTGCAAGATTGTCTTCCAGGATCCTGCAGCCAGAGGCTCTGGGGCAGGGATCAAGCATTGTTATCTGCCCATTAAACTCCAGATTTCTTCCTCTTTCCCGTGCACACAGCCTCTGTGGTTTTTCAGGAGGGTGACCTTCCCTTTTCTGTAGATCTGTTGTATCTTTGTTTTTCTGTCATTGTTGTTTTTGAGACAGAGTCTTACTCACTGTCTCGCCCAGGCTGGAATGCCATGGTATGATCTTGGCTCACAGCAACCTCCACCTCCGGGGTTGAAGTGATTTTCCTGTCTCAGCCTCCCCAGTAGTTGGGATTACAGGCGTTCACCACCACGCACGGCTAATTTTTGTATTTTTAGTAGAGCTAGCATTTCACTGTGTTGGCCAGGCTGGTTTCGAACTCCTGGCCTCAAGTGGTCCACCTGCCTTAGCCTCCCAAAGTGCTGAGATTACAGGTATGAGCCACTACGCCCGGCTGACCTGTTGTGTTTTTGTAATGAGTTGTCCCATGGTGTGGTGTGAGGAACCAGAGCACAGTACAGTGTGAGAGAATGTGCTATGTCAGTGTTAACAGGCCGCTGGAGAGATCCTGCCATTGGACCTGAGACCCCTTTGACTTGTCACGCAATTTGTTTACTTTTCTCCTGTCTTGTAGGTGGATTAATAATTAATAAATCTGAGCCTCTTATTTATGAGCAAAGTAACCTGAGGCTGTACGTACGCCTCCTAAGAAAAAGGCAGTCAGTCAGTAGTGAGGAAGGAAGACTGTATAGTGTCTGAAAGTTCTTTGTGGAAATGTTTTGGTTTTGATTGGTAATTATATTGGGCTGAAGGCCTTTTTTTTGGTCTGAAGTTTCTTTTAAAAAAGAAATATATATATATATATATATATATGAAACATTTGTTTGCTTTTTTAGAGCAGGTGTTACAAACTGTAGCCCAGGGCCAAATCTGGCCCACAGCCTGTTTTTGTAAATAAAGTTTTATTGGAAGGCAGCCACTCCCATTTGTTTGCATATTGTGCTTCAGCAGCCATATGACAATTATAACAGCAGAGTTGAGTAGTTACAACAGAGACCATCTGGCCTGCAAAGGCTAAAATATTTACTTTCTGGCTCTTTACGGAAGCAGTTTGCCAATCTCTGTTTTAGAGGTATGTGCGTGTCTCTAAAAGTGTAGCGAAAACATTGTCTGTGGGTCTTAGTGTCTCATGCACCTTCCAGCCGGAATGGTTCCTAGGTTGCACCAGCAGAGGTTTAGCTGTGAGTCATGGGTGTGAGCTTGTTCCATAAAATCTCAGGAGCCCAAGACTGTACAGTTAAAGACTCCCATCTGCTGGCAGTGAGCAGGAACAGGACAAAGAAGAGTTAGTCTTGTCACAAAAAAGGAATAAAGGGGCCAGGTGCAGTTGGTCACGCCTCTAATCCCAGCATTTTGGGATGCTGAGGTGGTTGAATTGCTTGAGCTCAGGAGTTTGAGACCAGCCTGGGCATCATGACAAAACCCCATCTCTACAAAAAATAAAAAAAATCAGCCAGGCATGGTGGTACACACCTGTGGTCCCAGCTACTTGGGAGGCGGAGGTGGGAGGATCACCTGAGCCCCGGAGGTCGAGACTGCAGTGAGCCAAGATCATGCCACTGCACTCCAGCCTGGGTGCCCAAGCGAGACCCTGTCTCAAAAAAAAAAAAAAAAAAAAAAAGGAAAGGAATAATGGGTGAGTGAAACCCTTTAAGGGGCCTCCATTTCTTGGTGTCTCCAGAATTCTGTTTCCACGGAACCAATGGATCCGTACAACCTGCTTTTCTCCATCTCCCTGTGGAGGGAAGCAGGGTCAATTTTGGCACTCTGTGAGGTGGTCAGCCATGTTGAGTCCCCTTTAGGTGCCCCATTCTTCCTGCCCTGTGGCAGCTGTTCCCAGTCTTGGTGTCTTCCATACTAGTCAGTTGCATGCAGGCTATTTGGAGTGAAATGTCAAAAGGGCCATCAAGAATCACAGAAGAAGAAGTTGAAGCATCACTTGTCACAGCCATTTTGCCCCTTTCTCAAGAAACAGGATATCTTTTTTTTTTTTTTTTTAAGTTCTGGGGTACATGTGCAGAATGTGCAGGTTTGTTACATAGGTACACACATGCCATGGTGGTTTACTGCACCCATCAACCCGTCAGAGTCTCACTCTGTTGCCCAGGCTGGATTGCAGTGGTGTGATCTCAGCTCACTGTAACCTCTGCCTCCAAGGTTCAAGCGATTCTCCTGCCTCAGCCTCCTGAGAAGCTGGGATTACAGATGCGCACCACTGTGCCTGGCTATTTTGTAGAGATGGGGTTTTACCATGTTGGCCAGGCTGGTCTTGAACTCCTGGCCTCAAGTGATCCACCACCCTCAGCCTCCTAAAGTGCTGGGATTACAGATGTGAGCCACCGCGCCCCACAGGATGTCTTTCTTAAGAGCTCCGGGTGTGCCTTTTATAAGCTTTCTCTGCTCTGACTTCTTACTCAGAAGTTTTACAAGGTTCTAATGCATGGGAAAGCTCTTTAAAAAGGAGGAAGTACCATAAGAGCTGCAGGGCACTATGCTGTCTTTCATTCATATACCTTTAATTGTTCTCATTGTCTTCTGGAATTTTAGGTGATTCTTAACTTCCCATACGCTGTGAGTAAACGTTCTTAAAAGGTGTTGTAGAAATTGAAATTCCTAGTGAAAGTTATTTCCATATCCCCTCTACCCATATCAGTTCTCCTGCCTCAGCCTCCCGAGTAGCTGGGATTACAGGCACCTACCACCATGCCCAGCTAATAGTTTGTATTTTTAGTAGAGACAGGGTTTCACTATGTTGGCCAGGCTGGTCTCGAACTCCTGACCTTAGGCGATCCACCTGCCTCAGGCTCCCAAAGTGCTGGGATTACAGGTGTGAGCCACTGCACCTGGCTCCTCCTCAAGTATCTTGAAATAGCTTCTGCATAACCCTACCCAGCAGGCATGGGCTGTACCTTTAAGTGTGATCAGCTCAGATTGATGAGCCCAGGTCTCCTTGGGTGGCTTTTTTTTTTTTTTTTCCCCCTTTTGTGACAGGATCTGGCTCTGTCTCCCAGGCTCGAGTGCAGTGATACAATCTCAGCTCACTGCAGCCTCCTCCTCCCAGGCTCAAGCCATCTTCCTAACTCAGCCTTCCAAGTAGTTGCACTACAGGTGCAAGCCACCATGCCTGGCTAATTTGTATTTTTGGTAGAGATAGGGTCTTGCTATGTTGCCCAGGCTGGTCTCGAACTCCTGGGCTTACGCAGTCCTCCTGCCTTGGCCTCCCAAAGTACTGGGATTACAGGTGTGAGCCACAGTACTTGGCCCTCCTTTTTTGTTTTAAAAAGATAAAGCCCAGGCTGGGTCCCCTGGGATTCCAGCAGAGGACTGGTCTTTATGTGGGAGGGCGCTGTATCTTTCAGCCCTGATGTTTGCTCTTAAGGGTCACTCACCTACTAGGATATGGTTGCTGGTGATTTCTGCCCCCATCATGCTGTCCACAGGAGGTCTGCTATGCCCCACTCCCCCCCCCCCCCCCCGGTATTCATCTGTCCTTCCATACCTGTGCTCCATCTCCTGTTACTGTCTCCATGAATGGTTTTCTTACCTGCCCAGTTGCTCCAGTCAGAAACAAGGTGTCACCCTACCTTTCCTTTTCCTCCATCTTGTCCTCTACCAGCAAAGCCATCACCAGGTTCTGGATGTCAGCAGTCTTCTTTGTTTTAAAAAAGTAGTTCTGTATTTCTGGGATAAGTGGAGAGGGGGAGAGGCTGGGCAGGTGGGCCAGGCTATAGAGTGCCTTGTTTCTTGCTGAGTTTTAGCAGGGTGCCGAGCTGCAGAAGTCCACCTGCAGTGGATAGTGCAGTACACAGCAGCGTGCAGCTTTGAGACAACAGAGGGGGTGCTGGGACAGTCTGGGCTGGAGGTGATAGAGCTCAGGAGGAGTGGAGGGATTCCAGAGACATCGGCAGGGATGAGGTACTGGGTGGCTGGATGGCGAGGAGGGCACGAAGAGAACACTAGGATGATAGGATGATGTGTGTGTGACTGGGTAGGGAGGGTGTAGCTACCAAGCAAGCCAGGTGACCCAGGGCTGTGTGTGCATGTGTGCATGTGTGTGTGTGTGGTTGTGTGTGTGTGTGTATGTGTGTCTTTCATATTTGTTTGACTGCAGGCCACAAGAAGAAATAAATGTTACATCCCGAGCCAGGGCCCCCATCGCTATACCTGTGTCTGTAACAATAAAGGCACACACGTGTTGATTCGAATGCTAGAGACCTCATTTTAGGGTGCTAAAAAGCTTTCCTTTGATCCCTGCCCTACTTTCCTTCTTGCCCTGGGACCTTCTTTCCAACACGTTGTGCAGTATTCAAAACGCAATATACCTTCCCTTATTGTTATAGCTCACAGGCTCTTTGGATCCCCGTGTGATAATTTTACTAAGGTCAGGCCCTTTCCTGTGAGCCCCACGTGTATTGCCTCATTAATCTTCACAATCCCATAAAGTGTTAGCATTTTCTTCACTTTTCTCTTTTCTTTCTTTTTTTTTTTTTTTATCTTTGAGATGGAGTCTCGCTCTGTTGCCAGGCTGGAGTGCAGCAGCGCAATCTCAGCTCACTGCAACCTCCGCTTCCCGGGTTCAAGCGATTCTCCTGCCTCAGCCTCCCGAGTAGCTACTTTTTGTATTTTTAGTAGAGATGAGGTTTCACCATGTTGGCCAGGATGGTCTCGGTCTCTTGACCTTGTGATCTGCTTGCCTCAGCCTCCCAAAGTGCTGGGATTACAGGCGTGAGCCACGGTGCCCGGCTTCTTCACTTTTCAAACAAGTAAATCCTGGCCCAGTGAGTTTACTGACTTTCCCAAGACCTTACAGCATATAAGTGGTGGAGCTGGGGTTTGAGCCCCTCCAGCTCCAAGAGTGCCTGTTCTTTAATCTACCGTACTTCGCTATCACAGGGAAAAATGTATCAGAGGCTGAGCACCTGTAATCCCAGCTACTCTGGAGGCTGAGGCAGGAGAATCGCTTGAACCCGGGAGGCGGAGGTTGCAGTGAGCTGAGATCGTGTCATTGCACTCCAGCCTGGGTGACAGAGTGAGACTCCATCTCAAAAAAAGAAAAAAAAAAAAGAAAAATATATCAGAAAATAATACCCTTAATATATGTGATGCTTTTGATACTAGCTGTTTTAACCTATTTCACCCAAAAAATAATGCTCATCAAAACCTACTACATTGATTTCCTGACCCTCATAATAGAGCTCAAGCTGCCTTTTTTGTTGTTGTTAAATCGTTTAAACTTTTTAATTTTTTCATATGGACAGGGTCTCGCTGTCCATGCCCAGGATGGCCTCAAACTCCTGGCCTCAAACGATCCTCCTGCCTCAGCCTTCTAAAGTGTTGAGATTACAGTCGTGAGCCACTGCACCTGGCCTCAAGCTGCCTTTTGAAAATACGGAGTATATTCTACTTCCAAAGCGCCTCTCAGCTCCTCCCCACCATCCCAGCTGCCACCTGCTAGCTCAGGCTCCTTCCTGGACCTTACCTTCTTACCTGGCTGACTCCTCTGGCTTCCTGACTTTTTACCTTCATCTGTGCTTGCTTCCCGCAAATCTATTCATGAGTAATTTGAAAAACACGTCTGTCCATATCAGTCCCCTGATTTAAAAATCCTTAAACACTCTATTGCTATTAGGTGCCTAGTGCTTGATATGTGAAAGATGATCAGCACATGTAAGATTAAAGAAATAAAAAGTATTGTGTGTTTTTCCCCAGGATGAAGATCTTCTCCCAAGTAAATATTTTGAGGTTGACTTTCCAATGATCGTCACGAGAAAGCTGCACAGTATCAAGTAAGTGTGGCATGGCCAGAAGAACAAGAGCCAGCTAGAATTCAGATCTAGCTCTCAAGAGATGGCAGATCTGAATGCCAGAGACTTCACTTTAGGGTCTTGCCTTCCGTTCACTGCCCCCCACCAACTTTTTTTTGCCCTGGCACTCATTCCAGCATGTTGTACAGTCTGCAAAATGCAATATACACTTCCTTATTACAGATCGCAGGCTCTGTGGCTCCCCATGTAATTAAAATTAACACTAGGCCAACCAGATTTCCCAGACAAGGTTTTTGTTTTTGGGGCTTGTACTCAAGCACTAGGCAGACAGCAGAGGTGCAAGGACTGTCTTGTTGGCTCCCTGAAGAGGCTTGCAGGGATGTTTTTATTAGCGAAGTGTGGGAATTGACATCATGAGTAAGGTATGCAGGCTGGGCTGGGCAAAGCACATGAGGGGTAGGAGATGCGGGTCAGCGTATCTGTTTGCGCTGGTTCTCTTGGTTAATGGGCCACTTGGTGGTCTGGCTGGCGGCAAGAAGACTGTCAATCAGTTGTTCAGTGTTCCTTCCTGAGGTGGGATACTCCATAACCTTGGTTTCATACTTAGATTTCCTAAGGCCAGTTCCTGGAACTTTAAGTAGAAGGCATGGTTAAGTATTATGAAGAAGCAACCCCATTCCATTTCTGTTCTATCTTTATTTCCCCCTGAGAGATTTCACCCTCTATTCTTAAGGAGAAAGGGCTGAAGATCTCATCTTCTGAAGCTACTTCCTGCTGAACAGGGATGTTGTCCCTACCTAACTTTGGGGGGTGGGGAAGTCTCTCACTGACTATCCTAAAGACCTGTAGGGACTGGGGTGCTCCTGGGATGGTATGGGTTGGAATCCTTGGGCCATCATTAGCTTGACTTGGAGCTATTGAAACCTGAAAGACACAAACTTTACAAAAAGGTTAAAAACACAATACCCCAAAAGTAATAGCAATTAAATGACCACTTAGGTCCGAAGAAAGGTAAAAACCATGTCATATTTTGTAGGTTTCCACTGAGGGAGCCCCAGATGGTTTGAGCAGTGGAGTTATTAAGATTATGTAGCCAGGTAGCCTCTTGGTAAATCTTTACTTTTATTTTCTTTTGGAGACAGGGTCTCACTCTGTCATCTAGGTAGGAGTGCAGTGGTGCCATCATGGCTCACTGCAGCCTCAACCTTCTGGGTTCAGGCGATCCTCCCACCTCAGCCTCCTGAGTAGCTGGGAATAAAGGCACATGCCACCAAGACCACCTAATTTTTTTTCTTTTTTTGTAATTTTGTAGAGATGGGGTTTAGCCATGTTGCCCGGCTGGTCTCGAACTCTTAGGCCCAAATGATCCACCCACCTTGGCCTCCCAAAGTGCTGGGATTACAGGCATGAGCCATTGTGCCCAGTCTTGGTACATCTTTTGAACTTGCAGTTTAACCAGTCCTGAACTGTTAATGTAAGAACAACAGATGTGGTTTATTACTGCACATACCTGCCCTTGTTCAGCGAGAAGATAGTCCAGGGCAAATCTGTTGTCTAAGACAGCATTGGCTAGGGAGTGCAGGGAGGCTTGATGTCCTTTTGTGGCTCTGCCTGTACTAGTTGCCAGTGTTTCAAGGGTTTGAAAGTTTCTCAAAGCTGCCTCACAGTATGCAAAGCCATCCCAAGGGGCTGCTAAGGTGCAGAGCCACCCCAAGGGACTATTCCAACTCCTGCCAAAATTAGCCCTATTGCCCTTTTAGATTTCCCATGTGTGATATTATGAACTGTTATTCCACTGGGACTTAAAGTACCTAACATGCATTCCTCATTGCGTTGTACATTATCCACACAAGGGCACGCTAGTGCAAGTAATGGAGAGGTGAAATTGGCTGAGGGGTAGCTGTTGATCAGATGGCAGTCTGGGTGTCCACAAAGGAACAGAATACCCCATGGGTGCACAAACTTACACAAGGTGAGAGGAGTTCAGGTGAGCAGCTAAGCTTTGGAGAGAGGTATGACTGTTTTGGCATGGGGGAAAAGATAGCCTTCCTGAGCCCAAGTTTGATTAGGGTTTTTCTTCACTGCTAAGAGAAAACCTGGTGGGATTTCAAAGTAGGCGGTCCAACTTCTCTTTTTTCCACCCTTTTCGGTGACCAAAGCATTTAGCAACCCAATGAGCTTTATACATTCAAAGGAAAGGGAGACACTTAGGTCCACCATAAGAGGTGCAGAGGTTATTTTAGGTTTCCATACCTCCTTTGTGAAGTTGGTAGTTGAACTTTTAGGGAGTGCAAGAGGCAGCCCCTCTGAGCCTGGGGATGATGGTAGCACACCCAGCAGTTGGACAGAATATTACCTGACGCTATAATGCCGGAAAGGTTGTGAAGAGAGTTTATTTCTTATCTTAGTAGGCCCAGCCTACCCTGTGCCCCGATGGGGAGGAGTAGGAACAAAGTAGAGTAGCATCTTTATACCCAGCAGGGACAAACAAAGTCTTTACCTGAGGGAGGAGGCTGAGCAAAGTGACAGAATAATGGTAAAACAATTAGTAATATAAGGAAAAGTATTGGACTCAAGATCTCTAATCACATTACTTCTCCAATGATGAATTGGCTCTCCTGAATTTGAGGTCTTCCACGGGTTTTCAGGAGTAAGATGGGCCTTCTGGGCGAGTCTGGAAACATTTAGGAGAAAGCATTTCTGATTGGGAGAGGTGTACCCAGCTAATGATTCCTTGTGAGTTGGCTGCAGTTGGAGTGGTCAGGATCACCCAGTAAGGGCCCTCCCATTTAGGCAAGGGGTGGTGCTCCGGGGAGCCTGCCCTTCGAGTCTTAGGAGGACTTGGTCACCTGGATTAACTTGTAAAGGGGTTTTCCCATCCTTAGTGGGGACTGGCAGGATTTTGTTTCCATACTCTGAAGTCGCCTTTTGAATCTGTCCTAAATCGATACTGTAATTTTTTATGTAATTCTTCACCTAACAGGAGGTCAATGGTGAGGAAAGGCCTCTGGTAGATCATCTCAGAAGAACTAAGTCTTAGGCTGCACGAAGGGGCCCTGCAGACCCTAAGAAGACTTGGGAGCATCTTAACCCAGGGCTTGTGCGTCTCCTGAAAAAGTTTGGCTAGAGTCGTCTCAAGTGTATAGTTCATCTTAACTTTCCCCGATGATTGGGGTGCCAGTTCATAATCTATTCCTAGGGTTGTGGAGAGGCTCTGAGTAATCTTAGCCATGAAGGAGAGCCTGTTACCACTCTGAGGGGACTTGGGGAGTCCAAATTGAGGAATTACTTTAGTGAAGATTTACAGACTTCTACTGCTTTTTCTGTATAGGTAGGGAAAGTCTTGACCCATCCAGTAAAAGTATCCACAAACACCAGGAGATATTTGTACCCTAGATTTGGAGGCATTTGGGTTAAAACTACCTGCCAGTCTTCTCCCAGATAAGTTCCCCTGTGTTGAACCAGTTTAAGTCAAGAAGGGGGAATTGGATGGGTTTGGGCATTATTCCAGGTACACAATTCACTGGCAAAGGTTACTTGTTTTACAGTTTTTCTCAGTTTCTTTCTGGTGAATATCTTATGGACAGAATTCCATAAAACATCTCTCCATTAATGAGTGGCATCATGGAGATGCTTAATGGGTTTCCACTGGTCAGTTCCTGGAATAAAACTTGTCACCATCTGTGAACCGTCCAGCACTGTTTTCCTGGTACCCCTGCCTCTTAGCTTCCTCTTGCTCTTGTTGTGAGTATTGTAAGTGATTAGGAAGGTTGGTAGGGTCTGTCATTAAGGCCAACACATTGTTGGGTTCCTATAATCAGGCTGCCTGTTTTGTGGTCCTATTTCCTTGGCTGATGAGGGACCAGTCCCTCTGGTGGCCTTTGCAGTGAATGACTGCCACCTGGCAGGGAAGTTGTGCCGCTTCCAGGAGAAGTTGGATTGGAGGATTGGAAGAAGTTTGCCTTGGGAATTTTTAACTGTTAACATTCCCTTTTCCTTCCATATGGCTGCATGGGCACACAGCAGGAGAAACATACTTTGAGTTGGTGTATAAATTTACTCCCTCCCTTTCTCCCAGTTGTGAGGCTCTGTTAAGGCCTTTAGTGCTGCTTTTTGTGCCATTTTGGGGAGGAAGGGCTTTAGTTTCTGTAGTCTCCTTCGGGCTTACTACTGCATGTCCTGCCTTTTGGGTCTCCCTCCACAAAGCTGCTGCCATCAGGATATCATTCTGTCTTTGCATTCTCAAGATGCTTATCTCACAAGCCAGGCCTGCTGGAGTCTGTTCTGTGGGCCCTGTGCATTAATGCTGTGAGTCCTCATCATCTGTGGTTGGGAGTGAGGTTGCCGTGTTCAAAGTCTGACATACCCTCAAAGTAATATCTAGGGTGTCTAATAAGAGAGCTTGATAGTTGGTCAGCCTCCCTGCAGTGAGCCAATGGTGTCCCTTGACTTCTAACCCAGTCTGAACCTAGTGGGGAGTCATAGCTTCTGTATATTGTCCCTGTGTCAGCTTAGATGCTTCACTAAACAGCAGGGCAGTAGCTGCCACTGCCCTCCAGCAGCCAGGCCACTTCTGTGCAACTGGATTTATCTGTTTTGAAAAATGAGCCACTGGCTTCGAACAGGTCCTAACCTTTGAGTTAAGACTCCCAAAGCTATTCCTAGTCTCTCACAAACATACAAGGTAAGTGGTTTTTCTCAGTTAGGGAGTCCAAGGACGAGGGCTTGACCCAGCTCAGTTTGTAGGGGTTCAAAAGATTGTTGACATTTCTTTTCCCAGTACAAGGGCTCTCTTTCTTCCCCTTTTAGGGTCTCACATAGGGATTTAGCCATCAGGCCATAATTTGGAATCCAAATGCTATAGAAACCCACCATTCCCAAGAAACCCTGGGGCTGCCTTTCTGTTTGTGGGACCAGCAATGAACTGATTGCTTTTTCCAGTCCACAGCTAGTGTTCGGGCTCCTGGGGTCAGAATGAACCCCAGATATCAGAACTTCTGTAAAGAAATCTGGGCCTTGGATGGGGCTGACCTTGTATCACTGCTCAGCCAGGAAATTCAAGGTTTTAATGATATTAAAATCTGAATCCTGCCATGTCTGGCTGACAATGAACAAGTCATCCACATATTGTAATAAAAGTCCCATTCTGTAGGCTTAGCTCCCTGCATTCCCAAAAAGGTGGGGGCCTTCCCGGAAGCCCTGGGGAAGCATAGTCCATGTGTACTATGTGGCTTTCTGGGTTATCAGGGATTTCTCCATTCAAAGCAAAAAGATACAGGGATTCTGGGTGAAGAGGACTACACAAAAGAAAGCATCCTTGAAGTGTAGTAGAGTGAAAAACTGAGCATCTCCAGGTATCTGAGTACAGACAAGCTTGAGACCAATGTTGGGTGGATGGGAATGACTGCCTCATTACCCCCCTTCAAGTCCTACACAAACTGATATCCTCCATTAGGCTTTTTAACAGGGAGGACCGAGGTGTTGCCTGGGGACTGGCAGGGTTTAGCCCTTGCTATAGGAATTTGTGGAGTAATGGCTGAACCCCATTCAGTGCCACAGGTTTTAGGAGGTACGATTTCCTCCATGGGTAGCCCATCCCAGGCTTCAGGTCTGTCTTTACTTGGGGAGCTTTATTAGCCTGTCCTAGGACTGAAGTGTCCCATCGATAGGGAAGGGGTGGCGTGATCCTTGCTTCCTTTGGGTATGTTTTGGGTCTCAAGTTCCTGTCCATTTAAGAGTGCTAGCAGGTGGATCCCCTGTTCTAGCTCTGCCTCTACTTGCAGTCTGTCCTCTTCCAGGGAGATGGTGGCTCCCATTTTGCTTAATAAGTCTCTACCCAGCAATGGAGTAGGACATTCTGGGAGGCATACAGAAATGAGGAGAAAAAAGCCTAGACATGGCCTCACAAGCAAGAGGGAAAGTAAGTTTTCTTACCTTAGGACACCTGTCTATTCCCATTATCCTGCGATTGCAATTGGAGAGGGGGCAAATAGGCTGGGTCAGGACAGAGCAGGCGGCTCTGCTGTCCACGAGGAACTGTTTTCCTACCTGCCACATCAAGGGTGACCTGAGGCTCCATGGTGTGATGACGATGGGAGTGTGCTGCAGTCAGAGCCACGGTGCTGTCAGGCGGTGCATATCAATCTCATCTGAAAGCTTGGTGAGGAGTGGGGGCTGGCTAGGGTTGCCTGCCGGCTGTCCTGTTTTAGGGAGGTCAGGGGCAGCCTCTCTTCCAGTGACCCTCCGTCCTGCAGTATGCACATTGGCTCCATCCAAGGTTGGCTGTCTTCGATTGGTTGGTCTCCTGGGCCTCCTAGGGTCACCCTGAGATGGTGGATGAGTTAGGGCAGCCAGAAGCTGTGCTGTTTTGGTCAGTCTCCTCTTATCTGCCGTCTCTGTCCTGTCCGTTATTGAAAACCTTAAAAGCCTCCTCTGCCAAAGTCAACAGCAAGGTCTGGGGTCTGGCCTCCAAATTTTCTGTAATTTCCTTCTAATGTCCGGAGCTGACTGAAGGATAAAATGCACAGTACGCGATGCCTCCCCTCCGCTGCCTCCGGGTCTGCATGGGTGCATTTCCCAAAGGCCTCAGGGACTCGATTGAGGAAGACTACTGGGATCTCCTTCTTTCTCTGGATAATTTTCTTGACCCTGTGATAGTGTACAGGTTTTACTATACATTTCCTTCTTCCTTCAGTCAGGCAGGTGACAAAGTGGCTCATTCTAGCTTTTTCTAGGTTTTCTCTGTAGTCTCACTCGCATGGAGACTATGCCTGGGACTGCATCTCCCCCTAAACAGATGACTGCATATTGGTGTTTAGTGACCACCTGGCTGTTGGCATATTCCTTAGCCTTTTCAAATATGCGTTGCTTTTCATCAGTACTGCAAAGTGACCATAACATCCTGCCACGTCAATGAAAAGGCGAGATTTAGTTTAACAAATTCATTTCTAAACTTACCAGGATCCTCTGAAAATCTACCAAAGTGTTCTTTACATAGTCCTAGATCCACCATCAAAAAAGAACCTGCACCCTTGTCACTCCCCCGTTTTCATCCGTTTCTCTGAGGGGAAAACAGCCCTGGGCCAGTGGGGAAGCAAAAGAGGGTGCCTGTTTGGAGTCTGATTGGAGCGCTGTCGGGGACAGCACAGGGGCTCCCCTCCCCAGGAGGCCTGCTTAGGGTAGGGAGGGAGTGCCTGGGGCCTGAGACTGTGGAGGTCCGCTTCCTCAAGTTCCTTCAGGAGGAACCTGGAAATAGGGGCCACACACACCTGAGAAGAATCCAGTAGCTTCGGGTCCTAGCATAACTTCATAAAAGCTTGTACCTAGGTATCTCTCCCCATTTCTCTGTCCATTCACAGAATAGGTCTGGCTGTAAGATAGTGTTAAAACTAGGAGATCCACTTCTGCCCATGGCCATTTTTCTTGATCTAATGTGTACTAGGGCAGGTTGTATTACAGAGGAAAACCAGTTTCTTTTTCTTTTTTGAGGCAGGGTCTCACACCATTGCCCAGGCTGGCGTGCTATGGTGACCACAACTCACCGCAGCCTCAACCTCCTGGGCTTAAGCGATCCTCGCTTTAGCCTTCCGAATAGCTGGGACCCCAGGAAGGCACCCCCACACCCGGCTCATTTTTCCTGTTTTTTGTAGAGGTGGAGTCTTCCTATGTTTCCCAGGCTGGAGTTTCTTTTTCTTTAAACCGTCTGATTTGGATTCCTTCCATTTAGAAATGATACATCCCAGATGTGAGTCTTGGAAGATGCCTGGGGCATTGCCCATGACTGTAGCCCCTGTGTCTGCTTGTCTTATTAAAGGGCCAGGGGCAGGGTGCAAGCACAGGTGTCAGGCGACGAAAAGAGAGTTGGCTCCCAGCCCCGCACAGTACAGCAGTACAGGTCACACGAGGGCCGGCGTGAGCAGCGAAGAGAACTCCCCAAAACCGAGTGCCAGCTTGGATGGTTTCTTTTTCTTCTTCAACCTTACACCAGGTCTAGGTTCTGCTGACCAGTGTCCTGCATTTGGTAGTAACCTAATGACAGTCAATAAGATGTTGAATTAAACACACAAAAAGGGAAAACAGATCAGGGCATGAGCTAGGCAAACTCCAGCCCCATGTGCCGTCAATTCTCCCCGCATAAAGGCAGCACGCCGAGTCCGTAGGCTCGAACACTGAACAGACCGAGGAAAGCTCACAGGCTTTCCTTCCCACCAGGTGTGGCAAAGGGAGGGAAAGCACTGAAAGACTTGAAGATTGTCAACTATTGGGTGCCGAAGCCAGGGCACCCAATAGTTCCTTCCAGCTGTGTCAGTCCGTCATGCACGGGTGTCTGTTCAGGTCGAGCCAATGAAGTTAAAAGTGAAGGAAGGAAAGCAGAAAGGAAGAAGGAAAAAGACAACAAATAGGAGACTCGAGGGAAGGGAAAGCATTGTCTGGGGTGGAGGTGGTGAGGAGTCTCGCAGAGACCAGAGGAAAACTCACCAGTCGCGGTGGCAGCGCTGAATCAATGGGGCCTCCCTCCGGCTCGCTGGCTCACAAGCCTCCCCTGCAGGGAGGGAAATTGCTCCTTGTGCTCCTGCCTGGCTCACCAGATAATCTGTTATGGTACCAAGCAGATTTCCCAGACAAGGCTTTTGGTTGGGGGCTTGTGCTTGAGCGCACGGGGAGACGGCAGAGACTCTGCGGCTGGCTCCCTGGAAGAGCCGGGAGAGACATTTTATTAGCAAAGCCTGGTAACTGACATCAGGAGAGGGCGTGTAGGCTGGGCTGGGCAAAGCATGTGAGGGGTAGGGGATGCGGGTCAGCGTATCTAGTGGCTGATGGTTATCTTGGTTAATGGACCACCTGGTGGGCTGGCCAGAGGCAACAAGGCTGTAATCAAGCTTGTTCAACCCCAGGCCTGCGGGCAGGCGACATGCGGCCCAGGACTGCTTTGAATGTGGCCCAACACAAATTCGTAACATTTCTTAAAACATTATGAGATTCTTTTGCAACTTATTTTTTTTTAAAGCTTATCAGCTATTGTTCGTGTATTTTGTGTGTGACCCAAGACAGTTCTTCCAGTGTGGCCCAAGGAAGCCAAAAGATTGAACACCCCTGCTGTAAATCAGTCGTTCAGTGTTCCTTCCTGGGATGAGACACTCCACCACCTTGGTTTGATATTTAGATTTCCTAAGGCTAGTTCCTGGGATTCTTTAAGTAGAAGGTCTGGTTAAACATGAAGAAGGAGCCGTATCCCATTCCTGTTCTTTTTCATTATGACTCTCCATCCATTAATGTAGTTTCCTGGAACAGTTAAAAAGTGACCCCATATTTTCATAATCTGAATTTTTATGTCTTTCGTTTACTACTTTATTCCAAGGGCATGTAGAAAGTTACCTGGCCTTGCCCGGGGACAGTGGCTTACGCCTGTAATCCCAGCACTTTGGAAGGCCAAGTCTGGTGGATTGCTTGAGCCCAGGAGTTCGACACCAGCCCAGGCAACATGGTGAAACCTTGTCTCTACTAAAAATACAAAAATTAGCCAGGCATGGTGGGTGCATCTATAGTCTCAGCTACTTGGGAGGCTGAGATAGAAGGATCACTTGAGCCCAGGAGGTCGAGGCTGCAGTGAGCTATGATCACACCGCTGCAGTCCAGCCTAGGTGACAGAGCAAGACTCTGTCTCAAAAAAAAAGTAAGTTACCTGGCCCAGAATAGATGTGCAGTAAGTGGGTTTTTGTGTATGTGAATGAATGAATGGAAAACTGAAGTTAGTTATTATAGATGAGATACTATGGGGGCCATTCTGAGTCCAGTATCAAGGAGTTTACAGAGTTGCAGATGACAAGTTTGCTAATATGTGCTGAGAACTTTCATAGCCTAGTACCATGTTAAGTGCTTCACTTGGATTGTTTCATTCAGTCCTCACAGCACACTCATGAATTAAGTGCTGCTGAGGCTTAAAGAAGTTAATTTGCCCGAAGTCTCCTATCTAGGAAAGGGTGGAGCTGAGATTCAAACTGTGACTTCAAGCTCAAGATCAAGGCATCTGAATAGTTTTCTTTTTTTTTTTTTTTTTTTGAGACGGAGTTTTGCTCTTGTTGCCCAGGCTGGAGTGCAATGGCACGATCTCAGCTTACCGCAACCTCCGCCTCCTAGGTTCAAGCAATTCTCCTGCCTCGGCCTCCCGAATAGCTGGGATTACAGACATGCGCCACCACACCTGGCTAATTTTGTATTTTTAGTAGAGACGGGTTTTCTCCATTTTGGTCTGGCTGGTCTCGAACTCCCAGCCTCAGGTGATCTGCCTGCCTCGGCCTCTCGAAGTGCTGGGATTACAGGTGTGAGCCACTGTGCCCGGCCCGCATCTTAATAGTTTTAACTACAGTCCCTCCCCATCCCCCCTTTTAAATTAGTCGTTTAAATAAAACCCTAATTCTTATATTGAAAAAAATGTGAGTAAACATTAAGTGTTTCAGCTGTCCTTAAGTCTGATCCTTATAAATTGGAAATAATTTTCAAGCTTTATTTTTTCTAGATCCATGAAAATAATGGATCACCCTTTCCTAATATATTTAATTTTATATTAAATATGCTTTTTAAGTGATAAATGGCAATTCTGATGCTCTGGGAACTGCAAAGTACTGGCTGGTTAGAACTCTGAGTGGGATAAGTGTAACTGGCTCTAGGTTAAGTCCAGAGATGGTTTCCTGGGACAGAAAGTGTGTTGGTGTTTGGTTATGGTTGTTGGGATATTGACGCGTATCTGATTTCTGATTTTTTGCCTATTCTGGATGGGGGGGGGGTTGCCACATAAATGTTACTGAACTTTAAGTTTGTGTAAGAGCCAGTTCTTCTGGCTACCTGTAACAAATAACAGGTATCTTTAAAAGTTTGATTGAGAATAGGCAGCAAACTAGAGATGCCCCCAAAAAACATTGGAACATTTGAAAAATTCTTGTTAGGCTATCTTTAGCTATTTCTAAGTCTAAATACTTCATGATCAGTTTGTGATTTGGACATCAAATGCCGAGTGTAATGGTTAGCTGATGTCACCTGAGACCTGTGTCCACTGAAGTTTTACCGTATGTGCTTACGGTCAAATGTAATTAAACTGAAGCTCTTTTTAGAGGGGCCCCTGCTTTGAACAATAGCAAATATATATTTGCCATTTTGGTAGTGAGTGTCTGCATTTGTGCAGTAAATGAGCTCATGAGTAAATTGAGGAGCAAATAGACTTATCTTTCTCCTCTTTCCCATCTTCCCATAGATGCAAGCCTCCCCTATCCAGCCCCATTCTAGAACTGCATTCAGAGGACACACTTCAGATGGGCAAGTATCAAGCTAATGCAAAATGGACTGTATCAGTATTTTTGCTTCCTACCCCCTTTTTGAAGATGGGGTTTGTGTTGGGTGGGTGGGTGTGTGTATGTGTGTGTGTGTGTGTGTGTGTGGTGTTGTACAATGTATTGTCAACTGAAGAATGATGAGGTTCGTAAATTTGGAAAGGAGAGCTTGCTTTCTCAGAGAGGGTTGCAGCCTGCAGGGTAGCTGTTCTAACAGGCTGGGAAGCACAGCCTCCTGCCAGAAGCCAACAACAGACACTTTGAAGGAGGGGCAAAAGGAGGAGGAATTTATGCTCAGCCGGATGGGCGAACATACATATTTAATAAGCCATAGGAGGAGTCATGAATATTTATGAAGGGCGAACTGTGTACGTGTGCAGTTGAGCTTCACACCCCATCATAGGTTCCATGTACAAAAAAATGGCAGTGTTAGCATGATCCAAGGGTGGAGGTTTTGGCCCTCTGACATCAAAAGGTGAGGCAGAGGACACAAAAACCCGCATCTTTTGGAGACTGGCCAGAACCACTCCCTGTTCTGTGGTCTCTTAGGAAGGAATGCTGGTTGACTGTTTTGAAGTGGCCAAAGAGAGGGGCAGCAGTCAGGCAGTTGGGTTGGATGACAGCAGCAGTAGTCTTTTGAAAGAGCTGGTTGCTGTTTAGCCCTTAGGGAAGAAGGCGTACAGGCAGTTAGTGAGCAAGGGGTTTGAGGAGGCATCTGACCTCCCATCCCCACGTGGCCAAGAACTCAGTTTTCAAGGTCACTCTGGGGTCTCCTTGGTTCAGGTGGCTGTGGAGCTTAGAATTTTATTTTTAGTCTACAGTAGACTTTTGCCAATACACTTAACACTTGGGTCGGGGTTACCACAAAGGAATTTTCGACGACTTTCTAAATGACTCTTAGATGTCCTTAGGTCTCTAATCTTTAGTCTTTCTGTAAAGACCTTGAGTTAGTTGCCAACATTTCAAAAATAAACTTCTCATGAAAAATCTCGATTTCTAGCTTTCCTTGGAAAAAATCAGAAGACGTGGTTAACATTAGGCCATGTAATGTTACCACGATTTCCACAAGGGAACAATTAAATAGTGGCTGCCTCGGTTAGAGGAGTTGCACATCCTCCAGTTCTGTCCCCACCACTCTCTGGTATCTTACACTTGACCAGCTTCACTCAATTCTGTTACCTGTTTGGCCCTGGCAGTCAATTTTCCCCGTTTTTTCCCTCAACTTTTAATTATGACTGTGTCTTAACAATGCTTTTCTCATTTCTGAGCCTTTCAAATTATGGGTAAATCTCTACCACAATCTTCCTTTGTTTTCAGTTTTTGTCTGAGAGAAGTTAAAGGGGTTTATTAGTAATTCAGGTCAGAGAACATGCAGAGAGGACAGCCTTCACCAGTAGTCAGCACAGGTAACACCGTGGGCATCAGGTGACTAGATGAGCCAGGTTTATTACAACAAGCAGGGACATGAGAGGAGGGAAAGTGTTCTCTGAGGCGGGGGTGGCAAGGAGTCTAGGCTTTTTCTAGCCCGCTCCTCCAGATTCTTCCAATCTCTACCCATTACCCAGTTCCAAATCTGCTTCCACATTTTCAGGTACTTACAGCCACAGCCCCTCTTCTCAGCTTCTGAGTACCAGTTTTCTGGTTTAGCTTGTTTTGTGCTTCTATAACAAAATACCTGGGACTGGGTACTTTATAAAAACTACAGAGACAGTACAGTTCTGAAAGCTGAGAAGTTTGAGGTTGAGGGGCCCACATCTGGCAAGGGCCTTCTTGCCGTGTCATCCCATGGAGGAAGGTAGAAAGGCAAGAGAGCATGACTGTGTGAGAGAGAGGTGAAGGGGTGCAGACTCAGAACCCACTCCCAATCCCAATCCCAAGAGAGTGGCATTAATTCATTCATTGGGACTGAATCACCTCTTAAAGGTCCTACCTTTCAACACTGTTGCATGGAGGATTAAGTTTCTAACACAACTTTGGAGGGACACATTCAAACCACAGCACCCTAACACTGGGTATATTGTGATTTAAAAAATTTTCTACCAGTCTGGCCGGGTGCGGTGGCTCACGCCTGTAATCCCAGCACTTTGGGAGGCCTAGGCGGGTGGATCACCTGAGGTCAGGAGTTCGAGACCAGCCTGGCCAACATGGTGAAACCCCGTCTCTACTAAAAATACAAAAATTAGCTGGGTGTGGTGGCGGGCACCTGTAATCCCAGCTGTTTGGGAAGCTGAGGCAGGAGAATTGCTTGAACCTGGGAGGCGCAGGTTGCAGTGAGCCGAGCTCATGCCACTGCACTCCATACTGAGTGACAGAGTGAGATGAGAGTCTATCCAAAAGAAAAAATTTCTACCAGTCTGGTAGGCTGAAATGATGCCCTATTATTTTATTTTATTTTTTTGAGATGGAGTCTCTTAGTCGCCCAGGCTGGAGTGCAGTGGCGCGATCTCGGCTCACTACAAGCTCCGCCTCCTGGGTTCACGCCATTCTCCTGCCTCAGCCTCCTGAGTAGCTGGGACTACAGGCACCCGCCACCACGCCTGGCTAATTTTTTTTGTATTTTTAGTAGAGACGGGGTTTCACTGTGTTAGCCAGGATGGTCTCGATCTCCTGACCTCATGATACGCCCGCCTCGGCCTCCCAAAGTGCTGGGATTATAGGCTGGAGCCACTGCACCCGGCCAGGTGTGTTCTTTGATAAACGTCTGTTGTCAACTTTTTTTTATTGAACTTTTTTCTCATTCTTTTACTTATCTTTTAACTTTGTGTCTCGTCGGTAAATTTTTTACTCTGGTTCTTTATAGTGTTTGATTTTGCCATCGTGCTGAGAAAGGAGAATTTGAATAAAAATGAAATAAAAATGTGAATGAAAATTTGGGCAAACTGATAGGTGATCTTAAAACTGACAAAAAATATTTGTTTAAAAATGACCTTGTTTTATCAAACCTGCAAGGCTGTGATAGTGAAAATCACCATTATTTATTTATCAGTAAGAAAGAAAAAGTGCTGACACAAGCTGACACATCACCAACTGTTATTAGATGCATCCTGATTTCAGGAATGTTAAAATGTGAAAGGATGCATCTTAGAATTGATGATGTATTTTTTTAAGCTAAAATCTGTCTAGGGTAAAAAAATCAAGAGTGTACAAATGGGCACACAATGAAAAGTCAGAAGGTGTTTTTAAAAAGGGAGGCTGGGTGTGGTGTCTCACGCCTGTAATCCCAGTGCTTCACGAGGCTGAGGTGGGAGCATTGCTGAGGGCACCTAGTGAGACCCTGTCACAAAAACATAAAAAAAAAACTAGCTGGGCATGGTGGTGCATGCCTATAGTCCTAGCTACTTGGGAGGCTGAGGTGGGAGGATACCTTTAGCCCAGGAGTTGGAGGCTGCAGAGAGCTGTGATTGCACCACAGCACTTCATCCTGGGTGACAGAGCGTGACCCTTTCTCTCAAAAGAGTGAAAAAGGGAAATTGGGTTCTGTTACCCCCTTGCTTAAAACTCCCTACTGGATAGGACCCATGTTGTTCATTAGGCCTCTGTGTGCCTCCTGATTTTACTTTCTTTTCTTTTTTTTTTTTTTTTTTTTTTTTTTTTGAGACAAGGTCTCACTCTCTTGTTGCTCAGGCTGGAGGACAGTGGTGCGATTGGTCACAGCTCACTGCAGCCTTGAACTCCTGGGCTCAAGTGATCCTCCTGCCACAGTCTACCGAGTAGCTGGGACTACAGATGTGTGCCACCACACACAGCTGATTTTAAATATTTTGGGGGGAGACAGGGTCTTGCTATGTTGCTCAGGTTGGTCTCAAACTCCTGGGGTCAAACAATCCTGCCTCAACCTCTCAGTGTTGGGATTACAGGCGTGAGCCCCCGCACCAGCTCCTGATTTTCCCTTTGACCACAGTAACTATGATCTAGCCACACAGATACCTTGCTGTTCTCTGACTGTGCCGAGCATGTTCTTCCCCTCAGTCCTTTTCATTTCCTCTCTCCTCTTTGCTTGATGGGCTCCTTCTCATCTGCTCAGCTGCCGCTTCCTCAGAGGGGCCCTCCCTGACTACTAGGTTAAAGACAGACCCCCTTCCTGCCGCCTTATGTCACACTCTTCTCTTTCATTTTCCTCATGGTACTAACTGCTCCCTGATACATTCTTGATTACTCATTTATTTAATGATTCACTTTCTCCCTCTTCTGCCAAGTAAGCTTCCTGAGAACAGGGACTGCTTCTGTCTTGTTTACCACTGTAACGCCTGCACCAAGAGCAGTGCCTAGCGCACAGACAGTGTTGAATGAATACTCACGTGACTGCTTGAATGGATGAATGTGTTTGTGTTTTTGTAATCCGCTTTAACTCTGGTGAAATTAGGCAGAAAAGAGAAAAGAACAGCAAGTGAAAGCATTTCAGAATGCGAACAGGATTTCAGCTGGGCTGTGAGAAGGAGATCCTACCTAGGGAACAGATGATCTCAGCCAGGGCACACTGAAGGAAGAGCTGGGAAGGCCAGTGTGGCTGGGGCTCGGGTGGCAGGAGGTGCGTGCTTCAGGATTGAGAAAGGTCGTAAAGCCGGCTGAGAATTTTATACTCCATTCTAAAGGGAGTCAGAAGCCTGTTTCACATGCCCCACGATACCCTGAACTTCTCTGTAGAACTTACCACACTTGCCCTGTTCTCTCTCTTTCCCACTGGATTATAAGCCCCATGAGGGCAGGGACCATGTCTTCTTGTTCATCAGTTATTCCCAGGACTTGGCTTAGTGCCCCATAAGTGTCAGATGGGTAGTCAAACAAACTCATCCTCTGTACAGTCTGGAAACCCGTCTGAGGCTGTCTCCATTTTACCTTTTTTTTTAAACTGAAGGATCCTAGGAAAATCTGTGAACCTAAAAGATCACTTTGCAATGCTTAACAACAATGATAATTAGTCTGTCATAGAAGATACCATGAATGGGACTGATGGGGTTCACTACAGATCCAACACATCTCTCTTGAAATGCACCTGGCGGTGATGGAAGAGATTATTAGTCATTTGATACACCAGCACTTGTGTGTGTGTGTGTATGTGTTTCACTACTGTGTTACATTGTGTAAGTCTTCAGTTTTCTCATGCCTTTTCACCTCATGACCTAATCACCTCTTAGAAGTGTTTAAGACTGGCTTGGTGGCTAACACCTATAATCTCATTACTCTGGGAGGCAGAGGCAGGAGGATCCCTTGAGCCCAAGAGTTCGAGACCAGCCTGGGCAACATAGGGAGATCCGTCCACCCGCCTATCTGTACAAATAATAAAAAAAATTAGCCAGGCATGGTGGTGCACGCCTGTGGTCCCAGCTACACAGGAAGCTGAGGCAGCCTGGGGGGTCAAGGCTGTAATGAGCCATGATCATGCCACTGCACTGCAACCTGGGTGATACAATGCAACCCTGTCTCAAAAAAAAAAAAAAACAATTAAAAAAACTGATTAGGACGATAAAGTATATGAACTTAATGAGGCAGATAATTAAAGCCTGTATCCATTAGCTTCTGCGCTGTAACAAACTGCTGCAAAGCATGTGGCTTAAAACAACAGCCATCTATTTAGCTCACAATTCTTTGGGTTAGGTTCATTCATGTGGAACTTCTCAGCTGGGCTCATTCCAGCACCTGCCTGGATTTAATCACTCGTGGTCGTCTTCACAGAAGACCTCTGCTGTGTAGCAGGCATTGGGCTAGGGCAGGGGGTCCCCACCTTTCTTGCTTCCCAGTAATTTGTCTCAGTAATGTTTTCATAGTACCCCTGAGCCAAAAAACACACTCAGCAGTTCTTTTTAATTAGTTGGGTTTAAACATCCGAAGTATTTATGTCCTAACAACTTATTAGTCATTTGAAAAAAAAGTACACATAAAATGAAAGAAAAATACCATTTTTACTTCATTCTTAAGCATCCAGAATTGCTTACTGAGATGCGTGCCCTGTAGGGCACTTTACAGCTTCACCTTGGAATCAGATTGGACACCATCCCTGTGTTCCACATTCACATTGGCACAATACTTGCATTTTTTTTGTTGTTTGGAGACAGAGTCTTGCTCTGATTTGTCACCCAGGCTGGAGTACAGTGGCATACTCTCAGCTCATTGCAACCTCCGCCTCCTGGGTTCAAGCAATTCCCATGCCTCAGCCTCTCAAGTAGCTGGGATTACAGGTGTGTGCCACCATGCCTGGCTAATTTTGTATTTTTAGTAGAGATGGGGTTTCATCATTTTGGCCAGGCTGGTCTCGAACTGGCCTTGAGCAATTTGCCTGTCTTGGCCTCCCAAAGTGCTGGGATTACAGGCGTGAACCACTGCGCCTGGCTGGTCTGTTTCTTTAGAAAGTTCTATAAGTATCACACAAAATGATTTCAGTTGCCTTACATTTTTCTCTCATGAAGTAGAATGTAGGAAAAGAAGGGATTGTAGATCTCATTTTGGCAACCAAGTTATCATTCCCACCAGCTCTCAGAAGCGTTCCAGACAGATAAGAATTTTTCTGTTCTCATGGCCTCTTGCCAGTGCTAGATTTTATACGAATGGCCTTATTTTCCCAGAATTATAAAACTCCTTCGAAACTTGCTCTGAGCCTGTCCTCCACAAATACATTCAGTTCCCTGCAAAATAATGGTAAGGCGTCCTTCAAGGATAGACAATGGACCTGTTATTTCCCCACAGCTTGAGTAGCCCCTGACTTAAGAAGAGCAACTGAATCATGGGATGCTGGTGTGTGTTACTCAAGTCATCAAATTCTATCATTCAAAGGGATCTCAAGGTCGTCTTGTCCAGTGTTTCCCATGTGGTATGCCAGTTTGCCACCACATACGGCTGGGTCACTGCAGAGTGGCGGGTGAGCCTCAAGTCACTGACTCCCTTCAGCTCAGATGTACCTTGTGTACAACTTACAAGAATAATCATGATGTGTGATTTTTTCTTTACATGCTAATGTTAGATCCTAATGTGAGTAAGAGAGATCTCCCCTGAACTACATGGTACTAGACTTCATGTGTTAATATTCTGGTGTATTATTTGTTGTTGTTTGGCCAGGGATGGAAAAACTCATTCCAAATGGGCTTATTATTAATATATTTGTTATTCGCAAGAAGTTACACAGGCATTTTGGAATTATTTTCGTAATAGGGTAGACAACTACCTTCATATTCTTTTATTTTGTAGAGACAAGGTCTTTGTTCTGTTGCCCAGGCTGGAGTGCAGAGGCACGATCATAGCTCACTGCAGCCTTGAGCTCCTGGGCTCAAGCCGTCACACCTCAGCCTCCGGAGTAGCTGGGACTACAGGCATATGCCACCTAGCTAATTAAAAAAATTTTTTTGTACAGACAGTCTTGCTGTGTTGCCCAGGATGGTCTTGAACTCCTCATTCAAGCCATCCTCCTGCTTGGGCCTCCCAAGTTGTTGGGATTATAGGCGTGAGCCACTGCGCCCAGCTACATGCCATATTCTTTATATTACTTTCCTGATTCGTGACATCCTGGGGCCAACTTTGGGTTCCCTGCTTGCCCTTTATTGCTTTCCTGACATCTAGCAGGCTCTTAGGAGGTGTTTCTTTAGCTTATGGTGTGTAGCTATATGTATTTGAATCAGCTGGATGGAGTTATCAAGATAATAAATGAGAACCTACTTACATGTTATAGGTTAGCCTTTTCAGCATTTTTTGCTGAAGTTCTCAGAGCCAAGAGAACCTGAATTATTAGCAGTAGTATGGGTAACTGTTGATGTTTCAGCTCCTGCCATGGTTTGTACCCTCAAGGAAGTTGAGCGAATAATGTCTGGAAGTTGAGTGAATAATAAAATCAAACAATTTTCTTTCTTTAAAAAAAAATTTAACTTTTTTTTTTTTTCCATGAGATGGAGCCTCACTCTGTCACCCAGGCTGGAGTGCAGTGGCATGATCTCGGCTCACTGCAACCTCCGCTTCCCAGGTTTAAGACATTCTCCTACCTCAGCCTCGCGAGTAGTTGGGATTACAGGCATGCGCCACCACACCCAGCTAATTTTTGTGTTTTTAGTAGAGATGGGGTTTCACCATGTTGGCCAGGATGGTCTCGATCTCCTGACCTCGTGATCCGCCCATCTTGGCCTCCCAAAGTGTTGGGATTACAGGCGTGAGCCACCGCGCCCAGCCACTAGAAATGTAAATTTCTGCTAGTGAAAGATGTAGTGAATCAGAAACTTGGGGTGGAGCCTATCAATCTGTGGTTTAGCAAGCCACCCAGTTGATTCTGATGACCGCTGAAGCCTGAGAATCACTATAAATAACCATTTCATCCCACCTCTGCTGGAGTCTTTCAAAGCAAATGCTGTCATTTTATTTGTAAATACATTAGTACATAAACTGTCTTTATTAAAACATAACACAAATTGGTGTAACATTTAGAGAGCAGCCTGCTAATGGGTCCCCATATTTAAATAGGCTTACCCTCTGATCCCTTAATTCCACTCATACTATCTACTTTAAAGAAATAACTGGACAGATGCTTCATGATGTCTATACAAGGATGCTTAAATGCCTAGATGGGGAAAACTTAGAAATACCACGTCTCATAGTGAGGGATTGGCTAAATAAGTTATGTTTTATCCAGTCAATGGAATGCTATGAAATCATTATACAGAAGGATGTCCCTAATGCTGTTGTTATGTAGGAAAAGCAGTTTTCAAACCACATATTGGGTAGTCCCATTTTCTTTTCTCTATTCAGGATTGTGTGTGTGTGTGTGTGTATGTGTGTGCACACCATGTGTGTGAGAGGGGATGTGTTTTTGTTGTGTGCAATAACTTAAGCACATAGGACAAAAGGCTGAAATGTTATACACCAAAACACGAATAGTTATCTTTGGAAGATATGATTTTGGTTAATTTTTACCCTCCTTTTACCTATTTTTTTTTTTAACAATGATGCATGTATTTTTATATTAAGGAAAAACCATAAGGCTACTATAACTTTGGAAAAGACATATTCATTAAAATTATAGCCTCTGATTGCATTTGCAGATGGACACATACTGGATTCTAAGAGATATGCTGTTATTGGAGCAGATCTCCGAGACCTGTCTGAACTGGAAGAGAAGCTAAAGAAATGTAACATGAATACACAGTGAGATTTTTTTTTTTAAACCTCTTCTGCGTTTGTGATTTTATGCTAATTATGAGATAAGGCCAATTGGAAGTGCAGCATGATAGTCATGTTCCATTTTTTATTCTGTAAGAGTTTTATCATTTCACTGCCACCTAGTTTTCTGAAAAAAATTTCTTTTTTTTTTTTTTTTTTTGAGATGGAGTTTCGCTCTTGTTGCCCAGGCTGAGTGCAATGGTGTAATCTCAGCTCACCGCAACCTCCACCTCCCAGGTTCAAGTGATTCTCGTGCCTCAGCCTCCCGAGTAGCTGGGATTACAGGCATGCGCCACCATGCCCGGCTAAGTTTGTATTTTTAGTACAGATGGGGTTTCTCCATGTAGTCAGGCTGGTCTCAAACTCCCGACCTCAGGTGCTCCGCTTGCCTTGGCCTCCCAAAGTGCTGGGTAGTTTTCTGAAATTTTTTAAGCAATACTGTTCTTCAAGTCTGTTTCTACATCAGAATCACCTGTGTTACTTTGTAAAAATACTAGTGCCTAATTTCATATAAAAGTTTGAGAGAAGATAATTGTATGGATAGGAACATATTTGTAACATATAAAGAAAAGATTAGCATCCAGAATATATAAAGAACAACTACTATTAAAAAAAAAAAAAACCTCATAGAAAAATGGGCAAAAGATAGATTACCAGGCAGCTCAAAGAAGAAACTGAATATCATATGAAACAGGTATTGGGCATCAGTGATAATCAGATGAAATTCTATTTTACTGTCACCACGCTGGCAAAAATGTAACAGCTGACAATATCAAGTGTTGACAAGGATGTCGGGGATAGGGAATGATACGCCACTGCTGGAAGTGAACTCGGTACAACCACTGTGAGGAGCAATCTGAAAGTATCTAGTAACATTGTAAGTATGTGTACCATACATAGCAGTTCCACTTTCGTGGGTGTCCCCTTGAGAAGATCTTGCATATATGCATAAGGAGGATGTTCATTGTAGTTCATGAGTCTGGGAACTGAGTCCAGCTGCACAGGTTTGAATCCTGACAGGAATACGCACTAGACCATGACTTTGGATAACTTACTTCACTTCTCTGCATCTGTTTCCTCTTCTGAAAAATGTGAATTATAGGCTGGGCGTGGTGTGCCTCATGCCTGTAATCTCAGCACTTTGGGAGGCTGAGGTGGGCAGATAACCTGAGGTCAGGAGTTCGAGACCAGCCTGGCCAGCATATTGAAGCCCCGTCTCTACTAAAAATAGAAAAAATTAGCTGGGCGTGGTGGTGGGTGCCTGTACCCCAGCTACTCAGGAGGCTGAGGCAGGAGAATCACTTGAACCCAGGAGGCGGAGGTTGCAGTGAGCCAAGATCATGACGTTGCACTGCAGCCTGGACAACAGAGCAAGACTCCATCTCAAAAAAAAGAAAAGAAAAAGAAAAATGTGAAAATGTGAATACTAATAGAACCCACCTGTAAGTGTTAGCAGTTGAAGATGTTGATAACTGTCAAAGAAATATCTGAGAAATGCTATTCATTTCTGTAGTTTTAGTTGTTGCTGATGATTTTGATGGTTCCTCGAAGAGAAGATAAAAATAATTCCTATCCCAATACTTAGAGATAACCACCTTAAAAAATTTTATCCCAAAATTTGTAAATATATGTTTTTCTTTAAAATGTGATCGTGTTATGTGTATAATTTTGGAACTTTTTATTTGTTTGGAGACAGGGTCTTACTCTGTCACCCAGGCTGGAGTGCAGTGGCGTGATCTGTGCTTACTGCAGCATGAATCTCCCAGGCTGAAGTGATCCTCCCACCTCAGCTTCCTGAGTAGCTGGGACCACAGCAGTGCACCACCACACCCATTTAATTTTTGTAGAGACAAGGTTTCACCATATTGCCCAGGCTTATTTTGAACTCCTGAGCCCAAGCGATCTGCCTGCCTTGGCCTCCCAAAGTGTTGGAATTACAGGCGTGAGCCATTGCACCCCGCCAGTTTTGGAACTTTTAAAAGAATCGGTCGGGCACGGTGGCTCACGCCTGTAATCCCAGCACTTTGGGAGGCCGAGATGGGCAGATCACGAGGTCAAGAGATTGAGACCAGCCTGGCCAACATGGGGAAACCCCATCTCTACTAAAAATACAAAAATTAGCTGGGTGTGGTGGTGTGTGCCTGTAGTCCCAGCTACTCGGGAGGCCAAGGCAGGGGAACTGTTTGAACCCAGGAGGCGGAAGTTGCAGTGAGCTGAGATCGCGCCACTGCACTCCAGCCTGGTGACAGAATGAGACTCTGTCTCAAAAAAAAAAAAAAAAAAAAAAAAAACTAATATATATGTGTATATGTACACATATAATCATTCGTTTGTTAGTCTATTCACTCATTTAGCAAATAATCAAGATTCTGTGAAGTACAGGTACTCACTATGAACAAAACAGCTTACACATTATTGTGTAAAAGAAATATTAAATAGCTAATGACATTTGACTGTTTAATTACTCTTGGGGTATCTGCTTTGAAGAAGTGCAGGGAAGCATCTGATAGGCCACTTGAATCTGGGGACCATGGATAGCTTTTGTGTCAATAAATACAGTCCCTGAAACATCATACTTAGGAGCTGCATAGCAGTCCATTGGGTAGGGCATACCATGTTCTTTTCAACCAGTTTCTTGTTGAGCTTAGCTGAGTGTTCTGCAGTTTGGGCTGGGCTTAGCTGGATGTTCTTCTGCAGTTTGGGAGTTTGGGTTGGCCTTACTTAGCTGGAGGTTCTTCTGCAGTTTGGACAGGGCTTAGCTGGATGGTTCTGCTTGGGGTCGGGTTTAGCTGATATTCTGGAGTTCAGTCAGGTGGACAGTGGGCAGGCCAGCTAGGGTCTGGCTGGCTGTCAGTTGGGATGCCTTCTTTTCCATGGGTCTTCTCCTATAGCAGGCTAGCTTGGGTTCCTTCACACAGTGGTTTCAGGTTTCCAAGTGCAGCAAGAGAGCAAGCACCAATGTGCAAGTGACTTTAAAGCTTCTGCTTGCATCATGTTTGCTACTGTCCTGTTGACCAAAGCAAAAGTTTCATGACCAGCCTAGATTCCAGGGGTAGAAGAATAAACACTTCTCAAATGAGGGAAGCTGCAGTGTTATGTTGGCATGGTGTGAGTACACAGCAGGGGAGAACTTGAAACCGTTTTTACAATCCACCACACATGCTCAACATGTTTTCATTGCCACACAAATCATTGCTCACTGCTCACCTTTTCACAGTAGAAAGCTCAGATTGTGATGGTATTCCACATGTATTCCTGTCCTGACTGGGGCTGTGCTTGCTCAGGCCTTCTGATTTCCCTGGGGCATGGACCGCCCCACCAGTACTGCAACATGTGTACAATTAGAGAGTCCTGACTTGATGATAACAAATTTATATGCCTTTTTTTCCTTCACTTTAAGATTGCCAACACTCCTGATAGCTGAATGTGTGCTGGTTTACATGACTCCAGAGCAGTCCGCAAACCTCCTGAAGTGGGCAGCCAACAGTTTTGAGACAGCCATGTTCATAAACTATGAACAGGTAAAAGGAAGCACAGGAGAACTGGATTCCGTACAGGATCCCCGTGGTGGCTTCCCTCTCCCAGCACTCTTAGGATAACTTCCCTTATCCTTTTCCTTCTGCCTCCAGCCTCTCACATATCTCCTTTATTCACCAACCAGCAATCTTAGTACTCCTGACCTCTTGATCTCCTGCAGACTTTTAGCCAGAGTTATTAGAACTTCTGTCTTAGCCTTTACAAAAGTTTTTCAAGTTCTTATTTTTATCATTACATGTACCATGGAGTCATAGAACATGAGGAAGGGGATTTTGGCTACCAGCATTTCGGGGTAGCCACTCAGATGCTGTCAGGGACAGGCAGGTGGTGTCAGTGGAGGAAGTCAGCCAGGTGTAATAGTGTAGGGTTTGGGGACTGTGGTGAAACAGAGCACCCATGTCCCATCTCACAGGGGTGGCCACTGCCCATTTACAGCCAGTTGTTATCATGTAGGCATGTGAGCCTAGAGCTGCCAGAACTCCTGATTTTTGAAAGAAGTTGGAAATGTAGGATTTTAATGTAAAATAGTCTAATTTCTAAAATTACCATGTATGATTTACCAGCTGCTTGTTTACTTCATCTGATTTATTGCAGAAAAAGTTCTGCTTTAGAGCTTTGGAATAGCTTAGTGATTGGGAGTCCATTCTCCGGAGATGGGCATTCCTGCTGTGTGACCTGGGCAAGTTACATAACCCCTCTGTGCCTGTTTCTTTCTTTCTTTTTTGCTTTTTTTTTTTTGAGCCAGAGTTTTACTCTTACTGCCCAGGCTGGAGTGCAACGGCACACTCTCTGCTCACTGCAACCTCCGCCTCCTGGGTTCAAGTGATTCTCCTGCCTCAGCCTTCCAAGTAGCTGGGATCACAAGCATGCACCATCACACCTGGCTAATTTTGTATTTTTAGTAGAGATGGGATTTCCCCATTTTGGCCAGGCTGGTCTCGAACTCATGACCTCAAGTGATCTGCCCGTCTCAGCCACCCAAAGTGCTGGGATTACAGGCATGAGCCACCATGCCCGGCTGACCCTCTGTTCCTGTTTCTTCATCTGAAAATAATAGTCCCTACTTCATAGCATTGTTGTGAGATATAAATTAGTTAATGTATCCAAAAGCACTGACAGTGTTGCCCAGCTGTAAGTAAGCATCAGCTATTTTTTGTTCTCTCTGAGCCCCAGTTCTTTGTTTTGAACTGGATGGGTGCGGTGGCTCACACCTGTGATCCCAGCACTTTAGGGAGGCCGAGGAGGGCAGATCACCTGAGGTCAGGAGTTTTGAGACCAGACTGGCCAACATGGTGAAGTCCTGTCTCTACAAAAAATACAAAAATTAGCCAGGCATGGTGGCGGACGCCTATAATCCCAGCTACTTGGGAGGCTGAGGCAGGAGAATCGCTTGAACCAGGGAGGCGGAGGTTGCAGTGAGCCGAGACTGCACCACTGCACTCCAGCCTGGGTGACAGAGCGAGACACTATCTCAAAAAAAAAAAAAAAAAAAAGAAATCATACCCACTCTCCAGATTAGTATGGGGATTCCTGAGATGATGGTCAGTAGCTTATCACATGATAAGCACTGATACATGCTCACTATTTTTATTGTTTATTGCTTTTTATTTATTTATTTGTTTGAGATAGGGTCTCACTGTATCACCCAGGCTGGAGTGCAGTGGTGGGGATCATGGCTTACTGCAGCCTCGACCAGGGGCTCAGATGATTCTGCCAGGTCATCCTCCCAAGTAGCTGGGATCACAGGTGCACACCACCATGCCCAGCTAATTTTTAAATTTTTTTTGTAGGGACAGGGTTTTGCCATGTTGCCCAGGTTGGTCAGTTTTATTTTTTAAATCTCCTTTTCTTTTTTATTTTATCACACATAAGAGCAATAAGGGGACTTGCCCAGTGTCACGTAATTATGGACAGATCTAGGGCTAGCCCTTGGTCTCTCAACCTCCTTCCCAGGTCCCTTCCTGCCCAGGTTCCTGTGTAGATGGTTCTCGATTGGTTGATTTTGCATCCTTCCCTCTCTTTAATTGGGAGCGCTCCTCAGACTCTGTCTTCCATCCTGATGGATGGATGTAATGGAAGCTGGCCTCACTGGTTTTCTTTTGATGTGAATAAATCCTGGAGACCCATCTTCGCTTTCAGGGTAACCACATCTGGGGAAACAAATTCCACTGTCCATACTCCACATGTTTTGGATTTGTACTGCTGCTTTCACTTTCCTTAGTTTGTGTATTCTTTTGTTGAACAAGTGTTTATTCAACATCATATGAGAGACTATGGATTCAGTGAATTCTGACCAGAGATCTTGTCACTTTGGAGCAAGCCTGGGAATGCGCCAGTTTTCAAAATGTTGTCCATAGCTGTCCCTAGACTGGTTCTGCTCCCACCCGCCACCCTCACCTGGTGAATAATGAACATTTAAGTTAATTCAGTAATTTCCTAACAAACACAAAATGATCAGCACCCTCACAACCATGTATTAATTGCTCACATGCTTTACATTGTTTGCTTTTCCTTTTTTTTTCGTCTTTTTTTTTTTTTTAGAGACAGGGTGTCGTTCCGTTGCCCAGGCTGGAGTGCAGTGGTGCCGTCATAGCTCACTGCAGTCTTGAGCTCCCAGGTTCAAGTGATCCTCCCACCTTAGTCTCCCATTAGTTAGGACTGTAGGTGCACACCACCACTCTCGACTTTTTTTATTTTTTTGGTAGAGACAGGGTCTTGCTATGTTGTCCAGGCTGGTCTCAAACTCCTGGCCTCAAGCAGTTCTTCCACCCCAGTCTCCCAAAGCCCTGGGACTATAGGCATCAGCCACCATGCTTAGCTTGTTTTCTAATTAGTAGTTTAAGATGACAAAACCACATGGATGATAGTAATTTCAATAATAATTCTAAAGCAGTGGTAGCAAATTCTTAGATTTTGCTTACTATATAGCAGGGACTATTCTATGAGTTTTACATATATTAACTTATTTATTTATTTATGTTTTGAGATGGAGTCTCACCCTGTCACCCAGGCTGGAGTGCAGTGGCACGATCTTGGCTCATTGCAACCTCCACCTCCCAGGTTCAAGAGATTCTCCTGCCTCAGCCTCCCGAGTAACTGGGATTACAGGCATGTGCCACTATTCCCAGCTAATTTTGTATTTTTAGTAGAGACAGGGTTTCACCATGTTGGCCAGGCTGGTCTCGAACTCCTGACCTCAAGTGATCCACCTGCCTCAGCCTCCCAAAGTGCTGGCATTATAGGCGTGAGCTACCGCATCCAGCCTTTTTTTTTTTTGAGACAGAGTCTTGCTCTGTTGTCCAGGCTGGAGTGCAGTTGTGTGATCTCGGCTCACTGCAGCCTCTGCCTCCCGGGTTCAAGTGATTCTCCTGCCTCAGCCTCCTGAGTAGCTGGGATTACAGGCACGTGTCACTGCGCCCGGCTGATTTTTGTATTTTTAGTGGGGATGGGGTTTCACCATGTTGTCCAGGCTGGTATTGAACTCCTGGCCTCAAGTGATCCACCCGCCTCAGCCTCCCAAAGTGCTGAGATTACAGACATGGCCACCATGCCTGGCCTAAAGTGGTGAGTATTTGAAAAAGCAATAGTGTATATACTACAATGGTGTACACTAATATTGTTTCCTGGCCTTTTTCATATATAATTTTGGGTTTTTTAGATTAGTTTTTGTAATTCAAAAAGTAATACCACATGCAGAGTACAAAAATTAAAAATACAACAGGGTAGACAAGGAAAAGTAAATCTCTCTCCTGCCCCAGACTTTGGTCCTCTAATCTGGGAAGCAAGGCTACCACATTCCAGAATTTTTCTATGTACATAGAGAGATTCTTTTTTTCCTTGAAGACAGATGGGCTGATACTATCCATATTCCTCTATACTTCACTTTTCAAGAGTTTACCCTAGAGGTCATTTCATGTCTATATCTGTCTTCCTTCTCTGTTTTCATGGCTATATATAATTTCATTGTACAAACATGGCAGGAGTTATTTCCAGATTCTTCCTATTATACCTAATGCTGTGATAAACATTCTTGCATCTTAGCATACATGTGTGAGTGTGTCTGTAGGATAGACTGCTTTTGGTGGAATTGGTGGATCACAAGTTGAGCATTTAAAATGGTTGTATCCTGCCCAGTTTCCCTTCCAGGGCTACCCAAGTTTATGCTCCCGCCAGCACCGTGCTGGTGCCCACCCCTCCGTCCTTTTCCTATGCTGGGTGTGCGTCATCAAGCGTCAGCCTCGGCTGCGTAAAAATAGGATGATGATTATTTATTTTGCATATTTAGGAAACCCTTAGAGTAATATCTTACCTTTTCTTTCTCTCCTAGGTGAACATGGGTGATCGGTTTGGGCAGATCATGATTGAAAACCTGCGGAGACGCCAGTGTGACCTGGCGGGAGTGGAGACCTGCAAGTCATTAGAGTCACAGGTCAGAGAGCAGGGACTGGGATATCCATTTGGACCCTTAGTCAACCAAGATATATAAAGGTCTTTCTTTGCAGATATGATCATGGAGAAGCCCTGTTCAGTGCCTGCCAGCATAGGCTGCTGAGCCTCCATGTGGGCTGCTAGTTCATGATGCTGGGAAGACCAAGTCCTGCTTCACCATCTTGGTGTAGAAAATACACGTTTACATTTCCTACACCCTATTATTTTGACTTTGTATTACGCTAATTTTCAAACAAACATAAAGGTAGAGGGCATGGTAAAATACACACACACATCCCATCACCTAACTTCAGTATTTCTTATTTTATCAGTGTTATTTCCTATATTCCCCCACAGTTTTTTCGTTGATGTTGGAATGTTTTCAGGCAAATCCCAGACAGCACATGATTTCATCCCTAAATATGCATGTGAATCACCTACCAATAAGGACTTTCTTCTCCCAGGATGATGATACCATTTCACAGATCATACAAATTGACAACTCCTTCATAGCATTTAATGCCCAGTTCATGTTCAGTTTCCCAAGTTGTTTAAAAAACCTTTTTTTTATAGTTGATGTGTTTGAATCAGGATTTAAACATTGTCCACACTTTGTAGATGATTGATATGTCCCTTAACTCTTTGACTCTATATTAATGCCCCCTCCCTTTAAAAAAGTCATTTATTTTTTCTCATAACACCTCCCACCCCTGCCCCCATATAAATAGGTTCATTTTTTTGGGCGGGTGTGGTGGCTCACACCTATAATCCCAGTACTTTGGGATACTGAGGCGGGCGGATCACCTGAGTTCAGGAGTTCGAGACTAGCCTGGCCAACATGGTGAAACCCCATCTCTACTAAAAATACAAAAATTAGCCGGGCATGGTGGCACACACCTGTAATCCCAGCTACTCGGGAGACTGAGGCAGGAGATTTGCTTGAACCTGGGAGATGGAGGTTGCAGTGAGCCGAAATCAAGCTACTGTACTCCAGCCTGGGCAACAGAGTGAGCCTCCATCTCAAAAAAAAATAAAGTAAATAAATAAATAGGTTCATTTTTACATGTCTTTTGTCACATAACAGTTAGAGTGCTTTAAAAAACTGTCACTCATAGAAAAGTTCTTCCTTTATTTCTCTTTGGAGGTACTTTAGTGAACTTCCCCCCATTATAACAATGCTTGTTCAATGTGGAAAGTTGGAAAGTTAAAAGAAGATATTAGGGTCTAGGATGGGCTTTTGAGAAAGGAGTCATCTCAGAGGAGGTCTGGTGTGCTTAAGAGCATCTCAGTACCAAGCGCACTGGCTCACACCTCTCATCCCAGCACCCTGGGCAGCAGAGCGGGGAGGATCACTTGAGCCCAGTAGGTCAAGGCTGCAGTGAGCTGTGATCACACCACTGCACTTCAGCCTGGGCAACAGAATGAGACCTTGTCTCTTTAAAACAAAATAGTGTCTCAGATTTATAAGCCGGTGCCTGGTAGTTCTCTGGTTCTCCATTTCTCTTCGTTGCACATTTTAGAAAGAACGGCTCCTGTCGAATGGGTGGGAAACAGCATCGGCTGTCGACATGATGGAGTTGTACAACAGGTTACCTCGAACTGAAGTGAGCAGGTATGGGGTTAGCAAGCGTCAGCTTGATGGGCATTCATTGTGAACTCAAGGCATGATTGCCTGTATTCTTTCATGCAGAAAAACAGAACAATATGTGGAGATTTCATTAAAAAACAAAAAACAAACAAATAAAAAACAAGGCCTGACACAGTGGCTCACACCTGTAATCCCACCACTTTGGGAGGCATAAGTGGGCAGATCACTTGAGGTCAGGTCAGGAGTTTGAGACCGGCCTGGCCAACATGGTGAAACCTTGTCTCTACTAAAAATACAAAAATTAGCCAGGCAGGGTGGTGCACATTTATAATGCCAACTACTCGGGAGGCTGAGCCGGGAGAATCGCTTGAACCTGGGGCGGGGGTGGAGGTTGCAGTGAGCTGAGATCGTGCCACTTCACTCCAGCCTGGGCAAAAGAGCAAAACTCTGTCTCCAAAAATAAAATAAATAAAAATACAAAAATTAGCCAGGTGTGGTGGCACACGCCTGTAATCCCAGCTACTTGGGAGGCTGAGGCAGGAGAATTACTTGAATCCAGGAGGTGGAGGTTGCAGTGAGCTGAGATGCGCAACTGTATCCAGCCTGTGCGACAGAGCAAGACTGCTTCTCAAAAAAAAAAAAAAAAAAAAACAAGACCCTAACTAGACCTATTTTGAAACAAGTTAAACACTGATAGCAGCTTAAAAGTAACTCATTAGCTATTAGCTGAGATAGGGCTTATGCCCAAACTGATTATTTTATTGAAAACAAGCAATGACACCTGGAAAACTCCCAGAGCAACCTTGGCAGTGGAAATTTTACATAATTCCTGCTTTGGAGAGGGAGGAAAACAACTTTGTTCAAGGACGTATAAGGGGCTGGCGGATTTTTAAATGGACTTTTCTCCCCGTTATAAAGGAAATCTGTGCTGCTTGTTCTAAAAAGTTCCTCAAGCATTATAAAGTGCATGAAGTATAAAGTAGTTGTCCGTTCTGTAGTCACACCTGGGAGGTGGCAGTTCTTAACATATTGGGGAATATTCTTTTCCTAGATAGATAGATAAATATTTATTGATACATAGATTTCTATTTTTTGAATCTGTGGATTCATAGTACACATACTGGTCTGTAAACCACCATCCTTTTTGAAAACAATAGATTGTATTTGCCTTTACATATCAAAATATTGAGGGTTGCCATATCCAATTTAAGGGTACATAGGGCCAGGTGCAGTGGTTCACACCTGTAATCCCAGTACTTTGGGAGACCAAGGCAGGTGGATCACCTGAGGTTAGGAGTTCGAGACCAGCCTGGCCAACATGGTGAAACCCTGTCTCTACTAAAAATACAAAAAATTAGCTGGGCATGGTGGCGGGCGCCTGTAATCCCAGCTACTTGGGAGTCTGAGGCAGGAGAATTGCTTGAACCTGGGAGGCAGAGGTTGCAGTGAGCCGAGGTAGCACCATTGCACTCCGGCCTGGGCAACAAGAGCGAAACTCTTGTCTCCAAAAAAAAAAAAAAAAAAAATAGGGTACATAGTATTTATATTGATTTATGCAGATATAGTATATTGATGATAATTTTTAAGTAATTAAAAATGTCTGTAGCTGGGCATTTAGTTGCGGTGTCTTGTTTATTCATCATGTTTTCATTTCCCTGTTATAAACAACACTGGAGAGAACATCACCAACGTGCATCTGTGTACAGCGCTAGTGCGCACTTCAGCTCTTTTTTTTGTAATCACTCTGTGCTTCCTGATTCATGCTTCCTTCTTGCCTTTGGAGACCTAAGATCTCCAAAGAGGGTTTGAGAAAGTGCTGTCTCCACGTGATCAGGTCAGTGCTTCCTGGATTCTTCCAGAAGCATCCTTCCCCACAGGCTGGTTTTCATTTGCTACATGTCAAGATGACTGTTTTGAACATTGCTGATCTGGCCCCTGAAATGGGGATGCTCTGGCACTGCTTCTAGATGCCCAGAAAGGAGCCTCTGACTAGCATCAACCACAAGGAAAGTCTCTTGCCTCCAGGCAGTCATTTGTCTCATGTTTCCAGGACCTTCTGTAGACGGCAGCATGTAACCCTCACGGGGGTGGCGGGTAAGGAGATTGGAAGGCCTTTGTCTATGCCAGGCCGAACAGCCTTTCCAGCTCCGTGAATGCCACGTAGTTTGTATCTGCTTTTGCCGGAAACTGTGGAGTATAATAGGAAGTCTAAGGCGAGCCTGTTCATTGAACAAATGCTGAGTGTCTGCTGTGTGCCCGGCACTTTTCTAAGCACCAGGGATACAGCAATGATCAAAACAGGACAAAAGACATTCCTGTCCTTGGGAGCGCTCATTCTTGTGAACAGCTTAATAATTAGTAGTGTCTCCTGATAGCTGTACTTGGTAATAACCATCCTGGAGCCTTCAGTATGGTACTGGATTTTTCTAGAACTTGGTATCAGATCTACTTTGGATGTCTCCTGGTAGAATGACTTGGGAAGCAACCACATTACTTTATGTGTAGTCATTCTTACTTCAGATTTGGCCCTGAGGCCTGCATACCAAGATGGGAATGAACTCACAGAAACATGCACAGACACACACGTGTTCACACCTGTGTGTACGTGCACACATATAACAGACAAGGCCTGGGCAACTGGCAAGACTCGTATGTTAGCAGTGGCTATTGTGAATAGTAGGAATATGGATCCTGTTTCTTTTTTTATTTTATTCTGTATACTTTTTGAAAATGCCTGACTTTTCCTCCACAGTGTGTACCTATTTTGACAGAAACTTTTCTTTTCTTTTTTTTTTTTTTGATAGAGATGGAGTCTTGCTATGTTGCCTAGGCTGGTCTCAAACTCCGGGCCTCAAGTGATTCTCCCACCTTGGCCTCCCAAAGCTCTGGCATTAGAGGCGTGAGCCACTGCTCCTGGCAAACAGAAACTTTTTTAAAAAGCTGTTTCCATATGTTTGTGCATGTTTCTCTGTGTCTGTATATATTTATTTATTTTTATTTTTTTGAGACTGAGTCTCACTCTGTCGCCCAGGCTGGAGTACAGTGGCGCGATCTCTGCTTACTGCAACCTCCGTCTCCCAGGTTCAAGCAATTCTCCTGCCTCAGCCTCCCAAATAGCTGTGACTACAGGTGGGCACCACCCCGCCAGGCTAATTTTTGTATTTTTAGTAGAGATGGGGTTTCACCATGTTGGCCAGGCTGGTCTCGTACTCCTGACCTCAGGAGATCCACCCACCATGGCCTTCCAAAATGCTGGGATTACAGGCATGAGGCACTTCACCCAACCTGTGTATGCATGTTTAAAAGTTTACATTTAAAAGGGTTTTTTTGAAAAGTCATACATGCATATAATTTTTTATAAAACCAGAATAAAGTAGTATAGTGTAAAAACAACCCTCCTCACTACTGGTCTACTACCTTCTCTCTCAAGAGACAACTACCATTTCTAGTTTCTTCTGTATTTTCCAAAAGTCTGTACATATACAGACAAATTTGTCTCACTTTTTCTTTACATAGAGAGTGGTGTAATGTGCACATTACTTGCTTTTTAAATTACACAACTTGCTTTTTAAATTCCATGATATATATGTCTTGGAGGTTATTGCATATTAATACGTATGGACCGACCCCATTTTTAAAAATGGCTGCATAGTGTCCTGTTTTGACAGTATGAATCTGCTTCAATTTACTCTGCCTGTCTCCTCCATTTGCCACTAGTTTTTCTTACTGAAGTTTAACAGCTCTTTATATAATAAGGAACTCAACCCTTTGCCACTTGAATTGCAAATATATGTTTCTAGTTTGGCATTTGTGTTTTGACTTTGTTTATGGTATTTTTTCTTCTTTTCAGTGAAAAGACATTAAAGTGGAGCCACATCATAATTACTATTTTATAGCCTTCTTCTTTCCACTTAATCTATCATAAACATTTTTTCATATCCATAACTATGGGCCATGATCTTCATTTTCAATGCAGACACCTGCATTGTTCTATTTTAATTCTTTCCACAGGATAGAATCACTTGAATTCCTGGATGAAATGGAGCTGCTGGAGCAGCTCATGCGGCATTACTGCCTTTGCTGGGCAACCAAAGGAGGAAATGAGCTCGGTTCGTGATTGTACTTTTCTTGCCTTGACCTGGAAATAGTGAACTTTTCTTTTTCCTGTTCTTTCCCTTTCTCTTTCCTTTTTTTGTCTTCCCTCTTTCTCTCTGTCTCTCCCTTCTTTCTTGTTTTGAGACAGAGTCTTGCTCTGTCACCCAGGCTAGAGTGCAGTGGTGCGGTCATAGCTCATTGCAGCCTCCAATTCCTGGGCTCAAGCGATCCTCCTGCCTCCTGAGTAGCTGGGACTACAGGAGCCTGGCTGATTTTCTGTAGAGGTCTCTCTAAGGCTGGTCTTGAATTCCTAGCCTCAAGTAGGCTGGGCGCGGGGTCTCTCACGCCTGTAATCCCAGCACTTTGGGAGGCTGAGCAGGGCAGATCACTTGAGGTCAGGAGTTTGAGACCAGCCTGGCCAACATGATGAAACCCTGTCTCTACTAAAAATACAAAAAAAAAAAAAAAAAAATAGCCAGGCGTGGTGGCAGGCCCCTGTAATCCCCAGCTACTTGGGAGACTGAGGCAGGAGAATCACTTGTACTCGGGAGGTGGAGGTTGCAGTGAGCCGAGACTGCGCCATTGCACTCCAGCCCGGGCAAGAAAAGCGAAACCCTGTCTCAAAAATAAATAAATAAATAAATAAATAAATAAATAAACAATTCATTCCTGGCCTCAAGCAATCCTCTTGCCTCAGCTTCCCAAAGTGCTGGGATTACAGGCGTGAGCCACTGTGCCTGGCCGGAACTTTTCTTCTTCCCAAAATGAAAGATACATTTGGAACTTTGGGCCCAGAAAGAACTAGAGGATCATGTACATGTATCTGTGAGCATATCCAGAGAACTTGCTGTTATATCTTGTGTGTTTTTATAGCACAAAACCCAAGAGAACTGTTTAAGCCATGTAGCCCAAAACAACCCTTGAGAGATGTACTGTGGAGTTCCCGCAGCTGGAAGGTAAAAAAGCTTGAGAGTTCAAAAAAACTCCAGAAAAGTAACCAGCGTTTGTCTTTTCTATCCACTTACAACCAGGTTCACTGGATGTTAAATGCACAGATCGTTATATCTCGCTTACAAAGCCATGCAGCTAGGGGCTGAATTTTCCCTCTTCTCATTAAGGTGCACATCCCTGTCTGTGGCCGAGTAGGGCCCCGGCGAACAGGCGTGGATCCATCTCTGTTTCTTGTTACCTTGGTCCTGGTCCAGCTCCTTTTCAGCTGCCCCCTGCTGGGCTTGCTTCCCCTAGTGGTTAGGCTTTGAGTGTCTCTCCAGCCCGATGGAGGCCACTTTAGATCCCGGTTCTGGCCTTTAATGGAATAGCTGCCCTTCAAGCTTCCCGCAGATGTAATCCACATGACATGCGATCACAAGCAGGCAGCTGATCCGAAACAGAACTTGACAGAGCCAAAGACCATTCCCTATGCAAAAATTCCAGGTTGACATGAGACTGATAATCAGCCCCTTTGGACTTGTCATTCCACACAGATTTGCCTAGCTATGCAGCTCAGCCCACACAATCCTTTCACATTTGTTTTGTTTGGTTTTGGTTTTGTTCTTTTTTTTGGCTTTTTTTTTTTTTTTTTTTTTGAGATGGAGTCTTGCTCGTTGTCCAGGCTGGAGTGCAGTAGCATGATCTCGTCTTACTGCAACCTCCGCCTCCTGGGTTCAAGTGATTCTCCTGCCTCAGCCTCCTGAGTAGCTGGGATTACAGGCATCCAACACCATGTCCAGCTAATTTCTGTATTTTTAGTAGAGATGGGGTTTCACCATGTTGGCCAGGCTGGTCTCGAACTCCTGACCTTAAGTGATCTACCTGGCTCGGCCTCCCAAAGTGCTGGGATTATAGGCATTAGCCACTTTGCCTGGCTTTCACATTTGTTTTGAATTTAAAGTCATTTATTGTGAACTGAGTGCAGTGGCTCATGCCTGTAATCCCAGCACTTTGGGAGGCTAAGGCAGGCGGATCACCTGAGGTCAGGAGTTTGAAACCAGCCTGGCCAACATGGTGAAATCCCGTCTCTACTAAAAATGCAAAATTTAGCTGGGCGTGGTGGCGCATGCCTGTTGTCCCAGCTACTTGGGAGGCTGAGGCAGGAGAATCTCTTGAACCCGGGAGGCAGTAGTTGCAGTGAGCTGAGATGGCACCACTGCACTCCAGCCTGGGCAACAGAGCGAGACTCTGTCTCCAGGAAAAAAAAAAAGTCACTTATTGGTGTATTTTTATATTATCCTCCTCTTAATTATATTAAAAAATACTTCTTAGTAGGAAACTTAAAAGCTTCTAAAAAGTATGACAAAGAAAATCCACCTGTGTGCCTGTCAGTCAGAGATGACCTCTTGTGACTTTTCCCTTCCCCTCTATTTCTAAATAGTGTTTTGTTTGTTTTTATAATAAGAGTTGAATTTTTATATTTAATGCAACTTTGATTTCAAGTGTTTTCAATTTAATATTATAACATTAGCATTTTCCACTGGCAATTAAAAATGCTCAATGAGCATAATTGTAATGGCTTTATAATATTGTATTATGTCACTATGGCTGAATTAATTTTTCCATATTTTTGGAAATGTAGGTTATTTGTAATACTTTTAAGTGAACTCTAGTTCTTACAAAGGAACAATATATTGAGCATTTTAATGTCAGGAATTTATTTTGTCCCCACTGACCCGTGGCTGCTTTGGGACATCAGTGCTTGTCTGTGTGTGTGGAAGATCTGTATCTGCCTTTGCTCAAAGTTCAGCACATAAAGGGTAGATTTTTGGCGTTAACTTCAGACAGTCTATAAACTGTTAGAATGTTTTCTTAATCCTTTTAAAACCACCCATAAACACAGTCTTGCCCAACCTTTTGTTTCCTTGCGAAACCTCATTTTATGTAGCAGGAGGGCGGTGCTACAGTGGTCAGCAGTGTGGCTGGTGCCCCTGAGCCGGTCACTGGGGGTCCTCTAGGGGCCTCTGTTCCTGGCCACCAGAGTCTCCTAATGGTGTCTGTGTGTCTCTCCCCTCAGGGCTGAAGGAGATAACTTATTAATCTGTTGAAGGCTTATGCCGAGCCAGAAGCCGAAGCCACTTGCCCTCCTGGAGACCTGCAAGCTCCCTGAGCAGTGGGCGGGCCTCGTCCGCAGGTCTCATCCCACAGTCTTGAGAAGCCTCGGTCACTACAGTGGTCGCACATGTTCCTCTTCCTGTTCCTGTTGACATGTCGTTGTTTAAATAAATCTCACTTGCCACCAGTCGCCTGTGGTTGGACCTCTGCTGGCTGCCGCTGCTCATTCTGTGCCCCATGGGTTGGGCGGGCCACGGTGCACCTCTGTGTTAGCTAAAGCCAAGGACCCCAAGTCTGCTTTGACCTTGGCTTACTCCCTGTGAGTCACACCCGGCCCATGACCTTGAGTCCATTTTAGGATCTACTCCCTCATGTGTTGTTCATTGCAGCATATGACATTGTGCCTCACACCCTGACCCCTGGCCTCCACCAGATGCGAGGCTAGTGCTCTTCTCGGGCTCCTGTCTCCGCCCTCGCCACACTGGCCTGCTCAGTTGCCTCCTTCATCTTGGTCATGGTGGCAGGCTGAAGAATGGCCCCTAAAGTGTCCATGTCCTGATCCCCAGAACCTGTGAGCGTGTGTTACCTTCTGTGGCAAAGGGGCTTTGCAAATGGGATTAGGGGTTTGAGGTGAAGAGGTGGTCCTGGGTTATTCAGGTGGGCCTGATATGATCACGGGGTCCTCATTAGAGGGACAGATGAGGCGTCAGAGTCAGAGGAATAGGCGCCCAGACAAGAAGCAGGGGCAACCAGGGGATGCTACCTAGGGCAATAGCAGTAGACCCTCTCTTGGCCTCCAGCTGGAACTGCCTGCCAACACCTTGATGTTAGCCCAGAGAAATTGATTTCAGATTTCTCACCTCCAGAGCCGTGAGAGAATACATCTGTGGTGGTGGTTTTTTTTTTTTTTTTTTTTTTTTTGAGATGGAGTCTTGCTCTGTTGCCCAGGCTTGGAGTGCAGTGGCGCATTCTCGGCTCACTGCACCCTCTGCCTCCCGGGTTCAAGTGATTCTTCTGCCTCAGCCTCCCAAGTAGCTGGGATTACAGGTGCATACCATCGTGTCTGTCTAATTTTTGTATTTTTAGTGGAGATAGAGTTTCACCATGTTGGCCAGGCTGGTCACGAACTCCTGACCTCAAGTGATCCGCCCGCCTTGGCCTCCCAAAGTGCTGGGATTACAGGCGTGAGCCACTGTGCCCAGACTGATCTGTGGTGTTTTGAGCCATCAACTTGGGGGCTTAAACTTACAGCCACAACTGGAAGTCAATGCAGTTATGAGACAGGTTCATAGGGCCCCTGAGTTATGACCTCATATTTCAGAAACATAAGGCCTGTCCCATACCTGTCTGCTGAACTCCCTGAGTGATGGGTAGGCCTTGTCTACAGGGACTTCTTAAGTTATGTGACTGGCGCTGTGTGCCTGAACCTGCATGTGCAGGGCGGCACTGCAGAAGCCCCCAGCGCTCTCCTCTGCTGGAGAGGTAACATTCCCTCTTCTACCATTCAGAATCCTTAAATCAGTGTCCCCTAGAGTGTGGGCCCTGCACTTCTAGTGGCATGCCAGTTGATGGGATGTGTTCCTATCAATAAATACCTGTGATAAAATGTATAAATTAGGTGCAGTAAGATTAGCAACAATTTAAAAAAAAAATTATAACAATATGTTAAGGTTATATGAATGTGGTCTTTGAAGATATCTTAACTGGCCGGGTGCGGTGGTGCACGCCTGTAATTCCAGCACTTGGGGAGGCCAAGACAGGCGGATCATGAGGTCAGGAGTTCGAGACCAGCCTGGCCAACATGGTGAAACCCTGTCTACTAAAAATACAAAAAAAAAAAAAAAAAAAAAAAAAAAAAAAAAAAAAAAGCCGGGCTTGGTGGCAGGCATCTGTAAGGCAGGAGAATTGCTTGAACCCCGGAGGCAGAGGTTGCAGTGAACCGAGATTGCGCCACTGCACTCCAGCCTGGACGACAGAGCAAGACTCCATCTTGGAAAAAAAGAAAATATCTTAGCTATACTCACTTATTTTTGGACCTCAACTGACCTCAGGTAACTGAAACCTTGGAAAACAAAACCACAGGAAAGGGGGAACTCTGGTATATGTACAGCAATAGCAGAAACAATGTTTACTTTTTTTTTTTTGAGACAGAGTCTTGCTCTGTCGCCTAGTCTGGAGTGCAGTGGCGCGATCTCAGCTCACTGCAAGCTCTGCCTCCCGGGTTCACGCCATTCTCCTGCCTCAGCCTCCCGAGTAGCTGGGACTACAGGCACCCGCCACCATGCCCAGCTAATTTTTTTTTATATTTTTAGTAGAGACGGGGTTTCACCATGTTAGCCAGGATGGTCTCGATCTCCTGACCTCGTGATCCGCCCGCCTCGGCCTCCCAAAGTGCTAGGATTACAGGCATGAGCCGCCGCGCCTGGCCCCACAATGTTTACTTTTTGTTGTTTTCAGAAGGGGTCTTGCCCTGTCTCCCAGGCTGGAGTGCAGTAGTGCAGTCATAGCTCTCTGCTGCCTCAACCTTCTTGGGCTCAAGCGATCCTCCTTCCTCAGCTTCCTGAGTAACCGAACCATAGGCACACACCACCAAGCCTGGCTATTTTTAAATTTTTTTGTAGAGACAGGGTCTCCCTATGTTGCCAGGGGTGGTCTTGAACTTGGGTTCAAGTGATCCTCCCATCCGTCCTATTCCAAATTTGATATTGAAATTAGGCCAGTTAATAACCCTACAATGGCCTCTACGTGCTCAAGTGAAAGGAAGAGTCACAAAGAGTCACATGCCTTTCACTTTAAATCAAAGCTGGAAATGATTAAGCTTAGTGAGGAAGGCACGTCAAAAGCTGAAATAGGGTTGGCCGCGGTGGCTCATGCCTGTAATCCCAGCACTTTGGGAGGCCGAGGTGGGCGGATCACCTGAGGTCAGGAGTTTGAGACTGGCCTGGCCAACATGGTGAAACCTCATCTCTACTAAAAGTACAAAAATTAGCCCGGTGTGGTGGCAGGCACCTGTAGTCCCAGCTACTTGGGAGTTTGAGGCAGGAGAATCACTTGAACCTGGGAGGCGGAGGTTGCAGTGAGCCAAGATCACACCACTGCACTCCAGCCTGGGTGACAGAGTGAGACTCCATCTGAAAAAAAAAAAAAAAAACAACAACAACAACAAAAAAACTGAGATAGGCCGAAAGCTAGACCTCTTGTGCCAAACAGCCAAGTTGTGAATGCAAAGGAAAAGTTCTTGGAGGAAATGAAAAAGTGCTACTCCAGTGAACACATGAATGATAAGCGAAACTGTATTATTACTGATATGGAGAAAGTTTGAGCTGTCTGTATAGAAGATCAAACCCGCCACAACCTTCCGTTAAGCCAAAGCCTAATCAAGAGCAAGTCCCTAACTCTCTTCAATTATGTGAAGGCTGAGAGAGGAGAGGAAGCTGCAGAAGAAAAGTTGGAAGCTAGCAGAGGTTGGTTCCTGAGGTTTAAGGAAAGAAGCCGTCTCCATAACATAAAACTGCAAGGTGAAGCAGCAAGTGCTAATGTAGAAGCTGAAGCAAATTGTCCAGAAGATCCAGCTGAGATCATTGATGAAGGAAGGTGGCTACACTAAACAACAGATTTTCAACGTAGGCAAAACAGCTTTCTCTTGCAAGAGGATGCCATCTAGGACTTCCACTGCTAGAGAGGAGAATTCAATGCCTAGCTTCAAAACTTCGTAGGAAAGCGTGACTTCTTAGTGTCGTATCAAATGCAGCTGGTGACATTAAGTTAAGGTCAGTGCTTATTTACCATTCTGGAAATCCTAGGGCCTTTAAGAATTATGCCAAATCCACTGGGTGCAGTGGGTCATGCCAAGGCAGGCGGATTGCTTAAGGCCAGGAGTTTGAAACTAGCCAAGCCAACATGGTGAAACCCTATCTTTACTAAAAAATACAAAAATTAGCTGGGTGTGGTGGTGCATGCCTATAGTCCCAGCTAGTTGGGAGGCTGAGGCACGAGGATTGCTTGAACCTGGGAGGTGGAGGTTGCACTGAAGTAAGATTGTGCCACTGCACTCCGGCTTGTGTGACAGAGTGAGACTGTCTTAAAAAAAAAAAAATGGTGCCAAATCTGTGTGCTATAGAAATGGAACAACAAAGCCCGGGTGACAGCACATCTGTTTACGGTGTGGTTTACTGAGTATTTTAAGGCCATTGTTGATACCTACTACTGAGAAAAAAAAATTACTTTCAAAATATTACTGCTTATTAACACTGCACCTGGTCACCAAAGAACTCTGACAGAGATGTACAAGGCAATGAATGCTGTTTTCATGCGTGCTGACACAACATTCATTCTGCAGCCCTATGGATCAAGGAGTAATTTTGACTTTCAAGTCTTACTATTTAGAAATGCATTTTGTAAGGCCAGGCGCTGTGGCTCACGCTTGGAATCCTAGCACCTTGGGAGGCCGAGGCGGGTGGATCACAAGGTCAGGAGTTCCAGACCAGCCTGGTCAATATGGTGAAACCCCGTCTCTACTAAAAATACAAAAATTAGCTGAGCACGGTGGCAGGCAGCAGTAGTCCCAACTACTTGGGAGGCTGAGGCGGGAGAATCACTTGAACTCGGGAGGAGGAGGTTGCAGTGAGCCAAGATCATGCCACTGCACTCCAGCCTGGGTGACAGAGTGAGACTCCATCTCAAAAAAAAAAAAAAAAAAAGAAATACATTTTGTAAGGCTATAGCCACCATAGATAGTGGTTTCTCTGATGGATCTGGGTAAAGTACATTGGAAACCTTCTGAAAATGATTCACCATTCTAGATGCCATTAACATTAGTAGCCAAGCGTGGTGGCTCATGCCTGTAATCCCAGCACTTTGGGAGGCCGAGGTGGGCGAATCATTTGAGGTCAGGAGTTCAAGACCAGCCTGGCCAACATAGTGAAACCCCCCTCTCTACTAAAAATGCAAAAATTAGCCGGGTGTGGTGGTACATGCCTGTAATCCCAGCTATTGAGGAGGCTGAGGCAGGAGAATTGCTTGAGCCTGGGACGCGGAGGTTGCAGTGAGCCGAGATCACGCCATTGCGCTCCAGCCTGGGCCACAGAGCTAGACTCCATCTCAAAAACAACAACAACAACAACAACAACAAAAGCATTAGTGATGCATGGGAGGAGGTCAAAATGTCAACCTTAATGGGTTTGGATGAAGTTGATTCCAGCCCTCATGGATGATTTTGAGGCATTTATAAGACTTCAGTGGAGGAAGGAATTGCAGATGGGGTGGAAATAGCAAGGTAACTAGAATTAGAAATGGAGCATAAAGATGTGACTGAATTGCTGTGATCTCATGATCAAACTTAACGGATGAGGAATTGCTACTTATGAATGAGCAAAGAAAGTGGTTTCTTGATATAGAATCTACTCCTACATCCTTGAAGATGCTGTGAACATTGTTGAAATGACAATAAGGGATTTAGAATGTTACACAAATTTAGTTGATAAAGCAGCAGCAAAGTTTAAAAAGAATGACTCCAATTTTGAAAGAAGTTCTACTGTGAATAAAATGCTGTAAAACAGCCTCTCTTGCTACAGAGAAATCTTTCGGGAAAGGAAGAGTCAACCACTGAGGCAAATTTCATTGTTGTCTGCACAGCCATCCACTGATCTTTCAGTAACCACCACCCTGCTCAGGCAGCAACCATCAACATCAAAGCAAGAGTCTCCACCAGCCAAAAGATGATGACTTGCTGAAGGCTCAGATGATCATTAGCATTTTTAAAGCAATAACTTATTTTTAAAGTAAGGCATACACATTTTAAAGACATAATACTATTGCACATGTAATAGAATACAGTATAGCATAAACATAATTTTTATATGCACTGGGAAACCAAAAAATTCATGTGGTATTCACTTTATTGAGATGGTCTGGAACTAAACCTGCAATATCTCTCAGGTATTCCTGTACGTGAAATCTTTCATAAGAACAATATTTGTTCTTTTTTTCTTTTCTTTTCCTTCTTTTTTTTTTTTGAGATGGAGTCTTGTTCTTGTTGCCCAGGCTGGAGTACAATGGTGCGATCTCTGCTCACTGCAACCTCTGCCTCCTGGGCTCAAACGATTGTCCCGCCTCAGCCTCCCAAGTAGCTGGGACTACAGGTGCACAACACCACACCCAGCTAATTTTTGTATTTCCAGTAGAGACGGGGTTTCACCATGTTGGCCAGACTGGTCTCGAACTCCTGACCTCAGGTCATCCACCTGCCTTGGCCTTCCAAGGTGCTGGAATTATAGGCGTGAGCCACTGCGCCTGGCCTGGATTTCTTATATATAAGATCATGACAGACATAATGTTACTTCTGTGCGATTTTGGATGCCTTCTCTTTGTTTTTCTTGCACAATTTCTCTGTCTACCTTCAATACGATATTGAATAGAAGTAGTAAAAAGTGGACATCCTTGTCTTATTCCTGCTATTGGAAAAAAAGCTTTTAGTCTTTTGTTGTTGAGTATATTAGCTGTGTGTTTCTTTTATATGGTCAGGTTGTGTATGGTGGCTCCTGCCTGTCATCCCAGCAGTTTGGGAGACTGAGGTGGGAGGATTGCTTGAGGTCAGGAGTTTGAGACCAGTCTGGGCAACATAGGAAGACTCTTTGTTTACAAAAAACTAAAAAATTAGCTGGGCACGGTGGTGCATGCCTAGCTACTTGGAGGCTGAGGCAGAATGATAGCTTGAGCCTGGGAGTTTGAGGTTACAGTGAGTAATGATCATGCCACTGCCCTCCAGCCTGGACAACATAGCAAGATCCTGCCTATAATAATAAAGACTATAATAAATAGTCTTTATTATATTGAATTAATTTCCTATTTCTAATTTTGTAGAGTGCTTTTTTCTTAATCATGAAAGGATATAAATTTTCTCAAATTCTTTGTTTATATCAATTGAGATGATCGTGTGGTTGTTTTTTTCCCTTTGGTTAACGTGGTATATTACATTGGTTGATTTTTGTACATTGGACCACTCCAGGAATAATTCCACTTGGTCATGGCATATAATTCTTTTAATATACTGCTGAGTTCAGTTTGCTAGAATTTTCATTGAAGATTTTGGTATCCGTCTTTTTTATCAATTGTTGTTGAGACAAAGTCTCACTCTGTCGCTCAGCGTGGAGTTCAGCGGCTTGATCACGGCTCACTGCAGCCTCCAACTCCCTAGCTCAAGTGATCTTTCCACCTCAGCCTCTTCAGTAGCTGGGATGACAGACATGTTGCCACCATGCCTGGCTTTTTTGGGTATTTTTTCTGTAGAGACGAGGTTTTGCCATGTCACCCAGGCTGATCTCAAACTCCTGGACTCAAGCAATCTGCCCACCTCAGCCTCCCAAAGTACTGGGATTACAGGCTTGAGCCACCACACCCGGACTAGTATCGATCTTTTTTTTTTTTGAGAAAGAGTCTCACTCTGTTGCCCAGACTGGAGTACAATGACACAATCTTGCTCACTTAACCTCCACCTCCCAGGTTCAAGCGATTCTTGTGCCTCAGCCTCCCGAGTAGCTGGGATTACAGGCATGTGCCACCATGCCCAGCTAATTTTTTTTTTTTTTTGAGATGGAGTTTCACTTTTGTCACCCAGGCTGGAGTTCAATGGCACGATCTTGGCTCACTGCAACCTCTGCCTCCTGGGTTCAAGCGATTCTCCTGCCTCAGCCTCTCGAGTAGCTAGAATTACAGGTGCCCGCCACCATGCCTAGCTAATTTTTTGTATTTTTGGTAGAGACGGGGTTTCACTATGTAGGCTGGTCTCAAACTCCTGACCTCGTGATCCGCCTGTCTTGGCCTCCCAAAGTGCTGGGATTATAGGCGTGAGCTACCATGCCTGACCAATTTTTATATTTTTGGTAGAGACGGGGTTTCACCATGTTGGCCAGGCTGGTCTTGAACTCCTGATCTCAAATGATCCACTTGCCTTGGCCTCCCAAAATGCTGCTGGGATTACAGGCATGAGCAACTGCACCCGGCCTCAATCTTTATATGAGATATTAGTCTGTAATCTTCTTCCAGGCTCTTCATCTAGCTTTGGTACTGGGGCCATGCTTATAGAATCAGTTAGGAAGTGTTTCCTCCTTTTGCTTTTTTCTTTTGAATTAGTTTGAGAAGAACTGGTATTAATTAAACGTGCATTTGCTGCATGTGTGTGGAGTGTCCTGCACATGTCTGTTAGGTCCAGTTTGATTACAGTGTTGTTCCTGTCCTCTGTTTCCTTATTCATCTTCTCTCTAGCTGTTCTCACCATAGGCTTCAGACTCCAAAGCTTATCTGAGACCTTGATCTTTTTTCTTTTTTTCTTTGAGACAGAGTCCTGCTCTGTCACCCAGGCTGGAGTGCAGTGGTGCAATCTCAGCTCACTGCAACCTCTGCCTCTTGGGTTCAAGAAATCCTCCCACCTCAGCCTCCCTAGTAGCTGGGATTATAGGGAGTGTCACCATGCTGAGCTAATTTTTTGTACTTTTAGTAGAGATGGGGTTTTGCCATGTTGACTAGGCTGGCCTCGAACTCCTGACCTCAGGTGATCCACCCGCTTTGGCCTCCCAAAGTGCTGGGATTACAGGTGTGAGCCACCGCGGCCGGCCTGAAACCTTGATCTTAACCCTAATTAACCAAACAGAGGGAAAAGTCTGATGTCTCCTAGACGGAGTTCCCAGGAGCCTATCTTAACCTCTTCTTAGGTGACTCACCAGCTTCTCAAACTCAACATTTCTGAAACCAAATACATCTTTCCCCTCTCCTAAATAACTTTTCTTTTCTTTTTTTTTTTTGAGACGGATTTTTGCTCTGTCGCCCAGGCTGGAGTGCAGTGGTATAGTCTCAGCTCACTGCAGCCTCCGCCTCGCAGGTTCAAGCGATTCTCTTGCCTCAATCTCTGAGTAGCTGGAATTACTGGCATGAGTCACCACATCCAACTAATTTTTGCATTTTTAGTAGAGATGAGGTCTTCCCATGTTGGCCAGGTTGGTCTTGAACTCCTGACCTCAGGTGATCCACCCTCCTTGGCCTCCCAAAGTGCTGGGATTACAGGCGTGAGCCACCGCGCCTGGCCCTAAATAGCTATTCTTTAATGAGCTCTGAATTCCTTCCCAGCAGGACCTCCACTCCACTCAGCATCCTCAGAGTCATCGACTCCTTACTTCTCCTTGTTGTCCTCACTGGCTAGGAGGCCATGTTCGGTTCCTTTTCCTCAATCAGCCTGTTTATCACATCTGTCTCTACTGTACTGCTGCCACCCAGACTCAGTCATCTTCTGTCTCACACAGAATCTTTTTGGCCTTTGTTCTCAGCCTCCTGCATTCCTGTAGACCACAAACCGGTCCCCTGAAGCCCTGAGCACATCATTCCCGTGACCAAAGACTGTCAAGGCTGCCTCTTTGCTTAATGCCTGAACGCCCAGCTCCTAGCAAGGCAAGGAAGATGCTCTGTGATTGGGCCTCATCTTACATGTAGTCTTATTTTCTAGTCAAAAAACCAGGTGCCACCAGGCTGTATCTAATGCCGGCCTCTCTCCCTGGCCTGTGCTTTCTCCGGAGTTCATGCATGCAACTCTGCCCACCTTCAAAGCCCACCCCAAATGCAAACTTCCTTGACCCTTTCATTTTTTTTTTCCTCGAGATGGAGTCTTGCTCTGTCGCCCAGGCTGGAGTGCAATGGCGTGATCTCAGCTCACTGCAACCTCTGCCTCCCAGGTTCAAGCAATTCTCCTACCTCAGCCTCCCGAGTAGCTGGGATTACAGGTGTGCGCCACCACACCCAGCTAATTTTTGTATTTTAGTACAGATGGGGTTTCACCATGTTGGCCAGGGTGGTCTCAAACTCCTAACCTCAGGCAATCCGCCCACCTCGGCCTCCCAAAGTGCTGGGATTACAGATGTGAGCCACCGCACCTGGCTCCTTTCATTATTTTATTATTTCATTCAATGAAAGATAAGCACCTACTGTATAAGCAAGACAGACATGACATATGCCCTTAAGGAGCTTTCATTCTTTTGGAGAAGGATGGTTAAATATGCCTTATCATAAGGTATGACAACCTTTATGTGGGAAAGCCCTGGATTCACCTAACAAAAGCAGTTTATTGGCTGGGTGCAGTGGCTCATGCCTGTAATCCCAGCACTTTAGGAGGCCAAAGCGGGCAGATCACTTGAGGTCAGGAGTTCAAGACCAGCCTGACCAACATGGTGAGACCCTGTCTCTATTAAAAAAAAAAAAATGAAAATTAGGCCAGGCGCGGTGGCTTACGCCTGTAATCCCAGCACTCTGGGAGGCTGAGGTGGGAAGATCATGAGGTCAAGAGATCGATACCATCCTGGCCAACATGGTGAAACTCCATCTCTACTAAAACACAAAAATTAGCTGGGCATGGTGGCACGTGCCTGTAGTCCCAGCTACTCCGGAGGCTGAGGCAGGAGAGTTGCTTGAACCTGGGAGGTGGTGGTTGCAGTGAGCCGAGATTGCGCCACTGCACTCCAGCCTGGCGACAGGGTGAGACTCTGCCTCAAAAACAACAACAACAACAAAACTAGCCTTAGTGCAGCGTGGTGATGCACACCTGTCATCCCAGGTACTCAGGAAGCTGAGGCACGAGAATCACTTGAACCCAGGAAGCGGAGGTTGAGCTCTCAGTGAACTGATATTGCACCACTGCACTCCAGCCTGGGCGACAGAGCAAGACTCTGTCTCAAAGAAAAAGAAAAAGAAAAAAAAAGAAGCAGCTTATCCATTTAGGCTGGCTGAGGAAGCTTTCCTGAGACTGTCATACAAAGTCCCCTAGGCAGATGGATTAGTGTTCGCAAGAGAGCATGCCTGTATACCCGTGTCTTCCGTCATTACTAACCAATTGCATATTTGTGCCTCTAATTGCTTGTGTTAATTTATTCTGTCCCTATAACAACTCTACGTCAGTTTGTTTTAATCCTCATTTTTTTTTTTTTTTGAGACCAGGCCGCACTCCTGTCACCCATGTTGGAGTGCAGTGGCATAATCGCAGCTCATTGCAACCACTTTGGGCTCAACGGATCCTCCCACCTCAGCCTCCCAAGTCTAATTAGCTAGGACTACAGGCATATGCCACCATGCCTGGCTAATTTTTTATATTTTGTATAGATGAGGTCTCACCATGTTACCCAGGTTTGTCTTGAATTCCTGGGCTCACACGGTCCTCTTGCTTTGGCCTCCCAAAGTGTTGGGATTATAGGCGTGAGTCACTGTGCCCAGCCTTATTCTCATTTTAAACATGAGGAAATAAGGGTATGTGGAAACTGTGTAATTTGTCCAAGGTCATACAGCCAATCAATGATGGAACTGAATTTGAAACCAGGCAGGTTGGCTTTAGAGCCTGTGCTTTTGACTGCTATGTTATATGTGTCTCTTTTCTCCCTGCCCTAAATAGCACATAAAATCTTTTTCTTTTCCCCCAGCACCACCATTACATGAAGGTGTGGGGTCTCATTTCTTCCCATTTGTCAGACTGGCTTATTTCTCCTTTTCTGGGCACCCCTTGATGCTGTTGATGAAGAATGACCCTCTCCTCAAAAGTCTTACAGTTCTTAGTGAGGCTTTTGAATACTTAGTTGCAGAAACGGCTTTTGAAATGCACTATCTAAATGGTTTCAGGAATACGCCATTAATTGATGAATGCCACCAAGGGCTTGGATTCGTGCCTTCTGCTCTGTCTTCCTTGGCATGTTGACTTTTTTCTTTTTTTGGAGACAGGGTCTCGCTCTCTCGCCCAGGCTGGAGTGCAGTGGCGTGATCTTGGCTCACTGCAACCTCTGCCTCCCTAATATAATCTGTGAGTTATATTAACCACAGATGTGCACATTTTATTGTCTCGCACAGATGCTGGAAGTAGGCCACAAATTTGACTTCCCCCAAGTCCTCTCAAGGATTGAAACATGATTCAAGTGCCTCAGCTTCCTGAGTAGCTGGGATTATAGGCATGCGTCATCATGCCCAGCTAATTTTCATTGTTTTTTTGTGTGTGTTTTGTTTTATTTTTCAGTAGAGATGGGATTTCGCCCTGTTGGTCAGGCTGGTCTCGAACTGCTGGCTTCAAGTGATCCACCTGCCTCGGCCTCCCAAAGTGCTGGGATTACAGGGGTGAGCCACTGCACCTGGCCAGCATGTTGACTTTTCATCTTCAGCTTGTTGCCTCATGATCACAAAGTAGCTCCCAGAGTGCCAGGCATCACAGCTGCATTCATGGCAGGAAAAAAGATGGGTCTTTTTTTTTTCAGTAGTCTCTGTCTTTTTTATCCAGAATAAAATTGTTCCCAAATATGCCTAATAGACTTCCCTCTGTATCTCATGCTAAGAACTGGGTAGGGTTGCCAAATGAAATACAGAATGCCTAGTTAAGTAGAATTTCAGTAAAGAACACATAATTTAAAAAATATATAACTAGGACCCATGTAATATTTGGCACATGCATACACTAAAGAAATAATGCATTGTTTACCTGAAATTTGCAATATACTTACACTAAAAACATTATGTGTTGTTTACCTGAAATTCAAATTAACTGGGCATTCTGTATTTTTTTTTTTTTTTTTTTTTTTTTGCTATATCTGGCAACCCTAGAACTAAATCTATTTGGAAGAGATGGTGGGAAATAGAATATCTGGCTTTCGAGCTTTTATAGTACAAGATGGGCAAAATACTCAGAACTTTTAGATCATCGGCTACCCAGTGTGAAGTCATTTTGGTTGTGTTTGCTATGGTGTGGAGAGAACTGGTTTGTTTTGTGTTTTGTTTTGTTTTGAGACAGAGTCTCCCTCTGTCGCCCAGGCTGGAATGCAGTGGCGCAATCTCGGCTCACCGCAACCTCCTCCGCCCGGGTTCAAGTGATTCTCCTGCCTCAGTCTCCCGAGTAGCTGGAATTACAGGCGCCAACTACCATGCCCGACTAATTTTTGTATAATTAGTAGAGATGGGGGTTTCACCATATTGGTCAGGCTGGTCTGGAACTCCTGACCTCAAGTGATCTGCCCACCTTGGCCTTCCAAAGTGCTGGGATTACAGGTGTGAGCCACCATGCCCAGCTGAGAATAGGTGTCTATAACATCAGAATATTTATGAAGTTTCAGGCAGGGTCAAATGATATTTTTTCATCTTATTGTTATTTTTTGTTTTGTTTTCTTAAGAGATGGAGTCTCACTGTCTCACCCAGGCTGGAGTGCGGTGGCATAATCACAGCTTTCTGCATCCTCAAACTCCTGACTCAAGGGATCCCATCTTAGAGGCTTTTATGCCTTTCATTTTTGGGTGGGAGGAGTGGATATCTGATCATGAATAAAGCATCCGTTATGGGCAGGAGATATATTTATATTTTGGTTTATTTCTTTATATCCCTCCTTGTTCTTCAAGGGGAATTGAGATACCTGATAAAACTACAGCAACAGGCCGGGCATGGTGGCTCACTCCTGTAATCCCAGCATTTTGGGAGGCTGAGGTGGGCAGATCACAAGGTCAGGAGATCGACACCATCCTGGCCAACATGGTGAAACCCCATCTCTACTAAAAATACAAAAAATTAGCCGGGGGTGGTGGCTACTACCTGTAATCCCAGCTACTCAGGAGGCTGAAGCAGGAGAATCACTAGAACCTGGGAGGTGGAGGTTGCAGTGAGCTGAGATTGTGCCACCGCACTCCAGCCTGGCGACAAAGCAAGACTGTCTCAAAACAAAACAAAACAAAAACAAAAAAAACTATGCAACAGAAAAAAAAAACAATTAAATGCTTAGGGAAGTTTGAACATGAGGTTTTTTTTTGTTTGTTTGTTTTGTTTTGTTTTAAATGCCAGGAGTTATATTAGCCCATGGATGTGCACATTTTATTGTCTCACATAGATGCTGGAAGTGGGCCATAAATTTGACTTCCCCCAAGTCCTCCCTCTCAAGGATTGAAACATGATTCAGTTTCCATAAAATTACAGCCAGCCACAGGCTCAAGAGAGGCACAGCTGTTCCTGCAGGAGACCCTGGGGAAGCTTCTCCCAAACACCCTCAATGAGATCCCTGTGATTCGCTGTTTGTGGACCTGGGTTTGTAGCTGATGCCCCACGGTCCCTGGATGCAACTGATGACTTAATGCTGAAGTGAAATTCCATGAAGGTGATTCTATGAGGTCAAAGCAATGCAGTCTGATTATTTAGCTCTGGGAAGCTCGATTTAATGACAGAGTAGAATTTAGAAAATCTGGAAGGACTGAACCGGGAATGGTGGCTCACGCCTGTAATCCCAGCACTTTGGGAAGCCAAGGTGGGTGGATCACTTGAAGTCAGGAGTTCGAGACCAGCCTGAAACCCCGTCTCTACTAAAAAATACAAAAATTAGCCAGGCGGCTGGGCACAGTGGCTCAAGCCTGTAATCCCATCACTTTGGGAGGCTTGAGGTAGGCGGATCATGAGGTCAGGAGTTCGAGACCAGCCTGACCAATATGGAGAAATCCCGTCTCTACTAAAAATGCAAAAATTAGCTGGGTGTGGTGGTGCACGCTTGTAGCCCCAGCTACTCAGGAGGCTGAGGCAGGAGAATGGCTTGAACCTGGCAGGCAGAGGTTGCAGTGAGACGAGATCGCACCACTGCACTCCAGCCTGGGTGACAGAGTGAGACTCCGTCTCAAAAAAAAAAAAAAGGTACAAATAGCATACCAACATTTTCTTGTACTCATAAGTTAGAATACAGAATTATTCAGAAATTCAAAGTTACCTTTGTGATTGCATTTTTGTATTACATTTGGATTTTTTTTTTTTTTTGAGTCGGAGTCTTGCTCTGTCACCCGGGCTGGAGTGCAGTGGAGTGATCTTGGCTCACTGCAAGCTCTGCCTCCCAGGTTCACACCATTTTCTTGCCTCAGCCTCCTGAGTAGCTGGGACTACAGGTGCCCGCCACCACACCTGGCTAATTTTTTTGTATTTTTAGTAGAGACGGGGTTTCACCATGTTAGCCAGGATGGTCTCGATCTCCTGACCTTGTGATCCACCTGCCTCGGCCTCCCAAAGTGCTGGGATTACAGGTATGAGCCACTGTGCCTGGCCACATTTGGATTTTTTAGAACATTTAATTTTAATACAATATGGGAAGTCTAAAAAAATAAAATAGATATTGGGTAGATATGAACATTGCTCTGGTATTTGCATTTTATTGTGTACCTTCAAAAGAATGATATTAATAGTTTTAACTTAAAACTATGGTGTTGGCTGGTCACAGTGGTTCATGCCTGTAATCCTAACACTTTGGGAGGCCAAGGCGGGCGGATCACTTGGGGTCAGTAGTTCGAGACCAGTCTGGCTGACATGGTGAAACCCTGTCTCTACTAAAAATACAAAAATTAGCCGGGCATGGTGGTGCATGCCTGTAATCCCAGCTACTTGGGAAGCTGAGGCAGGAGAATTGCTTGAACCCGGGAGGCGGAGGTTGCGGTGAGCCGAGATTGCGCCACTGCACTCCAGCCTGGGCAACAGAGGGAGACTCCATCTCAACAAAACAAAACAAAACAAAACAAACAAAAACTATGGTGTTTATAATGTACCGTAAATTACATTCTTTGCAACTACAACACAAACACATACAAATATATCCTTTAAAATTTTTGCCCAAAAGTGCTCATGCCCTAAACATTACACTTAACCTTACTTTTTTCACCTAATAAAATATTTTGCACACCTGTAATCCCAGCACTTTGGGAAGCCGAGGTGGGCAGATTGCTTGAGCTCAGAAGTTCAAGACCAACCTGGGCAACATAGTGAGACCCCATCTCTACATAAAAATATAAAAATTAGCCGGGCATGGTGGTGCATGCCTGTAGTCTCAGCTACTTGGGAGATTGAAGTGAGAGATCGCCTGAGTCTGGAGTGGTCGAGGCTGCAAGGAGCCATGATCATGCCACTCCACTCCAGTCTGGGTGACAGAATGAGATCCTATCTCAAGACAAAACAAAACACAACCCAAACATTTTGGAGATCTTTCCATGTGAGTATGTATGGATCTACTTATTTTTTATCAGCTACATGGTATTTCTTTATTTCAATGTAGCAGAATACATTTAACTGTTAATGATTATTTCAGTAATTTCAGGTTTTCATGCTTTTATGTACAATGCTACAACAGGTAACCTTTGAATACCCGTTACAGGTAATTTTAGCAATGGGATTGCTGTGTCAGAGAGAGGTACCTTTTACATTTTGAAAAGTGCTTTCCAAATTTTCACCCAATAAAGGCTGCACTTTCCACCAATGGGGATTGGAAGTATGCTTTTCAGATCTCTGTCAGCCTGGAAAAAATCTAAAATGTCCAATTGGTTAAAAACAAGATAGACAGATAAATAGATAGATAGAGATAGAGATATATCTTGTTTTGATTTGCATTTCTCTGTGAGTGAGGTTAAGCCATAATGAGTGAGATTGAGCAACTTTTCATATATTCATTAGCCATTTATATTCCTTTATCAATGTCCTGCCTGGTTAAAAGCTGGGTTGTCCTTTTCTTTTCTTTTTTTTTTTTTTTTTTTTGAGATGGAGTCTCACTCTGTTGCCCAGGCTGGAGTGCAGTGGTGCGATCTCAGCTCACTGCAACCTCTGCCTCCCAGGTTCAAGCCATTCTCCTGCCTCAGCCTCCCGAGTAGCTGGAACTACAGGCACCCACCACCAGGCCCGGCTAATTTTTTGTATTTTTAGTAGAGACGGGGTTTCACCGTGTTGCCCAGGATGGTCTAGATCTCCTGACCTCGTGATCCGCCCACCTCGGCCTCCCAAAGTGCTGGGATTACAGGCGTGAGCTACTGTGCCCAGCTGGGGTTGTCCTTTTCTTAATAATGTATGAATACTCTTTGTCAGTTAAGAAATTAATTAGACCTATGTCTGTCATATGTATGGCAAATATTTTCCTAGTTGACTTTCTGTCTTTTATCATTGTGTGTGTTTGTGCTTTTTTTCATCTATAGCTGCTTTAGAATTTTTATAAAATCTTATCTTTAAAATAAAAAACAATTTTTTTGGCTGGGCACAGTGGCTCACACCTGTAATCCCAACACTTTGGGAGGCCAAAGTGGGCGAATCATTTGAGGTCAGGAGTTTGAGACCAGCCTCACCAACATGGCGAAACCCCATCTCTATTAAAAATACAAAAATTGGCTGGGTGTGGTAATGCGCTCCTGTAGTCCCAGCTACTTGGCAGGCTGAGGCAGGAGAATTACTTGAACCTGGAGGCGGAGGTTGCAGTGAGCTGAGACTGTGCCACTGCACTCCAACCTGGGTGACAGAGACTCTGTCTTAAAAAAAATAATAAAAAATAGAAAAATGTTTTTGATTGGGCACAGTGATTCACACCTGTATTCTCAGTGCTTTGGGAGGCTGAGGCTAGGATTACAGGTATGAGCCACCGCTCCCGGCCCCTCATTTAAAAATTTATTCAATAATTTATTTTTATCAGTATGGATTCATGGACACTTGTTGTATACCTTGGGTTATAATCCGTTACTGCTTTATTTATTTTGTCATGTGTAGGTTAAAAAAAAACCAAACTATCACTGGGTGCAGTGGCTCACGCCTGTAATCCTAGCACTTTGGGAAGCTGAGGTGGGCAGATCACTTGAGGTCAGGAGTTTGAGACCAGCCTGGCCAACATGGTGACCAGCCTTGGCCTCCCAAAGTGCTAGGATTACAGGCATGAGCCACCGCGCCTGGCCCCGTGTTCTGTATTTTCTTTTATTTATTTATTTATTTATTTTTATTATTATACTTTAAGTTTAAGGGTACATGTGCACAACGTGCAGGTTTGTTACATATGTATACCTGTGCCACGTTGGTGTGCTGCACCCATTAACTCGTCATTTAGCATTCTGTATTTTCTCTGGTTCAGATGATCAATCGTTCCATTTATGAGAAGCGTCTGGTATTCATGTCAAGCCTCTCCCTCTCATGACTACAAAAACATCCACCCATGTTTTATTTTAGCGCTTTTATGGTCCCTGTTTTACATTTTAACCTTTGTTTCATTTAGAATTTATTTTGAACTAAAGAAGGAGGCAAAGATCCAACTTTTTTTTTGTTCATTTGTTTTTTATATGAGGTTACCCAGTTTTCCTAACACGATGTAGGGGCCAAAGGAAAACTTCCCCTTTGCCCTCCGAAGGTTTGCTGAAAATCACTGACAAGAGGCAGAATAGTAGGAGAAAAGGCGTATACAGTTATTTGATCATCGTTTTATGTGACATGGGAGCCTGTGGAATGAAGACCCAAAGATACAGGGGCAACTGTCCATTTTTAAGCTTAGGTTCAACAAAGTATGGACAGCTGTATAGAAATAGGATTGGACAAAAAGGGTCTGATGTACTGCTAATACACTGAGTGGGGAAACCCTGCACGGCCTGTCTGTGTGGATTCTCCTTAGCCTCTCTGAGCAGCTCCTTCCTTGTTGGTGTGGGGCACGACCCTCTCTGGAATGGGGGTCTTATGAGCTACACTCTAACAAGATAGGTCAGATAAATTCTGGGTCAGTTTTAATACCGAAAGGCAGAGGAAAATATAGAGTAACATGTTTAGGTTTTATGGCTGGCTTGGGGGAAAAGGGGATCTGGTTTCTATCACCAGTCTTAGGGAAGAAGGATTCTAGTTTCTATGACTTGCCTCAGGGGAGGAAGAGGGGCCAGAGACAGGAGGGCAAGAGGGCAGAGAAAAACTTTGATTTCTGAGGCCTTCATTTTAGGGTATCATTTTCTGAGCTCCAACAACTATTTAGACATCTTTTTTTTTTTTTTTTTTTGAGACTTAGTCTCACTCTGTTGCCCAGGCTGGGATGCAGTGGCACGATCTGGGCTCACTACAACCTCTACCTCCCAGGTTCAAGCGATTCTCCTGCCTCAGCCTCCCCAGTAGCTGGGATTACAGGCATGTGCCACCGCGCATGGCTAATTTTTGTATTTTTAGTACAGTCGGGGTTTTGCCATGTTGGCCAGGCTGGTCTCGAACTCCTGACCTCAGGTATCCACCTGCCTCGACCTCCCAAAGTGCTGGGATTACAGGCATGAGCCACCATGTCCGGCCTTATTTAGGCATCTTTAACTCATGACTGTAAACATCAATATAAATTTCCATGTGAGTGTCTGAGTCTAAAAGGACTCCTTTAAAAAACCTATGGGTTATCAAAGAACTGTGTATTTTGATTCTTGCAAAGTATTCACTCTTGGCCTTAAATGAAGAATTACTTGAAAAAAACAAGGTATGCCTTATCTTTAAGAGGAAACTATTTTACCCAGTAGCGATTTGTATACACCTGTAATCCCAGCAGTGTGGGAGGCCGAGGCGGGCAGATTGCTTGAGGTCAGGAGTTCGAGACCAGCCTGGCCAACATAGTGAAACCCCATCTCTACTAAAAATACAAAAAATTAGCTGGGCATGGTGGCAGGCACCTGTAATCCCAGCTACTTGGAAGGCTGAGGCAGGAGAATTGCTTGAGCCCAGGAGGCGGAGGTTGCAGTGAGCCGAGATTGCTGTTGCACTCTAGCGTGGGTAACAAGAGTGAAACCCTGTCTCAAAAAAAAAAAAAAAAAAATTCTTATGATTTAGGTTAACATGATTGTTTGTATTTCCCCTAAACAGAAGGATACGATTATTTAGAATTTAGACATATAGCTATACTAATGTACATTTCTACTGTATCTGTATATATGTGTAACCATGATTGTGGAAATAAAATAGTTTGCAGTGAGTTGCCAAACCAATATATATATAATAACCAAAATATATATATATATAACCAATATATATCCTATATATATATATAACCTATATATATATATATATATTTTTTTTTTTTTTTACTTTAAAGCTATTTTATTAGGTGCATACAATTTACAGTTGTTAATAAAAAAAAAAAGATTGTAAGATGACATTTTACCACGTTTGAAGAATAAAAAGAAATAAGGTACTAGGGCCAGGCATGGTGGCTCATGCCTGTAATCCCAGCACTTTTGGAGGCTGAGGCAGGTGGATCACGAGGTCAAGAGTTTGAGACCAGCCTGGCCAACATAGTGAAAACCCATCTCTACTAAAAATACAAAAATTAGCTGGGCATGGTGGCGGGCGCCTATAGTCACAGCTACTCGGAAGGCTGAGGCAGAGGAATCGCTTGAACCCCGGGAGGCAAAGGTTGCGGTGGGCTGAGATCGCACCATTGCACTCCAGCCTGGGCAACAAGAGTGAAACTCCATTTCAAAAGAAAAAAAAGTACTGGCTGTGGAAACAGACTTATAGGCTTGGTTGAATTCCATCTCCGCTATTCATGTGTGTGGTCCTTTACCTCTCTGGGTCTCAGCTCCCTTGTCTGTAAAATGGGGATGATAATTATGATCCCTACCTCACACAGTTGTTGGGTGGACTAAATAAAATAAACAAAGCCAGAATCCACTGTTCCTGGGGCTACCATTGACATCCAGACCTGTGTTCTTAATTTAAACCCCACCCCAACTCACACTGATACCTTCAATTAGCTTTCAGCTTCTGGGTGGCCTTATTATTATTATTATTATTATTATTATTTTTGAGACAGGGCCTCATTCTGTTGCCCAGGCTGGAGTGCACTGGTGCGATCATGTCTCACTGCAGCCTCAAACTCCTGGACTCAAGCGACCCTCTTGCCTCAGCCTCCCAAGTTGCTGGGACCACAGGTACGCACCACCATATCCAGCAAATTAAATTTTTTTTTTTTTTTGAGATGGAGTTTTGCTCCTGTTGTCCAGGTTGGAGTGCAATGACGTGATCTTGGCTCACTGCAACCTCTGCCTCCCAGGTGCAAGCTTTATATATATATATATATATAAAGACCAGGGCTAGTTCAGGCACAACTGGACCCAGGGCACAATATGGATTCATCAGTCTTGCTCCACCTCTGAGCTCTGTTTTTCTCCGACTGGCTCCCTTCTCTTCTGGCCCATCCCTTCTGGTGGTGAACATGGTGGCTGGCAGCCTCGGGTCTAAATCCTCACCCTCAGCAATCCCATTGAAAGGGTATGTTAGCCAGAAGCGGTGGCTCACCCCTGTAATCCTAGCACTTCGGGAGGCTGAGACCAGTAGACCACTTGAGGTCAGGAGTTCAAGACCAGCTTGGCCAACATGGCAAAATCCCATCTCTACTAAAAATACAAAATTAGCCGGGCATGGTGGTGCATGCCTGTAATCTCATGCCTGTAATCTACTTGGGAGGCTGAGGCAGGAGTATCACTTGAACCTGGGAGGCGGAGGTTGCAGTGAGTAGAGATCGTGCCATTGCACTACCGACTGGGCAACAAGAGTGAAACTCCATCTCAAAATAAATAAATAAATAAAAATACAAAAATTAGCCAGGTGCAGTGGTAGGCGCCTGTAGTCTCAGCTACTCAGGAGGCTAAGGCAAGAGAATTTCTTGAACCTGGGAGGCAGAGGTTGTAGTGAGCCGAGATGGCACCACTGCACTCCAGTCTGGATGACAGAGCCAGCTTCTGTCTCAAAAAGAAAAGGCGGGGGCGGGGGCGGGGTGGGTATTTCTAACTCCCCAAAGTCTCCAGATTCCCAGCTTGGCCTGACTCTGATCACGTGCCCATCTCTGAAGTATGAAGTATGGCCTGGGAGAGGGAGTGTCTGATTGCTGGACCCAGGTCTGATATGTAACCTTCAAAAGGGTAGGGCAGATGAGGTTGGGGAGCTGAATGATGGTGGGGAAGAGGATCTGCTCTACCCAGATCATGTGAACCTAGAGTGGAGGAATAGTGGCTTCCTCAAGGAAAATCAAGATGCCGTCACCTAAGGAAGGAGGAATGAGATCTTGAGCAGATATTCATGCGAGATATCCATGGACCATGGGACATAGCCAGAGACATAGCATCAGAGACGGAGAGGGAGAGCCAGAGCCAGATGGACCGTTAGGGAAGCCAACCACTGACACAGGGGAAAGAAAGAGACTTTTGTAATTTTAAGAAGAAAAGTGACTTGTTTTAATAATCAAGAAACAGAGCTGGGCGTGGTGGTTCATGCTTATAATCCCAGCACTTTGGGAGGCCAAGGCAGGAGGATCACTTGAGCCCAGGAGTTCGAGACTAGCCTAGGAAACATAGAGAGATCCCCATCTCTAAAAACAGTTTTAAATTAGCTGGGGGTGGTGGTGCATGCCTATAGTCCTAGCTATTCAGGAGGCTGAGGTGGGAGGATTACTTGAGCCCAGGAGTCCATGATCAGCCTGGGCAACACAGGGAGACCCCATCTCATATTTTAAAAAGGAGAAAGTAAAAAGAAACAGTTATTACACGGATGTTCATAGCAGCATTATTCACCACAACCAAAAGGGGGAAACAACCCAAATTTTCATCAACAGATAAATGGATAAACAAGGGCTGGGCGTGGTGGCTCACGCCTACAATCCTAGCACTTTGGGAAGTTGAGGCAGGTGGATCACCTGAGGTCAGGAGTTTGAGACCAGCCTGGCCAACATGGTGAAACCCCATCTCTATTAAAAATACAAAAATTAGCCAGGTATGGCGGTGGACACCTGTAATCCCAGCTTCTTGGGAGGATGAGGTAGGAGAATTGCTTGAACCGGGGAGGTGGAGGTTGCCATGAACCAAGGTGGTATTACTGCACTCCAGCCTGGGCAACAGAGCAAGACTCCATCTCAAAAACAAACAAACAAACAAAAAATGTGGTCTATACCTACAATGGAATATTATTCTGTCATCAAAAGCAAGGAAATTCTGACACATGCTGCAATAACATAGGTGCCCCTTGAGGACATTATGCTAAGTAAAATAAGCCAGACTCAAAAAAGTATATATCGTGTGATTCCCCTAAAGTAGTCAAATTCATGGAGACAGAAAGTGGAACAGTGGTTCCCAGGGCCTCGAGGGAAGAGGATTAGGAAGTTAATGGTACAGAGTTTCAGTCTGGGAAGATGAAAAACTTCTGGAGGTGGGTGGTGGCAATGGTTGCACAACAATGTGAATGTATTTAATGTCACTGATTTGAACTTAAAAATGGTAAAAGTAGTAATTTTTATATTATGCATATTTTCCCACAATAAAAATTAAATTAAAAGAAAGAAACAATCGCTATTGGGACTGAGAGGAAGAAAGCGATTTTGCCCCACACCTTCTTGGCAATACACTTAACTCAGACTTTGCCTAGTGCAGTGCCCTGCAAATAGAATAAATAAATAAAAATTTCCTGGATATATCAATAAAGCAACTTGAGCTGTTCTGACCCCATCATGAAGCCAGCGATAGTTTCTTTTCTTTTTTCTTTTTTTTTTTGAAAGGAAGTCTTGCTCTGTTGCCCAGGCTGGGGTGCAATGGCACAATCTCAGCTCACTGTAACCTCTGCCTCCTGGGTTCAAGCAATTCTCCTGTCTCAGCCTCCCAAGTAGCTGGGACTATAGGCGTGCACCACCATGCCCAGCTAAGTTTTTGTATTTTTAGTAGAGACGGGGTTTCACCATGTTGGCAGGCTGTTCTCAAGCTCGTGACCTCAGGTGATCCACCCACCTCGGCCTCCCAAAGTGCTGGGATTACAGGCATAAGCCACCTTGCCAGGCCACCAGCAGTAATTTCTGAGCAAATGTTAAGATCATCATCCTCTGGCCCAGCACTTTGGGAGGCTGAGGTGGGCGGATCACCTGAGGTCAGGAGTTCGAGACCAGCCTGGCCAACATGGTGAAACCCCATCTCTACAAAAAATGCAAAAATTAGCCAGTCATGGTGGTGCACACCTATAGCCCCAGCTACTCGGGAGGCTGAGGCAGGAGAATCACTTGAATCTGGGAGGCGGAGGTTGCGGTGAGCCGAGATCACGCCACAGAACTGCAGCCTGGGCAACAGAGCAAGACTCTTGTCTCAAGAAAACAAAACCAAAAATAAACAAACAAAAAAAAGTTATCCTCCACATGTCATATCATGGCCCTGAATGCTTGAGTCTTTGTGGGAACCTCAGCATTGTCTCACGCAGACCTGATCATCAGCATGTGGCTGTCAGCCTTCCCCAAATAGCCCAAATCCCCTTCAGTTCTCAACCCTTCTTGCCCGTAGAACACATCAGGCAATATCTAGAGATTTTTTTTTTTTAGATGGAGTCTTGCTCTGTTGCCCAGGCTGGAGCACAGCGGTGCCATCTCGGCTCACTGCCACCTCCACCTCCCAGGGTCAAGCAATTCTCCTGCCTCAGCCTCCCGAGTAGCTGGGATTACAATTTTTGGTTGTTATAACTGGGGGAGCAGGGAGATTTCATGGATAGAAGCCAGAGATGCTGCTAAACATGTCAGAATTCACAGGACAGATCCCAACAACAAAGTTATTCAGTCCTAAATGTCGATAGTTGCCAAGGCCAAGCCCACCTGGGAAGTCCTCTTACCTGTCCAAAAGCTCAAACACACACGTGCACACACACACACCCTCACCTATGTCCTCCTAGGTACCTTCTTGGTCTGTGTTAATTTTCAATGAATCACAAGAAGTTTACAGCATAAAAATACACTTCTAAAATTAACTTCTTGCTCAATATCCTTTATAGCAAAAGGCCACGCAATAAATTTGCCTTGGGTTTAATCCCATGCTTGGGATTCTGCATGACAGGGTACGGGCAGGAAGTGGAAAGGAAAGGGAGGGGCATTGAGATGCACCCATAGCGCAAACAATAAAGACCAATGCCCTCTCCCACCCAGCTGGGCCCCACTGAACCATCCTGACCTCAACACACCGATATAAATCACCAATCACCAATATAAGGTGCAACACACAGAACGGACTTTCTGGAGGTTGCAAGGAGGGTTAAGGGGTAAAGAAGGGAAATGTATGCTGTTTGAAAAAATATGTTTAATATAATCATACAGCCAGGTGTAGTGGCTTGTGCCTATAATCCCAGCACTTTGGCAGGCCAAGGCGGGCAGATCACCTGAGGTCAGGAGTTTGAGACCAGCCTGGCCAACCTGGTGAAACCCTGTCTCTACTAAAAATACAAAAAATTAGCCGGGTGTGGTGTAGTCCTAGCTACTCAGAAGGCTGAGGCAGGAGAATCGCTTGAACCCAGGAGGCAGAGGTTGCAGTGAGCTGAGATCGTGCCACTGCACTCCAGCCTAGGCAACAGAGCAAGACACTGTCTCAAAAAAAAAAGAAAATATATATATATATATAAATAAAATAAAACTGTATGATTTTACATACAACAAAACTGTATGATTTATATACATATATAAATATATGTGTATATACATATTATATATTATATACATATATTATATATTAAAATATTAAATATTATATACATATATAAATATTATATATGTATATAAAATCATACAGTTTTATTTTAAAAAGCGAATACATATTGGCCTTTCTGTGTTTCTCGAGAGGTGGTTTAACTTACAGAATGTTGCAGTTTGACACTTTTTATCAGGCCAGAAGTTAAACTTTCTACTTGAATGACAAAAATTCTTTTTGTGAAACAAAGTTAGAAAAATAAAAACAAAAGCAAAACAATCCAATTACTCTACATATTCCTCTCCCTGCTTTTTTATTTTATTTTATTTTATTTTTATTTTTTGAGACAGAGTTTCACTCTTGTTGCCCAGGCTGGAGTGCAATGGCACGATCTCAGCTCACTGCAACCTCCGCCTCCCAGGTTCAAGCCAGTCTCCTGCCTCAGCTTCCTGAGTAGCTGGGATTATAGGCATGAACCACCATGCCAGGCTAATTTTGTATTTTTAGTAGAGATGGTATTTCTCCATGTTGGTCAGGCTGGGCTCGGACTCCTGACCTTCGGTGATCCGCCCTCCTGCTTCCCAAAGTGTTGGGATTGCAAGCATGAGCCACCACTCTGGCCCCTCTCCCTGCTTTTAAATGTTTTGTATCCAGACAGCTTCTGGGTGGATGAATTAGCCTCGACAAATTTTTTCCCCCTAGGTGTTTTGTTTTGTTTTGTTTTGTTTTGAGACAGAGTCTTGTTCTGTCACCTAGGCTGGAGTGCAGTGGCTCGATCTGGGCTCACTGCAAACTCTGCCTACTGGTTCAAGCAGTTCTCATGCCTCAGCCTCCCGAGTAGCTGAGAATACAGGCACCCACCACCGTGCCCAGCTAGTTTCTGTATTTTTAGTAGAGATTGGGTTTCACCATGTTGGCCAGGCTGGTCTCGAACTCCTGGCCACAAGTAATCCACACACCTCAGCCTCCCAGTGATGGGATTACAGGCGTGAGCCACCACACACAGCCAATACCCCTAGGTTTTAAATGTATACTATTGCATTTACATTTTTTTCTGTTACATTAAATATAATAGAATTACACATTTAACTTATGGATGACTATATAACTTATGTTTGTAAAATCCCACTCCATTAGACCAATGACTAGAAGTATAAGAGTGATAGTTATTCAATAGGATTCCAACAAAAAATGCCAAATTGGCCAGTCTTTTCTACAATTTTTCAAAGAACAGAATACATGTGGCTCTGATTAAGCAAGATGTACGTTCTAATTCAACAAATATGTATTGAACATATATTATAAAGAGTTATTAAAGTTCTATGCTAGGTGCTGTCATATGTATTTGGCTTAGTAATCAAAACAGTAAAACATCTTATACAGAATATTTTAAAATGCATATAAATAATCTTTGTAAACAACTAGGAGCACTGCATGATTTTCCACCCTTTCTTTTATACTTATTGAATGATTTAGATGACTGGACAGGTTTTTCTTTTCTTTTCTTTTCTTTCTGTCTTTCCTTTAGTCTAGCTTAGAGGGTCTCAATTGTGATGTTCATAAGAATTGTGAACATTAGGGCCAGCGCAGTGGCTCACGCCTGTAATCCCAGCACTTTGGGAGGGTGAGATGGGCAGATCACTTGAGGTCAGGCATTCGAGACCAGCCTGGCCAACATGGTGAAACCCCATCTCTACTAAAAATACAAAACGATTAGCTAGGCGTGGTGGCACATGTCTGTAGTCCCAGCTACTTGGGAGGCTGAGGCAGGAGAATTGCTCGAACCCAGGACGCAGAGGTTGCAGTGAGCCATGATTGAACCACTGCATTCCAGCCTGGGCAACAGAGTGAGACTCCATCTCAAAAAATAAATTAAAAAAATAGGCCAGGTGCGGTGGCTCACACCTGTAATCCCAGCACTTTGGGAGGCCGAGGCGGGTGGATTACTTGAGGTCAGGAGTTTGAGATCAGCCTGGCCAACATAGTGAAACCCCATCTCTACTAAAAATACAAAAATTAGTCAGGTGTGGTGGTTGGTGCCTGTAATCCCAGCTACTCGGGAGGCTGAGGCAGGAGGTTTGCTTGAACCTGGAAGGTGGAGGTTGCAGTGAGCCAAGATTGCACCATTGCATTCCAGCCTGAGCAATACAGTGAGACTCTGTCTCAAAAAGGAAAAATAAATAAACAAGTAAATAAAAGTCTGAATGTTTTTCTCTAAGTTCTGAATAGAATTTCTAGGTCCTTATTCTATTATCTTTTTTTAAAGTCTTAATACTTAACATTTAATTTTTAAAATTACTAATGTTTCCTTATCTCTAAGCTCACTATTCAATCTTTTTCTCCTATTATTGGGGTCAAATATGCCTCTGAGTTTTTGAGGAAAGCATATTTTTCTAATTAGACTAAATTATTTGTTTTTTCTGAAGACATCAGAAATTCTTTCAGACTGGGCAAGATGACGAGATGCCATCTCTACAAAAAATGAACAAATAGCTGGGTGTAGTGGTATGTGCCTGTAGTCCCAGCTACTCGGGAGGCAGAGGTGAGAGAATTACCTGAGCCCGGGAGGTGGAGGCTGTAGTAAGCTGAGATCACATCACAGCACTCCAGCCTGGGCGACAGTGAGAATTCATCTCCAAAAAAAAGAAAGGAAAAAGAAAAAAAAAAGAAAAAAAAGAAGACATTTTGGAGAATAAGAAGGAGAATGAAATAATTTTGGAGAAGATTCTTAATTAAGACTAACATCTGTTCCCAAACTCTGCCCAGGGCTTTTTCATCCAGAAGTCAATTTTCGCAAGTGAAATAGAACCAAATGACTTTGTCAAAAGGTATTGCTTGTTCCTGTTTTCCGGTGGTTTCTCTCCTGTAGAGATATTTTACCTGTTAAAAGCAAAATTTTCCGAGTTTGCAAACTGATTCAGATCCTAATTATATAATATATGACCTTTTGTGAGTCACCAGGACTTTGAACTTTAGTTTCCTGCAAAATGGGAACGATACCTACGTTACAGGATTGTCACGAGGAGTAAGTAGGATGGTGTTTGCTAAATGCTCTGTGCAAGGCCTGGGCTAGGACTTACTGCATGTTAACCTTTATTCTCCTTGATAACAATTTCAATTGCTGTCATAAAGAGCATAGTAGAGGCTCCTGTTTTTTTTGTTTTTTTTGTTTTTTTTAGACGGAGTCTTGCTCTGTCACCAGGCTAGAGGGCAGTGGCGCAATCTCGGCTCAGCTCACTGCAACTTCCGCCTCCTGGGTTCGAGAGATTCTCCTGCCTCAGCCTCCTGAGTAGCTGGAACTATAGGTGTGCACCATCACGCCGGGCTAATTTTTGTATTTTTAGTAGAGATGGGGTTTCACCATGTTGGCCAGGATGGTCTCGATTTCTTGACCTTGTGATCCGCCCACCTAGGCCTCTCTAAGTGCTGGGATTATAGGCGTGAGCCACCACGCCCCACCTTCTGATTTTTTTCTTTTCTTCTTCTTTTTTTTGAGGAGGAGTCTTGCTCTGTGGCCCAGGCTGGAGTGCAGTGGCGCCATCTCAATCTCCACTCACTGCAACCGCCGCTCACTGCAACTTCCGCCTCCCGGGTTCGAGGGATTCTTGTGCCTCAGCCTCCCGAGTAGCTGGGATTACAGGCACCCATTACCACGCCAGGCTAATTTTTGTACTTTTAGTAGAGACAGGGTTTCACCATATTGGCCAGGCTGGTCTCAAATTCCGGACCTCAAGTGATCCGCCCTCCTCGGCCTCCCAAAGTGCTGGGATTACAGGCATGAGCCACCGTGCCCAGCCGAGGCTTCTGGTTTTTAGAGGCAATTTCCAAATGTGCTTATTTATTTGTTTAGACACAGGGTCTTACTCTGTCGCCCAGGCTGCAGTGCAGTGGTATGATCAGGACTCTCTGCAGCCTCGAAGAGATCCTCCCACCTCAGGCCACCCCCAACCCCCAGCCCCAGTAGTTGGGGCTACGGGAGTCTGCCTCTAGGCCAGGCTAATTTTTTTAAATTTTTTTTTTGTAGAGACGGGGTTTCGCCATGTTCATATTGCCCAGGCTGGTCTTGAACTCCTAGGCTCAAGTGATCTGCCCTCCTCAGCCTCCCAAAATGCTGGGATTACAGGCATGAGCCACTACGATTGGCTTATATTTATATTTCATGGTGATAAATGTTATAGCTGACAGCATGGAGTTTGAAGTCAGTATTATCTTCAGCATTCTCTTCTTAGGTACCAAAGTACAGATTTCCTCTTATGTCCAGCAGGTAACTGTCTGAAAACAGTTTGGTTTTAACTTTTTATTCAAGTATACCATACACACAGAAAAGCACACGTATTGTAACAGCTAGATGAATTTTCACGAAGTGAACTCACCCATGTAGCCAGCATCCACACCAAGAAATAGAGGTATCACCCCAAAACTCTCCATGTGCCCTGGGCAGTAACTAACTCCTAAAGCTAGTAGTGTGGCCAGCTTTGCTTCTTTCTGGGTTTTAGAATCCACAGTATGTACTCCTTTGTGTCCGGTTTCTTTCACTTTATGTTTGTGAGATCCATCCAATTGCTAACCAATACATGTGATTTGCATTTCCCATGATGCTTTCTCTCTTTCTCCCTTTCAAAACATTATCATTTCTTGGTCTGTAATCCCAGCACTTTGGGAGACCAAAGTGTGCAGATCTCCTGAGCTCAGTAGTTAGAGACCAGCCTGGCCAACATGGGGAAATCCCGTCTCTACTAAAATACAAAAATTAGCCGGGTATGGTGGTGGGCACCTGTGGTCCCAGCTACTCGAGAGGCTGAGGCAGGAGAATTGCTTGAACCCAGGAGGCAGAGGCTGCAGTGAGCTGAGATCGCACCACTGCACTCCAGCCTGGCCGACATGGCGAGACTCTGTCTCAAAAAAAAAAAAAAATTATCATCTTTTTATCCTTTTATCTTATATGCAGTATATCAATTATGTCTCAATAAAGTTATTATAAAAAAACAAGAAAATCATATATATATATTTTGTTGTTGTTTTTTGTTTGAGACAGGCTCTCACTCTGTCACCCAAGCTGGAGTGCAGTGGCCCAAACATGGCTTACTTCAACCTTGGCCTCCTGGACTGAAACCATCCTCCTGCCTCAGCCTCCCATATAGCTGGGACTACAGGCACATGGTACCAAGCCTGACCAGCTTTTTAATTTTTAATCTGTAGAGATGAGGTCTCACATTCTTGCCCAGTCCCCCAAAATTATTTTTTCTTAGTTGAGACTTGAAGGATGGGTAGGTTGTCATCAGCATTAGGGAGCAGTTTAGGTAAAAGAAGTAGACTGAAGACTTGAACAGTGAGAGAAACTATGGGATGTCCAGGACACCGAAAGTAGACATTCATCTTTTTTTTTTTTTTTTCCTATGATGAACAATGATGAAGTTGGCCAGGCGTAGTGGCTCCCTCCTGTAATCCTAGCACTTTGGGAGGCCCAGGCAGGTGGATTGCTTGAGCTCAGGAGTTCAAGACCAGCCTGGGCAACATAGTGAGACCCTGTCTGTATAAAAAATACAGAAACAAAATTAACCAGGCCTGGTGGCGTGTACCTGTGGTCCCAACTACTCGGGAGGCTGAGGTGGGAGGAACACTTGAGCCTGGGCGGCGGAGGTTGCAGTGACCTGAGATAGCACCACTCTACTCCAGCCAGAGTGATGGAAGTGAAACCCTATCTCAAAAAAATAAAATAAATAAATAAATAAAAAGATGAAGTCAATGTCCCTGTAATTATATTCTCATCTACCAGAGCTTTTATTTCTGTAGCCTAGAATTTCCAATTTGAGGTTTGCTGGGTCAAGGGTGTGTATATCTAAGTATTTAACAACAAATATTTCAAGATGGTGTTACAAAATATTGTAGCAATTCCCACTTCCACCAGCAATGTATAAGTTTGCCTGTTTCCCCATCTTTTCTTTCTTTTCTTTTCTTTTCTTTTTTTTTTTTTTTGAGATGGAGTCTCACTCTGTTGCCCAGGCTGGAGTGCAGTGGTGCGATCTTGGCTCACTGCAACCTCCACCTCCCGAGTTCAAGCAATTCGCCTGCCTCAGCCTCCCAAGTAGCTAGGACTACAGGCGTGAGCCACCACGCCTGGCTGATTTTTGTATTTTTCATAGAGACAGGGTTTCACTATGTTGGCCAGGCTGGTCTTGAGCTCCTGACCTCAGGCAATCGGCCAGCCTCGGCCTCCCAAAGTGCTGGGATTACAGGCATGAGCCACTGCGCCCAGCCTGTTTTCCCCTTCTTTGTCAGCACTGTATGTTAATCAGTTAAAAAACTATTTCTACCTATCTAATGGTGAAAATGTTGTTTCTGTTGCTTTAATTTGATTTTTTTTCTGGCTATTGCAGAGATTAAGGATTTTTTGGTCTGTTTATTGATCATTTGGATTTTTTCTTCTGTAGAGTTATTTAATTTGGATGTAGATAAAAAGGATAAAAGAGATAGAAAAAGAAGATGGAGTGCCAAGCTCTCAGTAGGTTCTCAGAAAATGGTAGTCATTTTTATTGTTCAAAATGTGCAGATGAAGAGAAGCTGGACACTTGCTGATAAGACTTGGTGGACTTCTTCCTTCCTTCAAGGACTTTATGTCTGTAAAGCATTCTGAAATAGCCAATATAACTGGTTACTTGTGATTCAAAAGACATTCAGCACCTTGACCTTGACACTGCAGGGGAAAATAGAAAGAGCTGGTGACTTCTATGAGGAAGGAAGTTGCTCAAGTGCAAACTAATCTTGCAGTGTGAGAAGACAGAAAGGTGAAAACTAGACTTACTTCCAGTGGCTGGTTGCCCTGAGCTCCAAGTGGTAATACATTGAATACAATTGCAAATCTACTGAGATGGAAAGAAAGCAGTTTCAGAAGAGAATGAGAGGTTCTGCTTTAAGTTTCTGTGGTTGCCTACAGAGCACAGCCTAAATTGTCAAGTCTCTGTGTTATAAATGGTGTCTAGTTTTGAGAAGAAGTTATTAACCTGAAACCCAGTATCTCTGGAATTTGGGGATGATGTATCTGCAAGAACTGTTCTCTTCTGCAAGTACCTGAAATACAAGAACATACATTCTTTAATTCAGAGGACCCCAAACTTTGTTGGTTCACTCTGTGCAGAGGCCCCCTTCCCAAAAAAAAAACCTAATAGCTCTATTAAGGAATTAGGTTCAAAACACTTAAAAAGTTCTTATGTTCTAACAACTTAATAGCCATTTGAAAAAAACCCCACATGTACACAAAAAATTCACATATTATTCAGACATACACTGAATAAGACACGTACATTAAAAACATATTTTATTTATATTTGTATTTCATTCTTAAATAACTACATAACCTCCCAGCAGGTTCACCTTGCCCGCTGCCTAGACAAAGCCAATTTATCAAGATAGGGAAATTGCCATAGAGAAAGAGTAATTCACGCAGAGCTGGCTGTGCAGAAGACCAGTTTATTATTACTCAAATCAGTCTCCCCGAGCATTCGGGGATCAGAGTTTTTAAGGACAACTTGGTGGGTGGGAGTAAGCCGGTGAGTCAGGAGTGCTGATTGGTCAGACATGAAATTATAGGGAGTCGAAGCTGTCTTCTTGTGCTGAGTCAGTTCCTGGGGGAGCCCACAAGATCACATGAGCCAGTTTATCCATCTAGGTGGTGCTAGCTGATCCATCAAGTACAGGGTCTGCAAAATATCTCAAGTATTGGTTTTAGGTTTTACAATCATATATATGTATATTTTATATATATACATATATATTTTATATATATACTTTTTTTATATATATATATATATATGTACTTTTTTTTTTTTTTAGATGGAGTCTTGCTCTGTTGCCCAGGCTGGAGTGCAATAATGTGATCTTGGCTCACTGCAATTGCTGCTTCCCAGGTCCAAGTGATTCTCTTGCCTCAGCCTTCTGAGTAGTTGGGACTACAGGTGTGTGCCACAATGCCCCACTAATGTCTGTATTTTTAATAGAGATGGGGTTTCACTATATTGCCAGGCTGGTCTCAAACTCCTGACCTCAGGTGATTCACCTGCCTCGGCCTCCCAAAGTGGTGGGATTACAAGCGTGAGCCACTACATCTGGCCTATGTATATGGTCCAAGATGGCTGCCACAGCACCAGCATCACATCTGGCACAACAGTGCAGCCATCAAGGCAAGAAAGAAGGGAAAGGTGAGATGCCAGGGTAAAATGTGACCTGCTTCTACACTCCATCTGGACCTGGTGGGGGATGGCAGACAGGTATGGATGCAGAGAAGTCTTGTCAACCAAACACGGATACAAATTAGAAGCCTTGGTCATGTTAAACAGACCTGGATTTGGAAAACTAGGAAGTGTGCCAGCCAAGGAATTTCTTAGGAAGACAGTATCGCCTTAGCCCACTAGGTTTTTCAGTGGTTTTGAGAGACCAGTATATTGTGTATGAGGACATCAGGACATACTCTAAAACTCTCATGTAGTGGAAATATGTTGTTTTGTCTGAATGGCATTCAGGTTTTCCCTGGAAGCCACTAGTTTTCTTTTTCTTTCTTTCTTTTTTTTTTTTCTTTTTTTTTTTTTAAATTAAGACGGAGTCTTGCTCTGTTGCCAAGACTGGAGTGCAGTGGTGCAATCCTGGCTCACTGCAATCTCCGCCTCCCGTGTTCAAGCAATTCTCCTGTCTCAGCCTCCCGAGTAGCTGGGACTACAGGCGCGTGCCACCATGCCCGGCTAATTTTTTGTATTTTTAGTAGAGACGGGGTTTTACCGTGTTAGCTAGGATGGTCTCGATCTCCTGACCTTGGGAATCACCCGCCTCGGCCTCCCACAGTGCTGGGATTACAGGCATGAGCTGCCGCACCGGCCTAGTTTTGGAATTATGGAATCCAACCTTGCCTTGAGCAAGGGAAGGGTGTTTTTAGAGGACCAATAGGTAGTTTGCCCAGGCATCAGAGAGGACATAATATCTGATCTGAGATCTGAATGAGGAGTAGAAGTTGGCCAAGAGGGCAAACAAGGACTCCAAACAGAGGGACCAGCATGGACAAGGCCAGGTGAGGGTACATAGCTTATCTGATAAATTGTTTAGGGTTCATGTGGCAAGAGATGATTCAGGGGCTAGGAACTGAAGTCTCCGTGGCTAGCTAAGGGAGTCTGGGTTTGTCTTGGAACCATGGGAGACACTGAATGATTTAATTCAGGGAAAAACTCGACTAGAACCATGGTCTCTGGGAAAGCAACAATTTCTAGTATGTGGCAGAAATTGCTCGATATTCATAAAATGCCTTTCTTTTTCCTCCTGGGCACAGGGCTAGGCTACAATTCCCAGGCTCGATTGCAGCCAGGTGAAGCCACGTGACTGAGTTTGAGCCCATCAAATATAGATGAGAGGGATATATGGTATTTCTAGGCCCAGCCCATAATAATTTCCTGCACAGCCCTCCACATTCTCTCTTTCCTATTTTGCTGGAGAAGATCTGAGGACCCAGATGGGGCAGCTCCAAGATGGAAGTGGCCTGGATCCCTGAGTCACCGTTTGGAGACAAGCCTGCCATGGACTATTATGTGAGCAAAAAATCCATTTTTTTGGGGGGTGGGTGGGGGTGGGATGGAGTGTCGCTCTGTGGCCCAGGCTGAAGTGCTGTGGTGTGATCTCAGCTCACTGCAACCTCCGTCTTCCAGGTTCAAGTGACTCTCCTGCCTCAGCCTCCTGAGTAGCTGGGATTACAGGCGTGTGCCACCATGCCCAGCTAATTTTTGTATTTTTAGTAGAGATGGGGTTTCACCATGTTGGTCAGGCTGATCTTCAACTCCTGACCTTGTGATCTGCCCGCCTTGGCCTCCCAAAGGGCTGGGATTACAGGTGTGAGCCAGTGCACCCAGCCTAGTTTTTCTTTGTTCAAGGGACTAAGCAAGAACAGATGAAGGCATGGGTGAAAACAAGAGAGAATTATTCTGGAAGTAGTACTGGCAGGATTTGAGCAAATAATGAGGGGGATGGGGAAGCCTTGGGTCAGACTATCTTATGTTGCTATTTATAGGATGTGGAAGGAAGGGTCTAAGAAACATCTTGTATGATGTGCTGTGGGATATGTGGGATATGGAGGAGGTAGAGAACAGGGCTAAAGATAACCTTCCTAGAGGTGCAGATATTCGGCAGAGACCCTGTATTCCTGGGCCTCTCGCTGACATGGGCTGTCAACAAACTGTCATGCTCTTCTCTAAATATGTCCACTTCTGTCCTAAAGCAGATATTTTTATGTACACAGCCATGGGTGAGTTCTTTAACTTCTTTGTGCCTCACTTTTATCATCTGAAGATGGTGATAATAAGTGATAGGACTTATCTCAAAGGGGGGTTACGAATATATACCGAGTGTTTAGCATGGTGTTGGAGATGTAGTGAGTACTTGAGAAATGTCAGAAATGATCATTAAAATTCCTTTAGCTCTAGCATGACTTCTCTATCAGTGCATACAAACACTCAGAGATAAAGCTATGAGGCAGAGCAGGATTTTGCCTGTCTTGTTCACTGCTACATCTCCAGCCAGCTTAGAAGAGCGACTGGCTTGCAGCAGCTGTTTAAATGTTTGGTGAGTGAATGAATGAATAAAGAACTCATCTCATTTTCTTTCCTTCCTCCTTCCTTTCTCCCTTCCTTCCTCCCTCCTTTCCTTTCTTTCTTCCCTTCTTTCCATCCATCCATCCATCCATCCATCCATCCATCCATCCATCCATCCATCCATCCATCCCTCTTAGAAAGGCAGTATTGTGTAGTGGGTTAGCTCACAAGTATTTTTTTTCAATTGTGGCAAAATACACATAAAATAAAATACGCCATTTTAACCACTTTTTTTTTTGAGATGGAGTCTCGTCCTCTCACCCAGGCTGGAGTGTAGTGGTGTGAACTCAGCTCACTACAACCTCTGCCTCCCAAGTTCAAGCGATTCTCCTGCCTCAGCTTCCCAAGTAGCTGAGATTACAGGCGTCCACCACCACATCTAGCTAATTTTTGTATTTTTAGTAGAGATAGGGTTTCACCATGTGGCCAGACTGGTGTCGAACTCCTGAAATCAAGTGATCCACCTGCCTTTTGGTCTCCCAAAGTGCTGAGATTACAGGTGTGAGCCAAACACGCCCAGCAATTTGAACCATTTTTAAGTGTACATTTCAGTGACATTAAGTACTTCACATTGTTGTGCCACTATATCATCCATTCCAAAACTTTCCTCCCAAACAAGAAATCTATACCCACTAAACACAAACTCTTCATTTTCCCTTCCCCTCGGGCCGTGGAAACCACCATTCTACTCTGTCTTTATGAATTTGACTAGTCTAGGTACTTCATACGAGTGGAATCATATACAGTATTTATCCTTTTGTGACAGCCCACAAGTTCTGTGATCATATAAGCTGTATAATCTTGGGAAACTCAATCTTCCTGACACTCCACTTCCTCGTCTGTGAAATGGTTGTAATAATAGTACCTGCTTCACAGGGTGGCAGTGAGGTTTAAATGAGATAATAGAAGGCACTTAGCCCCAGTGCCTGGCACATAGAAAGTGCCCACTATTAGCTATTAGTTACAGCTAAGCATGTATTGTAAATTAGTGGACACTGGTATTGTGTGTCTAGCACTGTCCTGAGCACTTTACCCATATTATCTCATTTAAACTTCCCAACGACCCTATGACATGGCGCAACCACTAACATCCACACCTAACAGATGAGAAAACAAAGGCCCAGAGAGGCCAAGTCGTGTGCCCAAGGGTTACATAGCTAGTTTACAGCAGAGCTGGGATTGAACGCCAGGCAGCCTGTTTCCAAAGTCCATGGGTCTTGCCGCTGCATTGCATTACCTCTTGCCAGTCTCTGCTACCTCTGTCTGTGAAGGATCGTCATCTATACACTCAGTCCTGGCTCAGGCTGTCACGGTGACTGCAGGTGTTTGAAGCTGTGGGACTCAGTGGAAAAATAATTGAAAATGGGTTTGCTGTTTCTTTCTTTTCTTTTTCTTTCTTTCTTTCTTTTTTTTTTTTAGACAGGGTCTCACTCTGAGGCTGGAGTGCAGCAGTGGCACGATCTTGGCTCACTGCAACCTCTGGGTCCTGGGTTCAAGTGATTCTCATGCCTCATCCTCCTGAGTAGCTGGGATTACAGGCAAACACCAACACGCCCTCTCTTTCTTTCTCCTTCCTTCCTTCCTTCTTTTCTCTTCTTTTCTTTTCTCTTTTCCTTTCCTTTCTTTTCTTTTCCTTCCTTCCTTTCTTTCTCTTTCTTTTTCTTTCTTTTCTTTCTTTCTCTCTCTCTCTCTCTCTTTCTTTCTTTCCTTTCTGTCTTTCTCTTTCCTTTTTTTTTTTTTTTTCAGAGCGTTGCTCTGTTGCCCAGGCTAGAGTACAGTTGCACGATCTTGGCTCAGCGCAATCTTCACCTCCCAGGTTCAAATGATTTTCCTGCCTTAGCCCCCCAAGTAGCTGGGATTACAGGCATGCACCACCACGCCTGGCTGATTTTTGTATTTTTAGTAGAGACAGGCTTTCGCCATGTTGGCCAGGCTGGTCTCGAACTCCTGACCTCAAGTGATCCACCCGCCTCGGCCTCCCAAAGTGCTGGGATTACAGGCGTGAGCCACTGCACCTGGCTGTTTGCTGTTTCTTAACATGTGAGTTTCCAACCCAGTGGGTCCCACTTACATGTGCTGTTCTGCTTTGGACCGTAGGGAGCTGGGGTGCTGGACCCATCTCCCACCTTCTACAGCCTGGAGAGTGCTCCCAGATGACACAGCCAAGCTGGCGTGTTTTTCCCTCATTGGCGGAAAGTTCAGCAATCCCTGACTCCCTCACCCTGCCCTCTTGAGATTTAAAAAAATTTCCTCTTCTGGGCCTCAGAGCCGCCTCCTACCTGAGGTTTATTGCTTTCTCTGCACTTGCATTGAGCCTCTGCAGCCCTTTAAAAGGGGCAGAGCCTATAGTGTGATCAGCAGGTCCTGTCCCTAGGAGATAAGAGTATCTTGCACGGCAGGTGCAGGTTTCCCAGCAGCTCAGGCAAGAGTCCGATGTTTGTGCCATCCGATCCTGATGTCTGGAGAGGTGAGCCCTCTGTCGGCATCTTCCTCTCCAGGCTGGCAGAGCAAGGGGGGCTGTGAATTAATTCAAGGTTGGGGGTCGGGGCCTTCTATATCTGGATTTGCCTCCCACCCGTTTCTTCTATCCCTTTTTCCCTACGGCAGATAGCCATGTGTGAGCCTGAATTTGGCGATGACAAGGCCAGGGAGCCGAGCGTGGGTGGCAGGTGGCGAGTGTCCTGGTACGAACGGTTTGTGCAGCCATGCCTGGTCGAATTGCTGGGCTCTGCTCTCTTCATCTTCATCGGGTGCCTGTCGGTCATTGAGAATGGGACGGACACTGGGCTGCTGCAGCCGGCCCTGGCCCATGGGCTGGCTTTGGGGCTCGTGATTGCCACGCTGGGGAATATCAGGTGAGACCAGCTCTGAGGATTCAGCCTGATGCTGACTTGGGGTGCTGGGGGTGGAAAGCAAAGCCACTGTCAAGGACCCCTGGGCACATATGTATTCGGGATTTCAAGGAGCGCTCTGGATAACTATGGGGTTGGGAGTTAGACTGTCTGGGGTCAACTCTGGACCCTGCAGCCTGTGAGCTTGTGACTTTGAGCAAGTCATTCTCTTTTTGAGTAGCTGGATCACAGGCATGCGCCACAGCACCCAACTAATTTTTAAATTTTGTTGTAGAGATGGGGTCTCACTACGTTGCCCAGGCTAGTCTTGAACTCCTGGTCTCAAGCGATACTCCTGCCTTGGCTTCCCAAAGTTTTGGGATTACAGGCATGAGCCACCATGCCTGGCTGGCAAGTCACTCTCTAAACCCAAAGTTCCCCACCTAGAAAATGGGAATAGTAGCTTTTAAACGATTTTTTTTTCAAGCCAACACATCTATATTGCTAATCATGTACCAGGCACTAGTCTAATTACTTTATAGATATTAGTTATTTAATCCTCACAAAAGCCTTGCGGGGTAGGTCCTGTTATTAGCCCCATTATACAGCTGCAAAAGTGAAAGACTGTGTAATCTGTCCAAGCTTAGAGGGCCAGAAAGTGGCAGAGCTGGGAGTCAAGAACAAGCTGTCTGGCTCCAGCGCTCAAATCCAAGTGCCTTATGGGGGAGGCATGAGAATTAAATGAAGTAGAGCACCTGGCACACACCAAACATACAATAGGCATTGGTTGCTGTGTTATTGTTACCACTAGAAGGGGGTTTTAGGGAGAGCAGAAATGCTTAGAAGACCTGAGCCAGGTTTTCCCACGTGGCTATGCAGGGATCTGCAGTGGTCCTGGCTTGTCAAGAGGTGATCAAGAAGGAGGGGCAGGGAAAGGGACAGGCTTCTCTGGCTTAGCTCTCGTCTGGGTAGAGGCTCAGTGGGGAGGTCTGTGGACATGGCTGCTGGTTCCCAGGAGAGCCAGCCATCACGACGAAGATCTTGAATGGGGTGCCTGGCAGGGTGATCTGGGACATGGCTGGTCTGTATTAAATCTCACTCAAAAAATAGATCTGAATGAGGAAGCAGAAATACTGTTTCTGAGAAAACCAGAATGGAAAAGAGCTTTAATATCTCTTTAGGCCAGGCGCAGTGGCTCACGCCTGTAATCCCAGCACTTTGGGAGGCTGAGGCGGGTGGATCACCTGAGGTCAGGAGTTGGAGAGCAGCCTGACCAACATGGTGAAATCCTGTCTCTACTAAAGATACAAAAATTAGCTGGGTGTGGTGGCAGGCACCTGTAGTCCCAGCTACTTGGGAGGCTGAGGCAGGAGAATTGCTTGAACCAGGAGGGAGAGCTTGCAGTGAGCCGAGATTGCGCCACCGTACTCCAGCCTGGGCAACAGGGTAAGACTCGATCTCCAAAAAACAAACAAACAAACAAAAAACAAAAAAAACACATGTCTTTAGATGTCCAAGGGAGGCTGCAAGTGAAACAAAAAGTACATGATCTTCCCTTTGGACGGATGTGAGATTGAAGGCAACCTTTATCACTTCTTAGCAAGGTGACCACAGCAAGTTGCTGAAGCTTCTGTGTGCAGTGGTATAAATGTGAGTAATAATAATAGCTGATGTTTATTGAATGCTAACTACATAGATACTACTATGGGCTGTGCACCTATTAATTCTTTATATCTTTGCAATAGCTTTATCAGGCAGAGATCACTGAGGCACAGAGAGGTTATGTAACTTGGCCAACGTCACATAGCTCTTCAGTGGCAGAGTTGGGCTTTGAACCCAGGCCAGCTGGCTGGAAAGACCATCTCTTTGGCACTGCAAATACTGCCTCTCTGTTTGGCTTTTTTGACAAATATTTATTCAGCACCTACTGCGTGCCAGACACTGACTTTGAGGTTGTTCACTGGATCCAGGATGTATGTAAGTTATGTATGTAAGTTATAAGCACCCAGCACAGCACCTGGCACATAGTAAGTGCCAGAGAAATATTTGCTGAGTGAACAATGAATGAATGAATGAATGAATGAATGAATGTGTCTTGATTGTTTTATTGCTAATGAGTGTAAACCAGGAAATGTGTAGTTTTCGTTACCTGGCCCTCCTGGTAGAGCCATGCTCTGGGTGACAGTTTCTCTCCCCTTTGGGGCTCCTGTGGAAAGTCACCTCACCCTGACTCCATCTGTGTATCTCAGCAGAGCCCAGGTTAAGCTACTTAAGGCCAAGTAGGCCTGGCTGCCCCTCTTCCCAACCTGTGGAGTCTGAGCACTGGCTGGTGCTTTCCAACCATGCATGGAGGTCAGGCACGGTGGCTCACGCCTGTAATCCCAGCACTTTGGGAGGCCAAGGCAGGTGAATCACCTGAGGTCAGGAGTTCGAGATCAACCTGGCCAACATGGTGAAACCCCGTCTCTACCAAAAATACAAAAATTAGCCGGGCTTGGTGGCATGCCCCTGTTATCCCAGCTACTTGGGAGGCTGAAGCAGGAGAACTGCTTGAACCCAGGAGGCAGAGGTTGCAGTGAGCTGAGATTGCACCATTGCACTCCAGCCTGGGTGACAAAGGGGGACCCTGTCTCAAAAAAAAAAAAAAAAAACAAATCAAATCAAACCATGCATGGAGCTTATCTGAGGGCCTGGGCCCAGAGCTGAGCCAGACAAGTTGGGCTAGCTGGTCTCGAGGTATCAGGGTATTGGACAAAGTCCTTTTGTGCAGAGCTGAGGTCCTCTGTCCAGTCTCAACTGAATGTCCTATGTCCTTTGGAGGATGGGTAAACTCATTGGTGGGCTCTTTACATTTGGGGGGCACTTTGGTTCTTGCGTGACATGGGGAGTCTTGGGGTCCCTTTCTCTCTCACTGGGGAGTATCCATTCCTGGAAACCAGATGGATTCAGGAGGCCAAACTGTGACAATATTTCCTCCATCAGAGTGGGACTGGTTGGGACACCGATGTGAGTGCAGCCACCCTGGCTCTGGAGCCTGGGCTGGTTGAACATCTTGGTGAACACGAAGGCTCTTTACCCATGAGCCAGGGAGTGGCTGATCAACTGCAACCTGCCCTTTCACCTCAGGTTCTGACTTGTCTAATTCCCTTCCACACCCCAAACTTGCAATCCCAATCCCTAACCTGGTCATGAACCTCCAACTCCACCCCGTGATTCTCAATGCCATTTCCAGCCTGAACTCCAAATCTGCATTTTACACCCATCACACTTTCAGACCACAAGTAGGGTTTTCATTGGCTGAGCAGTTCAACCAATCAGGAGGTCTTATTCAGGGCCTAGCTACTCATAAGGGGAGACCTGGGCCGGGCACGGTAGGTCATGCCTGTAACCCCAGCACTTTGAGAGGCCAATGTGGGTGGATTGCTTGAGGTCAGGAGTTCGAGACCAGCCTGACCAACATGGTGAAACCTCGTCTCTATTAAAAATACAAAAATAAGCCGGGCGTGGTGGCACACACCTGTAGTTCCAGCTACTTGGGAGGCTGAGTCAGGAGAATTGCTTGAACTCAAAAGATGGAAGTTGCAGTGAGCCAAGATCACACCACTGCACTGCAGCCTGCACGACAGAGCAAGACTCCGTCTCATAAAATCAAACAAATCATAAGGGGAGGGCTGGATACGGCTCTTGGGCTACTAACTTGGAGCCTTGGTGTCTTAATCTGACCTGTGGCCACATCTCTAAAGGGCTGGAGGGAGGCTTGGAGGGAGTCAGGGAGGAGTTAAGGGATGGTCTCCCTACACGCTCTTCCTCCAGGGCCATCCTGGGGGCTGGGCTTCGGACTTAGAGACTGCCCTTTATCTCTTACCCTCTGCCTGGCATCTCAGGGAAAATGGAAGCAATTTGGTGCTTGAGCTGGGCCTTGGACTGACTCTCACCCTGAGAGGCCAGCCTGGTGGATTGGCTGGGACACGCTGTCTCAAGTGCCAGCCATGTGGTCAGCCCTGGGCTCATGACTTCCTCTGCTCTTGTGGGTTACAGTGGTGGACACTTCAACCCTGCGGTGTCCCTGGCAGCCATGCTGATCGGAGGCCTCAACCTGGTGATGCTCCTCCCGTACTGGGTCTCACAGCTGCTCGGGGGCCTGCTCGGGGCTGCCTTGGCCAAGGTGGGTAAACCCCAGGGGCTGGACTAGTCTTCCTCTCTGATGGGGCTGCTGGAGTTGCATGATGTGTGTGTGTGGGGGACAGTGGGGAGTGGGGAGTGGGGAAATGTCCAGTCTTTTGCTTGTTTCTGCCAGTGGAATTGGTGGATGTTTTTTTTTCTCTCTTTCTTATTGCATTTTATTGTATTTTTTATTTATTTGTTTTTTTGAGATGGAGTCTCGCTCTGTCACCCAGGCTGGAGTGCAGTGGCCTGATCTTGGCTCACTGCAACCTCTGCCTCCTGGGCTCAAACAATTCTCCTGCCTCAGCCTCCTGAGTAACTGGGATTACAGGTGCATGCCACCACGCCCAGCTAATTTTTGTATTTTTAGTAGACGGGGTTTCATCATGTTGGCCAGGCTGGTCTTGAACTCCTGAGCTCAAGTGATCTGCCTGCCTCGGCCTCCCAAAGTGCTGGGGTTACAGGCGTAAGCCACTGCGCCTGGCCTCTCTTTTTTATTTTAGAGATAGGGTCTCACTCTGTTGTCCAGGCTGGAGTGCGGTGGTGCAATCACAGCTCACTGCAAGCTGGACCTCCTGGGCTCAAGTGATCCTCCTGCCTCAGCCTCTTGAGTAGCTGGTACTATAGGTGTGTGTCACCACACCCAACTAATTTTAAAAAAGTTTTTGTAGAGGTGGGCTCTCACTGTGTTGACCACATTGGTCTCCAACTCCTGGCCTCAAGTGATCTTCCTGCCTTGGCCTCCCAAAGTGCTGGGATTACAGGCATGAGCCACCGAGCCTGGCCAGCCACAGAGTTTTCATAGCTTTATGCATAAATCCATGGATAGACTTTCTCCCTTCATCCCTCTTTTTCTTTTTTTTTTTCTCTCTTTCTTTCTTTTCTTTTGCCCTTAAGTCTCGGTTCAGCCAGGGACACTTCAAGCCCTTCAAGATGTGGGCCTTGCTTGGCGTGTGTGTAGGGGGTCGTGGATGGGGGAGCCCTGTTAGCTTGGCTGTGATAAGGTCTGAGGCTGTAAGTGCTGACCCACCACTGACTTTGTTCTCAAGCCTCACTTTACTGTCATCCCCTGCTGTGGTCTCTCCATGTCCCAATTTGAGAGCCACAGCCTGTTCCCCAGTCTGTGGAACACGCCTGGGACCTTCCTTCTCTGCTTCTGCTCTGAAAAGCAGTGGCCAGACTCGAGTTCAAGCCCTGCCACTCAAAACCTGTCAAATATGGTTCTGACAGTTGCGGGGCAGCAGGGTTCCCTAAGCACATTCTTCCTGCTAAGTGTTTTACACATATTCTCTTATTTCATCTCCCAGCAACTTTACGAAAAACCATAGTCAGTTCATAGAGAGTGCTTACCTTGTGCCAGGCACACCAATGGCCTTGTCTGTGAACTGGGAGCTGTCAGTATCATCTCTATTTTATAGATGAGAAAACAGAGGTGCAGAGAAGCAGGTAACTTGCTCAAGTTCAAACGTGCCTGTAAGCAGCACAGCCCCGACTGGGTCCAGAGTCCAGAAGCTTGTGCACTGCACTGTCTTTCCCCTTAGGGGCTGTGATAGCCCTGAGGCCGATTGCCCATAGAAATAATTGAGCTCAGGCTTCAGGGCTCTCTGCACATGCCCCTTCCACGGTTCTATGGAGGCTTAGCAATGAGTTCACCTGATCATATGTGTTTGTAAAGTTTCTGAGAGTAAGGTATTTTTAGCTGCGCATGGCGGCTGATGCCTGTGATCCCAGCATTTTGGGAGACAGAGGCGGGAGGATCACTGGAGTGATCCTAGGAGTTCCAGACCAGCCTGGGCAACATAGCAAGACCTTCCATCTCTACAAAAAATTTTAAAAAAACATTAGGTGGGCATGGTTGGTATGCACCTGTGGTCCCAGCTACATGAGAGGCTGAGGTAGGAGGAACACTGGAGCCCAGGAGGTCGAGGCTGCAGTGAGCTGTGATCGTGTCACTGCACTCCAGCCTGAGCGACAGAGCTAGACTCTGACTCAAAGAAAAAAAAAAAGATAGTTTATGTTCTTTTTCTCAAAGAGGATCATCTAAGTTACATAAGCTTTAGGCCTGTAACCTGGAGCCATGACTGGGTTATCCCCGTTTTTCTTTTTCTTTCTTTTTTTTTTTTTGAGATGGAGTCTTGCTCTGTTGTTCAAGCTGGAGTGCAGTGGTGTGATCTCAGCTCACTGCAACCTCTGCTTCCAGAGTTCAAGTGATTCTTGTGCCTCAGACTCCTGAGCAGCTGGGATTACAGGTGCCCGCCACTTCACCCAGCTAATTTTTGTATTTTTAGTGGATATGGGGTTTCACCATGTTGGCAAGGCTGGTCTTGAACTCCTGGGATCTAGTGACCCACCCATCTCAGCCTCCCAAAGTGCTGGGGTTGCTGACGTGAGCCACCACACCTAGCCCCATTCCTATTTTTCAGCTGAACAAAGTGAGGCTCAGAGAGCTTCAGTAGTTCACGCAGGGTCACACAGTAAAATCTGGCAGAGCTGGGATGTGGATGCAGGTATATCTAACTGAAATTGGACATAACCCTTCACTGGCCCTTAAGGTGGGTAGGCATGTGTGTTTTAGGCCCTCTCCCCTCAGTTTCCAGCTGTCTCTGCCCCACTGTGAGGCTGAGCATCTTCTCTGTGCAGGCGGTGAGTCCCGAGGAGAGGTTCTGGAATGCATCTGGGGCGGCCTTTGTGACAGTCCAGGAGAAGGGGCAGGTGGCAGGGGCGTTGGGGGCAGAGATCATCCTGACGATGCTGCTGGCCCTGGCTGTATGCATGGGTGCCATAAATGAGAAGACAAAGGGCCCTCTGGCCCCGTTCTCCATCGGCTTTGCCGTCACCGTGGATATCCTGGCCGGGTGAGTGTCCCTTGGCAGTGGGGTGACCATGCCCAGATCTGCACTGTTCAGCTCTGGGGGATTTCAGGCCTGAGGGTCACAGATTCAGTTGCTATTAGGGGCTAGAAAGGTGCTGCAAATGGGGAGGTGGGCTGGCATCAGGCAGACAACAGGGAGTGGTGGGGACTGCGGTGTCAGAGGTGCTGCAGTCAGTTCAGCTCTTGTCAATTATTGCTGGGTACATGGGTCTGGGGTGATGCTTTCATTCAAAGGAAGTCAGAAATTTAAATCTGTATGTGATGTTTTCCAATTTTGGTAGTGTAAATACAACATTTCTGTGAATTGTGTTCATTCAGTTGGCGGACAGCCAGGTTTTAGCCTCAGGCTTACAAAGAGCATCTGTAGCTGTTGTCTCATTTATTTTGAGACTCCCAGCAGGCTTTGGAAGGGATTAAGGAGACAAGACTGGGGATGATGTCTTCCGTTTTATAGATAAGGAAACTGAGGCTTAGAGAGGACAGAAGTAACTTATTTAAGGTCAGTGGGCAGTGGCAAATTAAGTGATAGATTTGGGACAAGAGGCTGAGTGAATCCTTTTTATTTTTCTTGTAGAGATGGGGGTCACCCTATGTTGCCCAGGCTGGTCTTGAACTCCTGGCTTCAAGCCATCCTCCTGCGTTGGCCTCTCAAAGTATTGGAATTACAGGCATGAGCCACAGTGCGTAGCCCAGGGAGCCCCTCCCTAATGTCTGACTCTTTCCTTTCGTTTGGACACAGAGCCAAGTCTAACCTTTCTCCTGGGTCAGCTCTCCCTCAACTTTGGGAGGTGGAGCCTGGGGCAGGCTGGGGAATGTGTAAAGCTGTGGCCATGCTTTGCTGCCCCCTAGTGGCCTTTGATTCACTTACAAGCCTTTTTTTTTTTTTTTTTTTTTTTTTTTTTGCTCTGTCGCCCAGGCTGGAGTGCAGTGGGGTGATCTCGGCTCACTGCAAGCTCCGCTTCCCAGGTTCACGCCATTTTCCTGCCTCAGCCTCACGAGTATCTGGGACTACAGGCGTCCGCCACCATGCCCGGCTAATTTTTTTTTGTATTTTTAGTAGAGACGGGGTTTCACTGTATTAGGCAGGATGGTCTCGATCTCCTGATCTCATGATCCGCCTGCCTCGGCCTCCCAAAGTGCTGGGATTACAGGCGTGAGCCACCGCGCCCGGCCTACTTACAAGCTTTTTGACTTCGAAGCTGGACACAGGGTGGGGATGAGGTCTACAGGCCGCCAGCTGGAGAGAATGGGGTAAAGACAGAGCCCCAGAACAAGAGGGGTGCACCTGGGGAAGAGTCTCCTTGTAGGAGATTCTGGGTCTTAAGCTTGTGGTGCAACAAGGGCCTCATCTGGACCAGCTAGATTAGTTAATGCTTTTCGTACATTAATTATATTCGAGGTGTGGGCTCCATTTGCATTTTCTCATTCACTCCTGATGACAACCTATGGGATAGTCACTTTCACCTCACTTGAACACAGAGAGGTTCATGGAGGTTCCCACACTTAGAACTATCTGGGCTGGGGTTTTTCTTTCTTTATATATATATTTTTTAATTTTTGTGGGTGAACCTAGTAGATATATATATTTCTGGGTTACATGAGATGTTTTGATACAGGCATGCAATGCATAATTATCACATCAAGGTGAATGGGGTATTCATCCCCTCAAGCATTTATTTTTTGTGTCACAAACAATCCACTTACACTCTTCATTATTTTATTTTATTTTTAGTTTTAGTTTTTGAGACAGAGACTTGCTCTGTCACCCAGGCTGGAGTGCAGTGGCATGATCATGGCTCACTGCAACTTCCAACCCCCAGGTTCAAGCGATTCTCCTGGCTTAGCCTCCCCAGTAGCTGGGATTACAGGCACATGCCACCACACCTGGCTAATTTTTGTATTTTTAGTAGGAACGGGGTTTCACCATTTTGGCCAGGCTGGTCTCGAACTCCTGACCTCAAGTGATCTGCCTGCCTTGGCCTCCTAAACTGCTGGGATTTCAGGCATGAGCCACTGTGTCTGGCTGAGGTTACATGAGATGTTTTGATACAGGTACGCAATGTGTAACAATCACATCAAAGTAAACGGGGTATTCATCCCCTCAAGCATTTATTCTTTGGGTCACAAACAATCCTATGATACACTTTTCATTATTTTATAATGTGTGGGCTGGGTTTTGAATCTAGGTCAGCTTAACTCCAAAAGGATTGAAACTGATTGACTTTCCTTTTGTAGACTTTGGAGCAGATGTAGCTCCAGCTTCTCTTCCTGCCATCGCCGAGCAGGCATTTTTGCTGGGCATTCTGGGAGTGCCTGACTGCACGCCCAGCGGGGAGCCACGCTTTCTGCTTCCTGGTGCTAATAGCCCCTCTACCTTCTTTAGGATCTACCTAGGAGCTCATGATGTAGGAGTTTAGAGAGGGTTTCTGGGTGGTGTGTGACTAGGCCTAGTTGGGGACATGAGGTGAGGTGGGGCCTGGCTGGGATCCTGGTGACCTTGGTTGCCTGGGTGTTTGCAGGGGTACTGTGTCTGGAGGCTGCATGAACCCCGCCCGTGCTTTTGGACCTGCGGTGGTGGCCAACCACTGGGACTTCCACTGGATCTACTGGCTGGGCCCACTCCTGGCTGGCCTGCTTGTTGGACTGCTCATTAGGTAGGAGTGTGACACAGGGTCACCGGCCCATTGGATGGGCACTTGGCAACATCTCCCAGAGAGTCCGGGGCTAGAGGGCTAGGCTCTCACCTGGGTTTGGAAGAGAAAAGAGGGAGCCTCTTTAGAGGCAAAGAAAATGGCTCCATCTAGAAGCTTTGGTTGCAAGTGACAGAGATCTATTTCAAAACAGCTTATGTCATAAAGAGGAATTCATTGGCTCACATCATCAAAAACTTCACAGGTAGCAGTGGTTTCAGATGGTGCTCAAACAATGTCTTTAGGACTTGGTCTTTCTCTTTTTTTTTTTTTTTTTTTTTTGACAGAGTCTCCCTCTGTTGCCCAGGCTGGAGTGCAGTGGTGTGATTCTGGCTCATTGCAACCTCCGCCCCTGGATTCAAGAGATTCTCCTGCCTCAGCCTGCCAAGCAGCTGGGACTACAGGAGCCGCCACCATGCCCAGCTAATTTTTATATTTTTAGTAGAGTCAGGGTTTCACCGTGTCGACCAGGCTGGTCTCGAACTCCTGACCTCATGTGATCCACCTGCCTGGGCCTCCCAAAGTGCTAGGATTACAGGCATGAGCCACCGCGCCCAGCCAGTTTTTGTAAATTTTTTTTGGTAGAGATGGGGCTTCACCGTGTTGGCCAGGCTGGTCTCCAACTCCTGACCTCAAGTGATCTGCCTCCCAAAGCGCTGGGTTACAGGCGTGAGCCACTGCACCCAGCTTCATTTATTTCTGGGCTTTCAGAGTGGCAGCAATGAGCATCTTCAGGAAAAGGGTTAGAAACCAAGCAGGACCCGGGCATGTGGCTCATGCCTGTAATCCCAGCACTTTGGGAGGCCAAGGTGGGTGGACCACTTGAAGTCAGGAGTTGGAGACCAGCCTGGTCAACAGGGTAAAACCCTGTCTCTACTAAAAATACAAAAATCAGCCAGGTGTGATGGTGCTTGTCTATAGTCCCAGCTACTCGGGAGGCTGAGGTATGAGAATTGCTTGAACCCAGGAGGTGGAAGCTGCAGTGAGCTGAGATCATGCTACTGTACTCCAGCCTGGGTGAGTGAGACTCTGTCTCAATTAAAAAAAAAAAAAAGAAACCAAGCAGGAAACTGTCTCTCTCTCTGCAAGGGGATCTGGGTATTAAGGCTGGGGAGGCTCAGGAAGTCATCTCTCTGGAGACTTCTGAGCCTGGAGACATAAGGCGAAGGGCCGGGTCTCTCCTCCAGGGCAGAGACCTTACTGGGTCATCTTTCTTGCAGGTGCTTCATTGGAGATGGGAAGACCCGCCTCATCCTGAAGTCTCGGTGAAGCCGAGCTCGTGGGATTCCTGCTGCTCCAGGTGTCCTCAGCTCACCTGTCCCAGACTGAGGACAGGAGAGTTCCTGCATTTCCTGCCAGGGCAGAGGCCTGGAGGAGCCACCCCCCGCTTCCACTGCTTGGGCCTGCTTTCTCAGATGGACTGACTGCTGAGGAGGCTCTAGGTTCTTGGAATTCCTTTGTGCTCATCAGAGACCCCAGCCTGGGGAACACGCTGCCCGCGCTGCCCAGAGAGCAGTGCAAACACCACAACACGAGGGTGCTTCTTGAGAGGAAGGTCCCCGAGTTGGACAAGGAGGCTGTTTCTGCACATCAGAAACATCATTTCCTGCACCCCATTTCTTTCTTGATTGCTTTGTTGTAGAAGGGCCTTCTGGGGCCCGGCCACTTCCTTGCTTCTCAAGCTGACAATTCTCACTTTGCAATAAATAGTCCAGTATTTCCTTCCACGTGCCACTGGCTTGCCTTTCATTTGAGAAATGGGCACTGCTGAGGAGAAAGCAAGCACAAAAAAGTCTGGGGTTAGGCCTTGGCTGTCCAGAGCAGCTGATCCTATAGCCCAGCTCAGAGTTGTGGGCCACGGCAGGCACTTGAAGTTGAGGCCAGACCAGAGCCTGTCTCCACTTGGACAGGCCCATCCTGGAGCTCTGTCTGGAGCTCAGAGTGTATATTGAGTCCAATTTGGAGTCTAGTCAGAGTCAATTCCAGATCACAGACTTCAGGATCCTGCTGAAAAGCCCCAGGCAGAGTCGAGAGTCTGGCTGAGTGCCCAGTGCTGTCCCTACTCGAGTGCTTGGTGCTGTCCGGGACATGGGTCAGCCCATTCATTCACTCTAGGTAGGAAGGTGGGGGGGTGGGTGGGCTTCGGATGGGCTGCAAGAATTCCCTGAGGAAATATTAGGTTGGTGCAAAATATATATATATATATTTTTTGAGACAGAGTCTTGCTCTGTCACCCAGGCTGGAGTGCAGTGGCACGATCTCAGCTCACTTCAACCTCTGCCTCCCGGGTTCAAGCGCTTCTCCTGCCTCAGCCTCCCAAGTAGCTGGGATTATAGGCGTATGCCACCATGCCCAGCTAATTTTTGTATTTTTAGTAGAGACGGGGTTTCACCATGTTGGTCAGGCTGGTCTTGAACTCCTGACCTCAAGTGATCCACCCACCTCGGTCTCCCAAAGTGCTGGGATTACAGGTGTGAGCCACGGTGCCCAGCCAGTTGCCCAGCCAGCCCGTTACTTTCAATGGCAAAAACTGCAATTACTTTTGCACTAACATAATAGAATCCTGAACAAGAGACACAGTACAGGCCTGAAGAGCCAGTGGCACTTGGGTGCAAGATAGGAGTATAACAAATAAGAAAGGACGGAAAGACACACCCTGGAAGTCACCCCTTTGAAGTAGAGTGTGTGTCTTCTCCATAAGAATCGATGGGTCATTTATGGAAGATGATCATTATAACACCAGAAAGAAGGGCCAGGGAGAAACCACTCTCAACAACAAGTGAAAACTCACCCCCTTCAACGAGATGAGCAAAATGCTTACTTGGGCAAAAATGAAGAAAATCACCACTACAATAAGAGACTGCCCATGGAGGAAATAGATTCACGATATAGCCACACATCCAAACCATTCTCAGAGAAAAGGAGAATAGCAAACAAGAATAACGATGACAATCCGACAGAATAGAAAAGGGAAGGAAAAAATATGATACAATCAGAAACAAGCAAATTAGGACATTTACAGAGTTAAAAATGGGTCAGTCATGGTGTTTCACGCCTGTAATCCCAGTACTTTGAAAGGCCGAGGCAGAGGATTGCTTGAGGCCAGGAGTTCGAGACCATCCAGGCAACATGGCAAGACCCTGTAACTACAAAAAATAAAAAAATTAGCTGGGCAGGTGGCACTGCTTGTAGTCTCCTCTACTCGGGAGGCTGAGGTGGGAGGATCGCTTGAGCCTGGGAAGTTGGGACTGCAGTGAGCTATGACAGCACCAATGCACTCCAGCCTGGGCAACAGAGTGAGATCCTGTCTCAAAAAAGAAAAAAAAAAAAAAAAAAAGACCAGGCGCTCTGGCTCACACATGTAATCCTAGCACCTTGGGAGACTGAGGTGGGTGGATCACTTGAGGTCAGGAGTTCAAGACCAGCATGGCCAACATGGTGAAACCCCTTCTCTACTAAAAATACAAAAATTAGCCAGGCATAGTGGTGGGCGCCTGTAATCCCAGCTACTTGGTAGGCTGAGGCAGGAGAATTGCTTGAAACCGGTAGGTAGAGGTTGCAGTGAGCCAAGACCACGCCACTGCACTCCAGCCTGGGCAACAGAGTAAGACCCTACCACAAAATAAAATAAAAGAAGAGTAAAAAAATATTAAAAGTTACTATTTTTTTTGGTGAAATAATGAAATAAATCTTTGATAAACCTAGTAAACAACAAAAGTTATATATCCATATATATGTATACTTATATGTATATGGGTAACATTTATGGAGAGTTTGTTACATGTTAGGCACTGTGCTGAATGCTTTACACGTATTACATCATTTACTCCCTACGACAATCCTATGAGATAGTACAGTGGGTTGAATAGTGTCCTCCCGAAATCTGTGTCAGTCTACAGTCTTAGAGTGTGACGTTATTTGGAAATAGGGTCTTTGAAGATGCAATTAAGGTATGGGTCAAGATGAAATCCCACTGGATGAGGGTGCCCTTTTCTTGTAAGAGATAGTAAAAGAGGCACAGAGACACAAAGGAGAAGGCCACGTGAAGATGGAGGCAGAGGTTAGGGTTCTACTGCCAAAAGACAGCACCAGGAACCACCAGGAGCAGCGGGAGGGAGGGAAGGTTCTCCTCTAGAACCTTCATGGGAAGCTTGGCTCTGCTGACATTCTAATTTCAGACTTTCTGGCCTCCAGAACGGAGAGATAATAGTTTCTGTCATCTTAAGCCACAAGTTTGCGGTGTTTGTTCGAGCAGTTCCAGGAAACGAACAGATAGATTCTCTCATTATTCTAATTTTGCAGAGGAGCCAGTGGAGGTTCTAAAGGATGGTGTTAATGCTAAGCTACACGGTTAGTGCACTGGTGGGCAACTGTTGAAGGTCAGGTATATCTGGCTGCAGGGTCCATGATCTTTGTCATCATACTTTTCTGTTTCTGAATAAGGAACAATATTATGTCCTCTGCCTAGTCTCTTACTTGCCTATTAGTTCCTCATTAAAAAGGGGACAGAGCCATGGTGGCACGTGCCTGTAGTCCCAGCTACTCAGAAGGCTGACGTGGGAGGATTGCTTGAGCTCGGGAGATCGAGGCTGCAGCGAGCTGTGATTATATCATTGCACTCCGGCCTGGGTGACAGAGCAAGACTCTGTCTGGGAAAAAAAAAAAAAAAAGGAGGACACAAAGACATTCATTGTTACTCCTCATTTCAAACTTGCAATTGGATTTTAAGTTGTGGCTTTCATTTCAATTTCTAGACTATAAGCTCTCAAGAGCAAGATGGATATAAATTCATCTTTGTATTAAATAACTGTACACTATGCGTTTGGCATTTGCTGAATAGAATGGATTCAGTTCTTTTTTTTTTTTTTTTTTAAATGGAGTCTTGCTCTGCCGCGCAGGCTGGAGTGCAGCGGTGTGATCGCGGCTCACTGAAACCTCCGCCTCTCGGGCTCAAGCGATTTTCCTGCCTCATGTTGGCCAGGCTGGTCTTGAACTACTGACCTCATGTGATCAGCCCGCCTCGGCCTCCCAAAGTGCTGGGATTACAGGTGTGAGCCACCGTGCCTGGCCAGAAGGGACTCAGTACTCACTGACTGGAAGAATGGCATAGGCTGATCCCAGTGACTCCCAAATTCATTCTGACCCTACAGAGTGGAATCCAAAACTGATCCAGACCACCAGGTTCATCTCTATCCCAGCTCCCTTTTCCTCAGTAAGAAGGAAGTCACAGAATTTTGGGGTGTTAGAGCTAGAAACTCTATTACAGTAGTAAAATATGGTGGCTGTAACTTTACATCCTGAGGAAGATCCAAGTTTAAATTTCAGAACTGTCACCTTTTTCTGTATGTGCTTGAAGAAGCTATTGAAATTCTTTAGCCTCAGCTTTCTCATCTATAAAATGCAACTACTACCTCAGAATGCTTATGACAATATGTTTAGAAAGCATTAGCACAATGCCCAGTACATAGTAAGTACACAATGTGTTAGCTCTTATATTTATTATCAAATGTTTTGCAATTTGCAGGTATCAGAATCATGACAAGGGGTGGGGTTTGGCAAGGAACAACTTCTGCTTTTTTTTTTTTTTTGGAGACAGCATCTCGTTCTGTCATCCAGGATGGAGTGCAGTGGTGCAATCACAGCATGCTGCAGCCTCGACCTCCTGGGCTCAAGCGATCCTTGAACCTCAGACTCCTGAGTAGCTGGGACTACAGGTGTACATCACCACACTGGCTAATTAAAAAAAATTTTTTTTGTAGAGATGGGGTCTCACTGTGTTGCCCAGGCTGGTCTTAAACTCCTGTCTTCAAGTGTCCTCCCACCTTGGCCTCCCAAAGTGTTGGGATTACAGGCGTGATTACCAGCCTTGGCAAGAAACTTCTAAATGGACTTGGGACATATGTATTTTCTCAGTCAAGTATTCTCATATAGGGACCATTAGGGCCTCCCGAGGGAAAAAGGTTGGAACCCCTTCATCCTGTCCAACATCAAATTTCAAAACCCAGAGAAGCTAAATAATTTGACTGTAATTACAGAGTTGTCTAGCAGCAGAGCTCAATTAGAATCCAGGATCTTGGACACACAGTCTAGTGCCCTTTCTACTGCAACACGTGTGTACTTAATTCTCCAGACCCTTGGGGTACAAGTACCGAGCCATTTCCTTTTGCCAGAATTGTGCTGAGGTCCTCGCATGCCATGTTGTTGGGAATCCTAGTATCCCTACTAGGATTATATTTTCCAAGAACCCTGGGGGTTTAAGCAAGCCAAAAGGGAAGTGTACCAATCTTTTATTAATACTTGCATGGGCTGGGTGCGGTGGCTCACGCCTGTAATCCCAGCACTTTGGGAGGCCGAGGTGGGTGGATCACCTGAGGTTAGGAGTTCAAGACCAGCCTTGCCAACATGGTGAAACCCCTTCTCTACTAAAAATACAAAAGTTAGCCAGGCGAGGTGGCGCACGCCTGTAATTCCAGCTACTTGGGAGGCTGAGGCGGGAGAATCTCTTGAACCTGGGGGGCGGAGGTTGCAGTGAGCCAAGATGGCGCCATTGCACTCCAGCCTAGGTGACAGAGTGAGACTCCATCTCAGACAACAAAACAAAACAAAACAAAACAAAACAAAACGAAACATAACACCTTGCACGTTGTCGTAGGGAAAATTTTACTTCGTGCCGGCAGCTGCTGTTCTCTCCGCTGCCACATGGTGCCGCTGTTGGAAGAGGTTCGCAGAGATGCTGTATGCTACAGCAAAGTCACACTGGTGTCTTCAAAGAGGGCTCCTTTACTGATAATTCCACAGCTTCCATGCCAAGCATACTTGCATGCGCCAGGGACTCTGCACATGTATCCAAGCAAGGCTTATGGCCTTTCAGGACCCTCCTCTCCCCTTGGCCTCCCTAGAGCCCTATACACACCACCACCACCACCACCATCACCATCATTTTCCCTCCAGAGTCCGACCACCTCAGAGTGAGTAAGATATTTACTTGTCTTAGAATCCAAATCCACTGTTCCCCCTCAAAGTCCCTGGACCCATCATAAAGTTTGGGGGTCATGATGAGCAATGCTCCTTTTAGTGCTTGGAACACAAAGCATTCATTCTCCTCCCTTAATGTCTAATTGCCTCAACTGATTTTTAGGAATTGAAAATTTGTAATCCTTAGAGATTTTTTCCCCCTCAGAGACTTAAAGTCTCTCATCCAATTCCCAAATCTGAGTGAGTTCACAGACTTAAGTCTCTGTGAAGGAATGGGAGGTCTGGTAACCCTGTGGAAGAACCCTGATGGAATACGGCCTGTGAAGATAATGAGCTTTTATCTTGCCTTTCGCCAAAAAGGTTTGTGGCCATTTACTCAAGGAAAATACAGGGGACTCATTTAGTTATGGATACTCTGCAGACACTGGCTCTGAGCAGCTACACCTCCTGAGGTCTCTGGGTCCCACTGTAGCACGCTGCATAGAGCAGAGGCTTATCAAGTCCATGTGACAGATACTTTATCTGGAATCGACCTCATGTTTAGGTGAACTGGCTCCAGGAACGCATCCTATAGTTCTTTCTACAGTTCCCGATGGTGTAGTGGAAAATAGAGCCTCAGCAAGTACTAAAATCTCTACCCTGCCTTTACAACCCATGGAGCTGGAGTTGTTATGGTAGGAAGAGCTAAGTGGAAGCCACTGGAACACTTCCTGTATGCCAAAATTTTCAATCAAAAGCAACGCTCAAGGATGACAGAAGATGCCACCTCCATATGTGCCACTTTTGGGAATAAGGATTATCTTGAGTTAAAGGCACTTGAGAAACAGCAGGTGCCACAGGGCACTCTCACTCCTCTTTTACTTCCTGAAAGCAGGAGTTGAACCCCCAAGTGAAAGATGCCCTCCCTGTCCTGGGAAGAAAGAAACGTACTTATCACAAGATGGGGAGGCAAGGCCGAGGGAATCTGTACAGACCTTGTTAAAATAATCCTTATCTTCCTTTGGTCCTCCCATATATTTTAGGTACTTTTCCACAACTGACTCTTTGTTCAATCCATAATACAGTTAGGTTTTGCTACTTCTTTGGGTCATTTCCTTTTTTTTTTTTTTTTGAGACGGAGTCTCGCTCTGTCACCCAGACTGGAGCACAGCGGCGTGATCTCAGCTCACTGCAAGCTCCGCCTCCTGGGTTCACGCCATTCTCCTGCCTCAGCCTCCCGAGTAGCTGGGACTACAGGCGCCTGCTAATACGCCTGGCTAATTTTTTTTTGTATTTTTAGTAGAGACAGGGTTTCACCATGTTAGCCAGGATGGTCTCAATCTCCTAACCTCGTGATCCACCCGCCTCGGCCTCCCAAAATGCTGGGATTACAGGCATGAGCCACGGTGCCTGGCCAGGTCTTCATTTCTTGTGGAGACTCCCGTGTATGCTTTTCTCTTGTTTATCTGTTTTGTGTTACTTTAATCCTCAGGCCTAGCCTGAGACCCTAAAAGAGTAAAGTTTTGTCTCTCCTGTTACTCTATCTTCGAAGAAACTTTTAAGACTTCTTCCACCATTAGGCTATGGGGGAGTGCCTCAGAAACACAGGCAGCACGTGTATACAAGGCTAATTCCCTCCTAGCACTGGAGATGACCATTACTGGGACAATGGCAGGGACAACCACCAGAGGACTGCTGCACACAGACAAGCTGTGGACCCACAAAAGACCCCTGCTACTTGTGGGGGACAGCAGTGAACTAGAATGAGACTGGAATTCTTTTCATTGGCTGCTAAGATCAGCTTTTATCAACTTCTTGGTACATTATATTTTCCCTTAATAGAATGATGCCCTTCAAATTATGGCAGAAACCAGTGGGAGCCATTTATTTTAGACATTTAGTTCACAAACAAGTTTTCAAGAAGACATCTAAGTGAACACTGATACAAAACAATGAATGGACATCCATTTGCACCGGGTCTTGGAATGCATTCAGAGGCAGAGGCTTCCAGTTTCACAAGTTACTCAGACACTCCTTTAGCCAGGGCTGCCCCAGCTCCCTCACAGCTGAGTCTTGTCTGTCACCGGGCGCCAGACCTCCTGACAGAGGCTTCCTTCACTTCAGCCTACCTGCCACTGGTTATCGAGGTGCTTGGGGGGCTGCCTGCTGTGGACCACGAGGGACTTGCCCTTTCTCCTTCCCGAACAAGCTCCTGGGCTGACTTTGCTGTCACAGCATCCCTTCCCTTTCCTGAAGCATGCGATGGATTTGGTATGGCCAGATGAGGCAGGCACAGGAGAGCTGGGCCGGCAGCCTGGTCTTCTAACCTCTTCCGCATCTATATCATGCTCCACAGCCTCATGAAACATTAGAGCCAGAGCAACTTAGCAATCAAGTTCAACTTCTCTTCAGATGAGGAGCCGAGGTCCAGAGAGGCTATGATGTGTCAAACAACACTCATTAAGTAGTGACAAGATTAAAACTTGCTTCTTTCAGCTTCTGGTCTCATGCTCATTCCACCAAGGCCAGGCTGCCCTGAGCCATTTATGTGTGAGGTTTCCCTCTTTAAAAAACTGTTTCTTTCCAGATGAATGAATTACGTTGAATGCACAATAACATCACTGGTAAGAACTGGAGGTATTTGTGGCAGTAACAAAGCAAGCCTAGGTGGGACATACGAGCCCAGTTTCCAAAATGCCTTCGATAAGATGATAGTGAAAAATTGTCAGTCTATGTTGCTTTTCAAAAACAGGATTTGACACAATTTACAAGGAAATAAGACGAAATTAAATAAATATAGCTTGGGGTAGTTGGTTGAGGTGGGCTGTAAGTTTTGTTGAACTTTCCAGCAGCCAGAACAAAGACAGAAAAAGCAGCTTAAGTTACAAAAATCACAGTGTTTGTAATACATATATACAGATCTACACACACATGTAGACGTGTGTGTGTGTATATATACTGCGCTTAGGATTAGAGCTTTCCTTGGTACTGAGATCTACATAAAAAAACCTATTTCTATGAATCTTCATAAAGGCAATGTTACGTGATCTAAAAGACACATTGGTCAGAACATGATTATTCATTTTGACTTACATGTACCAGGTGAAAACAAATAAAATACAGGGAGACAAGTAGTGTTGGTCTAAAATGGGGGGGAGACCTTCCATTTCTTCAGAACAAAGTTCATCAAATTAATGTAACACATGTCTAGACAGCCCATTTACAATTAGGAGTGGAGGTAGGGGAACCAAAATTCCACCTCAGCTTGCTCCCAGGCATATGAGAGTTAAACAGAATCAGTTTGTCCCACTAGAGATGGAATGGGTCTTGACCCTTTCCTGCCACTGGGGAAGGCTGAGAGATGAAGGTACAGAATATGATTCTGGGCAACTTAGCGAAACTCTTCTGCAGGTGAAGGTGAGGTTCTCATGACTGAGCTCCTGGCCTTCTGTAACTGCCATGGTGTAAGTGGCCCCACCTTTTGCTGTGATGCTTCCTCTATCAAACTGTCAGTTCCTTGAGTCCAGGCACCATGCCCCTTCCTTCCTGTATCCTTCACTGTGGCTAGAACATGGCCTTACATATAACAGTGCTTCATATTTATGAATAAGTCATCTACTTTCCTGAATCATGCTTCCATATAATATCAATCCTGTGTACATATTACTAAGTGGTGATTTCTATCAATGTGCATCTTCTCTAGAGCTGGAATTCCAGAACATCTACACAATATAAACACAAGCCCACTGGCACCACAAACATCTTACTATGCTACACACACTACCAACATGGAACTGTACTTAGCATTAGAAATCTATAACTTGGACAACACAGAAAAATCAACCTATTGAGATGTGAACAGTCTTAACATTCCCAACAAACGTAAATCAGAAACATTTATCAATGTTTACCTGAGTCACCTGCCTTCCAACAGGCCACACCCTATTCTGGCACCATAAATTAGATTTCTTTCTACAGCACCTACCCTCCTAGGTACTTTGCTGAACAAGTTTCAAAAGATTGAAACATACCCAAAGGAAAAATATCATTTCCAGATGGCTTCAAATAAAAGCTTTTGACAAAGAAAGGGAGAGATAAGGGCAAAATAATCACCTACAAACGGCCCTAACTCCGGTTCCCTTCCCATTAAACTTGTGACTTCTCCCTTGCCAAAGCAAAGCCACCCTGGGTCACCTACATACTAAGGGAATAAACACCACTGGCTCCATCCTGAAGCAACTGGCCATGGAAAATAAAATTTCTGGGTTTCATCTGTAACTTCAAAAGTGAATTAACCATCCCCCATCAGAACTTTTCCTTCAATGTTTATTGGGTTACTGCCGGGGGTTCTCAAAGAGATTTTTCAGACAAAACAGGTAAATGAGGAAAACAGAAACTGTGTTCTGGATTTCTGGATTGAAGTTTTTATAAATGTTCCCACTTTTCACCCAGTGAGCTCTAGAGTTGTGTTAAGTTACTTGGGGCACTACAGTTAGGTTTCTGAGGCGGTAAACAGGGATTAGAAGCCTCAGGAATAGAGACTGGGAGATTTAACAGCCAGACCTGAGCGCGCTGGTCTAAGCTGAGGTGGCTATCTGATCTACAGCAGGCCAAAGGAGTCCATCTGGTCTTAGAAATGTTTCAGGTGTCTATTACCTCTTCCCCATCCCCTTAAAGTTTTAGAAACACTATTATAATATTATACTGCAGTGTGGGGGTGGGAGGTACGAAATATGTCAACATGCCAGTCATGTTCTAGATAAGAGGCAGAGAAGTTAGAGGATAGAACTAGAACGCATCTGAAATCCTGCTTTGCTTTAGTGAGACACACCACGAGGCCTCCTTTTCCATCTGAGGAGGGCATGGTAGTTCCGAAGAGGCCGGCAGGAGCACCCAGAGCAACTGAGAGGTAAGTGCAGGGCTATGAGAAACAGTATAAGGACCCGGGATTACTTATAGGCCGGAGAAGCAGCAGCCAGGGGATTTAAGTCTTCAGGTACAGAAAAGGATGACGGGTGATCAATTGCTTCTCACCTCCATGGAGGGCAAGGCATTAGTAACAGGATTTCAGTGACAATACAGGGATTCTGCCCTAGCTATTTGGATCAACTTCTTGACAAAAAAAAAAAAAAGGTACACTGTAACAGACTTCTGAGAAAAGCTATTAAAATGTTTACTCTTCTTTTGTGGATCTCTTCAAAACCAAGATGGATTTGATGTAGTTCTGATCAGACTCCTCAAAGTTCTATCTAAATATGAAAATCTGTTATCAAGTTGCATCCAGGATCTCATGGACTAGGTAACAACAACAAAAAAACTTTTGGCATTTTTGATATCCTTGAAAACAACTCTCACCCACATGGAAGATCTTGAATGTCGCCGAACTTAGCAATCCGTTGCAGTGGCCTCAACGTACTGAAGGGCATTTCATTCTGAACTCGGACAATGTATCTCCTCCACATTCTTAAAGGAGAAGCTGAGACACACAGAAGAAGAGGAACAGACTGATGAAGTTAGAGGCAGAGGTGAGAACAGGATGAAAGTGTCTAGTTTATTTATATTCTCAAGTTTATCTTGGGAATTACACTTCATAGCTAAGAAAAGATCACTTCCAAGAATGAGATTAGGGTAAAATGGCTAAGGGGGGCATTTAGGAAGAGAAGATCATCATCAAAAAGTTTTCCTAAATTCATCAGTCTTTCCCTTATGTGGGTTCTCAGGGCAATACAGAGATGGAGGGTGTGGCAGAGGCTTTTCTCTCACATGAACTTCCCGATGTTTGGTAAGAACAGAACTCTTACTGAAACGTTTGCCACACTGGGCACATCCATAGGGCTTCTCTCCAGTGTGTATTCTCCGATGTTCTCGAAATCTCGTACAGTTATTGAAACTTTTTTCACAGTCCACACATTTGTAGGGATTCTCCCCAGTGTGAACTCTCCGGTGGGCGCTGAAATGAGAACTGTTGGTGAAACTTTTCCCACACTCTCCACACTGATAGGGCTTCTCACCGGTGTGTGTTCTCTGATGTATAATAAGACTAGAGCTCTGACTAAAGCATTTTCCACACTCTCCGCATCTGTAGGGTTTCTCTCCTGTGTGGATTCTCTGGTGGGCACCAAAATTTGAGGAGTCATTAAAGCTTTTTCCACAGTCAAGACATTTAAAAGGTTTTTCGCCTGTGTGGATTCTTTGGTGTCTGATCAGGCTCCTGCTTCTACCAAAGCACTTTCCACAGACACCACACTTATAAGGATTCTCCTTGTGGTGGGTCATCCGGCACATCAGACGAGTGCTCCTTCCAAAGCTTTCTCCATATTTGAGAAGTCTGTAGGGTCTCTTCCCCACAAAAGGCCTCTGATGCACAACGGCTTTCCCTAAATCTCTAGGCTGAGACATCGGCTTTCCCTGTCTAATTCCTTGAAGATTTTCCCATTGTCTTCCTGAGATGCATTCCCTTTTGCGATATTTGCTGGGGTCGGTACTCTGGGAAACAACTCTTTTAGACTTTTCTATTAATGCCCTATGCTGTTCCATGTCCTTATATACTATCTGTGTTGGATCCTCCTTGATGCTACTTCCAATTTCAAAATCTGAAAAAACAAAAGACAATACAAATTTCATACAAGTCTGATATTAACCATAAACAACCTGGCTTGCAAGGCTTGATCCGCTTGCTCTCCATACGCTTCTCTAACCTCAGATCCTGTGACTCTTCCCTGATTCATTCTGCTGTTATTTCTTTCCATTCATAAACAGGCCAATAACAGGCAGTACAGAGTAGGCCTTCAGAAATGTTTCCTGCATTATAATCCAAGCCATCATTCCCCATCCATATCCCGATTAACATGGGGGCAACCTGGCTTATCTCCCTGAAGTTCCACTCTAATTTCATGCTATTTTCATAATTTCACCTCTATACTAAAGCACACTACACCACACTGATCTTTAGATTAGATTCTGACTAAGTCCAAGTTCCTCGAGGGACTTGAGGAACTAAATTCCTCTACATATCTAATCATATCCCACCCAAGGGTACCTGTTTCTTCTCAAATGTTCTTCTCACTTTTTTTTTCAGGCTGTCCCATACACCACACTAAATGAAAACTTAATTCTCACTGTTCCCCAAATTGGAACTATTTTCTCACTCTTTTCATCTACATCCCACATTCACTACATCTTGGGTCCAGATTTTCTGTGAAGTTTTCTGGACAGAGAGCATGACATGGTGAACAGAGACAAGTTTTGGACTTACATGGCTCTGGGTCTGGTCCCATCTTGGTCAGTTATTAACTGTGTGATTTTTGTATTAACTTATGGAAAATTCAAACACAGAAAAGTCCAGAGAACAGTATGTATAATGAACTCCCACAAACCACTTACCTACATTTAACTATGACCTATTCATGGCCAATCTCATTTCATTTCCACTCCCACACACTCCCTGCTCCCTCCATCCAGACTACTTTGAAGCTAATTCCAGACATCATGTTATTTCATCCATAAACATTTCACAAGCTGTGCAACTTAGGCCCAATTCAGGTTAATTCTTGTTCTTAAGCATCTGCTCTCCTGCCTTGTTTCTATTGCCAGTTTCAACATTACTTTCCTTCAACACATTCAGTGAAAACCACAGATAACTCTCAATCCCAAGTGTGGAGGCTGTGGCATGGGATGGGGAGAGGAGGGCAGCCATTAATCAGTCTAGTCACTTAAGTAAAAAGCCCTAACAATTCCATCTTTCACTTATTAGTACTTTTTTTTTGTCACCCAGGCTGGAGTGCAGTGGCATGATCATAGCTCACTGCAGCCTTGACCTCCCAGGCTCAAGTGATCCTCCCACCTCAACCCCAGAAGTTGCTGGGATTACAGGTGCACACCACCACTCCCAGCGAATTTTTAATTTTTTGTAGAGATGGGGTCTATGTTGCCCAGGCTGGTCTCAAACTCCTGTGCTCAAGCGATCCTCCCACCTTGGCCTCCCAAAGTGTTAGGATTACAGGTGTGGGCCACCACACCTGGCCTGTCAGTACTTCTTTTGAAGTTTTCTGATTGAGTCCAACATTGTTCTGGGATTTGGAGGAAGTCACAGTCTAGCAGTTGGCTCAGAGAAAGCTTGATAATTTGATGATAGGTCTGGAGCTCACTTTAAAAACAAGATTCACAAGGACTTTGTTTCCAGTTATCAAAGCCAGGGTTCTACAGGACTTAATTCAAGCCTTCATACTATAATTTCCCATATATATACTAAGCTAGAGTCACTTGCTTCAATAAACTAGTCCTGAATTACCCCGCATATTCAACTGATTGCCGGGGGCTTAATCTAGTGTTATGGGAAGACGGAGCTCCTGTCCTTCAGCTCACCATGTCTGGGAGATCTTACATATAAAGTGTTCAGTGCCATAAGACAGAGACAGACAAAGTATGGGAGGTGAGAGAGAATTTGGACATGGAGATATGTAGAGCAAAGGACATTCAAGGTGGAGGGAACATCACAAGCTAAAGTTTGGATGTGAAAGGGCTCGAGGTGTGTATAGGAAATAGCCAGTAGTTCCGCTCTGAATAAGCACAGAGTTGAGGAAGGAAAATGCTAACATGTAGACTAGAAGAGTAAGATGAGCTTAGATCAAAAATGGCTGTGAAACCTTAATAAAAGTGTGGGTGGGGAAAACTGGTTTGGAGGCTTTTACAACAGTCTAGGCAAGAGAGAGAGTGAAGACTGAACTAGACAGTAGCTAATGGTAACTGAAGAGGGGACAGATAGACGTGATAGTCTGGACGAGGGCGGGAGCCCACAGGGAAGAGCCATGGTGTGGCAAGGAAGATGGTGATGTTAGTTTTGAACATCTTAAGCCTGAGTTACTAGTGACAGGCCCATGAGGGCATAAGTCAGTGGGAAACATGCAGGTGGAGCTCAGGACCAGAATAAAGTCTTTTATTTATTCTAAATAAAAAAATAAAGTCTTTTATTTAGTCTCTATCTTTTTTGTCTTGCACACCACATGTAACCATAAGATATTCTTCTTTTGTGCTTACTGAAACACTTCCTTCATCCAAGTTTTTTCTCATGTGTAATTCCAAGTTTTTCTTCCCCACAGTACGTCCAGGAGATACAAAACACTGTCTGACCCATACCAACAAAAACCAAGACTGAGAACCCAAGGACTGAGTCACTCTAACATGAGTTCCTCCTTTGAATAGAAGCACCATGAGAACAGGAACTTTGTTTTTTTTCAGATGGAGTCTCACTCTATCACCTAGGCTGGAGTGCAATGGGACGATCTCGGCTCACTGCAACCTGCGCCTCCCAGGTTTCAAGTGATTCTTCTGCCTCAGCCTCCTGAGTAGCTGGGATTACAGGTGCCCGCCACCACACCCAGATAATTTTTGTATTTTCAGTAGAGACAGGGTTTCGCCATGTTGGCCAGGCTGGTCTCAAACTCCTGACCCCAGGTGATCCACCCGCCTCAACCTCCCAAACTGCTAGGGTTACAGGTGTGAGCCACCATGCCTGGCCAGGAACTGTTTTATTCACTGCTATATCACCTGTTCTTCAAGTAGCACAGGCACTCAAATATTTGTTGAATGAAGGAATATTCATGAGCTATGTGCAAGATCTACCAATTTTTCAGTAAATCACACTTATTCCTCTTTTGGACTAAAACTCCTTGGTTTTACACCTTACCATTTGGGCTCTGCAGTAGACCTGGAGGTCCCTGGAATTCTGGCTCTTGCACAATTTCCTCCTCGCTCATTCTCTCACTGCAAGAGTCTTCTATTACTGCCTCCTGTGAGGTCTCTTCAGGTTCCCAGCCTGTAGGTTCCTGGGGTTCAACCTCAATACCCCCTCTTTCTTGCCTTGAAGGTGATGGGACTTCCTCTGGGGTGCTGGGGTAAGGAGCAGGTGCCCGAGAGTTAATCAGGGCATCCATCTCCTTGTAGAACGCGCAGGACTCTAGCACGTGGCCATTTTTCACCTTGCGGTAACTCTTCTGAAGGCTTTTGAACTTGGTTCGGCACTGTTCTGGTGTCCGGAGGAAGCCGCACTCTCGAAGTTGTTCAGCTACAGCCCCATACAATTTGCTCTTCCGATGACAGGCTTGAAGCGCTTCATAAAACCGAGTCTCACGGAGGATATCAAGAAAAGTCTTGGTTTCTTCATAGCCCCAGTGCACACCTGCCATTCGGGGATAAAGTTCACAATGTAACAAAGAAAAGGAGTCTGTAGCCTCCATACTATATACATTAAGAAATGTAGAGGTAAAAAAAAAATCCCATTCACAGTGGCAACAAGAACTACATATGCCTAGGAATAAGCTTTGCAAGAAATGAGAAGGTCTATATAAAAATGTGTAATAACATAAAACTAGAAAAAATGACAAGACACTGTTTATGAATAGGAAGACTCAAGTTGTACAGATATCATTTCTCATATGAATCTATAGTCAAAATCCCATTCAGATTTTTAAAATTGAAATCGGTAAACTAATCTCAAAGCTCATTTGGAAGAATAAAAATGCAGTCCCCCAAATCTGCCATTGCTATGGTGATTAAATGATATAGTTCTCTAGAAGTCTCTTTCCAAAGTGGTTAAGAATAATGACTAGAATTTCCAATAGGAACTTCTCCCCTCAAATTTCCTACCACTTCTGTAACCAGTCTTCCTTGAGGAGCAGAACTATGTTCAGAGTAGTTTTTGGATGTCATTGAATCCTCTACTTTGAGATGAAATGATCTGCAAGACAAGACTATGTTCTGCATTTATAGCAGAATAAAACTTTTCAGGGCATATCTAAATATAATTTGTAAAACATGCTTTTTGTATGTTTTGTAATCTATTGTAGGAAAAATCTCTATCCTCTATCTTACTAGGTGGTCTCTTCCAGGCCTATGACTGGATTCCCATATTTGAGACCACCCCAAGAGTCCCAGCCTCATGTTGATGGATTTTCAGACTGGTGAGACCTGTCTAGGCATAATGAATCTTCCCATCTTAGCAGATGTTTATTTTTTATTTTTTGAGACAGAATCTCAGTCTGTTGCCCAGGCTGGACTGCAGTGGCACAATCATGGCTCACTGAAGCCTTGAACTCCTGGGCTCAAGTGATCCTCTCGCTTCAGCCTCCTGAGTAGCTGGGACTACAGGAGTGTGCCACCACGCCTGTCTAATTGTTTTATTTTTTGTAGAGACGGAGTCTCGCTGTGTTGCCCAGCTGCTCTCAAACTCCTGGCCTCAAGGGATCCTCCCAGCTCAGTCTCCTGAAGTGCTAGAATTACAGGTATGAACCACCGCATCCAGCCAGATATTTCTTTTGAATGGGTTTAGTCATGAATACATTCCCTAGCCTGATTTAGTTTTCCATTCTATGCAAGAATTTATAGGCTGGGTGCGGTGGCTCATGCCTGTAATCCCAGCACTTTGGGAGGCCGAGGTGGGTGGATCATTTGAGGTTGGGAGTTTGAGACCAGCCTGACCAACATGGTGAAATCCCGTCTCTACTAAAAATATAAAAATTAGCCAGGCGTGGTGGTGGGTGCCTGTAATCCCAGCTACTTAGGAGGCTGAGGCAGGAGAACCGCTTGAACTCACCCAGGAGGAGGAGGTTGCAGTGAGCCAAGATTGCGCCACTGCACTCCAGCCTGGGTGACAGAGTGAGACACCATCTCGGAAAAAAAAAAAAAAAAAAGAATTTATCTCTAGCTGGAGTAAAGAAACATTACTAATAACAGTGATACCAGGCAATGCTGTATTATATTTCAGCATTTTCACAGTGCCTTCATTATCCTATTTAACACTAACAACAACCCTATGAGGTATTCTTAGTCATATTTTACAGATGAGAAAACTGAAGCTCAAAGTAGTTACATGATGTGTCTGCTGTCACACAGTTATTAATTGGCAATTTAATTCTGCATGTCTCAGTCATGAAATATTTAACACCAGCTCTCTTTTGCATGGTGTATCTGTCTGCCTTTTTAATTTTAATGTCTCTGTATTAAAGGTGGATCTCTTATAAGCAATTAATGTCTGATAATCTTAGTCCTTTAAGTTTGTAATTAATTATATATTTGGATTTATATCTTATTTTTTTCCATCTGACTCATCTAGTTTGTATTCTTTTTTCTCTCCTTTGTCTTTAGATTACACAAAAAAGGTTTATTTCATTTTTAATGAAAACCTGTTGAAACTGTTACCTAATTTTGTACTGGTTATTTTAGATAATGTAATAATGCATGCTTGACTTATAATCCAATACAATTGATTGCTTTATGCCAATTATCAGATAATACTAGATCCTTAGAACCCTTTAACTCCATCTGTCTTCCTTCCACAAGGACGCAAACACTCAAAATCCATGCTGTGCTCTAAAGTGAAAACGACTCCTCCACGGCCTCTTGGAGCTGTTACTCCGACTGCAATGGGGGCAGCAGCAAGCACCTGAGAGTACTTTAGTGATGTGGCCACACCACAGTGAAAGTGGTGAGGTGTGTGTGACAGCACCCCCTGGGTTTGGTCACTTCTGGTCCTTTTTCCACAAGATCACATATCTGTTTTCTTACCAGAGAAACAAAGCACAATTCTTACCACTGAGGTTCTGAAACAAGACAGGCGCACCATGGATTTCAGACTTGCGGATAAATTCGACGCCTATTTCATCACCATCAGAATCTTCTGCAGCTTCCTCCTCCTCCACCAAGCTGATGCGTTCCTTAGCACTGACGGCAATTCTCTTCAGTCTGGGGACAGGTATCATCTCCTTTGGTTTATCAGTGGACGGAGCATGGGCTGCAGGGTTCAACAAAGCATCCATGTCCTCAAAGAAGGCGCAGGGTTCTAGCATGTGGCCATTTCTCACCTTTCGATAGCTTTTCTGGAGACTTTTGAACTTGGTTCGACACTGTTCTGGGGTTCTAAGAAAGCCACATTCTCGCAACCATTCAGCCACAGCACCATACACCTGGCTATTTCGGGGACAGGCTTGAAGTGTTTCATAAAAGCGAGACTCTTTGAGAATTGCCAGGAAAGTCTTTGTTTCCTCATAGCTCCAATGCACACCTGCTATCTTTTCGTCTTCTAAACCCCACTGCTGCTGCTCTCTCCATGTTTTTCCTGCACTCCTTGCAGGGACCTGAATAGCACGAACTGACTTTTCCTTGACGTAGTTGCTTCGTAGGATACTTCTCTTGTTAGAGGAATGCAGACCTAGAGTCCATGGCTCCTTTCTCTGTTCCAACCGGGTTATCTTGTTAGATGTAGACACTGCACTTCCTACAGTAAAAGAAACATATTTCATGGTAGACATAGAAGTCATTACTGCATGCTTCAATCTTCTGCTGTCACATGCTCTCCTGGGCCACTTGTTCACACACAAACCTTCCTCAACTGTGACACTGCACATTTATTTTTACATGACTTCCTTGGTACAAACACCTACTAACTTACACGATCATTTTACTTCTCATATATGTACCATTTCTTTTCCTAGCTAGTTCTTACAGGAAAACCTTTAAGGGTAAGAATATATATTTTTAACCTTTGATTACCTCTCAGTAGCCAGTGTTGTGTTAGGTTCAGGGTATGCTCCTACTCAGTATTTGTTACTTGTAAAAAAAAGTGTATCTTTTCCCCACATTCCCTTCCATGCCCACCCCAATATACATACATATATAGGCACTGGGACTATAAGAGATGAGAAGCCAAGAATTTTTTGTTAAACTATATTACAAAGCTATAGTAATCAAAACAGTATGGTACTGGTATGAAAACAGACACAAAGACCAGTGGAACAGAATAGAGAGCCTAGAAAGAAGTCCACGCATGTATGGCTAAATAATCTTTGACAGAGTGCCAAGAACACATCACTGGGAAAAGGTCATCTTTTCAACAAATGGTGCTGGGAAAACTGGATATCCAGATGCAAAAGAATGAAACTGGACCCCTGTCTTACACGACTCACAAAAATGAACTCAAAATGGATTAAGCCTTATAAATGTAAGACCTGAAACCATAAATCTCCTAGAAGAAAACACAGGGGACAAAGCTCCTTGACACTGGTCTTGGCAACAATTTTTTTGGATATGACATCAAAGCACAGGCAATGAAAGCAAAAATAAATGAGTGGGACTACATCAAACTACAAAGCTTCTATACAGCAAAAAAAAAAAAAAATCTAATCCAAAACAACAACAACAACAAAAACAGTCAACCAAGTGGTGAAAAAAATCTATGGAATAGAAAAAAAGATTTGCAAACCACTCATCTGCTAAGGGGTCAATATCTAAAATATACAAGGAACTCTTACAATTCAATAGCAAAATAACAACAACAAACCAAACAAATAATCTCATTAAAAAATAAGCCAAGGATGTGAACAGACATATTCCCAAAGAAGACATACAAATGGCAGATAGGTACATGAAAAGGTGCTCAACATCGCTAATCATCACGGAAATGCAAATCAAAGCCACAATGAGATATCACTTCATACCTTTCAGAATGGCTATCATCAAGGAGACAAACATAAGAAGTGTTGGTGAGAAGAAAATGAAACCTCTGAACACAGTTGGCGGAGCTGTGAACTGGGAAGAGTCATTATGGAAAACAGTACAGAGGTTCCATAGAGAACTAAAAATAGAATTACCATATGATCCAGCAAACCTGCTACTGGGTATATATGCAAAAATATTAAAATCAGTAGGCCAAAGAGGCACTACCATGTTCACTGCAGCATTATTCACATATAGCTAAGATACGGAAGCAACCAGGAGGCTGAATGGATAAAGAAAATGTGGTCTATATACACAAAGGAATATTATTCCACCTTAAAAAAGAAGAAAATTCTGCCTTTTGCAATAACATGGACGAACATGGAGAACATTATGTTAACTAAGGTAAGCCAGGCACAGAAAAGACATATATCACATGACCTCACTCTTTTGGGGGAATTTAAAAAAGTCCAACTCATAGAAGTAGAGAGTAGAAGATGGTTACCAGAAGCTGGGGGAGGAGGAGGGAGGACGGGGAAAGTGGAGATTTGATCAAAGGGTACAAAATTTCAGTTAGATGGGAGGAATAAACTTTAATCTATTATATAAATTTAGTAATCTATTATATAGTGACTATAATGTGTAGTAATGCTTTGTTTATTTCAAAATTGCTAAAAGAGTAGATTTTCCTTTATTTTTGAGACAGAGTGAGCCCAGACTGGAATGCAGTGGCGCGATCTCGACTTGCCTCTGCCTCCTGGGTTCAACCGATTCTCCTGCCTCAGACTTCCAAGTAGCTGGGATTACAGGCACCCACCACCATACCCGGCTAATTTTTGTATTTTTAGTAGAGATGGTGTTTCGCCACATTGGCTAGGCTGGTCTCAAACTCCTGACCTCAGGTGATCCGCCTGCCTTGGCCTCCAAAAATGCTGAGATGACAGGCATGAGCCACTGTGACTGGCCTAAAAGAGTAGATTTTAGATATCTTCACCATGGGAAAATAAGTATGTGAGGTGATGAATTTTTTTTTTTTTGAGACAAATTCTCACTCTGTCGCTCAGGCTGGAGTGCAGTGGCATCATCTCAGCTCACTGCAACCTCCGCCTCCTGGGTTCAAGCAATTCTCCTGCCTCAGCCTCCCGAGTAGCTGAGACTACAGGTGCATGCTGCCACGCCCAGCTAATTTTTGTATTTTTAGTAGAGACGGAGTTTCACTATGTTGGCTAGGCTTGTCTTGAACTCCTGACCTTGTGATCCGCCCACCTCAGCCTCCCAAAGTTCTGGGATTACAGGCATGAGCCATCACGCCCTGCCAAGGTGATGGATTTGTTAATTAGCTTGATTTAATCACTCCCCAACGAAAATATGTATCAAAACATCACACTGTAACCCATAAATAAACATAATTATTATCTGTCAATTAAAAAAAGACAAATGATAACAAGGTTGTGGAGAAAAGGGAATGGTCATGCACTATTGGTGGGAATGTAAACAGGTACAGCCATTATGGAAAACATTAGGGAGGCGCCTCAAAAAATCAGAAATACAATATGATCCAGCAATCCCACTTATGGTACATATCCCAAGGAAACAAAATAAGCATCTTGAAGAGATAGCTGTATTCCCGTGCTCACTGAAGCATTATTCACAATAGTCCAGACATGGAAACAACCCAAGTATCTGCTGACAAATGAATGAATATTGAAAATGTGAAAATACAGGAAAAAAAATATAATGGAGTACTAGTCATAAAAAAGAAAGAGCCTGGGCGCAGTGGCTAACATCTGTAATCCCAGCACTTTGGGAGGCCAAGGTAGGAGGATCACAAGGTCAGGAGTTCGAGACCAACCTGGCCAATATGGTGAAACCTCGTCTCTACTAAAAATACAAAAATTAGCCGGGCATGGTGGCACGCACCTGTAGTTCCAGCTACTCGGGAGGCTGAGGCAGGAGAATCGCTTGAACCCGGGAGGCAGAGGTTGCAGTGAGCTGAGATCGTGCCACTGCACTCCAGCCTGGGTGAGAGCAAAATTCTTCTTCTTCAAAAAAGAAGGAAATCCTGCCATTTGTGACAACACTTGGAGGGCATTGTGCTAAGTGAAATAAACCAGACAGAGGAAGACAAATATGATCTCACTTACATGTGGAATCTAAAATGCTAAACTTAGAGAAAGCGAGAAGAGAACGGTGGTTGCCAGGGGCTTGGGTAAGGGGAGATGATGGTCAAAGGGTATAAGCTTTCAGTTATAAGATTAATAAATTCTAATGTATACAGCATGATGGTTACAGTTAATAATATTATAGTGTATACTTGAAATTTACTGAGAGTGTAGATCTTAAGTGTTCTCAACACACACATACATAACTATGTAAGGTGATGGATATGTTAACTCAAATGTGGTAATTATTTTACAATGTATATGTACATAAAATCATCAAGTTGCAATATGACATTCTTAAATATACACAATTTTATTTGCATATATATACATATACATATTTTTTGAGATGGAGTTTCGCTCTTGTTGCCCATGCTGGAGTGCAATGGTGTGATCTCGGCTCACTACAATCTCCACCTCCTGGGTTCAAGCTATTCTCCTGCCTCAGCCTCCCAAGTAGCTGGGATTACAGGCATGTTCCACCATGTCCAGCTAATTTTGTATTTTTAGTAGAGATGGGGTTTCACCATGTTGGTCATGCTGGTGTTGAACTCCTGACCTCACGTGATCTGTCTTTGACTTCCCAAAGTGCTGGGATTACAGGCATGAACCACTGTGCCTGGCTTTATTTGCATATATTTAATAAATAAATATTAAATTTATTTGTACCCCAATAAAGCCGAAAAAAATTTTGTAGAAGAACCTAATTTTCAAACAAAAACTTACAGGAACCTACAAATACATATATCAAAGAAATAAAATTGAGTTGTTTTGCTTAAGGAGGTTGAGGGTGGGTGGGCAAAAAAAAGCCTTATATCTTATTATAGCTTTGTGGTCCTAAGACATGTCAAAGATGTCTTTCTCTTCAAAAGAGACTGAAATCTACTTTTCTATTACATGAAGGGGAAAAATAATCTGTGACTTCACATTTGAAAATTATTGGTACAGATATATTTTCATAAGTATTTATTGAAAACAAAATATTTCATTAATAAAATATTTCATTAATTAAAAAAAAACTCCTGAAGACATTTTGGTGAGGTTAATAGGAAAGAGCTGTTAAGAACAGAAGGCAAATTGAGAATTTGCCAGCTTACAAAAGAGATGAACATGTCGTAATTTGAATCCTAGCTACATTGCTTACTTTACTTTGACCAGGGGAAGTTTCTTAAGCTCTCTAAGCCTCAGTTTCCTAAGGAATAATACCATTTACTGTACTACACCATTTTATATAATACAAATATGATAGTCATATGTAACTCCTCTCCAATGTTTTAATCACTAAATTATTATTATTTTTTTTTACTGGAAGGAGGAGTGGGTGAGGGAAGAGAACCTGGCTAAGTGATTACACTAGACAATCCTTAGAGATCCTTTAAGTGTTAACATTTCTATCTGCCTATCTTCTAATCAGTAGAAATGAATACATTAGAAAGCTCCAAGTCTTATATTTGGAAAGGGAAGGAATCCTTACCCAGGGAGACCACGTTCCCAACATTCTCCTTCCTGAAATCCCGGTAGAGGTCCCTGTGGGCAGGAATCTGATGCACACTCTTTTTGTAGGAAAAGCCTCTGGCCACGTGGACATCTTTCACTGGTTCCTGTAATGACACTAACACCAATGACTACCAAGATAACTGCACAGGTCTTCAAAGGATGAACAATCATGGATGAGGCAGAGGAAGGACCCTAAAGAAGAACTGAAATCAAGGAACAAGTGGATAGTTTGTGCCAAATGAAGCAGAAGAGAAAGAATCATAAGATGACAAGATAAGCAAGATGATCCAGCAAGGAGTCTCATTACTCAGAAGACTGGGTCCCATCTTTTCAGGAAAAGGAATAAAGGGGAAATATACTTATACACTTGTGAGGAGTGTAAGTATATTTAAAGTAAGTAAAGTAAGTATATTTAAAGTAAGTATAAGTAAAGGAATAAGGGGGAAATATACACTTGTGAGGACTGTAAGTATATTCAAAGTAAGTAAAGTAAGTATATTTAAAGTAAGTATAGGTAAAGGAATAAGGGGGAAATATACTCTTGTGGGGAGTATATTTAAGTTAAGTAAAGTAAGTATATTTAAAGTAAGTATAAGTAAAGGAATAAGGCAGAAATATACTCTTGTGAGGAGTATATTTAAGGTAAGTAAAGTAAGTATATTTAAAGTTAAGTATAAGTAAACGAATAAGGGGGAAATATACTTTTATACTCTTGTGGGGAGTATAAGTATATTTCAAGTAAGTATAAGTAAAGGAGTAAGGGGGAAATATACTTTTATACTCTTGTGGAGAGTACAAAAATTTGTGAGGACAGTGAAGGCACAGAAAGCATTGTGCCTCAACACCCTAGTAAGCAAGGCCAGAGAAGATAATTACGGCAGGGCATGGTGGCTCACACCTGTAATCCCAGCACTTTGGGAGGCCGAGGTGGGCGGGTCACTTGAAGTCAGGAGTTTGAGACCAGCCTGGGCAACATGGTGAAACCCTGTCTACTAAAAATACTAAAACTTAGCCAGGTGTGGTGGCATGCACCTGTGGTCCCAGCTACTCAGGAGGCTGAGGCAGGAGAATCGCTTGAACCCAGGAGGCAGAGCTGGTTGCAGTGAGCTGAGATTGTGCCACTGTACTCCAGCGTGGGTGACAGAGTGTGACTCCACCTCAAAGAAAAAAAAGACAATTACAACGTACCTGGGACCAAGCAGGAAGCCGTGTGGTTGTCACTTCCTGATCTAGGGTATTCCATTCATCAGCAAGGGCAGGAACCCAGGGAGAAGGCCGAGCTGTAAGAATAGAAAGAAACGATTAGTGATCTGGGCTTTGACCCTTTAATTCATGCTGTCTCTCTTTTTAAGAGATGAGTACGTATTGAAACACCAACAAATATAAATTCACCATTTTCTCTGTGAGTTCAGAACAATCCCCAAAAACACAGTACCCTAAAGCTGGGATCACAACCTCAAATGCTTTCCGGGGGTAAGCAAGTAAATACAAGATGAAGGGGGCCAGGTAAGGACTGTGGGAACTGGAGAGCACACATCTGATTCAAAGGGCACTGCCAATGCCAATGCTCAGGTCCCGCTCATCTCTCAGTGTGAGACTATGGCTATGGTACCTTCCCTCCTTCCCTACCCCCTTTCCCTTCCCCCGCCTTCCTTTTCCCTTCCCCTCCCTTCCCTTCTCTTTCTCCCTTCCTCTCTCTCTCTCTCTATCATGGACATTTGCAATGCATTCCATCATAATATAAATTTGAGGAGGCATAAAAAAGTATAGTAGTACTGAATCTTGCCTCTCAGTGAAGGGTTGGCTAAGTCAGTCAGACAGTCAGTCAGACAGACTTAAAAATAATTGTGCCATTCTGGGGGAAAGGAAACTAACATTTATTGAGCACTATTATGCACTGGCTCCTTCACGCTGCCTCATTTAATCTGCACTAATAGCCTTGCTATTTCCCTTTTAAGGATGAGAGGACTGGGTGCGGTGGCTCATGCCTGTAATCCCAGCACTTTGGGAGGCCAAGGCGGGCAGATCACCTAACGTGAGGAGTTCAAGACCAGCCTGGCCAACATGGTGAAACCCCATCTCTACTAAAAATACAAAAATTAGCCAGGTGTGATGGCACACGCCTGTAATCCCAGCTACTCGGGAGACTGAGGCACGAGAATCGATTGAACCTGGGAGGCGGAGGTTGCTGTGAGCTGAGATTGTGCCGCTGCACTCTAACCTGGAACAAGACTCCACCAAAAAGAAAAAATAAAACAAAATAAAGATGAGAAAATGGAAAGTTTGAGAAGTTAAGTATCCTGACCAAGGCCACATAGATAAAAAAAATGGCAGAGCTAGGTTTTGAATCTAGGTCTGTTTGCCTCTAAAGCCTCAGCTCTTAGCCTCTGTGCATTCATGCTTCTTTTCATATTATTTGCCCAAGATCACAGACACAGGGTGGCAGAGATAAGTTATAAACAGAAGACTTCTGATGGCAGGTTCAGCGATGTTTCCATTCCTCTCTTTAAGACTGAGATGAAGCCACACTTCAGGAGATGGAGAGATCACTGTGGAATGGGAAGGACAGGGTACTCATTTCCTAGTATTTGACCTGATTCATTAATGTGCAGGGTAGCTATGAATGTCAGTGGTCCTTTCCCTGTGAAATCTTAACTGTTTATCTCTCTTCTATGCCACTTCTGTGATGGCCTGTGAGTCAAACTTTGAACACAAATGCCTTGTTCCCTCTCAAACAGCTTTTTGACTTCTTTATAGTCAGCCAAGAGCACATACACATGGTAGGACTGAAAAACACATGGTGATTGTAGAATGCAGATCTTATTTTATTTATTTTTTTTGTAGAGAAAATGTGTTTGTCTCGCTATCTTGCCCAGGCTGGTCTTGAACTCCTGGCTTCAAGACATCCGCCTGCCTCAGCCTCCCACAGTGTTGGGATTATGACGTGAGTCACTGTGTCCAGCCGTGGAGAGTTTAACACCACAGGATCTCATAGCTGGCCCAGGCAATTTAAGTTTCCCCAGTTTGGATCTTTTTTTTTTTTTTTTGAGACAGGGTCTCACTCTGTCACCTAGGCTGGAATACAGTGGTGTGATCATGGCTCACTGCAGCCTCAACCTCCTGGGCTCAAGCAATCCTCCTGACTCAGCCTCCTGAGTAGCTGAGACCACAGGTGCATGCCATCACACCTAGCTAATTTTTTTTTTTTTTTTTTTGCGATTTTGTAGAGACTGGGTTTTCCCATGTTGCCCAGACTCAGTTTCCATCTTTACGATACCTTTTTACTTATATTGCACATGTTCCTAATTCTTGAAGTGAATGAAACCTTTCTCCTATTCTGAATATATATCTAGGAGGCCCTCTACTGAGCATTCACAGCGTTGGGGTACTGTGGAAATCTGCCCCAGCCTCTGCACTGGGCATGCTCCCAGTCTTCCCTCTTACCATTCTTGGGTAAGGGCCGATGTTCTCGCTTTCGGTTCAGCTGTTCCTGGTGTCCTGAGTGGAGGCTTCCAGCTTCCTCCCGAGACTCCACCCTGGGTTGGGTCTCCACCTGCTCTGGCTGGAAGTCTGCCATCTCCCACGCTGCTCCAAGTGGGGCAGGCTTCTCCAGGTGCACGGGACTGCTGACCTGAGAAATGAAGTCAATACCATAAGAGGGAGTAAAACAGGCCCATATCAGGGCAAAATTCTCCCACGAAAGACATCAAAGAAGGACAGAGACATGAGAAGGAATGAAAATTCCACTCCATTCCCAATGAAGTCTCCGAGAGCGCTGGGCTGAGAGTACTGTCCAGCAGTCTGGGTGTAAGGTAACAGAACAGTATTCTTTTTTTCTGAGACAGAGTTTCGCTCTTGTTGCCCAGGCTGGAGTGCAATGGCACGATCTTGGCTCACTGCAACCTCCACCTCCCAGGTTCAAGCGATTCTCCTGTCTCAGCCTCCCGAGTAGCTGGGATTACAGGCATGCACCAACACGACCGGCTAATTTTATATTTTTTTAGTAGAGATGGGGTTTCACTATGTCGGTCAGGCTGGTCTCGAATTCCTGACCTCAGGTGATCAACACGCCTCGGCCTCCCAAAGTGCTGGGATTACAGATGTGAGCCCCCGCGCCTGGCCAGAGTAATCTTTATTACTAAACAGAGGGGAAATCTGTCAGGAGTTAAAGAACCTCCTTGTTGTTAGAATAGATATTATTTGACTCTTTATATCTGTTAAGTTCGCAAAGAAGTTACCAGGACATGAATATATTCACTAGTGAAATGAAAACTTACAAAATTAATATCCATATCTATCTGTCTATCCCTGACCAACACAGCAACCTGCCGATAGATCTCTACACAATGGAAGTCCGATGCAAGGTGAAACTGCAAATCTTGCAAATGCTGCAGTATTTCACGAGGTTCATGAAAGGGAGGTTGAAGAGCAACTAGAAGAGCATGCAAGCCACTGAGGAATGAAGATGTGGCAGTTAGACCGGAGGAGAGTGACAGAAATGACGGCATAAGAGCACTTCAGAAGACACTGAGTGCAACAGTAAAACGCTTGGAGACGGCTCTGGGATAACGGATGAAGTCTTTTTTTTTTTTTTTTTTAAAGGGGGAACAGAATAGCCTTTTTTGATCAAAATGCGTAAGTGAACCTCTGTGACGCAAAACCATATTGTTCTCTTATATTGTTTTGTTGCAAACATTATGCCAAAGATGACGATAAATGCTTAGGTGAATAAGTCTGGTTTCCATTGCAAGATAATATTTCAACCAAAGCTTTTATTTTTGTATTTCATGTGAAATTCTGATCCCCTTTTAAGTGGATTCACTTAAAGTGAAAAGACCTCCTTATAGAGTCTTTTATTAGTACCATTTATCTTTCTCTGAAGAGCACTTCTTTCTGCAATACATCCCTGCCCACATGGCTTTCCCATTCCCTTTTTTCTAAGTACAAAAATTTGGAAAATCCTCTCTCACCTGCTGTCTTAGTCTTCCAGTCTCTTTCTCCAAATGCACTACCAGGGCCACCGCTTCCTCTCCACTTTGCGGACACTGCTTCTGTGCCCAAGCCTGAATCTTCTCGGGTAAAATGGTGAGAAACTGCTCAATCACCAGCAGCTCAAGTATTTGCTCCTTGGAACGCATTTCTGGCTTCAGCCACCGGCAGCAAAGTTCCCAGAGTTTACTGAAAGCTTCATGGGGTCCGGTCACATCCTCATAACAGAATTGCCTGAAGCATTTGCGGAAGGTCTCAGAGCTATCCAATCCTTCCAGAATGGGCTCTGATGCCCACTCGGGATCCTTTTCCACCTTCATTATTAGGCATCCCTCAACCTCCAGGGGCGCGTCGATCTGAGAGTCGAGGGCTACAGCCATGCTGCAGCCCAGGGGTCAACTTCACGTCTAGCTCAAGGTGGGGAACCAAAGAAGACTCCAAGCGCTCCCTGCTTAATGTTCCTGGGAGTGTGATAAGGTAGGGAGGTAAAAACGGCCAGGTCGGCAGGAACAGGGTATTCCAGGCTGATTAATCAAATCGATGCCAGGCCCTTGAAAAGGTGAACGTATACCCTAAGATGCAAAAGCCCGGCCTCTTCCCCAAACAAGATGTGACCGCGCAGTGTGGTTTTCCAGGGTGCATCCCTCTTAGTGCAAAGTCGGAAACCGGGAGGCTGGACGACTGGGAGAAAAATGAAGCAGGTTGAGGAAAGGCTGGGCGGAGGCGGACAGCCGGGCCGGGAGGGGGTGTGTCCGCTACTCCGGGGTCGGGCTCCGAGAGGCGAGGCCCCGAGTGGGTGGGGCCGGATGTGCAGGCCCCGCCCGGCGCCACGTTCCGGGCTCGGGTCACGGCAGCACGTCCAGGCCGCTGCGGGCCGGCGGATTCTGAGAGCGGCGCCGGGCTCTTTCGGGTCCACGATGGCCCCGACCGTCCTCAGGAAACCTGTGCCCGCTGAGGAAAGGCCGCAAAAACCGTTCCGCCCGGAGGGGAGAAGAGCTGCGGGCTGAAGCCAGGCCTCTCAGGGGGCAGCGGCCGGCTCCTCGCGTTCGGCCTCGTCCACTCGGCCCGCGGAGAGCGCGGGGGGCGCTGGGAGTCGCAGTCACGCATGCGCCGCCCGCCACCGAGCGCCGCGGGGCCCGCGCGAGGCGTCCTCGCGGGCGAGGGGCTGGGGGAGGGGGGGCCGTGTGGTGGACTCTCGCGAGAGCGCGCGGCGCGGTGACTCGTCGCTGAGGGACTTTAGAACTGTAGAGGGGCGCAGAGGGTCCTCCCCAGGGCGGAGGGACACAGAGGGATTGTAAGGCACCGGCCGTCGCGAGTCCCGCTTCAGGCGGAGAATCCAAGCGGCGGCGGGGCTTCCCTGAGGCGGAGGAGTCGGCACCGGGGCCTGACTGCCGGGGAAGGAGAGCACGGGAGCGGGGACTCGTGTCTGGCGGAGGGATCTGTTTCGTGTTCCTGGTCCAGGGCCGCGGTCGGGGCTAGAGCGGGTATCCCGACCCTGCGGGACTTTATTCCCCTGGCGGAGGTGCACGGCGCGGCGTGACCCTTTCTGGCGGAAGTATCTGTGCGTGGCCCCAGGCCCTTCCCGGCGCGGTCTCATCTGGGGCCACTTGTTGGCCCTGATGTTGGGGAGGTTCATGTGGTCGATCCTGATGTGAAAGGGGTCACAGGGGTCTCGGGGCCAGGGTTCAGCCAGCCAGGCCCCAGCTTGCTCTCTTCTGGTGCTGCCCCGTCCCCGAATTCATAGACCCGGCTTTCCCTCTCTTGAGCACCTGCTGTGTGCCAGGCAGCGCTTTGCGCACTTGGCAGAGGCAACAGTGTCACCTGGGAAGCTGGTTTCCCCCAAAGGGACTCTTGTCTGTCCGTTGTTGCAGAGCCAGCGCATGAGACCAAGTGTGAGTATTAGGCAGTGCAGCCTTCATTCAGTGGCCATGGAGTTGGAGAAGTGGGAGCGTAGCTCGCAAATCAAGCTCTCAGCTCTTGAAAACTGAGAAGTTACAGGTAATAGGGAGTGTTGACGAAAAGTAAAACTGTGCAAAATATTTGAAGAGATTTATTCTGAGCCAAATATGAGTAACGATGGCCTGTGATACAGCCCTCCGGAGGTCCTGAGAACATGTGCCCAAGGTGGTCGGGGTGCAGCTTGTTTTTATGTTTTAGGTTGGCATGAGACATCAGTCAAATACATTAAATACATTGGTTTGGTCCAGGAAGGCGGGACAACGCAAAGGGGTGGGAGTGGGGGCTTCCAGGCTGTAGATAAATTTAAACATTTTCTGGTTGACAATTGGTTGAGTTTTTCTAAAGACCTGGGATTGATAGAAAGGAGATGTTCAGGTTAAGATAAAAGATGGTGGAGACCAAGGTTCTTTTGAAGTCTTATGGTGGCTGCTCTTAGAGATAATAGATGACAAATGTTTCCTATTCAGATCTTCAAAAGGTGATCAGTTTAGGATTGGGAGGGCCTGGAAGAAAAACATCTAGCTATGTTAATAGATGTTCTTTACAGATGCACGTTTTACCCCACAAAGGATAGCTTTTGGGGGAAAATGCTGTCCTTTATGGAAGAAATTGCAAAATAGGGCAAAGAAACATGTTTTGGGGTAAAATATTTTGACTTTCTTTTTGTCACGTAATGTTATGCCAGAGTCAGATTGGAAAGTAAGTCATCATATATAGGGTTAAATGAAACCCATCTGATGAGAATTTATGGTTTGCAGGTCATGACTCCCCAGATCCCTTAGATAGGAATTTGGGCAGGATTTAAAAAATCAAGAGTTTAGGCTGGGCGTGGTGGCTCACGCCTATAATCCCAGCATTTTGGGAGGCCAAGGCAGGTGGATCACTTGAGGTCAGAAGTTCAAGACCAGCCTGGCCAACATGGTGAATCTCCGTCTCTACTAAAAATACAAAAATTAGCTGGGCATGGTGGCACACGCCTGTGATTCCAACTGCTCAGGAGGCTGAGGTATGAGACTCACTTGAACCCGGGAGGCGGAGGTTGCAATGAGCTGAGATTGTGCCACTGCACTCCAGCTTGGGTGACAAAGCGAGACTCTGTGTCAAAAACAAAACAAAACAGAGAAAAAAAACAACAAAAGAATCAGAGGTTAGTCCTCAGGTGTCCTTAATGAAGGGGCTGGACATTAAAAACAAGGCGAGGAGGCAGAAGGAAAGCTTGAGCCCAGGAATTGGAGACCAGCTTGGGCAACATGGCAAGACCCTGTCTCTAAAAAAAATAAAAATTAAGAACAAGAGGAGGAATATTCATGTTTTTTCTTGGGAAGGGAGGTAGATTTTCCTGGAATCAAGGAGCTGCCTCTTTTTTTGTCCTTTTTTGGTCTCTTCGGGTCATCATGGTGATTGTCAACTCATGGCACCAGTGGGAATGTCATTTAGTACTGAAGTTGGATTAGAATGAAGCTAGAGGTTCTTCAGAGGTCGAGTAAGCTAAGAAGGAACCTATGACCACAGACAACCTGTTTTCTAAAAATAAGCAAGTTAAACCTGAGTAGGAATTTAGCTATGTCATGGAGGCATTGCATTGGGTAACAAAAGCCAGGTAGGCATCCAGCTAAGTCCCCTAGGCCCTGCAACGAGTAACAGTAGTACTGACTCTATGTTAGAGAAGAGCTTGCTTGCTTGAGTATAATTATTGTTTTGCCTGAGTTTGTAAATTATTCACTAAAAACAGCCACAGAAAAAAACAGGACCTTCTTCAACAGAGAAAACACACAGACCCGCAGCTCTGGGAACAGGCTGATGGCCCCTGCACAGTCTAGTCACGAGGCGTTCACCAAGAAAGTAATGAGTAACTGCCCATCTGAGACTGCGCATGATTCACAAGAATGTTTCTTTGTTTTGTTTTTTGAGACAATCTTGGTCTGTCTCCCAGGCTAGAGTGCAGTGATGTTGGTTTGCTGCAGCCTCTGCCTCCTGAGTAGCTGGGACTACAGGTGTGTGCCACCGCACCTGGCTAATTTTTGTATTTTTAGTAGAGATGATGTTTCACTATGTTGGCCAGGATGGTCTCGAACTCCTGACCTCAAGTGATCCACCTGCTTCGGCTTCCCAAATTGTTGGGATTACAGGCATGAGCCACCGCTCCTGGCCCACAAGAATGTTTTGATCATTATGTCTCCTAATTTTCCTTAAAATCCCTGGATCTAGAGGCACAACTGAGAAAGGTGGTCTTTGAACACTAGTGCACTGTGTTTTGCAGGTTGCTGGTTTCTCGAATAAAGCTAACTTTGCTTTCACCGAAGCTTGTCTTTTGAGTTTTTGGCTTTCAGGCGACGAGTGGCCTGGACACCAGTTCGGCTACATGTATGTCAGTGGGCAAAACAAAAATCCTTATTCTGGGAGGTAGATAGCTTATTAGAAAACACAACCTAATCACTTCTTTCCCAAATGTTAAAAATTGAGCCAATTTTAGCCCCAGAAGCTTAGGGTACCATGTACATAACAGGTATTACCTGAGGGTGTGGCAGAGAGAATCAGTGGGGTACCTTGTATATGCCAGGGGTTGTATCAGCATCCCTACACAGCTCATTTTTCTTTTTAAATAATACTTACTGAGGACCTATTTAATGCCAGATATGGTGGTAGGTAGGGAGCAAAAGCAGGATTCCCCTCCCATTATTGAGTTTTCAGACTGATGGGAGAGGCAGGAATTAAGCAAGTAATCCACAAACTCAAGTACAATTCTAAGGGAGGTGGGTGCCACCAAGAAGAGACATGGTGCTGAGAACCTATGTCTGTCAGAGGGATTTGATCTATTTGGGAGGTCTGGAAAGGTTTTTTTGAAGAAGCAGTGCTAGAGGTGAGATCCAAAGGAGAAGAGCTAATTAGGCAAAGCCTAGTCCTCACAAAAATCCTATAAACCAGATAAGATTACCTCCATTTTAGAGTTTAGGGCATTGAGACTTGAGCAAGGTGATGTCACTGCCCAAGGTTACATCAGATTAAATGGCAACCCAGGATTCAGATTCAAATAAGAGTAGGGTCCTTTATATTCTCCTTGGGCTATTTGGTGGTTTTAGGAGAGGCAAGTATCACAAACAGCTTGGGGACATGAGGGAGCAGGAGTCACAAACTTGAAAGCCTGCAGAGTTCAGGCAGATAGCATAGAGTGAAGTAAGGCAAAGTATAAGACAATAGGGAATGGTGGGGAGTGTGGTGAGCTGCAGGCCACATTTCCTGTCTAAAGGAAGCAGCCACTAGTTCCAGCCTCTTGTTGCCATGCAGGAATACAGACCAAGCCTTGCTGGATCTTCTGATAATATTATTTTGAGGGCCGGGTGCGGTGGCTCACGCCTGTAATCCCAGCACTTAGGGAGGCCAAGGCGGGCGGATCACAAGGTCAGGAGATCGAGACCATCCTGGCTAACACGGTGAAACCCTGTCTCTACTAAAAATACAAAAAATTAGCTAGGTGTGGTGGTGGGCACCTGTAGTCCCAGCTACTTGGGAGGCTGAGGCAGGAGAATAGCGTGAACCCGGGAGGTGGAGGTTGCAGTGAGCCGAGATCACGCCACTGCACTCTAGCCTGGGCAACAGAGTGAGACTCCTCAAAAAAAAAAAAAAAAAAAATTATTTTGAGAAGGAATCTCGCTCTGTCACCCAGGCTAGAGTGCAGTGGTGCAATCATAGCTCACTGCAGCTGGGACTGCAGACACATGCCACTACCCGGCTAATTTTTATTTTTATTTTTGCAGAGACAGGGTCTCACTATGTTGCCCAGGCTGGTCTGAAACTCCTGAGCTCAAGCGATCAGCCTGCCGTGACGTCCCGAAATGCTGGGATTACAGGCGTGAGCCCCTGCGCCCGGCCTAGATCTTCTGATTTCTAAAAAGAAGCTGGCAGTATTTTTAGGTGAAGTTATCACACTTTCAAATAATTGGCAGTTACATCAGTTTGCCTCACTATAATGTTAGCTCAGTGAAGCAGGACATTTTATGTTTTTAGCCACTGTGTACTGGGAGCTTATAAAGTGCCTTACACATAGTAAGCACTCAACCTCATCTGTGGTATGTTGCCTCTGAGCAATTCCTCCCTTGTGTGCATGGTTTCACAGTTTTTGAAGTAGTTTTATAGTCATTATTTTATCCACCAGTCTTTCTGCTGGCACCTCATTTGTCCTGATGCGGCTGCTGCAGGAAAAGTCCTCCGAAAGGCTCCCTAGGGAAATATTTAGTTGTGCCTTCCTTTTGTACCTTTCCGCCCTCTTCGTATTTTACGTTTCTCCATCCTAATGTGCTTGGCATTATATCTTGGCTCCCTCTAGTTATCCAACCCATTTTATATTTAATATTTTGTTGTTGCTTTGGTTCTCACCTAGACTTCATGTATTGACCTGGGGCCCATGACCACACTTAGGTATGCTTTCACTTATGCTTGGCCCAGCCCCTGCTCCCAGCTGCTTGTCAGGGAAAAGTGCATGAAAACGTTTCATTTCTTAGAAATTGCTGTCCTGAGACATCTTGCGAAAGTGATCATCCCTGGACATCTGAACTTCCTACTCCATCACATGGACTTGAGCAAGAGAAAAATCTCAGGTCTGCATGGGGCATTTAGAACTTTGCCTCCTGAAAGCTCCTCAGGGAGCAGAGGGAATCAGGCTTGCTCTTTATTATTTCCTAGGTGCAGGATCATAAGTTGTTCAGGATCATAAGTTGTTCAGGAATTGTTACAATTTTTTGGTAGCCTCTCAGTAACACACACAAGTGCACACACACAGACTCATATATATGCATATGTGTGTGTGTAATATATATATATATTTTTGCATATGTATATATTTAATGGAAAATTTCTAACATAAAATAGAATCCTCACGTTTCTGTCCTCCAGCTTTAACAATGAGCAATTCATGGCCAATCTTGTCTCACCTGCTCTGATCCTGGATTATTTTGAAGCAAATTCTGGACATGATATTTTTTATTTGAAACTATCAGAATGTATTGCGTAAAGACAGGAATTCTTTTTTTTTTTGAGACAGAGTCTTGCTCTGTCGCCCAGGCTGGAGTACAGTGATGCGATCTCGGCTCACTGCAACCTCCACCTCCCAGTTTCAAGTGATTCTCCTGCTTCAGCCTCGCGAGTAACTGGGAGTATAAGCGTGCACCACCACTCCAAGGTAACTTTTTGTCTCTTTAGTAGAGGCAGGTTTCGCCTTGTTGGCCAGGCTGGTCCGAACTTCTGGCCTCAAGTGATCCGACTGCCTCAGCCTCCCAAAGTGCTGGGATTACAGGCGTGAGCCACTGTGCCCAGCCAGGAACTCTTACTTTAAACATAGCTTCAATATCATCATAAGCTCTTCTCAGTTGTATCAACAATTCCTTAATACCATTTAAAGAAACAGCTAATTTGGGCCAGGCATGGTGGCTCATTCCTGTAATCTCAGCACTTTGAGAAGCTAAGGGGGGATGATTGCTTGAGGCCAGAAGGTCAAGACCAGCCTGGGCAATATAGTGAGATCCTCATCTCTACAAAGATAAAAGTTAAGCAGGTGTGGTGGCACACACCTGTAGTCCTAGCTACTCAAGAGGCTGAGGTGGAAGAATTGCTTGAGCCCGGGAGGTCGAGGCTGCAGTGAGCCATGAGGGAACCACTACACTCCAGTTTGGGTGATAGAGTGAGACTGTTTCTTCAAAGCAAAACAACACAACAACAACAAAAAGAGCAAACTCAGGACAGCTAAAGAAAAAAGGGTTATAGATGCTGGACATGTAAAAAGAACAGATGTCCTCCACATTTGCTAACTAGGTGTTTACATTTAGTTCAGCATGCAAATGGTGTCTTGGGAACAGAAGAGCAGATTGTCGAAGTAGTGGATCAGTATGTAGGTTAGTAAATGAAGCAGGTCATGGTACTCAGAGGTATCTTTAAGGAGTGGTTATTTTCTCAAGATCCCAAACCTCTGAGTTGATCCAAACCCAGAGCTACTCTCTTCCTTTGATGCCAAGAACAACGTTCACACTAATCTTTCTTTGATAGACCATCATATATCACAGCTGTTATTTTCTAAGTACTCGCAGATCCAACTTTTGCACCAGATTCCTCTGTCCATGGTGCTGAGCCACCAGCCTTTTGGCCGGCAGGCTGATGAACTATAACTTGGTGTTGGCCAGTGGGATCTAATTTAGGGTCACTGTAAATGTGAATATTAAATATGCATTAAAGTCCTAAGAGATTATATCTGTGCCTATGTTAGGTAAAAAATAAAAACTCCAAGACAAAGAATTTTTTAGTAATGCCTGTTCTCATTTTTTTTCATTTTTTCTTTTTTCTTTTTGAGACAGAGTTTCACTCTGTTGCCCAGGCTGGAGTGCAGTGGCACAGTCTTGGCTCACTGCAACCTCTGTCTCCCGTGTTCAAGTAATTCTGCCTCAGCCTCCCAAGTAGCTGGGATTACAGGCACATGTCACCATGCCCAACTAATTTTTGTACTTTTAGTAGAGACGAGGTTTCATCATGTTGGCCAGGCTGGTCTTGAACTCCCAACCTCAAGTGATCCGCCCACCTCGGCCTCCCAAACTGCTGGGGTTACAGGCATGGGCCACCGTGCCAGGTTATTTCTCATTTCTTTTCTTTTCTTTTCCTTTCTTTCTCTTTTCCTTCCTTCCTTCCTTCACTCCCATCACCCAAGCTGGGGTGCAGTGGTGCAGTCTTGACTCACTGCAGCCTCCACATCTCAGGTTCAAGAGAGTCTCATGCCTCAGCCTCCCGAGTAGCTGGGATTATAGGTGTGTATCACCACGCCTGGCTAATTTTTGTATTTTTTTGTTTTTTTAGTAGAGACAAGGTTTCACCATGTTGGCCAAGCTGGTCTCAAACTTCTGGCCTCAAGTGACTCACTCACCTTGGCCTCCCTAAGTGCTGGGATTACAGGTGTGAGCCACTGTGCCCAGCCTTCTCATTTCTTTTATGCCAAATCTGATCTACTTCTTAAAAACTGAAAAGTAGAAATGAGAAGATTAGGTATGTGTGTACTGGTGTCTACTTCAGACGTAGTATTAATATTTTCAAATATGATTCCTTAACTAAGCTACATGCCTCTTTATAAGGCATCATGCCAGGCACTAATGGGATAGGCAGATACATAAGACATGACCCTTTTACTTAAAGTGTTACAGTAAAGTGGAAAAAATTTGAGACAGTGTCTTGCTCTGTGCTCAGATGATGTCCTCAGGCAATTGATTCCCCTCTATTTTCAGCTCTGCTTTTTCCTGAATCAACCTTATTTTCAGTAGGTTCTCCCCATGTAGTAGCTGCTGGTCTTCTGAAAGAGAGTACACTCCCATGAACCCCCAGTAGTTTCAGCAAATGTCCTGGGGCTGACCCTCATAGGGTTGACTTGGGTCATGTGCCCATCCTGAACCAATCACTGTGACCAGGGAGAGGAAATTCCTGATTGGTGAGGCCTGGGTCACATGTCCACTCTGGAGCTGTGGTGTGTTGTCAGCTCTTTCTGAGCCACCTGGCCCAAGAGTTTGGAAGGGTTTTTTTTTTTTTTCCTAAAGAAAAATTGAGTGGATACTACTACCAGAAGAAGGGATAAAGGATGCTATACAGGTAAAACCAAGGGATGTTCACTTTCCCTCAAGGCCCTAGTAGAAGAGGTGTCATAAAACCGTACATAATTCCATATGATTGTATCAGGCAATTAGAGCTATCAGTTCAGATGTTTTGGAAGTGGTCAAAACAAACTTCATGGATGAGACTGAAATTTAGTTAAGCTTGAGGAATGGGCAGGAATTGATAAGAGGAGTTCTAGAGGTGGGCAGGACTAGAAGTACATTCAATGGACCAGGGTGAACTGAGTGGGTAGTTGGTGAAGGGAGAGAGGTTGCAAATGCCAGAACTTTGATTACCTTGATAGGATAATCTTGGCCAAGAGAGCTGCAAGCAAACCTTTTGACAAAATTTGCTTGAGCCAGCCTGTGGTCTAATCCCTATTCTTGTCTGTGATGCATGGATAGCCCTTTGGGTTCCAGCTGGCCTTTGTCTCTGGAGTTCTGGGAACACCTCTTACTGACCCCATTGCCTACTTTGTGATGAGGCTTCTAGTTATTGGAAAAGTCTAATGTCCATGTATGCCTTCCTGTGACCAATCCGGTTTACCCCTTGTAGTTGATTGTGCCAAGTCATTTTAGCCTGGGACACGGAAAATATGCTGCAGGCCTTTCCCTATTTTCAGAGTAAAGCCTTGGGAGAGCTTGCTGCAACACTGTCAAACAGAAGAAAAATCCCTCTTAATCAGAAGAGCAAATGCAGCTGTTTTGAATGGCAAAGTCATGGAACCAACCTAAGTGTCTGCCAGTGGTTGACAGGCAGAAAATGTGGTGGGCTGGACACGGTGGCCCATGCCTGTAATCCCAACACTTTGAGAGGCTGAGTCAGGAGGATTGCTTAAGGCCAATACCAGCCTGGGCAACATAATGACAAAAATAAAAATAAAAAATTAGCCAGGTGTGGTGGGATGCACCTGTAGTCCCATCTACTAGGGAGGCTGAGGTGGGAGGAGCACTTGAACCCAGGAAGTGGAGGCTGCAGTGAGCTATGATGGTGCTATGATGGCTGGTGGAGTGGGACCCTGTCTCAAAAAAGAAAAAAAAAAAAAGAAGATGTGGCAGATCTATAACGTGGAATATTACACAGCCATAAAAAGGATGAAATCACGTCCTTTGCAGCAACATGGATGGAGCTGGAGGCAATTATCCTAGGTGAACTAAACAGAAAATCAAATACTGCATGTTCTCACTTATAAGTGGGATTTAAACAAAGGTTACACATGGACATAAACACGGAGAGAATAGATTTTGGGGATTCCTAAAATGGGGAGGGTGGGATGGGGGTGAAGTTTGAAAAATTACCTATTGGGTACAATGTCTGATATTTAGGTGATAGGTCCACTAGAAGCCTAACCCACACCATTATGCAGGTAATACCCTTGTAACAAACGTGCACATGCACCCCCAAATCTAAAAAAAAATCGAGTGAAGCACAAGCAAGGAACAGCTGCAAGGATATCAAAGCTCCTTATGTGCAAGCCACACTTTTATTGGGTGCTCCCACTTTGCCTCTGTGAGTCCCTAGAGAGGTCCAGTATTCCTCTTGGGGGATTCACCCAATCAACCATGTGCATCTAGACAAGGGTATTTTCCTGGAGGCAGGGAAGTCCAGGTTGCTGCTTGTCTAATAGCTAAAATGTATTGAATTTTTATTATGAGCCAGGTGTGGTTTTGACTATTTTATGTGCAATAACTAATTTCTTTCTCATGCCAACACTGGGAGGTAGATGCTATCAATATTCCCATTTACTAACAAAATTAAAGCAAAGGGAAGTAACATGCCCGAATTCTTCTAGCTGCTGAGTAGAGGATCCTGGATTCAAATCCAGGTGACCTGACTCCAGAGTTTGTGCTTTTAACGATTACTTTATGCTGCATCTAACCCTGTTATTTTAACTTACAATGACTGAAAAAGAAGGCAGATAATTTGTTCATTTAATTATTAGAAAGGACTTGATGCTCATCATTGCTAGTCAGGAATAGATTGAGAATGCAGAGGCTGCTGCCAACATCTCTTTGTTCTGTGCATTACCTGTCAGGCTGAGTTTGCCTTTTGTAGACACAAGGAAATTCCCTTTATCTTGATTTCCATCCCTCCATTATTTTCTAACAAGGGCCCCAGCCTTTATCTGCACCTGCTCCTTTTTATCTGTCTTGATAAGACCCATTTTCCCTGAGTTCTCATATTTTTCAGAGCAGGGTACCCAAAGACCATGAAACCTCTATGGCTAATATTGGTCAACTCTCATAGGATAACTTTCATGTATTATACTAATGATCCTCTTCCCGCTAGGAAAGAAGTTGAAGAGGAGGAACAATGGAAATGAAGGGGTTAGGGGATAGGATCTTGCCCCAGTAGGATGGGATAAAGGGGCTATGTGATTAGGTAGAGCAATGGGTTCTGTGCTTCAAGACCTGAATCTCAGGCTGGGATTCTATGAGTATTTCCTATAAGAAATGCTATGGAGGCCAGGCGCAGTGGCTTATGCCTATTAATCCCAGCAGTTTGGGAGGCCGAGGCGAGTGGATCACCTGAGGTCAGGAGTTTGAAACCAGCCTGGCCAACATGATGAAACCTCGTCTCTATGAAAAATACAAAAATTAGCTGGGTGTGGCAGCGCTTGCCTGTAATCCCAGCTACTTGGGAGGCTGAGGCAGGAGAATTGCTTGAACCCAGGAGGCGGAGGTTGCAGTGAGCCGAAATCACGCCATTGCACTCCAGCCTGGGCAACAGAGCAAGATTCCATCAAAAACAAAAAACAAACAAAAAAAAACCATAGAGACTTGGAGCAGCTTAGAAACAGAAAATGGCAAATAGTGACCTTGGCCAGATGTGCCTGGGTTTGAGTCTGTGAACTGCCCATTTTCCACTGTTGGCCCAGGACTGAAACAAGCATGTGTAAAAGGGGCTGACCGGTTATTTATGAGTTAAGTAAACTTCTCCCTCTCGTCACTCAGCACATGAGTTTGTATGGGAGGTTGAGTATCATTCGTGAAATCCATACCATGATGTTGGAATCCCCAATTTTTTTCTCTTATGAACACTGTCAGATGGTGCCAGGCTGGCCCTCCAACCATCTGGTTTGGTTTGGGGGTCAGAGGTCTGGCAGTGTCTTCATTTATGTGGCTGCTTCTGCGCATGTCTTGGGAGTTTGGGTAGGTGTAAGCAAGTAGGCAATTAACTCTACCCAAATCAGGAGGTCTGAGAATGGGCTAGTGGACAGAGCAGGAGCATTGCCATCTTGGACAAACCCCACGATTTTAAGTTCCCCTTGATTAAAAAAAACCTGCCTAAATCCAGCCCCCAAACATCAGCCTAATGGCTAATGTCAGCATAACCAGAAACATTCCAACCCTAAGATAAACCCCACTCCAACCAGAAACATGCCAACCCCAAGATAGCTTCACCTCCAACCAGAGACTTTCCAACCCCATAATAAACTTTTCCTCACGTAGAAACATTGCGAACCTATGATAAGCTCCCCACTTCCTATATCCTTAAACATCCTTAGTCTGTAAGAGAGAGTGCTCCTGATCAAAAAAAATTGGCCAGAAGCCCCTCTCAGGTTTATTCTCCAAAATAAACCTGACTTTGAATGTTAAGCCGCTTTTCATGTTTCTTTGCTCTTTAACTCTTACACTAGTGGGTCATTTCCCAAGTGTGATGCTGTCTACACTAGTTTACTGTGGTTGCTGAGAAGATAAAATATATGACTGGACCTGTTGGTTAGTCTACTAGGTTGCTGTAAGGAGAGTCTTCCAAGAATGAGGCAAGATCAAAAAACAGAGAGGGTGCCACAGAGTTTGAAGTCATTATTTGAGCTCCTAGATGCAACTGCACCTGAAACTAGACCCCTGTCTCTAGGTTTTTGAGCCAATATATTCCTTTGTTTTGCTTAAGCCACTTTTAGTTCAATTTCTGTCACTTGCAACCCACACAGTTCTGACTGATATACAAAATAAACACGTTATCTTCTGTGACTCAGAAATTATTATCCATTTTTACAGATGAGATGGAGGTTTAAAGTTGCAGGTAACTTGCAGTGAAAAGCTAAAATCTGGCACAAGGTTGATCTTGAATCTGAAGAAGAAATGGTTCAAAGTCTCCTTTAGAGATGATACCTTCCTGCTGCTCGGTTCCAGAATTTAGTCAGGGAATTATCGGGCTGACTTGAGTTGTTGTGTATACAGTCTGTGAACTTGCAGTTTATGGTATTTTATAATTTTGTTTTCCCTGCCATTTTGCTAATGCAGCTTTGTGAGCAAACATTGCCTGTGATTTAAATCCACCACGGTAATGAAACGCACACACACACATGCAGACACACTTCCTCGGAACAGTCCACAGCTCTCTGATTAATCACATGTGTACAGTACAGTGTTTATAGGAAATCAGCAGGTGGCAATTACCATCTTGGAAATTATCTGGGAAACACAACTGGAGCTGCCACTTCAGGATGGAAATGTGGCAACAACCGGCAAAGTGACAAACCCCCTCGGAGTTGGAAATGAATGGGGCTGAAAGCAGCACTACCAGGCACACAACAGCTGGTGGGGGCGGCCCAGTGTGGACTGCAGACTGCTTGCTAGCTTCTTCCTTTTCCTCCCAACACGCAAGAAGCAATCCTTGAATAGAGACATGTAATAGATGCTCAGACCTGGCTGGACACGGTGGTTTATGTCTGTAATCCCAGAACTTTGGGAGGCTGAGGCAAAGCCAGGAGTTCGAGACCGGCCTGGGCAACATAGTGAGACCCTGTCAGTGCCCCGCCCCGCAAAAAAAAAATTACCCAGGTGTGGTGGGGCATGTCTGTAATCCTAGCTACACAAAAGGCTGAGATGGGAAGATTGCTTGAGACCAGGAGTTTGAGGCTACAGTGAGCTATGATTGCACCACTGCACTCCAGCCTAGGTGGCAGAGTGAGACCCTGTCTAAAAAAAAAAGAAATATTTTCAACAATGACCAAATGGAATAAAATAATGTTTATTCAGTATGTATCACAGTATCTGCCACATAATTCTCAATAAATAGTAGGTGTTTTCAATTATTATTTAGATCAAGGCATAGGCAGACATTGGCATTACTGTAACAGTTGTTAAAATGTTAAGCTATTTCCATATCAGTTGGAAAACAGCTGCTTTCTTGAGCCCTCTGAGTGGCTCCCCACTGCTGCCCTCCCTTGGGAACCACACTCTTCCGGATCCAGTGATCAAAATGTTAATGTCTCAATCCTGCTCCAGCGATAAGTCCAGCGTCTATTCTGATTGGTCAGTTTCTGTGCTGCATTCTGATTGGTCAGTTTCTGTGGTGTCCGGACTCTCACTGCTCAGGAGTTTCAGTGACCACAAGAGAAAGCAGCAACACAAGGATGGATGTACTGAAAGGAGTGAGGAGAGGAAACAGTGCCAATCTGTTTTATACATGAGATGTTCTTCATCAATAATTGAAAACAAATTCAATACTGGGTGATACGGTTTGGCTCTGTGTCCCCACCCAAATCTCATCTCAAATTGCAATCCCCACGTGTTGCGGGAGGGACTTGGTGGGAGGTAATTGGATCGTGGGGGCAGTTTTCCCAAAACTGTTTTTGTTTTTTGAGACAGAGTTTTGCTCTTGTCGCCCAGGCTGGAGTGCAGTGGCACGATCTCAGCTCATTGCAACCTCCATCTCTTGGGTTCAAGCAATTATTCTGCCTCAGCCTCCCGAGTAGCTGGGATTACAGGCACCCACCACCACACCTGCCTAATTTTTTTTGTATTTTTAGTAGAGACAGGGTTTCACCATGTTGGCCAGGCTGGTCTCGAACGCCTGACCTCAGGTGATCCACCTGCCTTAGCCTCCCAAAATGATGGGATTACAGGCGTGAGCCACCATGCCCAGCCCCAAAGCTGTTCTTGTGATAGTGAGTGAGTTCTCACGAGATCCGATGGTTTAAAAGTGTAGGCCGGGTTCGGTGGCTCATGCTTGTAATCCCAGCACTTTGTGGGGCTGAGGCAGGCAGATCACTTGAGATCAGGAGTTCGAGTCCAGCCTGGCCAACATGGCAAAACCTTGTGTCTACTAAAAATACAAAAATTAATTGGGTGTGGTGGTGCACACCTATAATCCCAGCTACTTGGGAGGCCGAGGCACAAGAATCACTCGAACCTGGGAGGCAGAGATTACAGTGAGCCAAGATCACACCACTGCATGCCAACCTGGGTGACACAGCAAGACCCTGTCTCAAAAAAAAAAAAAAAAAAAGAAAAAAAAGTGTGGCACTTCCCTCCTAGCTCTCTCTCTCTCCTGACACCACGTATGATGTGCCTTGCTTCCCCTTCTCCTTCCACCATTATTGTAAGTTTCCTGAGGCTTCTCCAGCCATGTGGAAACATGAGTCAGTTAAACCTCTTTTCTTTATAAATGATCTAGTCTCAGTTAGTTTCTTATAGCAGTGTGAAATGGACTAATACACTAGGTGTATGTATATCTGTACTTATGTCTATATATATTGATATCACTGTCAACATCTATATCTATATCGTCTTCTGTATATGAAGTGGCAGTAAAGCCCTGAATTCCAGTATCTCTAACATTCACATTGGTTCTCAGCCCTGGTTGCACATCAGTGTCACCTCTGAGAGCACTTACAAAATACAGATGCTTGGACACCATCCACAGAGATTCTAACCCAGTAGACTTGGGATGAAGCCCAATCATCAGAATTTTTTAAAAAATAAAACCTCCCAAGATGATATTAGCATGCCGTTGAGAGCCACTAACTTAAATTTACTAAGCTTCATGTTCCCATGTAATCAGTACCAACACCCATCTCCCAGGATTACATGACACAATGTACATGAAGCTTTTTATCACAATGTGGGACCTAACCCTGTAAATGTTAGTTCCATTAATAATTAATATTCATTACTTTTTTCTTTTGAGATGGAGTCTCGCTCTGGAGTGCAGTAGCACGATCTCGGCTCACTACAACCTCCACCTCCTGGGTTCAAGTGATTCTTCTGCCTCAGCCTCCTGAGTAGCTGGGATTACAGGCACCTGCCAACACGCCTGACTAATTTTTGTATTTTTAGTAGAGGCAGGGTTTCACCATGTTGGCCAGGCTGGTCTCAAACTCCTGACCTCAGGTGATCCACCTGCCTCGGCCTCCCAGAGTGTTGGGATTACAAGTGTGAGCCACTGTGCCCAGACTTTAAATATTTTTATTGGAAAAAATTTTTTGCCCATGACACAGCCCTCAGGAAACCCTGAGAACATGTGCCCTAATTCATTTTTTTATATGAAGTAGAGGTGAAAGTTCTTTTATATATTTTCTATATGTATATCGAATGGTTCCAGCATCATTTTGTTAAAAAATTCTCTTTCTCCATTGCATTGACCTGGTACCTTTATGAAAAATAAGTGGATTCAATATGTGTGGGTCTATTCTTGTATTCTATTCTGTTCCATTGATCGGTTTGTGTATCCTTACGTTGAGTCCTTGTCTTTTAATTGGAGATTATTGATGCAGTTTGTTGACTCCTTCTGTATACCCTAATTTCTCTAATCAGGCCAAATCTTTCTCAGTAACAGCAAGGGATAAAGAAAGCAAACAAGGCAGTGAGTTGTCTGAGTGCTACTAAGCCAATTCACAAAGCCGTCAGAGGAATGAGCCCTGCTTTGACTTGTGCAGGTGTTTCTTTCCACTGATCAGTGGTTATCAGGTCAAAAAGCAAGGCAACATGATTAAATAATCAACATTTTCTACCTAAGTTATGACCATGCCAATGAAAGGTAAAGTAGGGCTGCAGTAGCCAAGAATGTCCTGAGCTCCCAGCTGCAGCCTAATCCCTTGAATTTACACTGTAAACCCATCACTCACTCTTAAACTCAGTCCACTGTTCAAAAGCCTCCAGAAAAACCTCCCGGAACTTCCGCCGAGGTAGAACTGGTTGGCGCATATGCTGTTCTTACTGTAATTACTGTTCGCTCTGTTCACTTCATTTGTATGACTTTTCTAATATCATAATGATCACATCATTATCAAGAAGAGGAGACCCTTTGTAGTAATTTGCTATAACAAAGTCCTACAAACTGGGTGGTTTAAACAATAGAAATGTATTTTTTCACAATTCGGGAGGCTAGAAGCCTGAGATCAAGGTATTGGCAGGGCTGATTCTGAGGTCTCTCTCCTTGACTTGTAGATGGCCGTCTCCTCTGAGTCTTTATCTGGGCTTCTCCTTGGACATGTCTGTGGTTAGAGTGATGAAAACTCATGGCTTTTTATCTTGGATTTGTTGCTTAAAATTTGTGTGATGTTGAGCAAGTCGTCTACACTCTTTGCACTTCAGTTGTACCAAAGTGGGTTGGAAGGTTCTTATCTATTTATTTATTTATTTTTTAGATGGAGTCTCACTCTGTTGTCCAGGTGGGAGTGCAGTGGTGTGATCTTGGCTCACTGCAACTTCCGCCTTCCAGATTCAAGCCATTCTCCTGCCTCAGCCTCCTGAGTAGCTGGGACTACAGGTGTCTGCCACCATGCCTGGCTAATTTTTGTATTTTTAGTATCCACCTGCCTTGGCCTCCAAAAGTATTGGGATTACAGGCATGAGCCATCATTCCCGGCCATATTTTATGTTTTTAAGAGGTAGGGTCTTGCTCTATCGCTCTGGCCAGAGTACAGTGATGCAATCATAGCTCACTGCAGACTCGATGGTTAAGCAATCCTCCAGCCTCATCCTCCTGAGTAGCTGGGACTACAGGTGTGTGCTTCCATGCCCAGCTAATTAAATTTTTTTGTTGCTGTTGAGATGAGGGACTCACTATATTTCCCAGGCTGGTCTCAAGCTCCTGGCCTCAAGTGATCCTCCAACCTTGGCCTCCCAAAGTGTTGGGGTTACAGGTGTGAGCCACCACACCCAGCTGAGTTGAAAGGTTCTGACTGTCATCCTGGTTTTACCATGCACTGGCTAATGAGACTACATGCAAGTTCTACAAGTTTCCAAAGTCTCAGTTCTCTCATCTGCAAAAAGGGCTAACAATGCCCACACAGCTCACCTCACAGGCATTTGCAGAGCATCATGTGAACAAGTTGGTGAATATTTTAGATCTTTAAACAGTTTTGCCTTTTCCAGGAGGTCATATAGTTGGAATCATACAGTATGCAGCCTTTTCAGATTTTCAGGCAAAACCTTGGAGACAACAAAAAGGTTAGTGATTGCCAGGGTTTAGGGGTGGGTGGGTAGGGATGAATAGGCGGAACACAGAGGGTTTTAGGGCAGTGAAAATACTCTGTGTGATACTGTAATGGTGGATACATGGCATTATACATTTGTCCAGACCCACGGGATATGCAATGTCAAGTGTGAACCCTAATGTAAATTAGGGACTTTGGTGATAATGACACATCAGTACTGGTAGGTGCCTCAGTTGCAACAATTGTACCACTCTGGTGGGGGATGTTGATCATGGGGGAGGCTATGCATGTGTAGGGGAAGGGGGTGTATGGGAAATCTCTCTGCCTTCCTCACAATGTTGCTATGACCCTAAAACTGCTTTTAAAAAAATCGTAAAAAAATAAAAAATAAGGCCAGGCGTGGTGGCTCATGCCTGTAATCCCAGCACTTTGGGAGGCCGAGGCAGGTGGATCAGGAGGTCAGGTTCGAGACCAGCCTGGCCAACATAATGAAACCCTGTCTCTACTAAAAATACAAAAAATTAGCTGGGCATGGTGGTGGACGCCTGTAATCCCAGCTACTCGGGAGGCTGAGGCAGGAGAATCGCTTGAACCTGGGAGGTGGAGGTTGCAGTGAGCCAAGATCGTGCCACTGCACTTCAGCCCGGGTGAAAGAGTGAGACTCCATTTCAAAAAAAAAAAAAAAAAATTAAATTAAAAAAAAAAAAATAAATATATAGGCCAGGGCTGGTGGCTCATGATTGTAATCTCAGCACTTTGGGAGGCTGAGGCAGGAGGATCCCTTGAGCCCAGGAGTTCAAAACCAGCCTGGGCAATATAGTGAGACCCTGTCTACAAAAAATCAAAAAATTAGCCAGACAGGGTGTTGTGCACCTGTAGTCCCAGCTACCTGGAAAGTTAAAGCAGGAGGATCACTTGAGCCTGGGAGTTTGGGGCTGCAGTGAGCTATGATCATACCACTGCACTCTGGCCTGAGATAGCAAGACCTGTCAGAAAGAAAAGACAAGACAAGACAAGACAAGACAGAAAAGAAAAGATACAAAGAAAGAGAGAAGAAAGAAAAGAAAGAGATAATGTAATATTTAGATAGAAATGAATGATGAAGATTTGGGAGATATCCTTTCCTCTTATATTATTTTTTAAGAGCTTCCGGAGATAGTCAAACTTATTGGCAAGGAAGACGGGGTGTCCTGATAACTGGTTATTTGTTTTCTACCAGGACAGCGTTTGCTTCCTTAGGTGATAATAGTGGCTGTTAATCCAAAAGTGAACAGCAGAGGGCAGTTTGTGCCCAAAAATGACATCGCTCTCTTGCTGTCTCCAGCAAGCTCTATGAATATGGGGCCAGGGATTATAATAAAATTCATGTAGAGTCCACTAATACTGCAATCTGCGGGTGCAGCTCAGGATTGCTATTTGTTTTTGATACACACACACACACACACACACACACACACACACACACGTATATATATATATTTTTTGAGATAGAGTCTCCCTCTGACACCCAGGCTGGAGTGCAATGGCGTGATCTCAGCTCACTGCAACCTCTGCCTCCTGGGTTCAAGCGATTCTCCTGCCTCAGCCTCCTGAATAGCTGGAATTACAGATGCCTGCCACCATGCCTGGCTAATTTTTGTACTTTTAGTAGAGACGGGGTTTCACTATGTTGCCCAGGCTGGTCTCGAACTCCTGACCTCAGATGATCCACCCACCTTGGCCTCCCAAAGTGCTGGTATCACAGGCGTGAGTCACTGTGCCCAGCCTGTTTTTGATCTGTATATGTTTTTTAAAATTATAAACACACGTGTGGTTAAAATATTAGATCTATACAAGAATTTACAAAAGATTCCTTAGAGTCACCACACGACCCTACGCAGTCAGGCCCCCCTTTTACTTCTCTGTCTTTGAATCCTATGCACTTGTTGGCCCCAGCCCATCCTCAGAAACTGTTCTTGCTGTTCCCTTGCCCTGGAAGACTCCTCTCCAGATATCAATGAGGCTCATTCCCTCACTTGCTTCAGATCTTCACTCGATCATCTCCTTATAGAGATTTTATCTGGCCTTCTCATTTGCTATTACAACCCCTCTCAACACTCTGTACCCTCATTTGAAAGGTTTCTGGATCATAGCGTTATACATAGTGTTATTCTTTTCCTCCAGAGCACTCATCACTCTTGCTCAATCTGTTACACTTAGTAATTAAAAAAAAAAATTCTGTGGTTGGGCATGGTGGCTCATGCCTGTCATTCCAGCACTTTGGGAGGTGGAGGTGGGAGGATTGTTTGAGCCCAGGAGTTGGAGACCAGCCTGGGCAACATAGCAAGACCTCATCTCTACCACAAACAAATAAAAAATCAGCTGGGTACAGTGGAGTGGGCCTGCACTTCCAGCTACTCAGGAGGCTGAGTTGGGAAACTCGCCCGAGCCTGGGAGGTTGGGGCTGCAGTGAGCTATGATCGTGCCATTGCACTCCAGCCTGGGTGACAATGCAAGACCCTGTCTCAAAAAAACAAAACAACATTCTGTCTCTTACCTCTAGAATGTAAGCTTCGTGAGGGCAGAAACTTTTTTTATTTTTATTTTTTTCATTTTATTTCATCAGTGCCTAGACAATCCTAGCATGTAATAATAGGCTTAATAAATATTTGTCAAATGAAGCTACAACACAGCTCTGCTTATGAAAGACACTGACCTTTATGACAATGTGATAAAATGAATTCGCATCTTTTACTAGCTCATGCATAATTCTGGGATTTGGCAATTAGGGGTGGGCTCAGGTGGTTGGCTTTTCTATTCTAGACCAGGCTTAGCTGATCTTAGCTGGGCATGCTCATGCTTCTAAGGTCAGCTGAGGCACATCAGTTTTCCGCCACGTGGCCTCTCGTTCTATAGCAGGCTGGCTTGGACTCATTCACATGGTGGCATCAGGCTTCCGAGCACAGCAAAGGAGGCAATTGCAATGTATAAGCCCCACTTGCATTACATTGCCCATTCTCTCCTTGGCCTAAGCAAGGCCCATGACTAACACAGATTCATGGAGGTAGGAGCTGCTAAGTAACATTGCAATTGGGAGTGCATACAAAGATGAGAAGAATTAGGGGGTATTTTTGCAATCCACCATGTTAAGTATGATTCAGTTGCCTTTAGAAAAATAGAATAAAATCCCACCAAGAGCATATTCAGTTGCCTGTTTCTTTGTCGTATTATTCACTGTGTATTATTACATTAAAAAAAACTTCACTAATCAGACAGATGAAAAGTAGTGTCTTATTTACTCAGAGAACTTAAAAGACATCAGTGTAGCTGGTAAGAAGCAGAGCTTGACCTCAAAATGCAGGTTCTTGCTTATACACTGTTGTTGGGAATGTAAACTAGTTCAGCCACTGTAGAAAGTAGCTTGGAGATTTCTCAAAGAACTTAAAACAGAACTACCATTTGACTCAGCAATCTCATTACTGGGTATATATCCAAAAGAAAACAAATCATTTTACCAAAAAGGCACATGGACTCACATGTTGATTGCAGCGCTATCCACAATAGCAAAGACATGGAATCAACCTAGGTGCCCATCAGTGGTGGATTGGATAAATAAATTATGGTGTATATACACCATGGAATACTACACAGCCATAAAAAAGAACCCAATCATTTCATTTGCAGCAACATGGATACTGCTGGAGGCCATTATCCTAAGCGAATTAATGCAGGAATAGAAAACCAAAGACTATATATTCTCACTTATAAGTGGAAGCTAAGCATTGGGTACTCATGGATATAAAGATGGGAACAACAGACACTGGGGTACTACAGTGGGGAGGAAGAGAGGAGGGGAGGGGTTGAAAAACTATTGAGTACTATGCTCACTACCTGAGTGATGGGATCAAGCATACCCCAACCCTCAGCATTATGCAATGTGCTCATGTAACAAGGCTGCAAATGTACCCCCTGAAACTAAAATAAAAGGTGAAATTATTTTTAAAATATTGCAAATTCTCACTTGGCTTGCCATGCTTTCTCACTGTAGACAGGGTGTTAAGACCTGTCCTTGACTCCAGGCTGGGTCCTGTGACTTGCTTTGGCCAATGTGGTATTCACAGATGTGATGCAAGCAGAAGCTTGAAATAGGCTTGCACGCTGGCGCTTGCTGTCTCTTGTCCCTCTGCCATCACCATGAGAACATGCCCAGACTAGTGTGCTGGAGCATGAGAGACACTTGGAGGAGAGCTGAAGAAGCCCAGCCACCCTGCAGAGGCCAGTCCAGGTGCCTGGATAGCCAGCTGACACCTGGACACGAGAGCAAGCCAGCCAGGATCAGCAGAGCCACCTGGCTGACCATCAGCTGCCCCAGGATCTGTGCATTGATTGCTTTCATCTCACTGGTCTCCCCAGAGGACCTGTGAGTTTAGAGCAGAGAAATGGCATCCCACAACTCTAGATGATGGAGGAGCCTAATTCAATCCCAGCATCCTCAGGCCCTGGGGACTCCCTGTTGTTGTGCTTGGACCTATGAATTTGGACATGCTCCTGGGACATCCTTTATAAAACTATTAACCCTTTCCTGATCTCTTGTAGTTTCCTTAGCTGGAGTGTTCTGATGGTGCAGAGGCTGTTAGGCTGGGTTAGAAAAATCTTCATAATTGTCAACACGCTGGCCAGAGTCAGACCCCGACATCTGATGGAAAGGGTCATGAATCGCAGAAAAGGAAGCTGGCTGCATTTGCCCAGAGCCTGCCTGAGATGATGGATGAGTGGCCCGGCAGGCCAGGAAGGATGGAGATGTTTCTATTTCTTAAGGCAGGGCATTTTCTCCCAGGGCACAGGATGAGTGGAAACAGGGTCAGAACAAATCACTTTACATTTTTTTTTTCTCTCTCTCTCTATTTTTTTTTCCTTCTGATGAGAAATAACTCCTACTCCCAAGGCATGATAGACTAGTAAAACTGCATCAAAGCTACATTTACGCTCTGAACATTTTTTTTTCCATGAATTTTAATCTTCTTATGGGACTGTAACCTCTCTGAGAATCTGATGAAAGACATGGACCCATTCCCCAGAAAAATACTCATAAATACAAATTTTTACTTAAAATGTTAGGGGATTTACAGTTTCTCTGAAACCCACTCATGGAACCTAGATTAGGAGATTCTAAGAGAAGAAAAGAGGAAGGGAGGGAGGGGGAGACAGTGGTGAGGAGGGAGTTGGAAAAAAATGGGGAGAGTTTTGAAACAAACATGTCGAGAAATTTGAACCACAGATCCTCTGGCCCTAAATATGACCCCTCTTCACTCTGTACTAGTTCAAGAACCTATGCTTTTCCTACAAATCACTTCTCTTAGTCAATGATATCATAGTCCATGTATCGTTCTGCAAACCTGCCTTTTCCCATCAAGTCTGCCTATTTCAGATCTATTCATATATGGTATATTTTGATATAGTCTATTCACTTTAACTGCTAGACAGTATGTGGTAGGAATTTACCTCATTTTATGTATCCCCTCTAATATTGGACATTTAAATAGTTTCCTGTTTCCTGTTACCTTTGGAAATATCCTTGTATATTTCTCCTTGAACGCAAGTGAGAGAAGTTTCTCTGTGGACTTTTCTTAAAGTGGAATTGCTGGGTTGTAGGGAGTGAGGATTTTTTTTTTTTTTGAGACGGAGTCTTGCTCTGTGGCCCAGGCTGGAGTGCAGTGGTGTGATCTCGGCTCACTGCAACCTCTACCTCTTGGGTTCAAGCGATTCAGGAGTGAGCAGTTCTTGAACATTTTAAGATACAATTACCTTGCTCTCTGGGGTCATTGCACAAATCTACAATAGTGTCTTGGGGTTGTGTTACCCACATCCTTTCCAAGGCTTGTTATTTTCTGACTTTTATACATTTAAAAAATGAATCTGATGGGCTTAAAATGATGTGTGTGTATTTTAAAAATGTGTGTTATTTTTGCATTTATTCACTTTTTTTTGGCGTTTGTGTGCCTCTACTGCAAATTGCCTATGTCCTTTGCCCATTTCCCTTCCCCTACTAGCATATTGAAGGTGAAGTCTTTCTAGGTCTTGGTTTTGGGTTTTTAAAATTTGGCCATAGCCCTACCTCCTCAAAACTTGGTAAAAAAAAAAAAAAAAAAAAAAAAAAAAGTGACATGCATGGGAGACGAAGAAGTCAGAACTTGAATTTAAGGTATTCCAGTTTCAGTCCTGGCTCTGACGCTAACTGGCTGTGTGAATTTGGGCAAGTTATTTAACCTCTGTAAACCTCAGCTTCCTCACCTGGAGAATGGTGATAACCATCTCTACTTCTCAAAGTCAATGACAGGCTTAAATACATTGTGCCTATGAGTGGTCAGTAAATAACAGTTGAGTTGAAGAACCCAGATAAAGTTCTCACCATGTCCAGATGCCTTCACATATAGCTCTGAACGGATCTACAGCACAGCCTCCATGAAGGAATTCAGTTATCACAGTGGGGCACAGCCCTCCCATAGGACGGTTCTGCTGTCTGCCAGGTGGCCCTAGAACTGACACACAGTTATGGAGACCCATAGACTGTTCTAGGGAAGCCCCCTCCCCACTTTCTCTGCTACTTCCAGCGAGGTCTCATGGAACATCATTAACCTCACATCAGAACAGTAGTGGCTCTGGAATGCCAAACCAGCATCTATACCCTCCCTTAATGCCCACTAAGGAAACCAAACCATTTGGAATTAGTAATAATAACAAAAGAAACAACAATAGCTCATCATTCTTGAATGCTACCTGAATAGATATAAAGCACTTAGAACATTGCCTAACACATAGGAAGTACTATGTAAGTGTTAGCTATCATCATTATTATTATTACATGGTGATGATGATGATGTACTAGGCACTGAGTTAAGCATAATGGACATTAATTTGTTTAAGCCTCATAACTGTAAAGATTTTTGGTTAATTCTCATAAGTGCTGGGGATGGACACCCCTCCCAGTGCTTTTCTAAGTTCTTTCTCTAAGCACAGAGATGTTGGACTAGGGGAGGGTGATTTTTTTCCCTTAAGATGATAGCAATACTTCATGTAGTATTTGTTCATCAATTAACAGCTTACAAAGTGCTTCCATAGGCATGCATTCTTTCAGTCCTCACAAAATCCTTGTGCAGGAGTATCTTATCTCCCTTTTGAAACAGCCCCCTCTCAGCTTCCAGGAGCCACATATCCTGGTTTCCTTCCTCTATCATTGTTCACTTCTTTCCAATCTTCTTTTGCTTGATCCTCCTTTTTTCCCCGATCTCCACATGTAAGCGTTTCTTAGAAGATCTGATGCCTGGGTTCCATGTGCAGAGATTCTAGCTTATTAAGAGTTGATTTGCTGGTAAGGCTTTGGCAGCAGCATTTTTTTGGTGGGTGCAAATTATTATTATTATTATTTTTCACAGAGCAGTATGAACATTTATTTGTACAAATTTATGGGCCAACACTCTCACCACTCTTATTCAACATAGTGTCAGAGGTGTTTGAACCAGAGTAACTCCATCTTAAATAGGAGCTGTGTAGAATGAGGCTGAGACCAACTGGGCTGCATTCCCAGACAGTTAAGGCATTTAAGTCACAGGATGAGATAGGAGGTTGGCACAAAATACAGATCATAAAGACCTTGCTGATAAAACAGTTTGCAGCAAAGAAGTCAGCTAAAACCCACCAAAACCAAGATGCCCACGAGGGTGACCTCTGGTTGTCCTCACTGCTACACTCCCACCAGTGCCATGACATTTTACAAATTCTATGGCAATGTGAGAAAGTTACCCTATATGGTCTAAAAAGGGGAGGCATGAATAATCCACCCCAAAAGGGGAGGCATGAATAATCCACCCCTTGTTTAGCATATCATCAAGAGATAACCATAAAAATGGGCAACCAGCAGCCCCCAGGGCTGCTCTCTCTATGGAGTAGCCATTCTTTTATTCTTTCACTTTCCTATTAAACTTACTTTCACTTTATGCACTTACCCTGAGTTCTTTCTTGCACAAGATCCAAAAACCCTCTCTTGGGATGTGGATTGGGACCACTTTCCAATAACAATAGTACTGGAAATCCTAACCAGAGCAATCAGGCAAGAGAAAAAAAAAAGTCATCCAAACAGGGAAAGAATATGTCAAATTATGTCTCTTCCCTGATGATATAATTCTATATCTAGAAAATCCTAAAGTCTCTACCAAAAGGCTCCTAGAATGGATAAATGACCTCAGTAAAGTTTCAGGATACAAAAATCAATGTGCAAAGATCAGTAGCATTTCTACACATCAATAATGATCAAGCTGAGATCCAAATCAAGAATGCAACCCCATTTACAGTAGCCACACCAAAAATAAAATATCTATCTGGGAATACCTCTAACCAAGGAGGAGAAAGATCTCTAGAAGGAGAACTACAAAATACTGCTGAAAGAAACCATAAATGACACACAAATGGAAAAATATTCCATGCTCACGGACTAGAAGAATCAATATTGTTAAAATGGCCATACTGCCCAAAACAGTCTATGGATTCAATGTTATTTCTATCAAACTATCAAAGCTATTCTTCACAGAATTAGAAGAAACTATTCTACAGCTCACATGGAACCAAAAAAAAAAAGCCCCAATAGCCAAAGCAATCCTCAGCAAAACAGAACAAAGCTGGAGGCATCATAGTACCCGACCTAAAATTATACTCTAAGGCTACAGTAACAAAAACAGCATGGAAGTGGTATGAAAATAGAAACATAGACCAATGGAACAGAATAGAGAACCCAGAAATAAAGCCACACATTTACAACCAACTGATCATTGACAAAAATAAACAATCGAGAAAGTACCCTTTATTCAATAAATGGTGTTGGGATAACTGGCTAGCCATATGCAGAAGAATAAAACTGGACCTCTATCACCACATACAAAAATTAACTCAAGATGGGTTAAAGACTTACATGTAAGACCTAAAACTAAAAATTCTAGAAGAAAATCTAGGAAACACCATTTTGGACGTTGGTCTTGGGAAATAATTTATGACTAAGTCCTCAAAAAATTTGCAACAAAAACAAAAATTGACAAATGGGACCTAATTAATTGAAAGAGCTTCTGCACAGGAAAAGAAACTATCAACAGAGTAAAAAGACAACCTGGAGAACAGGAGAAAATATTAACAAACTATGCATCCAAAAGAAGTGTAATATGAAACTTAAACAATTCAACCAGCAAAAAAACAAATGACCCTATTAAAAAGTGGGCAAAAGACATGAACAGACACTTCTCAAAAGAGGTGGGTAGATCACCTAAAGTCAGGAGTTTGAGACCAGCCTGGCCAACATTGTGAAACCCTGTCTCCACTAAAAATACAAAAAATTAGCCAGATATGGTGGCGGGTGCCTGTAATCCTAGCTACTCAGGAGGCTGAGGCAGGAGAATCGCTTGAATCTGGGAGTCAGAGGTTGCAGTGAGCCAAGATCACGCCATTGCACTCCAGCCTGGGCAACAAGAGTGAAACTCTATCTAAAACAAAACAGACATACAAGCAGCCAACAAGTAAAAAAATGCTCAACGTCGCCAATCATCAGAGAAATACAAATCAAGACCACAGTGAGACCAATTAACAGCTCACACCAGTCAGAATGGCTTTTGCTAAAAGCGAAAAGATAATAGATGTTGGTGAGGCTGTGGAGAAAAGGGAATGCTTGTACACTTTTGGTGGAAATGTAAGTTAGTTCAGCTACCATGGAAAGCAGTTTGGAGATTTCTCAAAGAACTTAAAACAGAACTACCATCCGACCCAGCAATCTCATTACTGGGTATGTACCCAAAGGAAAATAAATTGTTCTATCAAAAAGACACATGCACACATGGGTTCATCACAGCACTATTCACAACAGCAAAGTCATGGAATCAGTGTAGGTGCCCATCAATGGTGGACTGAATGAAGAAGATGTATATGCCATGGAATACTGTGCAGCCATACAAACAAACAAAATCACGTCCTTTGCAGCAACATAGGTACAGCTGGAGGCCATCATCCTAAGCAAATTAATGCAAGAACAGAAGACCAAAGACTGCATGTTCTCACTTAAAAGTGGGAGATAAATAAATATGCTCATAGATGTAAAGATGGCTACTACAAATAAAGTTTCTACGAACAATCACAGATCAGTTTTTGTGTGGGCATAAGTTTTCATTTCTTTGGGGTAAATGCCCAGGGATGGGTGCAATTGCTGGGTCATATAGTAAGTGTATATTCTGTTTTTTTTTTTTTTTTAAAGAAAGTGGCAATCTATTTTTCCATGGTGGCTATACCATTTTACACTCCAGAAACATACAAGAAATCTAGTTTCTCCACATCCTTGCTGGCATTTGATACTGTCACTGTTTTTTATTTCAAATGTTCTAATAGATGAGTAATGATAGCTCGTTGTGGTCTTGATTTGCATTTTCCTAATGGCAAATTATGTTGAACATCTTTTCCTGTGCTTGCCATTTGTATATCCTCTTTGGTGAAATGCGCCTTTTGCCCATTTTCTTTTTTTTTTTTCTTTTGAGAAGGAGCCTTGGTCTGTCGCCAGGCTGGAGTACAGCAGTGCAATCTCGGCTCACTGCAACCTCCACCTCCCGGGCTCAAGCGATTCTCCTGCCTCAGCCTCCTGAGTACCTGGGACTATAGGCACGCACCACCACACCCGGCTAATTTTTGTATTTTTAGTAGATACGGGGTTTCACCATGTTGGCCAGGATGGTCTCAATCTCTTGACCTTGTGATCTGCCCGCCTCAGCCTCCCAAAGTGCTGGGATTACAGGCATGAGCCACCGCACCTGGCTGCCCATTTTCTAACTGAATTATTATTATTTGTTTAACGTTCAGTTTTGAGAGTTCTTTATTCCAAAGTGGCCTTTTGTTAGATGTGTGATTTGCAAATAATTTCTTCCAGTTTATAGCTTATCTTTTTATCCTTTTAATGAAGTCTTTTACAGAGTAAAAGTTTTTCATTTTGAAGTCCAATTTATCAATTTATTCTTTTATGAATTACACTTCTGGTGTCATGTTTAAGAGTTCTTCATGTGCTCCAAAGATTTCCCCTTTTGTCATCTTCTAAAATATTTATAGTTTTACATTTTACGTTGAAGTCTATGATCCATTTTCAGTTAGTTTTTATATAAGGTGTGAGATGTAGGTCAGAGTACTTAAAAATTTTTTTTTGCTTCAGCACCATTTGGAGAAAATATTACACTTCTTATATTGCATTGCTTTTGCATCTTTGTAAAACATCAGTTGGTTGATGCAAAAGCAGAGGGGTGTTAAAAAATCAGTTGGTTGCACTCATGTGGCACTATTTCTAGGTTTTTCATTCTGTTCCGTTGATCTCTGTGTCTCTCCCTCTGCCATTATCACATAGTCTTTATTACTGTAGCTACCTCTATTAATATTTATTTATTTATTCATATATATATTTTGAGACAGGGTTTTATTTCGGTCACTCAGGCTGGACTGCAATAGTGCAATCTTGGCTCACTGCAACCTCTGCCTCCCAGGCTCAAGTGATCCTCCTGCCTCAGCCTCCCAAGTAGCTGGGACTACAGGTGCACACCACTGCACATGGCTAATTTTTCTTCTTTTATTTTTAGATACAAGAAGATTTTAGAGATGGGATTTCACCATGTTGCCAAGTCTGTCTTGAACTCCTGGCCTCAAGCAATCCACCCCCCTCAGCCTCCAAAGTGCTGGGGTGACAGGTGTGAGCCCCTATGCCTGGCCTTACTGTAGCTACATCTAATAAGTCCTGATATGAGGTAGAGTGATTCCTCTGAGTTTATCAATGTCTTTTGAAAATTGTTTTGGTTATTCTAGCGCCTTGCCTTTCCATATAAATTTCAGAATAATTTAGTCTGTATCTATCTGTAGAAAATTTTGCTGAACTTTTGACAGGAATTCTGTTACATTTGCATCTCAATTTGGGGAGAATCAGCATCTTTACTGAATCTTCTACTCATGAACATGTTATGTTTCTCTGTATATTTAGATCTTTGATTTAATAGTTTTTGGCCTGTAATTCCTATACATATTTAGTTAGATTTACACATAATTGTTTCATCTTTTGAGCAATTATAAAATACATTATATTTTTAATTTCAGTTTTCATGTGTTCATTGTTAATACATCAATACACAAATAATTTTGTATCTTTCTCTTGTATCCTGTAAACTTGCTGAACTTATTTATTTATTTATTTTTGAGACAGAGTTTTGCTCTTCTTGCCCAGGCTGGAGTGCAATGGTGCAGTCTTGGCTCACTACAACCTCCGCCTCCTGGGTTCAAGCAATTCTCCTGCCTCAGCCCCCCGAGTAGCTGGAATTACAGGTGCCCACCACCACTCCCAGATAATTTTTGTATTTTTAGTAGAGGTGGGGTTTCACCATGTGGGCCAGGCTGGTCTCGAACTCCTGGCCTTAGGCTATCCACCCGCCTCAACCTCCCAAAGTGTTGGGATTACTGGCGTGAGCCACTGCACCTGGCCTGCTTTTCTTTTTCTTTTTTTTCTTTTTTGAGACAGGGTCTCGCTGTGTCGCCTAGGCTTAGCTCACTGCAGCCTCGCCTCCCAGGTTCAAGCAATTCTCCCACCTCAGCCTCCCGAGTAGCTAGGATTACAGGGGCACACCACCATACCGGACTAATTTTTACATTTTTAGTAGAGACAAGGTTTTACCATGTTGGCCAGGCTAGTCTCGAACTTCTGAGCTCAGGTGATTCACCCACCTCAGCCTCCTAAAGTGCTGGGATTATAGGTACAAGCCACCACGCTCGGCTGTGCTTTTCTTATATACACATTTTTTCCCCATACTTTATCACATCAGTTATTCCAATCAGATCCACTTTATCCCCTTGGGGACTTCAAGTGTTATATTGTTATCTGTTACATGGCTGTCAGGACAGTAACAAAACATTATTCTTTTTCTCTTGCTCTACCACCTCGAACCACCCCCAGTGGCAATCATGACCTGCCCATGTTTCTCTGTCTTCACTTTTTTCCTGTCCGTGCTTTTGATGAGCTCACTCCTTTTTCCCAGCCACGTTCTTTCTTGTCCATCCATTTGGCCTTCTCACCATTTCACTCATAGTGATATTGTTATCAATTTTTGCCTCATTATAAATTAGCATTTTCAAGTGTTCTCATTTACATAGGGCACCCCAAAGATAACTTGGTCCACAGCTAAAAGGGCAGTCGTTCTAATGCATCTATGATTGAGGCAAAGCCCTTGCAGGAAATAGCAAGCTAAGGACAGCTGATTATAATGAAGGGCTTAAGCAAGGCATAAATGCTTGAGGGATGACGAGAACACAGACTGAAAGGACTGATGATCTATTTCAGCAAAAAAAAATCCATCAAGAGAGAAACCTTTCCTAAAGCAGTGCCCAGTCAAGGTGTGGGACTTAGAAAAGCTGGATCTATATTTTAGGAGACAGCAGCCCACTTGGTTGACAGGTCATACGTCAAGAAACAAGTTTAATAAAGAATTCATTGAAAAACACTATTTCAACACTAGGTGATAAAGTTGGCCCCAGAAGAGTAGGACTTGCGAAGGTTTTGGAACATATTATAGGTTGATATCAGATGTTCAACTTAGAAGGCTACATCTTTAAGATTCATGGAGCAATGTGTAAGCATCATGACCTTGGACCTGTTCCAAAGTCCCGTATATTATCTAAGTGAATTCATTGAGACCACCTGTGTACCTACTTGGTATGCTTTCTCTGCTCATCAATTTGAGCTATTGTGTTTGAGTTTGAATTACCTCTATATACTGACTGTCACACTTTCCCCATCTAGTTTTAGTGTCACTGTTAAAACAATTGAATGATGGACACTGCAGCAGGCAGCAGGTGTTGCTTCAGGCAGTTGGTTTGGACCCTCCCTTCCTTCCTTCCTTCCTTCCTTCTTTCCTTCCTTCCTTCCTCTTTCTCTCCTTCTCTCCTTCTCTCCCTCCCTCCTTCCTTCCTTTCTTTTTTTCTTTCTTTTTCTTTCTTTTTTGACAGTCTTACTCTGTCACCAGGCTGGAGTGCAGTGGTACAATCTCGGCTCACTCCAATCTCCGCCTCCGGGGTTCAAATGATTCCCCTGCCTCAGCCTCCGAAGTAGCTGGGACTCCAGGCATGCACCACCATGCCCAGCTAATTTTTTGTATTTCAGTAGAGACGGGGTTTCACCATGTTGGCCAGGATGGTCTCAATCTCCTGACCTTGTGATCTGCCCACCTCAGCCTCTCAAAGTGCTGGGATTACAGGCACGAGCCACCGCACCCAGCCAAGAAAGTAGGCTTTCTTTTTTTTTTTTTTTTTTTTTTTTTTGGTATTTTTATTTTTATTTTTTTTTCTTTTTCTTTTATTGTAATTATTATTATTATTATTATTATTATTATACTTTAGGTTTTATGGTACATGTGCCCAATGTGCAGTAAGTTACATATGTATACATGCGCCATGCTGGTGCACTGCACCCACCAACTCGTCATCTAGCATTAGGTATATCTCCCAATGTTATCCCTCCCCCCTCCCCCCAACCCACAACAGTCCCTGAAGTGTGATGTTCCCCTTCCTGTGTCCATGTGTTCTCATTGTTCAATTCCCACCTATGAGTGAGAATATGCGGTGTTTGGTTTTTTGTTCTTGCGATAGTTTACTGAGAATGATGATTTCCAATTTCATCCATGTCCCTACAAAGGACGTGAACTCATCATTTCTTATGGCTGCATAGTATTCCATGGTGTAGATGTGCCACATTTTCTTAATCCAGTCTATCATTGTTGGACATTTGGGTTGGTTCCAAGTCTTTGCTATTGTGAATAATGCGGCAATAAACATACGTGTGCATGTGTCTTTATAGCAGCATGATTTATAGTCCTTTGGGTATATACCCAGTAATGGGATGGCTGGGTCGAATGGAATTTCTAGTTCTAGATCCCTGAGGAATCGCCACACTGACTTCCACAAGGGTTGAACTAGTTTACAGTCCCACCAACAGTGTAAAAGTGTTCCTATTTCTCCACATCCTCTCCAGCACCTGTTGTTTCCTGACTTTTTAATGATCGCCATTCTAACTGGTGTGAGATGGTATCTCATTGTGGTTTTGATTTGCATTTCTCTGATGGCCAGTGATGGTGAGCATTTTTTCATGTGTCTTTTGGCTGCATAAATGTCTTCTTTTGAGAAGTCTCTGTTCATGTCCTTCGCCCACTTTTTGATGGGGTTGTTTGTTTTTTTCTTGTAAATTTGTTGGAGTTCATTGTAGATTCTGGATATTAGCCCTTTGTCAGATGAGTAGGTTGCGAAAATTTTCTCCCATTTTGTAGGTTGCCTGTTCACTCTGATGGTAGTTTCCTTTGCTGTGCAGAAGCTCTTTAGTTTAATTAGATCCCATTTGTCAATTTTGGCTTTTGTTGCCATTGCTTTTGGTGTTTTAGACATGAAGTCCTTGCCCATGCCTATGTCCTGAATGGTATTGCCTAGGTTTTCTTCTAGGGTTTTTATGGTTTTAGGTCTAACATTTAAGTCTTTAATCCATCTTGAATTGATTTTTGTATAAGGTGTAAGGAAGGGATCCAGTTTCAGCTTTCTACATATGGCTAGCCAGTTTTCCCAGCACCATTGATTAAATAGGGAATCCTTTCCCCATTTCTTGTTTTTCTCAGGTTTGTCAAAGATCAGATGGTTGTAGATATGTGGCATTATTTCTGACGGCTCTGTTCTGTTCCATTGATCTATATCTCTGTTTTGGTACCAGTACCATGCTGTTTTGGTTACTGTAGCCTTGTAGTATAGTTTGAAGTCAGGTAGCGTGATGCCTCCAGCTTTGTTCTTTTGGCTTAGGATTGACTTGGCGATGCGGGCTCTTTTTTGGTTCCATATGAACTTTAAAGTAGTTTTTTCCAATTCTGTGAAGAAAGTCATTGGTAGCTTGATGGGGATGGCATTGAATCTGTAAATTACCTTGGGAAGGATGGCCATTTTCATGATATTGATTCTTCCTACCCATGAGCATGGAATGTTCTTCCATTTGTTTGTATCCTCTTTTATTTCCTTGAGCAGTGGTTTGTAGTTCTCCTTGAAGAGGTCTTTCACATCCCTTGTAAGTTGGATTCCTAGGTATTTTATTCTCTTTGAAGCAATTGTGAATGGGAGTTCACTCATGATTTGGCTCTCTGTTTGTCTATTATTGATGTATAAGAATGCTTGTGATTTTTGCACATTGATTTTGTATCCTGAGACTTTGCTGAAGTTGCTTATCAGCTTAAGGAGATTTTGGGCTGAGACAATGGGGTTTTCTAGATATACTATCATGTCATCTGCAAACAGGGACAATTTGACTTCCTCTTTTCCTAATTGAATACCCTTGATTTCCTTCTCCTGCCTAATTGCCCTGGCCAGAACTTCCAACACTATGTTGAATAGAAGTGGCGAGAGAGGGCATCCCTGTCTTGTGCCAGTTTTCAAAGGGAATGCTTTCAGTTTTTGCCCATTCAGTATGATATTGGCTGTGGGTTTGTCATAAATAGCTCTTATTATTTTGAGATACGTCCCATCAATTCCTAATTTATTGAGAGTTTTTAGCATGAAGGGTTGTTGAATTTTGTCAAAGGCCTTTTCTGCATCTATTGAGATAATCATGTGGTTTTTGTCTTTGGTTCTGTTTATATGCTGGATTACATTTATTGATTTGCGTATATTGAACCAGCCTTGCATCCCAGGGATGAAGCCCACTTGATCATGGTGGATAAGCTTTTTAATGTGCTGCTGGATTCTGTTTGCCAGTATTTTATTGAGGATTTTTGCATCAATGTTCATCAAGGATATTGGTCTAGAAAGTAGGCTTTCTATTTGCCCTCTCTGGGTATCTAGTATTGGCTAGGACTTTGTCTCTCTCATCTCAGACCCTTCCTGGGACCTGTGCAGCTTGAGTGGGAACTGCTGCTGCAGCACCTGTTTTTCTTCGTTTTTTTCTTTTTTCTTTTCTTTTTTTTTTTTTGAGATGGAGTCTCACTCACAGCCCAGGCTGGAGCGTGGTGGCATGATCCCGGCTCACTGCAACCTCTGCCTACTGGATTCAAGCAATTCTTCTCCTGCCTCAGCATCCCAAGTAGCTGGGATTACAGGTGCGCACCACCATGCCCAGCTAATTTTGTATTTTTAGTAGATATGGGGTTTCACCATGTTGGCCAGGCTGGTCTCAAACTCCCGACCTCAGGTGATCCACCTGCCTCGGCCTCCCAAAGTGCTGGGATTACAGGTGTGAGCCACTGCACCTGGCCCAGCTCCTGTTTTATTGGTGCTGCTGCCAATGGTGGTCCCTTGGCTGCTGTGGCCCAAGACAATTCTTCTTCCAATGTGGCCTAGGGAAGCCAAAAGATTGGACACCCCTGCTCTAGACACCTGTTGCTCTGTTCCTCTGCCCTACCCCATGGCCACCGTCCTCATTAGGGCCTTCCTAACGTCTCATCTGGATCACAGCGTTAATCTCTGAAGTGGTCTTGCTGCACTTCCTGGTCTCCCTCAGTCTCAAATCCATATTTCACCCAGAGAGATGGTTCTAAAGCACGAATCTGATCAGAAAGTGTTCTGTTGAGTGCCTCTGGGGCTCCTCACAGGATTTAGGCTTCGGTTAGTCTTCTTATCTTAACCCATAGGACCCCTTGTAATCAGTCTTGTGACAACTTCTTTTCTGCTTTAGCTGTTTGGTGTGCTGCCACATTCATTCATTTACTAAACATTGATCAAAGGCCTGGCACTGTTCTTTCCTGGCACTGGGAATAGAGTAGTGAACAGAAACAAAAGCCCCGACCGCATGGAATTTCATTCTCATTGGAGAGACAGAACATAGCAGAAGGCAGTAAATACAGCAGAGAGAAACAAAGCAAGAAGGGAGTCAGGAGAGAGGGGAGGGCTCTCTCTTGAAAGGGAGGATTCTTAAAGGAGAGTGTTCAGGGAGAACCTCACTGAGGAGGTTATATTTGAATCCCAACTTGAAGGAATTGAGGGAGCAAGCCATGTGGGATCTAGAGGAGGGAACAGTATATGCAAGGGCTCTGAGGTTATTTCAAGGATTGGTAAAAAGGTGAGTGTGGCTGAAGCTGAGATGGAAAACCACTGGATTTTTTCTGAACCTAAGAGTGATGTGCTCTGACTTACATTTTAGAAATGAACTACTGGGTTGGGCATGGTGGCTCACACCTGTAATCCCAGCACTTTGGGAGGCCAAGGCAGGCAGATCACCTGAGGTCAGGAGTTCGAGACCAGCCTGGCCAACATAGTGAAACCTCATCTCTACTAAAAATACAAAAATTAGCTGGGCGTGGTGGCATGCACCTGTAATCCCAGCTACTCCGGAGGCTGAGGCAGGAGAATTGCTTGAACCTGGGAGGTGGAGGCTGCAGTGAGCTGAGACTGTACCACTACACTCCAGCCTGGACAACAGAACAAGACTGTATCTCAAAAAAAAAAAGAAGTGTTGTCGGGGGGCGGTAGCTCATACCTGTAATCCCAGCACTTTGGGAGGCCGAGGTGGGTGGATCACCGGGTCAGGAGATCGAGACCATCCTGGCTAATGTGGTGAAACCCCGTCTCTACTAAAAATACGAAAAATTAGCTAGGTGTGGCGGTGGGCGCCTGTAGTCCCAACTACTCGGGAGGCTGAGGCAGGAGAATGGCATGAACCTGGGAGGCGAAGCTTGCAGTGAGCCGAGACCAATGCCACTGCACTCCAGCCTGGGCACAGAGCGAGACTCTGTCTCAAAAAAAAAAAAAAAAAAAACAAAAAAGTGTTTATGAAGTGAAGGAACAAATGAATAAAACTATAGATCTGATTGAAAGTGAAGGATGACATTCACGCCAGGGAAGGCAGGTAAGCAGATGCTTCCCTTAATACCCAACAGTTTTTGAGTGCTCCCTACCTGCTGGGCATTTTCCTAAGTGCTTCTCATATACGTAGCTATCTCTTACAGGAAGGAATTGACTTACTTTACAGAGGAGCAGACTGATCCTAGAGGCGTGAAGGAGCTTGTCTAAGATCCCATACCCAGCAAGAGATGGAGGCAGGACTTGAACAAGGCACTTAAAGTCCAGCTGTACTTTATACTTGGATGAGAGGAAGCAATTCATTTCCCCATGGGCTTGCTTTCTGAGAAATTGCTGAGCCAGAGCAAAAGTACAAAAACTGGCTGGGTGTGTTGGCTCATGGCTGTAATCCCAGCACTTTGGGAGGCTGAGGTAGGAGGATCGCTTGAGTCTAGGAGTTTGAGAGCAGCTTGGGCAACATAGTGAGACCCAGTCTCTACAAAAAATAAAAAAATAGCTGAGTGTGGTGGTGTGTGCCTGTAGTTCCAGCTACTCTGGAGGCTGAAGTGGGAGGAGCACTTGAACCTGGGAGGTCCAGGCTATAGTGAGACATGATTGCCCCACTGCACTCCAGCCTGGGTGACAGAGTGAGACCTTGTCTCAAAAACAAAAAACAAAAACTATCTCTGGGCTGGGTATGGTGGCTCACGCCTGTAATCCCAGCACATTGGGAGACCGAGACAGGTGGATCACCTGAGGTCAGGAGTTCCAGACCACCCTGACCAATATGGCGAAACCCCGTCTCTACTAAAAATACAAAAATTAGCTGGGTATGGTGGTGTACACCTGTAGTCCCAGCTACTCAGGAGGCTGAGATGGGAGAATCGCTTGAATCTGGGAGGCGGAGGTTGCAGTGAGCTGAGATCACAGCAATGCACTCCAGCCTGGCGACAGAGTGAGAATGCATCTCAATAAATAAATAAATAGATAAAGTAAATCATAATCAACTGACCACTAATAGAAGCACTAAAATTTTTTTAAATGAGCAAAATTTTAAGAAATATAAACATCTAAATATGGTTTAGCACATTTCTTTGTAAAGTACAACTGTTCATAGTCAACACTTATCTTTTCTTTCTTTTTTGAGATGGGGTCTCACTCTGTTGCCCAGGTTAGAGTACAGTGGCACGATCACAGCTCACTGCAGCTTCAAACTCCTGGGCTTAAGCGATTCTCCCACCTCAGCCTCCTGAGGTGCTGGGACTGTAGGTACAACACCATGCCTGGCTGATTTTTAAATTTTTTTGTAGAGATAGGGTCTCACTATGTTGCCCAGGCTGGTCTTGAACTCTTGACCTCAAGTGATCCTCCCACCTCTGCCTCCCAAAGTGTTGGGATTACAGGTGTGAACCACCATGTCTGGCCATAGTCAACATCTAGTTTGGTCCTCATTCTTCTGCTAGGGCTCAGGAGAAGTGTAATTCCAAAACTTTCAGGGGTTCTTCCCCAAATGGGGCTCAGCTTCTGTGGTTTTGCACTTCAGAGTATCTCTAAAGTCCACGGTACTTACGGCAGCGTGCCTTCACATTTCACAAGAAGCCTCAATGGCCTGCTTTCATTTATTGATGAGAAGGGCTTATTTTGCTTCCTAATTTCCTTATTACTAATAGTATCAGTGCCAATAGCATCCTGCTCATTTTACCTTTTCAAGTCTTATTTCTGAGAAGGAGAATGTCTCATTCCTCACTAATCAAATTTTCTTTTTCTTGTAAGCTGGAAAAGGATAAGAGGCATGTTCCTATAAACTCCCTGCCTTTCTCCTAATAACTTCCTTGCATCTACTCAACAAGTATTCATTGAGCACCTATTAAGTGCTGAGTATTGCAATTAATCATGCTCTGTTAGCAGCTATCTTACTACCTTGTTGCTCTGATAATAGATACCTTAAATGACATAGTCACATTTTCTCAGGGCTTCTAAAGTACCTAGTAAAAATACTCAACATGGTTATACAGCGACTTCTCCAAATGTGAAATCTGGAAAGTTCAAAATAAGTCAAGGAGTCTATGTAGGTCCCTCAGTCTTTCCTTTTTTTTTTTTTTTTTTAAAGCATATACCAGAACTTGTTCAGACTATGTTTTTTTGTTGTTGTTTTGTTTTTTGTCTTTTTTTTGTTTGTTTTGACCAAGTCTTGCTCTGTCGCCCAGGCTGGAGTGCAGTGGTGTGATCTTGGCTCACTGCAACATCCGCCTCCTGGGTTCAAGCAATTCTCCTGCCTCAGCCTCCCAAGTAGCTGTGACTACAGGTACCTGCCACCCTGTCCAGCTAATTTTTGTATTTTTAGTAGAGTCAGAGTTTCACCATGTTGGCCAGGCTGGTCTCGAACTCCTGACCTCGTGGTCTGCCCACCTTGGCCTCCCAAAGTGCTGGGATTACAGGAGTGAGCCACTGCACCCAGCCAGACTATGCTTTTTCATTGCTTTGGATTGACTACACTGTTACAGATTAGGTAAAGAGGCAGAGAGTATGTTGTTAGCTCTCACAGCTAACTTGTAATCCAGCGTTGGTCCAAGTTAACTGTATACCAAAACATCACTTCCTGTGTAGATGTTAACAATTACTAATGCATTCCTTGATCAACTGCAACAGTTTTGATGGAGAGACAGTTGAGGTCTGAGATGTGCTAGCTTCCTGTTTGTGTATTTGATCTTGAAGCAGCTGGTGAATCTGCACCCGCTGGTAGAGTCCAATCCACATTTGTTTCTTTCAGTGGAGAAACTTCCATCATGAACTTTACCACTCTCCTTGCTGAAGGGGGAAGGATGTTGCAAAATTGGCTTGATGCCTGAAAATGTCTATTTACTATGCTTCATGAAAAGATGTCTATGATTGAATAATGATGCTTGAGTACTTAGATGACTTCAGTCTGTAGGGGATGCCTCTCTCATTTGCCACCTGAAAAGGTGCAATTACCAAAATTGCTTATAATGCCTCTCCTTTAGGAGTTCACATGAGGAATCCCTTCAGGAGAATTCATTCATCCATTCATGCATGCATGCATTCATTCGTGTCTCTCCCCCGAGGCCCTAAAAGCAAGCTTGTTCTACCCATGTACCGTGAACCTGTCTATCAACAAAGACGATTCACAAATTTTGATGTTCAAGATTACCTGATCACAGCTGGGTGCGGTGGCTCACACCTGTAATCCCAGCACTATGGGAGGCCCAGGTGGACGGATTGCTTGAGCCCAGGAGTTCGAGACCAGACAGGGCAAACTTGTCCCTCCTAAAAATACAAAAATTAGCTAGGTGTGGTGGCACGCACCTGTAATCCCACCTACTCGAGAGGCTGAGGCAGGAGAATCGCTTGAACCCAGGAGACGGAGGTTACAGTGAGTGGAGATTGTGCCACACTACACTCCAGCCTGCCGACAGAGCGAGACTGTGTCTTAAAAAAGAAAAAAAAAGATTACCTGATAACCGGAGATAGACCCAGTGGTGTGCTGGGAAGTGCTTGACAATCAGCTTGCCAAAAAAATGAAGAAATGTTTTATTTGTAGTGATTTCTGATCACTACAAATGTTTTATTTGCTGATTTCTCTGGTATAAATTCTCCTACCACGGTTGATTAGAAGTCACCAATATGATGTCACTGCAGGTGTGCACAGTGGCTCTCACAAATCATGAGCCAGCTCCAGGACCCAGTGGATGTGATCTGCACCCAAATCTCCACTCCCTTGCTGATTTCATTACCTCATTCATACGTGGGCCATCTGCAGCTCCCATAAGAGGAGTTGAGGGTTGAGGTGAAGGTGGCATTCATAGCTGAGTGAGAAACAGCCTAATGTAATTATCAGGCACGTGGATTCTGGTCCATGTCAAGTGCATATGTAGTTCAGACCTCAGCTCTGCCATTAACTATTGTATCATCCTGGACATGTTACTTATCTCGCTGTTTCTATCTTAACTTGAAAGCAGAGGGCCTCATTGGAATAGCCTATGGACTTAAATGGACTTATATTTGTAAAGTGCTAAGAGTAGTGTCAATCACACAGTCTGTGTCATGCAAATGTTTGTTGAATAAATAAGACTCAGTCCACAAATATTTACTGAGTACCTAGTTTGGGCCAAGTGCAGGCACTAAGCCTTATGGATGTGACAGAGACGGAAACACAGTTTCTCCCCTTAGGAGTTCAGCGTGTAGTGTAGCGGGGGAGAGGTAATGCACACACATTGCCTTGATGTAAAGAAGAAATGAAAACATCTAACTTTCATTGAGAACTATGTGGCAGATACTTCGATAAGTACTTAATATACTTTATTTTATTTATTTCCATTTGGTCATCACTTAAGAGGTACCACTTTTTTTTTTTTTTTTTTTTTTTTTTTTTTCCAGATGGAGTCTCACTCTGTTGCCCAGGCTGGAGTTTAGTGGTGCAATCTCGGCTCACTGCAACCCCCACCTCCTGGGTTCAACAATTCTCCTGCCTCAGCCTCCTGAGTAGCTGGGATTACAGCCACCACACCCAGCTAATTTTTGTATTTTTAGTAGAGACAGAGTTTCACCATGTTGGGCAGGCTGTCTCAAACTCCTGACCTCAAGTGCTCTGCCCACCTCGGCCTCCCAAAGTCCTGGGATTACAGGCGTGAGCCACTGCGCCCAGCAAGAGGTATCATCTTTGTTTGTAAAACTAACATTGAAGAATTAGTAGTAAAGCTAAGCATTTGAAAACATCTGGCCACTTTTAGTTCTTTCATTATCAAGAGTTCCTTTTGATTATCCATTTTTATGATGGGGTCTTTATTTGTATATTTAACTTTTCTAAGTTTTATACTACGGAAACTTCAAACATACGAAATAGAGCCAATGATATAATATACCTCTAGATATCCATCATCTAACTTCACTAATATGGTTTGGCTCTGTGTCCCCACCAAAATCTCATCTCAAATTGTAATTCCCACGTGTCAAGGGAGGAAAGTGATTGGATTATGGGGTCGGTTTCCCTCCTGCTGTTCTCATGATAGTGAATGAATTCTCACTAGATCTGATGGTTTTATAAACGATGGTTTTTCCTGTGTGCTCTCTCTCTGTCCTGCCGCCTTGTGAAGAAGGTGTCTGCTTCCCTCTCCCCTTCCACCATTATTATAAGTTTCCTGAGTCTTCCCCAGCCATGTGGAACTGCGAGTCAATTGAATCTCTTTCCTTTAATTACCCAGTCTCAAGGAAATTCTTTCTAGCTTTATGAAAACGGACTAATACATTCACCAGTTATCAACCTATGGCCACTTTTGATTCATTCATACCCCTGTCTGCTTCTCTTACCTGGATTGTTAAGAAGAAAATTCCAGACATCATATAATTCCATCCACACTACCCCTATTTCACAGATTAGAAAAGTGAGGCTCAGAGTCAAGTTTACACAGCTAGTAAGTGGCAAAGCTGGGACATGAACCCCAGTCTATTTCACTCCAAAGTCTACACTTTTAATTTTTTTAATTTTGCTAAAATTGGGGGGATATTGCAAGTATCCCAAGTAAGGGAAGGAAATGGGGGCACAGAAGCTTGGAAGAAATCCAGGAGAGCTTTGCAAAAAAAAAAAAAAAAAGTAATTTCAGGCTGTTGAAATGGAGGTGGAGATTTTCAGGAGACATAAAAAGCTTGCCTTAAGTCACAGAGGAAAATGATTAGAGGTTGGGCTGTGGGTTTGAAGAGAATTATCGAAGGTGTGGGGAATGGGTTAACTTAATTGGTATCATCTGGGAGGTCTTGTTTAAAATGCTGATGGCTGGGATCCTCTGCAGACCTCGTGAGTGTGACTTTCTGGGACTTGGGGCCTCAGGATCTATTTTTAACAAGCTCTCCTGGAGTTTCTGATTTTATTATCCTATATAGTTTGAAAACCAAATGGAGCCATTAGCTGGAACCATCAGGACTGTAGGGATAATCATTCAGCAATTTTATTTTTGTTTCCCACTGTGTGTTCAAACCTGTTATGCAGCCCTGAGAGAAATTCCTGGGAAGCCCCAGTGCCTTTCTCGGCTGTTATTAGTCACTCGGTTCTCCAGGCACCTCAAGCTGTACATAGAAAAGTCTCATTTCAGCAAATATATGTAAGGCCTTAAATTTCATTTAAAGAGGTTTGAAAGGGAATGAAAGCCTCTCTAGTCCTGTGGTAGGGCGTGCTTTGGGCTGGCAGCCCACGGTGGGAAAGAAGGGCTTGGCCATCTCTTTCTCTCTTTCCTGGTCCAGGTTTCTCCTTTTTTTTTTTTTTTTTTGAGACAGGGTCTGGCTCTGTCGCCCACGTTGGAGTGCAGTGGTACAATCTCAGCTCATTGCAACCACCTCCTCCTGGGTTCAAGTGATTCGTGTGCCTCAGCCTCCAGAGTAGCTGAGACTATAGGTGACCACCACTCCTTCTGGCTAATTTTTTTGTGTTTTTCATAGAGATGGGGTTTCGCCATGTTGGCTAGGCTGGTCTTGAACTCCTGACCTCAGGTGATCTGCCTGCCTTGGCCTCCCAAAGTGCTGGGATTACAAGCGTGAGCCACCATGCCTGGCAAGGCTTCTCCTCTTCTTGCCTTACTCATCCAGCTGCCTCCAAATTCTCCAAAGCTGCATCAGAAAGAGAGGGAGTGCCTAAAGGTTAGAAAAATTCTTTTACTTTAACACTACAATCTGGACAATAAATGATATCAATTTTCTAGCTCACGAAATTTGTCTTCATATGTGTTTGTCCTGCCCTTTGCTTTGTTTGTTGCTGTTGGACTTTTAATTTTGGCAAGTATTTCTTTAAATTTACAAGGACTCGTTTCCTTTGTATTGTTTGCATCCTCATTTGGATTTAAGAATGTGATATCTACTCAAATATCTCTTTATATTAACCATACTTCTTTGAGAAGTCTCTTCTGATTGTATTAACTGTACTTCATTTGGTGTTAGCTCCTCTGTTTATTCAGCCTCCTACCTTCTGTTTCATGCTGTTTGCCTCAACTATTTGGTTGTCTGGAGTGAAGTGTGGTTCTTTCAGCATAATTGAAAATCAATGTGGCTCAGGCAGTGAATGTGGATTATGGTGATAGAGAATTTGGTGTGGGGAAGCCTCAATTCTTCCTCATGAATTTCTCCTGTGGCAGAGCCCCTACTGTATTAAGAGCATCGTTCTTCCATCAAGACAGTCAGGCTGGACGCAGGGGTTCACATCTGTAATCCCAGCACTTTGGGAGGCCACGGCAGGCAGATCACCTGAGGTCAGAAGTTCAAGACCAGCTCTGGCCAACATGGCGAAACCCCATCTCTACAAAAAATACAAAAATTATCTGGGCAGGTGACACGTGTCTGTAATCCCATCTACTTGGGAGGCTGAAGTAAGAGAATCACCTGAACCTGGGAGATGGAGGTTGCAGTGAGCTGGGATTGCGCCACTGCACTCTAGCCTGGGTGACAGTGAGACTCTGTCTCAAAAAAAAAAAAAAAAAAAAAGACAATTGGTAATGCCAGTATGATTTAATATTTTGTAATGTAAATTGTCATACTAGTAGGCCAAAAAAGAAAAAACTATACATTTAAATAAATGCAAAAACAGATATTCAATACATTTTGAAGTCCCATGCTGATTTTAAACATTTAGTTACATAATAATAGGTGGACATGTACTTAACATGACAAAAAATATAAAAATATATAAATACACATTTATATACTTCATATAAAAATATAAAATTCACACTCATTTATACACATAGAAAAAACAAGTAAAAAAAAAAAAAAAAAAAAAAAACCAAAAAAAGCCAGGGCTTTGCTTAAGGGTGAAATGTTGAAACATTTCCTACTAAAGCGAGAAATTAAATGAGGGCTGCAATCACAATTATTAATATCTTTTTAATTATACAAGTAATGCATATTATAATATAAAATTTAAACTTCTCAGAAAAACATAATAAAAAGTGAAGGCCCTCCCTATAATTGCATGCTCTTAAAATATCAATTCAATCATTTGATGCCTTTTCTCCTAATTTTATTTTCCTAAGAAGTTACTAAGATTTATTGCATTTTTTTTTGGATAGGTCACAAAATGGGATCAAAGAACTAGTCAACACACTTAGAAAAGAATATAAAGTAGCATAACAATCTTAATTGAGGACCCAAAATTGTTGTTATTTGTAGATGTTTCAACTATCTATTGATATGTAACAAACTACCCCAAAACTCAGTTGCTTCAGATAACAGCCATTTTATTTGCTCATGATTCTGCCAATTTGGGTGGGTTTTTCCATCTTTCTCTCTTTATGGTCTTTGCATGTGGTCTTTCCAGCAATAGAATCAGACTTTTCCCAAGATGGATCAGGGTTCCCAACAGCACAAAAGCATAAACTGCTGGGCTTCTTAAGGATTAGGCACAACATCACTTCCATTCCTTTCTATTAATTAAAAGCAAGCCACAGACCCAGCCTAGAACCAAGGGCAAGAGACTACACAAGGATGCAAACGCCAGGAGGTGTGGTTTATTGGGACAACAATTTAACAAATTACCGTGATAGATAGTAAGACTTTAGTTATAGAAACATAAGAGAATCAACCACAAAATGATTAGGAATGATAAGAGCGTTTAGTTAAATAATGGATAACAGAATAGATTAAAAACAACAAATTGTTAACTATATATTACCATATATAATTAGATATATTTTCATGTATATTATACATGTAATTAGATATTATTGATTATATATTTAATTATACCTACAATGTTACTTATGAAGGTTAATGAAATCAAAGACAGCATTTACAATACCAATTATACATATATATATATATATATATATATATATATATATATATATATATTTTGAGACAGAGTCTTGCTCTGTCACCCAGGCTGGAGTGCAGTGGCACTATCTTGGTTCACTGCAACCTCCACCTCCCGGGTTTAAGTGATTCTCATGCCTCAGCCTCCTGAGTAGCTGGGACTACAGGCACATGCCACCATGCCCGGCTAATTTTTATATTTTTAGTAGAGACAGGGTTCACTATATTGACCAGGCTGGTCTCGAGCTCCTGACCTTAAGCAATCTGTCTGCCTTGGCCTCCCAAAGTGCTGGGATTATAGCCATGATGAGCCACTGTGCCTGGTCCCAATAATAATTTATTTCATGAATATTTATTTTGGCCACTACCACATAGCAAGTATTATGCTAGGCCACAGCTATATAGAGGTACACAGAACAGACAGAAGTTTTACCGTCATGAAACTAACTTATAGTCTAAAGAAGTGGGCATACATTAAACAAAATCTCTGATGGAGGGAAGAATTTCATGCATCCCTGAGCTATTGCTTTGATAAATGCTGTGTAACAAACAATCCCTTAATTGTTTTAAATCTTAGTAGTTTAAAGAAATAAACATCTGTTGTTCTGCTCAACAGTGTGCCAGTTGCTTGGGGACAGTGCTGCTTTAGGCTATGGGTTGGGTTCAGGCCTGTTCCACGTATCTCTCAGTCTGGACCAGCAGCAAATCAGCATGCTCTTCTCCCAGATGGCAGAAGTGCAGGCAGCTAAACCAAACCATGCAAGCACATTTAAAGCCTCTCTTTGCATCGTTTGTTTACATTCCATTGGTAAGAGCAAATCACATGGCCAAGTCCAATATTGATGAGATAAAGATGTGTAATTCTATAACATGGAGGAAATGAAGAATTAGAAACAATAATCTAATAAAACATAGTCAGAAATCTGAAGAACTAATTCCCATGGGGCTTGGGTGTCATGAACAAGAAGGACAGTGGTGGGATATCAGGCCAAAGACAGAGAGGGGATAGATCATTTAGGGCCTTGCTGGTTTCACTGAAGATGTTAAATTACATCTAAATGGAATACAAAGCCATTGGAAGATTTTAAGCATGGAGGTGATATGATCAATTTACATGTTTAAAAAGATCCTGTTGTAGAAAGGGTGAATTGGAAGAAGAAAAGAGAAGACATAGACCAATGAAATCTGTTGCAATAAGTTCAGATAGCAGTACAGCTTAGACAAGGAGCGTAGTAGTAGTAGAAAGGAAGAGAAGCCAGTGTGTTTGAGATATATTTTGGAGAGGGTCAGACTTAGTCATGAGTTGGATGTAAGTTTTAAAGAGGACTCAGGAATGATTCAGATTCCTGACAATCGCACTAGGGTGAATACAGATACCTTACTTGCAATGGGGGCTGGGGAAGTGGTGTCTGGCAAAGGAACAGATTTGAGGAGATAGATTAAAAGTTTAGTTTTAGGCATACTGAAATCCATATGCTTGTGAGACACTACTCATAAAATATCTGGGGACAAGCTTAACAAGCAATGTGGAGGATCTATATGAATAAAACTATAAACCTCTATTGAGGGACATAAAAGAAGATTTGAATCAATGGCGTGTCAAATCTTGCACTTGGATAAGAAGACAAAAGTGTAAAGATGTCAATTCTCACTAAATAAATCTATAAATTCAATGCAATTTCAATCAAATTTCAATAGTACTTTTTTCTTGGAACTTGTCACAATTACCAGGAACATTCTCTAAAAAGAAGAGTAATGAGAAGTAACCAGTTCCACCATGTAGTATAATGCATTATAAAATAATGAAATTTATAACACCAGACTACTGATGCAGGAACAGACTGTTAGATCAATGGCATTTAATGAAGTATAGAAATATATCCAAGAATAGATGAGGATTTAGTATATTACAAAGATTGAGCATATCTAAGTGGGAGAAAAGACAGGTTATTTGTAAGTGATTTAAGGACAACCGGATAGCTATATGGAGAAAAAAGAAGTGAAACAGCATTTGTAGGTCATTTAGGAAGATTTACTCTTTCTTCTTATTGGCTATATACTGTTCCATAGTTTCAGTATAGCATAACTTATATTCACATTGATGTACTTTTAGCTTTTTTTGGGTTACAAACAATAGTGTGAAAGGAAATTTTAATATAGCATCCTTGGACAAATGTGTGAATCCTTCTCCAGGATAGATTCCGAGATGTGAATTTGCTGGGTCAGAAAGTATGTGCTTCTCTAAAAAAAGCACTGCTAAATTTCCCTTTGAAACCTCAAACTACACTCCAGCAGCACTGGGCAAGAAGAGAAAAACAAAAGAAACCCAAATAAAATAGATGGATCAAGTTGATAAAAACCAAAGCAGAAATAAATGAAACAGAAAAAACAAGAATAAAGATGATCAATAAAACCCCAAATGGGATTTTTTTTAAAAAGAATGATAAAACACACAAAGTTTCTGCTAGCCTAATCAAGGCAAAGAGAGAGGATCCAAATGGTATTAGGAATGATGAAGGAGATAGAGTATGGATACAGAAGAGATTTTTAAAATTAGGAGGTTACTTTGTACAGCACTTTTGCTAAAGTAAGAGGGTAAAACAGTAGCTGCTTGTAATAAAAAAATGGCATTGAAATTACTTTGTAAGTCATACCTATATCAAAAGTGGATATATTCTTGCAAAAACTAATTTTTTTTTAAATTCATTTTTGCATTTCATCATTGTTTTTAAAGTAGTGGCCAACTTATATGAAAAACGTCATCATTGTTTTTAAATTAGTGGCCAGCTTATATGATTGTATAGTTTACTTCTAAACCATACGATCGCCTTTGGAGAGGTGAGATGCTTGACAGAAACTAACAGCCTGAGCAGCAGATTCACATCTTGCTCATGTGAGGCATAGCCTCTTTAATTGGAATAACAGGAGGAATTGCCCACGCGGTTTACATTGTTTGGCTTCCCTCCCTCCTTTTTTCCTTTCTTTAAAAATATATAAAAAATTGAATAGGGCATGTATAGTTGAATCCACATGTAATAAATGTATGGATGATGTGATTCAACTATATAACTTTATACCAATCCATTTGAAATCCTTAGATGAAATGGGCAAAAATGTCAAGGAAAATATAAATTACCAAAATTGGTCCAAGAAAACCAATAGAAAACACTCATTAAAAAAAAAAATTAGAAATGGCAGTTAAAGGCTCATCTACCAATGTGCCCCTACCTTTCTGTCATCCAGGACACAAGCCCTTTGTAGTTATATAGGTAAGTTCTACCAAATTCCAGGGAAGAGCCCACTCTATTTTACATGCCAGAGCATTGAAAAATATGGGGAACAACCGATCTTATTTTATAAGGCAAATTTATTTCCAACATCAAGACAAAATAAAATTACAGGCACTTTTGAATATAGAGGCAAAAAACTGTAAAAGGTACTAGATAATTGAATCTAGTGGTACATTAAAAGAATAATATATCTTGATCAAGTGGATTTATCTAATAAATTCAAGTTTGGGAATCAATGTAACTATCAATGTAATTCACTGTATTTACAGATCAAAGGAGAAAATCGTTCAATGGAAACTGGGAAGACATTTGTTAAAATGCAACATCCTTTCATGATTAGACACACTAGAAATAACTATAAAGGGGTCTGCCATAAATATACAGCAAATGTTACACTTAATGCTGAATTTTTTAGAAACATTGTCCTTCAAGTAAGAAGCAACACATGGATGTTTGCTTTGACTACTAATAATTACAATTCTAGTGAGGGCCTCACGTGCAATAAAGAGGAAATATGTGAGAGATAAATATTGGACAGGAATATAGAATTTGTAGAATTGTATTAACTGAAATATGAAAACATTGTTCTCTCTGCCTTCCTTGCTTCCAGTCATACTGCATTTACTCTTTTGTAACTCAGTTATATACAACATATATATGAAATTACTTTTATATATATATCATGTGTATGTATATGGAATCTCTCTCTATATATATAAATACACGTTGTGTGAATTAATGCACATTGTTTAACCAGGCCCCCATTGATGAACTTTGCATTTCTTTTGTTCTTTACTATTGTAAACACTTCCTTGCCTTTGTGTACTGTATTTGAAGGATACATTTCCAGATCTTGAACTGCTAGATTTAAAACAGCCCAGATGTCCTTCAACAGGTGAATGACTAAGCAAACCACGATTTGCTTTGTATTCCAAATCATGGAATTCACATCAGCCATAAAAAGGAATAGACTATTGGTACACACTACAACTTGGATCAATCTAAGAAATTACGTTGAGTGAAAAAAGCTAATTCAAAAAGTATGATATACATGCTATATCATTTCATTTATTTAACATTTTTAAGGACAAAATTTTCTTTTTTCCTTCTCCTTCTGCCACTGCTATACTGAGCTATAACGGACAAATATAAATTGCATATTCTTAAGGTGTACAATGTGATGTTTTGATATGTGTATACATTGTGAGAGGCCGGATGTGGTGGCTAATGCCTGTAATCCCAGCATTTTGGGAGGCCAAGGTGAGCGGATCACTTGAGGTCAGGAGTTCGAGACCAGCCTGGCCAACATGATGAAACCCTGTTTCTACCAAAAAATACAAAAATTAGCTGGGCATGGTGGCAGGTGCCTGTAGTCCCAGCTACTTGGGAGGCTGAGGTGGGAGAATCACTGGAACCGAAGAAGCGGAGGTTGTAGTGAGCTGAGATTGCGCCAATGCACTTCAGCCTGGGAGACAGAGTGAGACCCTGTTTCAACAAACAAAGAAACAAAGAAACAAATGAACAAAACAAACGTACCCCCAAAACCCCCAAAATGTTACATACTGTATTATTTCAGTATGTAACTTATTTAACATATTTAAGTGATTTAAATATCACTTATTTAACATATTTAAGTGATAAAATTTTCTTTTCACTGAGAATAATAAGATTTGTTCTTCTTCCTCAAGAATTGCTTTGGCTATTTGGGGTCTTTTGTGGTTCCATATAACCTTTAAGGTTTTTTTTTTTTCTATTTCAAGTGAAAAATGCCATTGGAATTTTGATAGAGACTACATTGAAATTGTAGACCAAAGTGGCAGTATAGATATTTTAACAAAGGACTATTATCCTTCATTCTGTTCATGTGGCTTATCACATTTATTAGTTTGCATAAGTTGAATCATCCTTGCATCTTAGAAATAAATCCCACTTGATCAAGTGTAAGATCTTTTTAATGTGCTGTTGAAATAAATTTGCTAGTATTTTGTTGAAAAGTTTTACACCATGTTCATCAGGGATATTGGCCTACAGTCTTCTTTTCTTGTAGTGTCCTCCCGTGGCTTAATCAGGGTAATACTGGTCTCATAAAATGAGTTTGGAAGTGTTTTGCCATCTTCAAACTTTTGGAGGAATTTGAGAAAGATCAATTCCTTCCTTCCTTCCCTCCCTCCCTCCCTCCCTTCCTTCCTTCCTTTTTTTTTTTTTTTTTTTTTGACAGGGTCTTGCTCTGTCTCCCAGGCTGGAGCGCAGTGGTGTGATCTCAGCTCACTACAACCTCCGCCTCCTGGTTCAAGTGATTCTCTTGCCTCAGCCTCCCCAGTAGCTGGGATTACAGGCGCCAGCCACCATGCCCAGCCAATTTTTGTCTTTTTAGAAGAGACGGGGTTTCACCATGTTGGCCAGGCTGGTCTCAAACTCCTGACCTCAAGTGATCCACCCGCCTCGGCCTCCCAAAGTGCTGGGATTGCAGGTGTGAGCCACTGTGGCCAGCCTAATCCTTATTTAAATATTTGGTAGAATTTATCAGTGGAGCCATCAGATCCTGGGCTTTTCTTTTGTAGGAGGTTTTTGATTACTGCTTTAATCTCCTTACTCGTTATTGATCTGTTCAGATTTTCAATTCATGATTCAGTCCTGTTAAGTTATACTTCTTAGGAATTTAGCCATTTCTTCTGGGTTATCCAATTTGTTGGTATATAATTGCTTCTTATATTCCTTATGATCCTTTGTATTTCTGTGGTATCACTTGTAATGTCTCCTCTTTCATTTATAATTTTGTTTATCTTCTCTTTCTTAGTCTAGCCAAACTTTTGTCAATTTTGTTTTATTTCCAAAAAACAAACTCTTAGTTTCATCAATCTTTTCTATTGCTTTTCTAGTCTATTTCATTTATTTATTCTCTAATATTTATTCCTTTCCATCTGCCAACTTTGAGCTTAGTTTGTTTTTCTTTTGCTAGGTCCTTGAAATATAAAGTTAGGTTGTTAGGCTGTTAACTTGAGATATATTGTTTTCTTAACATAGCCTTTTTTTTTTTTTTTTGCTATAAACTTACCTCTCAGAACTGCTTTTGCTGGTTGGGAGCAGTTGCTCATGCCTGTAATCCTAGCACTTTGGGAAGCCAAGGTGGGTGGATCACCTGAGGTCAGGAGTTTGAGACCAGCCTGGCCAACATGTTGAAACCTTGTCTCTACTAGAATTATAAAAATTAGCTGGGCATGGTGACATGTGCTTGTAATCCCAGCTACTCGGCAGGCCGAGTCAGGAGAATTGCTTGAACCTGCGAGGTGGAGGTTGCAGTGAGCCGAGATTGCGCCACGGCACTCCAGCCTAGGTGACAGAGTGAGACTCCATCACACACACATACACACACACACACACACACACACACACACACACACACACACACAGAGAACTGCTTTTGCTGTATCCGGTAAGTTTTGGTATGTTGTTTTTCCATCTTCCTTTGTACCAAGATATTTTTTGATTCCCCTTTTGATTTCTTCTTAGACCTACTGGTTGTTCAGGAGTGTGTTAATTTTCATGTATTTGTGAGTTTTGCATTTTTTCCTCTTGTTATTGATTTCTAGTTTCATACCATTATGGTTGGCAAGATAACTGATATAATTTCAATCTTCTTAAATTTAAGATTTGATTTGCAGCCTAACATATTATCTATCCTGAAGTGTTCTTTATGTACATGAAAATAATGTGTATCCTGTAGCCATTGTATGGAATATTCTATGTATATCTGTTAGGTATTTGTTCTATAGTGTTGTTCAAGTCTGCTGTTTCCCTAATGATTTTTTGTGTGGATGATCTGTTCATTAGGAAAAGTGGGATATTGAAGTTCCCTACTATTGTTGTATTACTCTCTATTTCTGTTGATATTTTCTCTATGTATTTAGATGTTTTGATGTTGGGTGCATATAAATTTACAATTGTTATATTATCTTGTTGAATTGACCCCCTTCATCATTATATAATGACTTTTTTGTCTCTTATGACAGTTTGACTTAAAGTCTATTTTGTCTGATATAAGCGTAACCACCCTTGTTCTCTTTTGGATACCATTTGTATGAAATATCTTTTTCTGTCCCTTCACCTTCAACGTATGTGTGTTCTCAAAGCTAAAGTGAGTCTCTTGTAGGCAGCATGTAGTTGGAATTTTTTTTTTTTTAAATCCATTCAGCCATTTCAGCCATTCTATCTTTGCTTTGGATCCATTTACATTTAAATTAACTATTGATCGGTAAGGATTTACTATTGCAATTTTGTTGTTTTCTGACAGTTTTGTAGTTTCTTTCTCTCTTGCTATTTTCCTTTATGACTTTTGTTTTTGTATGCTTTTATTCCTTTCTCTTTATCTTTGATGTATCTACCACAGGTTTTACTTTGTGGTTACCATAAAGCTTGTATAAAACCTCTTATAGTTATAGTAGTCTATCTTAAACTAATAGCATTTTTCTTCAACTGCATAAAAATAATCTACACTTTAACTTCTCCTCTTACTTTTTCTTTTTCTTTTTTGTTTGAGACAGAGTCTTGCTGTGTCACCCAGGTTGGGGTGCAGTCATGTGATCTTGGCTCATTACAACCCCTGGCTCCTGGGTCCAAATGATTCTCATGCCTCAGCCTCCAGAGTAGCTGGGATTACAGGTACCCACCACCACACCCAGCTAAATTTTGTATTTTTAGTAGAAATGGGGTTTTGCCATGTTGGCCAAGCTGGTTTTGAATTTCTGGCCTGAAGTGAGCCTACCAAAGTGCTGGGATTACAGGCATGAGTCACCACACCCAGCTCTCCTTACATTATATGCCACTAATGTCACATTTTACTTTTTAAAATATTGTGTATACATCAGCACATTATTGTGGCTATAGTTATGTTAAATATTTTTGTCTTTTAACTTTTATACTAAAAGTGATTTTATATCAAAAGTGCTTTTATGTACCACCATTACAGAATTAGAGTATTCTAAATTTGATCATATTCTTACCTTTACAGTGAGTTTTATACTTGCGTATGTTTTTATTATGTTAGTTAGCATCTTTTCAACTTGAAGAATTCCTTTAGTATTTCTTGTAAGGTAGGTCTAGTAATGATGAGCTCCCTCAACTTTTGTTTGTCTGTGACAGTGTCTTTCCTTAATTATGAAGGGTAATTTTGCTGTGTACAGTGTTCATGATTAGCAGTTTTTTTTTCTCTCAGCACTTTGAATGTGTCATCCCAATCCTTTCTGGCCTGCAAAGTTTCTTCTGAGAAATTCATGGACAGTCTAATTAAAGTTCCCATGTATGTTATAAGTCACTTTTCTCTTTCTTCTTTCAAAATTGTCTTTTCTTCTTTGACTTTTAAGATTTTGATTATATGTCTTGGTAAACATCTCTTTATATTTAATCTATTTGGAGTTCTTTGGGCTTCATGGATCTGGATGTTCCCTCTTCAGATTTGGGAAGCTTCTGTCATTATTTCTTTAAATAAGTTTTCTGCACATTTCTCTTTCTCTGATCTTTCTGAAACTTTCATAATGCATATATTGGTTTGCTGGATAGTATCCCAAAGTCTTGCAGGTTTTCTTCACTCCGTAATTCTTATTTCTTTTTTTTACTCTGATTGGGTAATTTCAAATGACCTGTCTTCAAACTTGCTGATTTTTTTCCTGCTTGATCAATTGTGCTGTTGAAGCTCTGTATGGAATTTTTCAGTTCAGTCATTATGTTCTTTAGCTCCAGATTTTCTGTTTGGTTCTTTTTTGTGGTTTCTATCTCTTTGCTGAACTTCTCATTTTGTTCATTATTGTTTTCCTGATGTATTAGTCAGGGTTCTCTTAGAGGGACAGAACTAATAAGAGATATATATATATATATATATATATATATATATATATAAAACTAATAAGAGATATAGAACTAATAAGAGATATAGAACTAATAAGATCTATATCTATATCTATATCTATATATATAGGGGAGTTTATTAAGTATTAACTTACATGATCACAAGGTCCCCTACTAGGCTGTCTGCAAGCTGAGGAGCAAGGAGAGCCAGTTTGAGTCCCAAAACTGAAGAATTTAGAGTCTGATGTTCGAGGGCAGCAAGCATCCAGCATGGAAGAAAGATACAGGCTGGGAGGCTAGGCCTGTCTCTCCTTTTCACTTTTTTCCACCTACTGTATATTCACAGGAAGCTGATTAGATTGTGCCCACCAGATTAAGACTGGATCTGCTTTCCCCAGCCTGCTGACTCAAATGTTAATCTCTATTGGCAACATCCACACAGACACACCCAGGATTAATACTTTGTATCCCTCAATCCAATCAAGCTGACACTCAGTATTAACAATCACACCTGATATTATTTAATTGTCTATCTGTGTCCTCTTGTAGTTTACTGAGCATCTGGAAGATAATCATCTTGTATCTTTGTCAGGCAGTTCATAAATCTCCATTTCTTTAGGGTAAATTACTGGCCTTTTACTTTGTTCCTTTGGTGGTGTCATGTTTCCATGATTATTTATGATCCTTGTGGCTTTGCATTGTGTCTGAACATTTGAAGAAGTAGGCATCTCTTCTGCTGGCTTTGGCAGGGAAGCCCTTCACCAGTTAGCCTGTCCTGAGATTCTGGGCAGGTAGGTTGGTGAGGTCCATGGTCAGGCTTGCTTCTGTGGTCTTGATTTCTATTTGCGCAGAGGTGGGTCTGAAACTTGAGTCCACTGGTGCAGGTCTGGAGCTTGAATCTGTCTGGGATGATCTGGTACCTGGGCCTGCAAGGGTGGGCTTGGACCTTGGGTCCATAAGGGCTAACTTGAAGCCTGGATTCACTGGAGTAGGCCTGGACCCTGGATCTACTGGAGCTTGGGTTTGTGGAGGCTAGTGTGGCACAGGGGTATATTGGGGCAAGCTTGAACTCCGGATTTCACTGGAGTGGACCTGATTCCTGTTTCTGCTGGAGCCTGGGTCTGTGGGGGCTTGCCTGTTGCTGGAGCAAACCCAGAGACTGGGTCTATGGGGCCTGGTCTGTGGTCTGGTGCTCTGGGGTCTGGCTTGGAGGTTGGGCCCACGGGGCTAGTCTTGAGCCTGGGGCCGTAGGGGCCAGCCTGGCACTGTGGCAGGCCTAGAGCTTAAATCTGTGGGGGCTGACTTAAAGGCTGGGTCTATGGGAGATGGTCTGGAACCAGAGGCCATGGGCTGGCTTGGTATGGGGGCAGGTCTGAAGTGTAGCTCTGTGGAGGTTGGCCTGGAGGCTGAGGATATAGGGGCCAGCCTGTAGCTTGAGGATGATGGGGCTGGCCTAGATCTTGAGTCTACTAGGGTGTGCCTGGGGCCTGGGTCTGCTAGAACCTGAGACTGTGGGGGCTGGCCTGGTGCCTGGGTCTATGGGGGCTGGCCTGGAGCCTGAGTTTTTAGGGGCTGGCTTTTAACTTGGAGCTATGGGGCCTGGCCTGGTGCTGGGGCAGGTCTGGAGCCCAGGTCTAGGGGGATAGCCTGATGCTAGTGCAGGCCTGAGCCTGGGGCCACAGAGGATGTCCTGCCATTGGGTCTGAAAACTGATTCTGTGGGAATGGCTGAGTGCTGAGGTTTACTGGGGTGAGCCTGTTTCTGAGGTCCACGAAAAAGTCAGGTGCTCACTTTATTCTCTTTTCTTTTTTTCTTTTCTTTTCTTTTTTTTTGAGATGAAGTCTTGCTCCGTCGCCCAGGCTGGAGTGCAGTAGCGTGATCTTGGCTCACTGCAACCTCCGCCTCCTGGGTTCAAGTGATTCTCCTAGCCTCCAGAGTAGCTAGGATTACAGGCATGCGCCACCATGCCCAGCTAATTTTTGTATTTTTAGTATAGACAGGGTTTCACCATGTTGGCCAGGCTGGTCTTGAACTCAGAACAGGTGATCTGCCTGCCTCTGCCTCCGAAAGTGCTGGGATTAGAGGCATGAACCACTGCTCCCAGCCATACTCTCTTTTTCTCATGTGGAAGGTATCACTGTCTATGCTGTGTTTCCTGGGCTTGGGGGAAGGGTGATGCAGGCAATGTGACACTGTTTTCCTATCCTCTTCAATACGTCCTTTAAAGTTTCTGTGCTTCTTTTTATATATATATATATATATATTTATTATACTTTAAGTTCTAGAGTACACACAAGGATATGTATAACAGGATGCTATTGTAGCAATGTTTGTGGTAGGAAAATAATGGAAACAAATACCACTGATATGAAAATTAATGAATAAATTATAGTATAACTATCCCATTTCTCACTTGGTATTCATTACAACAATTTATTTAGATCTTTATTGAGTAACTTGGAATCATATTTCCATGGAGTATTATTGAGTGAGAAAGATAAGAAGCAGAAAAGCAAGCCATTAAAGTGATAAACCAAATAAACATTACAAAAAAAAAAAAAGTTTCTGTGCTTCATCCAGGGGCTATAATCTCTTACCTGAATTTCTTAGCTCTTGTAAAGGTATTTTTATGTGTTGGTGGTTGTTTAAGTGGATGTTTCTGTGAGGAGATGAATGTCAGAAACTCTTCTTCTGCTATCTTGCTGACAACACACACAATTTTACAAATGGAGGACAGATATTAATGACTTTCAGGGTTTAGTGACAGGGGTAGGGTGGTAGAGGGTAGGAGTGGGAGAGAGGTGGATGTCATTAGAAAAGAGCAAAACAAGTGGTTTTTTTGGTGATGGAATTGTTTAATGCCTTGACTGTGATGCTGGATATGTGGAATCAAACGTAATAAAATTTTATAGAACTAAATACACCCCTCCCACCACGAGTACAAATAAAATGCAAAATATGAATAAGATGGGTTGATTATATCAATGTTGATATCCTGATTGTGATACTACACTGCAGTTTTACAAAATGTGCAACTACCTTGTAATATAGTTGTATAATGCAGGCCACAATATTACAATTGTAATATAGTTGGGTCTGGGGTAAAAAGTACATGGAATTCTATGTGTTACTTCTTACAACTAACTATATGTGAATCTATAATTATATCAACAAATGAAAAAACATGCCATGCTCATGGATAGAAAGAATCAATATTGTTAAAATGGCGATACTGCCCAAAGCAATGTATAGATTCAATGCTATTCCTATCAAACTACCAATGCCATTCTTCAAAGAACTAGAAAAAGCTATTTAAAAATTCATATAGAACCAAAAAAGAGCTCAAACAGCCAAGGCAGTCCTAAGCAAAAAGAACAAAGCTGGAGGCATCACGCTACTCAACTTCAAACTATACTACAAGGATATGGTAACCAAAACAGCATGATGCAGGTACAAAAACAGACACACAGACCAATGGAACAGAATAGAGAGCCCAGAAATAAGGCCACACACCTACAACCATTTGATCTTTGACAAAGCTGACAAAAAGAAGCAATGGGGGAAAGGGCACCTTATTCAATAAATGGTGCAGGGATAACTGGCTAGCCATATGCAGAAGATTGAAACTGTACCCCTTCCTTACACCATATATAAAAATCAACTCAAGATGGTTTAGACTTAAATGTAAAACTCAAAACTATAAAAAACCCTGAAAGACAACCTAGGCAATACTATTCTGGACATAGGAATGGGCAAAGATTTCATGATAAAAATGCCAAGAGCAATTGCAACAAAATACAAAATTGACAAATAGGATCTAATTAAACTAAAGAGCTTCTACACAGCAAAAGAAGCTATCAACACTCAGTTTACTCTGGTTATCTGTTTAAACAACCTACAGAATGGGACAAAAAATTTTCAAACTATTTATCTGACAAAGGTCTAATATCCAGCATCTTTAAGGAACTTAAACAAATTTACAAGAAAAACCCAAACAACCCTATTAAAAAGTGGACAAAAGACATGAACAGACACTTCAAGAATGACATACACGTGGACAACAAGCACATGAAAAAAGTTAAACATCACTGATCATTAAATGCAAATCGAAACCACCATGAGATACCATCCTATACCAGTCAGAATGGCTATTATTTAAAAATCAAAAAATAACAGGTGCTGGCAAGGTTACGGAGAAAGAAGGAATTCTTGTACACTATCAGTGGGAGTGTAAATTAGTTCAACCATTGTGGAAAGCAGTGTGGCAATCCCTCAAAGACCTGAAAACAGAACTACTATTCAGCCCAGCAATCTCATTACTGGGTATATACCCAAAGGAATATAAATTATTCTGTCATAAAGACACCTGTATACGTATACTCATTGCAACACTATTCCCAATAGCAAAGACATGGAATCAACCTAAATGCTCATCAATGGTTGAATAAAGAAAATGTGGTACATAGACACCATGGAATACTATGCAGTCTTAAAAAAGAATGAGATCATGTCCTTTTCATGAACATGGGTGGAGCTGGAGGTCATTGTCCTTAGCAAACTAATGCAGGAACAGAAAACCAAATACCGCATGTTCTCACTTAGAAGTGGGAGCTAAACGGTGAGAACACATGGACATATAGAGGGGAACAACAGACTTTGGGGCCTACCAGAGGGTGGAAGGTGGGAGGAGGGAGAGGATTTGGAAATATAACTAATGGGTAGTAGGCTTAATACCTGGGTGATGAAATAATCTGTACAACAAACCCCTGTGACATGAGTTTACCTACGTAACAAACCTATACATGTACTCCTGAACTTCAAAGTTAAAAATAAAATAAAATGTAAATGAAAATTTAAAAGAATCACCTCAAGTTTAAAAAGGCATATATAATTTTCAGTGTTTGCATTATTGTAAAATTACTCTCCAAAAACGTTACTTCAATGCATGCTCCTAATGACAATGAACCATATTAAAGTGTCTACCTTATTCCAAATTAAAACAACAGAGGGATACTTCTTTTGACTTATCAATTTGGAAAGAATAAAAAGCTATGCACATCCCACTGCTGGCCAGGGTTTGGGGAAACAGACACTCTCATATATTGTTCATGTGTGTTGCAAGTTGGCTTCTCCAGGAAGCAGACTCTGAAATAGTGAGTAGTGGGTAAAAAGTTCATTAGGGTATACTATTGGGATCAACAACTGTAGAAGGGAAGGGATCATGCAGGACTGGGCAGAGGGAGAAATTGAGCTAAGATGTCATTTCAGTGGAGACCTTAGCTGACCTTAAGATAATCGGGAAGCTTGGATGATCTCCAGAGTTGTCTGAAGTTGAGAGTTGGGGTATGAACTTTTTTTTACCATCATCTAAATTAGATACTGAATGTACCCATTGTGCCAGGACTGGGGTGGCTTGTGACAGATATTGACTGATGCCAAATGACTGAGCATTTTAATCTCTCAAGTTGTGTAGTGCTTTCTTTGATGCATGCTATTAGTGAACAGGAACATCTTTACCCTTTCTGCTTATTTCCACATGTCCATCCACAAGTCCCCACACCTGGTCTCTGATATGTCAATCATTGTCCATCTAGGCTGAGTCATTCTCTACTTCCCAGGAGCCTATGTATATTCTAATTGCAGCTCTCTTCTTTTCCACACACAATAGATAACCAGCTGTGCTATGTAGACATTTAAATATTTTTAGAGGGTAAATGTATTTGTCTTTAACCTTTTCTTTTACAGCTTCTGGATTTCATGCCACAATTATAAAGATTTTCCATTACAAATTTTAAAATTCATGAAATTTCAACATAACTTTTAAACCTTTAAAAATCCTTTTAAAATCCTTTTTTATCCTTTAAGATTTATTATGGTATTAAAGGTGAGTTGAGGACCTAGTGCTATTCATTCAAAAGGCTAGTCAGTAATCTCAATAATGTTTAATACTTTATAATTTCACCATTGAAATGAAATGCTACCTTATCGTATGTTAAATTCCCTGATGAATTTGATAAATACGTTTTTAAAACTTCATAGTACTAAGTTGTCTTTGTATTTCTGAAATAAATCTTACTTGCTCATGATTTATTATTTTTTATGTTTCATTGAATTTTATTTACTAATATTTTATCTAAAAATATTCATCTATTCTCAACCATGAAAATTGCCACTAGTCTTTATTTTGCTGTGTTTTAGTCTTAGTGTTTTGTGTAGTAAAAAAGATGTGGAATCCTTGATTCTAGCCTTGTCCCCAGGATAAAGCTGAAAGTATACCTCTTTAAACTGTGCGTGTGTGTGTTTACTGGGAGAACACTCTCCAAGTGTGCATTAGAGATAGAGAAATGGGATAACACACTCAGGTAACCTAACTACAAGAAGAGAAGAAAGTTCCTACATCCAGAGAACAAACAAACTATATTAGCTATCTATTGCTTGTGCAACAAATTACTAAAAAAGTTAGTAGTGGCTGGGCGCGGTGGCTCATGCCTTTAATCCCAGCACTTTGGGAGGCCGAGGTGGGCGGATCACGAGGTCAGGAAATCGAGACCATCCTGGCTAACACGGTGAAACCCTGTCTCTACTAAAAATACAAAAAATTAGCCGGGCATGGTGGTGGACGCCTGTAGTCCCAGCTACTCAGGAGGCTGAGGCAGGAGAATGGCATGAACCCGGGAGGCGGAGATTGCAGGGAGCCGAGATCGCACCACTGCACTCCAGCCTGGGCGACAGAGCGAGACTCCGTCTCAAAAAAAAAAAAAAAAAGTTAGTAGTTTAAGACAACACACATTTATTTTCTTACAGTTTCTGTGCGTTAAGAGTCTGGGTGTGGTTTACATGGGTCCTCTGCTTAGTCTCTCACAGGGTTGTGATGAAAATATTGGCCAGCACTTGGCTCTTATTAGAGGCTCGGCTGGGGGAATGATCTCCTTCCAAGTGCCCTGAGGTTGTTGCCAGAATTAATTTCTTTGCGGTGTAGGATTTATGATAGCTTACTTCTTCAAAGCCAGTAATGGAAAGTAAAAGAGAGGAAGACAGTAGAGAGTGTTAACATGAAGGAGTCTTAGATAATGTAACATAATCATGATAGTGACATCCTCTCACCTCTGTTATATTCTACTGGGTAGAAGTAAGTCACAGGTCTCACCCGCACTCAATGGGAGGAATCACAAAAGGACCTGAACACCAGGAGACAGAGATCATGGAAGCCACCTTAAAGTCTACCTGCCACATACACTAAGTGTGACTGCACACTTCACCTCTTGCCTCAGAAAATCACTTGAGGAGGAATTCTGTGATGAAAACGTAAATTTGCTGCCAGGTAAATAGAGACCTGACTAGAGCTGACAAAACCCAGACTGCCTGCCAAGTATTTCCTTTCTAAATTCTCATCTACAAAATGCAATTAAAAAATCACCAATCATTTGAGAAAAACCAATCTCATAAGAGAGGTACCAAACTCACTAAGCACAAAAACTGACATCTGAGACAGTAGAATTAAAGAAGGGAAGTAGGAAATAGAAACACTAGTATTAATTTCTCAGAGAGATTCAAGAGACTATCACAACCATAAAAAACTACTAAGAAAAATAGGAAATCAGAGGACCTAAAATTTTAAAGTATGATTGCAGAATAAACCCCATTCAATGAGTGGGCTGAAAAGCTGAAGACTGAATTAGAATACTAGAAGCAGGGGATGCTTCCAGGATGCAGAATAGAAGGATGAAGAGATGTAAAGCATAATAAATAGACTAAAAGCCAGGGAGGATAGACCTTTAAGTTACAAAATTGATAGCTGTTTCAAAAGGAGATAAAAGAGAATAGAGGGAAGAGAACAATAACAGAAACAATAGAATAAAATTTTCTAGAGCTGAAGACAGATGCAGAGTGCTGAATAGTATTAAAAAATGATCCTTCTATGACACATTAGGTAAAACTCTAGTATCCCAAGTATAAAGAGAACATTCTTGAAGGTTCAAGAAGGAAGAAACAGCATTTCAAAAACAAAAAGAGATTACATATATATCTGACTTCTCAATAGCAATACTGGATATAAAGAGAAAATAGAGTTCAAAATTCTGAAAGAAAATTATTTTGCACCTAAAATCCTTTATTCAGAGAAACTATCAGTCAAGTATGGACAAATTAAAGTCATTTTCATATATATAAGTATTTAGGAATTTTATCATTCAGAGGCCTTATCTGAAAGAATTATTTAAGGGTGTACTCCAGCAAAATGAAAATGATAGATCAAAGAAAAAGGAAAATATGGGACATAAAAAGTGATGACACAGTAAACCAGCAAATCATAGAATTAAGGATAAAGAATTTTGGTGCATAATACAAAAGGGGTAACAGTTTGGGAAAAAATCTCCAGTGGCTTTCAAAGCAGGAAGTGAGAATGGGGATCTGGGAATAGAAGTGAAACATGCTAAGAGATTTAATAGGGCTTAGAAGTTAAAAGGAGGATATTGATATTGATTAACTACCACTGTGGAGAAAAAACAGAAAATATAGAAAAAAATCGAATAATGAAACTTCATGAATTTCACAGAAGTTAGACAAAGGATAGAAGAAAACTCAAGAAGCATAACAATAGAAAACACAAAATATGGTGGCAAAAATAAACTCAAGTATTAGTATTCAGATTACATGTGAATGAGTTAAACTTCTCTATAAAAAGGCAGAAACTATAGCTACCATTTAGTGAGTGTTATTATGATTTAGGCACTGTGCTGAGCACTTTAAATAGACAATTTTATTGAAAGCTAACAATAAACTCTACAAGGTAGGTTCTATTTTTATTCTCATGTTAAAGATGAGACCCTGAGACTTAAGAGAGATTAAGCCATTTGTTTCAAGTGAGAGGCCAGATTTGAACTCATGCTCTTTGATGGTTAAGACCCATGCTCTAAATCATTCTGTTAAACTACCACTCAGCTTGGTTTAAACAATTACTTACATGTTATTTGTAAGAGATAAACCAAGGCGAAACAATATATAAATTCTGAAAATAAAGAGTTGGAAAAAGATCTATAAGGCAAATGATAACCAAGATGAAAGGAGGCAGGGACAGTGATATTAATACCCGTGACATATGATGAGAACAAAACAATTTTGAGAACAGTGTGTATAGTATATACTGTTTGTATATACTATTCTGTTTATGTTAAAAATATTAAAAATATATGTGTGTGTATGCTGTAGAATCAGTAGTGGCATGAAGGGGGTATGTATTTAGATTGTTTGAGTTGTATAATGCTGTTTTACTTGAGTAATTAAAAAAGATTAAAAAAATAAGAAATAAGCTTATTTTTTTAAACTGGAGAATAGGCAGGTGTCCAGCTGGGTAATGCAAACCAAGAGAGAAACTAGGGAGAGAGGCTGTGGATTATGTTGGGTGAATACAAAAATAAGCCTTAAAAGTGGTGATAAAAGGGAGGATGCTTTTCAATAGAGGTGTCACGAAGCACCTTCACTCATCAAACTTTGACAATTTCCCCTTTCTATGTGTGTGTTGGGAGGGTGGTGAGGGTGGAGGATCAGGAGGCAATGTGTGAGAGTGACAGTATCAGCCATGTGTCTTCTGTTCAAAGCAATGCAACATTTTCAATCAGAAAGGAAAAATATGAAAAAGAAAAACCCTCAACTTTTCTTATTTCCTCTGAATTGGGTTGTCTGTCCCTTTGCAGTTGCTATGACAACAGCAGCCCTCCTCTTCTTCATCTGGATCTATTTCCAAACTGAAAACAATGAATGTGAAAAATCAGAAAATAGGAAAAGCAAGTAGGCATTAAAAGCATTAGGATGATTTACCCTGGAGAAGAGAATACTAAGAGGTGGCAATTATATTGTTCTGAGCTATTAAAGGTGACTACTACATAAGTAGTTCCCTGCTTGGGCCCAAGATAAAATCAGATTTATTTTAACTGGAGGGAAATAGCTTTAGAGAGAAGAAGTCCCTGATAGAAAGTTCTGTGGGACTGCTTTGGCTCTGTCAGGGTAGAGTGGTGAGGAGGCTCTGAAATTTTTGTATCGTACGGTGGTTATTATTTTCCTCTAAAAAGTTCTTCATCAGTGAAAGAACAACAACCATGACAACCAACACATGGTGCTTACTCTGTGTCGAGTACCACTCTAAGTGTTTTATATTTATGATCTCACTTAGTCTTTACAGCAGCCCTATGAGGAAGATACCATCGTTATTCTCATTTTATGGATGAGAAAACTGAAGGTCAGAGAGCTCAGCAATTTGCCGAAGGCTAAACAGCTGATGAATGGCAAAGCTGGGATTTGAACCCAGGACATCTGTATTTTTAAGCAGTGGTAACTTCTCACAGTAGATAATCACTCTCTTGAAATGGTTCTGGTTGCACTGGGGTCTTGGAAGGAATCCTCTATAAAGCCTTAGCTGACATGAGTTCTAATCTTATCCATTAATTGAGTCATGTTCTTTAATAACTATTTATTGAATACCTACTATACGCAATTTCTAGGCAGGCACTGGGGAAACAGCAGAGAGCAGGACAAAGTCTCATCAAGCTGGTAGTTTAATGCAGGACCACAAACCTGAACAAATAAATTAATCGGATGATTTCAGGCACTAACAGGTGCAGTGAGGGAAATAAAACTGGGCAATGGGATAGAGAAGTGGGTGGGTGGGCTGCTTTACACAGGATGGCTGGGGAAGAACTTTCCGAGGAGGTGACAATCTGAACTGAGACCTGGATGATGGGAAGGGGCTGGTCCTGTGCAGATCTGGAAGAAGGGTCGTCCAGGCAGAGGAGGAACAAATGTAAATTTGGGAACAAGCATGAAAGCAGGACAGTGAGGTTAGAGCACAGTGATCAGGGCCGGGACAGGGGTTGCAAGTTGGAGGTGGCTTTGGATAATTTTGAGAGTTTGGATTGAGAGTCAGGGTACCACATGGGGCTGTGCTACTGGCATCTGGTGAGTGGAGGCCATGGATGCTGCTTACCACCCTGCAATGCACAGGAGTCTCCAGCTTACAGAATGGTCCAGCCCCAAATGTCCATAGCATCAAGGTTGAGAAACCTTGATTTCTCTATACAAGCCAAGGAAAGGAGATTATAAGCTTATAAGCCAAGGAAAGGAGATTGAAATTTATTTGAAGTGGAAGGGAATTCTTCAGATGACTTGAAGCAATAGAGTTTCTTTCAGGGATTTACATTTCAGAAGACAACCGGCTGCAGAATGGAAAGTTGATTGTAGCAGATCGAGAGTAGAAGCAGAGAGAAGAATGAATTTTTTTAACTGTCTCATTTTTGTAGTCTTAGCAGTACTTAGTCCAGATGAATGGAAATGGTAGAGTGGTTTAGAGGAGCAGCAGTGGCGACAAAGGGGTTTTCACTCTTCACCTTTCATCATTTTCGGCAGGATTTGGGAGGCAGAGGGGACCAGGCTTGATAATGGATTGGGTGTGGGTCTGCAGGAAAGGGAAGAATTAAAGATGACTTTCAGATTGTGGCTGGTGCAACTGGGCACGTGGACATGAGCCATGAACTTACACGGGGAGAAATGAATTTGGGGATAATGAAGAAAAACCAAGAATTTAGATTTGACAAAACTAAATAAGACATAGTTATATGAGGAGGTATCACATAGGCTGTTGGAAATACAGTCATGTATGTGATTGGCCTCACTGGGCCTTTATTTCCTCCTTTGGAAAATAAGCAAAGGGCTCTAAAATTCAACGATTCTAGAGCAATCAGGCCTGGAGATGAGAGATTGGCTTTGGTAGACTTTGGCAATATCATCTAGTTCTGAGACACTCATCTGTATCTCCCTAGGTCCCTCAGAGCACTGTTATGAAGGTAGACAAGAGATGAGGAAATTAGTCCCATTTTTCAGAAACTGAGTTATGCTGCACAAGAACTGACGTTTGTGTGGAGCCAGCGTGAGTGAGTTGCTGAATAATAGCCTGGGAGCATCCTTTAAGCTAGGTGTGGGATCTCCTCAGCAGCTGAGGGAGATTAATAGAAATAAAATCACACCATGCAACAAAAGGGGCTGTCTGGACCTCCAAGGAGAAGATAGGACTTGGAAGATTATAACCTGTGATTCTCAGCAATTTCTTTCCCAGTGGCTCAAAGGCTATTCTCTGTGTCTCCTCCCAAATCCACTGTGGTCTTGCATTCCCGACAAGGTTTGGAAATACCTGAAGCAAGTAAAATATCTTGTTAAATTTGTTTGCTGTTTCCTTGGTATCTATCCTCAGGCTGAAAAGGGGCTCATTCTTTGACGTTACCTGGAGCCAAGGGAGCTGAGACATATTTTGCAAAAATGAGATGGTGTGAGAGGAAAAGAGGAAGATTGAGAGTGAAGTTCCTTTTGTTTCTGTTTTTGGAGGGTAGGGCAGTAGCAGGGAAGACACCACATCCTCTGCTTATGTGAGTGATGGAGGTCGGGGAGAGCCCAGGGGAAATAATCTGACTCAGTTACTGGTAATTAAAGGAAGAATGTCAAGTCTCCCTGAGGATCATTGCTTATTGGAGAAGCAGGGAGCAGTCTTGCTTGCAGCTACTTACAGGAGGAAAAGTAAAATAAGCCGTGTGTTGACAGTGTCCTGAAGCCAGAAAAACATTCTACGAAGGGCATTGCCTCCAAGACTTGCTGGATTTATTCTGTTGAACCGTAAAGCTAAGCCAAAAAAGAATCTTAGCAATTAGTTTAAGAGAGAGAGAGAGAGAGAGAGAGAGAAAGAGAGAGAGAAACTAACGCCGGCAAATATTTTTCCAGTGCTTGCCACATGCTAAGCTCAGTGTTATGAATGCATTGACAAAATTACGGTCTAGAGCAACTGTTTTAGGCTTCTGGTCAGTATGGTTTTTATCATAACTATCCAACTTTGCCGTGGTGGGGTGTAAGCAGCCACAGCCATATGTAACTGAATGAGTATGGCTGTGTTCTGGTAAGACTTTCTTTATGAAAACAGATGATGGGCTGGATATGGGCTGAGCTATGGTTTGCCAACCCCTGGTTTAGAGCGTGGTTCTTACACCACACTGTGCACCAGGGTCGTGTGAGGGCTTTATAGTAATGCTGATGTTAGCCCCATCTCCAGAAATTCTAAGTGTGGTCGGGAGTGAGGTCTGGGCATCAGTCGTTTAAAGAAACTCTTCAGGTAATTTAAGGCACAATCAGGGATTAGAATCAGGGGGTTTAGGGTTGTGGTTTTTGCCTGGTTACACAACAGAATTTTGTGTGTGTGTGTGTGTATGAAGAATACTTATGTCTGGCACCACCCTTAGAGATACAGGTGTAATTGGTCTGGATGTGGTCTGGGGTTCAGAAATTTTTAAAGTTTCCCAAATGTTTCTACTGTAAAGCCAGAGGCAATTTCAATACAGTGTGATAATTGTGGGACAGGAGCAATTTCAGCAAGTGAGTTATTTATTTATTCATTGAACACTTATATTGTAGTTTCTATGTGCTAAGCAAGTGTTCTAAGTGTTGATACAATGAACTCATCTAAGTTTCATGATATTTTCTAAGGTAGGTACAATTAACATCCACATCCTGCAGTTGAGTAAACTGAGGTGCAAAGAGTTTAACTGGGAGCAAGGGACATATTTTGCCGGAAGGTGTTTTAGGAAAAACTCCTAGGAGAAGGTGATGTCTGAGAAGGACATGTGTAAGAGAGCCAGGTACACGTAGGGTGCAGGAGGAAAGTAGAGTGAGGACTGCACCCTAGATGTAGCCATGCCAAGGCATGGAGGTGAGAGATGGTGATACAGGGCAGGTGAGCCCAAAAATTGGGGCTTAGGCATGGAGGGTTCTTGGCTTCACCCAGCAAGGAATTCAAAGGTGAGCCAGGGGTGTTAGACAGCAACTTTTACTGAAGCAGCAGTGTACAGCAGCAGCAGAGGTATCACTTCTTGCAGAGCAGGGCTACCCCATAGGCAGTGTGCCCAGAGTAGCAGCTCAGAGGCAGGGCTGCAGTTATATTTATACCCACTTTTAATTACATGCTAATCAAGGGGCAGATTATGTAGAAATTTCTAGGAAAAAGGTGGTAACTTCTGGGTCACAGAGTCATTGTCATGGAAAGGGATGGTAACTTCTGGGTGTTGCTAAGGCGATGGTAAACTGACATGGGACACTGGTGGGTGTGTCTCATAGAAAGCTGCTTCCACCCTCTCCCTGTTTTAGTTAGTCCTCCGTTTGGTCTGGTATCTGAACCCTGCCTCCTATCTCAACAGCATGGCATCTTCTGTAAACAGTGAGTATGCAAGTTGACTTTACTGGGGTGCAGAGTGTATTGTGTTCTCAGGGACCTCAACAAGAGTTTTTTTCAGTCGAGTGCTGGGATGAATTAAGAAACCCATTTCCCATTTAGAAAAAAAAGTGCAGCTTATTCTCAGGGCAAATGGGAAATAGGTTAAGGAATGAAAAAAAGGGGATGAAATGAGAGTCAAGAGTGAAGATAATTCCTGATAGAACCTTGAAGAAGAGAAGAAATACATGGTGGTAATAGGAAGCAGAGATGGAATTAAGGGCAGGATTTATTTGAACTGGGAGAGACTTGAGTAGGTTTAGTGACTGGCAGGGGGCAGAGCAAAGGGAAAGGTTGAAAGTGCAGGTGAAAGGGGTGAATGATGGACAGTGTTCTTGAGAAGAAGTCACAGGATCTAGAATGTGTGAGGAGGAAGGACCTTCTTCCTCTGGGAAGGAAAGGATTGTAGAGATGCATATATTTTGTAGGTGAGTGGGTAGCTAGGCAGAGGAAGTGCTAGCTGATGTTTTTTCACTTGTGGCAATTTTGGTTGTAAGGAACAGAAACATACTTAAGCTTGCACAAGAGAAGTTATCAGTTAGAATTGCATGCAGAAATCCAAGTATAGGTGCTTAGTCCAAAAGAAATCTTATGTTTTTTTCAAATATTGAGAATCTAGAGTAGGCAGATCAGTGATAGTATCAGCTACTTAAGGAAATAATAAATAATTGAAACTCTTTCTAGATATCTGATTGACCAGACTCAGTGTGTAAATTTTGCCCTCATGGCCACATGATGTTTACTGTATCTCAAGCGTCATGTCTGGATTCCAAGCAGGAAAGAAGTGCTGATATGGTTTGGTTGTGTCCCCACCCAAATCTCACCTTAAGTTGTAGTAATCTCCACATATCAAGGGCGGAGCCAGGTGGAGATAATTGAATCATGGGGGTGGTTTTCCCCATACTGTTCTTGTGGTAGGGAATAAGTCTCACGAGATCTGATGGTTTTATAAATGGGTGTTCCCCCTGCACAAGCTCTCTTACCTGCTGCCATATAAGATGTGACTTTGCTCCTCCTTCACCTTCCACCATGATTGTGAGGCCTCCCCAGCCATGTGGAACTGTGAGTCAACTATACCTCTTTCCTTTATAAATTACCCAGTTTCAAGTATGTCTTTATTTGTAGCATGAGGACAGACTAGCACAAGTGCAAAAGGTACATATCAGTTGAGCCTCTTCATTTTTTTCAATCAGGAAAATTTTTCCCTGGAGACACTGGCAGTAGTTTACCACTTATATCTCATTGGCCAGAGAAGGTCATATAACCCTCCTATTTGCAAGAAGGTTTGGGGAGGCAAATATATTTATTTTATTTAAAAATTTTTTAAGAGACTGGGTCTTGCTACATTGCCCAGGCTGGTCTTGAGCCTCTCGGCTCAAACAATTCTCCTGCTTCAGCCTCCTGAGTAGCTGGGACTACAGGCTCATGTCAGTGCACCCAGCAAAGGTAAGTATATTTCATTGGTGTACAGTCCCCACAACAAAATCGAGTGTTATTCGGGGCAAAAAGGAGAAGGGAATCTGGATAGGCAAATAGCAAGGTCTACTACAGAATAATGCATGAAAAATCTCACCTGGGTGTGGCGGCTCATGCCTATAATCCCAGCACTTTGGGAGGCTGAGGCAGGAGGCTCACGTAAGGCCAGGAGTTCAAGACTAGCCTGGGCAACATAGCAAGACCCTGTCTAGACAAAACATTTACAAAAATTTAGCCAGATGTGCTGGTGTGAACCTTTAGTCCCAGCTACTTGAGAGGCTGAGGCAGGAAGATCACTTAAGACCAGGAGTTTGAAGCTATAGTGACCTAAAATCAGGCCACTGCACTTGAACCTGGGCAACAGAGTGAGACCGTGTCTCTAAAATAAAATTTAAAAAAAATCTCAGAAAGTCCATCTAACCAACCGAAGTAGAGCCAGACCTTAAAGAGTTTGAAACCGGGAGCTAAGATGCTCCCTGTCTAATGAACAGCAGGGAATTGCTTTCTTTTCCTTGGGTGTCGGCTCTGGTTTCCTTTCTCCACTCATCAGCATCTTCTGTTTATATGTCCTTTCTGCTTGATATTAACCTTCACATACCCACATCATGCTGGCTGCCCACATCACTTTCTTTCAGCTGCTTCAGTTTTGTAATTCCAAATTCAGGCAAATATCAGATTGGCTGATCCTAATTTTGTGAGCCAGGCTTACAAATTATTCATGACTGGCTAATCAATGGATGATGCATTGGAGAGTGGAAGGGATCATGTGACTTGAATCTTGGCCATGCTCTACATGCATACATGCTACAGGAACCATGTGGGGTAGTTTCCCCTTGAAGTTATGGGGAGGGGAGGTAATACAGGATTTTAACTTACTATGGGAAGTAGAAGGTCAGGTCTTATTCTAAGAGTGATCAGAGAAGAGGAAGTTAAGAAAATTTATGCTATAGTTTAGATATTTGACCTTCGTCCTCATGTTGAAATTTGATTCCCAGTGTTGGAAGTAGGCCTAGTGGAAGGTGTTTGGGTCATGGGACTGGATCCCTCACGAATAGGTTAACTCCCTCCCTGAGTGGGAGTAATGAGCAAGTTCCACTGTATTAGTTCCCTTGGGAGCTGGTTGTTAAAAGCAGCCTGGCAACTTGCTCCCCTCTTGCTTCCTCTCTCATTATGGGATCTCTGCACATGCTAGTCTCCTTGGTCATCTACCATGAGTGGAAACTCCCTGAAACCCTCACCAGAAGCAGATGCAGGTGCCATGCTTCTTGTACAGCTTGTGGAATCATGAGCCAAATAAATCTCTTTTCTTTAGAAATTACCCAGCCTCAGGTATTTCTTTATAGCAACACGAATGGACTAATACAGTTCAGCAGACTACAGATCTGAAACAACTATGGAAAAAGAAACCCAGAAGATATTCACAACAGCATGAAGGGCTCAGATGGGTTTTGAGACCAGAATTTTGCAATTATTCCATTCTTTGTAATTATATGATTTCTTCCAGCAGAGCTCACAGCTAGTGAAGATGTGTGGGAGGCAATTACTGGATTCATCCAGGGCTGGCATTTTTCCAGGTAGGTGAGAAAGTCAGACATTGATACAGAAGATTAAAATATTAAAAAAGGAGCTAGGATGATTGTCAGCTGTTGCCAAAAAGAAATCTTAGAATTTAAGACTTCAGAGATATGAGATTTCTTGTTGGATGGATGACTTTATGGTCTGGGGTGTGATCATGAGAGAAGATGGTCAAAGAAGAGTGGAGGTGAAGGCCACTGAGTTGAGCAGGCAAAAGATTTGAGAGGCATAGATAGTGAATGGGGTGCTCAAATGGATACTAAAGTCACTTGGGATAGTGGTAGTGCTTGGAACAGAGAAGAAAATGGTACACTAGGATATTTAGTAAAAAAGGAGAGTGGCTAGGAATGAGTGGGTAACTATAATGTAAAGGCATAAAGAGTTAAATCTAGAATCATTTTTGATCCTTCTTTCTTTCTCACTATCCATACCCAACAAATCACCAGATCTTATAAATTCCATCTCACAAAACTTTAATCTAACCCATCTATTTCCACTGGCGTCACCCTAGCATAAGTCATTATACATTTCCTCCCACCTTTACTATTATGATAACCATCAATAAACACTTTTGAGACTCTCCAAGCCGTTCTCTGCATTGTGATTTATAATTTGTGAAATTATGAATCTTATCACTGCTTAAGACTCTTCCATGGCTTCCCACTGCTGTTAGGATAAAACCTATGTGGGAAACTTATCAGTGTTCAAAATATTTGATGCTCTTCCTGGATAAGGATTCTACTTCCCTGTCTCACTAGTGTCAAGTATGGCCATGTGACTTGCAGGGACCCTCCATGCAGGAGGATTATATATTCCTACTCTGTTGAACTCAAATGTAGCCATGTGGCTTGCTTTGGCTAATGGAATGTGGGCCAAAGTGATGTGTGTTATTTCTAAGCAGAAGCTTTAAGGGCCAGATATATGGCTTCTCTTTTCTCTCCTTTTCCTCTTTTATAAGACTAGCATTGGCCCAGATAAAGACTGATCCATCAGTCCTGAAGGCAACGTGAAGACATGACCCACATGGACATATAACATGAATGGGAAATAAATCACTATTTTAAGACGTTGATATTTATTATTGTAGCAAAACTTAATACAGTCTGTAAGGCTCTGAGTGATTTAATGATTTGGTCTGACTTCTCCAGCCTTATCTCTCAAACATCTCCCCCTTTACATCACTTAATCTTATTTTTCTTCCAGATCCCAACTTAAATGTCACTTTCCCAGAAAAGTCTTTTCTAACTTCCCTTCTCCCTCACAGCTCTGGACTAATTTAGATCACCTATTATTCTAGTTCATAACACCTTGTTCTTTTTATTCATGTCACTCAAACACAGTCTGTAATTTTTTTTGTGTGTGATTATCTGTTTACCCCAGGAGAAGTTAAGTTACGTGGGTGTATTTCTTCATTATATTGCCGTGCCTGGTATACAATAAGCACTCAATTAAAATTTCTTCATCAAGTGGACAGATTTGAGTCCAGATTACAGGTGAACCCAGAAGTCAGAGACAGTCTGATGCATCAAATATGAAGAGCTGGGGTGGAAAGCAAGAAATGGATCCAGTGCAAATGAAGACAGGTTGTGGATCAAAGGGAGTGGTGGTACGTGGAGAAATAATCAGATGCAAAAGTTTACAAAGGAGAGGTCACTTATAATATGCCAGATGCCATTTCTACAGGCAGGGAGGTAGCTGTTCACAGCAAAGAGCTGACGTGTACACTAAGCTACCACCCAGCCCTCCCTCTCTCCTTTTCTCATTTTGTTTTTTCTCATTCCATCAACTTGTGGAGCATCTTCTGGATATTGGGCTTTTTGGAGGATGCAGTAATAAAGGAGTTAATAGCTAGTTTCATGAGATTACCAAATGGAGAAGACAGATATGAACCTAGTAAGTCAGGCACAGTGGCTCATGCCTGTAATCCCAGCACTTTGGGAGGCTGAGGCAGGAGGATTGCTTGAGCCTAGGGGTTCGAGAGCAGCCTGGGCAACATGGTTGATATGGTTTGGCTGTGTCCCCACCCAAATCTCACCTTAAATTGTAATAATCCCCACATGTCAAGGGCGGGGCCAGGTGGAGAGAATTTAATTGTGGAGGTGATTTCCCCCATACTGTTTTGCAGTGGTGAATAGTCTCACGAGATCCGATGGTTTTATAAATGGGAGTTCCCCTGCTCAAGCTCTTTTGCCTGCTGCCATGTAAGGGGTGCCTTTGCTTCTCTTTTGCCTTCTGCCATGATTGTGAGGCCTCCACAGCCATATGAAACTGTGAGTCCATTAAATCTCTTTTCTTTATAGATTACCAAGTCTTGGATATGCCTTTACTAGCAGTGTGAGACCAGACTAGTACAATAGTGAGACACTATCTCTACAAAAACAAAACAAAACAAAACAAAAACCAAAACACCCAAAATTAGCCAGGTGTGGTGGTGCATGCCTGTGGTCTCAGCTACTTGGGAGGTTGAGATGGGAGGATCACCTGACCCCGGGAGGTGGAGGTTGCAATGAACTAAGATTGTGCCACTGCACTGAAAAAAACAAAAAACAAAACATAAAACAAACAAACAAACAAGAAAAAAACAGTGATAGATGAATCTTTCTTTCAAAAGAGAAATTCAGAGACATGGGAAATTTCAAAGAGAAATAAGCCTCTGTTCACCTTTCCTGTCTCTGTTCCTTCTACTCAAATGTCAGGACATTGCCATTGATTCAGAGAATCCATGTCCAGAATTTTATTTATTAAAATTTAAAACTTTAAAATCAAAGACAGTCTTTCCTCTGTCTTCCACCATGTCTTGATGGAACTATATACCTTTGGCATATTCTACCTTATTTTGTAAGTTCATGTTTTTCTCTTACTTTCCTGTAAGCTTCTGGGGGCAGAAACCATGTCTGATTCGTCTTTTTATCCTTCCATGGCTTAGTAGAGGTCCTGTCACAGAGAATCTATTTACTCAATAAACTTTCACAAAATTGAATTGTGGAGGACACCATGGCTCCCCAGGGCACTATTAAGTCAGATCCCTTCTTTCTTAACACCACCAAAGGTTAATGTCAAGACATGGGCATTGATTGGGAGAATCCATTTCCAGAATTTTACCTATTAAAAATTCAAAAAATTTAAATCAAAACAATAGATATACATGGTAACAAGTCATGAAATACAGAAACACTTATTGACAGAAAACAATAGGCATTCACTCCACCTGCAGTTCTCTCTCCAGAGGCAGCTTTTTTTATTTTTATTTTTTAACTATTTCTGGTTTTAGTTCTGTTTGTTTCCACTAGAACTCTAAATAGTATACTTACATCTCTATTTTCTGACTTATCTACGGCAGATAATTTTTATTTCTTCTTTGTTATGAAAAATGAGGATTTAGTTCAGACAAATAACCCTTTCTCTTCTGTCCTCTTCTGAATATTTGGTACATTTGTTTTTGGTTCTTCTGAATTTACATTTTCAACTTTATGCAATATAGTTTGTACACAGTTTCTATCTTCCCATTTTAAATTTTATCAGTGCTTTTTTCCTACATTCTTTTTAAGATGAGGACATTATTTCCTTTCATTTTTCTTCCTGCTTCTACTCAACTCTCACCCTCCCCTTTTCTGTTACCCTTTTACTCTCATGTTGCCAAGACACTTAACAGCTACATTCTGTTCTTTAACAGTTAAGTTGTTCTTTGCCAATAGGTTGACCCTGAAAATAGAATACAAACTCATGCTTTCATTATTATAATTACGTAATGGTCATTCACACCTGGAGCAGGGATTGAACTAAAATTATATTTTCTTCTTTACAGATCTAAAGTCACAACCCTTTGGTCACTCAAATAAGAATGTCCTAAGCCTCAAAGTTAAAAGATTTTTATGTTCTTATGGCAGTGGCTTAAAACCACACCACATTTAATTAGCTTCATATATAGAGCATGACTTTCTCATAGTTTTTTAAGCCTGGAGTTTCTAATTGCTTAAATTATGTTGCCAAAAACATAATGTTCCTTTATCATATCTTCAGCTTTTCCACTCTCTCAATCAAATCATTTCTGTGTGTATTTCTTTGGTACATTCTCTCTTGAAAGACCTCTTGTTAGGAATTGGGAGTGGGGGATGGGGGGATGAATTCTTCTTTATTTTTGAAACATTTTTAAAAGAAATATAATTTTAGGGCTGAGCGTGGTGACTTATGCCTGTAATCCTAGCACTTTGGGAGGCTGAGATGGGCGGATCACCTGAGGTCAGGAGTTTGAGACCAACCTGGCCAGCATGGTTGAAACCGCATCTCTACTAAAAATACAAAAATTAGCCAGGCATGGCGGTGCACGCCTATAGTCCCAGCTATTTGGGAGGCTGAGGTGGGAGAATCACTTGAACCCGGGAGGTGGAGGTTGCAGTGAGCCAAGATTGCGCCATTGCACTCCCACCTGGGCGACAGAGTAAGACTCCATCTCAAAAAAAAAAAGAAAAATATAATTTTAGGTGTGATCGTTACCAACAATTATTACAGGTTCTGAATGATCCCCATGCCAAGCCTCTGACTGTCTCACATTTTATCGGCCTCATGCTGGCTTTTCTCATATTTTCAATTTTGTTATTCTTTGTGCCTTCATTTTCTTGCCAGTAAAATGGGGATAAGAAGTTCAAGTTATATCATGGGAAAATGATAGGAAATATAACAGTTGACCCTCTTTTGGAAAAAAATCTACATACAAGCTATATTCAACACCTACACATAAGGTTATTACGCTTATAACAGAATAAACATAGCTTGGGAGAAATCTTCCTGTGAATAGCATAGGGAGATTCTAAAGTACATATTACTTTTATTTCTGTGATAGGGGCCATTAATTCATGATCTTTGGATTGGAGCACAGTCTGATATTAGCTTCAGGACCAAGACTTTCCAATGCCTGAGGATGGAAGCATAGATGCCATGTTGAACCATATGCCTGATCCTTGGTGGGTGCAAATTCTGTCTCCTGCTTCTCAGTTCTAGTGAAAAATCCCCATGCAGGATTGATACATGGAGAAGAAAAACTCCTGGACTATTGCAGACCTCTTTCTTCTCAAAAGGAGCAGAGATCTCATTAAATCTATGTGATCTTATCCTCCACTCTGAAGGCAAACACATGGCTTTGGGTTACTCAGAATTAAAATGATTTGGAGGTTCCTTCCCACTATCCCTTAGAGTCTTGGTTTAAGGGGTACTTAGACAGATCCCACCTGACTCCGTAGACTAGGTTAAATTCCCTAGCAACATATGCTTTTAATTGGCCAAGGCTCTTTCTTTCTTTTTTTAAGTGGTAGATACTCAAATCAAACTTGTTTAAGTAGAAAGGGAAATAACTGAAAAGACCATGTAGCATTCATGGATAGATCCATGGTGGGTATAGGGGCTGAGTTTATATTATGAAGCTTGTCTGGCTCTCGTTTTTTCTTAACATTTGCTGCTGTCCCCATCTCTTACCTTCCCTTCCTCTCCTTTTCTCCCTCCCCTTCCTTCCCTTCTTCTCCTCTTCCTTCTTCTCTTCTTTCCTTCCTGTCTCTCTCCCTCCCTCCCTCCCTTCCTTCCCTCCCTCCTTCCTTCCCAGCCTGCAGAACTGTGAGCCAACTAAACCTCTTTCTTTATAAATTACTCAGTGTCAGGTATTTCTTTCTTTCTTTTCTTTTCTTCCTCCCACCCCCCCCCCCCATTTTTTTTTGAGACAGAGTTTCACTCTTTCACCCAGGCTGGAGTGCAGTGGTGCGATCTCAGCTCACTGCAACCTCTGCCTCCTAGGTTCAAGCAATTCTCCTGTCTCAGCCTCCCAAGCAGCTAGGACTACAGGCATGCACCACCATGCCCTGCTAATTTTTGTATTTTTAGTAAAGATGGGGTTTCACCATGTTGGCCAGGCTGGTGTCAAACTCCTGGCTTCAAGTGATCCGCCTGCCTCGGCCTCCCAAAGTGCTGGGATTACAGGTGTGAGCCTCCGCACATGGCCAGGATTTCCTTTCTTCCTAAGGCTGAATACTATTTCGTTGTATGTGTAGAACACATTTGCTTTATCCATTCATCCACTGATGAATGTTTGGGTTGTTTCCATATATTGGCTGTTGTGAATAAGCCTGCAATGAACACAGGAGTGCAAATATCTCTTCGAGATCCTAATTTTGATTATTTTGGATAAATATCCAGAAGTAGGATTGCTGGATCAAATAGACAGCAATGCAATAATAGTAGGAGACTTCATTACCCCACTTTTAATAATGAATAGAAAATCCAGACAGACAGTCAATAAAGAAACAGCAGACTTGAATAGCATTGTATTTAATAGGCCAAATGGACCTCACAGATATATATGTATATATATACACACACACATATACATCCTATTCCACCCAAGTCCAGCAGTTTACTCATTCTTTATACACACTTAATTTTTGTTCTGGAGACAGTAATGCAATATAAAACCCATTGAATGGTTACTTCTGTGCCACTTATTTGTTTTTTTAAAAAATTTATTTTTAAATTTACATATGCTTTTTTTGGATGTACAGTTCTGGGAATTTGACAAGCCCATAGACATTGACTTTAGTACCTAATTTTGCATTTGTACCTTTGTATTTTTTTTAGATGCTCTCCTTTCCCCAAATTACAGTCAGCCCTCTGTAACCTCAAGTTCCACATCTGTGGATTTGACCAACCACAGATGGAAAATACTAGAAAAAAACTACAATGAAAAAAATAATGATACAATAGAAGATAATGCAAACAAAAAACAATGCAGTATACCAATTATTTATGTAGCATTTACATTGTATTAGGTATTATAAGTATCTAGATATGATTTAAAGTATATGGGAGAGTGTGTGCAAATTATATGCAAATACCATGTCATTGATTTATTTATTTATTTATTTGTTTATTTACTTTTTGAGATGGAGTCTCACTCTGTCGCCCAGGCTGGAGTGCAGTGGTGCGATCTCGGCTCACTGCCAGCTCCGCCTCCCGGGTTCACGCCATTCTCCTGCCTCAGCCTCCCGAGGAGTTGGGACTGCAGGCTCCCGCCACCCCTCCCCCGGCTAATTTTTTGTATTTTTAGTAAAGACGGGTTTCACCGTGTCAGCCAGGATGGTCTCAATCTCCTGACCTTGTGGTCTGCTCTCCTGGGCCTCCCAAAGTGCTGGGATTACAGGTGTGAGCCACTGCGCCAGGCCCGTGTCATTTTATATAAAGGACCTGAGCATGGATTTTTGTATCTGTAGGGGGTCCTGGAACCAATCCCCTGCAGATGCTAGGGGACAACTGTATACAAGCTTTGGGCTCCATTAAATTAGAATTTGCTTGGCTCAATTTGTTTGTTTATTGACTGGCTTTCCAGTGATTGCATGGTCATTGTCTGTTTTCCTTATTACTGTAACCCAACATCTAGCACAGTGCCTGGCACGTGATAAATGCTCACTAAATATATAACAGGAAACTGTGGGTAAAGCCGTTCTCAGCAAATTCCTCCACTCCCAGACCAATCCTGGGACATATGCAATGCCTGTTATGAGGACTTAGCGTTGCTTGAGCCACTGGGGCTCACGTTCCCAGGAATGCCTACCAGTGCCTCAGGGTCCTCTATGTTCATGTGCTTCCTATTCTCTTTTGCTATTTTTCTATCACAAGGGTTTCAGTATCCAAAATCATCAAGTCTTGTTTTTCCCTAGCTTTAGTTTGCAAGATTGGAATTTTATCTTGGTCCTTTTTCCTGAATTTCTACTTAAGCCCTTTAGGGTTTGTTTCCAAGTCTGGAGTCTTGATTCTGAATCCTAGCCCCCAAGGAAGGGTTTCCTAATCTTGGATCAATCGTCCTGGTGTTAATTGCCTTAGTGCCTGAGTTCTAAGAGGTGTCCAGTGTGGAGGCGCAGACTTGGACGTCTTATCATCTCTTGGATCCATGATTAATTAATTCCCTCAACAAATTTGTATTGTATACTATGTGCTGGACATTGTGCTAAGGTGGACAAAACAAAAATTATCATTGACTCTGCAGAGCTTTTAGTCTAGACTGGGTTGGGGGAGGAGTAAGAGAGAGACAGAGAAACAGAGAGAGGAAACAAGCAATCAAACAGACAAGTGAAATGATTTTAATAACAGTGCTGTAAAGACAGTAACTATGGGATTGAGATAAAGAACACCTGGGGGGCTGGGGAATGTGTGCCACCTTGGATCTGTGGCCAGGCCATGCTGAAGAGGTGACTGGAGTTGACACCCAAGGAATGAGAAGATGTTAGCCGTGTGACGAGTGGAGGAAGTACATTTTGGAAAGAGGGAGCAAATTGCATGAAGACTCCAGGGTGGGAAAGAGCTCTGTGGGTCTGAAGAACTGAGTTAAGGCCAGTCTGGGGAGAGAATGGTGATGGAAGGAAGGTGAGGTTGTAAGTAGGGGCCAGGTGCTGCAAGGCATTTAGGCCTTGGTAAGGAGCGTGGATTTTCTCCTATGTATTATGGTAAGGCACTTATGTGTTTAAGCAGGGGAAACTCCTAATAAGATTTATGTTTTTTAAAAATTTTCAACTTTTATTTTAGAATCAGAACATACATGTGCAGGTTTGCTGCAAAGATGTATTGCATGATGCTGAAGTTTGGGGTAAGAATGATCCCATTACCCAGGTTGTGAACATAATACCCAATAGGTAGTTTTCAGCCTTTTGCCCCCCTCCCTCTCTTGCTCCTCTAGTAGTCCTGTATTAGTCTGTTCTCCAGCTGCATACCCAAGACTAGGTAATTTATAAAGGAAAGATGTTCAATGGACTCACAGTTCCACATGGCTGGGGAGGCCTCACAGTCATGACAGAAGAGCAAGGGACATCTTACGTAGCGGCAGGCAAGAGAGAGCTTGTGCAGGGGAACTCCCCTTTATAAAACTATCAGATCGACTGGGCACAGTGGCTCACACCTGTAATCCCAGCACTTTGGGAGGCTGAGGCAGGTGGATCATGAGGTCAGGAGATCGAGACCATCCTGGCTAACATGGCGAAACCCCGTCTTTACTAAAAATATAAAAAATTAGCCGGGCGTGGTGGCATGCACCTGTAGTCCCAGCTACTCAGGAAGCTAAGGCAGGAGAATCGCTCTAACCTGGGAGGCGGAGGTTGCAGTGAGCCAGGATTATGCCACTGCAGTCCAGCCTGGGCAACAGAGCGAGACTCTGTCCCAAAACAAATAAACAAACAAACAAACAAAAACCATCAGATCTCAGGAGACTTATTCACTGTCATGAGAACAACACGGGAAAGACTCGCCCCCATGATTCAATTACCTCCCACCGGGTACCCCGATGACATGTGGGAATTATGGGAGAAACAATTCAGGATGAGTTTTTGATGTGGACACAGCCAAACCATATCAAGTCCCCAGTGTCTGTTGTTCCCATCTTTATGTCCACACGTTCCCAATGTAGTACATATACACCATAGAATACTACACAGCCATGAAAAGAACAAAATCATGTCCTTTGCAGCAGCATGGACCCAGCTGGAGGCCATTATCCTAAGCAAACTAACGCAAAAACAGAAAACCAAATACCACATGCTCTCACTTATAAGTGAAAGCAAACAGAGGATTCATGTTTTAAGAATATTCTTCCTCCTGCTTTGCAGAGAATAAGTGCCAGGGCAGGGCAATCTCTATGCAGCCCTCCAAGGTTTATGCAAACCACAATGTGAATGGTACCCACTGGAGTGTTTCCTGGAAGCAGCACTTCTAGAAAGGCAAGAGTGGAAGGAGAAGATGATTTCAGATGGCTCTCCATGTGGGCTGTATATTATACTTCCCTGGGGAGTTGCTATAGAACGCAGTCACTCAGGAGTGTCTCCACCCTCAGGCTATTGTAAATCAGAGCCTCTGGGAGTGGGGCCAGGCATCACTGTAACTAGTGTTGCAAACCATAGCTTTAGGAGGATGTTACATCAGCCCAGGCAAGAGATGATGGTCATTTGGACTAGGATAGTGGTAGTGAAGAGAGAAAGAGGTGGAGGAACTTTGAGGTACAATAGACAGGCTTGGCTAAATGTGGATAGGGGATGAACATGAAGAATCAAGAGTTACTCCCAGGTTTCTGGTTGGGGAATTACTAGAGCAGTGGTTCTCACTCAAGCATGCTTCTGGATCACCTGTAAGGCTTGTTAAGACACCTTCCAATCTAAAAAGTGACAAAATAGATGGAAAGAAATGAAGTTTTGAAGTTTTGTCAAATTGGAAAGTTTTCAGCCATGATTTCTTTAAAAAAAATGTTATTTGTTATTGTTGTTGTTGTCCTATCCTCTTTCTTCTGTCTTTCTGGGACTCTTGTGACAAAAATGTTAAATGTTTTGCTACAGTCCCACGGGTCCCCCAGGAAGTGGAAATCTGGGCTGTCTCACTCAGTCTTTGCTGGTACGGTTGGACACAGGGCCACAATTTTTCTATGGTGTTTGGATGTAGTTAAGTGGTTATTGTCCAGAGTTTTCTCTCTTGCTAGATTGCTCTTTTCCTGTTCTTTTTTGTTTTTGTTTTTTGGCAGAAAGATTGGGCTTTTATACAGGCTTTTTTGTTAGCTTCTTCAGCTTCAAGTCTGGGATACACAAAATGAAAAGAAACCAAGTGCGCGTACCCACGTGTTGTTCCTTGATCCCCAGCCAGTCTGCTTTCTCCTCATTTCAGAATCCTTTGCTTGTTTTATATGTAATGTCAAGGGTTTTTAGTTTTACTTAGTAGGAAGAATAGGGAAAATATATCTTTTTTATCTTCCCAGAGGCACAAGAACTGAAACCAGTTTCTAGAAAAAGAAAAAAAAAGTTTATCGGTTGGGCGCAGTGGCTCAAGCCTGTAATCTCAACACTTTGAGAGGCCAAGGCGGGAGGATCACTCGAGCCCAGGAGTTCAAGACCAGCATGAGCAACATAGCAAGACCTCATCTCTACAAAAAAAAAAAAAAAAAAGAAAGAAAGAAAAGTAGCCGCGCATGGTGGTGTGTGCCTGTGATCCGAAGCTACTTGGGAGGCTGAGACGGGAAGTTCGCCTGAGCCCAGGAGTTTGAGGGTGCAGTGAGCCATGATTGTGCTACCGCGCTCCAGCCTCGGTGACAAAGTGAAACCCTGTCTTGGAAAAAAAACAAACAACAAACAACAAACAAACAAAAAACAGTTTATAAAAGTCTCTCTCTTATTGTATCTTCTTTTCCAAAAAAGTTATAAATGTTAAGAGCCTAGAATATATCCTTTTATTCTTTCTCCATACACATTTACAAATATGCACATGCAAGCACACACACACAGAATATTTGTCACTCTTTTTACCAAAAGGAAATCATACTATATATATTCTTGCAACTTGCTTTTCTCATTAATAATACATAACGGATACCCTTTTGGGCTAACAGTCATAGATCTAACTCATTCTTTATATTAGCTACTTAATATTCCATAATATGGAAGAGCCATGGTTACTTAACTTGTTTTTAGTTTTATTGCCTTCACAAATAATAATTTTATTTATATAGGATAGATTACCAAAAAAGGACAGATCAATATAAGCAGTACATGTACTATTTTTTTTTTTTTTTTGAGATGGAGTCTTGCTTTGTCACCCAGGCTGGAGTGTAGTGACAGGATCTTGGCTCACTGCAACCTCCACCTCCCAGGTTCAAGAGATTCTTATGCCTCAGCCTCCCAAGTAGCTGGGACTACAGGTGTGCACTACCACACCTGGATAATTTTTGTATATTTTAGTAGAAATGGGTTTTGCCATGTTGGCCAAGCTGGTCTCGAACTCCTGGCCTCAAGTAATCCATTTACCTCAGCATCCTAATATGCTGGGATTACAGGCTTGAGCCACCATGCCCAGCCAGTATATGTACTTTTAAGTTGAATAAACATGGCATGGTTATGGTTCCACAAAAGGCTCTGATGACTCACATTTCCCCAGTGACATGACAATATATGTTTCTTCCAGCATCTTGCCAGCTCTGGGAGTTTCCTTTCATTTTACATTTTTTTTTTTTTTTTTGAGGTGGAGTCTCGCTCTGTCGCCCAGGCTGGAGTGCAGTGGCACGATCTTGGCTCACTGCAAGCTCCGCCTCCAAGGTTCATGCCATTCTTCTGCCTCAGCCTCCCAAGTAGCTGGGACTACAGGCGCCCACCACCATGCCCGGCTAATTTTTTTTTTTTTTTTTTTTTGCATTTTTAGTAGAGACGGGGTTTCACTGTGTGAGCCAGGATGGTCTCAATCTCCTGACCTCGTGATCCGCCTGCCTTGGCCTCCCAAAGTGCTGGGATTACAGGCATGAACCACTGTGCCTGGCCTCATTTTAAATTTTTGCCTTTGTCGGGGTGAAATAGTATCTCATTTTTAATTAACATACATTTATTGGCCTGTTCCTGCCTTTTTCCATTTTCCTGTTGGGTGTTAGTATATTTCTCATCAGTTTGAGAGGACTCATTTTACAGTTTTATTTGTTATATGCATTGCAAATACATTGTCTCTGTTTAACTCCAACCTATTACCAGAGCATCTGTGAACATTACCCCTAACACACTGAGCATGTTGCATTGTCCCTTGCTGACAATTGCTGTCTCTGCTAAAGGCTGTCTTCCTTAAGCTAAGGACCATTTTCTCAACTTTGCAGCTCTAGTCCCAAGCAGTTATTTGTGCATAGTAGGTGCTTAAAGGGTTTTTGAATTAATTGTTGAATTTCTATCTCAATTAAAATGGTCCCTCAGTGTTTTCCTTCCTTTGTACTTCCCTAAGTGACACATTAATTACAGATGTTCCATCAAGTGTCAAGCTAACCTGAACAATTACAACTTGAAGCAAAGAGCACAGCCCAAATGGCAACATCTTCATCCTCAGAGATGAGCTGTTTGCATGAGGAAGGACAAGAAAATTGCACCATCTGCCTGGATGTAGAAGGAAAGACTTGGCTCCTGCAAGACATTGCATGAAGGGGGAGGGATGCACTTACTTGTTATTCCAAGCTATGATGGCTATTTTCATGTTATGTGTCATTTGTGGAACAATCTGATGTTATGGTTGGCTCAAAGCTTTTATGCCTAATGATCTGCTTCAAGGAGGAGGAGTGAAATAACGAAGGAAGTCCTTAATCCTTAGTCCTATGGACTGTCCCCCACTCTGGGAAACTAGAGAGGTCTGTGGTCAGCCAATGCTGCAGAAATAAAGTATGACAGAGTAGAGGGTTGAAAGGAGGTTTCAAGAAGGAGGAAGGGTGTGCAGAGGATAAGAAATGGTCCCCAGACAGTCTTGCTTCACTTCATATCAAAGTCGTTTGCTTGTTTTATATATAATGTTTGGGGGTTTTAGTTTTACTTAGCAGAGAGAATAGGGAAAAGTGTACCTCCTTTATCTTCCCAGAGGCACAAGAATAGGTGTGAATGGACATAAAGCATAAATGTATATAAGGGACTGAGTAGACAGTGGTGTCTGGGGAGCATGCAAAGATCGCAGAGAGAACCCAGTCTTTGAAGTTAGACAAATGTCAGTTCTAATCTTCCCTATGTTACTGACTTACCCCATGTGTTGTTCAAACTAATTGATCACCTTAATGGCATAAGAACTGACAGCTACAGACACCAACCCCTCCTCCATCCCATCTCTCTGTGGCGTTGCCACAGAAAATCTCCATGTTCTATTCTATTCCACATCTCGTTGCTTTTGTGTTATGACTACTGTTGCTGACCCTTGAGTCTGAATTGAAGTTTGCTTTTAGGCTGACCTCTTAGATTCAACCTTAGATGCAACAAGATTCATCTTCTTTCTGGAGGTCGCCCTTACTTACCCAGGATGAGAAGACTAGTTTTCTTTCTTTTTTTTTTCAGATGGAGTCTCACTCTGTGATCCAGGCTGAAGTGCAATGGTGCGATCTCGGCTCACTGCAACCTTCGGCTCCTGGGTTCAAGCCACTCTCCTGCCTCAGCCTCCCAAGTAGCTGGGACTACAGGCATGTACCACCACCCCTGGCTAATTTTTGTATTTATAGTAGAGATGGGGTTTCACCATGTTGGCCAGGCTGGTCTCGAACTCATGACCTCAAGTTATCCACCTGCTTTGGCCTCCCAAAGTGCTGGGATTACAGGCATGAGCCACTGTGCCTGACCCTGAGAAGCCTAGTTTTTCTCTTATTCCATTTTCATAGCTAATTCTTGCTCCTGAGACCCCAATGTCAAAAAAGCCCAGCTGTCTATATAATCCTGCCAGTCCCAGAGAGGGTGCACCTGGTCATGCTGGGACATCCTCCCTTGGCCGAATTAAATGTTCCTGAGCAGGGTCATGCCATCTCATATGGCAGCTCCTGCAATAACCATGTGACATGAGTATGGTGAAAGAAGAGGGAAATGATGCTGGTCAGAATAACTATCCAGAATCAAAGTGAACAAGGAAAATGTGAACAAGGAAAGCAAAATGAAGATGATAACATTCACAATATGTATTACCCAGGAAAACGTTTAAAAATGTCAAAGAACTATATACAAAAATCGAAAGACAAAAAAGAAAACTCCGATTAAATTGAAAGACATGGCATTCTTCTAATTAGGAAAAGTCACTATTTTAAAGAGGTACGATTCCTCCCTAAATCCATACATGAATGGTTACAACTGAGTCCCAATATTTTTGGAATTCAGTAGTGTATTAGTCTGTTCTCACACAGCTAATAAAGACATATCTGAGACTGGGTAATTTATAAAGAAAAAAGGTTTAATTGACTCACAGTTCTGCAGGGGTGGGGAGGCCTCAGGAAACTTACAATCATGGCAGAAGGGGAAGCAAACATGTCCTTTTTCACATGGCAGCAACAAGGAGAAGTGCAGAGTGAAGTAGGGGAAAAGGCCCTTATAAAACCATCAGATCTTGTGAGAACTCACTCACCATCACGAGAACAGCATGGAGGTAACTGCTCCTATGATTCAGTTACCTCCCACTAGCTTCCTCCTATGACATGTGGGGATTATGGGAACCACAATTCAAGATGAGATTTGGGTAGGGACACAACAAACCATATCAAATAGTTTGATAAAAACTTTCCTCTAGGGGAAAAATCATAGACCTAAGAACAGACAAGAAGATCTTGAAACAGAAGAATGATGATAAGGGACCACATACAATAACATATTATGAAGCTACAATAATAAAACAGTATGGCACTAGTTCAGGAATAGGCCAGTGGAAGAATGGAACAAAATTTGAGAGTCCAGAAATGGACAGATCAGAATTCAGTGTCTAATAAAAATGGAATCTCTCATTGGTGAAGGCAGGAAGGGGTTATTCAATCAATGATGTTGTGGTACAATTGTCTATTCATTCAGGAAAAAATTAACTGAAATTCCAAACTTCATCAGACAAAAACAATCAACTGAAACTTAATTAAAATCTAAATAGGAAAAAGAAACACTAAGGGTATCATAACACTGTTAGTTATCACAAAAGCCCTAAAAGATAGCTATTTGATCCCAATTTTGAAGATGTAAACACTGAGGCTCAGACAGACCAAGCGGCTTACCTGAGGTCACACAAAATCACACACCAAGAGTTCATAAGACATCCATAGTCACTTTGTTCTCCAGATGTTCGCATTAGGTAAATTTACCTTACAGTTTTCTTTTAACCCAGCTCATAACTTCTAGCAAATGATTATTCTTTCTAGCCTAGTGTAGTACCCAGGCAGACAACCTGATGAAGACTTAAGTTCAAAAGATGATTCAGGCGCATACCTCCCCGCTCACATTGTGAGTGTTCCCCAGGGAGGGTCAGCCATTCCTTGCACAGATACCATGGAGAAGACCATGAGGGGAAGTTGGAGCTGAATCAGACCCAATGAGATTCTGGTGTTTTAACAGCATGGCTGTATTAGTCCGTTCTCACACTGCTATAAAGATACTGCCTGAGACTGGGTAATTTATAAACAAAGGAGGTTTAATTGACTCACAGTTCTGCATAGCTGGGGAGGACTCAGGAAACTTACAATCATGGCAGAAGACAAAGCAGAAGCAGGCACCTTGTTTATAAGGCAGCAAGAGAGAGGGAGAGAGTGAGAGAGCAAGGAAGGCCACACTTTAAAACCATCAGCTCTCATGAGAATTCACTGTCATGAGAACAGCATGGGGGATACTGCCCCCATGATCCAATCACTTCCCACCAGGTCCCTCCTTTGACATGTGAGGATTACAATTTGAGATGAGATTTGGGTGCAGACACAGAACCAAACCATATTAATGGCTTAAGATTGTCCTGAGGGAAAATGAGCAGGTATACCCTAAAAAGATCGTAGGCCCCCTGCCTACCCACTCCATCTCTTCTTACCAAAGAGTTTCTCCCTGGGGAACAGAGGCTCAGCCATGGCACACTCTTCCCAACCATGTTCCAGGACTGACAGAGGAACTACAGGGGGCAAGAGACAAAACATTAGGCACTCAATGCATTCAGAGTTGTATTAGGGTCCCCATGAGGTGCCATACAGAATAGAGGGAGGCATAGTTGACTCTAACCCTAATTTCTACTGCCTTCCAGTCACCCCTAGTCTCATCCATTTCTTCATCTCCTCACATTTTCCATAGCATCTTCCAAGTCTAAGTCTAAGCCTCCCCAAGTCTCTTTCAGACCTTCCTATTTCCCCTGTCCCTTCCAATTGCCTTTTCTCCTGGTCCTCCTCTTCATCTCAGATTACTTCCCAGCCTCTGTCTGTATGCCCCCAGCACACAGTTTGCCCCAGTCACTCCCCTGTGCTGCACATTCTAAACAGTCCCTCCACATCACTTCCGTCCCTCTACCTAATTCACAGAATAGAGAGCCCCTTTGGGAAATATGTGTATGAGTTTCTCAGGCAGAAGAACCGGAAATAAAATTCCAGGCAAAACCACCATGGGGATAACCAGGGAAACATCAAGTGCTCTGCAAACAGAAAAACTTTCAGCTGCCTGAGTGAGATGAGCATTTGTCTGGGGTGATGGGAGCAGAAGCTTGAGATGCCGACATCAGCCATATTGTGAAGGATTCAGTATTCTACACTAAAAGAAGCTGGACTTAACCCAATAGGAAATGGATATTAATTGAAAAGAAAGTTCTGGAAGGCACTAGCTCTCTTCTTGACGGGATTTATAAGACACAATGGAAATCGGAAATCCATACCAACGAATTTCTTTTTTTTTTTTTTATTTGAGACAGAGTCTCACTCTGTCACCCAGGCTGGAGTGCAGTGGCACAGTCTTGGCTTGCTGCAACCTGCCTCCCGGGTTCAAGCAATTCTCCCGCCTCAGCCTCCTGAGTAACTGGGATTACAGGCCTCTGCCACAACAGCCAGCTAATTTTTGTATTTTTAGTAGAAACAGCGTTTTATTATGTTGGTCAGGCTGGTCTCGAACTTCTGACCTCAGGTGATCCTCCCACCTCAGCCTCCCAAAGTGCTGGGATTAGAGGGGTGAGCCACTGCATCTGGCCCCATATTAGTGAATTTCTGTCTTAAAAACCCTGAAGATGTCAGGAGTCCAAGACCCTCATCTGCACATTACTTTTAGCGATGCTGGTTATATAAACAGAAATGCATAAGGTTGGTGCTATCCAATAATCTCTGTTTTTCTAGTAAGTCCAGGGAACCATAGCTGTCAAGCAGTGTCTTGGATGCTGCTTGTATAAATAAATCCTCTTTCTGGCTTCAAATCCTTTCTCCAGGCTCCTTCCTAAGGGTAATGGGGATCTCAGCCCCTGCTTCTACTCAGGGCAACCTTACTCTTCCCAGAAACAAACACTGTTCTCATATCCTGTCCATTCTGACCTCATGGACATTTAAACTCTTTTGCAATACATTTAAATTTAAATACATTTGCAATATGTTTGAGAACTTGGCAAACAACTTTTCTTTCTCTAAATATCTCTCTGTCTCTGTCTCCTTTACTGCCCCGTCCCTTTTTCTTTTTTCTTCTCTCTTGCAAAAAATGTGCATAAAAAATTTTCCTATGAATATAAAACCAAAAGCATCATTATTTTAATTCAATTTATAATGGACATAAATTTTAATTTACTGGTGCAAATAACAGCTAAAACTGCACACAACAAACCTTGTTATTGACTACACATTGACAGAAGAGTCAAACTTTACTTATAAAAAATTTAGGTCTGTGAGTTTTGGCGCAGGAAAAAAAAATGGACTTGATAGAAATAATGACTATTACACAAAGTAGAAACCAAGATCAATAAAATTTGATATGGGCAATACCTAATCAATACATCAGATTTTGTTTCAAATTTTAAATGGAAAAGAATTGATCCAAATGAAAATAATTTCAGTAGAGTTAATATTTTTGGAAATGGTCTAACTGTGCTGTGTAGAAAATTGATCAAGGGATTAAATTGGCTTAATGGAATTCACTCTGGAAAACACTTTCTGGATGAAAAGTCTATCTAAGTTGATATAATTCTAATTAAAAGTCTTGAATTCAAAATGTTCTCAGGGTCAAAAGAGCAAGAGCAATTGTCCTCAAAGTCAAAACAGAGGGGTTAAAATGATGAGGTCAAAACATCCTGTGGGATAGCAACCGTTTTAAGTGGACACCACGCTGGGCCACTTCAGTTTGCGGCAAAGCAGAGCTTTTTATCTTCTCCCTGAAAAAAACAAATGCAACTGTATGGCTCTGTAGAAATAAAGTAGTCACACAGGGATATTTGAGTCTGTTAGGTACCTGGAATACTAGTAAGAACAGAGAATAACATGTGAGAACATAAAGAAGAACATTTATAAAATGAGAATAAGAGTAGAAACTACTCTTGGGATATTATAAGGATCAAATGAGATAATCCCTAAAATACACTTAACTTGGCTGGGAGTGGTGGCTGGTGCCTATAATCACAGTATTTTAAGAGGCCAGGAAGAGAGGATCTCTTAAGCCGTGAGTTCAAGTCCTGCCTGGGCAACATAGCAAAACCCCATTTCTAGAAAACATTTTAAAAAAATTAGCCGAGTGATATGGTTTGTCTGTGTGCCCACCCAAGTCTCACCTTGAATTGTAAAAATCCCCACATGTCAAGGGTAGGGCAAGGTGGAGATAATTGAATCATGGGTGCTATTTCCCCCATACTGTTCTCATGGTAGTGAATAAGTCTCAGGAGATCTGATAGTTTTATAAATGGGAGTTCCCCTGCACAAGCTTTCTTGTCTACCACCATGTAAGATGTGACTTTGCTCCTCCTTCACCTTCCACCGTGATTGTGAGGCCTCCCCAGCCATGTGGAACTGGGAGCCAATGAAACCTCTTTGCTTTATAAATTACCCAGTGTCAGGCATGTCTTTATTAGCAGCGTGAGAACAAACTCATACACCGAGAATGGTGGTGCGTGCCTGTTGTTCGAGCTCCTTGGGAGGCTAAAGTGGGAGGATCGCTTGAGCCCAGGAGTTTGAGGCCACAGTGAGTTATGATTATGGCCCTGCACTCCAACCTGGGAGACAGAAGATTTATATGTTACTTATAAAACTCGGCTAAACTTACAGAAACTTCTTATACTTGTGCTCCTCCTCCAAACTCAACTCCTACTCCCTGTTTCCCAATGAATGCAGTGGTGCATACACACTCATACATACCCCATTACAAGGAAATTCACAAAGTTCTGACTTTCTACCATTGCTCTGGCTGTTCCTCTTCTTGTAATGCCCTTTCTCTCATTCCCAGTTGGAAAATATTTATCTGTTCTTTGCAACCCACATTAATGTCATTTCCTCTATACATTTTCTATTGGCTCTTCTGCTAGGATCCCAGAGCCCTTTCTCCATATCCTATTACCTCATATTATAGAAGTTTGTGGTTATATCCCCCCAAAAAACAAGACCTTTTTCTCTTTGAGTCCTCAGCACCTGGCAGCTGGCAGACACTCAGTAAATGTTTGCTGAGTCCAGATTTACTAATGACACCCAAATTAGGCTAACTCTTCCCATTTATTAGTGCAATCTGGTCTATTTTGCAAAGAGAATTAGATTGTATTGCCTTTGAATAGAAACACTTCTGGCTGGTAAGAGAAGTTCTAATGAAATGCCAATTTAAGTCTAGGAAAGAGATTCTGGAAGAGGTTCCACAGAGCTGTGCAGACTTTTGCCTGCAAAGTTTGTGACCGTTGGGTTTATAAGAAGTGTTCCTCATCAACAGAGATTTCCTTTCTGACATAGTCAAAAGAGATTCAGGAACTATCCCCCTGACAGCTTCAGAAGCCTTAGGGACGTAAGTCGTGTTGGCTTCTAGAATGGTGTGATGCCAGGAGATGCATTTCATCTCAATTTACCATTGTAGTACGATAACTTACTGAGATACTAACATGCTGAAGAATTACAAGAGTAAAAGTGCATTTGTGCTTTGGAATCTGAACTTTTTCCTCTCTTTGCGTGAGAAAGTAGCAAGGCCTTTGTCTTCTCTTTCTTCAACGTGTTTGCAAAGCAGGAAGTCAAAGTTCCAGGCCAGGCATGGTGGCTCATGCCTGTAATCCCAGAACTCTGGGACGCCAAGGTGTGTGGATCATTTGAAGCCAGGAGTGCGAGACCAGCCTGGTCAACATGGTGAAACCCCACCTCTACTAAAAATATTTGATAGCTGGGCGTGGTGGCGGGCACCTGTAGTCCCAGCTACTCAGGAGGCTGAGGCAGGAGAATTGCTGGAACCTGGGAGGTAGAGGTTGCTGTGAGCCAAGATTGTGCCACTGCACTCTTTCCTGGGCAACAGAATGAGACACCATCTAAAAAAAAAAAAAAAAAAAAAAAAGTCAAAGTTCCTGAAAGATAACATCTCTCCTTGGATTTTATGAAAACTTAAGACTACTGAGAAGATGAGACTAGGCATCCTGGAAGAGGATGGGAGATTCGTGAGTGCCCAAAGTTGAGTACAGGGAGGAAACACTAAGAGGAAACAGATTCCAACCACAAGAGGAAAGAGACAGAACTCTTTTTTTTTGAGATGGAGCCTTGCTTTGTTACCCAGGTTGGAGTGCAGTGGCATGATCTTGGCTCACTGCAATCGCTGCCTCCCAGGTTCAAGCGATTCTCTTGCCTCAGCCTTCCGAGTAGCTATGACTACAGGACTACTAGCCAGCCCGCCACCATGCCTGGCTAATTTTTGTGTTTTTAGTAGAGATGGAGTTTTGCCATGTTGGCCAGGCTGGTCTCAAACTCCTGACCTCAAGTGATCCACCCACCTTGGCCTCCCAAAGTGCTCCCAAAGGGAGCCACCGTGCCTGGCCAGAAATAGAACTCTTGGTAGTAAGGTTGCTAATCCATGCCCCAAGAGAGCCTGAAAAACTTGGGAGGACTTTTGGGGAAATGTCTGTGTGGTGAGCCCACACCCAGCATGCCCAGACTTTCAGCCCCAGTGAGCATGTTCATGCCCAGGCACAACATGGAAGCTAAGCTTGCCATTTTCAAGGTACCATGTGGGCTCATTATAGATAAGGGGTATGGACTAAGACCAGAAGGGACCTCCCCAAATATTTCATTCCACCAAAAACCCCACACCTCTAAGGGGGGCTGGACGAGTAGAGTGACCTTCAGTAAAAATAATATATGTAGGCTGCTGATTTGGAATTTGGATGGAATTAAAGAAAATAAGATAAAGGGAATGACATTTCTTGCACATTCTTTATTGTGGTTGTGAATTCATAGCTATATCATCAGAATGCTCTGATGGAGAACATGAGGACATGTGGAACCTGGCCACTTACATGGAAGGTACCATCAACCCATCAACCCATGTCTTCCCTGACAAGACTACTCCTTGCAGGTCCTCAAGGGCTCTGCAAACGTGTCTTTGTTTCCTGATGGCTCAGAAGCTGTTAGGTCAAGGTTGAGCTCACCCGGGCGTGTTGCAGCTGGATGCAGATCAAACTCCCCATGTTTCACAACCAGAATTTAGATGCATCGAACTCATTGGTTATTACTAATATTTAAAATTCCAAAGCTTCTGAGTATATTTGTGTTTTTCATGAATCAGAGTAGTATATTTAGTTAATACATATGTATCTAATTTTATTATGGACCAGGCAGGGTGCTAGGCATAGAAGATGCAATGGGGAAGGAGCAGTTTTTCCTGAATTTTCTATTGCCTTCTTATGTGGGACTGCGGGTCTGGGATTAACAGCCAGCCTTCTGAGAATGTGCATCATTGTACGTTTGCAATAAGAGAGGAAAAGAAGAGAAGACTGTTGGTCCGGATGTTTTAAGAGCATCATATACCGAAGTAGTGACTTGGTGAGCTCCTGCAAAATGAACTGTGTTAGAGAACGCCTGAATCTATCTCAGCACATGACATCACCTTCCATCTAGTTCTGTGGCTCTCAAGTCTGTTGACATGTGATTAGAAGAATCTCCTGGAGAGCTTTAAAAATATGCCAGCGTTTAGGACTCTTCCCCCAGACCAATGGACTCAGAATATAGAGATTGACCAGATTATAGAATGTATTAAACAAGCTTCCAGGTGATTCCAAAGTACTGATGCCTGGTTCCCATCCCTCATGGATTCTGATTTAACTTGTCTGTGCATGACCTGATTTTAAAAGCTCTTCCAGTTATTCCAATCATCCATTTGGTAACTATTGGACACAATGTGTGCTCCCTGCCCCACGAGTGTAACTTGGGAGCTTATTAGAAATGCAAATTCTCTGCCAGGCACGGTGGCTCACACCTGTAATCCCAGTACTTTGAGAGGCCGAGGCCGGTGGATCACTTGAGGTCAGAAGTCTGAAAACAGCCTGGCCAACATGGTGAAACCCCATCTCTACTAAAAATACAAAAATTAGCTGGGTGTGGTGGCGTGCACCTGTAATCCCAGCTACTCAGGAGGCTGAGGTGGGAGAATCACTTGAATCCAGGAGACAGAGGTTGCAGTGAGCCAAGGTGGCGCCACTGCACTCCAGGCAGGGCAACAGAGTGAGACTCTGTCTCAAAAAAAAAAAAAAAAAAAAGAAATGCAAATTCTCAAGCCCCACTCAGACATATTGAATGGGAAATTCTGGGAGTAGGTCCCACCCTTCCAACAACATCAGAATACATGTTATTTTCAAGTGCTGATGGAACACATACCAAGATAGAACATAACCTAAGCCATAAAACAAACATCAACAAATTTGAAAGAATTGAAATAATACAGTGTGTTCTCCAACCAAGATGGAATCAAACTATTATAGAAACCTACATAATGCTGAAATTCTAGCCAGGGCAATGAGGCAAGAAAGGGAATAAAATAAACACAGGTTGGAAAGGAAGAAATAAAAGGACCCCTCTTTTCAGATAGCATGATTATCTACTTAGAAAATCTAAAGGAATCTACAAACTAACAACAACAACAACAACAACAACAACAAAAACCCACCCTTAGAACTAATAGATGAGTCGGTAAGGCCACAGGATACAAGACACACACACAAAAATCAATTGTAATTCTATAAACTAGCAACAAACATGAAATTGAAACAATACCGTTTATCATAAACCCCCAAAATAAAATGCTTAGTGTAAATCTAACCAAACATGTACAGAACTTTCATGCTGAAAACTACACTATGTTGATGAGAAAGAAATCAAATAAAATTTAAATAGATGTAGAGATGTACCATGTTCATCAGTTGAAAGCCTCAATGTTTTGTAGTAGACATCAATTCTCAAATTGACGGTTTCATTGCAGTTTCTACCAAAATCCCAGCAAGATATTTTGGAGATATAGACAGGATTATTCTAACATTTAGATAGAAGGAGCTACAGCCGGGTGTGGTGGCTCACACCTGTAATCCCAGCACTTTGGGAGGCCGAGGCAGGTGGATCACCTGAGGTCAGGAGTTCAAGACCAGCCTGGCCAACTGGATGAAATCCCATCTCTACAAAAATACAAAAATTAGCCAGGCATGATGGCGGGTACCTATAATCCCAGCTACTCAGGAGGCTGAGGCAGGAGAATTGTTTGAACCTGGGAGGCAGAGGTTGCAGTGAGCTGAGATCACACCATTGCACTCCAGCCTGGGCGACAGCAAGACTCTGTCTCTCTTTCACTCTCTCACACACACAAAAAAAGAAAAGAAAAGAAAAGAAAAGAAAGGAACTACAATAGCTAAAACAAATTTGTAAAAGAATAATAAATTGGGAGGAATCATGCTGCCTGATTTGAAGACTTACTACATAGCTACAATAAACAAGACTGTATAGTATTGGCTAAGTTAGGAAAGAAACTTAAAAAAATTCTAATTTGTCACAGATATTTTATGAAATGAAATAAAAATAAATGTTTAGAAAATGAAACAAAAAATGTATACAAAGCATTTTATTTATTTTTTATTGTCAGGCTCGGCAGACATAAAATTACTCTGTTGAAATTACTAAAAAATTTATAAATGCTTACTCTCAATCTGTGCATTTTGCTGTGGATTATGGACTGGCACCAGTTCCTGGAGCAACTTTGAGTAGCGCCGTCCTGGTTGGGGAGATGTTTATTAAGCAGGTGTGTAAAATACTGTATTAATCACAGTAGGCTAGACCAGAGGTTCCCAAGGTGTGGAACACTGATCTCAGGGGTCTCTGGGATTCTTTCAGGGGGTCTTCAAGGTCAAAAATATTTCAAAGTAAAACTGGAACCATTTAATAATAAAACTGGCACTTAGGATGAATGAAGGCAGTGGTGGCAAACAGTATCAGTATTCACTATATTCTTACACTGAATTTACATTTAAAAAGAATACCACTTTCACTTATAAAAGTCCTTGATGTAGCAGTACAAATTATTAATTTTATTAAATCCTAAGCCTTGAGTACAAGTCCTTTTATTATTCTGTATGATGAAATGGGATGTACCCAGCACTGCTACCGCAAACCAAATTGTGAAAAGCACTGACGCAATTGAGTTGCAAGTCCGACATTACAGAGATTTTTCAAAATATAAAACAATACCACTCTTCTTACTAAATTTTTGTTTTGGAAAATAAGGTTATATTTAACGACCTAGTTGCTTTTTAAAGTGCAACACCATTTTACTTGAAGGAATGACAGACAAACTATGGCTATTCGGACACAGATATTTGGCAGACATTTTCTTTAGAATGAATGAAAAGAGCCTATTACTTTAAGGGAAGCAACTAGCAGGATGTATTTGTTGGAGGAGACAAAGTTTACCTTCCAGGTGAAAATTAGAATTTTGAAAAACTTGTATCTGCCACTGTAAGCGTAACGGCTTCTCAAATTTTAGAGTCATTTCTGATGAAATTGGGCATATTAATTGCTGTGATTTTTAAATTTTGTATAATCAAATGCGTCAACATTTGGAAGAGTTTCATAACTCAGTGAACCAATATTTTCCAAATAACCAACCAACAATGTTGCAAAATCATGCAGATAAAAGGTCCATCAGACTATAAGACAGACCAATGTATTGTAGTGTAGTGGAGTATGAAAGGTTCATTGATAGGATTTCGTATTTTACATTGCAAATAACATTTAAGAAAATAAGCACTTGTCAAAGTTTGTTGTAGTTTCAAAGAAAAATAGCCACAATCATCTGAAAACATTATTAAAGTACTCTTCCTGTTTCAACTACACATCTGTGTGAGGCTGGATTTTCTTCATTTATTTCAACCCAAACAACATATCACAACAAACCAATTGTAGAAGAAGAGGAGAGAATCCAGCTCTTTTCTATCAAGTCATATGTTAGAAAGATTTGCAAAACTATGTAAAACGATACCTCTCTTCTCACTAAATTTTTTGTTTTGAAACAAAACATTATTTTATTATTCATAAAGATATTTTATTTATAACATGTGATGAGTTATTATTATTATTATTTTTAGAGACAGGGTCTCATTCTATCACCCAGGCTGGAGTGCAGTGGTGCTATCATAGCTCACTGCAACCTCGAACCCCTGGACTCAAGAGATCCTCCTGCCTTGGCCTCCCAAAGTGCGGGGATTGCAGGCATGAATCACTGTGCCTGGCCAGTTATTATTACTATTATTTTTTGAGACGGAGTCTCACTGTGTCGCTCAGGCTGGAGTGCAGTGGCATGATCTCAGCTCACTGCAACCTCCGCCTCCCAGATTCAAGCAATCCTCCTGCCTCAGCCTCCTGAGTAGCTGGGACTACAGGTGCATGCCACCACGCCTGGCTAATTTTTGTATTTTTTAAGTAGAGATGGGGTTTCACCACATTGGCCAGGCTGGTCTCAAACTCCTGACCTTGTGATCCCCCTGCCTTGGCCTCCCAAAGTGCTGGGATTACAGGCATGAATCACCGCACCCGGCCCGTTATTATTAATTTTAAATAAACGATAAATATTTTAAAATTTTCTGCTTTGATTTCTAATATGGTAAAATTTTCCAGTTATAACCCATACAGACATGACTTCTTTAAGATTGTAAAGCGATCCTGAGGTCAAAGTTTGAGAACTACTGATCTAGACCATGCTGCTGTCCTCCAGGCCATGAGTTGCAGATGGCATAGCTAAAAACATGGAAGCGGCCTGGATCCCTGGGCTAGAGGAGCGCAATATGGAAGAGCCACCCAACTACATTGGATTGTTATGTAGATGAGAAATCAGCCTTCATAAATTTTGAGGTTTGGGGTTTGCTTGCTATGTAGCATAGCCTGGCCTAGTCTGCCTAACACAGCTCTGTGGTTTTTTTTTTTTTTGAGAAGGAGTCTCGCTCTGTTGCCCAGGCTGGAGTGCAGTGGTGTGATCTCGGCTCACTGCAACCTCTGCCTCCCAGGTTCAAGCAATTCTCCTGCCTCAGCCTCCCGAGTAGCTGGGACTACAGGTGCATGCCACCATGCCCAGCTAATTTTTTTGTATTTTTAGTAGAGACAGGGTTTCACTGTGTTAGTTAGGATGGTCTTGATCTCTTGACCTTGTGATCCACCCCCCTCAGTCTCCCAAAGTGCTGGGATTACAGGTGTGAGCCACCATCCATGGCCTATCTCTGTGTTTTAAGGGGATCATTCTGGCAGCAGTTTGAAGGGCTGGACTGGGATGGGGATGTGGATTCAAGGTGTGTTGCCGTAAGTCAGGGACCCCGAATGGAGGGACCGGCTGAAGCCATGGCAGAAGAACATGGATTGTGAAGATTTCATGGACATTTATTAGTTCCTCAAATTAATACTTTTATAATTTCTTATGCCTGTCTTTACTGCAATCTCTAAACATAAATTGTGAAGATTTCATGGACACTTATCACTTCCCCAATCAATACTCTTGTGATTTCCTATGCCTGTCTTTACTTTAATCTGTTAATCCTGTCATCTCGTAAGCCGAGGAGGATGTATGTTGCCTCAGGACTCTGTGATAATTGCGTTAACTGCACAAATTGTAGAGCATGTGTGTTTCAACAATATGAAATCTGGGCACCTTGAAAAAAGAACAGGATAACAGCAATGTTTAGGAAACAAGAGAGATAACCTTAAACTCTGACTGCTGGTGAGCCGGGTGGAACAGAGCCATATTTCTCTTCTTTCAAAAGCAAATGGGAGAAATATCACTGAATTCTTTTTCTCAGCAAGGAACATCCCTGAGAAAGAGAATGCACCCCTGATGGTGGGTCTATAGATGGCCCCCTTGGGTGTGGCCATCTTCTATGGTCGAAACTGTAGGGATGAAATAAACCCCAGTCTCCCATAGCGCTCCCAGGCTTATTAGGAAGAGGAAATTCCCGCCTAATAAATTTTGGTCGGACCGGTTGCTCTCAAAACCCTGTCTCCTGATAAGATGTTATCAATGACAATGGTGCCCGAAACTTCGGCTGATGCTTAGGGAAAATAGAAAAGAACCTATGTGACTATTGGGGCAGGTTCCCCGATAAAGGTGAGACTGAAAACAGGGAAATTAATTCTTAAGGTTTTCCATTAATCTAGTTCAGGGTCTGAACTGATGCGATGGTAGAGAGGTACAGCTAGGAAGGGAGAAGTTAGGGTGTTTCCAAGACAGAATTACCTGCATTTGATTACCAATCAGTGGGGCGGGGACCTAACCGGTTATGTTATCTATAGATTCCAGACATTGTATGGAAAAGCACTGTGAAAATCCCTGTCCTGTTCCGTTCCGTTCTGATTACCAGTGCATGCAGCCCCCAGTCACGTACCCACTCCTTGCTCAATTGATCATGACCCTCTCACGTGGACCCCCTTGGAGTTGTGAGCCCTTAAAAGGGACAGGAATTGCTCACTCGGGGAGCTCGGTTTTTGGAGACATGAGTCCACCAATGCTCCCAGCTGAATAAAGCCCTTTCCTTCCACAACTTGGTGTCTGAGGGGGTTCTTGTCTGCGGCTCGTCCTGCTACAGGGGAATGACAGGGAGAAGTCTTCAGAAGTTGGATTTTGGTCTCTGGGGAAATGGAGAAATGATTTACAAGATCAGCAGGTCAGTGTGCCTTGCAGAAATTTTGTGTGTTTTGAAGGGAAAGGGCAGGATGAGTTCTACTTTAAACATCTAAGTTTTAGTTTTGGCCCATCTGAGGCCTATTCAGACAGAGAATAACAATTAGTACTTATGTGACTATTACTATGTATGATACATGATGTTAGGCACCAATGATACTAACTCATTTGTTAAGAATATATGAAGAAGATATTTTTTTTTCTCACTCTATCACCCAGGCTGGAGTGCAGAGGCATGATCTCAACTCACTGCAACCTCTGCCTCCCAGGTTCAAGTGATTCCAGGCATGAGCCACCGTGCCCAGCCCTTGAAGAAAGTATTCTTATTATCCCCACTTTATAGTCAGGGAAACAGACATTGTTACCCATCTGTTACCCGCTATAGTGCCTACATGGCTTAGCTGAATTCATACTCAGCCTCAACTCTGCTTGTCTTTAGGAAACAGGCTGTCTGTGGTTTAGTTCTTAGGACTAAACTGGTCAAAGCTGGCAAAATCCAAAATGGCAGCAACTGGACCTCTGAAGAACCTCTAACTTCATTATCATCCAATTTCCATACCAAATGACACTCCCTCTGGCACCATACAGTTGACAATCACCATGGCAATGACTGGAAAAGACAACAAAAGGAAAATCTCCTCCTCCCCTTTTTAGAAAAAGCATGGATATTCCTCCCCTTGCTTTTTATCCCCAACCCTTTCATTAATGATACCCCATACTGGCTGGGCGTGGTGGCTCACACCTGTCATCCTAGCTCTTTTGGAGGCCAAGGCGGGTGGATCATGAGGTCAAGAGTTGGATCCCAGCCTGACCAACACGGGGAAACCATGTCTCTACTAAAAATACAAAAATTAGCTGGGCATGGTGGTGTGGGCCTGTAATCCCAGCTACTCAGGAGGCTGAGGCAGGATAATCGCTTGAAGCCGGGAGGCAGTGGTTGCAGTAAGCTAAGGTCACACCAAGCTCCCACTTCTCCATTCCATGGCCATCAAAGAAAGCCTGCACTGCTTGATGCTGTCTTCTGGTTGCATTTTTTTTTTTTTTTTTTTTTTTTTTGAGACTGAATTTTGTTCTTGTTACCCAGGCTGGAGTGCAATGGCGTGATCTCGGCTCACTGCAACCTCTGCCTCCCAGGTTCAGGCAATTCTCCTGTGTCAGCCTCCCGAGTAGCTGGGATTACAGGTGTTCACCACTGCATTCAGCTAATTTTGTATTTTTAGTAGAGATGGGGTTTTTGCCATGTTGGTCAGGCTGGTCTTGATCTCCTGACCTCAGGTGATCCACCTGCCTCGGCCGCCCAAAGTGCTGGGATTACAGGCGTGAGCCACTGTGCCTGGCCTCACTTTTGGTTTCATATATTGGCTTCATGACCTCAATCAGGAAAGAGCCCACCTTTTGATATAACTGGGACCCCCGGTAACAACATGGGAGTGTAGTGACTTCTCTGAAGATCACCCAGCTAGTGAGTGACAGACTCAGGATTGAGACCCAGGCACTTGAGTTCCAGAGTCCATGCTTCTAGTCACTATGCTGTTTTATCTCTTGATGCTTAGTAGCTGGTTAACCGTCTGAGTTCAGGGTTCAAAGAGAGCTCTGGGTTCTTCCAGGCATTAGATTGTATATTTGTTAAGTTCCACCAGAAAGTCCTTTATCTCCATAAGGAGAAGACTTTTCCCTTTGTTTGGCCACATTAGGAGCTGCAGGGTTGAGCAAAGTGTTCTGATCTGATGGTCTGTTTGAAGGTTCGCAGCTCCTCTCAGAATCCTCCACTTACAGCAGAGGATCCCACCTTTCATAAGCCTGGCTCAGCCATCCAACACAAACAGGGAAATGAATGTGAAACATAGTGGGTAGCCGTGAGAGCCTTCCAAACAACAGTAACAATTCACCTTCTCTGGCTTTGAGACTCTGGATGAATGAGTGAAGTGCATTGCACCACTCCAGGAGCACCACTCGCCTTGTATTCTATTTAAATGGTGCACTCTGGAGTTGCTTCGTGTTGGCATACCTCATTGTCACCCATTTAGCATCAGTTTCCTGTTTTCCTGTGGACTGCTGTTCGAGTCACTGCATCAGTATTTGGCATCACTTTTTGTGTTAACTTGATCATAATAAGATCCTCAATTCGTTCTTACCTCATCAAACAGGATTTGGAATCTAACCCAGTGTTTGGCATTGCCACTTTTATTTGGTGCTGCCAGCGTAGTGTAGGTGCCCGACTCAATATCTAAGAGGGGAAGAGGTGAGGAAGGAAAAAAAGCTCTCACATTGCAGGTGAGCCTTCTGCAGGAAGCTAGGAGGGAGTGGCCCTGATAGGCATTGCTCTCTTGGTTTATGGGACCTTAGATGGGGAATAAAAAGAATGCTCAAGCTCCCTCCAACCCTATCCTGAGAAATCTCTGTTATAGCCAGGATGAAATCTGCAAGATATTAATATTTATTTCAAGATGTATGTCAGTGTCCTTGACTTATGGTTGAATTCAACCATAGATAGTGTAAATGGACAGATGTACAATTCCAGAACATCTCATTGAAACAAAAGCTTTATTTCTTTCAGGTTCAGATTCATATGTGTAGCATACTTCCTATGTTCCAGACTTTCTTATGACAGTTTTTAAAAGTATTTATTTGTACAGTATTCCAGATGTTAACAGCCTGGGTGTTCCTAAGACCTTTGTCGTACTGGGGTCATCTTGGCCTTTAAAATTTATTTTTATTTTTAATTAATTTTTTAAATTGTTATGAATTTAGGGGTACAAGTGTAGTTATGTTACACCGATATATTGTGTAGTGGTAAAGTCTGGGATTTTAGTGTACCCATCAACTAAATACTGTACATTGTACCCAATAGGTAGTACCGTAGTACCCCGTTCCTATCCACCTACCTTTCGGATTCTTCAATGTCTATTATTTCCATCTTTATGTTCCTGTGTGCCCATTGTTTAGCTCTGACTTATAAGTGAGAACATGCAGTATTTGACATTCTGTTTCTAAGTTACTTCACTTAGGATAATGGTCTCCAGTTCCATCCATATTGCTGCAAAACACATAATTTCATTCTTTTTTATGGTTGAGTAATATTCCATGGTCTATACATATAAACCACATTTTTAATCCAATCATCTGTTGATGAACACTTAGATTGATTTCATGACTTTGCCATTGTGTATAGTGCTGCGATGAACATATGAGGGCCAGTACCTTTTTGATTAAATGATTCCTTTTCCTTTGGGTAGATACCCAGTAGTGGCATTGCTTGGTCAAAGGGTAACTCTATTTTTAGTTTTTTGAGAAATCTCCATACTGTTTTTCATAAAGGTTGCAATAATTTACATTCCCACCAACAGTGTATATGCATTTTCTTTTCTCTGCAGCCTCCTCAGCATCTCTTGTTCTTTGACATTTTAATAATAGCCATTTTGACTGGTGTAAGATGGTATCTCATGGTCATTTTAATTGGCATTTCTTTGATGATTAGTGATGGTGAGTATTTTTTTCATATAATTTAAATAAAATTTGTGTTAGCTTTGTAAACATCAGAGTCCCAGGAGGAAAGAATGGCATACTCTATAGAGGTTAACTGGGAAACTCACACCTGGGTTTATTGGCATTCCAAAAGTCTGCACATATGTTCTCTGTATGTAAAGCCTTCAATGAGTGTTGGAAATACCTTTTAGTATCTAGAGGAAGCATCCTAAGTAGTATAGGCTCAAGAACTAAGGAGCCAGTAGGACTTGGTGAAGCACATGGAAATAGCACCAGCGGGGAGCTGTGACCAGCCTCAGGCACGGAGGGGAAGGGAAGGGAGAGACTAGCAGTGTTATTGGAAACTGAAAGAGCTGTAGATTTGGAAGAGGGCCAGCCAGATAGGAGTGGTGGCAGTAGGTGGATTCAGGGCTCTGTTAGGGGCCAGGAATAAATACCCCACCCTCTGAGCTCTTGCTGCTGCCTCCCATTGACTGCTCCTATCCAGCAGGCAGAGGGCGAGGGATATCTGGTGATTCGATCTGTGGAGCTAATTACCCTCCTGGACACAAAGCAGAGCTGTGAAGAGTGTGGAGTGGAACCAGGACACACTTCTACACCATATGCAGTAGGAAATTCAAATTTTCAAGAAGTTCTTAGAGAACATAAAGCAGGAAAGGAGACCCAGAAGAAACTAGGTTATATGCCATCACAGGCACCCCCTAAGATGTAGAGGGTGTCTGTGATGACATATAATCTAGTTAACCTAGCTTAAACTAACAAACATTTATTGCTGCCATGTAAGCAATAGTGAGGGGTCAGCTCCACATGGTCACTCAGGGACCCAGGCTAATGGTGCCCTATGTTCTTGTAGGTTCCAGAGGGAACATGAAGCCTTCTCAGTGCTGAAGACGGAAGGGAAGTGTGTGTGCCCTTTCCACTGCTTTGTCCTGGAAGTGACAGACATCATGTCTATTCATATTTTATGGATCATCTCTTCTTTTCTTTTTTGAGATGAAATCTCATTCTGTCACCCAGGCGGGAGTGCAGAGGCATAATTATAGCTCACTGTAGCCTTGGCCACCTGGGGTCAAGTGATCCTCCTGCCTCAGCCTCCTGAGTAGCCGGAACTACAGGTGCACAGCGCCGTGCCTGGCTATTAGGTTAATGCAAAAATAATCGTGGTTTTTGTCATTGCTTTCTATCTACATTTACTTTTACTGCAATTGCTTTTGCACCAACCTATAATTTTTAATTTTTTTTGTAGAGACAGGGTCTCGCTTTGTCGCCCAGGCTGATCTTAAACTCCTGGCTCGCTCTTATTTTTTAGCTTTAGCTCCCTGCCCTACTTTAAATCCTTTCCTCTCTCCTGGAATTTCTCCCCTCTCCCCACTAGCTGATGTAATGCTAAATTCCTGTTTATTTCTTTTTATTTTTTTTTTTGAGATGCAGTTTCGCTCTGTTGCCCAGGCTGGAGTGCAGTGGTGAGACCTCAGCTCACTGCAAGCTCCGCCTCCCGCAGGTTCACGCCATTCTCCTGCCTCAGCCTCCCGAGTAGCTGGGACTACAGGCGCCCGCCACCATGCCCGGCTAATTTTTTGTATTTTTAGTAGAGATGGGGTTTCACCGTGTTAGCCAGGATGGTCTCGATCTCCTTACCTTGTGATCCGCCCACCTCGGCCTCCCAAAGTGCTGGGATTACAGGCGTGAGCCACCGCGCCCAGCCTCCTGTTTATTTCTTATACAAACCAGTTAATTATCTGTTTTTTTCTTACCCTAGAGTAACCTGGCTTTGTTTAGAATGGCTCAGTTCATAAGCAAAAATATCTATTAAGTATATTCTCATGAAAGAATAGGTCAATTCACTTCTTGAGAGAAATCCTGAGGTTAGCTTAAAAAAAACAACAAAAACCTAATTTCCCCCCTGACTTACACTTTCTTTACTTAAAAATGGCTACATTAAGAGTTAGAGAGAGGCTCTAGAGTAATTTACCTATGGCCACGGAGAATTTGACTCCTATTTCTTGACTCTGTGTCCATAGCTCTTTCCTTTATCTGACACCATTTCTTTTCTATATTCTCTTCCTAGAAAAAAAAAAAATGCTCTTCCCTTAACACCATCTGCCTGGCTTTTCTTTAATCTTGTGCAGTTCAGCTCTGCATATCAAGAAGCCAATACCTTGGTAAGAATCATTAATTTTCAGAAGCTTTTATTTCAGTGACTCCAAAGATAATTGCTAAAAATAGGTGTATTCCCTGCAAGATGCCGTTAAAATCAACTCGTTTTGTGGTCAGGCTTCCCAAAGGCACCAAGGCCGTGTTGAGAATGCAAGTGTTTTAGCAGCTGTGACAAATTTATCCCATGAACAGGCATGCAGTCAATAATTAGTTTTCAGAGGCAGCCTTTGGTACTCGGAGTTAGAAGCAGGTGGGTACACGTGCCTGGAGATGCCCAGGTAGACTTGGAATTTCCCAAGAGGGGAACGTGCATCATTTTTCAAGAATGCAGGAGTGGTATGGGGAAAAGAAGCTAACTGGGAAACTTACACCTGGGTTTCTTGGCATTACAAAAGTCTGCAAATATATTCCCTGTATGTGAAGCCTTCAATGAATGTTGGGAATGCCCTTTAGCATCTAGAGGAGGCATCCTGATTAGCATAGGCCCAAGGTCTAAAAGAAACTAGAAGAGGTTACAAGTGGGTACAGTTCTTAATTTCTCTAGTCCCCACTTAGGTCCGTAGAGGAAGGTAGTTCTGCTAATGCTTCTGTTTTCTTCTCAGTGTGGGGAGGAAGTTTATGCATTTGGGCAAGGCATGACTTACTTCCTCATTGGGTGATCCAGAGGCAACTGTTAGACTTTTCCCTCTCCCTCTGTCTGTGTCTGTGGTCATCCTTCCTCCACCTCTCCCTCCCTTCTTCCCTTCCTGTCTTTCTCTCTGCTTCTTTCTATCTGCCGTCCTTCCTCTTGTGGACCGATCTGCTCCCAGGTACAACAAGGATTAGCATTTCCTTCTTCTTGTAGAGACCAGGCAGACTCTTCTGTGTTTGCACCAGCTTTTCAACCTGTAACTGGGTGGGGAAATCTGGGTCATGCTGGTCTCAAAGTCTAGATTTGTAAGGTGAGCCATGCGATGCTCTCCAATTCAGCTTCATAAGGAAAACTAATTCTGCAGTTTATCCTCCTCTGGCTCTTTGAATGTTTCCCTCAAATAGGTTAGAATCCACAGCAGGAGGAAAGGGCATGACTAATGTCCCCGAATTTTCTGCACATGGACGGCTGGCTGGGAACTCTGAAAAATTCCACATGAGGACTAGCCCTTGAAGACTAAGGACGATGTGGGGAAACACATTTCTTATTATATCACAATGTCACAGAGATATTTATATTTTTCTTGGGGTCAACAGGGGTTCATTCTCTCAGTGATGGGGGTGAAGCCAGGTTGGGAAAGCAAGGGAAATTTGCCTCAACACAGGCTATTGCATGCAGTGGATGCACTTTTAAAATTTAAATTTTATGGTTTTTTTGCTAAGATCCATGGTTTAAACAACAACAAAAAAAGAGTATAGGCTGGGCGTGGTGGCTTATGTCTGCAATCCCAGCACTTTGGGAGGCCGAGGTGGGTGGATTGCCTGAGCTCAGGAGTTTGAGACCATCCTGGCCAACAGGGTGAAATCCCATCTCTACTATAAATACAAAAATTATAATCCCAGCACTTTGGGAAGCCAAGGCGGGTGGATCACGAAGTCAGGAGATGGAGACCATCCTGGCTAACACGGTGAAACCCCGTCTCTACTAAAAATGCAAAAAAATTAGCCGGGCGTGGTGGTGGGCACCTGTTGTCCCAGCTACTTGGGAGGCTGCGGCAGAAGAATGTGAACCTATGGGGCGGAGCTTGCAGTGAGCCAAGGTTGCGCCACTGCACTCCAGCCTGGGCGACAGAGCAAGACTCTGTCTCAAAAAAAAAAAAAAAAAAAAAAGAATTAGCTGGGCGTGGTGGTGTGCACCTGTAGTCCTAGTGAGAGGTGACAGCGTGCTGGCAATCCTCAGAGCCCTCGCTCGCTCTCGGCGCTTCCTCTGCCTGGGCTCCTACTTTGGGGGCACTTGAGGAGCCCTTCAGCCCACCGCTGCACTGTGGGAGCCCCTTTCTGGGCTGGCCAAGGCCGGAGCCCACTCCCTCAGCTTGCGGGGAGGTGTTGAGGGAGAGGCGCGAGCAGGAACCGGGGCTGCGAGCGGCGCTTGCGGGCCAGCTGGAGTTCCGGGTGGGGGTGGGCTTGGCGGGCCCCGCACTCGGAGCAGCCCGCCGGCCCTGCTGGCCCCAGGCAATGAGGGACTTAGCACCTGGGCCAGCGGCTGCGGAGGGTGTACTGGGTCCCCCAGCAGTACCAGCCCACCGGCGCTGTGCTCAATTTCTCGCCGGGCCTTAGCTGCCTTCCCGCGAGGCAGGCCTCGGGACTGCAGCCCACCATGCCTGAGCCTTCCCCCGCCTCCGTGGGCTCCTGTGCGGCCCGAGCCTCCCCAACGAGCACCGCCCCCTGCTCCATGGCCCCCAGTCCCATCGACCGCCCAAGGGCTGAGGAGTGCGATCGCAGGGCGCGGAACTGGCAGGCAGCTCCACCTGCAGCCCCAGTGCGGGATCCACTACGTGAAGCCAGCTGTGCTCCGGAGTCTGGTGGGGAGTGGAGAGTCTTTATATCTAGCTCAGGGATTGTAAACACACCAATAGGCACTCTGTAACTAGCTAAAGGTTTGTAAACACACCAATCAGCACCGTGTGTCTAGTTCAGGGTTTGTGAGTGCACCAATCGACACTGTATGTAGCTGCTCTGGTGGGGCCTTGGAGAACCTTTATGTCTAGCTCAGGGATTGTAAATACACCAGTTGGCACTCTGTATCTAGCTCAAGGTTTGTAAACACACCAATCAGCACCCTGTGTTTAGCTCAAGGTTTGTGAATTCACCAATCGACACTCTGTATCTAGCTGTTCTGGTGGGGCCTTGGAGAACCTTTGTGGCCATACTCTGTATCTAACTAATCTGATGGGGAGGTGGAGAACCTTTGTATCTAGCTCAGGGATTGTAAACGCACCAATCAGCGCCCTGTCAAAACAGGCCACTCGGCTCTACCAATCAGCAGGATGTGGGTGGGGCCAGATAAGAGAATAAAAGCAGGCTGCTGAGCCAGCATTGGCAACCTGCTGGGGTCCGCTTCCACACTGTGGAAGCTTTGTTCTTTCGCTCTTTGCAATAAATCTTGCTACTGCTCACTCTTTGGGTCCACGCTGATTTTATGAGCTGTAACACTCGCCGTGAAGATCTGCAGCTTCACTCCTGAAGCCAGCGAGATCAGGAGCCCACCAGGAGGAACTAACAACTCCAGACGTACCGCCTTAAGAGCTGTAACACTCACCGGGAAGGTCTGCAGCTTCACTCCTGAGCCAGCGAGACCAGGAACCCACCAGAAGGAAGAAACTCTGAACACATCCGAACATCAGAAGGAACAAACTCCAGACACGCCACCTTAAGAGCTGTAACACTCACCGCGAGGGTCCGTGGCTTCATTCTTGAAGTCAGTGAGACCAAGAACCCACCCACCAATTCCGGACACACTAGCTACTCAGGAGGCCGAGGCAGGAGAATCGCTTGAATGGGGAGGTGGAGGTTGCAGTGAGCTGAGATCGTGCCACTGCACTCCAGCCTGGCAAAAGAGTGAGACTGTCTCAAAAAAAAAAAAAAAAAATTAAATTTTATCTATTTATCTTATTTACATATATATTTTTGAGACAGGGTCTTGCCCTGTCACCCACGGTGGAGTGCAATGGTGCAATTATGGCTCACTGCAGCCATCTAATTTTTAAATTTTTTGTGGAGATGGAGACTCACTACGTTGCCCAGGCTGGTCTCAAACCCCTGGCCTCAAGTGATCCTCCCCCCTCAGCCTCCCATATAGCTAAGATTAAAGGTGCATACTCTTTTTTTTTTTTAATTTCAACTTTTTTTTTTAGACTCAGGGTATGTGTGCAGCTTTGTTGGTTATATTGCGTAATGCTGAAGTTTGGGCTATAAATGATCTTTTCACCCAGGTAGTGAGCATAGCACCCAATAGGTAGTTTTTCAACCCTTGCCCCCTCAGTCCTTTCTCCCTCTATTAGTCCCCAGTGTGTGTCACTCCCCTCTTTACGTCCATGTATACCCAATGTTTAGCTTCCACTTATAAATGAGAACATGCAGTATTTGGTTTTCTATTCCTGCATTAATTCACTTAGCATAATGGCTTCCAGCAGCATCGATGTTACTGCAAATGATATTGATAGAAGCAGGACGCAGATAAGGGAGGGCCCCGGGAGAATCTCTGACCCGCCCTACAAGTGTTTACATCAGATGCTTTTGTGCAGATGAGCGAACTTGCTCAGGGCTTTCTGTGGACTTGCCCACCATGGACTGGGGGCCCGCCTGCACACTGGGAGAATGGGGTGGAGCCACTGGGGATTTTTGCCTTATGCAAGAGGGAGGAGCCTGGCCTCTTCAGCTCCTGTGTGTGGTGGCCTGGTATTTAATCTGTGAGGTGGGAGCCTGTTGGCAGGACCTCTTCTTTTTTTCACTGGGAGATTTTTTAAAATAAATTCCACTCTCGGCCGGGTGCAGTGGCTCATGCCTATAATCCCAGCACTTTGGGAGGCCGAGGCAGGTGGATCACCTGAGGTCAGGAGTTTGAGACCAGCCTGGCCAACATGGTGAAACCCCATCTCTACTAAAAAATACAAAAAAAATTAGCTGGGCATGGTGGCGGGTACCTGTAATCCCAGCTACTCGGGAGGCTGAAGCAGGATAATTGCTTGAGCCCGGAAAGTGGAGGTTGCAGGGAGCCAAGATTGCACCATTGCACTCCAACCTGGGCAACAAGAGCAAAACTCCATCTCCAAAAAAAAAAGAATAAAATAAAATAAAAATAACTTCCACTCTCCTCACCTTTCAATGTGTCTGCGTGCCTAATCTTTCCTGGTTGTGTGACAAGAACCCAGATTTTAGCTGAACTAAGGAGCAAAAAATCCTGCATCAATAAGACTTCAATCTTTTTTTACGACTGTGTAGTATTCCATGGTGTAAATGTACCACATTTTCTTCATCCAATCCACTGTTGGTAGACTCCTAGGTTGATTCCATGTCCTCGCTATTGTGAATAGTGCTGCAATGAACATACAAGTGCAGTTGTCTTTTTGGTAGAATGATTTATTTTCCTTTGGGTATATACCTAGTAGTGTGACTGCTTGGTTGAGTGGTAGTTCTATTTTTAGTTCTTTGAGAAATCTCCAGACTGGTTTCTACAGTGGTTGAACTAATTTACATTCCCACCAACAGTGTATGAGCGTTCCCTTTTCTCTGCAGTCTGGCTAGCATCTGTTGTTCAAAATACTCTTTAGTGACTGCTACATCTTCCCTGCCTCATAATCACCACCCTGTTACTACACTTCTGGGGATTACTTACCAAATAACATCCCTGTAGCCAAGTCTTAGACACTGCTTTTGGGGAAACCAAAATTAAGATACTAGAAGACCTCTTGGGTGTCAAATGTTTGGAGCACTAAACAGTGGTAAGTGGAAATCCAATTGATTTCTTTCTCACCTTTTCTAGCTTCTCATCCAGAATTAAGGGACTATGAACATCAAGTTCTGATCAAGTTAAGAAAATAAGTTTTAAAAGAGATTTTAATGGTACATTGAGCATAGCTTGAGGAATTAAAAAGTAGGAAAGGCATGGTTTGGGGCAAAAGTATATGACAGAGATCATCACTTTTATTTGAATTCAGTAGCAAGTGCTAGCAATAGTAGTGGTGGAACTTTGCCAACCACAGGAATTATTAAAAATTTTAAATCTTTGTCAGTTGTATGAGGTTGAAAATAATGGTAGCATATTTGCTGTTTTCATTCATGTTTCTTTAATTATAGTTGGCAGAGAGCATTTTTTCCTTATATTTACTAATCACTTATTTTTTCTGTAACCTATTCTACAAATAACTTAACAAATCATTTTGATGGTAGATATTTAGATCAAGTCTCCTTTTTAACTATTTTAAGAACTGCTACAATATGCATGGGGAAAAAAATCCAACCTTCCTCATAACTGGGGCACTGCAAATTGAAAGAACAATGTCATTTTTCTATACTTTTTTTGTCATAAACATTGAAATGTTTGGTAATACCCTATGTATACAGTTTTTGCAGGAAAATTGGCACTAAGATTGGCAGTGTAAATTGGTACACTGTTTTGAAGGGCACTCGAGCAATTTCTATCAAAATTTAAAATATGCGCATCCATTATTTCAGCATTTCAAGAGAATTTGTCCTGCAAATATGCTCACATGAAGTTGCAAATATTATGCTTTATTTGGTGTGTGTGTGTGTGCGCGTGCATGTGTGCATGCATGCATGCTAGTCTATGCATGAAGAGTAGATTAGCCAAGAAGGAGAATTAATCAAGGCTGCTGACTGACTCCTTCCTGAATTTAATCCTGAGGATAATGCAGAAGAGAGATAGAGGCTCATGCATCCTAGAACCTAACTAAAATGATGGAAGTCGTTTGGAGAGGGAGCAAGTGGTTGATTGTCAGTATGAAAGAGAAAGAGAGGCCCAGGTGCCACAGATGGCAGATAGGCAGGGTGAGTTGAACCCTCTCTTTGCTACTCGAGCCTAATGTGAGTCTGAGGCAGTTGGAGCAATAGCAAGGCAGGGTGGCAGTGCTGTGGAAGTGGTGAGCTTGTAGCTGAGTCCAAACCTCATACTGCTTGCTGCATGACAAGCAATCAGTTGAGAGACAAGGTGTTGGAGCAAGGAAGGCGGCTTTATTTCCGAGAGTCAGCAAGCTGAGAAGATGTTGGACTGGTGTCCTAAAAAAGCATCTTAAACTAACATGAATTTTGGGCTCCTTTTATGTGAGGGGAAGGGAAAAGAGGAGCGTGGTTGAGATGAAAAGATGACTGCTGACCACAGGTATCTGGGTGGCATTGGTCAGGTCACAATGCTCCTATAAAGCATTTCTATTTTTTTTTTTTTAAGGTGGAGTTTTGCTCTTGTCACCCAGGCTGGAGTGCAATGGCACGATCTCAGCTCACTGCAACCTCCGCCTCCCAGGTTCAAGCGATTCTCCTGCCTCAACCTCCCAAGTAGCTGGGATTACAGGCATCTGCCACCACGCCCAGCTAATTTTTGTACTTTTAGTAGAGACAGGGTTTCACCATGTTGGCCAGGCTGGTCTCAAACTCCTGACCTCAGGTGATCCACCCGGCTCGGGCTCCCAAAGTGCTGGGATTACAGGCGTGAGCCACTATGCCTGGCCAACTCCTATAAATCTTTAGTATAACATTGATACTTGTGTGTGCACCCTCCTTATCTCCTCAAGAGCTAGTTTTGGGAAGGGACTGTGATCATCCTTGCTTTAAGGTTAAACTGTAAACTAAATTCCTTCCATAGTTAGCTTGGCCTACATGCAGAGATAAGCACAAGTAGTTAACCTAAAAGATAACACCATGGGGATAGGAGGTTAGGAGAAAAATGGAGTTAGTCATGTGAGGCCTCTTTTTCACTGCTACAAGCTGATGCCGAGATCTGCAGATTTGGCCCCTAGATAGTCCTGAAACCACCATTGTGAAACTATTACTGAGAAAATTATTACAGTGAAAGAGATCTGACCTAACCAATTCCATCTTGTTTCTAACCTCCAAGCTGTCCTTGTTCATTCCTGGGAACTTTGGGAGGAATTTAGTTTATAGTTTAATTTTGAAACAAAGATGATAACAGCCCTGTCCCAAAATAAACCCCCTTCCTCCCTGAGGACTGGACTGCCTTTGCAAGACTAACAAATTAGCCACAAAATTAGAAATTATGGTTTAGGAGTCATGCAGCTGGAGGGTGCAAGATTCTGACCCTGCTCAAGTTGCTCCTGGGGATAGCATCACTATTGTCAAATCTAAGATCAGTGCTTGAGATATTTTGCAGGCCCTGCACTTGATGCCTCATCTGGTACCACCCACATTGATAAACTGGCTCATCTGATCTTGTGGACCCCTCCCAGGAACTGACTCAGTGCAAGAGGACAGCTTAGACTCCCTGTGACTTCATCTCCCACCCAACCAATCAGCACTGTTGGCTCACTGGCCCCTGCCCACCAAATTATCCTTAAAAACTCTGATTCCCAAATTCTTTGGGAGACTGATTTGATTAATAATGAAACTCTGGTCTCCCTCACCGGCGGCTCTGCGTAAATTACTCTTTCTCTGTTGCAATTCCTCTGTCTTGATAAATCTGTCTAGGCAGCGGGCAAAGTGAACCCTTTGGGTGGTTACAGTCCCAACAGAGGACGGTATCCCAAGGAGAACAGCGCTGCCTGCAGCTTAGGAACTGGTCCATTTCTGGGGCTGGACACGGTGGCTCATGCCTGTAATCCCAACACTTTGGGAGGCCAAGGTGGGTGAATCACCTGAGGCCAAGAGTTCAAGACCAGCCTGGCCAATATAGTGAAACCCTGTCTCTACTAAAACTATAAAAAATTAGCCAGGCGTGGTGGTGCACACCTGCAATCCCAGCTACTCGGGAGGCTGATGCAGAAGAATCGCTTGAACCTGGCAGGCGGATGTTGCAGTGAGCTGAGACTGCGTCATTGCACTCTAACCCGGACAACACTGTGAGACTCCATCTCAAAATAAATAAATAAATAAATAAAAATAATAATTTAAAAAAATAAAGAAAAAATAAAAATCCTAAGCTCCCCCACCTCCCACCCCCAACTGACTGAACAGACCCTCTCTGTGCCAAGGAGATTCCAGAGAAACCTGAAAAATGGAATTCCTGGCCATGACCGGAAGGGAGGTCAGATGTCTCCCCCTTTTGGAGTTTAGGCACAATTGACCCACATTAACAGTAAAATAGAGATCATAAGACTGACAAAACAGACTCTTTGTGGCAGTAAGACACCACATTCCAATCTGACTCTGGTATAGTGTCACATGACAGATAGCAGGCCCTGAAGGAAATCAAAATCTTTTACCCCAAATTATATTTTTTGACATATTTTGAAATGGCCCTGCAAAGCCATCTTTTGAGGGGGAAATTTGCATCTCTAGAGCATCTCCTTTAATGCAGCCAGGCCTTTCACGGATCTGGGAGAGATTAACTAAGAGTGTGACATCTTTTAAGGTCTGAAAAGAAACACTTACCATCTATTCTCTCTGAAGGCTACTTCCAATGAGGCTTCATCTACATAATAAGAACCTTGGTCTCCACAACCCGCCTTAACTCAGGCTTCGTTCTACAGCCTTCAAGTCTTTAGAAAAAGCTTAACTCTTTCAACTAATTGCCAATCAGAAAATCTGAATCCACTTATGACCTGTGAGCTCCCCCAAACCCCCGCTTTGAGATGTCCTGTCTCTTTAGGCTGAACCAATGTGCACCTTCCATGTATCAATTTATAATTTCGCCTACAATTCCTGTCATCCTAAAATGTATAAAACCAACTTGTAACCTAATCGCCTTGTGTTACCAGTTGAAGGTGTCCAGGTTCTTGGTGTCCTGAACAAAGAATTGGACAAAATGCACAAACAAAGCAAGGAAAGAATGAAGAAACAAAAGCAGAGATTTATTGAAAATGAAAGTACACTCCACAGTGTAGGAGCTGACCCAGGCATAGGGTCTCAAGAGCCCCGTTACAGAATTTTCTGGGGTTTAAATATCCTGTAGAGGTTTCTATTGGTTACTTGGTGTATGCCCTCTGTAAATAAAGAGGATGAAGTAAAGTTACAAAGTCATTTACTCATTGTATGCCCTATGTAAATGAAGAAAATATTTTCTGTCATAGCTGAAGTGTTTCCATTTGATTTAGTTCTAGGAAATCAGCATGAATCTGCCTTATGTTCCCTGCCTCCTGCCTCCAGATCCTATTTTCTCTCTCTCTTTTTTTTTCTTTTTTTTTTTTTTTTTTGAGTTGGAGTTTTGTGCTTGTTGCCCAGGCTGGATTGTGATGGTGTGACCTTGGCTCACTGAAACCTTCACCTCCTGGGTTCAAGTGATTCTCCTGCCTCAACCTCCTGAGTAGCTGGGATTACAGGCATGTGCCATCACTCCCGGCTATTTTTTTTTTTTTTTTTTGTATTTTTAGTAGAGATGAGGTTTCACCATGTTGGTCAGGCTGGTCACCAACTCCTAACCTCAGGTGATCTGTCTCAGACCCTATTCTCTTGTCTCAGGACACATTTTCCCAGGACCTCTTGAGACTGTTCCCAGGGCCAGGGTCACTCACATAGGCTTGGAATGAGCTCCTAATTTACAGAGTTTGATTTTTTTCATCAACAGTGCTGAAGCGCATTCTAGTGAGGGAGACAATAAGCAAGTAAACAAAATAACAACACAACAACAACAAACAAAACTTACATACTAATAAATACAATGAAGATAATAGCGTGTGGTAGAGAGCAATGTGTGGGTGGAACAGGGATGCTTTATGTGGGGCAGGGGTATCAGCATGAGGCTTTCTGAGGAGGTGATGATTGAATCAAGATCTGAATGATAAGTAGGAGTCAGCTCTGTGAAGATCTGGTGGGAATAAGGCAGGAGAATAGGATCTGGAGACAGGGAACTTAAGGCCAATTTGTGCTAACTTCCTAAAAGAGAAAACACCAACATCTGGGGGCAGGAAATCAAAGGCCAATTAACAACAACTTCCTAAAGCTACATCAAAAGGGAAAACTCCATCTCCCCACCCCAAGTAACAAAGGATCAAAGACTACTTTCCCTACAGCTTTCCCCCTTTTGCCACGTCTCAGATGGAAAGGGAGAATGTCTTGGATTGGCCTTGGGCCAAGCAGGGACCATCCCTTCATCTACATAGGGCACCAATTCACCTCAGCTTTTAATTAGCCACAGACCAAATCCTTCATCCAGATAAGAGGTAGCTGATAAGAAACTACAATGGAGTACTTAAAGACCAGAACACTTTGTAACCGGACCTTGAGCTGCTTGCTTGGGCCCACTCCCACCCTGTGGGGTGCTTTCTCAGTTTAATCAATTCCTGCGTTCGCTGCTTGCTTCCTGCATTTTATTCCTCTGCTACTTTTGAAGCATTTTCTTCAATATTTTGTTCAAAACGCCAAGGACCTGGACAACTCATAGTCAAGACCCTCCACCGGTAACAGGAACACATTCCAGGTAGAAGGAGAAGCATCTGCAAATGCTCTGAGGCAAGAATGGCACATTCTTCTACCTTCTCTTCTGTTTTTTTCCTCCTCATTTCTAGTAAATTATTTTTTAATTTTTTAAATTTTTATTATTATTATTTTGTGAGATAGTGTCTCGGTCCGTCACCCAGGCTGGAGAGCAATGGCATAATCTTGGCTCACTGCAACTTCCGCCTCCTGGGTTCAAGCGATTCTACTGCCTCAGCCTCCCAAGTAGCTGGGATTACAGGTGCACCCCACCACACCTTGCTAATTTTTGTATTTGTAGTAGAGATGGGGTTTCACCATGTTGGTCAGGCTGGTCTCGAACTCCTGACCTCAGAGCGACCCACCCACCTCAGCCTTCCAAAGTGTTGGGATTACAGGCATGAGCCACTGGATCCAACCTTAAGTAAATTATTGAATAAATGTCTACACTATAGCAACAATGTCCTCACAATCTTAATCCCCTGTGACCCAGTTTCTGCTCCTACAGCTTGGTTGAAACTGTTCTCCTGATGGCCACCAATGTTGTTAGCAGTGGCCAATCTGTACAGGTCAGCAGCAACCTCAATTCTTGCCTCCTCGGAAGAAAGAATTTAACTGAAGGGCATAAAGCAGAAGGAGAGATGGAGGCAAGTTTTAGAGCAGGAGTGAAAACTTATTTGTTAATTTTTATTTTTTATTTATTTTTATTTATTTATTTTTGACAAAGTTTTGCTCTTGTCGCCCAGACTGGAGTGCAATGGTGCAATCTTGGCTCAATGCAACCTCTGCCTCCTGGGTTCAAGCAGTTCTCCTGCCTCAGCCTCCCGAGTAGCTGGAATTACAGGTGCCCACCACCACTCCCAGATAATTTTTGTATTTTTAGTAGAGATTGGGTTTCACCATGTTGACCAGGCTGGTCTCAAATTCCTGACTTCAGGGGATCCACCTGCCTTGGCCTCCCAAAGTGTTGGGATTACAGGTGTGAGCCACCACACCTGGCCTGAAAATGTATTACAAAGCTTTAGAGCAGGAATGAAAGGAGGTAAAGTATACTTGGAAGAGGGCCAAGCAGGTGACTTGAGAGAGTCAAGTGTGCACTTTGACTTTCGACTTGGGGTTTTATACATTGGCATATGTCTGAGTTGCTACTTCTCCCCTGATTCTTCCCTCAGTGTGGGCTCTCTGCATACATGGTGGCCTGCCAGTGTTTGGGAGGGGACCACGGTGTGCAGCATGTTCACTGGAGTTGTACACATGCTCACTTGAGGCATTATTCTCTTACCAGCCAATTGTCCCTAGGAGGTCATATACCAGTTAAACTCTGCCATTTTGCCTCTTAGTGTGCATGCTTGAGCCCACTCATCCAACTCCTGAGATCTTATCAGGAAGCTGCTGATCACCAATTTCAGGTTTTTTTCTAGCTATAGGGAGACTGCCTTTCCCTGGCACTGGCTGCAACCAATTATTATTGACCATCACCTGATGGTTGCCTGACATTCTGGTTCAGGGGGTGGTGGGACGGGGGAGCCCTCTCCTGCCCTGCTCATGCCTGATGAGCTACCTACTATAATGTCTTTCTAGGTATGACAGTGGCCTGAGAATAAGGAAAAAGAAACAGAATGTTAGGCCCTGAGTCCTTTTGTCCAGTAGTTGGACATCAGTAGCTCAGCCTTATTCTGTGAGACAGTAGATCTTTACTAGGGTAGGGAGTATAGGAGAAACTTTTATAAGGTATGAAAGCCCCCTTAGACTCCTGTAAGCTGGATTGGGTGCCCATCTTTGTGTTTCTCTAGTCTCTGACCATAGCTGTTCTCTCTTGCAGCTACCTGTATGGAACGTTCTTTCTCTTTGATCTTTACTAGGCTGCCCATTTGTCATTATTTAAACTATGATAGATGGAATTATAGATTCAATCTATCTGTGATAGATTTGATAGATTGGCCCCACATTCTCCCCTGTTTTTTTTTTTTTGTATTGTTTTTGAGATGGAATCTCACCACTCTGTCACCCTGGCTGGAGTGCAGTGGTGCAATCCTGGCTCACTGCAACCTCCACCTCCTAGGTTCAAGTGACTGTCCTTCCTTAGCCTCCTGAGTAGCTGGTGTTACAGGTATCCACCAACACACATGGCTAATTTTTGTACTTTGAGTAGAGACGGGGTTTTGTCATGTTGCCCAGGCTGGTCTTGAACTCCGGTGTCAAGCAATCCACCCATCTTGGCCTCCAACAGTGCCGGGATTCCAGGCATGAGCCCCCACACCCGGCCTCTCCTGTGTAATAGTATCACGCATCCATTTGTCATGGCCTCATGGTGGTGGCATCTACTTTCCTGTCTCTTGGCTGTTACTTTGGCTATTGGGATATTAGTAGACATGATGCAAGCAGAGGCTTGGGATGCACTAGGTGGGCTGGACTTACTGCATTCCTGTCATTACTGTAGGATGGAAATGCTCTAGGAGTCCAACCTATCCCAAAACAGGGGAGACAGTGCAGCATACATGAACCCAACCCAGCCTGGATCAGCCAAACTCCAGCGAACCAACAGATGTGTGAGCAAGAAATTCACATAAGTGTGACATAAATATAACTTAATACATATGAATTGAATAAATAAATATTGCATATACTGCAATTGTTTATAGGCTTGTCTGTGAGCTCTTTGGGGTTGGGGGTAGGAACATTGCTGCATAATAGGGGCCATCAATGGTCTAGGTAAGCAGTAGGCACTCTGAATACTTTTTGGAGGAGGTCTGAGTCTTCTTCAGGAATCTCTCTAGCAGCCTCGGTTTCCATTTGTTGGCTATTCAGGCAGGAGTCAAGGCAGATTCCTGCTAAATTTTCATGGATTTCAGAGTTTGGTCCCGTGAGTCCTGATTTTATGGCCCTTTTCTTATTGACATGAATTCTTATGTGCATTCTCCACTTTGAGTGATCTTCAAGGCTAGACATTCTCCCAAGCTACTAGGTATCCAGGACGTGCTGCAGAATGATCTCAAGGTCTGCATGGTGATGAGAGGCGATTTGATGTCTGCTCATTATGGAGGATGAGATGGACAGATACATTCCCACGTGTCATCAGTGACAATAGAGATGCTACCTGATTTACAGGTCTCCTAGGGCACTCCCATTGTGCATTAAAATGTCTATGTCGGAGTGTACTTTGTCTGAGTGTCTTGGCTCTGGCTTTGGGGATTTAAAAGAGAAATTGACTCACATTGGCTTTGTTGGCCAGACAAAGCTCTGGGTGATAATTCTAAAGTAAGATGTCTGTGTAGAGAACGCTAGGATCTATCTGCATGAGGTGGAAATCGTTTGCTTTTCTGTCCAACATGTTTTCTCTCTCTCTCTCTTTTTTTTTTTTTTTTTTTGCTTTTTCTTTGGGAAAATGACCTTTCCCCATTGAATGTGTATTGGTGTGATTGTCAAATGTGGTACTTGTCTTAATTTAGATTGCCACCAAAGTAATCTTAGGTAAAGACGTTGAGTTCAAGTAGTTTGTTAGGGATGTGATTTTGAGAGAGATTCAGGATCTTGAGATGAGAAGTTCATCGTATGCTTGCAGCTGTCTACTGAAATTACATGCAAACTCAGGTGAGCCAAGGAGATAGGGTTTATCAACAGCATCTTCCTTTTTTTTAATTTTTGATTTTAATTTCTGTGGGTACAAAGGAGATACAGAGCAGCATCTTCTTACTACCATTTCCTCTTCTGGCTAAATGGTGGACCCAAGTCCCAAGCTGGTCCAATCAGATACTCTCTTTCTGAAATCTGAGAAGAATAGCATGAGGAATGGGAAATGACTGGCCTCTGTTCACCTCCATGATGGAATCCAGGAGTGACTGGTCACTAGTTCTTGCCACCCAGATGCCCAGAGTGGCGGCAATTTACATCCTTTTGGTTGTTCAGTTTTTCCTTCAGTTCTCTGAGCTTCCCTATAAAACTTTCCAATAAATTCTGTTTTGATTAAATTGGCTAGAGCTCATTTCTATGTTGTGCATACAAAACACCCTGACAGATTTCCTGAGTGTCTTAGTCTATTTTCTGTTGCTACAACTGAGTACCTGTAATTTATTTTATTTTATTTTATTTATTAACTTATTTTTGGGATGGTATCTCACTGTTACCCAGGTTGGAGTGCAGTGGCACAATCTTGGCTCACTGCAACCTCTGCCTCCTGGGCTCAAGTGACCCTCCCACCTCAGTCCTCCAAGTAGCAAGGACTGCAGGCACATGCCACAATGCCTGGCTAAGTTATTTATTTATTTATTTATTTTATAGAGATGGGGTTTTTCCATGTTGGCCAGGCTGGTCTCGAACTCCTGGGTTCAAGCAATCCGCCCACCTCAGCCTCCCCAAGTGCTGGGACTACATGCATGAGCCACCACAGTGTAGACTAGGTAATTAATAAAGAAAAGAAATGTATTTCTTACAGTTTTGGAGCCTGGGAGGTCCAAGGTCAAGGGTTTGCCTCTGGTGAAGGCCTTCTTGCTGGTGGAGACTCTCTGCAGAGTCCTGAGGTGGCACAGAGCATCACATGGTGAGAAGGCTCATGAGAGATGTGCAGGGGATAGGCCCCCAAATCTGACCATAAACTGGCCCACAAACTGGCCATAAACAAAATCTCTGCAGCACTGTGACATGTTCATGACGGCCGTGACACTCATGCTGAAGGTTGTGGGTTTACCAGAATGAGGGCAAGGAACACCTGGCCCACCCAGGGTGGAAAACCGCTTAAAGACGTTCCTAAGCCACAAACAATAGCATGAGCGATCTGTGCCTTAAGGACATGTTCATGCTGCAGATAACTAGCCAGAGCCCATCCCTTTATTTCCCATAAGGAATACTTTTAGTGAACCTATAATCTATAGAAACAATGCTTATCACTGGCTTGCTGTCAGTAAATATGTGGGTAAATCTCTGTTTGGGGCTGTCAGCTCTGAAGGCTGCGAGTCCCCTGATTTCCCACTCTACGTGCTATATTTCTGTGTGTGTGTGTCTTTAATACCTCTAGCACTGCTGGGTTGGGGTCTCCCCGACCGAGCTGGTCTCAGCAGAGATGGACAAACTGGCTTTGATAACATACCCACTCTTGTGACAACTAATCCACTTTCTCAATAACCCATTCATCCATCAATTCATAAATGGAGTAATTTATTCATGAGGGCAGAGCTCTTATGACCCAATCAATGCCCATAGGTTCCATCTCTCAACACTGCTACCTTGAGGATCAAGTTTGCAACACATACATTTTGGGGGACATGCCCAAACCATAGCCCTGGGTCTACTCTGTCAGAAAAAAACAAAACAAAACAAAACAAAACAAAAGGCTTTTCATGTGGCTGGAAATGAAAATGGCATGCTTTGAACTCTCAGCAAGAAATCAGGCAATGGAATAATCTTTGCCCACGTTTGCTGAAGAGCTCAAGACCCAGCCCTCATCCTTTGCTTTTGCTTTAGATAACTCACTTTCCCCAGGGTACCCTACTAATCATGAGTCTAATCATGAGTCTCTGATATTGCTCTTGGATAATCATATAATGTAATATGGCATAGTATAATACAGTATAGCATAGCATGGCATAGTAGCTAAGAACATGGAAACTGGAGCCAGACTGTCTGTGTTCAAATCCCAGCACTGCAGTTTACTGATTATATGATCCCCAGTGAGTTACTTGGTCTCTGTGACTCAGTTTTTTTTTTAAACTCTAAATATGAATAATAATAGTACCTATATTGTAGTGTTGATGTGCAGATTAAAGGAGTTGACACAGTACTTGGCATACACAAAGTGCTATGTATTTTTTTTTTTGAGACAGAGTCTCACACTGTCACCCAGGCTGGAGTGCAGTAGCATGATCTTGGTTCACTGCAACCTCTGCCTCCCAGGTTCAAGCGATTCTCCTGCTTCAGCCTCCCAAGTAGCTGGGATTACAGGCATGTGCCACTACACCTGGCTAATTTTTTGTATTTAGTGGAGACAGGGTTTCACCATGTTGGTCAGGTTAATCTCGAACTCCTGACCTCAGGTGATCCACCTGCCTCAGCCTCGTAAAGTGCTGGGATTACAGGCATGTGCCACTGCGCCCAGCGTACAAAGTGCTATGTAAATATTAGTTATTGTTATGCTTAAGGGACTTATCTGTGTGAAGATCAGCCTATAAGTCCCTGTGCTTTTTGGATTCCAAATCATGCTTCCTCAAACTGTGAAAAGCATAGATCAGCTGCCCTTTCTTGGGCCTGGCTCAGTGTTTGCATTAGAGAAAAGGGAAAAGTACATTCCAAAATCACCTACTATCATTTCAATTTCTAATAGGTTAGGAAAAAAAAAAAACCCAAATCGCCTACTATGTGCCAGGCATCATGACAGATATCTCTTTGAAGATCCTAACAAGACCCCTGAGAGACAGATACTATTATTGCCAACAGAAATGCTAGACTCTCTCAGCCACAAAATTATTTTTTTAATCTTTTAGAGAAAGGGCTTCACTCTGCTGCCCAGGCTAGAGTGCAGTGGTATAATCATAGCTCACTGCAGCCTCAAACTCCAGAGCTCAAGCCATCCTCTTGCCTCAGCCTCCCACATAGCTGGGATCACAGGCATGTGCCACCATACTTGGCTAATTTATTTTTTGTAGAGATGGGATGTCAATATGTTGCCCAGGCTGATCTGAAATTCCTGTGCTCAAGTGATCCCCCTGCCTTGGCCTCCCAAAGTTCTGGGATTACAAGTGTAAGCCATTGTGCCAGCCCAGAACAACTATTAATATTTCCAATATGCAAAGAACTCCCATGAGAAGAAACAAATAAACCACCTGATAGGAAAATGGGCAAAGGCAATGAGTGGACCCCTCACTGAAGAGGATATCCAAATGGCCAAAGGTTATCTCTAAGGATGCTCAAGGACATGCAAATTAAAGCTAAAATAAGATCCTTTTTTTTTTTATACATTAGACTGGGAAAAAACTAAAAAGAGAAGCTATTTCAAGGTGACAAAAATGTGAGAAAATACTTTCATATGTTGCTGGTGGAAATATGAAATGTGACAAAAAGGAATACTGGGAAAAACTTAAATGTTAAGCTACACACGTGTGTTACCAAGCAATCTTACATTTAATAATCAGGTTATGGCTGGGCACCATGGCTCATGCCTCTAATCTCAGCACTTTGGGAGGCCGAGGTCGGAGGATCATTTGAAGTTGAGTGTTCGATACCAGCCTGACCAACATGGAGAAACCCCATCTTTACTAAAAATACATAATCAGCCAGGCGTGGTGGCACATGCCTGTAATCCCAGCTACTTGGGAGGCTGAGGCAGGAGAATCGCTTGAACCTGGGAGGCAAAGATTGCAGTGAGATCACGCCATTGCACTCCAGCCTGGGCAACAAGAGTGGAACTCCATGTCAAAAAAAAAAAAAAAAAAAAAAAAAAATCAGGTTATATAAATTAGAGCATCTCTCTATTAGAATATAATGTTCAACGTTGTTTCTTTGCGGAAAAATTGGAAACTAGCCTGAATGTTCATCAGTACAAGACTGGTTGAATACGTGGGTCCACATATGGAATGTAGTGCAGTCATTAAAAACAATAAGTAAAAATAAACTGTGGTACATCCCTGTAATGAAATACTACTCAGCAAAACTGAATGAACTATTGATACACACAACTCAGAGGAATCTCAAAGGCATTATGTGGGATAAGAGAATCCAGTTTCAAATATAGTGTGATTTCATTGATGTGACATTCTTTTTTTTGTTTTTTTTTTTAAGATGGAGTCTCACTCTGTCAGCCAGGCTAGAGTGCAGTGACATGATCTCGACTCACTGCAACCTCCGTCTCCCAGGTTCAAGTGATTCTCCTGCCTCAGCCTCCCAAGTAGCTGGAATTATAGGCGCATGCCACCACACCCAGCTAATTTTTGTATTTTTAGTAGAGACGGGATTTCACCATATTGGTCAGGCTGGTCTTGAACTCCTGACCTCAGGTGATCCACCCACCTCAGTCTCCCAAAGTGCTGGGATTACAGGCATGAGCCACCGTGCCTGGCCGATGTGACATTCTTGAAATGACAAAACTATAATGTTGAAGAACAGATTAGTGGTTGGAAGGAGGGTGTGACTACAGGATGTGAAGGAACTTTTTGGGGTGGTGGAAATGTACATGTTTATCGTGGTGGTGATCACGTGAATGCACACATTGCTGAAATTCATAGAACTATACACTCCCAAAAGGTTGATTTTGCTGTGTAATAATGTATGAAACATGTTTAACAACATCAAAAATGAGTTATATTTATACCGATTGACTGGGCGGGGTCTCCTGATAATTTAGGATGAAAAAATTTGTAAAACAAGGTGGATACCATGATCTTATTTTTGTGAAACCAACCAAAAATCCTTTCTATGTATGATTATGTGTTTGTGTATGTTTCTATGAGTATAAGAAAGAAGTGGAAAAACTCTCTAGGCTGTTGATATTGGTTATCTCACGAAGGCTGGAATGGAAGGGGAAGCATTAGGAAGTGTTTCTTTTTATATCTTTGCATTATTTCACTGGTTATATTGAGCAAATAGTACCTTTTTAATTAAAGCAAGAGAGCCAGATAAAATTAATAAAGGAAAATTAAAGAAGTCGGAGAAAATCAGAAGGAAGGCTAGTAAGAAAGAAGGTAAGAAAAGTCCAAGAGAGAACTGGTTGGTGGAAAAGTGGCAAAAAAGTGACCTTCAGGGTTCAGTGGAGCCTGTGAAGTACCCATATTAAATCTCCAAATCAGAAAAATACGAGTGTTGGCCACGCATAGTGGCTCACGCCTGTAATCCCAGCACTTCGGGAGACTGAGGCGGCTGGATCACCTGAGGTCAGGAGTTCAAGACCAGCCTGGCCAACACGGTGAAACCCCGTCTCTACTAAAAATACAAAAATTAGCTGAGCCTGGTTGCAGGTGCCTGTAATCCCAGCTACTTGGGAGGCAGAGGTGGGAGAATTGCTTGAACCCAGAGGTGGAGGTTGCAGTGAGTCGAGATCCTGCCACTACACTCTAGCCTGGGCAAAAAGAATGAGACTCCGTCTCAACGTGAGTGTTGCTGGAACTACAGGAACATTCTGCACCTGGGGCCAGGGTCAAGCTGTGATTCAAGGGTTAAGACTTGGGCTCTGATATGGTTTGGCAATATGTTCCCACCCAAATCTCATGTTGAATTGTAATTCCCAATGCTGGGGGAGGGACCTAGTGGGAGGTGATTGGATTGTGGGGGTGGAATTTCCCATGCTGTTCTCGTGGTAGTGAGTGAGTTCTCACAAGATCTGATGCTTTGAAAGTGTGTGACACTTCCTCCCTCACACTTTCTCTCCTGCCACCACAGAAGAAGGTGCTTGTTTCCCCTTCACCTTCTGCCATGACTGTAAGTTTCCTGAGGCCTCTTAGCCATGTTTCCTGTTAAGCCCATGGAACTGTGAGTCAATTAAACCTCTTTTCTTTATAAATTACCCAGTCTCAGGTAGTTCTTTACAGCAGTGTGAGAACAGATTAATACAGGTTCATTTCTAGGGCTGAAGGCGGCTTTCATGGCTCTCCTTTGTTTTTTCTGTATGTTTGTTTGTTCACCTGTGCATCCATCATCCATCACCCATCTACCTTTTGTTAAATGCCTACTGTGTTCTTAATTTTAAAACTTATGCTCTGTGTTTCCTCCAAATCATAATAAGATCCAAAATAAAATCCAGTTTTGTGTGCTGGTCTTTAGAAGCTACAACAAATGAAGACATTGGGATCCTTTACGAAGATTTTATTTCTTTTAAAGAAAAATATTTTCAACTTTTATTTTAGATTCAGTGGGTACATGTGCAGGTTTGTTACCTAGGTATATTGCATGATGCTGAGGTTAGGGGTATGAATGATCCTGTCACCCAGGTATTGAGCTTAGTACCCACCAGTTAGTTTTTCAATGCTTGCCCCCTCACTGCTTCCCCACTTTAGTAGTCCCCAGCGTCTATTGTTGTCATCTTTATGTCCATAAGTACTCAATGTTTACCTCCTTCTTCTAAGTGGGATTTGGTTTTCTGTTCCTGTGTTAATTTGCAAGGATAATGTCCTCCAGCTGCATCCATGTTGCTGCAAATCATGTGATTTCATCCTTTTTTATGGCTGTATCATATTCCATGGAGTATATGTGCATATTTTCTTTATTGAATCCACTGTTGATGGGCACCTAGGTTGATTCCATGTCTCTAGTATTGTGAATCGTGCTGAAATGACCATATGAGTGCATGTGTCTTTTTGGTAGAACAATTTATTTTCTTTTGGGTACATACCTGGCAATGGGATTGCTGGGTTGAATGGTAGTTATGTTTTAGGTTCAGATTTTATTTTTCAGATTAAGTTTCATAGAGCATTCCTCCTGGAGTATGTGGCTGTGGCAACTCTACATAGGGGAAACCTGTATGCACTCAGTCTTCAGAGCCTCTGAAATAGACATTTCACATTTCTTGTTTTATGTTCTCTGTCTTCTTACATCACTAAGCAGGATTGAGAAAGGGGAGGGGCAGTTTTGGAAGGAGCAATAATGGGGTACTTGTGGTTATTTTATTTTGATTTTTTGGTAGGTGAGATCATCTGGAGGAGGGACACCAACTCTAGGGTATCCAATACCTTGGTGTTTAGGTCAGTGAGCAAGGTTGGCTGAAGCAGAATAATCAGAAGAATAACATTTTTAAATCAAAGTAATCCTTATAATGATTAAGATTTTATTGGTTAGAATGCAACTAAAGGCAACTCAAGATAGCTTAAGTACGAAAATTTATTTTCTTAGTTAAGAAACCATCAAGGGCAGGGGTACAGAGGGGTCTTTAGTAATGGACTTCAGTCAGGAAACCCAGGCAGACCTCTTCCTCATTTACTCACTTATGTTTCTCTCTGTGTATATGCTTCTGTGGTGTTGTGGCCCCTTCCCTGTTCTCTTTCTTGGATCTCTTGTTCTGGAGGAAGCCATGTTATGAGGAGACTCAAGCAGTCCTATGGAAAAGTTTATGTGGTGAGGAACTGAGGCCTCCTGCCAGCAGTGAATGAGTAATCTTGGAAGTGGATTGCTCAGCCTCAATCAACTTTCAGAAGACTCTGGGCCCAGCTGACATCCTGAATGAAAACTCATCTGAGACTCTGAGCTAGAACGATACAGCTCATCCCCTGTGGAATTCTTGAGTACTACAAACTACCTAGAAACTGTGAGAAAACGTGCTTACTGTTTAATCCACTGAGTTTTGTGCTGATATTTTACACATCAATGGGTAACTAGTATATAATGCAAATAATCACTGCTAATAACTCTTTATTCAGAAAGCAGTCATCATGGAGGGGAGTCTTAGTCTTACTTCCAATTTCCAGAAAGAAAGAATCTGATTGATGCTACCTGGGTAAAGTACTCAGATGTTGTCTTATTCCGTTTTTAGCTGCTATCACAGAACACCACAGACTGGGTAGCTTATAAAGAAAAGAGATTATTTGGCCTATAGTTCTGGAGGCTGGGAAGTTCACGATCAGGGACTATGTCTGGTGGAGACCTTCTTGCTGTGTCATAGCATGGTGAGAAGACAAGAGAATGCATGAGACAGAGAGCAAATGGGGGCTGAACTTATCCTTTTATCAAGAGCCTACTCCTATGACAACTAACTCACTCCTACAGTAACGGCATTAATCCATATGGCCTCTTCATTCATCCTAATCACCTCTTAAAGTTCCCTCCTTTCAACACTGTCACAATGGCCATTGAATGCCAACATGAGTTTTGTTAAGGACACACATTCAAACCATAGCAGATATGAACCAATAAATTGTGGTTAAGGTAGTGAGTAGTGTCATATATTTATAAGGGACTTTCCATGGTAATGCTGTATATGTGAGGTGTTTTGGTAAGGAGTAACTGGGATACCCCAAAGTAAGTTTCACACTGGAACAGGACTTTGTTTCTTTGGTCACCAGTGTTTCTCCTAAGGTAGTTGAAGCTTACCTTGGTTATAATACAGTTGTTTGAGGTTAGGTATCAATTCCTTGTATGAAATAAAGTGTGTCTGACTTTTATCTGTATGTTTTCAAGATTGGTGGGCTACTTGTGCTTTGGTGGCCTACCTCTTGCATGCCTGGTAATATTGAGGTGTTTAAACAGCCTCAGATTTCCCTTCTTGGCTACTTCCAAGTTGCTGAGCATTTTCCAAACTTTTCTTCTGATAACTGCAGTAAATCTTTTTCAGGAAGAGCCCATATCCCTTATTATGTATGAAAAAAACTTCAATGCATCTGGCTTTTCAAGAAACAAATGTGGCTGGGCATGGTGGCTCAGGCCTGTAATCCTAGCACTTTGGGAGGCTGAGCGGGGTGGATCACTTAAGGTCAGGAGTTAAAGACCAACCTGGGCAACACAGTGAAACCCTGATGCTACTAAAAATACAAAACTTAGCCAGGCGTGGTGGTGCACGCCTGTGGTCCCAGTTACTCAGGAAGCTGAGACACAAGAATCGCTTGAACCTGGGAGATGCAGGCTGCAGTGAGCTGAGATTGTGCCACTGCGCTCCAGCCTCGGCGACAGAGTGAGACTCCACCTCAAAAAAAAAAGAAAAGAAAAGAAAGGAAAGGAAAAGAAAAGAAAGGAAGAAAGGAAGAAAGGAAAAAAGGAAGAGAAAAGAAAGAAAGAAAGTAAGAAAGAAAGGGAAATCTGCTAGAATTTCTTCGTCTTTGAAAATAAGTCTATTGGGAGAAAGTAAACACAATGAGTCTTGATGTTAATGAGATTATAGGGAGAGGGTTACTTGTTATAATGCTGGCATGTATTTCACAAATTCTGAGTAAATAAACTTGTTTTCAGATAATCAACATTGCAAAAATAAACATTTCCTAAGACACACCTGTGTATATCCTCAGGATTTAGGGGTTACATTTAAAAGACGGTAACACCTTTGAAATTATTATGTCTCAGAGGAACTGCTTTTAAACAAGCTAGCCAGAATATGATTCATAATTATATGGCTGTAAAGTAAGTATGACTCTGCTAAAAATGGACTTTCACCTCCGTCCATTTTAGTATTTGTATATTTGTTAATAGAATCCTCAGAGCAAATTTAAGTAATCTTTAGATATAACCCTTTCTTAGCAGCATATTATAGCTAACTCAGTGCCTTCTCTACTGTGCATGCCAGCAGTTTTGCCTTTCCTTTGAAACTCCCTCATTTAATTGTCAATTAAGGCTTAGAGGCTCTTGGTGCCAGCTTAGAACATTTAGCCTATCAGCTGTAATTTTTAATCCTGATTTGTGTCTCTAATACTTATTGGCCAACTTTTCCTTACAATGACATTAACTTGTATCAATCCTAGTTTATGGAGTATATTGTGAGTTTTCAAATTTTACTGAGAAGTTTAGATTGGGCTGCTGATTTTAATCCAGAAGTCCTTAGTATGAACATTTTGTACTCTTTTGCCCATATTACTCTATATTTCTGGAATATCTCACATTTTGAGAATGATTGAGCCAATTTATACTGCTACAGATAGTTTATGAGAGAGCTTACACCTTCCAGTTATTTGTCAGTTTAATAGACCTTGGCCATTACTAATTTTCTGGAGAATCAATTACCCAATTAGTAGTTTGGGTCTAGAAGTGAAAGATGATTATATGTCCTTAAAATGTCTCTAATTATTAGTATCACTTAATATTTGTACTTATTTACATTTTTTCTTATACCAATTGCCTATTCACGATCTTAGGTTTTTTTCATTTTAGAATTAGGATTTTTAAAAAATGACTTTAAAAAGCTCTTTTTATAGTAAGAATGGTAATCTAACTTATTTCATGGAGATTCTAAGCTTTACGGATTTCTTTTATAAGTCTTTGAAATACTTTGTATAACATGAGTGTATTAGTCAAGGTTCAGCAAGGAAGCAGAACCAATAAGATATACATATTTATATATATATAGATGTAGATAGATATAAATATATAAGAATATACTTATTATGGGAATTGGCTCGTGTGATTATGAAGGATGAGAAGTTCCATGATGTGCCATCTGCAAGCTGGAGACTCAGGAGAAAGCCAGTGATGTAATTCAGTCCAAGTCCGAAGGCCTGAGATCCAGAAACTCCAGTATCCAAGAGCAGGAGACGAATGTCCCCGCTTGAAGAGAGAGAGAATTTGCCCTTCCTCTGACTTCTTGTTCTATTTAGGTCCTTCCACACTGATGATGGATTTTTTTTTTTTTTTTTTTTTACTCAGTCTACTGATTAAAATGTGAATTTCCTCCCCAAACACCCTCACAAACACACCAAAAACAATATATGGGTATCACTTAGCCCAGTCAAGTTGAAACATAAAATTAACCATCATGATGAACAACTCAAAAGTAAAAATTATTCCACATCTTCTGCATTGTGGCTAATCTGCTGGCTCTAACCCTCATTTTATACAGAGACCAGGTAGAAATTTTAATTCAGTGTGGTGTTGTGGAAAAAGCTTGAAGTTTGGAGTTTAAAAAAATCCTGCATTTACTTTATAGCTCCACCACTTTCTGTTTTGAGTAAGACATTTAAGTCTCACAGTATCAGTTTTCTTAGATACAAGCTAAAAATAATGCCAGTGGCTGCAATGCTGGATTATTGGATCAAATTATATAAACCACATGAAAATGCTTCATAACTTGCTCTGAATCTAATCTTGATGGTCAGTCCTTCCGAGCTTCACTTTCAGCTGCCAGGATTCACAACACACTTGACTTGGATGAAAGTTAAAGAAGTAGACAAATTATTTTGAAATGAGCAGAAATGTCAGTAGTTTCTTTGTGAGCAGTGACAGAAAGGCATTCCTCGTTTTTATAAAAATAATAATCTTGTAAGTTAAATGGCTAAAGAAAAGGATGGTAGTCTGAGGATTTACTCAGTACTGTGGAATTGGCCCAGCAGAGGAGATTCAGTCAGTGACAGTGGGCAGAAATATTACTTTCACTTCTCAGACATCAATAACTTGTCACTAATGACACCTATACTTCATTATTACTAATGTCCAAAGAGAGTCACGTCGAATAGGGTTTAGTCCCTCTCTTGATTCATCCCTATGAAACACTTCAGAGAAAAGCTGATTCCTGACCAATGAAACATAAAATGAAAACCCTCCACATTTATTCTAAAGTCAGCATGGATTAGTGGAAATGAACACTAAATTATGTCAAGAAACTTAAGAATATAAGATGTCCCCCTCTGTCTTTTTTTTTTTTGAGATGGAGTCTTGCTCTGTCACCCAGCCTGGAGTGCAGTGGCCTGATCTTGGCTCACTGCAACCTCCGCCTCCCAGGTTCAAGCAATTCTCCTGCCCCAGCCTCCTGAGTAGCTGTGACTACAGGCACATGCCACCACCCCCAGCTAATTTTTGTATTTTTAGTAGAGACAGGGTTTTGCCATGTTGACCAGGCTGGTCTTGAACTTCTGACCTAAAGTAATACACCTGCCTCAGCCTCCCAAAGTGCTGGGATTACAGGAGTGAGCCACTGCGTCTGGCCTAAGATGTCTCCTTTTTAAAGAGCATTTTAGTTCATCATTTAATCTTTCTGAGCCTTAGTTTTCTAATCTTTCCCAATAACTTTATAGATATGCTGTGCTAATTGGATAAGAACATGTATACAAAAGCTCTTTGCAAGCTGTAATCATGTCATAAATGTAACCACAATAAACATAACTTTAAACATAAAGAATATTATTATCTGGATAGGTAATGGCAGAACACTAATTGAGAAAAGTTTAAGAAAACGGAAAAGGAATGTTCTCTGTGTGTTGAGCCTTTCCACCAGTTTGCTCCTGTAATTTAGGTATGCTTCCATCAGGTGGTGATAGTGGGCTATACTCATTTGATCTGAGTAGCAGGACAGATCGGGTAGAGGAGCCAACCTTATAATTCACTGTGAATCCTAACTTGGTATCCAGGCCTCCAGGACTAACTCAGACTTCCATCAAACAGGCAAGATGGTCACCAAAGCCTCCAAATAACCCCCTTTCCAGGTTTTTTTTTTCCCCCTCAGCTGTATCTCAGCTTTGAGTGCACTTGAGATTTTCCTTCATGTTTTCACTATCTGTCTTTCCTTCTTAACCTCTTTTCAGAGACCACGCAATCAAACCTTCCAGGAAAAAGAAAAATAGAAGAGCCACTGCTTACACAGAAAACAGCATTTCCTCCTCCTTACAGTGTCAAAAGCATTATTTCTTCTCTTTTACCCATCTGAAGAGAAGTTTCCCCTTTACTTTACTTGTCTCAGTCTTTTTCACTACTCCAGTCACCTTTCCCAGCAAACTTAGTATTCATAGAAGTGACTGTTCATACAGTAAATATTTCAGTGATAGTTTCTTTTAGCAGTAGACTTTGGTTACACATATTATGACTCTTCCAGGAAGATTTGTTTGGAAATACATTCCTTAAAGGATTACAATCACTTTAGGGACATTTATAGCTGAATTAAACACACACATTATAAAAAGTCATGTCAAAAACTGCAATTACTTTTGTACCAACTGAATAATTTCTGCATCACTTGGTAGGATTGGGTTCGGTTGCTTGTATTAGGAAACTAAAATTAAAACTGATTTAAAAAGATAAGTTTTTTATATATATATATACATTATACTTCAAGTTCTAGGGTACATGTGCACAACGTGCAGGTTTGTTACATATGTACACATGTGCCATGTTGGTGTGCTGCACCCATTAACTCGTCATTTAACATTAGGTATTTCTCCTAATGCTATCCCTCCCCCCTCCCCCCACCCCACAACAGGCCCCGGTGTGTGATGTTCCCCTTCCTGCGTCCAAGTGTTCTCATTGTTCAATTCCCACCTATGAGTGAGAACATGTGGTGTTTGGTTTTTTGTCCTTGCAATAGTTTGCTGAGAATGATGGCTTCAAAAAAAAAAAAAAGAAAAGTTTATTTCTCTTCAATGTAAAACAAAGTCTGGAGGAAGCCTCTCAAGTCTAAAAAGTCAAATTCATGATTGACCCAGCTCCTTGTATCTTTCTGGTAATATAAGCCATTGGCTTTTAGCATCAAGGCCACTTCATGGTCAAAGATGCCTGCTGGGTCTCTAATCGTCATGCCTGTATTTGAGGCAGGAAGATGGAGGAAGAAAGGAAGGGAAAGGGGGCAGATGTCTCAGCTGAAGTAACTTCTTTTACAAAGCTTTCTTGGAAGCTCAACCCAACATTTCCATCCACATTTCATTGACTAGAACACAATCATATGGCCACATGTAGCCTCAAGGAAGGTGGGGTGGAGTAGTTTTTTATAAATGCACTGCTACCTCAAATAAAATCAAATTTCATTGTTAGTGAAGGGGGGAAAAATAGACAATTTTTGGCAACTGGCAATCTCTGCTGTAGTTCTTTTTTTCTTTTTCTTTTCTTTTTTTTTTTTTTTTGAGACAGGGTCTCACTCTGTTGGCCAGGCTAGAGTGCAGTGGTGCAATTTTGGCTCACTCCCAGGCTCAAGTGATCCTCCCACTTCAGCCTCCTGAGTAGCTGGAACTACAGGTGTGCACCGCCATACCTGGCAAATTTTTTATTTTTTAATTGTTTATCTCACTATGTTGTCTAGGCTGGTCTTGAGTTCCTGGGCTCAAGCAATCTTCCTGCCTTGGCCTCCCAAAGTGCTGAGATTATAGGTGTGAGCTACTGCACCCGGCCGCTACCTCAGTTTTATACCACATCCCTTGATGTAGTGTTTTTAAGCTAAATAAGTCTTCTAATCATCTTTTTTAGCTGGTTCTATTTCACATTTCTCCCTGAGTGTTCCTCCCCTAGAGAACATTCTGTAAGTTTTCCAGATGTAGGAGGGATAGTAATGTGATTGGTCAAAGTTTAGGTCTTTGCTGGTGGATAGACTCATTGTACATTAAACTACCAATGTATGATTATGGTACTCTCCTTTGTCCTGTCTTCCTGTATCTGAGAGAGAAGCTGATCCAAGGGTCTGAATCCTTTTCATTTCCTTGATTTTCTTACCTTACATATGGGGATAAAATAGATAAAATTGCCCAAGGAGAAAAGGAGAAGAGGACATCAATGTTTGAAGAATAGGCTGAGGAAGATCATATACCAAAGTACAAAAGATGGAGAAATATCAGTGATATGGTTTGGCTGTGTCCCCACCCAAATCTCATCTTGAATTGTAGTTCCCACAATTCCCATGTGTCATGGGAGGGCCCTGGTTGGAGGTAACTGAGTCATGGGAGTGGGTGTTTTCCATGCTGTTCTGGTGAAAGAGAATATGTGTCATGAGATCTAATGGTTTTATAAGGGGGAGTTTCCCTGCACAAGCTCTCTCTTGCCTGCTGCCATGTAAGATGTCCCTTGCTCTTCTACCATGATTGTGAGGCCTCCCCAGCCATGTGGAACTGAGTGCATTAAACCTCTTTCCTTTATAAATTACCCAATCTTGGGTATGTCTTTATTAGCAGTGTGAAAATGGGCTAATACAACCAGCTTCCTCTAATCCAGTATATAAAATCAAGAATTTAGGACCTGTGAGATTTGCCATAGGACATCATTGAAATCTGGTTAATGGCCTTTTGGAATGCTATGAGTGAGATAAAAACTCTTATGACAAAGGTCAAAGTTTGCACACTGTCTCTGCACCACTTCCACTATTCTGTCATCAGGTGGACACTGTGCTGTTTTGGGAAGGGAGCTTTGGAAGTTGCTGTGATTTTGGCAGTAATGAAGTATTTGTGATAGCTTTCTTCTGGTGCAGGTTTGCTCCAGGATTTTATCTGTCTTCTGTGTTATGGGGCCCACTGTGGCCAATATAATCTTCTAAGATTCTGTTGCCATGAGTTCTCTGTCTTGAGTTATGCTGTCCTGGGATTCCAGTGATCATGGACAAAGTGTATGTTTAATAGTGTAACATCTCTAAATTGGTTGTCCACTGAAACTAAAATTCAACATCCCAACAAAAATCATTTATTCCAAGTGTATCTCTCCTTTTGATTTCTTTCTTTCTTCATGTCAATTAAGATCAAAACCTTACTATTATATTCAATGCCTTTCCCTCACCCTGTTGACCCAAGCTGCATCTCATCAGCTGCCTACTGAACCCTTTCAATATCTCTGTATTTATTCCTGCATCTCCATTCCTTCTTCTACTACCCTAGACTAGGTTTTCATAATTCCTACCTAGGTTAGTGTGGCAGCTACTTAGGTAGTGGTAGCCTGGGATGGAAAAAAGCTGATTATTTTGATGAGCATGTCAGTGACAGAAAAATTTATATTACAGGGGGGCAGGAAGGTAATGATAAAACCTAGGGCTTCAGGGGTTTTCTCAACATTGGAATAAATCACGGTATATGTGCCACCAGTGCAGATCATTTCAGGTAATAGAGAATCACAAAGTAAGAAAGCCTATATATATATTCAAATCTCTTTTTAAATTTAATTAATTTTTTAAATCAATGTAATTCATGTAAATAATTTAAAAATTTGTGCAATCCTGCAAACATTTTAACAAAGATCAGCAGTCACTGACCACCTCTACCTGACCTTTGAATCCAGTTCCCAAGAGGCAACTATTTTCAACTCTTAGCTTTTCTGATATTTATCTTCACATTTGTAAATCATATACTTATTTTTCCATTTCTTGATTTTAAAAAATTTCTAATTAAAAAAGTTCTTTGACATCCTACTATGGGACATGAGAATTTGGCTTTTTTTTAATATTACTCCAATCCCCACCCCACTGCATTCTTCTTCCCCTTCTCTCAGTCTCTCAATATGGTTATATCACAATTTTAAGTTAAATAGTTTTACATTATTATGATTATGAAAATACTGTTCTTAAATGAACCATAAGGTGTCCTATGACCATAGTTCTTTTCTTTTTATTTTTCCAGGAGTTAATAATTGCCTCTTTTTTTTGTTGGTTGGCTTATTTTTCTATATATGTATTGATTCCCAAATTATCCAATAAAGCTCTCAAAACTCAGCATCATCAACTGTGTTAGATGAGTTTTCAGACTTGTGTGTGTGTGTGCATGTGCGTGTCCCCAGGAATTCTTCATCTCCTGCTCCAGTTTTGAGTGTCACTCCTTGGGCCATCTATACAGATGTGATCCTGGAACTTCACCCTGGAAACTTTCTTGCCCTGTTCTTTTGATCATGTGTTTCCTGGGTTTTATGTCTTTGTTTTCCTTGTTATATTACCTTCAGTAGCTTCTGAGATAATGTGAGGGGAAGCTAAGTGTTTTGTGACCCTGAATATCTACAACTGACTTTATTATGCTCTCACAAATAACTTTCTAGTTTGGCTAGAAATTTGGAGTTGGAAATTATTTATCCTCAGACTTTTTTTTTTTTTTGACAGAGTCTCACTCTGTTGCCCAGGCTGGAGTGCAGTGGTGTGATTTCAGCTCACTGCAACCTCTGCCTCCCTGGTTCAAGCAATTCTCCTGCCTCAGCCTCCCAAGTAGCTGGGATTACAGGCACCCGTCACCACGCCTGGCTAACATTTTGTATATTAGTAGAGACGGGGTTTCACCATGTTGCCCAGGCTGGTCTCAAACTCTTGAGCTCAGGCAATCCCCACCCAGCTCGGCCTTCCAAAGTGCTAGGATTACAGGCATGAGCCACAGCACCTGGTGGAGACGGGGTTTCATCATGTTGTCCAGGCTGGTCTTACTGCTGACCTCAAGTGATCCGCCCGCCTCGGCCTCCCAAAGTGCTGGGATTACAGTCATGAGCCACCGTGCCTGGCCTTTTTTATTCATTATTCTGAAATGCCATCAAAACCTGCTTTGGTATGGGTCTTCATTCATGGTGATGGGTCCTAGGAGGGTAGTTCTAAAAAACTCAAGTCCTTCCAGTTATTGGGAAATTTATTTATTTATTTATTAATAATATCCTGCCTCATGTTTCTTCTACCTGGAAATGCTTTCAGGTGAAATATGCATTTTTTCCCTAGGTTGATATGTACCAGTGCCAACAGCATACAGATACATGCTTTGTACTTCTCAAGATCCCAAGAAAGTATCAGAAGGCCTCTGAGATAAATCATGGAGCACGCACTGAACAATGTGCATTGGGATAACTGGGTTTGGTAGGGAATTTTAAACGCTGACAAACCCCATAGTTCTCAGGGAGGTCTTCCACCCATCTACCTCTCTGACTTGGACTTGTTTATACTCTGGAGACACATATTATTAGACAATAGTCAATCGGAGCTCATCCAGCAGGTTAGCTCTCAATGGATAGGACCTTGTTAGATGTGGTGATGACATTTGGATTTCTGCAGTCGTTACTGTTGTGCCTCTGAGTTTCTCATATGTGTGACTCCACCCGAAATGAGTTTCCCAGTTGAGCTTATCCTCCAGCATCACTCTATAAAAATCCACTTCAACCCCTGACTCAGGATCCTCCCCTAGGACTTCAACTATAGGGTCCTGGTTTCCAGAGGGCATGCATATTCAAACCTTGAGAACTGACCAGGCTCCCACACATAGAAGAAATGCATGAGGCTCAGAGTCAGTGGGTGACTGTTTTCCCCTTGCCTTGACCCTGGGGTAGGCTGGGTCACATTCTGGAGTAGGTGAAAGTATAACAGCTTTCTCACACTCCTGCAAGGGAAGCCTCTTAGGGAAAGTTGGGGATGGGTCAATCTTATTGGAATCAATTTCCCACTCCTTTTAGACTTTGTGTTAGTTAGAAGTCATGAATTTCTTTCCAGGGATAAAATGCACCTTGCAAATGTGTTTTGTTTGGCTTGTATAATGTTCAAAACAGTTGGCAACATTTTAAAATGGGAAACGTCACACACAAATTTGGATTCCTAGCCTTGTTTCTGAATGGCAAAAATTAGTTAGGGTTCAGTAGTGGCTGTCCCCCTTTGCTTGAGGCATGTGGTCTCCAGCTGGCCCACTTCACTCTTTTAGATTACTGCCTACACTCTGTGGGCATTTGAGCTTATGTTCCTATGTCCTTGCTTTAACCTATCGTAACATGTGCACAGCAAATCACTGAAACTGAGTCTGGGCTATCCCAAAGATTTTGCAGCTGTGTCCAGGCTTTTCTGCATAATCTCTGACTCTTTCCTATCCTTGACTTTGTCTGTGGTTTGTAGGTTTGCTCTAGCTCTGTGGGTGGGGCATTCACACCTGGTATCTCTGTATTGACTTCCAGTTCTCTCTAAAATTACTGGGCTTCATAAACACCCAGGGTCTTCTTACTCCGAGGCACCTTCAGTAGGTAAAGTATTCTGTCTGAGTTTAGCTCCTCTGGACATAACCTTTTGTATTGGTCTGTTAGGTTGGCATCCAGGTTGGGCCTGCTTTGGTTCATCAAAAGGGGAAATTCAGGCAAGAAATCTATTAAAGGAGAACCCAAGTAAATCCAGGACCCTATCGTTGATGTCCCGGGGGAAGATCCTGAGCTAGGAGTTCAAGTGGTTTCTGATAGAGTGATGCTGGAGGCTGAGCTCACCTGGGAAACTCATCTCAGGCGGGGTCACACGTGTGGCTTTTATCAGGATTGGCCAGAGGGGCCCAGTGGAGATAGGAGTGTGGCAAAAAAGGAGTTGGGTGACAAATTAGACTCTAGCTGGGCCCAGAAAAGAAAAAGGGTTTTGTCTGCTGATAAGGTTGAAGGTTAGGGTCTTGTCAAGGAAGGCCAGCTCCTGCCAAATTCTGAGTGAAGCTAGTTGTTAGCATTGTGTGGCAGCCCAGGTCTTCAAGGGATAATACTATCACAGGCCCTTTTGTGTTTTGGAGTGTCTGATTTTCATAGAAAGTCGTTATATTTATGCAGAAGCAGATTGGCAAGTATCTTTGATATCTGGCCTAATCCTATACATTTCACAGTATAGTCATAGCATAATTTGTAAAACTAATTCACGTATATTATACTTCTATAAAAGTTAAAAAGCCCCCACCTAGTGATAACTACATTACCATTTTTATATTCCTCACAGTATGCTTTCTATGCAAATATGCATAGATTTGTTTTATTTGATTATTTTACAAAAGAGAAATCACACTGTATTTAGGTTTGTATTTTGCTCTTATTCTCAGAGTATGCGAGCATTTGTCCAAGTTATCAAATATTTTTAAAAATATGTCTTAATGCCTGCATATTTTGTCATTTGGATCTAAAGTAACATGTTTAATCACATCCTCATTGTTAGATGTTTAGATTATTTTTGTTTTTTTCACTAATAAAAATAATTCTGGGATAAGAATCCTTCTATCATAATTTTTTTTTTTTTTTTTTTAGAGGCAGAGTCTTGCTCTGTTGCACAGGCTGGAGTGCAGTGGTTCAAACATAGTTCATTGCAGCCTCCGCTTTCTGGGCTCAAGAGATCCTCCCACTTCGGCCTCCTGAATAGCTGAGACTACAGCAAATGCTACCATGCCCAGCTAATAATTAAATTTTATTGTGGAGAAGGGATCTTGCTGTGTTGCTCAGGCTGGTCTTGAACTTATGGCCTCAAGCAATCCTCCTCCCTTGGACTCCCAAAACCTTGGGATTACAGGCATGAGCCACTGTGCCCAGCTTACCATAAATCTTTGACTCTCTGAAAGTTACTTTAGGTTAAGTTCTTAGGAAAGTAACCAGGGAACTCTTACGGGGGTTAAGATCTTTTTCAGTTTATTTGCTTAGATTTTCCAGGTGGATAATCACATATGCAAATAATGAGAGACGTTACCACTTGCTTTTCAATAATTATACCCTTTATTTATTTATGTTTCTTGTCTTATTGCATTGGACAGACATTTCAAAGCAATATAAAATAATTAGGTCATTGTGGGTATCCTTATTTTGTTTCAGATTTTTAATGGAAAAGCTTTGTGTTATACTGCCACATTGCATATGCTTATATTTTATTTAGGGATTTTGCATTTATATTCATAGATAAAATTGGTCTGTAGTTTTCTTTGTCAGGTTTTGTAATAGGGTTATGCTAGCTTTCTGAAATATAATAGGTTTCTCTTCTGCACAGACATTTTCTGTGTCAGGAGGAGATAGCAATTTCCAACAGGCAAACATGCTGGATATTTGACAGGCCATTTGGGTTGTTTTCTTTCAAAGATGCAGACAGAAGATCCGTAATTGAATTCCCACACTCAGCTCAAACTGGTTATCCTGTCAGGGAGCTGGCATGTAAAATGATGTGCAATTGCTTCAATTACAAGAATTGAAGCATTTAGACAATTCTCCTTCTTCTGTTTGAGATGCAGGCTCTGCCTCTGAGTTTAAAGCTGTCAGGAGTCCAATTTAGTCAGTTTCAGACTCCAGGAGTTTTCTGTGGGCCATCGCTGGTCCTGTTTCTGCAGCAGTGCTAATGTGTCAACTGTTATCCCTGTGTAGAGACCTTGCTCCCCATCACACACTTTTGTGCCGGCCCCTTTGCTAGGAGACTTGGCACTGTGTTGGTGGGAAAGATGCTTGACAGTCAAACTCATCTTGTTGCAGGATCTGGAGCGTTGACCCTTACTGTGCCTCTCTCTAGTGGCTCTCCAAATTCCAGGTCAGATCCAGCGGGGCTGAGCTCTACTGATTTGCTCAGTGCAGGTATTAGGTCAGCAGTAGAGATGCAGAATGTAACCAGTTTAACGACCAGTTTGCCCATTACTGTTAAGGCTTTGTTCTACGTATCTCAGGAATCCATCCTTTCCCCGTTCATCCTTACTGCTCTTACCAGGATTGTCGCAAATAACACCACAATTGGTCTTAACTGTTTCTAGTCTTTCCCTTGCTCCAGTGTCTCCATCCTCAGGCCTGCCACATGATGTTTCTCAATGATCAGTGAGCCAACTGATAACCTGATTTGATTAACTCTTTCTTAAAATCTCTCTATGGGCTGGGTGCGGTGGCTCACACCAGTAATCCCAGCACTTTGAGAGGCTGAGGTGAGTGGATCACCTGAGGTCAGGAGTTTGAGACTAGCTTGGCCCACATGGTGAAACCTTGTCTCTACTAAAAATACAAAAATTAGCCAGGTGTAGTGGCAGGTGCCTGTGATCCCAGCTACTCGGGAGGCTGAGACAGGAGAATCGCTTGAACCTGGGAGGCAGAGGTTGCAGTAAGCCAAGATCGTGACATTGCACTCCAGCCTGGGTGACAAGAGCGAAACTCTGTCTAAAAAAACACTCTATGATTCCCCAGGGGATTTCAGTTAAAGTTGAAACTGTTTGGCATGGCTTATAAAGCAAATCTGAAGTATCCCTGTCTTTTCTTCTCAGGCCTGACTTTCTTCTTTTGCCCTTTATGTAGTTCAGTTTCACAGTGGTTCTTTCTATTTATTCCATGCACCATTCTCCCCCCAGTGGTTTCCTCTGCCTGAACAGCTACTATCTGGTTAACATCTGCAGTTGATCCTTGAACAATGCAGGGCTTGGAGGTGCCAACCCCCATGCAATAAAAAAATCTGCACATAACTTTCGACTCTGCAAAACTTTAACTACTAATAGGCTACTATTGATGGGAACCCTTACTAATAACATAAACCGTCAATTAACACCTGTTTTTTTATGTTATATGCATTGCATACTGTATTCTTACAATAAATAAGCTAGGGGAAAGAAAATATTATTAAGAAAATCACAAGGAAGAGAAAATATATTTGCTATTTATTAAGTGGAAGTGGATCATCATGAAGTTTTCCATCCTCATCATCTTCAGGTTTAAGAACTTAATCAAAAGTAACATTCAGAGAAACAAAGATTTGTGATAGGCTGGGCATAGTGGCTCATGCCTGTAATCCCAGGGTTTTGGGAGACCAAGGGAGGAGGATTGGCTGAGGCCATGAGTTCAAGACCAGCCTGAGCAACACAGCAAGATCCCTTCTCCACAATAAAATTTAATTACTAGTAGGCTGAGGAGGAGGAGGAAGTGGATGGGTTGGTTTTGCTGTCTCTGGGTGGCAGAAGTGGAAGAGGTGGAGGAGGCAGAAGGGGAGCCAGGAGAGGCAGGCATACTCAGTGCCACTTTTATTGAAAAAAATTTGCACATAAGTGGTCCCTTGCAGTTCAAATGAGTATTGTTCAAAGGTAAACTGTACTTATCATTCTAATCTCAACTCAAATGTCATTTTCCATAGATGTTTCTTGACCTCTCCAGGGTGAGTTGGTGATTTTTTTTTTTAAGCTTTATTTTAGGTTTGAGGATACTGTGCAGGTTTGTTGTACAGGTAAACTTGTTTCATGGGGGTTTGTTGTACAGATTATTTCAGCACCCAGATATTAAGCCTAGTACCCAACAGTTATTTTTCCTGCTCCTCTCCCTCCTCCCAACCTCCACCCTCAAGTGTCTATTGTTCGCTTCTTTGTGTTCATGAGTTCTCATCATTTAGCTCCCACTTATAAGTGAGAACAGGCGGCATTTGGTTTTCTGTTCTTGTGTTAGTGACTCTCATTTTTTCTTGCACCTGTATCATGAGTACATTTAATAATGCATTGTATTCTGGTGCTTCCCTGGACATCTTAGAGGCAGAGAGGAAAAAGAGCCATGTCTGCTGTTTTCCCAACATGTAGCATATTTCTCTGCATACAGTAGGTGCTCAACAAATATCTATTACATTAACAAATGGTAGTATTGCCTCTTAGGGAGGTCTTTTCAGTCACTCATTAGTAACTCGATTTTCTAGCTGGGAAGGTGACCCCTGAGTGAGAAGAAAATTGAACTCAACTTCCACTTTTGAACCTGAGGGATAACTTTGTAGATGTTGGAACAATGAATGAATGAAAAGGTAGTGTATAATGTGTTCAATGCCCGACATAGTGCAATAGAAATTATTCTTCATTTGAAACCAAAAGACTGGGTTGCATCCCCAGACCTTTACTTACTTCTTGTGTGATTTTGAGTAAGTGTTATTTTTCTCTAACATCTCAATGTCATAACCTAAAACAGGGGTCCATAATTCTTGACTTATAGGTTTACCGAAATAATGTATTTAAACACAATGTGCAAATCATTAATACAAAAGTGAGGTGTTAGTACAGTAAGGCAGCATGGTGTGATAATTCTCGCTATCATTTGTTGAGTGCTTGCTGTGTTCAAGAACTTAACTTGCCTATTTTATCTTCCTGATCATCTTGGTTAAAATATGTCTTTTTTTTTTTTTTTTTTAAACCTATGTGGTAACTGAGCCTTTGAGAGGTTGAGTAACTCATCCCAGGTCACGTGGCTCATAAATGGCTGAGCCAAGTGTCAAATCCATACTGGAATGGTGGAAAGATGGCAGGAGTTGGTCCCAGAATACTTAGGTGCAAGTCTTGGTACCTTTATTTACTAGTTCTGTGATTTGGAGGCATATCTCTTAGGTCCCTAAGCCTCGATTTTCCAATCTGTCAAGAGGGGATCAAATATTTACCTCATAGGGTTGTTGTGAGGGTTAAAAAGAGTTTTGCAATTTATTGGACCATACTTTTTAGCTCTGTCTCACCATATATCATTTTCTCTAAAGCCCAATAGAAAAAACAGTCATCTCAATACTAATAATTTTGGTTCCCTCCTAGTTTCTTCGCCTCTTCTCTGTTTTTGTTGTTTGTTTTTTGAGACAGGGTCATACTCTGTTGCCCAGGCTGGAGTCCAGGGGCATGATGACAGCTTGCTAGAGCCTCGACTTCCCCAGGCTCAGATGATCCTCTCACTTCACCCTCCTGAGTAGCTGGGACCACAGGTGTGTGCCACCACACCCAGCTAATTTTTGTATGTTTTGTAGACATGGGGTTTCACCATGTGGCCCAGGCTGGTCTCAAACTCCTGGACTCAAGTGATCGCCTGCCTTGGCCTCCCAAAGTGCCGAGATCATAGGCGTGAGCCACCGTGTCCCACCTCTTCTGTGTTTTGGAGAAGACCAGAGATTATCATAGTGTAAGAGCATGGACTTGTTCTACGATAGGTCCAGGTCCAAGTACTGGTTCTGCCACTTACAGGCTTGGAAAAATTATTTAACCACTTTAAGCCTGTTTGCTTACTCCCCAAATGGGGCCAATAATAAGTCCTATGTCCTAGAATTATTTGTGAGGACCAGATGAGATACTGTGTGTAAATCCTTCATCAGTCCTTGTTACATCAGAGAGGTTTAACAAATGATACCAAAGGCAATACCTAGATAAGAAATAATAGCACATTCTACATTACACACATTCTAAAGCACTTTAATATGAACTAAACCAATTTTATTCTCAAATTAGCCCTTGACATTGATAGTATTAGTTTCCCATTTTACAAATGAGGAAACCATTGCTCATATAACTTTAGTAATTTCTCCAGAGTCACCCCACCAGGGCCCATTCGTGCCTAGGATTTCTTACTTTGGGATCAGTACTTCGTCTACATTGGCAGAGTGATAGAGGCCAAGGAGAATTTAGAGGCTCCAAGGGAAAATGGTAGGAATAAGTGAGGTTCACTTGCAGTCTCCAAGAAACAGCTCAGAGGTCGGAGCTTCTGAAAAAGTTCAGGGCAGTGAGCTAGCTGGGGAATATTAGTTTCTTGAGCATGCGAAGAAAGTTATTGAACCAGTGAAGCTGAGAGTACAATAGTCCTATTAAATGACCTCTCCTCTCCTCTCACGTTTGTGTGCTATGACCCAGAGACAGTTGAATGGCTGGGATGGTTCCATGAGTGTCCATACGGCATTTTGCAGATACATACCTGGCCATCAACCCTGCTCCATAAATCCCCCAAACTGGGCTAGGTCATACTAGAAATGAAGGAATTTCAAGGATTGCTAAAAGACTATTTATACATTGTTCAAAGCCACTAGGTAGAGCTTCATATATGGATTTTCTAAGGCATTCTGAGGCAAACTCTGTTGCCTAAAAGAGGTCCTAAATCTCCCTTATGTGTTTTTAAATATTATTTGATATCAACAATCAACAAAGTTGAGATCTTTTTGTATATATATGGCAGCTCAGAGGGATTGTTACTTTCTCAGTGTCTGGCCACTACGTAGTGGTAGAGCCGGCATTAACCTTCTGCCTGTAAATGTCCTCTCTCCACAGATGCAAGGGTAGGAGTTGAGTCTCTAAATCCATTTGTGATGGCACTGACAGGTGGCAGCACCTTGATCTTAAACTTCTGGCCTTAAGCGATTCTCCCTCTGCGGCCTCTCAAAGTGCTGGGATTGCAAGTGTGAACCACTGCGCCCAGCCCTGGCAGTACCGTGAGACTCTCTACTTAGTGGCTGGAACTTTGGGCAAGTGAACGAATCCTCCAAAGTCTCATCAGTGAAATAGTGGTACCAGTTTCCTAGGGTTGTTTTAAGTATTAAGTGAGCAAATGCATCTCAGCTGATCTTGATCACTTCAAATCCCATCACCTGAGCTGCTGAACTAACAGTCAGGATTCAGACCAGGAAACCCATGCTGTCTGGCTTCAGAGCTCTTAATCACCAGGAGCATAAAATATGAGCAGGACTGGGAAGATTTACGCAGAGGATGGGCTGGAGAGTGGGGTTACAATGTGCATGACTTTCTAATACATCAATGGCAAACATTTATTGAGCTTTTGCTAAATGCCAAGCCCTGTTTTAAATACTTTACATGTAGTCACTTATTTCACATTCACAAAAATCCTAGGAGGTGGAAACTACAGTTAACCCTGTTTTACAGATGAGGAACCTGAAGCAGGGGGATGTTAAATGACTTGCCCAGAGTTACACAGTTGGTAAGTGGAGTTGAGCAACGTAGCTCAGGAGTCTCCTAGCTTAACCATTAAACTAGGCAGCATATTTAATGCTCATTAGAGAAGAGCTTCTCAAACTCTGCACTATCGACATCTTAGGCTGAGTAATTCTTCACTGTGTGGGGACTGTCTTGGGAATTGCAGGATGTTTAGCAGCATCCCTAGCCTCTACCCATTAGATGGCAGTAGCATCACCACCATGCTGGTTAGAATAACCCAAAATGTCTCCAGATACTGTCAAATATTTGCGGGGGGTGCAAAATTGATTTGAAGCTTGGCTCGGCCATTTGCCACCTGTGTGACCTTGAATGAGTTGCTTAACACCTCTGGGGCTCAATCGCTTCCTATGTAAAAGAGAGACACATTTCAGCCAGGATGATCAGGAAGATAATATAAAATGATGCATTAAAGTTCTCCTACGTAGGAAGCACTCATCTTGTTTGTAGGAAGCACTCTTGTACGTAGGAATTATTATGCCATGCTGCCCTAATGGAGTAACACTTTGTGTCATGAGTGACACAATGTGCTTTCATAAATTATTTCAACATACCTATGAGAAAAGCAGGGATTATAATCCCCTTTTTCAGATCATGACATTGAAAACTCTTGCATTAGAGAAATGAGACGCACCGACCAGATAAACAACTTCTCCTGGCCGAGCGCGGTGGCTCATGTCTGTAATCTTAGCACTTTGGGAGGCCAAGGCAGGTGGATCACTTGAGCCCAGGAGCTTGAGACCAGCCTGGGCAACATGGCAAAACCCCATCCCTACAAAAAAATAGAAAAAATTAGCTGGGCGTGGGGGTGTGCACCTGTAGTCCCAGCTATCTGGGAGGCTGAGGTGGAGAATCACTTGAGCCAGGAGGTGGAAATTGCAGTGAGACAAGATCATGTCACTGCATTCCAGCCTGGGTGATGGAGTAAGACCCTGTCTCAAAAAAAATAAATAAATAAATAAATAAAAAGCCAAAAAAACAACAACAAGCAAACAAACAAAGAACACTTCTCCTTCCAAAGGAAGGAGTGAGCAAGGGGTGTTGAAAGAGAAGGAAATCATTTTCCTCAAACTGTTTACGTTTATAAAGTGGAACAGAAACCCTCTCTCATTTATGGAAATTGGAGCAATGTTTCTCACCCTCCAACAAAAACAGCATGACAAATTACATTTATTGAGTCTTTACTATGTACCAGGAGCTATGATTAACTTTTTTCCCCCATGCATTAAAGTATATACTCCTTATAAAGGTCCTGCAATTATCCTTGTAGTGGGTGGATTTCAGTAATGCCCCAAATTTGTTTGTGTCTCAGGTCCTTTGCATCTGGGTCTGCTCATGGCAAGTGCTCAATAAATGTTCATTGGTGCTCATTTTCTTCTGTATTTGCATATACTTGATTGAGAGATCCAAGAGTTAGGTTAGAACTTAATGGCAAGGTGGAGATATCTTATTTCGGCCCCGTTTCAGAATCCCACCCTTGGAAGACAGGCCCGCCCTCTGTACTTAGGTACTGACCTCAATTTTAACTCAATATACTACATCGTAATGTAATTCTCTGTGTGCCTGTTTCTCTTCTGGACTGTTACATTCCCTGTAGCTTTAAAATGCTATCTTTTTGCTTTTGTGTCTCCATTATCTAACGCAGGATCTAGATAGTATAATACAGAGAGATAAGAAATATTTCTTAAATGAGGAGGCCTGTGTTCAAATCCAGACCCTCTCTTTCCTAGTCGCATGACATTGAGCAGGTTCACTTTCCTGAGACCCAATTTTCTCAACTAGAAACTGAAGATAATCATGTCCATCTGATAGGGTTATTGTGAGAATGAAGCCAAATAAAACATGTAAAAGTCCCTGGGATATTGTAACCATTGAAAGAATATTACGTTCCTTCTTTTCATGCTAACCCATCTGTGAATGGAGGATGAGGGCTGGGCTGTATGGAAGGCACAGGATCATCGGGCTGGTTCTTTTGCAATTCGACCCCAGAGCTGCCTAATTTACATGTCTCTAGCCCTGCAAAAAAATGGCTTTAGTACCTGCTTTTCTCTTTTAGTTGTATCAAGTATCAACCTTCCCCAGGTGGTGTCTGTAAAATTAATGGCTACAGAATCGCTAGGGCTAGGGCAGGCTGGTTTTTCTTAGATTCTTTTTTGAGTTTGTAATCTTAGCTGTCATCCCTTTGGCTCTGAAGATTATTAAGCATTCCACGAGGAAAGCAGTCCTCTTTAAAATGGTTCGGAAGCAGCCATGATTGAGGAAAGCCACTTACCTTGCATTGCACTCCTGCCCCCTTGCCTGATATCCAGCCAAGAGTCACCCATGACCTTGGCAAAGAGGAGGCAGCTTGCCTCGTTCCAAGCTCAATTATCAGGAGATAACCTCTGAAAGTTGGTTAAATAGGATTTCTCTTTCCTATTTCTTTCTGTTCTTTCTTTCTTTATTTTTTTAAGCACAGCAGAAAAAGGCTTTGCTGGAGACAGCAAGGACAAATATGAACAATGATAGAGGAAGGTTTTCAGTTTTGTTGGGGAGAGAGATTGTGCATCAACTTATAGCTGCACACACTCCATCTCTTCAGAGAGAACTTCAAAAGCCTCACTCCGGAGATTTACTCAAAGACTGCATGGCCCGTTGGTTAGTGTATAATGTAATTGCTTTCATCCTTGTAAATATTTTAACTCTTTTTTTCACTCTGGATCTCTTGTTTCAAAGCCAAATTTCTTTCACCTTGTTGGTAGAATTGCACCTTCTCCCCAACATCCAAGCAATTTTCCTTCTACCAAGGCTTGCATTAAGGTAAAATGAGTCTTCCCTTCTCTGCCTTCCACAACCTCTTTCAATTGGGAAGCTCCCTGTGAACTTTCAGGCGATATTCAATCTCAGTTTATGTTTTTATTTCCCCCCAAATGCTCAGTTCTCAAGCCCCTTTTTTATTTGAGTAATATTTTCTTTTTTTCCTGCTGTGTTTCTACTTTCTTGGAAGTGTTAATTCAACAAACATTGATTAATGCTTTCTCAGACACTGTACTAAGATATATATGTATATATACACACAGACATATATGCACACACACAGAGATAGATATTCAGATATAGATATACAGATAGAGATATAGAGATAGAGATACTGTGGAAAGAGTCATAGAGAAAAATTTAATAGAAACTTACTGAAGACTGAGTGAAGGGGCTCATGGAAGACTTCTTTGAGGAGGTGTCTTTAGAACTTTATATTGACATATGAATAGGAGATAGGTGTTAGCTGGCTGTATATATAGGCGAAAGACACTTAAAAGTATAATACATAATATATGGTTATAGGAACTTATAAGAATATAGCATATAATACAGGGAGAGGGATGAGAATGTGGTGTGGCTGAAAACTAGGATTTATCAGAGAAAAGAATGGTAAATGAAGCTAGGAAGATAATCGGTGTTCATGTTAGGAAAGTCTTTTCACACTGAACTAAAAAATTGAGCTCAAACTTTTCCCTGCAAATTACATGACACTACTGGAGGTATTTAAGCAGATGAGTAACTTGTTCCAATATGTGTTTTGAGAAATTATTATGACTATGAAGAACAGGCTAGTTCAATAAGAAGTTGGGGCATAATATTCCTTACCCTTTCAATTTGCCAAGTCCTGACCAAAATTTCTGGTAAGTTCTTGAAAATCAGCCAATGCAAAATCAATCAACTCATGTCCTAGGAACCTAAAAATCAATGGCAGACTAAATGTCACATGGAAAGGTCAGCAACACACATACACAAAATGAAAGACTGAAACAAGCATATAATTTGAATACCAGGACCACAGGCCTTTATTTAAGAAAGGTTTGGCTTGACATCCTGATTTGGTAGGGCCTGGCTTGAAGGCCCAAGGTTGTTATGGACATGCTGTTATTTATATGTCACTTACTCTGATTTATGGTTACAATTAGGCCATAATGATCTTTAATTAGAAAAAATGCTTTTACTGGCTCACGCCTATAATCCCAGCACTTTGGGAGGCCGAGGTGGGAGGATCAAGAGGTCAGGAGATCGAGACCATCCTGGCTAACACGGTGAAACCCCGTCTCTACTAAAAATACAAAAAATTAGCCGGGCATGGTGGCGGGCGCCTGTAGTCACAGCTACTCGGGAGGCTGAGGCAGGAGAATGGCATGAACCCAGGAGGCAGAGCTTGCAGTGAGCCGAGATGGTGCCACTGCACTCCAGCCTGGGCGACAGAGCGAGACTCCGTCTCAAAAAAAAAAAAAAAAAAACAAAAGAAAAAATGCTTTTACTTCTTTGTGTTCCAAAATACTGCTTTGAAGTTCAGTACATATTGTTCAGGATTGTATCCTATCAGCCAGTACTTAGGTTGTTTATGGTGAAGTGTCCCTCACTTCTCCCAGGAAGAAATGATCACTCTCTCCTCTGTACACACATAGCACTTTAGGACTATGTATGCTACAGAATTTATCATAATGCATTGTGATTATATCTTCAAGAAGCGTTACAATGCAGGGATTAAAAGCAGTGTCTGGAACCAGAAAGTCTGGCTTTGAATCCTGGCTGCCATTTACTAGCTGTGCAAACTTGGGTAAGTTGCTTAAGCTTTGTTTGACTCAGCTTCCTTATCTGCAAAGTCAGAATAATGTTGCGTGCCTCATAGGGTTGTTATGAGGAGAAAATTAGGTAATATGTGTAATGTGCTTAGAACAGAAACAATGATGTTGTAACCACTCATAAAAGTTGTCATGTTTTTTCAATTTTTATTGAATTTTTTTCCTTTTTTTAAAATAACATTTAAATTTTTTTTGTAGTGGCGGGGTCTCACTATGTTGCCCAGGCTGGTATTGCACTCTTGGGCTCAAGTGATCCTCCCAACTCGGCCTCCCAAGTTTCTGGGATCACAGGTGTGAGCCACCATGCCCAGCCTATTATTTTTCTAATGATCTGGTTCCTCTAGTGTTTTCTGTTCTTTTTTGTGTCACGGTGTACATGAAAAATGATATAATTTGTGTAGCACATTGGGATAAATTAATGAGACTGCTTGTGTTTGAGATAACCAAGCTGAGGGGCTTGTCCCAAGTCAAGACCTTCCTGGCTGCCCTGATGGCTAAGGAGATTCAACTTGCAGTGCACCTGTCACTCATTCGTGGGAAACTGATCTGCCAGCCTGTGTTCATCAAGGGTGAAGATTACCATGCCTCTTTGTATTCTGCATGCCCAGCACAATCTTTGTCACAGTGCAGGCACTTAATAAGTACTTGTTTCAATAAATAGATGAATGAATGGAAGGCAGGAAGGAAGACCTTACCTCTCTTTGTCTATCCAAAATAATGTGTGGGTAAACAACGTTCACTAACTAGATAGTTGTTATTTTCTATCCAAATAATGCATTTTGACATTCCAAAATGACTGTAGATTCTGCCAAATCACTTTGGGGAAACGGACAAAAAAAGGCCTCTTGAAAGATGAGTTGTCATGGAATACTTGGGGAGGCTGGCAGAGCTTCATACTTAAACCACCAGGAAATGCTTGATCATTCACAGGTTTCAGAATAAGTACTGCTGGGCAAAAATATTTATTCCTTAATCAATGGCCTATTAGTTATACATACTTTTTATTTTCATTTTTACTTTGCTTTTAGAGATAGGGTTTTGCTCTGTCACCCAGGCTAGGGTTGGAGTACAGTGGCATGATCATAGCTCACAGTAGCCACAAAGTCATGGGCTCAAAAGATCCTCCCACCTTAGCCTCTTGAGTACCTGGGACTAAAGGTGCATCCCACCATGCCTGGTTAATTTTTTTTTTCTGTAGAGATGGGGTCTCGCTATGTTTCCCAGGCTGATCTCGAGCTCCTGGACTCAAGCAATCCTCCTGCTTCAGCCTCCCAAGTGTTGTGATTACGGATGTAAACCACTGCTCCAGGCATACTTTAAAATGGGGAGACAGAAGTCTTTCTGTTCATCTGTGGCAAGAAGCCAACAGTAGGTCAAGACATTCTTGGAATGAAAGTCTTCATATGATCCATGTCCTTAGATAAGAAACCAAATTTTACTAACTGGTGGGCCTCACTTACAATTAAAAAGAGCTCACATAATTGAAATGGCCAAAGAAATATTTAAAAAATAGGAGAAAATCTGTATCAGTGATAGATATCAAGGAAAAGTGCCATTCACATGCCAAAATAAAGACTTTCTACAAGATAGAACAATGGTTTCTAAAGTTTGTATCATGCTCATTTCACAGATTGAAAGCAACACACTTTTTTCAGTATTTAAAAATTTTTATTTATTTTAGTCATATAGAAAAATTGCAAAAATAGTGCAAAGACACCTGTATATTCTTTATTCAGATTCATCTATTAAATTTTGCCACATTTGCTTCATCATTTGTGCTTTCACTTTCTATGTATCCATCTATTCATCCATCTGCCTGTCTATTCAATCATCTTTCCATCCATCAGTTATATCTATCTATCCATCCATCCATCAATTATCTATCTATATCCATCCATTCATCCATCCATCCATCCATCCATCCATCCATCCATGTATCTATCCATTCACCTATCAATTATTTCTCTCTTTCTAAGTTATCTTTCTGTTCATCCATCTACCAATCTATGTATCCACTTATCTTTCCATCCATCTATTTATCAATTATATCTATCTATCTATCTATCTATCTATCTATCTATCTATCTATCTATCTCCATCAATCCATCCATTCATTCCTCCATCCATCCATCCATCCATCCATCCATCCACCCATGTATCTACCCATCGATCTGTCAGTTATCTCTATCTATCTATCTATCTATCTATCTATCTATCTATCTATCTATCTTCTCTATGCCAGGATATACTCCAACATATTAATTATAATTATCTGATTATTCAGATTATGAGTGATTTTACTTGTACTCTTTTGTTTAGATGCATTTTTTTTTTACAAAAGTATATTTTACTTGGGTAATTTTAAAAGTTTAATTTGTTTTTGCCAAGCTTCTTGTATGCTGATGAGGTTGGAGAGGGTAACCCAGCTAATGAGAATCCTGGGGTCAAGTGAGAGCATGTTTTAAATATTATAACTGCAGACACAATGTAACTTCTGGCAAGTTTATGGGGCTTGGTGGATTGTGGAAAGAGCAGAGGTAGAACCCAAGATAATGGTGGAAAGGTCTGTTCTTATTTATCCTTGGTTGACTCAACCATTGGAGTTCTCCATTCCTTCATGAGGGCAGTAGCTTTACTATGTTCATGGTTTAAACCCCAGTGGGAGCCTCCATGATTCCCAAGAATCCATGTCCTTGTCCCTTGGCAATTCTGGCTCCTATTCTCATTAGTGGCCACTTCAACAGTTTACCTCATGCCTCACATTGTCTACCATTTTCTGATTTTTCCCTAAGAAAACCAAGATCTCTTGGGTTGGGGAGACCAACCTCATTCTTCTGCTAATGCCTTTAAGATGATTTGTGTCTAAACTTTCTCCCTTCCTTTCTGTTTCAGAGAAAGCAATGAACTCCTCTTGTCTAACAAGGATCCTGCAGTCTGGGTTTTGGATCCCAGACCCTCTTGTCAATGATCATCTCTCCTTTATCTTCAATTTATTCTCTATTGGCTCTTTCTTCTAAATCTAAAACTGTGCTCAAGTTTCTGCCATAGTGGAAAAAAACCCTAACTTTCCTCACCTTCCTGAGATAACATCCTATATTTTCTTAATTTTCCATTTTTGCTGCTTGAAAGAGTAGTCTACACTTCTTGCCACATTTCTCACAATAAGGGCTTGCTGAATGCCCTGCAATCTGACTTCCCTGACTCCACAGAGATTGTTCTTGATGAGATCAGCAGTGAACTTCATGGAGCCAAATCCCATGGACAATTTTCCATCCTTATCTTTTTGACATTTCTGGGGTATCTAACCCCCTGATTGCTCACCCCTTAAATTCTTGTAATCTTTTTCTATCCATCCACCTATCCATTCATCTTTCCATCTATCTACTTATCAATTCTATCTATCTATCTATCTACCTATCAATCATCTACCAATTCATCCATTTTTCCATCCATGTATCTATCAATTCTATCTATCTATCTATCTATCTATCTATCTATCTATCATCTAATTCATCCATCCATCCATCCATCCATCCATCCATCCATCCATCCACCTACCTCTCCATCCATCCACCTACCTCTCCATCCATCCTTCCATCCATATAGCTATCAATTCTATCTCTCCATCTCTCCATCTCTGTATCCACTCATCCTCTCTATGCTGGGATATACTCCAATATGCTAACCATAATTATATAGTTAGTATGGATTACTTCCTGCTTCTCTGTCCAACCCTCTTCCATGTTCTTCCTAGACTGTTCTTTAGACCCCCCAGGCTCTGTTCAATACTACTTTGGTCTTCTCAGTCTTTCCAGTCTTCCTGGCAATATCCATTCCATTCATGGTTCAGGTTCTCACTTATGCTGATGATTTTCACATCTCCAGCTTCTTATTGGGCCTATGCCTTCGGATATCAATCAGCTTATGTGACTCAGACACAGCATGAGAGAGCTGGGCCTCATTTCATGGCTCTCCTTCCAAACCACTTCCTCCTGGCACATTCTCTATTTAGTAAATGGCACCCCCTTCCCCAAGACACCCAGAAATGAAATCTAGCAGTTGATATGGACACTCAACACTATGGATCTCCCATATTTAATCAGTCACCAAGAATTACAATATCCACTATGGAAACATTGCTTGTATCACCTTTATTCTCTCTAGCTTCACTCTCTTAGGTGAGATCAGCACCATCCCTTGTCTAGATAATTGTAGAAGCCTCCTGATGGGCTTCTTTGTCTTTAACCTCCTCCCTCAACAATTTATCTTCCTCTCTGCTCCTAGACTGCCGTAGAATCAAAATCTGACCATGTCACGTCATATTCCTTCAGTAGATTCCCTTGGCTTCCAGAATTTAGTTCCAAACAAAAATGCTCTCCTATAACCTAGCTCTAATGCAGTTTTCCTGCCGCATTCATTATTATTCTCACAGAATACACCTTCATTCCCCCAACATACTTTTATCATGACTCTATGTCTTATTAAATTCTATACTCTTTGATGAGATGCCTTTCATCTCTTTTTTATTTCTCAGTACAATGCTACTTCCTCTGGCGCAACTTTGCTACCCTCCCTCTAATTCAAAAGCTCCCTGCTCTGTGCCTGTGCTCCAACTGTGCATTTGTTCATGGTCTTCCCCAATAGACTGTATGTGTTTGAAGGTAAGCTTATCTTACATTATTTTGTATAGTGTCTGGAACCTAGTAGGAACTGATCGGTAAATATTTGTGGATAAACATATTGATGGAATTAATGAATTTTCCTTTTGTGTGTATGTGTCTTATCTAATTTTACATTTCAAGCTGTCAGAAATAATACAGACTATGTCTTGGTGATGCAGGACAGGCAAGCCCCAACGTGGAGACTGTGAGGGTTCCTGGCTTTGCCCAGGAAGGAATCCAAGGGCAAGCCAGAGGTAGAAGAAAACAGCTGTATTGAAGAGGCAGTGTTATAGCTCCGTGACTGCTCCTGCAGAGCAGGGCTGCCTCATAGGCAGAGAGTAGCAGCTCAGGACAGTTTTGCAGTCATATTTATACCCACTTTTAATTGCATGAAGATTAAGAGGCAGTTTATGCAGAAATTTCTAGGGAAAGGGTACTAACTTTTGAGTCATTGGGTCATTGCCATGGAAAGGGGCAGTAATGCCTAGGTGTTGCCATGGCAACAGTAAATTGACATGGCACACTGGTGGGTGTGTCTGATTTAAAGCTGCTTTCACCCTGGCCCTTTTTTAGCTACTCCTCAATCTGATCTGGTGTCCAAGCCCTGTCTCTGGAGTAGAGCTCCACCTCCTACCTCATTGATATTGGAGAAAACTGACCAACTATTGAGTCAATTCCATCCCACCTTTTTTTTTTACACCTTTTTTTTACAAATGGGGAAACTGAGGCCAGAAAGACAAAGTGATTTTTTTCCTACTGGTAAATGACTTGTATATGGCAGAGCTAGGCCTAGAATCCTTGGCATTGGAAGTCCAGTTCAGACCCTATTCTTACATTAGGTTTGCCTAAAACTCTGTGCTTAGTAGGTGCAGCAAGTCCTGGTTGAATTGAGTGAAATTACTTAAATGTGACTCACCATAAATTGTTACTGACCCTGAACACATGGGCTACTGGCAAAGCTGCTAATTAATCCGACAATAATTCTGAGGCAATCAGGCTTCATTAATGTGGGTCTGGCCTCATTTTCAGAAGCACTTTTGGATTGATCACTCTGGCCTGGCAGCTGGAGCAGATACTCCTGGCCAATGAATCACAGGGCCTCACGTACCCTCCACTCCCTGGGAATTTAGAAGAAACAGTTGGTCCTCTTTCCCAACCAGCTTTCTTACTTGCAAAGAAAAAGTCTTTGCCAAGGTTTCTGGCTCCTGCAGCAGCTTTCTCACCTGAGTTCTCCCGAGCCAGCATCTTCTGCAGTTTCAGGGACAAGGGGAAGCCCCAAGGCTTGTGTATTTCAGTTCTTCACCACCCACCACAGCGCCTGAAGGCAAAGAGTTCTGTACAAAAGGACAAACAAATACTTATTTGGATACAAAAATTAATCACTACGGCTCAAAATAAGTGATCCTTTTTTTCCCAAGACAGACATAAACTTGAAAGCACATGTCTCAAGGCAGAATGACATTGTGTACAAAGTGTTTGTGGCTTCTGTCTTCCCATTCTGGCTGGGCATTTAGGAGGAAGGTACTCATTCCTCATAGCCATATGGTATTTGTGCACATCAAGCTAAAGAAAAAATTATGTGCCTCCATTTTCCATTTCTGGTCCTCTTGCAGTCTGAACCCATTTACTGAGAGCAGCCTTATTATTATTGAGTTCTCTGTTAAATGGGATTTGTTTTTGGGTAATATTAACCCAATGAGACAGAGTCTGTGTGGAAGTTACACACAAAAGAAGAAAGAAGGGGCACTTGTGTTATGTCCTTTGTTAACCACTGTGTAAAATCCTTACTAAAGAAACTCCCCTTTTTTAGAGTTGATGTATCTGCAACTCACATCTACTGGGAATGGGGCAGGGATGTTTCCCTAAAAGAGATGCTGATTAGCTTAAAATCCTGTGACCATCACGAGACATGGTCTTAAGACTTGGAAGATGGAGGAAGATTCCAGATGACAGCACTTTTCAGTGTCCCATCAGGAGGTGCACACAAGCTGGTACCTAGAGACCTCAGGATTATGCTGATTCTGGGGTGATTATGCCTGTTGGTCTCTAAGTAAGTCTGCTAATTTATCTGTATTTCTTTTCTTTTTTCTTTTTTTTTTTTTTTTTGAGACGGAGTCTCACTCTCTTGCCCAGGCTGGAGTGCAGTGGCTCTATCTTGGCTCACTGCAATCTCCACCTCCTGTGTTCAAGCGATTCTCCTTCCTCAGCCTCTGGAATAGCTGGGACTACAGGTACACACTACCACGCCCAGCTAATTTTTGTATTTTTAGTAGAGATGCGGTTTCGCCATGTTGGCCAGGCTGGTCACAAATTCCTGACCTCAGATGATCTGCCTGCCTCGGCCTCCCAGAGTGCTGGGATTATAGGCATGAGCCACTGCACCTGGCCCATTTATCTGTATTTCTAGAACCAGTCACTGAGGCTGGGCTGCATTGCCCTGCCTTGCTGTCTTCAGTCATGTTGGTCTCCAGGCATCTTGATTCCTTTCCTTGGCTGCCTGATATGGCCCAGAGAGGACCTATGTGCTTATATCAGCATTCCACACAACACCTATGCACTTATTTTATAAATCATGAGAAACAGTGATCTAGAGTCAGGGGTACAGCCATGGATGGATAAACATGTGTTCTACCATACTTGAAGAGTTCCATCTGGATGACATACTGGCTGTTCCAGGCAGGGAGAAGGAAGAGGGTCAAAGATGGTCATAACAAAGGCTAAGGGAAATCAATTTTCACCATGGTTGGCTTAACAATTCCAAGGCAAGCAAAATGAATTTCAGGCCAACACTAGTAAAAATGGATAGCTACGATGTCTGTGTTAGTCTGGACTCTTTTGGTTCTCATTGACAGAAATCCATCTCTAACTAGATTATATAGCAACAATAAGAAAAACAAACAAAAAACAACAAGAGGAAATTGTATTGGCTTATTTAGCTGTAACATTCAGTGTGTTACTGACATCAGGAATGGTTGGATCCAGGTACTCAAACGATGACCTTTGGCTTTGCTTTCTTTTACATATGGTTCATTTTCAGGGATTTTCATCATCTCAGTTTGGGTTCCCCTACCACCACCATCACCACCAAAAGCAGACCCTGTGGTACAGTAGTTTATTTGGGAGATGTGGTTTTCGTGAAATGAACCACTCAGATGTTCTGTGGCAGGAGGCATGATTGACTAATAGCCCTGCTCTTACTCTTCTGGGACACCACGTTTATACCAAAGCCATACTTCCCTCAAGCTGTACCCAGCTAGTGACAGCACAGTGAAGCCACTAAGAGAGGCCCATTCCTACAAGATGTGGTTCTCCTCTGACAGGTGTCTTCGAGAACCCCTCACTGGCCTGGCCAAACTTGTCTTGGAATTAGGCTGCAGTCTATGTCTCTTCCTGCCCAATTATCCCTCCTTCCCTCTCTCTGCTGCAGTGTGAGTCCTGTATTGGAGTCTGAGCTTCTCCCCGCCTTCTCCAGCTCCCACTCCTTTTGCCTTCACAGGTATTTCTCCAGTAAACTTCCCACATGTCTAATCTCAACAGAAGGACCAAACTAACACAGGAGGTGATCTCAGGAAGCACAAGTGAGGAAGTGGAGAGGATAAGACAGATGGGAGAAAAATCAGTAAAAAGTGTACTGAGGAGCAGGTGGCCCCGTGGGCAGGTCACGCTGGGATCTTGTTAGAGACTACATTGAGAATACTCAGGATTGTCTCAGCCAAGGGCAAGGATGCTAGGGAATTTATTTATGGTTTTCCATTTCCCATTGGCTGAAGATCACCTGAGAGCATCAGCTCTCCTCCACTTGTGGGTGGCAGAGAAGGGTCCTGGGTACTAGCAAAAGCCTTCTGGCAGAGATGAGAGATGCAAATAGTAGAGGTTGGAAACTGTCTATCACAACTGTAGGTAAGCTCAGGTGGGCCAAGGGGATATGGACAGGGCACCAATAGCATATGCCATACCTGTGAAAAAAGAAAGGTAGGGGCCACTGGTAGCTTACAATATCCCTAGTGCAGCAATTCCAAATAATGTACCTTTCCTAGGAATTTTAGTCTGGGCATGGTGGCTCATGCCTGTAATCCTAGCACTTTGGGAAGCTAAGGTGGGAGGATCGCTTCAGGTCAGGAGTTCGAGACAAGCCTGGCCAACATGGTGAAACCCTGTCTGTACTTAAAATACAAAAAATAGCTGGGAATGGTGGTGTGTACCTGTTATCCCAGCTACTCAGGAGGCTGAGGCGTGAGAATTGCTTGAACCCAAGAGGTGGAGGTTGTGGTGAGCCTAGATCATGCCTCTGCACTTCAGCCTGGGCAACAGAACAACACTCTGTCTCAAAAAAAAAAAAAAAAAAAAAAGAGAATGCTTACTTCCCAAGAATTTCAGATCAAGCATGGTGGCTCATGCCTGTAATCCCAGCACTTTGGGAGGTGAAGGTGGGAGGATTGCTTGAGGCTAGGAGTTCTAGACCAGCCTGGGCAACATAGTGGCATCCTGTCTTTACAAAAAAGTAAGAAATTAGCTGGTGTGGTGGCATGCATCTGTAGTCCTAGCTGCTTGGGTCACTTGAGCCCAGGAGATCTAGGCTGCAATGAGCTATGATGGCGCCATCAGACTCCAGCCTGGAAAGAATTTTAACTTGTCTTGGGAGTGCCTCTGATTTGCCAAATTAGTGTCACCTGACCTTCCCTAAACCAATTACTGTGGCCATGGGAATGGAATATTCTGTTACATTGCAGTATATGATTGGGCCACCTCTCCAACTCACATCTACTGGGAATGGGGTAGGGATGTTTCCCTAAAAGAGATGTTGATTAGCTTAAAATCCTGTGACCATCACGAGACATGATCTTAAGGCCTGGAAGATGGAGGAAGATTCCAGATTACAGCGCTTTTCAGTGTCCAGTCAGGAGCTGCATACAAGCCTAGAGACCTCAGGATTACGTGGCTTCTGGGGAACTAAGTTGACCCTGGAGCACACTGGAAACAGCTACCAGATGTCATTTGCTGGTAGGGGTGCAGCCCTTTGCCACTTCCATGCTGAGCTTTCATTAGCTGAGTCTTCATTGGCTGAGTCCTCCTGGGCTGAGGGCACAGCTATCTGGAGCCTGTCAAGAGCATCTTCTTACTGTTACACTCTGCTTGTTTCTAGCCCTGGAGAAGGGCTGACAATCTTGGGGATGCAGGTCTCCAACTGCTTTCCATGCTTTTCTTCAGCCAAGAGCACAGGCCACGTTTGAGTTGGGTTTAGGATGTGGTCTCTGCCCCAGCACCCTGGGGTGGGAAATGGGAGAAGTGTACAATTAGCAATTAACAGCTTTATCTCTACTCACATGTAAGAGACATAATTAGCTGGTTCCATCTGTTCCTGATACCTGCTGGAGTCAGCCATTCACACCTCAGCCAGATATTACAGGGAGTGGGAGGGCCTGAAAAAGAAACATTGCAAAAATAACTCACGTTTTGTTGTTTTAGACATCTTGCCCCTGTGGAGTCGGTCTCCAACTCTGCTCCCTTCAGGTGCATACAATTTGCTGTCAGTTGGCAAGGAAAGGTGTGAGCTAACGAATATGGAAGCTGAAGATCTGTGTGATTTTTCCCAGGAGCTGAGAGCTTCAGTTTAAAGAGATAAGACTTGGTGTCTCAACTGGGGTCACATCACAGTATAGGAGTTGAGCCTGGATACTGGCATGGGAAATTTTTGTTTTTGTTTTTGAGATGGAGTCTCGCTCTGTTGCCCAGTCTGGAGTGCAGTGGCGTCATCTCTGCTCACTGCAACCTCTGCCTCCAGGGTTCAAGCAATTCTCCTGCCTCAGCCCCCCAGGTAGTTGGTACTACAGGCGCCCGCCACCACGCCTGGCTAATTTTTTGTATTTTTAGTGGAGACGGGGTTTCACCACATTGGCCAGGATGGTCTCAATTTCCTGACCTCATGATCTGCCCGCCTCGGCCTCCCAAAGTGCTGGGATTACAGGTGTGAGCCACGCACCCGGCCTGGCATGGGAAATATTTTCAGAAAGAAAGTCCAATTTTAGAAGGACAAAAAAAAAAAAAAGAGCCAACAGCTGCAACCTCTACATCCGCTGGAGCAAGCAACTTGTCCAAAGTCACACAGCAAGGAAGAAGATGAGCTGGGATTTGCATCTAAGTCTGTCTGATTCTAAGCTTGTTTTCTAAATCATTATCCATCACTGCTGCTTTGTTGACATCATGGTCTCTATGGGCTTTAGGAAATGCCAAGACAACTTTAATTTTTTTTGAGGCCAAAACAGCCATGCCCCAAAAATGTGGTATTTAAAAAGAAATGTGCCCATATACATAATTAATGCTTTTAATGTAAAAAGGTATGATGCAATATAGTTGGGTTATTCACAAGATAATTACAGGGCTCATAAAATATTAATTCATAGTACTCTACAAATGGCAGAGCCTGGATGAGGGACATATATTTATCAGGGTCTCTATGGAAAGAAGATGGCATACTCAGAATACGATTATTCAAAGAAAGTTTATTTACAAAGGGCTTATTTACAGATGTTTGTGTGTAGAAGAACCACAGAAGACACTGCAATTATCTAGGATAGTAGCAGACAACAGTTACAACCTCCAGGCTCTAAGGGGCAAGTTAAAGTAAGAGAGCTTTGTATGGCAAGGGCATTGGGTGCAGCACTGGTGTGTCAGGAGCTGCAGCCAACCAGGGAAACAAATAACCTTAAGGTAGTAGGCAGAACTCAATCCTGGACCAGAATGAAGACTGGCTGAAACAGGGAAGAGGCACCAACAGCACCTTTCCATAAGATATGCCCACCAGTGCCATGACAGTTTATCATTGCCGTGGCAACACCTGAAAGTTATTGCCCCTTTCCATGGCACCCTGTTTCTAGAAATTTTGAAATAACCCATCTCTTAATTTGCATGTAATTAAAAATAGGTATTAATATGGCTGGAGACCTGCCCCTGAGCTGCTGCTCTCCACACACTGTCTAGGATGGGGGAGCCCTGCTCTGCAGGAGCCGTCAACGGAGCTGTAACACTGCTGCCTTCATACAACTGTCTTCTTCTACCACTGGCTGGCTCTTGAATTCTTTCCTGAGTAAAGCCAAGAATCTTCCCAGGTAGGCTTGCCTACCCTACATCAACCTGACTTCACAGTTGACCCGTCTCTGACTTCCTACCAGAAGGAAGTCCCCACTGATAGAACCAATAAGGATACGGTGAGTGAGGCATCCAGGGATCAACAATTAAGGAGGCCCTCACTGTCAGGACTGGGCATGGAGCACTTGCGCAGCCCTGAGAATGACAGCCTTCTTAAATGTTCCACCCTCAATGCCTCACTCTCCCTACCCTAGCCCCAGCCTTGGTCTCGGGGTCTGGTAATGACATCTACACAGCTTAGCCTTTAGCAGTCCTGACTGGGTGGAGAAGGGGAGAGAGAATTTACAGGAGAATGGGAAGATATCCAGCACAAAGAAACAAGTTTAAAATTTAACATAAACATTTTCCTTTCCACCATATGCTTCTTTCCAAGACTGTTTATTAACCTTATTTGAAGAGAAAGCTCAAAGTTGAAATATGATCCCTCCTTTTCACCCTGTGATAAGCCATGGTGGATCTCAGTTTATTGTAGTGATTGGAAATGAAGCTGTTTCCCTTTAGGGACATAGACAACCAGAGACAAAAGAAAGCTTCCCCATAGAAGGCTCCTCTTTGGCTTGTATTGCATTCCAGGCAAGCATATTCCTGTTTTCCCACTCTTTCGTGGATCTCAGAATATTCATCTTCCCTTTCAACCCAACCCACTCACTGGCTCCCACTGGCTTTAGCTCCTGCTGCTTCAGCCATTCCTGTGACCAAGACATTTCAGACAAAATGAGATTTTCATTCAGTATCATCAGAGGCAAGGAGCTGAATTCTCCTGCCTACCTTTTTCTGCCCACTGTCTTTGGCCTTACCATAATTTGGTTCCCCTGCCAGGCCATCTGCATAATGAGTTCCTCCTATGGGTTTTGCTCTGTCAATCTGGATGCCCCACCACCCCCAATGGTGCAGTTTGGCCACCACCACCCTGACTGTCACCTAGATGTTGGCAATCATTGGGCCTCTCTTCCATTCATGCTCTACTACTATGCTACTTTTTTTTTTTGAGATGGAGTCTCACTCTGTTGCCAGGCTGGAGTGCAGTGGCAAGATCTCAGCTCATTGCAACCTCTGCCTCCTGGGTTCAAGTGATTCTCCTGCCTCAGCCTCCTGAGTAGCTGGGACTACACATGTGCACCACCACGCCCAGCTAATTTTTGTATTTTTAGTAGAGACAGAGTTTCACCATGTTGGCCAGGATGATATTGATCTCTTGACCTCGTGATCCACCTGCCTTTGTCTCCCAAAGTGCGGGGATTACAGGCGTGAGCCACCGCGGCCGGCTAGTACTCTGCTATTTTAATTACTGCGGGCCTCTAATAGATTTCAGTCATCTGGCAGAAGTAGTTGTTGATCTCCCATTACATTTCTTTTTTTTTTATATTGTCCAAGATTAAAAGTTTTTATGAAATTCTGCACCAAGAAAGACATTTCATGGGGATGTGACATGGATTTGGAAGGCAATATGGCAGAGTTCTTAAATATACATGCTCTGGTGTCTGACTTAATCCAACCCTTACTACTAACTGTTCTAGGCAACTTATTTAATATCTCTTAGCATCAGTTTTATCCCCTGAAAAACAAGGATAATGAGAGTATCCTTTGTTATGAGAGCTGTAAGAATAATAATTAAATTGTCTGTATACATTACTTTGTTATAAATTTACATTTTATAATATTTTTAGCCTTCTTATCCAGGGGTATAATTTGTAGCTACATTTAATAAGGGTTATTTACACACATAACTAGAAATATAGTTTTATAAGTAGCATTTTTTGGGGGGGTAAAATTTATTAACTTTTTTTTTGCTGTGGTTCAATTCTTTTCCTTATATATACTTTTTAAGTGGTGAGTGGGAATATGATTTATTTTTATATATTTACCCTGCATCTATCCTTTTGGTTCATTTAAAAATCAATTATAATGTTCTTTAGACTTCATAGGTATGCAAATAAATAGTTTACAAATAATCATAATTTTGTCACTTCCTTTCTAATATTTAGGTCTGCAAACATGTTTCATGTCTTATTGCATTGGCCCAAACCTAAGTCTTAGATGCATGAACAACTCCAAGTCTTGTTCTGTTATTTCTTCTTCTTCCCACCACTTTAGACTTTTGAGAAGATCTTTGGGGACTAAGCTTAACTGAGGCGCTTTTAATTTTATGGCAAAATAAGCACACTTTGTTTCCAGTTTAAAAAACCTGTGCAGAGGGTATGGAGCCAGAAAGTCCTAGACACGCCGTGTGACTTTACATTCTAGTGGAGGGACCCATTCCCTTATTGCTTGCTCTTTCTGTAGGCAGACATGTGAGTGGGGGAATAAACAGAACACAAGGTGCTCCAGCTGTTGACAGGAGTTTGTCTGGCAATACCAGCCCTCAGCACTTGGAGACCCTGGGGACTCCAAGTCATAAGTCCTTTCTACCAAGATTGGGGAAGACGCTGTTGGTCTTCTGGCATGGCCCTTCGTTCTCACCTAGAGTAGGTAGGAGTCTGGTCTTAGTTATCTCTTTGTCCAAAGCAATCCAGAATGAACTTCTGGGGTCTCCTTGAGACAGTTTGGCTGTAAGACCCAGATTTGACAACAGGAAGTATACAGAACAGTGCTATTGAAATGCAGCAAGTTAATGAGGAACAAAAATATGATAATCAACCTGCACATTTACTTCAGACTGACCTTCACCAGATTTGAAAGTTGCATTTATCTGATAAAAAGTCTTATAAGGTATGCTGAAATATCCTTCAATGCCAATGTTAAAAATAGAAAATATAGTGACAATTATATCCAATTTGGCTTTTCATTTATTAAGAATAATGGCTATCCACACCTGCAATGTGTTATTTGTAGAAAAGTGCTTGCAAATATCAGCCGGAACCTTTTCTTGCATCTTATCATTTAGAACAATTATGTGTTAAAAAAAATCAGCGCATAATTTAGAACTCCAAACATCGGTTCACAAAAGGAGCTTTTGTCTTTTTTAAATGTCTTGCAACATAGTAAAATTCCTTCCTGAAGTAAACTCACACATTTTTCTTTCATAAATAATTTAAACTGAATCTGCCAGCTTTACATCACATGTTAAATGGGGACAAGTCAAAATTTGTCTTAATATTATAAAGATTGTAACATGATCTTTACAGCATACTATTTGATAATATAGTGCTATAATAGAACCTTTTATTAAAAGTCACTTCTTTGTCAATGCTGAAATGATTCAAAAATTCCTAAAGGCCTACAATAGTTTATTTATTTATTTATTTTTTGAGACGGAGTCTTACTCTGTTGCCCAGGCTGGAGTGCCATGGTATGATCTCAGCTCACTGCAACCTCCATCTCCTGGTTTCAAGCTATTCTCCTGCCTCAGCCTCCTGAGTAGCTGGGACTACAGGCATGAGCCACTATGCATGGTGAATTTCTTTTTGTATTTTTAATACAGGCGGGGTTTCACCACATTGGCCAGGCTGGTCTCAAACTCCTGACCTCAAATGATCCTCCTTCTTCAGCCTCCCAAAGTTCTGGGATTACAGGCATGAATCACCACACCCGGGCCTACAATAGTATATTTATTTATGAGAAAGGTTCATGAGTCAAAAAGAGGTTGGAAAAATCTGAGGCTGTGGGAAAAGTTTATCCATTTGCTAGCTGTTTGCATTTGGGCAAGTTACTCAACTTCTCTAATCCTTAATTTTCCTCACCTTTCAAAAGGGAAAGTGACACCGGCTTTGCAGGTTTGTTTTGATGATTACATAAAATATGTAAAGTGCTTTGTACAGAATAATAAGTTCTCATTAAATGATAGTTATTATTTGATTCATTCATTTAACACATTTATGGAGTACCTGCAATGTATCAGGCATGAAGTTACATATCTTAGCTGAAAGAATGAACAAGATAAAATTTCAGCACTCTGATGTTAAATTAAAGATGACAACAATTTGTGAAGTATGATAATTGAACAGGCTAGGCACAGTGGCAGATGCCTCTAATCCTAGCATTTTGGGAGGCCAAGACACGAAAATCACTTAAAGCCAGGAGTTCCAGATGAGCCTGGGCAACATAGTGAGACCCTGTCTCTATAAAAAATTTAAAAAACTTAAAACATTAGCCAGGCATGGTGGTGTGCGCCTGTAGTCCCAGCTGCTTGGGAGGCTGAAGCAGGAGAATTGCTTGAGCCCAGGAGTTTGAGGCTACAGTGAGCTATGATTGTGCCACTGTACTCTAGCTTGGGTGACAGAGTGAGATCCTGTCTCTTAAAAAATAAATAAATAAAATAAAATAGATAATTGGACATTGCTTTTTGGCTAGTTGATTAGGGAAGTGAGATTTTTCTGATATTCCTATACCACAGTAGTGGCTAACATGTATGGAATGCTTCTTATGTGCCTAGAACTGTGTTGAATGTTTTACTTAGATTGTCATTTCAAGCACACAAAAATCTGCATAAAATGTCTACGATGATTATCATCATCTCTATTCTACAGATGAAGAAACTGAATCCCAAAGAGATTCAGTAATAAATAAGAAGTACGGCTGGTACTGAACCCTGGGAGTTTGACTTCAGAGAGCACACACTGGGCAACATAGCAAGACCCTGTCTCTAAAAAAAAAAAATTAAACAATGAGCTTGGCATTGTGATGTACACCTGTAGTCTCAGCTCCTTGGGAAGCTGAGGTGGGAGGATTGCTTGAGCCCAGAAGTTGGAGGTTGCAGTGAGCAGTGATTGCTCCATTGTACTCTAGCTTGGGTGACAGAGTGAGATCTTTTCTTTAAATAAAATAAATAAAAAAAAAAAGTTTACTGGGGCAGAGAGGCAAGAACAGGATGGAAGGAGTTTGAGAAGGTGAAGGAACACTGATGATGATGTTACAGTATTTTCGGAGTAAGATGCAGAGAAATTACACTAAAGGAGTCCGAGAGAGGGGCTGAGACTAAGGGGCTACGGTTTGGAGAGCAACAGCAGGGTTAGCAATATATTCAGCATAAGTAATAACAGGCAGCAGATGGAACTTTCCAGAAAACACTGACCTGGGGTACCAGAAACATGGTGGCCCTTCTATTTTGATGTTGGAAGTTGGTTCTAGGGTTGGCAGGTGTAGGTAACATTAGAAGTATTTTACCTGGGAATATGCTCTGGCATGAAAAATAATTCAGTGTATTCCTCCTAAGGTCAGGTGAATCAGATCCATCTGAATAGATGAACTTGTTGTCTTCAGAGCACAGGGCTGTGGCATCCTGGAACCTCACTCCCGGCCAACTGAAGAATTAAGGAGTTGTGTAGTAGGTCTGGCCCAGAGTGAATATGGGATCGCAAACTGGACAAATAGGAGTGTTCCTTTTAGGAGAGCCATTCTGAAACTCAAAGGTTAAGGAGCATGGGCTTGACAAACTTATGTGGAATATGAGCTGGGATGAACAAAGCTGGACTTGGAGAACCACGTCACTGATAGAATTACAGGCCCTTGAGTCAGGATATATGTGCGTCTTTTCACCCAGTGTTGATGTCCTTGTCAGAAGTCTCAAGTTAATGATGTTTTTATAGACACTGAGAGGAAAGCGTATCAGTGAGGAATCTGTCTGTTCTAAGCAGAAACACCAACTCAAAATGTTTCAGATTTTAAAAAGGTGGGGGGCGGGGTGGTGAATTTCTTGACTCACCAGCAAAGTTCTGGGTCTACTAGTGTTTAGGTGTGACTGGCTCCAGGGGTTTCTTTGGACAAAATTGTCAGATCTTTCTCGTTCCTTCCGTTTCTCCTTCCTTCTTTCCTTTTCTCTGTATTGATTCTGTGTTAGTCTCCTTTCAATGGGCTACAAAGAAAGGCACTTGCAGCTTCAGAATTACATAGTCCTTAGTACAAAGGACCTTGGAAAGAAGGAAAGAGTGTCTCTTTGCCAACATCTACATGGGCTCTGATTGGCCTCAAGCCCACCATTGGAGGAATTTGGGTTTTGTGGGATAGGGTTTGCTGATTGAACAGCCTGGCTCATGGCCCACCCTTCTAGTTGAGTAGGCAGGCGCCCTGGTTTGACAGTCCCGGTAAATGTCAGGGAGGGGCAATCCTCAAAAGCCACACAGTAAGTGTGGTCTATGGACCACTAGTATCAGAATCAGCTGGGAACTTGAAAATTCCTGGGCCCTAGGAGTCATTGAGAGCTGGGTGCAGAAATCTGTATTTGAAGACCCTTCCAGGTGAGTTTATGTGTGCTAAAGTTTGAGAAACTTTCTTCCATTTGTTGAGTCACTTTTACGTTCTCCCTATCTAGTTTCTTCCTCATCTAGTTTCGTGAAATGTGGCCAGAGTTCCAGGAAGACATCCCTCCTGTATACTCGGGTGAGACTGTTGTCTCTATCAAGCCAACAAAGCCAGATAACCCAGAAGGCATTATCCGCTAGAGAGAATTCTATACTAAAAATTCTATTCTTTAATCTTGGTGGCTGAGAAAGAGCAGGATGTTTTTAGTATTTGTGCCTGGTAACCGGTATCACTTAGAAATCCATTTTATAATCATTTAGACTGGTTTACTTTGGGTCTATTTACGTAATTCCATGAGATGCATGGAAAGAGAGGCCGCGTGTTATTTTTCTGCAGCCGAATACTGGGAAAAACCACTTTCTAAGGTAATTACCACTTCAGTGCTCCCCGCACGGTTGGAAGGCGCTGTGAAGAAGTGTGCCTTCTGGGCCCGGGGCCACCAGAGTGTGGAAAGAATGTGCTTTCTACCTCTGAAAGGGAAACAACACCCTTTGTGGGAAGCCTCTTTTCTTATATGCACAATTTGCATGAAGGCTATGGCACAGTGGCTTCAGGTGCATGGAGAGAACTTACTTGGAACAAACAGAACTCTTTCAAGTCCATCCAAGTGCAGCATCCTGGGGAGGAAGACTTGACCTCCCACCAGCAATCCTGGAGATGAGAGTCACTCTTGCTGAGCATCAAATCAGAGAGAGTTCTCTCTCCCAGTGGATACCAGCAGGGAATTTTAAGGTGAAAGATCTACTTCTTCAGTCCCAGATGTGGTGCAGAATTTTGCATGTATGTCACATTTCTCCAGGAGTGGTGAGCAGAAGCTTATTCCTGAGTGCTCTGTTTTCTGCATTCATCTAGACTTTAGATCTCTGACCCCCTTTTTCCACCATGCAGATTTCATCATTTTCTTGCCATTTTTCAGCTGCTAATGCTTCTAACTCTAATCCTACATAAAGCCCACGTTCTGGTACCCTGTTCACACCCTGCCAGCATCTTGAACACTGCATGTATATCCCTGCTATGTTCACTGTGCCCCTACCATATGCTATGTGCTAGTTGGGTACCAGTGACACAAAGATAAATAAGACACTAACTTTAACCTCATGCCACTCAACAAATAGGCTTATTTTAACACATGGTCTGGAACAAATGACTTGGAGTGGCTCTGCAGTGCCTGCATCTAAAGCAGGGGTTTAGATGGAATCTCCGCTTGGGGCCCATGGACCCTAAAGGGATCAGTGGATAGAATTCAGGTGTTCATAAGGATGGGCAAAATTCCATATTCATTGTTACTTATCCCTTGCCCTTGTGACTTTTCTTGGTGGCCTTGTTTATCTGTATGGATTGCATTCCATGTCTGTCTTTCTTTCTTTCTTTCTTTCTTTCTTTCCTTCTTTCTTTCTTTCCTTCTTTCTTTCTTTCTTTCTTTTTCCTTTCTTTCTTTCTTGACAGAGTCTGTCACTGGGGCTGGAGCGCAGTGGCACGATCTCTGCTCACTGCAACCTCCACCTCCCAGGTTTAAGTGATTCTCCCACCTCAGCTTCCGCTGGCATTACAGGCACCCGCCCCAAGGCCAGCTAACTTTTGTATTTTTAGTAGAGACGTGGTTTCACCATGTTGGCCAGGCTGGTCTCAAACTCCTGACCTCAAGTGATCTGCCCGCCTTGGCCTCCCAAAGTGTTGGGATTACAGGAGTGAGCTACTGCGCCCGGCTTTGCATTCCATTTCAAAACAACGATTCACAGCTGTCTCCATAAATTAGGTAGATTAGGGTAGCCTCCCTGGGCTTGCTTATATGAGCTGTGGAGCTAGTTGCCAGGATCCTGGGCTTTTATCAAAATGCTACCCTACCTCGCCCACAATTCCTTCTCTCACCACAACTAATTACCATCCTAGCCCCTTATTATCTTGTTCCTCCTATCTTCTGATCCAATCAATGTTTTCACTTATGTCTTGTCGGCTTATTTTTGTTCAGACTTTGAGGTCAGCTTTGCCCCTGAAATGTTGAATAAAATCTTATCTTATTGGCTCAGTGTCAACTCATGCTTGCCCCCGGGGCTGTCTACTGAAGGAGCCTAGTAAATGTCACCCCCAAATATGGCACCTTGTTTCGCTGATTGTAAAGACACTTGAGGTTCAGTAAAAGGGTACGGTGAGGTTGTTCTCTGAAGTTCCCTCATCTACCTAGAGACTAGGTCTTCCATAGAGGAAGACAATTGCTTTTGATGCCTTTCCTGCAATTTTATTAACCAGGGAAGGTTAAACTCATATCACAGGAAGAAAGACTGAGGAATGTCATCACACCTAGGCAGGCTTTGTCATAAGCTATTGTCTGCTTTTACCATTAACTTTCCAATGAGAATTTACAAACTATTGTCTGTTCTTTGGGCCCATTTTACTCTTTAAAAATAATTTACTACCCATCTAAAATTGCCTACATCCCCTACTTTCCTCTCCTCTATGAAGGAGGGTATACAACCTTCTAACCTCATTGGATTATTGGGTACTTACCTTCCTGTGATGCTCCTGTGCACATTAATAAGTCTGTATGATTTTTCTCCTGTGGATGTCTTTTGCCACTTTATTTCAACAGACTTAAAGACTCCAACCTTCAAGGTGGGAGGGAAAAACTCCCTTTGCCCTTATGCTCTGTAATGCTCAGGACCATGTCTGCTACAATTTCGGGCCTTAGCTGACTCCACTGCACTTGCCCCCTACCCCCAGCTCGCATGCCTGACTTACAGAATCTGTCTTTTCACCTTCGAGTCTGTCTGGCCTAAACCAACTTTTCCTTTGGGTCCATGTAGAGGCACACTTGGTTCAAATCCCGATGGTGCCATTTTCTAGCTGTGTAGCGTTGTGTAACTTCTCAAAGCTTTATTTTCATAATCTGTAGAATGAGGGTAGTAGTAGTAACTACCTTATAGATTATGTGGATTAAATGAGATAGTGCCCCGTCAATCTTCACTATATATTAGTTATAATCATTTTTTTTTTCTTTGAGACAGGGTCTCATTCTGTCACCCAGGCTGGAGTGCAGGTGTGTGATCATAGCTCACTGCAGCCCCGACCTCCCAGGCTCAAGTGATCCTCCGCCTCAGCCCCTCCTGAGTAGCTGGGACTACAGGCGCGTGCCACTACACCCAGCTAATTTTTTGTATTTTTAGCAGAGATGGGGTTTTGCCATATTGCCCAGGCTAGTTTTGAACTCCTGAGCTCAAGTGACCCTCCTGCCTTGGCCTCCCAAAGTGCTGGGATTACAGGCGTGAGCCACCCTGCCCAGCTACTATGTGTTAGTTATAACCATTGTTGGTGTTTTTAGTTACAATAATTATTAGTTACATGTACCATATGTGTTAGGTGTAATAATTTATAATTCGTGACCTGAGAAGACTGCATAAACACATTAGTATATTAGTACCTATAGCTTTGAATAAATAGTTCTGAGTACTACATGAAGTATGTGATTGTTAACAAAGACAAGTTTTGGGGAATACTACATTGTTGCAAATGAGAGCACCTTGTGGTACAAGGAGGCTGGAGTGATAGCTTGTGCTCTTTTGGGGTCGTAGCAGGCTCAGGCTGCAATGGGTTCTATCTGCAGAATTAAGACCCACTTTGGGATGGACTTTTTGAGTTGTCTTTAGCTGAGTTGAAGTGTCCAGGCTTTTGAGCTTCCTGCCAAAAACTCATGAACATTTAAAGACCCTTGTTTATTGCTTCAGCGCTCTGTGATATCAGAGGCTAACCCACGATTGATAGCAAAACATATGTAAAATTGATACATCACCACTACCTCCATCATTGTCCCCAATCAACATAATTTACTTCTCTTACTATTTCTGCTTCATCACCTTCATTGCTGTTGCCATAATCATCACCATCCTCTTCCTCCTCATCACTGCCTGCTCTTTGTCTTCCTCCTCTTCCTTTACCTCTTCTTTTTCTTTTCCTCCTTTCCTTCCTCCTTTCCACGTGGTCCACTTTTATCATGGGATGCTTTTCTGCACCCTGTCCCCTGATATGAGGAATAAGGATGCATGCTTATGAGTGCTCCATAAATGACGTTGTATCTTTATGGAACATGGAACTCAGAGACACTTTATAAAATTAACTGTTTGGCCAGGTGTGGTGGCTCACGACTGTAATCCCAGCACTTTGGGAGGCCGAAGTGGGTGGATCACCTGAGGTCAGGAGTTCGAGACCAGCCTGGCAACATGGTGAAACATTGTCTCTACTAAAAATACAAAAATTAGACGGGTGTGGTGGTGCATGCCTGTAATCCCAGCTACTTGAGGGGCTGAGGCAGGAGAATCGCTTGAACCCAGGAGGCTGAGGTTGCAGTGAGCTGAGATCGTACCACTGTGCTCCAGCCTGGGCAACAGAGCTGAGACTCTGTCTCAAAACAAACAAACAAACAAACAAACCTTCACCGTCTTTCTAAAGGGAAGGATTTGCATCTGAGCTCTCGTACATTTGAAGTAATTGGAGGTGACAGCTGCTTATGCTTTCATTCATCTTTTGACCTGAAGCCAGAAAGGTTTTTCTTAGCAGTGGTAGGTGCAATTTGCTGCTACCTTTGGCTATATATTTTTTCAGTTGTTAATGATAAAACTACACAAGAAATTCATGAACACATTCTTTTGGCAAAAGACTTAAGTGACACCGATGTACATATAATGTGAGCCTTCATTCAAATCCCTTCATCTCTGAATGCATCCCATCCCCAGAGGTAACCATTGTTAACAAGTTGACATGGATGCTTCCAGTCTCATTTCTTTTAACGTGCGTGCATATATCTCTATACATTTTTCTATAATCTACATATTATTTTTAATATGTTTATTGAGGAATAATTGACCTATAATAAATAAATTACACAAAATGTATGATTCGATATTTTAATTTGCATTTCCCTGGTGATCAGTGATGTTGAGCATTTCTTCATGTTTCTTGGTCATTTGCATATCTTCTTCGGAGGAATGTCTGTTCATACCATTTACTCACTTTTTAATGGGATTATTTGCTTTTTTTTCTTGCTGATTTGCTCGAGTTCCTTGTAGATTCTGGATATTAGTCCTTTGTCCGATATATAGTTTGAGAATATTTTCTCTCATTCTGCAGATTGTCTGCTTAAGCTGTTGATTATTTCCTTTGCTGTGCAGAAGCTTTTTAGTTTAATTAAATCCCACTTATTTATTTATTTTTTGCATTTGCTTTTAGGGTCTTTGTCATAAATTCTTTGCCCTGGGTCAATGTTCAGAAGTTTTTTTCTACATTTTCTTCTAAAATTTTCATGGTTTTGTCTTGAACCTATCTTGAGTTAATTTTTGTGTATGGTAAGAGGTGAGGATCCAGTTTCAGTCTTCTGCATGTGGCTATCCAGTTTTCCTAGCACCATTCATTGAATAGGGTATCCTTTCCCCAGCGTATGTTTTTGTCTGCTTTGTTGAAGATCACTTGGTTGTAGCTACTTGGCTTTATTTCTGGGGTTCAAGACATGAAACAAAATTCATTTTATTTTATTAATATTAGCTTTTGCATATGAATATCCAGTTCAGCACCATTCATTGAAAAGACTGTCTTTTTTCCCCCCAGTTGCTCTTGTAACCTCGTTGAAAATCAGTTGCTAAAACGTGCAGCTCTATCTCTGGACTCGCTATTCTGTTCCATTGGTTTATTATGCCAATACCATACTATCTTAATTATTATGGCTTTATAATAAGTCTTGAAATTAGATAGTCCTTTAGTGACTTTTTTCAGTGTTATTCTGGTTATTTGAAGTCCTTTCCATTTCCATATGAATTACAGAATCAGTTTGTCAATTTCTATATAAAAAGCCTGCTGGGATTTTGAATGGGATTGTGTTAAATCTACAGATAAATTTGGGGTGTATTTACATCTTAAAGATATTGAATTTTTCAACCCACAAACACTATATGTCTCGCCATTTCTTTTCTTTAATTTCTCTTAACAATGTTTTGTAGTTTTCTGTGTACAGATCTTCCACATTTTTTTCAGACTTAAGAATTTCATTCTTTATGGTATTACAAATGCTATAAAAGTCCAATTGTTCATTGCTGGTATATCAAAATACACATGATTTTTGTTGTTGGTCTTATACACAGCAACTTTGCCAAAGCACACTTATTAGTTCTAGTTTGCTTTTCTGTAGATTCTGTCAGATTTTCTTTTTCTTTTTCTTTCTTTTCTCTTTTTTTGAGACGGATTCTCACTCTGTCGTCCAGGCTGGAGTGCAGTGGCCTGATCTTGGCTCGCTGCAAGCTCCTCCTCTCGGGTTCACACCATTCTCCTGCCTCAGCCTTCCGAGTAGCTGGGACTACAGGTGCCTGCCACCACGCCTGGCTAATTTTTTAATAGAGATGGGGTTTCACCGTGTTAGCCAGGTTAGTCTCAATCTCCTAACCTCGTGATCCGCATGCCTCGGCCTCCCAAAGTGCTGGGACTACAGCCGTGAGCCACTGTGCCCCGCCAATTCTGTCAGATTTTCTACATAGACTATCATGTCATTTGTGAAGAAAGGCAGTTTAAATTTTTTCTTTCCAATCTCAATGCCCTTTATTGTTTTTCTTTGCCTTACAGTACTGTCTAGAACTTCCATTTTAATACTGAATGGAAGTGGTGACAGTGAATATTTTTGCTTTGCCCTGATCTTAGAGGTAAAACATTCCATCTTTAACCATTATGTATGATGTTAGCTGTAGATTTTTGTAATGCTTTTAATCAGGCTAAGGAAGCTCCATTCTATTCCTAGTTTGCTAAATTTTGTTTTCTTAAATCAGGAATGGATGTTGGATTTTGTAAGTGCCTTTTCACCGTCTACTGAGATCATAATTTTTCTTTCCTTTTCAGTTTAGTTTTTTCTTTCATTTTTCTTTCTTTCTTTTTTTTTTTTTTTACATAGATTGATTTTTGAATGTTGAATCAATCTTGCACTCCTGGGAAAACCTCATTTGGTCATGATATACTATCTTAATTATATATTGTTGAATTTAATATACTAAAATTTTCTTAAGAATTTTTGCATCTATGTTCATGAGAGGTATTGGTCTATTGATTTTTCTTATGCCTTTGCCTGGTTTTGCTGTTAAGATGACATTGGCCTCATGGAGTCAATTGTGAAGTATGTTCTCCTCTTTAATTTTCTAGAAGAGTTTGTGTAGGCTTACTATTATTTTTCTTAAATTTTTGATAGTATTCACTATTAAAGACATTTAGGCCTAGCATTTGTTTTTGTGTTTTTTTGTTGTTGTTGTTTTGGTGGCAAAGTTTCTAACTATAATTACACTTTCGTTCATAGATTTAGGGCTATTAAAATTGTCTATTTATTCTTAAGTAAGCTTTAGTAGTTTGTGTTATCAAGAAATTTGTCTATTTCATCTAAATTGTCAGATCTATTGGCATAAAGTTATTCATACTGTTTCCATAATTATTCTTTAAATATCTGTAGTCTCTTTAGTAATTTTACCTCTTTCGTTCCTGATGTTTTATTTGCATCTTTTCTCTTTTGTCTGACTAGAGGTTTATCAATTTTATCAATCTTTTCAAAAGAACAAGGTTTTGGTTCCATTGAATTTTTTTCTATTTTTCAGTTTTCTATTTCGTTAATTTTCATTTTGATTTTTATGAGTTTCTTTCTTATGCTACTTACTTTGAATTTAATTTGCTTTTTTTTGTTAGCTTTTTTTTTTAAATCTTACTCTGTCGCCCAGGCTGGAGTGCAGTGGTGCAATCTCAGCTCACTGCAACTTCTGCCTCCTGGGTTCAAGTGATTCTCCTGCTTCAGCCTCCTGAGTAGCTGGGATTATAGGTGCGTGCCACCATGCCCAGCTAATTTTTGTATTTTTAGTTGAGACAGAGTTTCACCATATTGGTCAGGCGGTCTTGAACTCCTGACCTCGTGATCCACCCGCCTCAGCCTCCCAAAGTACTGGGATTGCAGATGTGCGCCACAGTGCCCAGTCTTTTGTTAGTTTTTTAAGGTGGAAGCTAACTATGCCAGACAGTACTAAATACTTTATACTCATAATCTCACTTAATGTCTACAATAATACTTTAGAGGTAAGCACTGCATTATTACTCCCGTTTCATAAATGATGAAAATTGAGGTTAAAAAAGTTGGTACAATTCAGTTGTGGGATTGGCACCTAGACTTGTCTGATTAGGAATACTATTCTAACTGCTTCAGTATCTTTTCTCTCTACTTACAAGCAGCCATATGCCTGGGCATTTTCCAAACCTATGTAATAAAGATTTCAACCTCTCTCTCTGTGAAAAAAAAAAAAAAACTGTTATTCTTAGAGGACATAAATTCAATATTCACCTGCCTGAAGGAAGATGCATACTTAAAGTTTTTATGTTAGGCTCATTCTGTATTTTTGAGGATTCTAGCACACTTGAAGGGTTTGAAATTTAATATCTCATTGTAAAGTATGTATTTTTTCTATCTTGCCTCCTTTAAAGCTTGTGTGTGTGTGTGTGTGTGTGTGTGTATACGTCTTGGGCCTTCCACTGATTTGCTATCTCTTGATGGAAACTAACTCACTAGAGTTCATAATCTTTAGTTGAACTAAGCCATCAGCCTAATTTTTGAGATTACAATAGTGTGATCCCTTAGCTTTTTTCCCCTGAATTCTCCTAATCTTTCTCCCTCTTTATACATCCCAGTTGTATGGAAATCTGCTGTTAGGGAGGTATTTGATACCAATAACTTAATTCATGGGGTATGTTTTCTTACGTGCATTGCCTGGTAGAGGGGATTAGAATGAGGCATGCCAATATATTAAAGAGATCTCAGATCGACCAAAGTGGAAGGGAATTTTCTAAAATTATCTGTGATCAGGGTATAAAGCTCGAGGAATAAAGCCCACCCCACCCAATATGTCCCTTCCTTGAGAACTTCTGCCTCCATCCCACAGGGATGGGATCAGGAAGCCATGTTTGAACTGTGCAATTTTGCTTCCGTGCCATGGCTTATTGAACCAGGGCTGAACACTTGATCCTAAATAGAGCAGTGATATTAAATGGACCAGTGATAGTCTTTCTCCCAGGAACTTGGAACTGGATTTAGAGTTATGATTTATTTCCTGCTGGTTATTTTGAAACAAGAATATGCAAATTTGGGAGATATGGGGCAGCCATATTTGACCATTTGCTCTCCAAGTTAGCAAAAGCCAATCTGGGAGACGGAATAAAGTGGACACATGGAAGAGACAAAAGGCCATCTGGCCCCAGAAAGGGAGTGACAAAGGGAGAGAAGGAGGGAGGTTGGGAAAGAGAAAAAAGGAAGGGACCGAAGGGAAGGAGTAGGGAGACAGGAAGAGAGAGAGGCGTCCTGCAGGATTTCTGACCACTTTCCCACTCCTAGTTCCAGTCCCTTGTTGGGAGGCTTGGCTGCACTCTCTCACCTTCAATTTCCAGCCTTTCCCCTGTAGCATTTTCATTTCTCTCTTTTGTTATGAGACAACAAAAGAACCTTGATGGAGACATATTTGCTATTTAGCTCCTCTCCAATTGTGGAATGATCAATACACAGACATCAGTGAGCATGCTGGAGTCATGGTTGGATATGCGTGGATGGGGACTCCACACAGAAGCTCACCCCAGAACTGCTGCAGTCAGTGTGTGACAACGTAGACCCCTTTGTAAAAGGAGTGTGTTGGGGAGTTTCTGATCCTCCACAGACAGATGTGGTATCTATAGACATGTCAGCATTTCAGAGAGATGGCCCAGTTGGGGGTGGGGGTGGGACTGGTCCTAGATGTATCAACTTGGTTGGAGGGAGGGGGGTATCCTGAATGGGAAAATCTCAATGTCAAGGAGGTTCAGTGATCTTGCATTATAATCGACAAAAATGAGGACTACAAGGGTCTGAGATAAAAGGGGACAGGATATTCTAACAGGTGGGTCTGAAATGATGGTTAAAAGCCTACACATTAGTAAGCACAAAGACTCAACAGCACTGACCTGAATCATTGTTTCCAGAGGGGTGCTTTATGATGTTTCATAGAAAGTATCTTATGTTGTCCAAAGGGAAGACCAATTTTTTAGCCCAGACCCTAAGTGGGAGGTGACTTCTTTCTCCAAAGGGTGTTTTATCTGAACCCTGTCTACAGCAATGATCAAGTAATGTTGTTTATAGCAGAAAGAATTCATCCGGTAAAGCAATGAAGTTAAAAAGTTTTTATAACAGTTCCATGAGAACATTCAATAACACATAAATAATAAATTGTAGCTACTACTACTATGATTTCTCTTTTTCCTCCTTCTCCTTCCCCTTCTCCTTCTCCTTTCCCTTCTCTTTCTCCTTCTCTATCTCTTTCTCCATCTTCTTCTATTGCTAATGCTATTAAATATGGCGCCCAAAACACAGGAGATATTTGATGCCTATTATTTTTCTTAGACAACGACAAAAGGAAACCACTGACTTTTTCTTTTCATATTCCCCTTATTCCAATCATTTACAACTGACCACACAGAGATGTTGCTTTTTGTTTCTTGACCACTAGAAATGGCATCTTTGTGGTATGCCCTGTAAAATGCCCCCTTTTGTGGTGTGTCTCCTAGCGGGATACCTGGAGAGAATCATTGTCATAGAGTCATAGAATCTTAGTTGAAAGGGACTTTAGAGGTTAGTTCCTTTCTAAAAGCTAGCATCTCATCTAAGCCTCTTGGAGAGGTATTCTTCTCGTTTATTACCAGTTACTCCAAAGAATAGAGAACTTCCTCCAGGGCTGACTTTTATTGTTGAATGGCTTTGATTAGTTCCACTGACTTGAAACATGCTTCACTGGGAGCCTCTGGAACCACATAGACTCAATCTCATCTCTTCCTCACAATAGAAGCCAGCTCAGGTGTGTTCTACGAGTCTACTGTCTGCAGCGTACCCGCTCTCTGCTCTTCAGTCATCTACATCTTACATGATTTTTGGACTCTGACATTCTGCTTATTCTTCCTCGAGCTTGTTCCAGTGTACCCGTGTCCCTTTGAAAAGATATGTCATTTAAAATTGGACAACTGCTTTCTGAGCTGCTCAGATAGTGCAGATCAAGTGTGATTCCATTCGTCCCTTATCTGGACACTGCTCTGTTTATATTAATGCAACCTAACTAAGTTTGAATTAACTTATTTGTTTCTTTGAAGTCATGTAACATGCTGGCTCAATGAAAACCTTGAAGCACTTTTCATATAAAATATTATATTTTCTCTCATTCCTGTATAGCAGATCTTTTGAACTTATGGTTATTAATCCACTGATTTCTATTATAGATGATTTCCTTCATGTGTCATCAAAGTGTGTTATGAAAAACTTTGCATTAGTAGATCCAATGGTTCCCTGTTGCTTATAAGATAATACTAATACTATAATGCTCATGAATTATGTAAAAATTATCTTATGAATTGAATTCTGGCATCATGACATAAAGTTTCCCCTCATCCTACACTTCAACCATTCTAAACTATAAGTAGGTCACAAAGCATATTCTGCGTCATGTCTTTGTATCAGAACACATGCCATCCCTTCTGCTTAGAATGTCTGTACTCCCATTGTGCACCCAGTGAACTCCTACCCATCCTTAAAAATCCAGTTCAAATGTCACCTCCTCCATAAAGCCTTCCATGATTTCACCTTCTACACTGCTCAATATGGCATAGAGTACAGTGGCCTTCCTTTTGCCAAATACTTGGGATCACAATTGGATTCCCATGCTGAGGAAAGCTACTTTCATAGATTTATATATTCCCAGAAATGATTTTCTCAACTATTACTGATAGATGGACTTACGCTGTGCCAGTAATAGTACTAAGGACTTTACATGTATTATCGCTCTTTGACATTACAGTGAAGCCCATCCCCTGTAGTGGATGCCATTGTGCTGTGCCATGTTGCTGCGTGCACAGGGCTTTTTACTGAAAGCGGCTAGCTACTCTATTTGGAGGTATTCTCTGGCAGCAGAAGGACGCTCAGCCAGTGTTGTGGCCAACCTGAAGTGCCACAGAGTGAACACTCCTGGACCAATAATGAATGGCAGTTGGTGGAGAAATGCCTAAGCTCCTTGCTTCTTGGGTGGGACAGCTCTGGTGAATGTTCTACTCCATCTCCCAGAGGTCCCCAGAGGGAATGAACACCAGTTGCCCATGACAGTCATCTGCTCACGAATGCATCTCATAGTTGCTTCTCCCATCCCTTTCTTGCTGCCTCACTGTCTTACTATCACTTGCTACTATCACCTTCCCAATAAACACTTGCACTCGAATCCTACTCTCAGCATCTATTTCGGAGGGAACTCAAAGCCAAGCAACTCTTTGGCATAAGGAAATGAAGGCTCACACAGGTTAAATGACTTATTAAAGTCTATTATTCCAGTAAGCGGCAGAGCCAGGATGAAAGCTCAGCCATGTTGAAAGTTCATTCTTATCCCTCCTGAGACCTGGGGGGAGAGGGATCTGGGTAAGTTGGTTCTCAGAAATACCTTGGAGGGAAGGTATTCACGGGCTTGAATCCTGACCAGATCACCCCTTTCTGCCTTTATCCACTACTTGAACATGAGCCAGTGCACAAGCCTCCGAAGGGCAGTAAACAGACACTGAATAATTGAATTCTGAACAAGCCACACTAATGCAAATATCTTACAAATTGATTTAATTGCATTCACATACAATAAAGCTGAGCGCTAAAAGGTCAGCTAGAAAATGGGAAAGGACCCCTGGGAGCTTCCAGGGGGAGGCTGAGTTTAATACACATTCATCACATTTTATCATCTAATTAGTCCACACAATGCCAAACTGATAGACGGAGACTTAAGCCAGTGTATCGATTGAGTATTTGCTTGGCATCTATCATATCACCTTAAAGCTGTCCCTATCATGGGCAAACAGAAGTATTTAGTGGCTCAGCAAAAACGGTTGTGCATTTGGAGAAATTGTTTTCCTATAAGGGATTTGAGGCTCCGAAAACACTTTACCTAGATACTGAGGCTATCTCTGAGTGTTACTATTGAATAGTTTGCTACAAAGGCAGTCACCAGAAACCAAATTTCCCTTGCTTCCTCTTGCCTGCAGAATGAATATTTATAAATCATGTAGTCTAGCAAACCCTTTTAAGCTGTAAAATATTTAATTCAGGCAATTAACTAGTATCATCCTTGCATGGAAATACCTGGGTAGGGAAGATGCTCTGGAGGAGTTAATAGAAAGCAAACTGGACTCTGCAGTTTTATTCCACTGGAAATGAAAGTATGCATTTCGATCTAACAATTTGCATGGTAGCTTTGGGCTCAGGTGAAATATTGACTCTATTTTGCACTAAGGATGTGGAAACTGACTTTGACCTAGGATTTTTGTTTGTTTGTTTGTTGTTTTCAGAGATATAGGGTCTTGCTATTTTGACCAGGCTGGTCTTGAACTCCTGGACTTGAGCAATCCTTCCATCTCGGCCTCCCAAAATTCTAGGATTACAGGCATGAGTCATGGCACCTGGCCTTGACCCAGGATTTGAATGGTGGGGTTGTGCTCAAGCTGGGGTCAAAATGATGTACTGGCCAGGTATGGTGGCTCACACCTGTAATATCAGCATCTTGGGAGGCGGAGGCAGGCATATCCCTTGAGCTCAGGAGTTCGAGACCAGCCTGGGCAACATAATGAGACCCTCGCCTCTGCAAGAAACACAAAAATTAGCCAGGTGTGGTGGCATGCACCTGTAGTCCCAGCTACTTGGAAGGTTGAGGTGGGAAGATCATTTGCACCCAGGAGGCAGAGGTTGCAGTGAGGTGAGATTGCACCACTGCATTCACCATTGGCCAACAGAGTGAGACCCTGTCTCAAAAAAAAGTACTAATTTTCTTATTTTATTCTTTAGAGAATTGTTTTATTGTTATCTCTCTGAGCGTTAGTTTCCTCATGGGTAAAGTTGAGATAATTTAGTGAGGTGAATTTGAAATGAGCTTAGGTATGCAAAAGCCCACTTGAACTAAATTTCTGTAGAAATGTGATTTATTATTGCTATTGGGGCATCCAAAAGCTATGATATATGGCATATCATTATACAAGAGGTTTTCCTTGAGCTGATTCTACATTCTATTTCTATATTTACCTCCGTGTTTATAGTCAAACTTCTTTAAGAGTTTCCTGTATTCTTTAACTATACTTTGAAATGTTCTTTTCACACCTCAATCCCCTGATATCAGGTTTCCCTTTTCACTGTTATTGATACTACTCTCATAACAGTTACCAATGATGTTCATGCCATTAAATCCAATGTCAATCTTTAAGACCTTATCTTGCACCAATTCCTGGAATCACTGGGCACCACTGACCATCTCCTGTTTGGAAACACTCTTTGCCCTCGCACTATTGCATTATTTTCCTCTTACTTTTTCAGTATCTACCTCTCATTGCCTTTTACAGGAGAATCTTTGGTTTTCCATTCCTAAGTGCAGAATTCCAAAGATTCAATTTTAGCTCACTTCTCTTTCCTGCATGTCTCCATCCAATTTTATCACATAAATCGGACTAGAAACTTGTCATCAAGTGTCATTCATCAGTGGACGGATGACTCCAAAGACTTAGGTCTTCTTTCTCCCCTTTTCTTATCTTTCAGCCCTTGACCTTTCCTAGACCTCATCATCTCTCTTTTGCATAAATATATTAGTTTTCTTAATGGTCTTCCTGTCTGTTTCCAGGCTTGAGCAACCTCCAGTCTCATACGTACTTTCCCCAACCTGGTCTTCTACGATGTTTCTTGCTGAAGCCAATATGATCTTTCTAAAATACAAATGTAGATTCTCCAAAATCTTTTATGAACTAAATTGTTTTTACCCATTCTCTTTCTTGAAATTGACTGAAAACAAAAATAAAAAAGCAATAAATACAACTCTGTATTCAATAAAGCTATAAAAGATTTGCAGCTCTGAAGTGTAACCTATGAAGAATGTCTGCTAAAGATAGTTACACATGACCAAATCAAGACATTCCCTCTAGAGAAGATGTGTCTCTACACATCTCAGTCAGCATGCAGGGTTTTCCTAATGTAAGCACCATGCGATGTGTCTGCAAAGACTGGGAACATGAGTGGGCTGCAGAACCATCCATGAGTTCATTCAAATGCCACACATTGGTGGGGGGTGATTTAGAAACTGTGCAGGCATGTAATATTACCAAGAAGCAAGATATTGGTACAGAATTGAGGAGAGAGGAGAGATGGACAGGGGCAGAAGAAAAATAAACACTGAACCATAAGATAAAAGTATGGAAGAAAGAGTACTTCATTGCAAAATAAATAGGATGACCTCCCTCAACAGACATATGCAAAGCCACCACCTAAAGAAGGATAAAAATGCTAACAGCAGGGAGAAGAAACTAAATAGCACGTGGGGAGGAAAGTGTTCTGAGACAGAATCCCCAGTTCTGAGTGGTCAGCTCTCCCTGCTCACTTGCCCAGCTTGTCATGCACAGTATCTTTTAGCTTACAGCTTCTCTGATGAAATGACTCCTATTCTAAAATAAATAAAATTTAGAAAATAAACTAAAAGGCAAGTGTAGATTATAGCCTAGAAAGTTCATGTAGCATTTCAGGGAAAAATGATACAAACACTTCTCTACAAAATCGAAGAAATGAAAGAGAAAATCAAGTAAGAGATAAAATGGCTCAAAGAAGACATTAAGAGAAGAAAAATGACTTAGTGGAACTTAAGAAACGTGGAGGAAAAAATAACATAAAATATATGAAAGTCATGATGGAAGTATTGACAAGAGTTAGCATTGCTGAAAATATAATTAAGAATATAGAATATAGGGTTTGGAAAGTAAATAAATAAATAAATAAATAAACAGAAAGGATTGGAGGGCAAAGGAGTGGCAATATATGTATAATTGGCAGCACTGGAAAAGACAACAGAACAAATGGAATGAAAAAAAATCATAGAAAAGAATTTCCTGAATTAAAGGGACTCTTTATTTGCAAACTGGAAGGAAACAACATGAACTAGGAAACATTGATACCAAATAATTAACACACATTCTAGTGAAATTACTCAACATCAAGGGTGAAGGAAAAAATTCAAAGGACCTGTAAATATAAGAAAAAACCCTAGTAACTGAGAAAGGGTTCAACTATTACTATCAGCCTTCTAGCACATGATTTGACAGGCATATTTTGAAAGCATCCAAGTGGAAAGATATGGAATCCAAAAACAATAGATTCACCATGTTTGGTGACAAAACCATTCTATTTAGAATTTCACCATACAAAGCTCAGAAAAAGGGAAGATATATAAGAAATATGAATATACATATGAATATGTGATGTAAAATAAAACAACAAGAAGTAAAAGAGAGTATTATAAACCTACTGAAGGAAACAAGTCAGTTTTAGAAAGTTTCTATTTTGTTCATCCAAAATGTAAAACTGCTTGCATTTTATGAAACATGAAATTCAAAATAGCATAATAAGAATTTAGTGAAGAAGAATCTGGCTGTGAGAAAGTTAGAAATAAAAGATTCAGCATAAAAGTGAGATACTACAAGATAGGGTAAATGTATTTTATTTTAGTTTTTTTTAAATTATACTTTAAGTTTTAGGGTACATGTGCACAACATGCAGGTTAGTTGCATATGTATACATGTGCCATGTTGGTGTGCTGCACCCATCAACTTGTCATTTAACATTAGGTATATCTCCTAATGCTATCCCTCCCCCCTCCGGTGTTTTTAGACCTAAAACTTTTTATTTTATTTTATTTTATTTTTTCTCTTTTGAGACAGGTTCTCACTTTATCACCCAGACTGGAGTGCAGTTGCACAATCTCAGCTCACTGCAACCTCCACCTCCTAGGCTCAAGTGATTCTCGTTCCTCAGCCTACTGAGTAGCTGAGATTATAGGCGTGCACCACCATGCCCGGCTAATTTTTGTATTTTTAGTAGAGACAGGGTCTCACCATGTTGGCCAGGCTGGTCTCAAACTCCAGAACTCAAGTGATTTGCCTGCCTCAGCCTCCCAAAGTGCTGGGATTATAGGTGTGAGCCACTGTGCCCAGCCAAAAACCTTTATTTTAACAAACACACTATAATAGCACCATAACTATATAGCCAAATTTTACACATACAGTTAATTGTCTCATTCTCATTAAATCAGATATGGCTGGATTCAGGAAAAGAAAATAAGCCAAAGCCGTTTAAGAGAGTAGTATTAAGAGGATATTCAGGCTTAGGAGTCGAGCCAAACGAAAAATTTTTTTCTCATGCATTTTGAAGCATAATTGACAAATAAAAATTGTATATATTTAAGGTGTGCAACATGACGTTTTGATGTACATATTCATTGTGAAATGATGAACACACTCAATCTAGTTAACATGCTCATCGCTTCACATAGTTGTCTTTTGTTCCCCAGTGTTGAAAACACCTAAGATCTACTTTGTCAGCATATTTTAAGTGTGCAATACAGTATTATTAACTATGGTAACCATACTGTACATTCGATTCTCAGGACTTTTCTACATAACTGAAACTTTGTACTCTGACAAAAATTTCCCCATTTCCCCAACTCCTTAGACCCTGGCAACCACCATTCTAATCTCTACTTTTATGAGTTTGACTTTTTTAGATTCCACGTATAAGTGAGATCATACTTGTCTTTCTGTGAATAATATTCCACTACATATATTATATAGGTATACTTACTGCATTTTCTTATTCGATGATGGGCATGGAGGTTATTTCTATATCTTGGCTGTTGTGAATAATGTAGCAATGAAGATGGGAATGTAGATATCTCATTGAGATACTGACTTCATTTTTCTTTTTATTATGCTTTAAGTTCTGGGATACATGCGCCGAATGTGAAGGTTTGTTAACATAGGTATACACATGCCATGGTGGTTTGCTGCACCCGTCAACCTGTCATCTACATTAGGTATTTCTTCTGATGTTATCCCTCCCCTAGCCCCCCACCCCGTGACAGGCTCCGGTGTGTGATGTTCCCCTCCCTGTCTTCATGTGTTTTCATTGTTCAACTCCCACTTGTGAGTGAGAACTTGTGATGTATGGTTTTCTGTTCCTGTGTTAGTTTGCTGAGAATAATGGTTTCCAGATTCATCCGTGTCCCTGCAAAGGACATGAACTCATCCTTTTTTATGGCTGTGTAGTATTCCATGGTGTATATGTGCCACATTTTCTTTATCCAGTCTATCATTAATGTGCATTTGGGTTGGTTCCAAGTCTTTGCTATTGTAAACAGTGCTGCAATAAACATATGTGTGCCTGTGTCTTTATAGTAGAATTATTTATAATCCTCTGGATATATACCCAGTAATGGGATTGCTGGGTTAAATGGGCATTTCTGGTTCTAGATCCTTGAGGAATTGCCACACTGTCTTCCACAATGGTTGAACTAATTTACACTCCCACCAACAGTGTAAAAGCGTTCCTATTTCTCCACATCCTCTCCAGCATCTGTTGTTTCCTGACTTTTTAATGATCGCCATTCTAACTGGCATGAGATGGTATCTCATTGTGGTTTTGATTTGCATTTCTCTAATGACCAGTGTTTCCTTTGGATATACACCCAGGCGTGGGATTGTGCGATCATATGGTAGTTCTATTTTTAATTTTTTGAGGGACCTCCGTATTGTTTTCCATAATGGCTGTACCGATTTACATTTTGATAGGATATATTTTTAAATAGTATATTAGAAACAGTAAAGTATAGAACTGACAGAGAGGGAAATTTAATCGAAAATAAAAAGAACACATTTTAGAAGCTTTCTAGTTCTTAGAAAAAAAGATAAGGATTAAGAACTGAAAATAAAATAAAATAATAAGAATATTAAATGAAAGTTGATAGCTACAGTGGACAAATAATTTACTTTCAGCTGTTGAATAATTTTCAATTATCAAAGAAAAGACACAAACAAAAGAGGTAAATAAATATTCAAAAAATATAGAAGACTGCATAGAGCACAGTCAGGATGTAAGATTGAAAAAGACTTGTCAGAGATGGGGACACTGTAACCCTTATGCATTGCTTGTGAATACTGTACTGGCACAGCCATTGAGCACACACCAGTGATACATCGTCATTAAATATACAGGTCTCATATGACCAAACATTCTGACTTCTGGATGTTTTTGCAGAGAAGTTATCACACAGGTTTCTAAGGCGACAACTCTGAGAACGTTCATCAAAGTGTTGTTTGTGGTAGTGGAGATTTAAGGCAATCTAGGTTCAATCATTGAGACATGGATAAGCAAAAGGCATGGTATGCACACCATTAATAATGTTCAGGTCAGAAGCAACAGATGAAATGCACCCAGAGCAATGTGCAGTTGAGTGTAAAAATGTAAGCATCAAATGAGGTCCACAGCGTGATGCTATTTATGTGAATTAAAATATGTATGCATAAAACAATACTACCAGTTTTATAAGGACATAGAAAATAGAAGACTACACATCTAACACATTCAAATAGTTGCCAAAGGGAGGAAGACGTAGAGAGGAATTGAAGAGTATATAGAATAAAAGGCAATAAATAAACTTATAATGTAAGAACCACACAAACAATGAAGGTCTATCATGAAATGAGGAGTATTAGTAACATTCTACCTAAATTCCACTAGCAAAAATAAAAGGCCCATTCAGACAGCAGAAAAATTATGAAGAGCCCAACTCCTAGATAAAACCCGAAAGATAAAGAATACTTCAATTGTCAAGCAGGAGGGGGAAATAAACTATCTGCAAAGTAAGAAATGAAGGCTGACCTCAGATTAACTGTCAAAAAACAATGAAGGATTTAGTTGTCTATGATAGCTTTCTTGTACAACAGGATGTTTTCAAACTTATCTTATACATTTTCTGCCTCAGATATAGAATCAACCCTTTCTCCAAAGATCTTTGATCTTTGGTTCTTTTTCGTGGGAAGAAAAACTACAATCTGGGTACCCGGGATGCCCTGTGCCCTGTGTTAGTTATTATTTCTAGGACTTTTTGGTGCACAGGGCTAGGAGATTTGCACTTTTTTCTTTCTTTCTTTCTTTTTTTTTTTTGAGACAGAGTCTCGCTCTGTTGCCCAGGCTGGAGTGCAGTGGCGTGATCTCGGCTCACTGCAAGCTCCGCCTCCCGGGTTCAGGCCATTCTCCCGCCTCAGCCTCCCGATTAGCTGGGACTACAGGCGCCCCCCACCACGCCCGCCAAGTTTTTGCATTTTTAGTAGATACGGGGTTTCACCGTGTTAGTCAGGATGGTCTCGATCTCCTGACCTCGTGATCCGCCCGCCTCGGCCTGCCAAAGTGCTGGGATTACAGGCCTGAGCCACCGCGCCCGGCCGGACATATGCATTTTTTTAGATACAGTACATCATAAGTTTATATCCAATTCAAAATCAGGCTTAAGGGATTTTATTTGACCTCATCAATTTCATGTCTGTATATCCTTCCCACCAAGCCCCAAATCTCAGTTCTTGATAACACTGATTTAATTACTCATTTGATTTATTATCTTACAATAACGTATCAACACTATCACCTACAATGCTATGCTATTACTGGAAACAATTTAAGACTTTCTTTGCCTTTTCTTTTGTTCTTAGGATGTATTCCATTAGAGACGCAGAGTTAAATTACTATGTTTTAGAGCCACTTGGGATATTTCCTTTGTGGTGAGGTTAGGTTACCGACTGAGTTCACAACTTGGTTCATCTGTTTAAATTTACTTTTGTAGTCTGGGGATTGCATTTTTCTTTATTTAATTTTGCTTTATGATTATGTAAAGTATAAACATGGTTTCAAAGACAGAGCTATAATACCAGGTCCACTCAAAGGAGTCTGTTTTCAACCCCTGAATCTTTCAAAATATTTCCTCTCTTTTTAAATTTAAACATTTTAAGTGTTAAGGTTTTTTCTGTTTTTAACATATATATGTTAATTTCATACATTTAACATATGATAATATAATATGCTATAATGTATAACAATAAATGTATAAAACATGTTATATTACTGTGTGATAACATTAACATATGGTAATTTAATATTATTCAACATACAACATGTAATACTATATTAACACATTATATTAATTAACACAGTTTAACATATTATAACATATATATATTTAACATGTTAATTAGATATAATGTGTACACGTGTGTATCTCCTCTTTTCTTTTTTTCCCCTGTGGTTTTCTTTTTAATTATCTTAATTCTTATGACCACACATAATTTTAAAATTTGTGTATATCGCCTCTACTTTAATCCTTTTAAGTTGGCAAAAGCACCATTCCCAATCACAAATACACAGCAGTTCTACAGTTTTATGTTTCTGAATGGCTGTTTAAAGACAATCCTAAATTATAACTTAGTTTGACTTAGATTGTAAAGAATTCAAGAGTGAAGTTTAACTTGCTACTATTTTAAATGCATGTGACCTTACAGATCTATAAAATGTGAGAAGCGTTAAATAATCTCTGATATTACACATAAACCACACTAAAATGCCTTTCAATAAATAAAAGGAACTATTTTAAATACAGGGAATTCTAATTAGATTGGCACAGTGAAGCCCAAAAATATAAAGTAGACATTGCTACCTTATTTATCTTCAACCCTTGCCTTTAAGAGGCGAATGAACACAAAACACAGGTGAATCTTGCTTGGTTCTGAGACAGTGAAGGAATTTCTCCAGTGTTTAAATATATTCACATAACCAGTTATATAAATCTAAATATAAAACCAATCTCCAGTAAGTTTTAAGACGGCCTTCACCATCTTTGCGAAAAGTTGAACATTACTAACAAAGTCTAGTTCTATCTTTAGAAGGGGTAATAAGTAATAGCATTTACTGAATTGGAATTACTATTACAATTCAAAAACTGAACATATTCATTTAACCACAACCCAGTCTTAGTTTTAAATCAGGACTGCCCAACAAAATATTCTGTCAGTCATTCATGATCTGAATTCTGGTGTATGAGATCTATTAAATTATGGTACACATAAAAAAGTCACGAGACATTTCTGTGTTGTAATAAATAAGGCAGTGGCCAATTATTACTCATTAGTAGCTTTTTTGAGATAAGCTATCAAGTCTTCCCTTTTTGCCTTCTTAATGCCGGCAAAGATCATTTTTGTTCCAGGGATGTACTTCTTGGGATTCTCCAAATACTCCATCAGAGTATCCTCTCCCCAGGTGATGCCTTTGTTCTTACTGGTGTCTGTGTAAGAGAATCCAACAGCCTGACCTGTCTTCCACCCGAAGAGATTAGACCCTGTCTTGTGCTTGCCTCCCTTTTCCATGGTGTGGCACTGGGCACACTTCTGAACAAAAATCTTCTTGCCTTTCTCAACATCACCCATATTTAGTTCTGTTTTTCGTCGCTGGCGGAACTAATGTTCCTGCTCTGAAGCCGGACGTCTCCAGTCTCTCGTATCTCCCCTTTTCTTAGAGAAATGGTGGTATGATATAGACACATTTCTCTACCTGGATTTTTCATTTGCACAGTATATCCTGGAGGACACTGCCCATATACAATTTTGAGGAGAAAAGGTTGTGACTCGAAAGTAAATTTACTATTTAAATTTGAAAGCAATAGAAAGACAATTTCCAGATATGCAAGGCCTTAGAAGTATCTTACTAAAAGCAAACCAACAAACAAGCTCTACAAAGAATTTATTGTTCAGTGTATAGATTAATTTAAAATGAATAAATCTTAGAAAAGAAAACTTGAGGCCTAAAAAGACTGCCAGAAAGTGATGGAGTCAATTGAACATAGAGTGAAGACATAGAATTGTCATTTAGCAGGAAGCAAATGTGAATAAACATGAAAGATTCCCATGATAAAGCAGTAACATTATGAAAATACAAACTTGAGTTTTGAAAACCCTAAAGGCTCAGCCAATAAGTTCCTAGAATTCATAAATGAATTCGGTAAAGTTTCAGGATACAAAATCAATGTACACGAATCAGTAGCACTGCTATACACCAATAGGGATGAAGCTGAGAATGAAACCAAGAACTGAATCCTCTTTACAATAGCTGCAAAAATAAATAAATAAGTAAATAAGCAAATAAATAAATAAATAAATAAATAAAATACTTAGGAATATACCTAACCAAGGAGGTGAAGGACCTCTACAAGGAAAATTACAAAACACTGCTGAAAGAAATCATAGATGACACAAACAAATGGAAACACATCCCACGCTCATGGATGGGGAGAATCAATATTGTGAAAATGATCATACTGCCAAAAGCAGTGTACAAATTCAATGCAATTCTCATCAAGATACCATCATCATTCTTTACAGAACTAGAAAAAACAGTCCTAAAATTAATATGGAACCAAAAAAGAGCCTGCATAGCGAAAGCAAGACTAAGCCAAAAGAACAAATTTGAAGGCATCACATTATCTGATTTCAAACTATACCATAAGGCCATAGTCACCAAAATACCATGGTACTGTTATTAAAATAGGCACATAGACCAGTGGAACCAAATAGAGAACCCAGAAATAAAGCCAAATACTTACAGCCAACTGATCTTCGACGAAGCAAACAAAAACATAAAACGGGGAAAGGACATCCTATTCAACAAATGGTGCTCAGATAATTGGCAAGCCACATGTAGAGGAATAAAACTGGATCCTCATCTCTCACCTTATATAAAAATCAACTCAAGATAGATCAAAGACTTAAATCCAAGACCTGAAACCACAAAAATTCTAGAAGATAACAATGGAAAAATCCTTCTAGACATTGGCTTAGGCAAAGACTTCATGACCAAGAACCCAAAAGCAAATTCAAGAAAAACAAAGATAACTAGATGGGACTTAATTAAACTTAAAAACCTCTGTACAGCAAAAGAAATAATCAGCAGCATAAACAGACAACCCATAGTGTGGGAGAAAATCTTCACAAACTATGCATCCAACAAAGGACTAATATCCAGAATCTTGGAGGAACTCAAATCAGCAAGAAAAAACAAACAATCCCATCAAAAAGTGGGCTGACGACATGAATAGACAATTATCAAAAGAAGATATAAAAGTGGCCAACAAGCATTAAAAAACCATTCAACATCACTAATTATCAGGGAAATGCAAATGAAAACCACAATGTAAATACCACCTTTCTCCTTCAAGAATGGCCATAATTTAAAAAATAAAAAAAAAAGATATTGGCATGGATGTGGTGAAAAGGGAATACTTTTACACTGCTGGTGGGAATGTAAACTAGTACAACCACTATGGAAAACTGTGGAGACGCCTTAAGGAACTAAAAGTAGAACTATCATTTGAGCCAGCAATTCCGCTACTGGGTATCTACCCAGAGGAAGAGAAGTCATTATGTGAAAAAGACACTTGCACACTCTTGTTTACAGCAGCACAATTTGCAATTGCAAAAATATGGAACCAGCTCAAATGCCATCACTCAACGAGTGGATAAAGAAAATGTGGTATACATATGTCATGGAATACTACTCAGCCATAAAAAGGAGTGATATAATGGCATTTGTAGCACCTGTATGGGATTGGAGACCATTATTTTAAGTGAAGTAACTCAGGAATGGAAAACCAAACATCATATGTTCTCACTTAGAAGTGGGAGCTAGGCTATGGGGATGCAAAGGCATAAGAATGATACAATGGACTTTGGGGAGTCGGGGGGAAGGGTGTGAGGGGGTGAGGGATAAAAGGCTACACATTGGGTACAGTATACACTGCTTGGGTGATGGCTGCACCAAATCTCAGAAATCACCACTAAAGAACTTATCCATGCAACCAAACACCACCTGTTCCCCAAAAACCTATTGAAATAAAAATAATAAAAATAAAAATAATAAAATTTCAGATAATAAACTGTGAGAAAGAATGGAGAGGAATAAAATCAAAGTGTGCTATTTTTTCTCATCTATAGATACTCTGTATTCTCGATTTTAATAATTGAAGCAATAAGACCAGGCGTGATGGCTCACACCTGTAATCCCAGCACTTTGGGAGGCTGAGGCGGGACCATCACTTGAGGTCAGGAGTTCAAGACCAGCCTGGCCAAAATGGCGAAACCCTGTCTGTACTAAAAATACAAAAATTAGCTGGGCGTGGTGGTGAATGCCTGTAATCCTAGCTACTTGGGAGGCTGAGGCAGGAGAATAGCTTGAAGTAGGGGGGCGGAGTTTGCAGTGAGCCAAGATCACGCCTCTGCACTCCAGCCTGGGGGACAGAGCGAGACTCCATCTCAAGGAAAAAAAAAAAAAAAAATCAAACAAACAAAAAAACAAGTGAAGCAACAGATATTTAGTTTTTAAAATTGAACTATGAGCATGCTTTCTAAATTGCTAAAGAAAGTGTGAGCCATAGAGAGGTTGCTGTGGGAGACTTGGAGGCTGAAGTGAAGCAGCAGTGATTTTGCAGATCTGCTGGTGCATCTCCTTGGCTCAAGGCAGTGTCAAGGCCTTCTTCTGGATCCTCATTCAACTTCTGTGACTCCTGGGCCACATGTGTGCTAATCCATGACAAAGCACCTCCTTTATCCTCTCTAGGACATCTACACGACTGAGGTCAGCGATGACAAGAACAGATATGGCTGCAATCTGTTCTCATGGGCTCTAGTTTATTTCTGTTCTTTGTGAACTTCAAGTTCCAGCATCAGATATGAAGTCAATAGCTTTCCAGAAACCAGTTAACCTCTTAATTTTAGCCTGTGTAAAGTCAAATCTCTATAACAAATTTATGTATATTATATGTATACACCACATACATATACACAAACATATATGACATAGATACAAATCTATACGTATGTGTATGTATGCTAGCAGTCTGCTTCTTAACTGAACCCTTACTTATACATGTTTATACTATGCATTTAGGGATATAAGTACATTAGGGAAATGGTCTTGACTTGATAATTAGCTTTAGATTTGGCTCTACCATTTGCCTTGTGTAATATTGGACAACTCACAGTATTCTGTGAATCTCTGTGAATCTCAGCTTCCTTATCCATAACATAATGAACTGGTACCACTAATCTCTGAATTGGTGTTTTTTTTTTCCAAGCTGTGGCTTGAGATCCACTGACAGGTTGTAACATAAATGCAGGGAGTAGTAATGATCAGTGTCATTAAAAAATTAAATGGAATAAAATAGAACAGAAAATGTCAAAGTACATTACATATAGTAAGGATAACATTTTCATTTCAGGTAGATAAATATGAAAATGTGTATGATCCCAGCACTTTGGGAGGCCGAGGCAGGCAGATCATGAGGTCAGGAGATTGGGACCATCCTGGCCAATATGGTGAAACCCCATCTCTACTAAAATACAAAAGTTAGTCAGGCATGGTAGTGGGCGCTTGTAGTCCCAGCTACTCGGGAAGCTGAGGCAGGAGAATGGTGTGAACCCGGGAGGCAGAGGTTGCAGTGAGCCAATATCGTGCCACTGCACTCCAGCCTGGGCGAGAGAGCAAGACTCCATCACAAAAAAAAAAAAAAAAAAAAAAAAAGAAAGAAAAAGAATGTGTATGTTGTAATGTAAAATATATTTCTTACTGGGAGTCAGGTTAGAAAAACTCAAAAAGTATTTCCTTTTGTAATGATCAAAGACATTGTTCCTGAGACCTAGAACTATGTGTTTATGCTAGTCTGGCCCATTTCAGTACGGTAGGCATGGGAAAATGTAGGTGATATTCTGCTGCAACTCTGCTTGGCTGTTCCATTTTCTATTTGTTTTTCCTTAGCTCTCCAGTGTTTGAGTACACACATGAACAACGCAACATTTTAAATCAACATTAAACTTTCAGAGGCTAATAAAATCCAGGCTTCTAGCTTCTCTAAAAAAGTAAAAAATAAAAAAAAAAGTCACAGGCCGGGCATGGTGGCTCATGTCTGTAATCCTAGCACTTTGGGATGCCGAGGAGGGTGGATCATCTGAGGTCAGGAGTTCCGGACCAGCCTGGCCAACATGGTGAAACCACATCTCTACCAAAAATACAAAAATTAGCCAGCCATGGTGGCGGGCACCGGTAATCCTAGCTACTCAAGAGGCTGAGGCAGAAGAATTCCTTGAACCCGGGAGGAGAAGGTTGCAATGAGCTGAGATTGTGCCGCTGCACTTCAGCCTGAATGACAAGAGTGAAACTCCGTCGCCAAAAAAAAAAAAAAAAAAAAATCAGAATGTGGGCTGGGCGCAGTGGCTTATGCTCATAATCCCAGCACTTTGGGAAGCCTTGGTGGGTGGATCACCTGAGGTCAGGCGTTCAAAACCAGCCTTGCCAACATGGTGAAACCTGGTCTTTACTAAAAATACAAAAATTAACCAGGCGTCGTGGTGGGCGGGCGCCTATAATCCCAGCTACTCGGGAGGCTGAGGCAGAAGGATGGCTTGAACCCAGGAGGTGAGGATGCAGTGAGCTGAGATCATGCCACTGCACTCCAGCCTGGGTGACAGAGTGAGACTCTATATTAAAAAAAAAAAATCAGAATGTATTATTGGGCTGGTCCGTGGCTGGCAATAATAATCAAGAAACAAGTAGGGACTCTTTCTCTCTATGTGGGCATATGTTTTCAAATGTAGATTTTGATTATTATTATTCACATATGGTAAGGCCAACAGATTGGGGATGATTGCTATTGAAAATGCAGTTTGTGGCTGGGTGGGGTTTGTGCCTGAAGTCACAGCTACTTGGAGGCTGAGGCTGGAGGACCGCTTGAGCCCAGGGGCACTAGGGTTAGGCAGGAGGTAGAAGGAGTGAGGGGAAATTTGGGCAAGAACCTTTACTGTGGTTTCCTCGGTCAAATGTGAGACAGGGCAGGGTAAGCAGGTTTAGGATTGGCTAGTGGGAATACTTTCAATGGGCTTTGGGGTGTAGGGGTTGTCCTTAGTGTCTAGTACTTGACTCTGGGGTGATCAGGGCAGGGAATAATGGCCCAGAGTGAAAGGATCTGGTGTTCGGGATACAATGGAGATGTTTGGGGGTATCCACTCTGGATTGGTTAATTTGCATATAAAAGGAGCTCACAGGTGAGTCATTTACTATCTCTAGGAATTGACAATACCTGGGAGAGCCAGTCTTTCCAGGGTCAGCAAGACCTGAGCTGTCAAAGCATCAGAAACACAGAAAATAAAAAGGTATGATTAATAAAGCATGCGGGCCAGGTGCGGTGGCTCACGCCTGTAATCCCAGCATTTTGGGAGGCCAAGGAGGGCGGATCATGAGGTCAGGAGATCAAGATCATCTTGGTTAATACGGTGAAACCCCATTTCTACTAAAAATACAAAAAAAAAATTAGCCGGGCATGGTGGCATGCGCCTGTAATCCCAGCTACTAGGGAGGCTGAGGCAGGAGAATCGCTTGAACCTGGGAGGTGGAGGTTGCAGTGAGCCGAGATCACGCAACTGCTCTCCAGCCTGGGTGACAGAGCAATACTCTGTCTCAAAATGAAAGCAAGCAAGCAAGCAAGCAAACAAGCAAGCAAGCAAGCAAGCAAGCAAGCAAGCAAGCAAGCAAGCAAGCAAGCAAGCAAGCAACAAGCATATGGCCTATAGTTTACCCTACTCCTCACCCAGCCAAGTTCCCTCATTTATGTGACAAGCATTTGAATTTGGGATTTCTGGCTTGGCATCAATTTCCCACTGGTATGGTGATGAGGAATATTTTTTGACCTAGGAAACAACTACCTGTTTTCAGGTACACACTGTGAGTAGCAGAGAATGTAAAAGCATGGGGAGTTAGTTGTCCTATGTAAGAAGTTAACACTGCAGAGCGGAAAGCAGCCACACTGGCTGCCGGTGCTCCCTGCTCATGGCTGATGGATTTGGGCTGACAGAGGAGAATGTTGTCTCTATAACCTCTGAGTAGCAAATGATCCAGCCAACAAGGCAGAATTTTCTGGCTGGCTGATCGATAGGGTTCAAATCCCTTTGGACAATAATTGTCCTTGGTCAATGCTGTCTAAAGCATTGCTCAGACCTTTTGTTTTTACATTTCTAGATTGAGACCAGCACCTAGGTTCATCTCCTCCAACACTGGAGCCTTTGGGGACTGGACAAGGAGTCAGCATTTGGAGACTTTGTTCACCGGCACAATAGGCCAAAATGTCATCCCATCTCATAAAGCCTCCCGGCCCTTGAGACTGAAATTTTTGTAGTGATTGCCTTAGATTCTGAATAACATAAGAGAAACAGTCTTTTGCTCCTTGATTCTTATCCTGTGTAATATAGTGGGAATAGTCACGTTGTTCAGTTATCCACACAGGGTCCTGCTTCAGAAGGACCCAGGTTCAAATCCCAATTTTTGCCACTCTCATTGTGCGATGTTGTGGGATTTACCTAGTGCTTTTTAGTCTGTTCTTTATCTATAAAAACTGAGGTAGTAATATCTGTATAAGTTGTTGTGAGGGCTAAATAAGTCAACTCAAGTAAAGTGCATAGAATCATGCCTGCAACAAAGGAAATGCTCATATAGATTGGCCATGAATTTACTATTATTCATCAAACACACAATGCCAGTCATGGTGCTGGTGTTACAAAGATGATAAAACATAGTCTCTGTTCTAAGAAAAAAGGAACCCAGTGCAATCAATGCTATAATGAGGAAAGGTACAGAGTTTTCACGAGGAAGGAATGACAGGCTGTTCTTGGGGAAGGAGTGGAGTACATCTGGGGAGGCATTAAAGAGCTGGGCTAGGTGCAGGGTAGGGCAAAGGAGGTGCCGAGGGGCACAAAATTAGCACTTTGGACACCTCACCTGCCTCACCTTAGTCCTTGCCCTATTAAAAAGAAGGAGCTATTGGAAATAGATCTTGAAGATAAGAAGGGAATGTCCAGATGCATATCCCAACAAAGGGGAAGGCATCTATAAAAATAAAAGGCAAACAATAGAATAAGGCATATTAAGGTTGTTCATGATGAATGAAACATACTGTGGCCACAAGAAAGAGTGAGAAATGAGGCTACTAATGTAGGTAGGGGTCAGATCATGAAGAACATTTATAGGCGTGCAAAAGAACTTGACATTTATGCTTGGCCATGGAGACAGCCATACACTTGATAAGAAACATTCCAGGGCCCGGGCACAGTGGCTCACACCTGTAATCCCAGCACTTTGGGAGGCCGAGGTGGGCAGATCACTTGAGGTCAGGAGTTCCAGACCAGCCTGGCCAACATGGTGAAACCCCATCTCTACTAAAATACAAATATTAGCCGGGTGTGATGGGGGGCGCCTGTAGTCCTAGCTACTTAGGAGGCTGAGGCAAGAGAATAGCTTGAACCCAGGAGATGGAGGTTGCAGTGAGCTGAGATCATGCCACTGCACTCCAGCCTGGGTGACAGAGCAAGACTCCATCTCAATAAAATAAAATAAAATAAAATAAAATGAAACATTTCAGGAGTTGTATGTTTATTGCAGCACTATTCATAATAGCAAAGACATGGAATTAACCTAAGTGTCCATCAATGGTTGATTGGATAAAGAAAATGTGTTATATACCACATTATACACCATTGAATACTACACAGCTACAGAAAAGAATAAAATTATGCCCTTTGCAGAAACATGGTTGGAGCTAGAGGCTGTTATCCTAAGTGAAATAACTCAGAGACAGAAAATCAAATACCACTTGTTCTCACTTACAAGGGGAAGTTAAACAATGAGTACACATGGACACAAAGATGGAAATAATAGACACTAGGAACTCCAAGAGGGAGGAGGGAGGAGAGAAAGGGTTGAAAAACTACTCATGGGGTACCATGTTAATTATTTGGTTGATTTTCTGAAGGCCCAAACCTCACCATTTTGCAATATACTTATGTAACAGACCTGCACATGGACCCCTGAATCTAAAATTTAAAAAAGGAAAAGAAACATACTGGACCTCAACAAACACACATATACAATTTTCAGAGACAATTAGCTGGGTGTGGTGGCTCATGCCTGTAATCCCAGCACTTTGGGAGGCCAGGGCGGGAGGATCACGAAGTCAAGAGCTAGAGACCATCCTGGCCAACATGGTGAAACCCCGTCTCTACGAAAAATAAAAAAAATTAGCTAGATGTGGTGGTGTGCACCTGTAGTCTCAGCTACTCGGGAGGCTGAGGCAGGAGAATTGCTTGAACCTGGGAGGTAGAGGTTGTGGAGACAGAGCAAGACTGTCTCCAAAAAAAAAAAATTTTTTTCAGAGAGGCGTACAAGTAGTCTTGAACAAATGGAAAAACAAAGAGCTGACTTTGAATTCCTGAGATCATCTAGACATAGTATAAGCTCTGTGAACTCTATGGCCATCAAACTACTCTTTTTGTTTTTCTTTTTTTTTTTTTTTGACACAGAGTCTCTCTCTGTTGCCCAGGCTGAAGTGCAGTGGTACAATCTGGGCTTACTGCAACTTCTGCCTCTGCCTCCCGAATAGCTGGGATTACAGGAGTGTGTTACCATGCCCTGCTAATTTTTGTATTTTTAGTAGAGATGGGATTTCACCATGTTGGCCAGGCTGGTCTTGAATTACTGACCTCAAGTGATGCACCTGCCTCAGCCTCCCAAAGTGCTGGGATTACAAGTGGGAGCCACCACGCCTGGCCCAAACTATTCTTTTTTGTTTGTTTTTTTGAGACAGGGTCTCACTCTGTCACCAAGGCTGGAGTGCAGTGGTGTGATCATAGCTCACTGTAACCTCAACCTCCCTGGGCCCAGGTGATCCTCCCACCTTAGCTTTCTGAGTAGCTGGGACCACAGGTAAGAGCCACCGAGCCCGGCTAATAATTGTATTTTTTGTAGAGACGGGGCTTTGCCATATTGCCCAGGCTGGTCTCAAACTCCAGGGCTCAAACGATCTGTCCACCTTGGCCTCCCAAAATGTTGAGATTATGGGCACGAGCCACCACAGCTGGCCCAAATTATTCTTAATGTCAGACTCAATATCATCCAAGGACTTTCAACTTGGCCTAACCTGGTCAAATCCTGGATAGTGTCAAGCAGTAAAAAGTAATATCTCCATTTCATCAGTGTGATTTCTGAACTTGCCTACAGTAGCAATGAATGCGATGAAATTCTAGAGTAGTGAAGGGGCAATGACAAAAATAGGGACCCTCTTGCCTTGGTCCTTCCTCCGTGTGTCTGGAGATACATATGTCCAGGACTTTTTATGAGATCATGTATCGTGAAGGGAGTCTACTACTGAGGGGTCTTGGACATGTCATCAGGGAGATAAATAAATAGAACATTTCTTGCTTCATATATTGTAGAGAAATTCTTACCTGCCACCTGTGAAAAAATCAAGAATCTTAAAACAAATAGGCCCTATAATTTACAATCACTGCTTCTGGTGAAAGCAACTGCATCAGTCAATTATTTGCAGCAATATTTTGCATAACAAACTATCCCTAAAGCAGAAGCTTAAAATATCCAGCATTTATTTCATGCTTATGGGTCTATGGCTTGGCTGCAATTTGGTCAAGGTAGGGCTCCATGCCTTGAGCAGCAGGATGGAGTTTGGGTTCAGGCTTTCTCCAAGTGTCCTCATTCTCTTTGGACTAGCCAGTTCCTCGGGCGTCTCTTCTTGTGGTAGGTCATGTTGCGGAAAGAGGATATGTGGAAATACATGGTGCCTCTTCAGGCCTTGGCTTGGAACTAGCACACATAATTTGTGGGGTAAAATAAACAAATGGCCAAGCCTGAAGTCTATGCTGCCTCAGAAGGATATGTTGGACAAGAATCCAATTTATCACAGTGACATAACAGGATGATTGGGTTTGTTCACGATTCATATGATAAAACCTCATTAGTCATGTCTTCTTTGGGAAGTCATTTCTAAGAATGGTATCAATCTACCTTCTAGGCTTATTTTTGAAACTCCAGCAGGTGTAGAAGTGCTTTTTAAAAGCCAAAGCACCTGAAATTTACTCTTCATAATTGTTACAATAGCGATGATAAAACAAATTTGTTTGTGAACCTCAACCTGAGCATCCTACTTGGACATTAATTTTCTGCAGGATGGCTCCAGGGACAGCCTAATGCTGCCACTATTGATATGCAGAGTGCAGATCTCACAGCTGATGCTAACTTGAGTTGTAGGATGGCAGAAAGAAGATGATGGGATTGGGGCACATGCTCTAAAAATGTACACTGAATCTCTTTCAGCATTTAACATTTATCTATTTCTGATTTTTAACCTGCCCTCCATTGCAATTGAGAGACTCTGGAACTCTCTATTTTTTCCTAGAAAGCCCACTTGTTAGTCCAAAATGAGCATTGCAGGCCAAGTATCTTCCAACGAGCTCAAACCCTGCAGACAGCGCTCAACGTTATGACTGACAGGTGTACTCTACTGTTTTGCCTGTGTCATCCGCACAGTGGGTAGGGACCAATTACCTACAAATATACAGGAGTGAGTCTGGGGTTGGAAATCAGGACGCCTGGCTTCTAGGGCTGGCTTTGTCACTTTTCCTTCTGGTTCCTCATCTGTAAAAATGGAGATAATAATAACTGCCCTACTTTCTCCCGTGGTGGCTGTGAAGACAAAAATGAGAAAAGCATGTTGCAAAATAAGAAACACTATTCAAATGCAAGACAGTTTTAGATTCTTCGATTCCTCTCTAAATTAATGATAGCCCGCCACATTTGTACAATGCTTCTCAATTTTCAAATCACTTCCACTTGTGTTATCTCATTTGATCTGCCCCACCATGCGCAGTTTTTCAGGGTAGGACACGGAGGATTGAAGAGGTCACATGGCTCGCCAGGGGTCATCTAGTAGCGGAGCTGGGAGAATAGCCTGTTTTCCCAATGCTAATTCTGCACTTTTTACATTGGAATCCTCTGTTTCAGCTTCTCTGTCAAAGCCAGCCCTGGAAGCTCATCTGGAAAGTGTTTGTGAGGCGGAATGTGCACACAGTGTTATTGAGAGTAACCGTGGAGTCTGTCCAGTACTGGGAAATACTGATGGGCTTTGTGGTCAAGCTTCTGGGTCACCTGCGGGGCTCTCCCCGATCTCGTTCCGCTGGTGTTTCCTTAGGATGGTAGAAAGCTGGGCACCAGGTCAGATATCCAAGAGGGATTTCTTGAATTCTTTACAGTGATGGGACAAAATCTCCTGGGACATAGAGCTATACACTTACTTAAAATGAAAAGCAACTCAGAGATCTTTCTAGCTCAAACTGCACATGCTACAGATAGAAAATGAAGGGTTGCAGAAGAATAGAAACTTTCTCATGAGTAAAGAATGGGTTTTGGGGCCGGGCGTGGTGGCTCACGCCTGTAATCCCAGCACTTTGGGAGGCCGAGGCTGGCAGATCATGAGGTCAGGAGATCAAAACCATCCTGGCTAACACTGTGAAACCCCGTCTCTACTAAAAATACAAAAAATTAGCCGGGCTTGGTGGCGGGCGCCTGTAGTCCCAGCTACTCCGGAAGCTGAGGCAGGAGAATGGCGTCAACCCGGGAGCCGGAGCTTGCAGTGAGCCGAGATCACGCCACTGCACTCCAGCCTGGGCTACAGAGCAAGACTCCATCAAAAAAAAAAAAAAAAAAAAAAAAAGAATGGTTTTTTCACAGATCTGGGGATTTATTCTCAGCTCTTCCACTTACTGGTTGAGGAGCCAGGATGGTTGGGAGGATACCATGAGATAAATGTATTTAAAGTATTGAGAATATAGTGGGCACTGCAGCTACAGTAAAGTCTGAGTTAGTCAATGTGCTTGGCTGCAGACAACTGAACTAATTCACCTGAGGTACTATGAGCAGAAAAGGGATCTTTTAATTAGGATATCAGATAGCTCCTTCATGGAGTCTTCAAGGGGGTTGAGTCAAACTTCGAGACAGCCAGGAACAAAGTCTCTACCTGGTGAGAGTGCTCCAGTGAAAACCTAATGCTGTCGCTGCTCAGTGCAGATGCTAACAGCCTCTCCCATCTCCAATGCATCCCTAAATATTCTCATCAGAAAATGACTTCCATGTGGTATCTGCTCCCCAGGTTGCTGTCATTCAAACTGAAATCTCAGGAGAGCCTGTATGATAGGCAAAGCCTAGGTCACATGTCTGTGCCATAGTTGCAAGGGAGGCTGGGAAAGTTAGTTCCGGGCTTCTGGATTGGGAAGGAAATGTTTATAATGTGGAAAATTCCCTGAACATAGGAGGGATTTTCAAAAGATGGTAGAGTGTTTAAGACATAATCACTGAAGTTCCCTGTGTTTGTTTCTTTTATTCCTTGACCCTTTATGTGCACAGAGATTGTAGCAGACTCAGGCTCCAGAATCCCAAACCATTTCCTTTTATTACACTGTTTCCTCCATCCTGGCTTCTGAACTGGCCCAGGTCCTCTCATTTAAGGCATGTAGCACTTTGTATCTTTCCTGGGTACAACCCCACGTTCATTGCTAGCCCAACATTACATTGCAAGCATTTTTCCATGCTACTAATTTTTATTTTACAATATGATTTTTATTAGCTAATAGTATTCCATAGTGTGATGCATCAAAATTTATTTAACCAATTGCAAATTGTACATTAAAAAGTAGGAATTTTTGCCAACTTTTTTGATATTACAAATGATTTACCAGTGAATATTCTTACACAATAATCTCTGTGCATACTTCTGATTATTTCTTTAGTTTAGTTTTCTAGAAATAGAAGGACTAAGTCAAATGGTCTTTAGACGTTCTTGGTAGATATTGCCAAGTTGGGATCTAGAAATGTGATATAAGCTTTTATATTCTCAATTGTTGTGGCAACCCACATTTGATCATATCCTTGCAAACACTAGATGTTATCATTCTTTAATTTTTATAATTTTATAGATGAAAAATGTTTCTCATTAGTATTTTGGTGATTTTTTGACTAGTAGTGATATTACATATTTATTTTTATTTATTTTTATTTTTATTTTTTATTTTTTATTTTTTTTATGGTGCCCATCTCCCAGGGCCCTGCTCAATTTTCTTTTCTTTTCTTTTTTTTTAAATTTTATTTATGAAGTATTTATTGATGATTCTTGGGTGTTTCTCGGAGAGGGGGATATGGCAGGGTCATAGGATAACAGTGGAGAGAAGGTCAGGAGATAAACACATGAACAAAGGTCTCTGGTTTTCCTAGGCAGAGGTCCCTGCGGCCTTCTACAGTGTTTGTGTCCCTGGGTACTTGAGATTAGGGAGTGGTAATGACTCTTAAAGAGCATGCTGCCTTCAAGCATCTGTTTAACAAAGCACATCTTGCACCGCCCTTAATCCATTTAACCCCGAGTCGACACAGCACATGTTTCAGAGAGCACGGGGCTGGGGGAAAGGCCATAGATCAACAGCATCCCAAGGCAGAAGAATTTCTCCTAGTCAGAACAAAATGGAGTCTCCTATGCCCACCTCTTTCTACACAGACACAGCAACAATCTGATCTCTCCTTCCTTTCCCCACACATCCCTCCCTTCTTTTCAACAAAACCGCCATCGTCCTCATGGCCCGCTCCCGATGGTCGCTGTCTCTTCGGAGCTGTTGGGTACACCTCCCAGACAGGGTGGCCGGGCAGAGGCGCTCCTCACCTCCCAGACGGGGTGGCAGCCAGGCAGAGGCACTCCTCACCTCCCAGACGGGGCGGCCGGGCAGAGGCGCTCCTCACTTCCCAGACGGGGCCGCCGGGCACTCACTTCTCAGACGGGGCGGCCGGGCAGAGACGCTCCTCACTTCCCAGACGGGGTGGCAGCCAGGCAGAGGCACTCCTCACCTCCCAGACGGGGCGGCCGGGCAGAGGCGCTCCTCACTTCCCAGACGGGGTGGCCAGGCAGAGGCGCTCCTCACTTCCCAGACGGGGTGGCCAGGCAGAGACGCTCCTCACCTCCCAGACGGGGTGGCAGCCAGGCAGAGGCACTCCTCACCTCCCAGACGGGGCGGCCGGGCAGAGGCGCTCCTCACTTCCCAGACGGGGCGGCCGGGCAGAGACGCTCCTCACTTCCTCCCAGACGGGGTGGCTGCCAGACAGAGGCGCTCCTCACCTCCCAGTCGGGGCGGCCGGGCAGAGGCGCTCCTCACCTCCCAGACGGGGTGGCCAGGCAGAGGCACTCCTCACCTCCCAGACAGGGTGGCGGCCGGGCAGAGGCTCTCCTCACCTCCCAGACGGGGTGGCCGGGCAGAGGCGCTCCTCACTTCCCATACGGGGTGGCGGCCGGGCAGAGGCGCTCCTCACTTCCCAGATGGGGCAGCCGGGCAGAGGCGCTCCTCACTTCCTCCCAGACGGGGTGGCGGCCAGGCAGAGGCGCTCCTCACCTCCCAGACGGGGCAGCCGGGCAGAGGTGCTCCTCATCTCACAGACGGGGTGGCGGCCGGGCAGAGGCGCTCCTCACTTCCCAGATGGGGCGGCCGGGCAGAGGCCCTCCTCACCTCCCAGACAGGGCGGCCGGGCAGAGGCGCTCCTCACTTCCCAGACGGGGCCGCCGGGCACTCACTTCTCAGACGGGGCGGCCGGGCAGAGACGCTCCTCACCTCCCAGACGGGGTGGCAGCCAGGCAGAGGCACTCCTCACCTCCCAGACGGGGCGGCCGGGCAGAGGCGCTCCTCACCTCCCAGACGGGGCGGCCGGGCAGAGGCGCTCCTCACTTCCCAGACGGGGCGGCCGGGCAGAGACACTCCTCACTTCCTCCCAGACGGGGTGGCTGCCAGACAGAGGCGCTCCTCACCTCCCAGACGGGGCGGCCGGGCAGAGGCGCTCCTCACTTCCTCCCAGACGGGGTGGCGGCCAGGCAGAGGCGCTCCTCACCTCCCAGACGGGGCAGCCGGGCAGAGGCACTCCTCACTTCCCAGATGGGGCAGCCGGGCAGAGGCGCTCCTCACTTCCTCCCAGACGGGGTGGCGGCCGGGCAGAGGCGCTCCTCACCTCCCAGACGGGGCAGCCGGGCAGAGGCACTCCTCACTTCCCATACGGGGTGGCGGCCGGGCAGAGGCGCTCCTCACTTCCTCCCAGACGGGGTGGCGGCCAGGCAGAGGCGCTCCTCACCTCCCAGACGGGGCAGCCGGGCAGAGGTGCTCCTCATCTCCCAGACGGGGCAGCCGGGCAGAGGCGCTCCTCACTTCCCAGACGGGGTGGCGGCCGGGCAGAGGCGCTCCTCACTTCCCAGACGGGGCAGCCGGGCAGAGGTGCTCCTCATCTCCCAGACGGGGCAGCCGGGCAGAGGTGCTCCTCATCTCCCAGACGGGGCAGCCGGGCAGAGGTGCTCCTCATCTCCCAGACGGGGTGGCGGCCGGGCAGAGGCGCTCCTCACTTCCCAGACGGGGCAGCCGGGCAGAGGTGCTCCTCATCTCCCAGACGGGCTGGCGGCCGGGCAGAGGCGCTCCTCACCTCCCAGATGGGGCAGCCGGGCAGAGGCGCTCCTCACTTCCCATACGGGGTGGTGGCCGGGCAGAGGCGCTCCTCACTTCCTCCCAGACGGGGTGGCCAGGCAGAGGCGCTCCTCACCTCCCAGACGGGGCAGCCGGGCAGAGGCGCTCCTCACTTCCCAGACGTTGGGCGACTGGGCAGAGGCGCTCCTCACATCCCAGACGATGGGCGGCCGGGCAGAGACGTTCTTCACTTCCTAAACGGGATGGCAGCCGGGCAGAGGCACTCCTCACTTCCTAGATGGGGCGGCCGGGCAGAGGGGCTCCTCACATCCCAGACGATGGGCGTCCAGGCAGAGACGCTTCTCACTTCCTAGACGGGGTGGCGGCGGGGCAGAGGCTGTAATCTTAGCACTTTAAGAGGCCAAGGCAGGAGGCTGGTAGGTGGAGGTTGTAGCGAGCCAAGATCACGCCACTGCACTCCAGTCTGAGCACCATTGAGCATTGAGTGAGCGAGACTCCGTCTGCAATCCCAGCATCTCGGGAGGCCGAGGCAGGCAGATCACTCGAGGCCAGGAGCTGGAGACCAGCCCGGTCAACAGGGCGAAACCCCGTCTCCACCAAAAATACAAAAACCATTCAGGCGTGGCGGCGCGCGCCTGCAATCCCAGGCACCCGGCAGGCCGAGGCAGGAGAGTCACAGGAGCCCGAGGCAGGGAGGTTGCAGCGAGCTGAGATCACGGCAGTACAGTCCAGCTTCGGCAACAGAGGGAGACCGAAAAAAGGAGAGGGAGACCGAAGAAAGTGGAAAGGGAGAGGGAGAGGGAGAGGGAGAGGCATATTTATTTTTATGTAGTCAAATGCGTTAATTTTTTCGTTGTTTTCTTAAAAATATAATTATGCTTAGAAAGATCTCTTTCCCGAGGTCAGATGACTTTTCTTATGTATACATGTTTACATTTTTGTGTATGTTTACAAAACGTGTAACTCTTTCATCTATCAGGAATTTAAAAAAACATTTATATGGGACTATCAAGTATTTTTCCTACTGGTTTTCTCAGGACCATTTCTGTGATGTAGCAATCTTTATATGTCTCTCATTCATTCTCCATGGCAGTTATTCCAGACTATTTCTAATCTCTTTAATTCTTCCTCATCACTTTGAGCTGACGTTCTTGCCTCCCAATTTGCAGAGAAAATAGGAGGCATCAAGCAAGAAATTTCTTGACTTCCTGCCATAAAAGGATACAAAAGATTCTATATCCTTTTTCAAACTTTTTTCCTTTCCCTCTTTTGTCACATGGTTAATTTCTTGATCTGTACTCTAAATCTCATTTCCTACCACCTCCTTCCACCAGGAACATCCCACTCTTTCCTTGAACTTCTTCTTTATTGGTTTTTTCTCAAGTTCATTTCAGTGTACTCAAGTCACTCCCATTTCACACAATCTCTGAAGCCATCTGATCCAAGCTAGTAATTTCAGCCAAGACATCTGTTGTGAGCCAAATTGTGTCCTCTCTTTCCAACCAATTCATAATGTTGAAGTCTTAACCCCAGTACCTCAGAATGTGAGTTGATGCAGAGATAAGGTCGTTGAAGAGGTAATGAAGTTAAGATGAGGTCTTCAGGGTGGGCCCCAATCCAATACGATTTATGTCCCTATAAAAAGAGGAAATTTGGACACAGACACACACAGAGGGGAAGACCACATGAAGTCAAAGGGAGAAGGCCATCTACAAGCCACGGAGAGTGGCCTCAGAAGAAACCAACCCTGCCAACACTTTGATCTCTGGCTTCTAGTCTCCAAAACAGTGAGCAAATAAATTTCTGATTCTTAAGCCACTCCGTCTGTAGTACATTGCCATGGCATCCTTAGCAACTAGTCACACCTAATCTCCCCTTTTCCAAAATAGTATGCCATAGTATATTTGGATGTGCTATTGAAATGTTCATTTTTTTAAAAATGAAAAACCCTATTCATATTGGAAACCAGAAAAGGAGGACATGCATAGGTTAAAAAACTTTGAAGAATTTCAGTAAGTTAAATTGCAATGGGACAAACCTAGTGAAGTATCATGAAGCCTGTGATATAAAGCCTTTGGGGGTGGGGCATAGCAGCAAGGAAAGAGTTGATCCTGAATTCCAATTGCATTGTTGGCCTCTGTAGCAGAAGCAAAGCTTAGAGGAAGATTTGAGTGTTGGGAGTTTAAAGGATGCAAAAGATTCAAAGCTCTTCTCTGCTCACCCTACTCCCTTTCTCTCCAGTTCTATTTCCATTTCTTCTCAGGGAAGTTAGTTAGATTTCAGAAAATGGATTTGGATGTGCTTTATAGCACATGGAGTCTTGGGAAATGAAAATTCTTTCCTTAGGCTGTAGTGGATTGGACATTCTGTGCAGAGGTAGCATCAGATATGCAGGGAGAGAAAGAGAGCTCCTTACGGCTCCAGCCTTCTAAGCCATATGGTCCGGCTCGTTTTATCCAACTTCTGCATTGAGATTTAGGATCAAAGCCAGATCAAACAATGGAGTGCTATTTTCCTTGAATTTTCTGTTCATTTTTCTGTGCATACATATTCCTTTAGGTCGTAATGGGGAAAAGTGATGGTTTATGGGCAGAATTAGGTGGTCTGGCCATGATAGCTCTTAAAAAAACCAACTTCTTTATTGTAAATTTTTCCCCAAATACATACAAAAAATTTATAAAAGTCCCATGTACCTATTACATAGTTTCCACAATGAACAACTAATAGCCAATCTTGTTTCATCTATATTCAAATGAATTTTAGAGATTGCTTTTTTTTTTAAAAAAAATACGGTTTTAAAGTCAAATATACAGATCATCATATATTTGGGGAGGTCTGTTTTCTACTCTTGTCTCCTCCATTCTCTTCTCACTGTTTAAACAATGAGTTTTGGTTTATACTTACACACACACACACACACGCTCACACACACGCATGCGCACATGCACACATGCGCGAACACACACACACACACAGATGCAGTTTCTTGTTTTTGCTTTGCTTAACAATATATCCTAGAGATTATTACATAGCAGTATGTATAGATATTTCATATTTTTTTCCAGAGCTTCATAGCATCTCATTGTGTGTAGATGCATCATTGTTATGGAACCCAGCCCCCTTCTGTTGGGCACTTGGGTTTTTTCCAGTCTTTTTCTATGACAAATGATGCTGCAATGAATAGCTTTGTGTTATGTCCTTTTCATGCTTTTGTCTGTGTATATTTGAAATAGATTCCTAGAAATGGGATTGCTGAGTCAAATAATAAATTCACATACAATTTTGACTCTTATATTTCCTCTTATTTAGACTTCACTTCTGAGATGATTTTTTAAAAATTTTAAACTCTTGTTATATTCTGATCTAAGTCTATCAGCTTTCTGCTAAAATCTTCCTTTAGTCCAATCATCTCATTTCTGTATTTTTTCCAATTATAATTTATATTGGTCTTTCATGGTTTCAGTCTGTTTTGGTTTGGCTCTGTGAAAAAAGGGCCCTGTTATTATTATATTTTTATTGTGTTTTCTCTTCCATTCTTCAGTTCTCTTCCACAGAACTCTTTTTTTAAAAAAAAACAAAACCAAAAACAAACCCAAACCAGCACACTTTTCCATTTAAAGCTAAAATTACCATTCTGCCTCTCTTCCAACCCTCCTGAAAATTTCCCCACAAACTATCTTTGCTATATCAGACATCATTTGATGGGTAGTGCCAATCAGCACAAATCTACTTTAACAGAGTAAGGAAATAGACTGAATAATAGGAATATGAAAAGATATTTGGTAAGAGATCTTTGTAATGGGTATATGTACTTGAGAATAATTAGTATATACTATTTTGTTATTAAAAATAAAAGTTTGAATCAATAGAGTTAGAGGGACAGAACTTACTGGCAAAAAGAACATGCCACAATCAGCATGCTTCTGGAATTTGGATGCAAACATGACAAAGAGTAAGACATGGTATACTTTTTGTATGTTTGTTTCTTTGAGATGGTCTCTCACTCTGTTACCCAGGCTGGAGTGCAGTAGCAAGATCTCACTGCTCACTGCAACCTCCACCTCCCGGGTTCAGGTGATCCTCCTGCCTCAGCCTCCCAAGTAGCTGGGATTACAGGTGCCTCCCACCACCACCAGCTAATTTTTGTATTTTTAGTAGAGACAGGGTTTCACCATGTTGGCCAGGCTTTTCTCAAACTCCTGACCTCAAGTGATCCACCCCCCTCAGCCTTCCAAAATGCTGGGATTACAGGCATGAGTCAACACACCTGGCCAAGACATGGTATACTTTTAACATTGTGGTGACCACAAAAGGGAGAGAAGACTGGGATGGGATCTGAGGGATATTTGCACACAGCCTGATAGGTTAAAACATATGGGGAAGGCTTAAATATGAATGAAATAGCATGCAGGGACCCCATCTTCCTGGGTATGGCAACTGCTTTCTGTTTCTTCTGCTGGATTGGAGATGTAAACATTTTTAGAAAACTACCAACACTGGAAGAAAATAATATAATCTTGAAATATAGGAGGAATTTCTAATCTCTACTTGAAAGACCAACACCAAAAGAAAAAAAAGACAAAACTTGTGCAGATGTAGCTACATAACAATCAGAAATTTGGTATTTAAAAAATCACATAAGCAAAATCGAAAAAACAGTAATTTGGGAAAATATTTGCATCATACATGAAAAATAGTTAAGTTCCTCAATATAGAGAAAGCATCCTCAAAACTATAAGAAAAATACAAAGACTTCAACAGAAAAATGAGCATAAGACATGCATAAACAATTGCCTTAAAAAAACACTGAGATAATAAACATGAAAAACTGCTCAGTCTTTGCTATAATTAAAAAAAATGCAGGCCGGGCACAGTGGCTCACACCTGTAATCCCAGCACTTTGGGGGGCTGAGGCAGGCAGATCACTTGAGGTCAGGAGTTAGAGACCAGCCTGGCCAATATGGTGAAACCCTATTTCTATTAAAAACACAAAAATTAGCCAGACATGGTGGTGCACACATGTAATCCTAGCTACTCAGGAGGCTGAGGTAGGAGAATTGCTTGAACCCTGGAGGAGGAGGTTGCAGTGAGCCGAGATTGCACCACTGCTCTCCAGCCTGGGTGACAGAGCGAGAGTCTGTCTCAAAAAAAAAAAAAAAAAAAAACCACACACACACAGCAAACTGAAACAATTAGATAACACACAGCAAACTGAAACAATTAGATAACATTAAGTGTAAAATGGCATGATATAGAATTTGCATAATTAGATGTCTCAAAAATAACAAAACATCCATGATCATATACTGCCTCCCATGTAGGTAGTTGTTATATTTGAGTTGTGGAATTATGTATTATTTTTCTGTTTTTTTATATATTAACTTTAAATTTTTAGACAACAAACATTAATTGCTTTTGAAATAGGAAGACCAGTTATTTATGTGTTTACTTATTGTTAGAATAATAATACCCAGTGCTGGCATGGTTGTGTGAAAATGGGTACTCTTATGTCCTCCCAGTAGAAGTATAAATAAGTTTAACATTTCTGGAAAGCAATTTGTTAGGAGAGAAACCTTCAAAATCTACATTCATCTTTCAGCTGACAATTCTGCTTTATTAAATTTATCTTAAAATACATGAAGGGTGTATAGAATACTATGCAGCCATAAAAAAGAATGAGTTCATGTCCTTTGTAGGGACGTGGATGAAGCTGGAAACCATCATTCTCAGCAAACTAAACACAGGAACAGAAAACCAAACACCACATGTTCTCACTCATAAGTGGGAGTTGAACAATGAGAACACATGGACACAGGGAGGGGAACATCACACACGGGGGCCTGTTGGCAGATTGCGGGGAAGGGGAGGGAGAGCATTAGGACAAATACCTAATGCATGCGGGGCTTAAAACCTAGATGATGGGTTGACAGGTGTAGCAAACCATCATGGCACATGTATACCTATGTAACAAACCTGCACGTTCTGCACATGTATCCAGAACTTAAGGTAAAATAATAATTATATATATATATATATATGTGAAGGGTGTAAGACAGAGACAAAAATAATACAATGCTGATATTTGTAGGTAAAAATTATGACAACTAATGTTAAAGAACACAGGACTCGAATATGCAGTAATTAACATGCCTCTGCAGTATGTTGTTTGAAGTGCCTCAAAAAAGTAATTGTGCTCAAATAAATTTGAGAAAATCCATGTTAAACAAAGTCAATTTTTTTTAGTTGTAGGGTTTTCAGACTTTAATAGCTAATGTGCATGATAATGGTTCAAACGGGCAGCATTTTCCTAACTTATTTTACAATGAAACATATTTTTCTCAATGTGCCTATTAGAATGTTTTATAACAATATTTAGAGATCATCAGTTTTGGAAGCACTGTCATATAGAGTTACTCAAATGCTGTTGTAGAAGAGCATTTTATGACAAGGAAAGGTGTTCACAATACATATAAAATGATAACACAGGTTTCAGAAGAGTATGAACAATGTGGTCCCATTAATGGAAGACTGTGAGTGCACTGAAAAGAAACTGGACCAAAAAAAAAAAAAACATTAATAGCAAAATATTAAAAGTGGCTATGTCTGGGTAATGGAAAGTGGGTAATTTTTATTTTTTCTCTTTGCTTGTACACATTTAATAAGATCTCACAATGAACATATATTACCACTGAAATAAGGAAAATGATAAAACTTACAAAAATTGTGTAGAAGAATATGTAATATATTGTTCACAATGTGTTCTGTGGGAAAAGGAGATTATAAAACAGTGTGTTCATTATAATTTCTTTTTAAAGATACTTACCTATATGGATAGCTGTGCAGAGAAAAAGGAAATGTACCAAGATATCAACACTTATAATTTTGGGGTTTTATATCTGGGATTACAGATAATTTTATGTGCTCTTCGTCAGAAGAATATATTGAAATGTTTCTAAAATGAATGTTTTATGTTTTTAAGTTAAATAGGTACATAATATATATTCCTAGAAACATGGACCTTTAAAAATAAATACAGATCCCTTTTTGATTGATCTCTTGTTCCTAAGAATGAGACTTAAACCTTGTGGTCGTTTAAGGGAGAAGTTCTCCAAAACAGGGTGCAGACATCCCAGGGAAGGTGTGATATTGAATGGGAAGCATATTAGAGCATACATGTATTTCTCTCATCTTATCTTTTTTTTTTAAAATTTTTATTTTTTGAGATGGAGTCTTGCTCTGTCGTCCAGGCTGGAGTGCAGTGGTGTGATCTCGGCTCACTGCAACGTCCACCTCCCAGATTCAAGCAATTCTCCTGTCTTAGCCTCCCATGTAGCTGCGACTACAGGTGCGTGCCACCATGCCAGGCTAATTATTGTATTTTTTTTTTTTTTTTGTAGAGACAGGGTTTCACCATATTGGTCAGGCTGGTCTGCAACTCCTGACCTCAGGTGATCCACCTGCCTCAGCCTCCCAAAATGCTGGGATTACAGATGTTAGTCACAACTCCTGGCCTTATTTTTCTCATATTTTCAATGTCTGTTTTTGTATGTTTAGTAATGTACATAATGTATTAGCATAGTAATACATGTATGGAATTTACAGTTACGTGAATACACATTGGTGGTCCATTCTTCAAAAAATTTTTTCAAAGGATATTATGATCTAAAATGTTTCTTAACTATAGCTCTAAAATGCTGAAATGCTGCCAGCTGACATCTTTGACCACACTTCCACATTCCCAGGCTTCTAAAACAGGGGTCCCCAATCCCTTGGCCAAGGACTGGTACCAGCCCATGGCCCGTTAGGAACCAGGCCGCACTGTGGGAGGTGAGTGGCTGGTGAGTGAAAGAAGCTTCTTCTGTATTTACAGCCACTCCTCATCGCTCACATTATCACCTAGGCTCTGCCCCCTGTCAGATTAGTGGTGGCATTAGGTTCTCAAAGGAGCGTGAACCCTATTGTAAACTGCACATGCGAGGGATCTAGGTTGCATGCTCCTTATGAGAGTCTAATGCCTGATGATCTGAGGTGGAACAGTTTCATCCTGAAACCATACCCCCTTCTCCCCACCCATCCATGAAAAAATTGTCTTCCATGAAGCCAGTCCCTGGTGCCAAAAAGATTGAGCACTACTGTTCTAAAAGGTACTCTCCTGACCACGTGGGTGCAGGTTCAGGCCTAATTGCTGAAATCTCTCTGGATTTGCTGACCAAGTAGTCTGATGATCCCCATCTTCCACTCTGCTCATATTCCCAGGTCCCAGTCTGTGTTCCCTGGACATGGGAAAGGACATTGTATTGATACAGTAGCCAGCAATGCTGCACACTGACTGTTTCTGGTTCTGCAGTCTTCTAGGTGCGTGGTAGGATGGCTGTTCTTGGCCCTCTTGGGTTGGAGCCATGTGGCCAGTTCTGACCAACAAGCTGTGAGTTGTAGAGTCTTGTGTTGCTCCTAATTAAGGCATTAGATTACTAGTGTGAGTCCCCTTTCCACCACCATGATGGACAATGTTTGATAGTGTGGGGGCTCCATCAGCTTGAGTCCTAGAGAGAGGACAATGATGGTGGAGAACAGAGCCACCTTTTCCCCCTTGCTGCGTGAGTGAGAAATATGCTTCTATTGTTTAAGCTCCTGAAGTGTGGGGATTATTTGTTACTATGACACAACTTAGTCTATGCTGACTTTGAGATCAGAGTTCCCCAGTTAACTCCAAGAGGGTTCCTGATGGACTCAAACCAATCCTGCACTAAAGTCTTTTCCTTGATTCTTATGAGTGAATGGCAAATAATCATCTAGATTTTTATTTCTTTGTTTAATTAAGAACCACTTATTTGTGACCCAAGGGTGTTATTAAGCATCTAAAAATTGTTATGTATGGAAACAAAATAGATTTTTCTGAGGAATTTATTCATTATTCTACTAAGAAATCTCCTTTGATTCTCTCCCCATTTCTACAATGGACTCTCTGTAGACTCCTTTTCTAATTTCTACCTTGTTGTTAAGAGATTACAGTAGAGTGATAGTTTATGCAGGAGTGAGGTTTTAAAGTCAGTGAACAGAAAACAGTACATACAAATAGGTAGTTGAGTCTCAAAACTTTTTTCCATGGGTTTTATGATTACAAAGAGTGTTAATTACAGCTCTAAAGCATAAAAAAGCCTTGAAAATTTCTTAAATTGCTTTTTAAAGAATAGTACACATGATTTTTCTATGAACAGACCTGCACAGAGGCATAAATATTAACATATATATGTAATCTAAACTATGTAATCAAGAGTACCTACGTGACCACATCTACACACACTAGAATCACACTTCGTGTTGCAAAAGCTTGCACTGTGAGAGGCTCAAGGGAGCTGAGATTGGTGGGAACAGTGAATTAATGTCATCGACCTCATGCTCACTTTCATATATAAGCTTGTGGAGTGCATGGTGGGCAGGATTTCCTGTGCTGCTTAAACATGTTCTTTTTTCCCTTTCTGCCACTCCTGCAACATATTTGAATTTTCGTAAGTTCAATGCATGAATGTTATGGTTACGCTATGCTTCCTAATTATAGCACTTGATCTACTTCTTTCTCCTCTATATTTTGTTGATTGACTTTTCCTCTTTATGAGAAGCAAAATGAATATACAACTATTGAAGAGATTTGCCGTTTTAGCCAAATGGATGCTTGTTCACTTTGGGCATGCTCGATATGCCGTATGCTACATGTCAGCCTCTACCATCCCCTTTCTGACATCTGACTGCTGAAGAAGGTGGCTGTTGTCATACAACCTCGGCTCTCTGGCTTCTGAGCAGGAGATTCACGTGGCCTCTCCAGACCCATGCTCCACTCTTCTCCAGCTGCTCTGTGCTCTGGGAGGCTCACCTGGGAGGTCGCATTACCCAGTGTATTAGTCTGTTCTCACGCTGCTAATAAAGACATACTTGAGACTGGGTAATTTATAAAGGAAAGAGGTTTAATGGACTCACAGGCCCATATGGCTGGGGAGGCCTCACAATCATGGCGGAAGAAAAAGGAGAAGCAAAGTCGTGTCTTACGTGGCTGCAGGCAAAAGAGCTTGTGCGGTGGAAGCCCTCTTTATAAAACCATCAGATCTCGTGAGACTTATTCACTACCATGAGAAAAGTACTGGGGAAAACCACCTCCATGATTCAATTATCTCCACCCGGCCCCGCTCTTGGCACGTAGGGATTATTACAATTCAAGGTCAGATATGGGTGGGGACACAGCCACACCACATCACCCAGGCTACCTCTCCTTCAGCTCCTGGTTGTGTCAGGCCAATGGGACGCACCAGCAGGAGCTGGGAAGGTGAGATGAGAATGATATTCAGCCCTCGCTCCACAGTCAGGCTGCAGGAGTCACATTCCTGAATAGAGGCCACATGCCTCTCTGCCAGGCCTCTCCACGACTCTCACCAGGTTTCCCTAAGTGCTCCCCACTCTTGCACCTTCTGACCTAGGGGCAGTAATGGCTCTCATGTTGTTAGTCTTGAGGTGCTGCACCATACCCATACTGATTTCCCTTATCCTGCCCAGCCCTTTCAATTTTTTTTTTCATTTTAGAGACAGGGTCATGCTGTGTCACTCAGGTTGGGGTGCAGTGGCATGATCATAGATCCCTGCAACCCCAGACTCCTGAGTTCAAGAGATCTTCCCCTGCCATTCTACCAAGTAGCTAGGACTATAGGTGCACACAACCACACCCTGCTAATTAAAAAAAAAAAAAAAAGTGTGTGTAGAAACTGTGGGTCTTGCTGTGTTGCCCAGCCTGATCTGAAACTCCTCTTGGCCTCAAGCAATCCTCTTGCCCTCAGCCTCCCAAATAGCTACCCACACCTTTTTCAGTATCCCCTTTATTAAACTGTCTTCAATAACCTCTTCTAAGTGTGATATGTGTTTTCTGCTAGGACCTGAACCCTCAAAGACTTGTGGGGACCTAGGGTATTACTAAGAAATTGAAACTAGAGTCCAGGATCGCTGCTCACACCTGTAATCCCAGCACTTTGGGAGGCCGAGGTGGGCAGATCACAAGGTCAGGAATTTAAGACCAGCCTGACCAACATGGTGAAACCCCATCTCTACTTAAAAAAAAAAAAAAAAAAAAAAAAAAAAAATGCAAAAATTATCCGGGCATGGTGGTGGGCGCCTGTAATCCCAGCTACTCAGGAGGCTGAGGCAGGAGAATCGCTTGAATCCAGGAGGCAGAGGTTGCAGTGAGCCAAGATCGCGCCACTGCACTCCAGCCTGGGTGACAGACTGAGACTCTGACAAAAAAAAAAGAAAGAAGAAAAGAAAAAAAGAAATTGAAACTACAAAAATTTTCCAAGAAACTAGGATCTTCCAGGGGAAAAACAATGCCTCTCTTTAAAAAAAATTATTTAACAATTAAGATGTAAAGTCATGTGAGGTACAATGCAATGAATTCCCATGCATCTACAGAAATACAAATATCAATATTGGTAAAATCTTGTTTTTTATCTCTTCTGAAGTATATCCCTACAGTGCTTCTGAGCTGAGAATCAAGAATCAGACCAGGACCTACCTTGCTCATAAAAGGCCCAATTTCAAGGTGACAGATACCATCTGGGGGATTTAGAAAAGTCAGTGTTGAACTTGTGAGTGAGTGTGTGTGGTTGAGAGAGAAATATTTGAAATAGGCTTTAAGAAACAACATGCTGACCCAGTAGGAATACTATTTAAGCAACTGCTCTTTCTTGAGTCATTAGGTGTGAGCTGAAAGCACCTGCCTTGAAATGGGACAGCCTTGCGTCTAAATCGTGACTCTTTTATTCATTCCTTCTGTGACCTTGAAGGAGCCTTTTCGAGGGTAGTCTTCGAATATAGAGGCCCATTCTCTATGGTAAGACATGCCCCAGATGGCATGGTGTATATGGCGTATAGTGGTGTGTAAAAGAGCATTCACTTACTACAGGGCTTATGGTCTAGCATGGGAGATGGCATATGCAGGCTGATGAATATAACGCAAGGCTACATTTCATAAAGGTGTTGAAATCTTAAGAGCCAGCCCATTAAGGTTGCTATCAAAGAAATAGAAGAAAGGATCTTAGAACTACATTCATCTAGCTTCCTTATCATGGAGAAGAGGAAGCAGACAGTACCACACTACCAGTTCTAGCTCAGCCCTGACCCCCGACTTCTATTTAAATTGTTATCTCTTCACTGTATTGCCTTTTAGGCCTATTCTGGCTCAAAGTGGCTGCTTTTTTGTTTTGTTTGTTTGTTTGTTTTGGTAGACAGAGTCTCACTCTGTCACCCAGGCTGGAATGCAGTGGTGCGATCTCAGCTCACTGCAACCTCCACCTCCCAGGCTCAAGTGATTCTCGTGCCTCAGCCTCCTGACTAGCTGGGATTCCAGGCACGTGCTACCACATCTGGTTAATTTTTTGTGTTTTTGGTAGAAACGGGGCTTTGCTATGTTGGCCAGGCTGGTCTTGAACTCCTGACTTCAAGTGATCTGCCTACCTTGGCCTCCCAAGGTGCTGGGATTACAGGCATGAGCCACCATGCCTGGCCCAAAGCAGCTGTTTTTATTCTAGTTACACTAGGCATCAGCAGTTTCTTATTTCCCCTTTTCAGAGTTTTAAAATAAAACACATTGTATGGGTAAGAAAATCCAGATAAACAAACAAGTATGTTGTTGGTGTTGCCACATCAATGCAGTTTTTAGTGCGCTTCCATTTGTTGAGTAGAGTAGACAAGAATATGGGCTCTAGACTGCTACAAACTGGGTTCAAATTCCAGGCCCACTATTTATTGTCTGTGCATTAGTCTCCTCATTTTCAAAATGAGAATAATAATAACACCTATCTCATAGGATTATATAAGTATTAAATGAGGTACTCTCTCTATGTGTATATGTGCACACATACACACACATGCCCCTAGGACAGTGCCTGGGACATATGACACTCAATATCTTTTAGCTGTCACTATTTTCCTGCACTAGAATATAAGCCCTTGAAAGTAGATTTTAAATTTATTTGTTTCATTGCTGCTTCTCCAATGCTCAGGAAAATGCCAGTTATACAGTGAGCTTTCAGGAAATATTTGCTGAATGAATGCATGGATTCCCTTATTTTCCTTTCCAAGAGTTTAGAGGGCATGGTGAAGTTCTCAAACTTGCTCCAGGTGACAGAACAAAGCCACATGTCCTTTTCTCCACCCACCCTGTGCAGTGGCCATTTAAGGATGTTTGCAGTGACAGTGAAGACTTTAGGATGTTCACATTCATTCATTCATTCAACAAATATCTAATGGCAGCTAGTGACAGAGATAAAAAGATGATTAAGACTCTTTTTCTGCCCTCTGAGTAAAGGCATAGAAAGATTACATGCTTTGTGCAGGTGATTTCAAGTGTCATTTTCATGTTGCTGGCACATCAAGGGTGAGGCACATGTTGCTGGCAAGAGATGAAACTGGAGAATTAGGCAAGGGCCATGTCTTGGAGGACTTTGCAGTCTGTCTTAGGTTGAGTTCTCCCAGAAGCAGTCCCTGAGACTAGGATTCAGATACAAGTGATTCATTGAGAAGTGCTCCTAGGAAAACCTGCCAGGTGTGGTGGCTCATGACTTACATCACAGCACTTTGAAAGGCCAAGGTGGGCAGATATACCTGAGGTCAGGAGTTTGAGACCAGACTGGCCAACATGATGAAACGCCATCTCTACTAAAAATACAAAAATTAGTCTACGGCCATACCATCCTGAATGTGCCTGATCTCAGAAAAATACAGAAATTAGCTGGGCGTGGTGGTGTGCACCTGTAATCCCAGCTACTTGGGAGGCTGAGGCAGGAGAATCACTTGAACCTGGGAGGGGGAAGTTGCAGTGAGCTGAGATCACACCACGGCACTCCAGCCTGGGCAACGAGCAAGACTCTATCTCAAAAAAAAAAAAGTGATCCTAGGAAAACATGATAAGAGAATGTGAGGAGCAGGATAGAGAAGGCAAAGAAGTGTGCTCTCCAGCATCCAAGACGGTCCTCAGCAATCACCACTTCCTGCCTTTTTTGTAATCACCTTGCACGTTGTACCAGGACTGACCTGTGTGGCCAACAGCATATAGCAGAAGTGGTTGCATGTCACCTCTGAGGTTAGGTTCTGTTTTGGGTGCTGTCTTGCTCATTTCCTAGCTCTCTCTTTCTCTTGGATCATTTGCTTTGGGGAAAGACAGCAGCCCTATAGAGAGGCCCATCTGGCAAGGAACTGGAGCCTCTTGCCAGCAGCCACGTGAGTGATCTTGGAAGCAGATCCTCTATTCCCATCAGATGACTGCAGCCCCAGCTGACAACTTGACTGCAACCTCATGAGTGACCCTGAGCCAGAACCACACAGCTAAGCTGCTTCCAGATTCCTGGCCCTCAGATACTATGCAAGATAATAAATGTTTCTTTCAGACATTAATTTTTTTGGGGAGAATGTGTTACGCAACAATAGATAAATAATATGCCAAGTAATGGTGTGACTTTAGGCAAAGTCTCAGCATTAATCTGGTCCTGCTGGGGAGCTCTGGAATGTAAGTTATACCTCAGAGTTTGTCCTTATTTGAGCCAAGGGAGCTGGGCTTTAACACCTTGGTATCAGTCACTCATTGGTTGTAGGCTGCCCTGACACTTCTGACTCTTTGTACCTGTGAGCAAAGAGCGTCAATTCGTGTGGGGGCAGCCCTCCCAAGAGAATCTAAGGTGTGGGCCCTTAGAAGCAAAGCACACAGAAGCTGGGGTTGGAGGAATAGGTACTCAGAAATAGTAGAGGGACTCAAAGGGCTATGGGGTGTGCCCTTGCAGTGTCCACAACCCAGGCCATACTTGGCCTTGAACTTTGACCTGTAGGTGATAGGCAGCCACTATAGAATGTCAAGCAAAAACTTGATGGTAATTTAGTTTCTATTCTGGCAGTAATCACAAGAGGCAGCCAAAGAGGAAGATGGCATTATGAAGCTGTCATATGATGATTTAGGGAAGAGGTGCCAAGGATTGGAAGGAGGTAATGGACGCAAGAACATTTGGAGGTAAAAGTCAGCATGACGGTGTTGGAGAATCGAGGGAAAGAAGACAGAGGAATTATGGATGCCTCCTAGGTTCTTAACTCTGGTGTGAGAGAGAGATACAGAGAGAAAAAGAGAGTGGGGGTGGGGGAGGGAGACATACGACAAATTGAAATAGAGAAGTGGCCAGGAGCAGTGGCTCACACCCGTAATCCCAGCAGTTTGGGAGGCCGAGGTGGGAATATTGCTAGACCTCAGGAATTTGAGACCAGCCTGGGTAACATAGTGAGACCTTGTCTCTTCTAAAAGTCAAAAAGAATTAGCCAGGCATGGTGACACATGCCTGTGGTCCCAACTACATGAGAGGCTGAAGCGGGAGGATCGGTTATGTCTGAGAGATTGAGGCTGCAGTGAGCTATGATTGCAGTGAGCTATGATTGCATCATTGCACACCATCCTGGGAGACAAACCAATACCCTGTTTCAAACAAACAAGCAATCAAACAAAAACAACAACAACAAAGAAATAGAGAAGAAAGACTCTGAAATCTAAGGGAAAAGCTCAGTGAAATGCTGCATTTAAGATTGCAAAAATATGGAATCAACTTAAGTGCCCATCAACTGATGAGTGGATAAAGAAAATGTGATACATATATATATATATAAAATTCCATAGTGTGTATATGTATTTTTCACAATATGTATATTCCATAGTATATAGAATCTATAGATTCCATATACATATATACACACACACACACACACACACATATGTATACTATGAAACACTACTCAGCCATAAAAAAGAAAGGAATAACATCTTTTGCAGAAATTTGGATGGAACTGGAGGCTTTTATCCTAGTGAAGTAACTCAGGAATGGAAAATCACATACCACATGTTCTCACTGATCAATGCGAGCTGAACTATGGATACACAAAGGCAAACAGAGTGATATAATATAATGGACACTGGAATCTCAGAAAGGGAAGGGTGGGTGGGGGTGAGGAATGAAAAATTATCTACTGGGTACAATGTACACTGTTTAGATGATGGGTGCATGAGAAGCCCAGACTTCACCGCTATATGATTTATTCATGTAATGCAAAACCACTTGTACCCCCTAAAGCTATTGAAAATAAATAAATAAATAAAAGAACCACAAGCCGTAAGCTCCTTTGGCTGGATTCCTTTTCTTCTCTACATTCATCTTTATTAAACATCTACTCCAAGCACCTTGCTAATGCTGTGAAAGTTACAGTAGTGATCCAGTTTTCCTGTCTTGAATTTAAGGCAAAATCAGAGATGTAAACAAATAATTATAATACTATGTGATACGAACTACAGTTTTGGAAACTAGAAGATTTCTTATTTATATTATTTCTCCATCATAAACTTTTTCTTTCTTTCTTTCTTTCTTTCTTTCTTTCTTTCTTTCTTTCTTTCTTTCTTTCTTCCTTTCTTTCTTTCTTTCTTCTTTCCTTTCTTCCTTTCTTTCTTTCTTTCTTTCTTTCTTTCTTTCTTTCTTTCTTTCTTTCTTTCTTTCTTTCTTTCCTCTCTCTCTCTGTTTCTTTTCTTTTTTTCTCTCTCTCTCTCTTCTTTTTTTGAGACAGAGTCTCACTCTGTCACCCAGGCTGGAGTGCAGTGGCACTATCTCAGCTCACTGCAACCTTCGCCTCCTGGGCTCAAGTGATTCTCCTGCCTCATCCTCCTGAGTAGCTGGGATTACAGGCGCCTGCCACCACGACCGGCTAATTTTTGTGTTTTTAGTAGAGATGGGGTTTCGCCATGTTGGCTAGGCTGGATTACAGGCGTGAGCCACCAATCCTGGCCCTTTCTTCCTTTCTTTCATCCTGTGTTTTCTTCCTGTCTTAGGTTTTCCGTTCCTTCTTTTCCCGCTCTCATCTCCACTTTCCTTTCTTCCGTTTATTCCGAGTCATTTAGCATCTTGGCTAAAAGTTTCTCTGTGTCCTGCCTTGGTTTCTGTATTCCCTGCTCTGTTACTATTGCTGTGTTACTTAACTCTGCAGTACCTGTAGAAAGTTTTCCTATTGAATCAAACTGTGCGTGTTTCTGCATTGATATATTTTGTGTTGGTTGGGTTCCCCTGAATGCCTGAAATGTAGAATTTTATATTCAGCAACACTGCCTATAGGGTTCACAATGTCCTGTGTCTCAGGTGTTCCAATGACAAGGTGTTTAGGTTTCAGGGAACTGTCACTCCTTAGCAGACATGCATAGTTCATCGTGATCATCAGTATCTATTGAATTTTCCAGTTCCAAGTCCCCGCAGATTCCCAGGACTCTTGCTTGTGTTCACAGTAGCCAGCCAGATGCTCATCTGTGTTGCTCTCCTGGGGAGGCAGGCTTGATACAGGCAATGGGATTGGTGAAAATACTGCTGGAACTAATGGGCTCCTCAGCAGGCTCTCCACCTCCAGTCTTGTTACTTGAGTGGCCTCAAATGTCCCTTTCCATCCTACTCCCTCCTTGCAGCTATCCTATTCCTGTCCAGATCTACCCACATTGTCCCAGCAACTTTATATAAGGTAGTGAGAGAAGGGCTGGAATGCGAAGATGCCTCGGATTCCTGGCCCTTTAGTCACTGCCAACTCTGAAATGACTAGCATGGGTGAAACACAGTGGCAGCAGCTAACGCTGTTCGTGACCTGATTGCTAAGGAGGTCCAGATTAAGTTCTTCCCTTTCTCCTCTTCTGCAGGTCATAAGGGCTTGGTTTTTCTCTTGTGGGTTTGTTAAAGCAAAACTAACAACTTTATTTTCCTGCCACAGGTAGTAAACAAAAGGAGACACTGCTTTGGACTGAGAAGATTCTTGTGACAAAAGGAATCTTCACAAGTCTTTTAACCCATTTGTGCCGGGGGTTCTTTTTTTTTTTTTTTTTTTTTTGCGAAAAATCAGACCTTGGCGATGACTTTGAGCAGTAAGATATAAATAACTCCCACAAGCTTAGCGTTCCAATAATGGAACACTAGGCATAAGTAGCTAGAGTCCAGCTTTGCAGATGGGCAGTTTCTGCTCTGCATCCTTCTCCCTGTTCTGATGCCTACTATGAGATCAGAATGTGGCTGAGCATGGTGGACTTAGATATTTGGGCTGAATATACCTCATGAAGTAGACACAACAAACAATTTCTTTGAGTAATTTTAAAAAGTGAACACAAAGATGACATATGGACCACTTATTCATTAATCTGTCCAAGTATGTTCTATTCAGCTTTTGCTTGACCTTCAGGCAAGAATGTTGTTGATATTATTGTCAACATTAAATCGTATCACAAATGGCCAAGAAAAGCTAGATTTTAAATTTACTGAATTGTAAAGGTGCCTAGCATATCTCTCTAATCTTTATTTTAACTCATCATTGAGACTTTAATTTCAAGGACTATATACTTTCCTATAATCTCTATTTAGCCCCTTTTCAAATATTTTTATAATGTACTCCACTAGACAAAAGATACACCAACACATCTGTTTGAGATAAGACCTTTGCTATTTTTGGCTTTCTGTAACACTGCTGTGGGAAAACATCCTTCAATTTCATAGAAGTCCCATTGTTTAATGGAAAAGATCTCTGAGATATCTTCTTAAGAATCTTGAAAGATTACTGTACATTTGAAAGGATCTATGATACGTCACCTTAGATCTTTCTAATGTCTTACTAAAGGATCTTACAGTCCCTCCTTGGACTTGATCCTTGCCCTAAGGCCCATTCTTTGAGAATCTTTTGCTGGGAGAGACTGGAATTGTAGTTTCATTTTTGAACTCCAAAAGTCTTGGCTCCTTTACAATTCTTCTAAATTCTGCTTGACAATTGAGTAATTCACTCACTGGTTAATTTCTCTCATCTTGGATTTTTTTTTAACTTTTATTTTAGGTTCAGGGGTACGTGTGCATGTTTGTTACATGGGAAAACTACATGTCTCAGGGGTTTGGTGTACAGATTATTTTGTCACTCAAGTAACAAGCATAGTACCAGATACTAGTTTTTTGATCCTCACCCTCCTCCCAGCCTTCACCCTCACGTACACCCTTTGTGTCCACATGTACTCGATGTTTAGCTCCTACTTACGAGTGGAACATGCAGTATTTGGTTTTCTGTTCTTGTGTTAGTCCTCTTAGGATAATGGCTTCCAGCTTCATCCATGTCCCTGCAAAGGACATGATCTCTTTCTTTTTATGGCTGTATAGTATTCCATGGTGTATGTGTGCTACATTTTCTTCATTCAGTCCACCATCAATGGGCATTTAGGTAAATTCCATGTCTTTGTTATTGTGAATAGTACTGTGATGAACATATAAGTGCATATGTCTTTATGGTAGAATGATTTATATTCCTTTGGGTATACGCCCAATAATGAGATTGCTGGGTCAAGTGACAATTCTATTTTAAGTTCTTTGAGAAATCTCCAAATTTCTTTCCACAATGGCGGAACTAATTTACATTCCCATCAGCAGTGTATAAGCATTTTCTTTTATCTGCAACCTCACCAACATCTGTTATTTTTTGACTTTTTAATAGTAGCCACTCTCTCTGGTTTGAAGTGGTATCTCATTGTGGTTTTGATTTGCATTTCTCTAATGATTAGTGGTATTGAGCATTTTTTTCATGTACTTGTTAGCTATATGTATGTCTTCTTTAGAAAATTTTCTGTTAATGTACTTTGCCCTTTTTTAATGAGGTTGTTTGTTTTCTGCTTGTAAATTTAAGTTCCTTGTAGGTTCCGGATATTAGATTTTTGTTCAATGCATAGTTTGCAAATATTTTCTCCCATTCTGTAGGTTGTCTGTTTGCTCTGTCAACAGCTTCTTTTCCTGTGCATAAGCTCTTTAGTTTAACTAGATCCCATTTGTCAGTTTTTGTTTTTGTTGAATTGCTTTTGGCCTCTTTACCTGAAATCTTTGCCTGGTTCTATGTCCAGAACGATATTGCCTAGGTTATCTTTCAGGGTTTTTATAGTTTTAGGTTTTACATTTAAGTGTTTAATCCCTCTTGAATTGATTTTTTTTATGGTGTTAGGAAGGAGTCCAGTTTCAATTTTCTGCACATGGCCAGCCAGTTATCCCAGCACTATTTATTGAATAGGAAGTCCTTTCCCCATTGCTTTTCTTGACCTTGTTGAATATCAGATGGATGTGTGTGGCATTATTTTGGGGTTCTGTATTCTGTTCCATTGGTCTATGCATCTGTTTTTCTACCAGTACCATGCTATTTTGGTTACTGTAGCACTGTAGTATAGTTTGAAGTCAGGTTTCATGATGCCTCCAGCTTTGTTCTTTTTGCTTAGGATTGCCTTGGCTATTTGGGCTCTTTTTTAGCTCTATATAAATTTTAAAATAGTTTTTTCTAATTCTGTGAAGAATGTCATTGGTAGTTTGATAGAAATATCATTGAATCTATAAATTACTTTGGGCAGGCAGTATGGCCATTCTAACCATATTGATTCGTCCTATCCACGCGCATGGAATTCTTTTTTCATTTGTTTGTCTCATCTCTAATTTATTTGAGCAGTATTTTGTAGTTCTCCCTCTAGAGCTCTTTCACCACCCTGATTAGCTATATTCCTAGGCATTTGATTCTTTTTGTGGCTATTGTGAATGGGATTGTGCTTTTGATTTGGCTCTCAGCTTGGCTGTTATTGGTGTTCAGAAATGGTAGTGATTTTTATACATTGATTTTGTATCCTAAAGCTTTGCTGAAGTTGCTTATCAGATCAAGGGGCTTTTGGGCAGAGGCTATGGGATTTTCCAGGAATAGAATTATATCGTCTGCACACAGGGATAGTTTGACTTCCTCTCTGCTTATTTGGATGCCTTTTATTTCTTTCTTTCGTCTGATTGCTCTGGCCAGGACTTCTAGTACTATGTTGAATAGCAGTGATAGAAGTCATCCTTGTCCTGTTCTGATTTTTAAGGGAAATGCTTCCAGCTTTTACCAGTTCGGTATGATGTTGGCTATGGATTTGTCATAGATCACTCTTATTTTGAATTTTATTCTTTCAGTGCCTAGTTTGTTGAGGGTTTTTAACTTGAAGGGATATTGAATTTTATTGAAAGCCTTTTCTGCATCAATTGAGATGATCATATGGTTTTTGCCTTTAGTTCTGTTTATGTGATGATCACATTGATTTGCCTATTTTGAACTAACCTTGCATCCCAGGGATAAAGCCTTATTGATCATGGTGGATTAGCTTTTTGATGTGCTGCTGGATTCAATTTACTAGTATTTTGTTGAGGATTTTTGCACTGATATTCACGAAGGATATGGATCTGAAGTTTTCTTTCTTTCTTTCTTTTAATTTTGTGTCTCTGCCAGGTTTTCGTATCAGGATGATGTCAGCCTCATAGAATGAGACAGAGAGGAATCCCTCCTCCTCAAGTTTTTGGAATAGTTTCAGTAGGAATAGTACAACATCTTCTTTATACATCTGATAGAATTCTGCTGTGAATCCATCTGGTCCTGGGTTTCATTTTTGGTTGGCAGGCTTTTTATTACTGATTTCACTTTGGAACTCATTATTGGTCTATTCAGGAATTCAATTTCTTCCTGGTTCAGTTTTGAGAAGTTGTATGTGTCCAGGTATATATCAATTTCTTCTAGGTTTTCTAGTTTGTGTGCATACAGGTGTTCAAAGTAGTCTCTGAGAGTTTTTTAAAAAATATCTGTGGGGTCAGTCATAATTTCCCCTTTATCATTTCTGATTGTGTTTATTTGGATCTTCTCTCTTTTCTTTATTAGTCTAGCTAGTGGTCTATCTTATTAATTTTTTCAAAAAACCGTTTCCTGGATTAGTTGCTCTTTTTATGTTTATTTGCTTGTTTGTTTGTTTTTGCCTCTCAGTTTCCTTCAGTTCAGCTTCCATTTCGTTTATTTCTTGTATTCTGCTAGCTTTGGGGTGGTTTTCCTCTTGTTTCTCTATTTCCTCTAGATGTGATATTAGGTTGTCAATTTAAGATTTTTCTAACTTTTTGATGTGGGTGTTTAGTGGTATAAATTTCCCTCTTAACACTGCTTTAGCTGTGGCCCAGAGATTCTGGTATGCTGTGTCTTTATTCTCATTAGTGTCAAGGAATTTCTTGATTTCTGCCTGAATTTCATTATTTACCTAAGTCATTCAAGAGCAGGTTGTCCAATTTCTATGTAATTATATGGTTTTGAATGTTTTTCTTAATATTTATTTTTATTTTTATTGTGCTGTGGCCTGAGAGCATAGTTGGCATGATTTCAGCTTTTTTTTTTTGAACTTGCTTATTGTTTTATGTCCAATCGTGTGGTTGCTTTTAGAGTATGTGCCATATTCAGTTGAGAAGAATGGGTGGAGTTCTGTAGATGTCTATCAGGTCCATTTGGTCCAGTGTTGAGTTCAGGTCCTGAATATCTTTGTTAGTTTTCTGCCTCAATCGTCTGTCTAATACTGTCAATGGGAGTGTTGAAGTCTCCCACTATTATTGTGTGGCTATCTAAGTCTCTTCATAGGTCTCAAAGAACTTGCTTTACAAATGTTGGTGCTCCTGTGCTGAGTGCATATAAATTTATGATAGTTAGGTCTTCTTGTTGAATTGAGCCCTTTATTATTATGTAATGTCCTTCTTTATCTTTTTTGACCTTTGTTGGTTTAAAGCCTGTTTTTGTCTGAAATTAGAATAGCAACCCCTGCTTTTTTTCTGTTTTTGATTTGCTTAGTAGATTTTTTTCCATCCCTTTACTTTGAGTCTATTGGTGTCATTGCATGTGAGATGGGTCTCTTGAAGACAGCATACTGTTGGGTCTTGCTTCTTTATCCAACTTGCCACTCTGTTTCTTTTAACTAGGGGAATATTTAGCCTATTTAGATTAAAGGTTAGTATTGACATGGGCAGGTTTGTTCTTGTCATCATGTTGTTAGCTGGTTATTATGCAGACTTGTTTGTGTGGTTGCTTTATAGTGTCCCTGGTCTATGTACTTAAATGCGTTTTTGTAGTAGTTAGTAGTGGTCTTTCCTCTCCAAGTTTAGCACCCCCTTCAAGACATTTTATAAACCAGGTCTGGTGGTAACAAAACCCCTTAGCATTCGCCTGTCTGAAAAGGATCTTATTTCTCCTTTGCTTATGAAGCTTAGTGTGGATGGATATGAAATTCTTAGTTGAAAGTATTTTTCTTTAAGAATGCTGAACATAGGCCCCTGATCTTTTCTGGCATATAGGGTTTCTGCCAGAAGGTCCTCTGTTAGCCTGATAGGGCTCCCTTTGTAGGTGACCTTCCCCTTTTCTCTACCTGCTGTTAATATTTTTTTCTCTCGTTTCTACCTTGGAGAATCTGATGACTATTTGTCTTGGGGATTTTCTTTTCATTCAGCATTTCATAGGAGTTCTCTGCATTTCCTGAATTTGAATGTTGGCCATTCTAGAAATGTTGGGGATATTTTCATGGACAATATCCTGAAATATGTTTTCCAAGTTTCTTGCTTTCTCTCCCTTATCTTTCAGGGATTCCAGTGAGTCATAGATTTAGTCTCTTTACATAATCCCATATTCTTGGAGGTGGTCTTTGAGCTCTGAGGTGCTTTCCTCAGCTTAATTGATTATGTTGTTAATAATGCAATTGTATTCTGAAATTCTTGGAGTGAGTTTTTCAGCTTTATTAACTCAGTTTGGTTATGTCTTAAAATGGCCAGTTTGTCTTTTATCTCTTATATTATTTTATTTTGTTCTTTAGAATCTTTGAATTGGGTTTTGAGTTTCTCCTGAATGTCAATGATCTTCATTCCTATCCATATTCTGAATTATATTTCTGTTATTTCAGCCATTTCAGCCTGGTTAAGAACCATTGCTGGGGAACTACTGTGATCATTTGGAGGTAAAAGGACATTCTGGCTTTTTCAATGTCCAGAGTTCTTGAGCTGGTTCTTTCTCATCTGTGCGTTCCTTCAATCATTGAAATTGCTGTCCTTTGGAGATTTTTTTTTTTTCTCTATTTTCTTTGATGTGCTTGGGGTTTTGATTGTGGTATAAGGTAGAGTCAATCAACTGGCTTTCTTTCTGGTAAATTTTTGGGGGTTCAAGGCTTAACTCAGCACTCCTGGGCAGTGTGTTCTAACTCTGGGGGGCTGGTATCAGGCCTCCAGCTTTGTTCTCTGGCCCCTCAAGTTTGGCAACCTATTGCCCTGGAGGGGCTGAAGTGTTCCCAGACTGCTGGCTACAACACTTTGAAGGGCAATGCCAGCCAAAGTGCTTATCAGGCAGTGGCAGTGGGATCTGTGCACGTTTGCACATGTCAGCAACAGCAGCTGTGTGGCAGGGTGCATGCTTGTCAGCTAGGGTGGGGCACTGGCAGGCCTGGGACTGCTGGCCTCAGTGTGGACCTTGACAGCAGCAGCAGAGGTGGCAGTGCTAGCGATGGGGGAGGAGGGAGTGGGGCCACTGGAATTTGTGTGCATGTTCATGTGTGTGGCATTGTTGAAGTGAGGGTGGGGTGCTGGCAGGCACAGGGCTGGTGACCTCCATGCATGTGTTCATGCCAGTGGTGGTGGTGGCATGGAGGAGAAGGTGGGGCTGCTGGTTTCCCTGGTTGTGTTCATGCCAGCAATGGTGGCACAATAGCACTGTTGTGGGGGTGTGTGGGTGTGCTCATGTAGGCAGCAATGGGGAAGGGGTGAAGTCTGCCTATGCACACAGGTGCCAGCAAAATGATGGTGGAGTGGCCATGGATGAGTCCACACCAGTGAAGTGGTACAGGGGAGGCTGCTATGCGGGGAGGTTGTGGGTAGGCTGGTGCATGTCAGAGGCAGCCACTCTGCTGGAGCTCTCCAGTGGTCAGGCATGGTCTGCCAGCACAGGAACTATGATGTGGGCCCCTGGGAAGCACTTTGATTGGGCATCTGAGGCTGCACTGCAAGCAGGCATGGTGAGGATGAGTCCCAGGGAGAGGCCAGTGGGCAGAAGGGTGCCCAGGTAAGACTGGACCCATCTCATGGACAAGATTGCCCTACTCTGTTCAGGTCCTACAGTTCCCCTAAGGTTAGAATCTCCTAGAGCAGTATGATGAGCCTTGAGGGAGGGACATCTCTGGCTGTGCTCCTCTGCAGACATTCCTGCACTAAACCCTCTGGGCTCCACACAGGCTACAATCCTGTCCCTACCACCTCTCTAAGCAGCTCTCCCTGGCAGCTCAAGTGTCCATGGGAATCGTGGGGTCTCTTGTGGCCAGAATTCCTGAGGTCCATGGTGAGAATGGGTTGCTCCTCGCCTGCTCAACTCACCCCTTCCCCAGTTGTTAGGGCCCAGGAACAAGTCCTGGAGCATGACTGCCTCATGCAGGGTTCCCAGCTTCCTCTCACTTCAGCCCAGTGTCTGTGTTCTCTCTCCATTCACTGTCAGTGTCTTCTTTCCATAGATCTGTTCTTCCTTGTGTCATGGTCCCTTTGTGGCAGATATTCCTCTTAGCTATGTCTAGGATTTTTCTATAGGTAGTTAGTTGAAGCAAGTTGGTGTGTTCAGCAGCCTCTCTCACCCTTGGTTTCACCATTCTGATAATTTGCACCCACAGCTACACACGGTAATATGGCTGAATCTCACAAACATGAAGTGAAATTTTAAAAGCCAGGCATACAGGAAAATGTGCAGTCTGGTTCCTGTTGATATAAAGCTTAAAAACAGGTGAAACTCATCTAAGTTGTTAGAAGCTGGGATAGAGGTACGTATCAGAGGAACAAAGGGGCCTTCTGGGGTGCTGGTCATGTTCTGTTTCTTAATCTTGGTGCTGGTTACAAAGGCTTATTCCCTTTGAGAAAACTTTTGAAGCTGTATACTCATGATTTGTGCACTTTTCTATAGATTATACTTAAAATTTCAAAAAATATTCTCTCTCAATCTCTCTTTCTCCTTCTCTCTGCCATCTTTCCTCACAGTACTTGGTTGAGAACTGTCCCCATCAGAGACCCCTTGTAGCCACCTGACTTGACCTATAGTCAGATGGATCCTGCTTTTGGTTTAAGACTCTTTTTACAAAAAAATTCTTTTATGCTTAGATTTTACTTTTTAAAAATCATTTTTATCTTAGAGCAGTTTTAGGCTCACAGCAAAATTTTTTTTAAAATACAGAGATTTCCCATATAACTCTTGCTTCCATACATGTATAGCCTCCTCCATTATCAATCCACTCAGAGTGGTGCATACCAGTAGAGTGGTACATTTGTTACAACTGATGAACCTGCATTAATGCATTATTATCACTCATTGTCCATAGTTTACATTAGGGTTCACTTTTAGTTTTGTACCTTCTATTGGTTTGAACATGTATCCACCACTGTAGTATCCTATATATTTCAAATTTACTGAAAGTTTTTTTTTTAAATCATGAATGGGTGTTGGGTTTTGTCAAATGATTTTTTTTGCATCTATTGATATCATCATGTGATCTTTCTTCTTTGGCCTATTGCTGTGATATATTACATTAATTGATATTTGAATGTTGAACTAGGCATGCATACTTGGGATAAATCCCACTTGGTTGTGGTATATAATTCTTTTAATACATTGTTGGATTCAATTTGCTAATATTTTGCTGAAAATTTTTGCATCTATGTTCATGAGAGATCTTCATATATAGTTATTTTTTTCTTGTAATGCCTCTGTTTGATTTTGGTTTTAGGGTGATTCCAGTCTCATAGAATGAGTTGGGAAGCATCTGCTGCTTTTATCTTCTGAAAGAGATTGTAGAGAATTGGTAACTTTATTTCCTAAATGTTTGATAGAATTTATCAGTGAATCCCTCTGGGCCTGTTGCTTCTGTTTAGGAAAGTTATTAGTTATTGATTCAATTTCTTTAACATATATATGCCTATTCAGATTGTCTATTTCTTCTTGTGTTAGTTTTGGCAGATTATGTCTTTCAAGGAACTGGTCTATTTCATCCAAATTTTCAAATTTGTGTTCTTAGAATTCCTTTATTATCTTTTTAAAGTCCATGGATCTGTAGTGATGTCTCCTCCTTCATTTCTATTAGTAATTCATGTCTTCTTCCTTTTTTACTTAGCCTGGCTAGTAAAGAACCAGCTTTTGGTTTGTTGATTTCTCTATTGATTTCTTGTTTCCAATTTCATTGATTTCTGCTCTAATGCTTATTTCTTTCCTCTGTTTACTTTGAATTTAGTTTGCTCTTCTTTTTCTAGGTATAAACTTAGATGATTGATTTTGATTATTTTTTCTAATATATGCATGCAATGCTATAAATTTTTCTGTAAGCACTGTTTTCACTGAATCTCATAAATTTTAATAAGTTGTGTTTTCCTTTTAACTTTCTTCAAAATATTTAAAAATTTCTCTTGAAATTTATTCTTTAACTTGTGTGTTATTTGGAAGTGTTTTGTTTGATCTTCACATATATTGAGATTTTCCAGTTATTCTGTTATTGATTTCTAGTTTTTTTTCCAGAATATGGTCTATCTTGGTGAATGTTCCATGTGAGCTTGGGAAGAATGTGTATTCTACTGTTGTTGGATAAAGTAGTCTATAGATACCATTTATATCCAGTTCATTGATGGTACTGTTGAGCTCAATTGTGTCATTACTGATTTTCTGCATGCTGAATCTGTCCCTTTTTGATAGAGGGGTGTTGAATTCATTTATTTCTCTTTGCAGTTGTGTCCATTTTTCCCTCATTTAGTTTGATGCTCTGTTGTTAGGTGTATACATGTTAAAGATTGTTATGTTTTTTAGAGAATTGATCCTGTATCATTACATAATGCCCCTCTCTGTCCCTGGATAAATTTCCTTCCTTTTAAGTTTGCTCTGTCTGAAATTAATATAGTTATTCTTACTTTCTTTTGATTAGTGTTAGCATGGCATATCTTTCTCCATCCATTTACTTTTAATCTAAGTATGTTTTTATACAAAGTGAATTTAAAGAGGGTTGTGTTTTTCCATCCACTCTAACAATATCTGTCTTTTAACTAGTGCATTTAGACTATTGGTGTCTAAAGTGATTATTGATATATACTGCATATGCTATTTGCAGCATACAAACTCCTGTAAATAGGTCTCTAATAATGTAGTGGTAAGGCATGGAATAAGGAGAAGCATTCTCTAGTCCCGTTATCAGGATTCAGTCTTTTAGTAAGCCTATGTCTCTGGACTTTGAACTTTACAAGTGTGTCTTAATTTTTCTCTCCCTACTCCCTTAGGAGGAACAGGATAACTACAATGGTCTGCAGTTGGGTAATTCTCTTTTTCCACATGGAAGGCTGGAGGGGATTGGAGTTGGAGATTTCCCTTCTCCCAAGTCAGTAAGACTTTGATAAAACCTCAGCAGGTTAGGCTCTGGTTAAATAGTTTTACCGAAGACAGATTTTGTTAAGAAAAACAAATTGCTCTTGTGTATTTTCAAATGGTTCCATTTTCCCTCCTGCAGCCAGAAGCACAGGGGAATTTTTCTTTGCTATCCACTGTGAGAACTTGGTTGAGCTCCTGGAGGTAAAACTCACAATATTGTGGAGGCCTCCATGACTAGGTCTCCTTGGAGTTTTTAACCCTCAGATTTGTTCATATTGAGCCTCCAGCAATTTGTCTATTACAGTTCAGGTTTCCCTCCCTTGGCACTGGGTTTCTGCAGTGATTTTTGCTTGTGAGTCTCTGCTCCACTAAGATGCAAGTCCAGTAAGCAGTGAGTCTCTGTTCCAGTAAACCTGTTGGTCTCTCCAATGTTGGGGGCAGTGGTTTGCCCCATGTCCTCACCTCTCTTACATATCTAAGAAGAGTTGTTGATTTTTTAGTTCATTGAGGCTTTTACTTGTCAGGATGAAGTGATGACTTCTAAGCTCCTTACATGTTGAAACCAGAAGTCATATGTATATACACATATGTGTGTATGTATATATATACGTGTGTGTGTGTATATGTGTGTGTGTGTATATATATATATATATATATATTTACCTCCTCCCCCCTACATCTCCCCTGTCCACACACACAGTCCAATCATTTGTTTTCTCATCATCTGTGAGTCAAGAATTCAGGCTGACCTCAGTTGGCAGTTCTCATGAAATTGTAGTCAGATGTTGGCATACTGGCAGGTGCTCTGGTGATTTAAAGGCTTAACTGTGCTCATGTCCAAGATTACTCACCCACATGGTTGGCAGTTGATGTGGGCTGCTGGGAACTCAGCACAGAAAACTGATTGGAATACCTATGCCGTGGCCTCTCCAAATGGTATGAGCTTCCTTACAGCATGGTGACCTAAGGTCAGCCAAGCTTCTTAAATGGTGGCTCAAGCCCCCAACACAAGTGTTCCAACAAGCAAGGTGAAACAGTACTGTCTTTTTTTTCTTCAGATGTAGCTTCAGAAGTCACATTACTTTTCCACATTCTATGATTACAAATGACTCACAAGTCTGCCCAGATTCAAGAGGAGGGGACATAGACTCCACCTCCCTATGGAAGGATTGTCAAAGAGTTGTGAACCTATCTTAAAAATGCCACAATATCTAAGCTTTAAAAACATTAATTCATGATAGCTCAAACCCAACTGCAAGATAGAGTATTTCCCTAAAAATGGAGAGACAGTGAGCTGTGTAGAAGACAATTCTCAGCTCAGGGACCTGGAAATATCTATCCTTAATATATTCAAAGAACTAGACCAGGGTTGACAAATTTTTATGTAAAAGGCCAGGTTGTACATATTTTAGGCTTTTCAGGTGACATGGTCTCTGTCACAACTCCTTAACTGTATGCAAAAGCAGGTATAGACAATTCATAAACAAATGAGTATAGCTGTGTTTCAATAACACTTTATGCATTAAAAAAAAGCAGTGAACACATTTGCTCCCAGGTCATAGTTTGCTGACCCCTAGGCTAGTTTAAGTGATTCTCCTGCCTCCCCCTCCTGAGTAGCTGGGATTACAGCTGTGCGCCACGACACCCAGATAATTTTTTGTATTTTTAGTAGAAATGGGGTTTGACCATGTTGGCCAGGCTGACATCGAACTCCTGAGCTCAAGTGATCCGCCTGCCTTGGCCTCCCAAAGTGCTGGGATTACAGGCATGAGCCACTGCGGCCGGCCTTAGACTACTGCTCTTTACTGAGCTCTAGGTTAGCCACGGAGGGGGCATCACTTGGTCGTGAATTTCTATAAATGTGATGCTGATACTGACAAGTTTGGACTCAGTTAGCTCAAAAGCCTTTCTCTACTGGCCTCTGATATTGGCTGATTTAGAGTCTGAAGTTACTCCTAAACTTCCTGTGTGATTAAAGCTCTGGATACTCAGTGACTGTTCAGTCTCGGCTGGTTTACAGCAAAATCAGGCCTGTCAGAAGGTCCTTGAAGAATCTTTTGGAGACTTGCTTAGTGATGAGAATGGGGCAGGTTCAAGTCCAGCACTTTAGTCCCAGGGAAAAGTCTTGGTCAGATTAGAGCAGTTTCCCAGTCTCTAGAGCTAGAATTATCAGAACAGCAACTTTCAGTGAGAACCAAATGAGAAACCCAGCATCAAGATTTAGGGCACAATAAAAGCTGATAGGAAGACTAGGCTACCTCATTATTAGAGGAAGAACATCAGAGGAATCAGTGATCTCTCACTCAGGGCCTAATTCATCATCTATTCCTTTCGGCCAGTGTCATTGCCTTTCTTGCTCTTTCTGGTTAGGAATCTGTGTTAGTTCAAAGAAGAGAGAGTGATATTTGACTTAATGTCATGGACTTGTCTGCTCTATCTGAACTCCCAAGTTAAATGAGCTCCATTTATTTATATGGTCTCTGGGATTGTGTTTCAAGAGAAGAAGTATTCACTCTTATTTATGGTTCTAACTTAAAGGCTCAGCTGTAATGTAAAACAACTGACATGTTACCCAATAGTTGCACACTATTATTTTGGCACAGAGTTTTATTTTTATTTTTATTTTCATGATTTCTGGGCAAGCACATATGGAATGGGATTTCTGCCATGGTCTTCCTCCTACAGTCCTGTTTACCCTTCTACTCTGTTCCTTTTGTGCTCTTTAATCACAGAGGTTTGACCATGCAGGTGTTTGACCATAACTGTCATTATCTAACATGCAGACATGGATCAACTGTTGATATAATGACACATTTTGCGGCTCACAAATATATTGAGCTTCTGAAAATAGGCAATAACATTTAGAATGAAGGGATAAAAGATCCAGCGTTGCAGAGTGTCGGTGTGCACTGGTGAGCTCTTTTCAGATTTTATGCTGCCACTTACTAGTATATGTGACATCTGTCCACTTGTTTGATCTCTCTGTGTCTCAATATTTTTATCTGTAAGATGGAGGTGATTATACATACCACATAGAATTCTCATGAAGGTTACATTTAACAATAATGAAGTGTTTGATACAGTGCCAGACACAATATAGTCCCTCAATGAGTGGTAGCCATGATAGACATGATTAGTGTTCCATATATGCTCACTGCCTCCTCCCTCCATGACTTCCATAAGGTTATGTGCTTCTCTGCCTCACTGACATTGAATGTTTCCATATGACTTGCTTTGGCCAGAGGGATATAGGTGGAAATGAATTCTGAGTCTAAGCTTTAAAGGCACTGCATGTTTCTGCTTGATCTTCTGAGATCTTTTTGGTCATCATCATGAGAAGACTATACCTCAGGTAGCCACTATTCTTTCTCCCAGGTAACCTGGATCCCAAAATGAGAACAGAAGAACCTGTTCATATGACTTGAACCAGATCTGAAATCTGAAGTGAAGCCCAGAAGAGTGTAGCTGAAGACAAGTGAACCTATTTGACCTGCAAACACACGCGTGAGCATGCCGCTGATATTTTTGGAGTTGTTTGTTATGCAGAAACAGCTGACTGATACAGCCAAAAAGAAAAACAAGTTAAGCCCACAATGTGCTTTCAGCCCAGACATGAGGAAGACAAAGGAGTGAGGGCCAGTAAAGCTAGATTATCATTCTCTGCCAGAAATTGGCTGTGTGACCTTTGAACATCTACTTTGTCCATCTGGCTCTGATTTCTTCTAATGTGAGGAGGTTTTAGTGATTTTAGATGACCCAATATAATATCATTTTTAGACATAAGCTTTTCTGTATCTATGAAAGTATTATCCTATAATAATAATCTGTAAAATTAGTTTAGAAACAAGAAAGCTGAAAGGAGCTATGATTAAAGTCAATAAAATCACAAATGACATGGATAAATTGAAAATGGCATTGTTCTTAAATTCCTGGAATCTTATAAAGAAGGACCATGAGATATTTGGAAGCATTAGATTTAGGACCAATGAAAAAAGCAACTTTTATAAATGAAAGAAGCTTTTGGAACTGTCTCTCACTAAATTATCTCAAAGTGATAACACAAGACAAATATATAAATCTTCAGCTTCAAGAAGCTTTTCAGTCCAGGGGTCATAAATGAGTTTCATTGTTTAGTGTTTTTTTTTTTTTTAATAAGTTTCTTGTCAACATGTAAAAACAGGACTTTCTTTTGCAAGAGTCAAAAATCTGGCAACACAGATCTTCTACAAAAGCAGGAGAATAATCATTTGAAGTAAGAGCTTTTTTTTTTTGATTGTATTTAAACTTTCTAGTTTACTCCAGTCCCGACCTGATCTGCATCATCTGCCTTGCTTCAAGAGGCCTTTGAGTTTATATCTACTGAATTTGGCAAATCCCAATGACTGATCCTGACTCGGTATAAAAGGGTCTTTACTAGTTGGACTAAAATATGGTTCAACTGTCTATGTTGTGTGAAATTTGACTTTTTAAATATGTTTTAATCAGTTCAGTTTGGGGAGGTCTCTGCTATGGAGTACACTTCAATTTCCTTGTATTATCTTCCTGATAGTCATTATAATAGTCTTGCTGGTACACTGTGTCCTCTTAAGGGTCTTAAACGTTTGCTTGTAGCTATCCATTGTTTGTTGAGCAGTGTGATTATGACTAGGACAGCAACAAGGTCAATAATCATTTGACTAAACCACCATTGTGACTTGTGAATTCCATACTGAGACCAAATGAGTGTATTATGTTAGTGACTGAGTGGTCACAACTCCCAAGGTTTTTGGTCAATCTCTCAAAATTGAGAGGGTGAACAAAAGGGAGAAATTGTTAAAAAAAAAAAAAAAAAAAAGAAAGAAACAGGAAGGCATTGGCCTGACACTGTCTGCATACTTTGAGTTCCTATGTAACAGCCTGCAACTGAATTTAGTACACAAACAAATCAACAAGTTAGGAGTATCATTTTTGAAACAGATGACCGAGTCTCAGCAACTGAGCTTCAGCCATTTCTAGAGAGCCAACTGATTAGACCATGCCCAGATAAGGCATGTACCTACCTGTAATCAATCCAGTTGTTTCTGTACTTTACTTCTGTGTTTAGGCTATAAAAGCTAATGCCCATGTTAAGCAGGGATTACCTCTCTAAACTTTTGGTTCTAGGTGCTGTTTAATTCACGAATCACTTTTTGCTCAAATAAACTATATTACATTAAAAAAAACCAGAAGGGGTCTTGAGCATGTGAAAAGTACCATTAATAGCTTTAAGTTGCTGTCATGAAAGGTAAACAGATCCTTTCCCAAGGAGCTCTTGGTAGTCTGCCTGCTGGAGAAACTCAGAGATCTGTTTATCTATGTGCTTTTTAGAGAGCAAGTTAGTTGAGGGTCTTTCCCTTTCAATGGTTGGAAACAGGATGGTTAACTTTACATCCAGAACTAAACCCACCATTAACTCAAATTAATTGATCAAAACTCCATTAGTTCACATTTTGGCTCATGGTACCACCCATTCACTCAGGCTAGAAACCTAAAAATCATTTCTGATTTTTTAATTTATTTTCTTCACTATAGCCATGTTATCAACATTTCTGAAATCTTCCCTGTGTTAGTCCCACTTTCCTTTATTCGCATGGCCACTGCTTTAGCAAGGGTTTACACCTAAATTATTGTAATAACCAACTGGTAGATCTTATTTTTATGCATTCCTCCTACACTCAAAATTCACATTATAGCCAGGAAGATTTCTACAACACACATGAATCTGCTCTTGTCACCCTCCTTTTAAAAAATTTCACTAGTGACATGCCACATTGTCCACCAAGTACAAAATTCTCAATATAGCATTTTGCTCCATCTTACCTTGTCAACACTATCTTCTGCTGCTCTTGGACACATAGCCTATACTATAGCCACTCTGACACAACTGTCAAATCAAACCCTTCATGGGTATGACTTTATTTTTTCTGATCTCCTTGCTTAGAATGTTTCATCTTCCACGGCTGCTCAGGAAACTTTAATTCATACCTGAAGCCTCTGCTCAGTGATCATCTTTTCTTTGATGTCTTTTCTGGTACCCTTCAACCACAAGTCAGACTTAATGGTATCATTCCCTCCTCCTTGCTCCAATAGCGATTTGAAAGCTTATCTTTCTGCAGATTTACTCTGATGGACATAATTAGTCACTTATATATCTTTTCCTGCCACACTATTGACTCCTGGAAGGCAAGATTAGGTCTCATAAATCATAGCTCTGCTATCCATCACCATGCTGGGTATGTTGTGGGTATGGGGCAAGACTGGTGTGATAGTTTGGGGCTTTTCCTAGAGCCTTAGAGAACATCAATGTCTATTTCATCCTGTCCAATTAAACAGTCTCCTGAATGTTATCTGCACATTGTCACCCTCAGTTGTTTTCCCTTTTCCTAAATCTTTAACTTCCTTAGCTTTCTATCACAGTTCACAATGCTCACCTTACAATTGCCCACTCAACCTTGTCTGCAAATTGGAATTATTTGGGAAGCTTTAAAAACATTAAGGACTAGATTCATGCTCAGGAATATTGCTGTCACTGGTCTAGGGACAGCTGGGACATTGGTGTCATTCTAAGATGCAACCAAGGTTCAGGCTTTCTGTTTCAAGTCTTGAATTGGTACTTTCTTCCAGCTCCATGTTGCAAAGCCACTGACAAAACATTGTCCTCACTGTATCACTGGCGGCTCTATGTTCTAGGCTGGTCATATCAGTATTAGCCAGCATCCCACTGTGCAAGGGGAATCAGATATGGGAGTTAAAAGGTTAAAACTTAAAAATGAGGCTGGGCACCATGGTTCATGCCTGTAATCCCAGCACTTTGGGAGGCCGAGGCAGGTGGATCACTTGAGGTCAGGAGTTCAAGATGAGCCTGGCCAACATGGTGAAACCCCGTCTCTACTAAAAATACAATAATTAGCTGGGCGTGGTGGTACACACCTGTAATCCCAGCTACTGGGGAGGTTGAGGCAGGAGAATCAGTTGAACCCGGGAGACTGAGGCTGCAGTGAGCCAAGATCACACCACTGCAGTCCAGCCTGGAGAAACAAACTTAAAAATAATTTCAGTTATTCACTAGCCTTTGAGTATTCCTGTTATTTTTCTTGATTTATAAAATAAGCCTTGTCCATAGGAAAATTTAAGCATCTCTTTGTATTCTGCAGTTTTTCTATCTCTTGAACATTTTGGTTAAGGGATCTGAAAGCTATGACTCCAGTGTCCTTTCTAGCTTTTTGCTCTACAGAATTGCTGTGTTCCATTGAAAACAAGCATCTTTCACTTAGCATCAAAATCGCATGCTAACAGACTTTTTAGCATCCAACTTGTACGCCAGGGTGAATCTGGAAATTGGCTCTCTACTGGAATATAATCAGCGTGATCCAGGGGTCTTTCCAGCTCCAGTCCAGCTGGAAACTCCTTTTAGGACAAGCATTGTGAGTATATGCCATATGTCAGGGAGTGAGGGCAGTCATATGGATGTGGAGGAAGAAAGATGAATAGTAAGAAGGACTTTCTGGAAGAAAGGAACTCTTTCCAAGCCTAGCTGACAAATAGGACTTAAGAAGGAGGTCATTTCTCTACATCTGGCCTCAAGCCTTTTTTATAGGGAAGAAAAAAAAATATGTTGAAATCCTCCTTGAATTTCATCCTTGAGTTGAACTGATGAAGTTCTCTTCCATAGTAGATAAAAACAGTACCTCCTAAAATGAAATTCAGAGAAAGTGAAGGGAGGAATTGGCTCCTGAGGGTGGAAGGAGCAGACACAGCTGCATCCTTTGCCTTCAAAATTTCTTGAAGGAATAGAGGAGCTGTGAAAAAGAATAAATTCATAATGGCATGGAAAACAAAGAGGGGTGCCATTAGTAGATAAGAAAATTTGAGGCATTGCTGATGTATAGAAAGCAGAAATGATCAGATTTATGGAGAGACAAATTTGGAGGCAACAGCTCACAACATATGGGGGAGTAGACTGTGGCCAAGTAGACGCAATTTAAGAAAAATTTGAAAGCTAGAGTCAATAAAATGGAAAGAACCTTAGGAGTACACACTGAGTATCTTCAGTTCGTATTTGCATAATATCACATTTCTCTCTTCTTTTTATTGGGGATACTTGATCAGGATCCAGAATTCTTCATCACTTGTCTACCTATGACACAGGTGAAAACATGTATATTGTTTATTCCTATAAAGACAGAGCTTCTCAGTTTCTAAGTTGCACAGTTACTTGCAGACATTTAAAAAATATATAGATATCTGTGCTTCAATCAAAACTTCCTGAATCAGAATCTTTGAGATTCCAAACATCTGGATTTTCAAAAATTTCTCAAGAAGATTCTGATGCACTGAGAGTCAAAGACCACTTTTATAAGACACTTTCTCCAGACTACAGTTTAGATTTGGGGTGATTAGGCCATACCAAGATGGTATGATATGTTTAACATGTGTTTCAGACAATAGATAGAATGGAGAAATGCAAATAACTAAATAGGTAACATAAGAAAACTTCCCAGAGTTGAATAAAGATATTCTTTTCAGATCAAAGGGCCCCCTGGCTACTAAGGAGGATGAATGAAGAAAGGGCCTATACATGGACACCTACTTCATAGTAAAATTTGAGGACATGAAGTATAAAGAGGACATTCTGAATACTTCAAGAGACAGCACCCTTGGCTGGGCATGCTGGTGAGCACCTGCAGTCTCAGCTACCTGGGAGACTGAGGCGGGAGGATCACATGAGCCCGGGAGGTCAAGGCTGCAGTGAGCCATGACTATGCCACTGCACTGCAGCTTGGGCAACAGAGCGAAACCCTGTCTAAAAAAAAGGGGCGGCAGGGTGGGGGTATCAACTTACCTTGGGTGTGGCTAAAGTTGTGTACTTCAGAAGAAGAGATATTGCAAAAGCTTCATGTTTATTACTTGTGACTCTATGCCTTAGTTTCCTTTCTACTGTAAAGTAAGAAAAACAATAATTCAGAGAGTTAAATGAGTTACTACACAGAAAATTATTATAATACGAACTGGCATGTAATAAGTGTTCACTAAATGTTTAATTTTATCATTATTATTCCACAATAAGTATGCCTTTTAAGGTTATTCAATGCTTTTCTTATGCAACACCTGGAAGATATTTCAGTAATTCCAGGAAGAGGGGTCCCAGTGATAACATTAATTGTGTTGTTACTGTTGCAGCCATGCTTCTAGAAGTGAGTTAGACACAGTGGGAGGCTGCATTGGATGCTCTCCGTGGTCCTGCCCAGCATAGCCATTTTGGAGATTTTAAAGATGCTTCAAGTGTACTTACATAGACAGAATAATATAGAATTATATTATTATTTACTCTAAATATAATAAACTATTTTGTTAGTTCTGACCAGAAAATACAAATGTGAAAGCTGACGGCAAGAATCTGACTTATTGAGGTACCCAGTTGACACCCATGGAAGCATCTGAGACCCCAGAGAAACCTGGCTTAGTTCCATGGAATGAACCACAGATCCTAGTCTATGGCACAGAGTCTGTAGCCAGATTGAGGCAGCACTGTGGGTGTTTGGGAACAATCCCAGGAACTTGGCAGCCTGAACATACTCAATGACCTTCTTGAAACTGACAGTTCACTCGAGCTCCTCATCCTCCTCCATTCAGCCCTGCATCCGTCTTTCACTTGCAAAGCTGAAAAGGACAGCTTGAAAATTTATTGTCTGCATCTAAGACCCTCTGTCTTGCATGCTTATGGTCCTCAACATGAATGGAGCAAATGACACAAATACTACTGTGCATCAAAAGTAATAAAGAAGGTCATAGGAGAAAAAGGGACTGAAAAATTCTTTAGTCATTCATTTTTCCCAAATATTTTCAAAGAAGTCAGATTTGATAAAACCAGGGATAGCAGTCAGGGGTCAGAGCAGCATTTGTGTTCTCACAGTGTCCCAGGGCTAAAATATAGTCATCCCTAGTGATTTTGGAATACTTCAAAGCCAAAGCAGGTAGAGAAGCCAAAAGCCATTCAGCAGTGCCAGTGTCCAAAATGCAAGGTCATGCGTTAGTTAGTAGGTTGCTGTATTCAGCAAGGAATTCAGAGGCAAGGAGATGGAAGTAAGTGCAAACAATTGAGAATCATACTAGATTTTAAGCTTCTCAAGAGCAAGATATATATGTATATTGTTTACCATTACATTCCCTGACTCTCATGTAGTGCCTGGAAAATACCCACACATTTATATAATGACTGATATGACTGATATAGTGATCAAATAGTTTTTTTTTTGTTTGTTTTGAGATAGGGTCTCTGTCACCCAGACTGGAGTGCAATGGAGCAATCATGTCTCACTGCAGCCTCAACCTCCTGAATTCAAGCAATCCTCCCACCTCAGCCTCCCAAGTAGCTGGGACTACAGATGTGCTCCACATACCCAGCTATTTTTTTTTTTCTATTTTTTGTAGACACAAGGTCTCACTATATTGCCCAGGCTGGCCTCGAACTCCTGAGCTCAAGTGATCCTCCTGCCCTGGCTTCCCAAAATACCGGGATTATAGTTGTGAGCCACTGTGCTTGGCACTCAAATAGTTTTAAAAAGGAAAATGTTGGGAGTTAAGAGAAACATTATCTATTGTTCATGACTTTTCAAATGTGCTCACTGGGGCTTATTCAGTGGTTGAGTTGACTGTGCTTCAAGAACTTAGAGTGAAGCACAAACATTCAATTTTTCTTTAATCTCCTGCTGATTTCCAGGTACCATGCAAGGCATGAGTGATGCAAAAATAATAAAGACAAGGCCTTTTCCCTTGAGAGGGTCAAAACTTCACAAAATAAATGATGTTCTTGCTCTCCATTTAATATGTAGGAGTTTTCCAGGTAAAGAGAGGGAGAAAATTTTCCAAGAAGATGGACTTTTATGTTCTAGGACCTAGCTGCAAATTTCCTAAGACAGTTTCACGTACTTAAAGTATAAAGTGTGTGAGAAGTAGTGGTGGTATATTATGTTTGCAAGGTACTCGGGCTTGAGCCAATTAGTAAAAGGACCTTATCCTTCATCTTTAAGTCTTACCACATTATGTTGGGGTTGATGAATAGCCATGAAATGATTTAGATGATCTTAGTTTTTTGTTTTGTTTTGTTTTGTTTTTAGACAGGATCTCACTGTCACCCAGGCTGGAGTACAGTGGCTCGATCTTGGCTCACGGCAACCTCTGCTTCTCAGGCCCAAGCAATTCTCCCATCTCAGCCTCTCAAGTAGCTAGGACCACAGGTGTGAGCCACCATGCCCAGCTAATTTTTTGTGTATTCTTTGTATAGATGGGGTTTCACCATGTTGCCCAGGCTGGTCTCGAACTCCTGAGCTCAAAGTGATCCTCCCACCTCGGCCTCCCAAAATGCCCAGCTCCATCTTAGGTTTTGCAGCAATCGCCCTGGATACACATATGGAGAATGGAATGAAGAGGTAAGAAGGCAGAAAGACCAGTTATGGAATCATTTGTTGTCTCTGTAAGAAATGATGAAGTCCAGAATGAATTTCCAGAACTGGTAGTGGGTAGGAAATAAGAAGACAAATTTGATAGCAATTAGGAGTTGAAATCGAGAATTGGTGAGACATTGAGGATGACTATAAAGTTTGGAAATTAGGTGGATGGTGATGCTTTCTATTCAAGATCAGAACACAGGAGGTCAGTTATTAAGGTAAGGAATTCATTTTGATATATTGGGGTTGAAACACCAGTGGACTTCCAAGTAGATTTGTCCTGTGCCAGTGGGAAGTATGAGCCTGGAGCTCAATAGAGAGCAGCAGATGTTGGAATTCTGCTTTTCCTAAATGTGCAACTGCGCGAAGGAGAAAAGCACTTTTGGGCTCTCTTCAATCAGGTTTCGGGGAAGCTGACGTTTGCTCCCCTCCATGAATATCTTAGTTCTGAAAATTTACGTCTGCTGTGTCAAGTGAGGTCTGACTGCTAGACCCAAAGCTCAGGTGCTCTTTCTCATTGGCCAAGGATGACTCAGGGTGTATTATCTGTTTCATACCCTTCACCAAGGGGCATAACAATGTATGCTCCTCAGTAGCCATTCATTCCCCAAATTTGTTCTCTCTCCTTCCACTCTTCCTCCCTTACCTGCTCTATTCTGACTCCTTCCCCAGCTCCTAAACTAAAACCTTCCAAGATCACCAAAGAACTGTTAACTGTAAGGGGAAGATATTGATCCTTTTCTTAATTCACCTCTCTACAGCATCTGAGTACTCCGTTTCTTACTGAAAATTGCTTCGTAACTTTCTTAATTGACATTTTTCTGTTTTTTTTTTCTCTCTTAACTCTCACTACTTCCTTTTTAGTTCTCTTAGCCAAATCCTTATTCTCTGGAAATTTGTTTTTATTGCTTTTAACGTAGTGGAATTATTTTTCTGATTTTAAAGTTGACAGATAATTACTAAAAATTTAAAGCAATGCCCAGAATAGTGCAAAGTGGACTGATAAAAATTATCCTAATATTCAGCTCCTGTAGATAACTAAGGCTAACATTTCATTTTTTAAAAAAAGTTATTTTATTTTATTTTTTAAGTTCTGTGGTACATGTGTAGGAAGTGCAGGTTTGTTACATAGGTAAACATGTGCCAGGGTGGTTTGCTGCACCTATCAACCCATCACTTAGGTATTAAGCCCAGCATGCATTTAGCTCTTTTCCCTAATGCTTTCCCAGCTCCTGCCCTCCCCTGACAGTCCCCAGTGAGTGTTGTTTCCCTCCCTCTGTCCATGTGTTCTCATTGTTTAGCTCCCACTTATAAGTGAGAATGTCTGGTGTGTGGTTTTCTGGTCCTGCATTTGTTTGCTGAAGATAATTGGCTTCCAGCTCCATCCATGTCCCTGCAAAGGACATGATATCATTCCTTTTTATGGCTTCATAGTATTCCATGGTGTATATATACCACATTTTCTTTATCTAGTCTATCATTGATGGGCATTTGAGTTGATTCCATGTCTTTGCTATTGTAAATAGTGCTGCAATAAACATACGCATGCATGTATCTTTATAATAGAATGATTTATATTCCTTTGAGTATATACCCAGTAATGGGATTCCTGGGTCAAATGGTATTTCTGCTTCTGAAATCTTTGGGAAATTGCCACACTGTCTTCCAAAATGGTTGAACTAATTTACATTCCCACTAACAATGTAAAAGCACGGGCAAAGTTGCAGAGAAAAGGTTAGCATTTTAATAGCCGTCTTTTCTCCTCCCGGCCTCTCTCCAATGTGGACTCAAAACTGTCTAAACAATGATTTGTCCTTGATTTTTTTGGAATTGCTCCCATTTTGGAGGCAACTCTACCAATTGTGATTACTGAAGGAACTTTTATTTTGTATACATCTTGAAAGAAGATAACAAAATCCTCCTTCCACCTAACATCTGTTCACAATTAGTCATCCCAGTAGTGGGCATCTTGTACAGAAATCTTAGCTAGCCTTCAGAAGCAAATTAAGATCAAATATGCCTTGCTGAATGGCAGGGAATGGATTCTTTGCTATATTATAAATATAATATAAGGATTAAGAAAATGGACTACTTGTACTAGATTGGGGATATTAGGGAAAAGCCAGGAAAGATGGACAGTTTTATTTCACCCCCACAAAACACTTATTACAGTATAATTCGTGTTGGATGAAGAATACTGTGTAAAGCACATTTGATTGGAATAAAAACTCAAAATAGGGGCAACAATGTAGGAAGATCCTGTCCTGCCGTGAGGTTGACAAAGAGTGGCCAGAAATGTGAGACAAAACACTGGATGGGTGTTCGAACGGCACACCTGATAAACTCTCTGTCATAGGCTATCAGGAAAATAAGTTCTTTTTTTATTTTTATTTTTATTTTTTGAGGCAGAGTCTCATTCTGTGGCCCAGGCTGGAGTGTAGTGGCGCAATCTCGGCTCACTGCAACATCTGCCTCCCGGGTTCAAGCAGTTCTCCTTCCTCAGCCTCCAGAGTAGCTGAGATTACAGGCTCATGCCACCACGCCCAGATCATTTTTGTATTTTTAGTAGAGACAGGGTTTCACCATGTTAGCCAGGCTGGTCTTGAACTCCTGAATGATCCACCTGCCTTGGCCTCCCGAAGTGTTGGGATTACAGGAGTGAGCCACCTCTCCCAGCAGGAAAATAAGTTCTTAATAAGGAGACTGATAGGTAGCTTATTGATTCTTTTAGGGAGTTGTATATTCAGAAGAATTCCAAGCTTGGAAGATAATGGCCTGGACTTGCTTCTTCTCAAGGCAGCTCCCCCTGGTCCCAAATACCTACAATAACAGGGAGTATACTGCTTAATTGACATCATTTCCCTGATAGGAAAATCATCCCCAATTCCCTCCTCACAGAGGTGGTTCCTAACATAACTAGGCAATGGAGATGTTTTCCTTAGGAAGACTTTAGGGTAGAAACATTTCAGAACAAGACACTTATTTTCCCATTATGAGATCTTCTGCCCCATCCCTTAATTGTTACAAACCATCCCTGACTGTTCTAATAGACCAAAAGACCTGTTCTAATAGACTGTTCTAATAGACCATCTTGCCATGATTTTGCCCCCTGGGATATTTGGCAATGTCTGTAGTCACTTTCGATTGTCATAACTGGGGAAAGATGTTCCTGGTATCTAGTAGGTAAAGGGTTGATGTAACCAAGCCCCCCACAACAAAGAATCATCTGGCTCAAAATGTCAGTAGTGTCAAGGTTGAGAAACCCTGTAATAGAGTGTGTGCTCTGCGCCAGTGGCCAAGAAATAGTTGGTACATTACTGTCATTTTTAAATGATAGTCTTTATTGTAGTTATGCCATTTTCCTCCATTTTTTTGTATTCAATTTTGGATTTTTTCATATAATAATGGATAGTATGGATCTGTTAGATGTGGTACTGGAGAAAAAAAGGTGCATCGCCCAGAGAGCTGGATCTTGACAGCACGTAGGAAGTAGCTACTCCTTCCTACTGTGTTTCCTACTGTGTTTCCTGCTTGGGTTTGCAGTGTTGTAGCTTTAAAATGTATGGAGGGCCAGGTGCGGTGGCTCATGCCTGTAATCCCAGCACTTTGGGAGGCCAAGGCGGGCAGATCACCTGAGGCCAGGAGTTCAAGACCAGCCTGGCCAACATGGTGAAACCCCGTCTCTACTAAAAATACAACAATTAGCTGGGTGTGGTGGTGCATGCCTGTAGTCCCAGCTTCTCTAGAGGCTGAGGCAGGAGAATTGTTTGAACCTAGGCGGTGGAGGTTGCAGTGAGCCCAGACTGTGTCACTGCACTCCAGCCTGGGTGACAGAACGAGACTGTTAAAAAAAAAATTATGGGAGAAGGTGACTACTTGTGTTTTCTAGGCAGCAAATGGTACAATATACTGAATGCCAGTTGCTTTATTTGACTAGTTCTTCCATCTTGGATTTTCTGGGAATTATCCTCATCTTATAGAAACAAGCTCCCTCATCTCCCTCTCCTACTTAGTTACCACTGGGAACAATTTTAGACAGTATGACACTATTATCCAATTAACAATTATTAAACCAGGGCTGGACTGGGCCAATCAGAGTGGATTCTTCAGGACTCGGAGTTGAGGCCAAAATATTGTAGTGTAGCCTGGCTGCTTGGTTGAACTGAAGAAATGCAAATTTGGAATATGATATTAGTGACCAGTTTTCTACCATATGGACTAGAAAACAGAAGAGATTAGCAGAAGTGAGCCTTAAGAATATCACCTGTATTCAGGGAAGAAGAGCAGAAAGACTGAGAGTTTTGACAGTATGTGCGGCTGGCTCTGGCTGCAGTTCTATTCTGAGAGGCTGTGAGAATCCCCAGTGTCTTCATGGAAAACGCCCCTTTTTGCATAAGATGATGATTTCCTCTTAAACATAAAGTTGTACATTTGTGATCAGACAATAAAATACTGTAGCTTTATTTTTTATTAAACAATATAATTTAGCCAGCTATACAGGTCAATACATTTACATCTACAAGGGCTGTATTTCATTTTTAATGAATATACTATAATTTATTTAACAAGTTCTCCTTACTAATGAGCATTAAGAGTTCCAACAAGCATTTCTGCAACAAATATCCTTAAACACACTTTTAATATAAAATAGTTGCCCAACTGTCTTCTTCCCATAAAGTCCTTAATGTCAGATTGGTCAGACTGCTGGATCAAAGGTATTTTCATTAAAAATTGTTAAAATATTGTCATACTTCCCTCCAGAACAATTATATTAGTTTACACTTTCATTAACAGTGATTAGGAGATATTCTTTCTTCAAAATGATTGTCAATGTTAGGTTTTGTAAATATTTTCAGTATTTGTAATCTGATGGAAAAGGCTTATGTCACATTTAAAATTTTGAATTTATTTGATCATTAGTGAAAATAAATGTTATATATTTATTGGTGATTAGTATTTTTTATTTTGTGAGTTGCCTTTTCATGTCTTTTGACCAGTTTTGATTTAGGAGTTCACATTTTATCGTTGATTTGTAACCAGTCTTTACATATTAGGGACATTCACTCTCTATTATCTGTGTTGCAACCTTTATTCCCCACTTGATACTTTGTTTTCCTTTGATTTTTGACCTTGTGCACATATATATGGGAAGAATGCAGGCACTTTTAAAACACTTGTAGTCAAATTTCTCAATTTTATCTTTCCTATTTATAAAAAGAAAGGCAATAACTTTTACCCTTATTTTATTTTTAGATTTAAATTTTTCATTTTTAGAATATTTGATCCACCATGATTTATTTTGACTTGTGGAATGTGTTGTGATGCAGTTTTTCTCCCTTGATTTCTGACTTTTTGGATTTCCCACCTGCTACCATTTGTTCCTGAAGTTCTTTCAATTCTGTCTCCAGAATATCTTTGGAATGCATTCCCTCATTCCACCTCCAACTTCCCCACCCTGACCAAGAATTCATTATTTTTGGCCCACATTACTGCAACAGCTTCCTATCTGGTCTCCCTGCTTCCAATCTTAGAACTCTAAAATTCAGTCCCAGATGTTGCCAGAATGGTTTTTCAAAAAGAAACTCCTGGGGAACTTCCAGGAAAGATTTTGATTTGGGCATAGTCATTTCATTTTTCTGTCCAAGATTTCCATGGAAAATACTAGCTTAAGTAGTTTGAACTACTCTACAATATTCAGAATGCCACTCTGGCCATATTTTAAACATTTCTCAAAAATTAAAAATTCCACTAGGACTCCATGCTTCAAAAAAACAGGAGATTTGGTAATGCCTTGTCTTGGGTCCTCTGACTTAAGACTCAAGGAATTACTGACCTTTTAAATAGCGCTCAGAGCAAGATGCGTTTCTATAATATTGATAATTTTCCCCCTGACACACTGGGGCCTGTCGGGGGGTTGGGGGCAAGGGGAGGGAGAGCATTAGGACAAATACCTAATGCATGCAGGGTTTAAAGCCTAGATGACGAGTTGATAGGTGCAGCAAACCATCATGGCACATGTATACCTAGGTAACAAACCTGCACATTCTGCACATGTATCCCAGAACTTAAAGTAAAATAAAAGAAATAAATAAGATATAAAGATATGGGCTTAATATTCAATAACTCCCTCACATATCCAAGTCTCCTTGCAGTTAGACGTAGGCCACATGACTGGTTTTTGTCAACGGATTGTGAGCAGATGTGCAGTGTGACTTGTCCAAGGAAAAGCTCCAGGAGCCAACATGTGGTTACTCCATGTCATTGTCTCCCTCTGCCACAAGCCTCATATGGTCCAGATACAAACACTCTATTTATCCTGCTCCCATAATGAAGAAGATGTGGGCCAGAGTTGCAGTTAACTCGAAATAGGAGTAAGAAACAAATCATGGAGTTTTGGAGATCATTACTTCTGCAGTGTAACTCAACCAGACTTCCAAGAGTCTAAGGTGGAAACTGCTAGTTTCCACCTCTTAAAGCCTGGGCTCTGAACTGGCATGGCTTACTTCTACCATACTCTAGAGATCAGAGAAGTCACAGCCTACCCCAAATTCAAAATAGTAGGAAGGCATAGATGGGGTGAGTGTCAAAAAGTCTGTGGTCATCTTTCATCTGCCACAATCTGCCCTTTGGCCACAAATACAATCTTCTCTCTTGAAAAACACATTTACTACCTTCATCTTCCAAGACTACCAAAGCCTCACATCATCATGGCATTGGCTCAAATTCCAGGATATCATCATCAAAATCAGGTCTTGGCATGGATGCAGGTCTTTGGATGTGGTTCTTTGAGAATGATTCCTCTTGATCTGAAGACTTGTGGATTAAAGAGCTAAGCTCTTTATTGCCAAAATACATCCAACATGTCGTAGAAATACAGATAGAATAATCACAATGGAGGAATATGGGGTCCATAGTGATTCTGAAATCCTGTTAAGAACATGTTGCTTGTCAAGGAACATGGGCCCCGTTTTACTCCCTGAAAATGATTTGCCATGGCTCTTGGTTCCATGCTCTGAGACCACTTTCTCACATAAGATAGATCAGGTGTGCAACTGAATAGCTGTGTCTCCCTTTTTCCTTCCCAGAATAAGTTGGAGATCCATAGGCTTCTTTTATATATATATATATATATATATATATATATATATACTATTTTTCTCCCTTTCTGTGTAAGTTGCTGGTACTTCCACCAATTTAATCATCATACAAAAATAAACAAATAAATAGCCAGTTGTGGTGGCTCATGCCTATAATTCCAGCAGTTTGGGAGGCCAAGGCAGGAGGATCACTTGAGCCTGGGAGTTCAAGATGAGCCTGGGCAACATAGCAAGACCCCATCCCTACAAAAAATAAAATTAGCCAGGCATGGTGGTGCATGTCTGTAGTCCCAGCTACTCGGGAGGCTGAGGCAGGAGGATTGCTTGAGCCTAGGGTATCGAGGCTGAAGTGAGCTTTGGCACACTATTTTAACTCTAGCCTGGGAAACAGAGCAAGATTCTGTCTCAAAAAAAAATTATTGCTGGGTGGCTCAGCTCGTGCCTATAATCCCAGCACTTTGGAAGGCAAAGGTGGGCAAATTGCTTGAGTTCAGGAGTTCAAGAACAGCCTGGGCAATGTGGTAAACCCTGTCTTTACAGAAAACACAAAAATTAGCTGGGCGTGGTGGTGTGTGCCTGTAGTCCCAGCTACTTGGGAGGCTGAGGTGGAAGGATCACTTGAGCCCAAGGGGTTAGGGCTGCAGTGAGCCAAGATCATGCCGCTGCACTCCAGCCTAGGTTACAGAGAGAGACTCTGTCTCAAAAAAAAAAGAAAAATTATCATAAATACTATGTGAGTTTTCTGTAAATCTTATTGAGTTTCACCCCATTAGACAAAAACAATACCCACAAATCTCTTTATGACAGTTCCCTCTCCAGCTTTATTTTAGAGTCAGAATATTGTGAGACAACACCCTTAAGATGCTTAGAAACCTTTTTGTCTCTTTGAGAGGGTCCATGAGGCAGGCCCATAAATCTTGTTGAGGTATTAACAAAGGGTCTCAGTTTTATCCTTGAGATGATCTGTACCCTGAGGCCATTTCTTGTGTTGAGATCATTTTGCTGTCTTGAAAATCTGGGAATGAGGAATGATTTTATTTTTAAACATACAGGTCTTTGTTCCTTTATATTTCCTCTAAATTCTTATTGAAAGCTGCAGAATTCCTTTTTTTTTTTTTTTTTAGCTCATCTGTCTCTATTTGTACTTTCTTACATGTAGCTAAATAAAACTAACTGGCACTTTCCACATTCTTCCTGGGAATCTCCTTAGCCAAATCTGTAAGTTCATCATGTATATTTTCTGCTTTCCACATTACCTCAGGCAAAAATGTTGCCAAACATTTTGTCATTAAGGACACTTATCCCTTTTTCTCCAGTCTTTAATGACAAATTCCTCACTGAACTTCAAGCCTTCACTAAAACTTCTTCAGGCTGCTAAATCTCTGGGCTGCAACTCAGTCCTAAATAAAATGTGACATGTCTTAGTTTATTTTTATTTCTCCTTCTAATGGCAACACCCCCACTCCAAGTAGCAAATTGTTTTCTGGTCTGTTTTTGATGTATTCCATGCCCCTCCGAATCTTAGAGGCTGAAAACAACAACCATTTTATTATGGTCATAATTAGTTGAGTTAGCACATAACTCAATCTGCACCAATCACAGAGGCCAACTGGATCTCTCTCTGACTGTGGGAAGAAGAGCTCATGGAGACCCTCACTGAATTTGTAGCAAGAACAGTAAAATCACTTTGTTAAACCTCTGAGATACGAGAATGATGCTTAAAAACACACACACACACCCACCCACACATACACACAACTACAACATAAGCCTATTTTGATAAAAACACACCTCTTCTTTATAAGTATCAATCCTATCTTTATTTAAAATTTTGGCATTGGTTCATTGTAGATTTTTCCACTAATTTTGATTTTTTTAAATATTGCATCAAAGGCCAGGTGTGGTGGCTTACACCTGTAATCCCAGCACTGTGGGAGACCAAGCGGGAGGATTTCTTGTATCCAGGAGCTCCAGACCAGCCTGAGCAACATGACATTTTTAAGTGTTCAGCAGAGTATCTGAAACAAAGAAGACCACCAATTAATCTGTAAGTTTCATGAATAAGTCACGAGTGAATATAGGTAAGAAAGCTGAGACACAGAGAGGTTAAGCAACTTACTCAGAGTCACGGAGAGTTATCTGTAGTGCTAGGACTGGAATCATGACTGCCTGATTTAAGTAAAGCTGTTAATCAGGCAGAAATTGCCCATTCATTCTCCTGAACTAAACTCACAGAAGGCTGACCATTTATTCCACTTTAGCAATGACTGGTCATAAGAGAGCTGCCTACAAAAAAATCAAAAATTAGTCTGGTGTGGTGGTGTGCTCTTGTAGTCCCAGTTACTCAGGAGGCTGAAGTGGGAGGATGGCTTGGACCAGGGGGGTCAAGGCTGCAGTGAGCCATGATCGTGTCATTGCACTCACCCTGGAAGACAAAGTCAGACTGTGTCTCAAAAAAAAAAGTACATCAAAGATGATTTATCTTGATTACTGAGTTTTTTTGAGGGTGGCCTTAAATTTTGTATGAATGTTGAGTGTTTTACTTGCTCCACCTTAATCCTGTCTCTGCCCTAAGGTGATGCAGATGAATACAGTTTTGTTCTTGAAGGCCGCATGATAACTGTATTATCTATTATAACCATAAGGCTCTGAATCCTGGGATGTCCTGGCAAGAATATGATAGTACCATCAGAAGCATAAGGTGATGGAATTTTATGGATAAAAAGGATTTTTGAGATAAAATATCTGAACCCTTTCTGTTAGAGACAAAGAGACAGAAACACAAAGGGATAAAATAATTTGGCCAAAGTCATACAGCTGATAAATTATAGATCTTGTATCCAAACTCATTATATTTTGCTGGAAGTTTAGCATTTATTTCACCACAATAAAAAAGCCAACTCTAGAATCCTTTTCCTCACAAAAAAGAAATCATCTCCTTGTTAAATTTCATTTGGGTATTCTGGGGAAAATGTTGAGAAATAATAAAAATCTGGATTTCTCTTTCTTATAACTCCGGAGCACGATTTTACTTCAGTTTAGTCTATAAATTGACATGGATTATGAGGTTGTGTGGTATTTAGCTTTATGATAATTACCTATTTGAATAGCTGATAAGAGTTAATTTATCCTGAAGACAACTAGAAATAAAAGAATAATTGGGTTATAAAATTAAAGCAATAACATCTGTAGTTTCTACTACATTGAACATATTTGATGTAGAGAATATTTCAATTAGGCTGAAAAACCTGTGAATGCTTTTTCTCTCTTATATTCTCCCTCAAAAGGAAAAAAAAAGGCCTACTACCCTAAAAATAATTAAAACTAGGAAGCATTTTCAGCTTTTGATATTTCACATTGAACTCAAGAGGTTGAGAAAATTATGCAACCTTGACCTTGGCTGCTGTCATATGACCAGTCATTGCCAAAGTGGAATAAATGGTCAGCCTTCTGTGAGTTTAGTTCAGGAGAATGAATGGGCAATTTCTGCCTGATTAACAGCTTTACTTAAATCAGGCAGTCATGATTCCATTCCTAGCACTACAGATAACTCTCCGTGACTCTGAGTAAGTTGCTTAACTTCTCTGTGTCTCAGCTTTCTTACCTATATTCACTCGTGACTTATTCATGACACTTACAGATTAATTGATGGTCTTCTTTGTTTCAGATACTCTGCTGAACACTTAGGAAAGTGGAAAAGATTCAGTACCTGGTCTCAAATAGCTTGTGATGAAATATGGACACAAATATCCTCCTCACAAGATAAAATGTGATAAGTCACATCTAAATGGCATAAAAGAGATCACAGATAAAAAGTAAGAGAGTTGGCACCTCCACCTACACTCAGTGGCACACCAATGTGAGATTGTAGGGGGGAGCAGTGGGGGCCCAGAAGTCAGCTCTGGGAGCAGATAATTGGAGATAACGGAACTCAAAAACAACAATACAACCAATTCAAAACCAGCCTGCCCTCTCATCTCACTGTATGCTGGCATTTCTCAAAGAACTAAAACTAGAACTATCATTTGATCCAGCAATCCTGCTACTGGGTATGTACCTAAAGGAAAAGAAATTATTATATCAAAAAGCTACCTGCATTCATGTGTTTATTGCTGCAGTGTTCGCATAGGCAGAGATATGGACTCAATCTAAGTGTCCATAAGTGGATAATTGGATAAAGAAAATGTAGTATACATACACAATGAAATAGTATTCAGCCATAAAAAAGAGTAAAATAATGTCTTTTGCAGCATCATGGATGGAACCGGTGGCCATGATCTTAAGTGAAACAACTCAGAATCAGTCAAATACTTCATGTTCTTACTTATAAGTGGGAGTGAAACAGTGTGTACTCACGGATATGGACTGCGGAATAATAGACACTGGAGACTCAGAGGGTGGGAGAGTGGGAGGGGTGAGGAATGAGAAATTACTTAATGGGTACAATGAACACTATTTTTTTTTCTTTTTTGAGATGGAGTCTTGCTCTGTTGCCCAGGCTGGAGTGCGGTGGCACTATCTCCACTCACTGCAACCTCTGCCTCCCGGGTTCAAGCGATTCTCCTGCCTCAGCCTCCCCTGTAGCTGGAATTGCAGGTGCATGCCATCACTCTCAGCTAATTTTTTTGTATTTTTAGTAGAGACAGAGTTTTACCATGTTGGCCAGGCTGGTTTCAAACTCCTGACCTCAAATGTTCCACTCGCCTTGGCCTCCCAAAGTGCTAGGATTATGGGCGTGAGCCCCCATGCCCGGCCACGATGTGTACATCTATAAGAAATAGAATATTTATAAAACAAATAGTTAATATTTAGGAGTTTATTGTTAGCTTTTAAACACATGCAAATTTATCTTTCAGTGTAATCACCCGGCTGGAGAAGAAATATGTGTAAGACAAAATGCCCATATAGTGAAATGTCTTCAAGAATTGCTATGATTACTTTGTCTTGGGAGAAAAAATAAAAATTGTAAGAAGAAAACTTAGGTTTGGAAGTGTCCTCTTGAGTGAAGGGGCAAGTCTAAAGCTTATATTTAATACATAAGTTTCTTTTGTTTTCTTTAAAAAGATGTTTAATTTTTAATTATTATGGGTATGTAATAGGTGTGTGTATTTATGGGGTACATGTGATATTTTGAGACAGGTATACAATGTGTAATAATCATATTAGAGTAATTGGGGTATCCATCACCTCAAGCATTTATCATTTCTTTATGTTAGGAGCATTCCAATTACACACTTTTAGTTATTTTAAAATATACAATAAATTATTAACCATAGTCACCCTGTTGTGCTATCAAATACCAGATCTTATTCATTCTACCTAACTTTATTTTTACATTCATTAACCATCCCCACTTTACCCTCCCCTCCTAGCTACCCTTCCTAGCTTCTGGTCACCATCATTCTCTCTATCTCTATAGGTTCAGTTGTTTTCATTTTTGTGAATGATAACATGTGAAATTTGTCTTTCTGTGCCTGGCTTTTTTCACTTAACATAATGTCCTCCAGTTCCAGGCATGTTTTTGCAAATGACAGGCTCTCGTTCTTTTTTTATGGCTGAGTAATATTTCATTTAGGGTATGTTTTGTTTTCTTGTCACTACAATTTCCTTCATTAATCAAGATAAAATGTTGAGCCAATTAGAAATAGAGTCCTACCTATGGAGTCTATTTCTTATTTAATGTGTTTAACTTAAGAGTTAACAAGACCATTAGAAAGCTAGGAGGTAACTTTCAATTCTGATATATTGATCCTGGGGCAGTTGGACCAAGGATGGATAACAGATGGAGAATCGAGAGATGGTAGAAGGCAGAGTTGTGATCTCAGGGATTATTTGTTAGGGGGGCACATTAAACTTGTTTAGATATTATTTCAATTCTAACCCTGATTTTTTGGTTTTCCTCTTGAAAAGCTGCTGGAGTCAGTAACCCAGCCGTGGCATAGCTATGGCCCAAGAGGAATCAGTAGCTAACATCTTTTTTTTTTTTTTTTTTTTTTTTTTTAGACGGAGTCTCCCTCTGTCACCAGGCTGGAGTGCAGTGGCACGATCTTGACTCACTGCAACCTCCGCCTTCCGGGTTCAAACGATTCTCCTGCCTCAGCCTCCTGAGGAGCTGGGAGTACAGGCATGCACCACCAAGCCCAGCTAATTTTTTTTGTATTTTTAGTAGAGACGGGGGTTTCACCATGCTGGCCAGGATGGTCTCGATCTCTTGACCTCGTGATCTGCCTGCCTCAGCCTCCCAAAGTGCTGCGATTACAGGCATGAGCCACCGCGCCCAGCCGCTAACATCTTGTCTAATGTCAGCTACCACCACCTCAATGGGGCACACCTTTGGCATTTAGACAAGAGTTGGGTGGAACTATAACTTTCTTCTTTAATCACCACCACCTTCCATCACCATTTCAAGAGCCTAAAAGTAATGAGCGCTTAATTCATCTGTCCATGGTAGTGGGTTAGGAAGGATTGGGTGAGTCTCTTCATACACCCTTATTCCTTAAGCTAATTTAGGGACCAACCTGGAACGGAGGTCAAGGAAGAACGGCATATCCTGAAAACCATTAGTGGCTCAGTAAGGCTGAAACATAGAATGAATGTTCCTAGTGCAGTGGAGAACCTGAGTCCAGTGAGTAAGGGGGGAAGGATGTATGATGTAGGAGAAAGACAAGAGGAGCTATATTTGTTACTCTAAGGAGTTTTGTTGGAATCTGAAGATAACAGCAGCCTTTGGAGGATATAGTCCAGGAGATGGTGGAGAATCTTAGGAATGTAAACATGTTGAAGACTTTCCCAACAGTGAGCTAGATTCAAAAAACAGTAGGCAGAGTTGATATTTTTGAAAAGTACAGTCGTTCCTTTTATGAGGTTTCATTGCGGTACTCCCTAAGCCAAGGTGGAGGATTGCGTAATCTCTTTATGTCCCTCGGGAGTGCAAGGAAAAATGTCCTATTGACAAAGATCATGGCATCTTGGGAAAGACCATCACAATGGTTGGCATATCTGTCCTCATGTTTGTAGATGTAATTAGGATGTGATTAGATTTCAAGGATTGGATTGGATTACCTGTCAAGTAATCAAATGGTTTACTTCATAAAAAATATGTTACCATTGGCCAGGCACAGTGGCTTACACCTGTAATCCCAACACTTTGGGAGGCCAAGGCAGGAGGATAGCTTGAGGCCAGGAGTTTGAAACCAGCCTGGGTAATGTAGCAAGACCTCATCTCTACAAAAAACAAAAAAATTAGGTGGGTGTGGCAGCAGGTGCCTGAGGTCCCAGCTACTCAGGAAGCTGGGCAGGAGGGTCACTTGAGCCTGGGAAGTAGAGGTTGAGGCTGCAGTGATCCCCGATCATGCCACTGCACTCCAGCCTGGGCAACAGAGAAAGATCTTGTCTCAAAAAAAAAAAATAAATAAATAAATCCTGTCATTAAATTTCTTGCCATTCAACTCCAAAGACTGAATTTATAATTTTCAAAGATATAGAGCCCAATGGTTTCGCTGGATAAAAATGAAACACTTCAATTTTCCAACCATTTCCAATATCAAAACTCCTCTGGCCTTCATGTCCTCCTTCAGAATCCCCAGTATATCCCCGCAAAGCTGCACCTATGGTTGTACTGGTGTGTTTGCTACATTGTGTGCCTTGCCATGTATTTTTTCTCCAGCATGAAATCAAACTGGCAAGACAGTTTTATGTGTTTTGTGATGAAGGATCTCTGGTGTGAGATTCATAACATTGCATCTATCTTCAGAGGAGCTATGTGTGGGCTAACTCCTGAGAGCATGGTATAGCCACTGCTAGCATCTTGCCTTCTATGTATGCAAAACTTTTGTAAAAGGATCCATAAACACACAAACTATCTCTGTACACAATGCAATCTCCTCTAGCTTTTCCTGCTCCCCAGAGTCTGTGCATGAAGGAGAATACTGCTTTAAAATGCAATAACTTTCTGTGACACTTTATCATTCTAATAGCCATAAAATCACCAAAATATGGCATCTTCTATTGTTCTACATGGTAGCTAGGGAAACAAATTCATATGCACATCCTTTTTCAGAAAGCAAAACTGACTAAAGGGCAGGGGTTTTCCTTTTTATTTCAGTTTGTTGATATTTTTATTTGGAACTTATCTTGTTTTCACTCTCTCCTTTTCTATCCCATATTGTCAAAATATAAGGTGGTCAGTAGCTAGGACTGGAAAAATTCAGATGAATTTATAGTGTGCAGAAAAGGGTTGACATCTTTTAAACACCTCCACAGAGAGTTAAAACTCTCCGGCTATTTTCCCTGTAAGGAGATATTGAGGGTTCACACGTTCTACGTCTTCATTTTTTCAGAAACAGGGTCTTACTCTGTCGCCCAGGCTGGCGTGCGATAGTGCCCAGGCTGGAGGGCAGTGGTGTGATTATGGCTCACTGTGGCCTCAAACTCCTGGGCTCAAGGGATCCTCCTGCCTCAGCCTCCCAAGTAACTGGGACTACATGTGCATGCCACCATGCCCAACTAATTTTTAAATTACAAAAAAATTAAAATCTTTGTAGAGATAGGGTCTCACTATGTTGCCCAGGGTGGTGTCTATCTCCTGGCCTCAAGCAAGCCTCTGCCTTGGTCTCTCAAAGTGCTGAGATTATAGGCATGAGCCACAGTGCTGGGGTGCTGGACCTACATTCTTGTTTTTTTGTTGTTGTTTCTGAGGCAGGGTCTCGCTTTGTAGCTCAGCCTGGAGTGCAATGTTTTGATCATAGCTCATTACAGCCCAGACCTCCCAGGCTCAAGCAATCCTCCCATTTCAGCCTCCCTAGTAGCTAGGACTACAAGTGCATGCCAATAAGCCCAGCTAGTTAATTTTTCTTTTTTTTTTTTTTTCTATAGATGGGGTCTCACTATGTAGCCAAAGCTGGTTTTGATCTCCTGGCCTCAAGGAATCATACCTCAGTCTCCCAAAGCACTGGGATTACAGATGTGAGCCATCATGCCTTGCCTACATTCTCATTTTTAACAAATCACATTAATATCAAACTGAAATTACCAAGATTCAACTCTGGTTAATCGCTCTTAAAAGCCCTTAAAGGATCCCCATTGCCTGGGAAGCACATCCTGGGCTCATTCTTTTCAGTTTCAGCTCCTTTAACCACAAGCTATTTGGCCTAATTACTCACGACTTATTCTTGTAACACCTAATGCGCTCACCTGCCCGTATATCTTTGTGCCCTCAGTTCTTTCTGCTTGGAGTACTCTTCAGTCTAGTTCTTCAGAGCCAGACTATAAACTCCATAGGGCCAAGGATCATGGACCTCTAGTGTCTAGCCCAGTGTCTGACATACAGTAACCATTCAATAAACGTTTGTTTACTGACTGCCTCAGCCAGCTCAAAAGTAGTCTCTTTCAGGCCTTATGCGGTGGCTTATGTCTATAATAACAGCACTGTGGGAGGCCGAGGCGGGAAGATCACTGAGGCAAGGAGTTCAAGACCAGCCTGGCCAATGTGGTGAAACCCCGTCTCTACTAAAAATACAAAAATTAGCTGGACATGGTGGCGTGTGCCTGTAGTCCCAGCTACTCGAGAGGCTGAGACAGAAGAATCACTTGAACCTGGAAGGCAGAGGTTGCAGTGAGCCAAGATCGTGCCACTGCACTCCAGCCTGGGTGACAGAGCGAGACTCTGTCTCTCACATACACACACAAAAATTATCTCTTTCTGAATTACATCTTTGCATAGTGCCTTCAGTGAGGAGGGGCTGGAGGCAGTATATTCTTTTAATCTTTGTGTATTTGAAAATGCCTTTATTTTGCCTTCACATGCAAGGACAATCTAGTCAGATATGAAATTTTAGGTTATTCTTATTTTCTGTCTGCACTGTGACGATATAATGTTACTCCATTGCCTTCTGGCATCAATTGTTTGTTGATGAGGTTTGCTGACAGTGTAATTGTCATTCCTTTGTGGATAATCTGCATTCTCTTTGGTAGCTTTTAATATTATCTATTTTTTCTTGATATACTAAAATTTCTATAGGATGTGTATGGATGTGCATTTGTTTTCCTTTATACAACTGCATTTAGTGCATCTTTTTAAAAATCTGGAACATTCTCAATCATTATCTTTTTAAATATTATTATTCTACCACTTGTGATATTCTCTTTTACATCTGCTATTGGACATATTTTGCAGTCTATCAATTTATTTTCCATGTCCCTTAATTGTTTAATGAAAAAAAATTGTTCTTTCTCTATGCAGCATTACGGTTGTATTCTCAGTATTATCTTCCAATTGACCAATCATTGCTAACGATATCCAGTTTAGTGTTGATATCATCTATTGATTTTAAAACTTTTAATGACCATAGTTTTCATTTCTAACATTTCTTTTTTCTTTTCTTTTCTTTTTTTTTTTTTGAGACGGAGTCTTGCTCTGTCGCCCAGGCTGGTATGCAGTGGCGTGATCTCGGCTCACTGCAAGCTCCGCCTCCTGGGTTCACGCCATTCTCTCGCCTCAGCCTCCCGAGTAGCTGGGACTACAGGCCCCCGCCACCACGCCCGGCTAGTTTTTTGTATTTTTAGTAGAGACAGGGTTTCACCGTCTTAGCCAGGATGGTCTCGATCTCCTGATCTCGTGATCTGCCCGCCTCGGCCTCCCAAAGTGCTGGGATTACAGGTGTGAGCCACCATGCCCGGCCCATTTCCAACGTTTCTAAGCGACATTTTAAAATAGGCATTTTGTCCAGGTGCAGTAGCTCATGCCTGTAATCCCAGCACTTTGGGAGGCTCATTTGAAGCCACGGGTTTGAGACCACCTTGGTCAACATAGTGAGACCTCATCTCTACAAAAAATTTTTTAAAAAGTAGCCAGGCATGATGATGCACTACGACTGAGTCCCAACTACTCAGGAGGCTGAGGTGGAGGACTGCATAAGCCCTGGAGTTTGAGGCTGCAGTGAGCTATGATCATGATACTGCACTGCAGCCTGGGTGACAGCCTGTCTCCAAAAAAAGAAAAGAAAACAAAACAAAACAAAAAAACCTCAAAAAACAACAACCAAAAATCCCATACACATACACATACACATACACATACATATACATTTTATTATTATTAGTGGCTGGGCACAGTGGCTCACACCTGCAATCCCAGCACTTTGGGAGTCCGAGGTGGGAACATCATTTGAGGCCAGGAGTTTGAGACTAGCCTGGCCAACATGGAGGAAACCCATCTCTGTTAAAAACACAAAAATTAGAGAGGTGTGGTGGCGGGGACCTGTAATCGCAGCTAGTCAGGAGGCTGAGGCAGGAACATCGCTTGAACCTGAGAGGCAGAGGTTGCAGTGAGCTGAGATCACACCACTGCACTCCAGCCTGGGTGACAGAGTGAGACTCCATCAAAAAAAACAAAACAAAACAAAACAAGTAATATTATCCCTTTATTTCTTTCAAGAATGTAAAACATAAATATTTTAATGTTAACTTCAGATTAGTCTATTATTTTCATTGTTGTTATTTTCATTTATAATCACCTAATTGTTGGTGATATAGAATTCCTTACTTAACATTAGATCTCACGTATCTTATTATTTTGTACTCCAGGTTCATCTTCGGTGAAAACATTTTTTTCTCTCCTTTTTCCTCTGTGCTCATTCCTCCCTATTGACAATTGTGCAGCTGGCCCTTCAGGGGCCCCCAGTCCAGAGCCCCACTTTCTCTTGTTGGGTGAAGGCTACTGTTGGTGATGTTGAGTGAACACAGATGCAGCTATTGAGCCATCTGTGTTGGCTGCTTGGCTGTGTTTAGTGGGGTGCTGTGTCTGATCCCTCCTGCCTGTCTCACTACCCCTTTGATTAACTCTTAGCTTTTCCAGCTTCTTTTAGAGGTGGGAAAAGCCAGTCTAATTCCTGGGCTCAAGCAGTAACTGAGGCTTTTGTTCCCTTCCCATTGTGGGGAATGTTTGATTTTCATTGTATTGTAGAAGGCCAAACTCCTGGCTTCCTTTTGCCCGGCCCAGAAGCCCCATGGCCACCTTGGGTTACTGATGCACAGACCTGTTATCTGTGGATGTTTTGTGGCTGGTGTGATGCAAGATTGGAGGGAGGGACTTTGTGGTTAAAGGGGATGTTAATTTTCCCACTCACTCTCATAGCATATGAATAAGGAAACCTGTTGCTCTAATTGCCACAGGAAGTTCTCTTTTATCACTATAATAAAGTTACCATTGGCTGGGCGTGGTGGTTTACGCCTGTAATCCCAACATTTTGGGAGGCTGAGGGAGGTGGATCACGAGGCCAGGAGACCGAGACCATCCTGGATAACATGGTGAAACCCTGTCTCTACTAAAAATACAAAAAATTAGCTGGGCGTGGTGGTGGGTGCCTGTAGTCCCAGCTACTCGGGAGGCTGAGGCAGGAGAATCGCTTGAACCCTGGAGGCAGAGGTTGCAGTGAGCCGAGATCACGCCACTGCACTCCAGCCTGGGCGACAGAGCAAGACTCCGTCCCCAAAAAAAAAAAAAGAAAGTTACTATTAGGGCAATGTGCCAAGTACATGAACACACCTTCCTAATTTTAATTTTTTATATTTTATATGAATGTGCATTTTTGCTTATGGCTTTTTATCATTTATCTTTTATTGCCATGTGTTTGGAGTAGCAGTAGGGGCTTCAAAACATGTGCTTCAAAACATGTGAATCATAATTCACCCCTCTTTGACCAGAAGTCAATCTGATACTTTTTTTCCGATTTCTTTTTGTAATTTTACTGATATATCATAGTTGTACATATTTTTGTGGTATATGTGATATTTTGATACATGTGTACAATGTGTAATGATCAAATCACAGTTTTGGGATTTCCATCAACTCAAACATTTATCTTTTCCTCTTGTTGGGAACATTACAAATCTTCTTTTCTAGCTTTTTTGAAATATACAATAAATTATTGTTAACTATAATTTCCCTGCTGTACCATCAAATACTAGAACATATTCCTTTTATCTAATTGTTTTTTTTTTGTTGTTGTTTTTTTAGAAGGAGTTTCACTCTTGTTGCCCAGGCTGGAGTGCAATGGTGCGATCTTGCTTCACTGCAACCCCCACCTCCCGGGTTCAAGCAATTCTCCTGCCTCAGCTTCCCAAGTAACTGAGATTACAGGCATGCACCACCATGCCCAGTTAACTTTGTATTTTTAGTAGAGTAGGAGTTTCACTATGTTGGTCTGGCTGGTCTTGAACTCCTGACCTCAGGTGATCCACCAGCCTCGGCCTCCCAAAGTGCTGGGATTACAGGTGTGAGCCACCGCACCGGGCCTATCTAATTGTATTTTGTACCCATTAACCAGTTTCTCTTCATTTCTCCCCTTCCCTTCCTAGCTTCTGGTAACCATTCTACTCTCTACCTCCATAAAATCCACTTTTTTTGATCCCACATATGAGTAAGAACATGCGATATTTGTCTTTCTGTGCCTGGCTTATTTCACTTAACATAATGGACTCCAGTTCCATCCATGCTGCTGCAAATGACAGGATTTCATTCGTTTTTATGGCTGAGTAATATTCCATTGTGCATATATACCATATTTTCTTTATCCATTAATCCCTTGATGGACATTTAGGTTGATTCCATATCTTGGCTCTTGTGAATAGTGCTGCAATAAACAGGGGAGTGCAGATAGCTCTTTGAAATACTGATTTCTTTCTTCTGGATATATACCCAGCAGTGGGATTGCTGGATCATATGCTAGTCCTCTTTTTAGTTTTTTCAAGGAGCCTCCATCTCCATGCTGTTTTCCATAGTGGCTGTACTAATTTATGTTCCTACCAATAGTGTTTTCTCTGCATCCTCACCAACATTTGTTATTTTTTGTCCTGATACGTTTTTAAGTCTGCGACCTGTAGTTGATGCTCTGGTGAACTGCCTGGATTGCCTCCAGGACAAAGCACTCCTTGTCAGCTGTGAATGCACTGAGAAGGCATTGCTCGCAGCTGAGCTTCCGTCCAGGAATTTTCTTCAGCTGAAGGGAGCTGCCACGCTTAAGATCACGAACCTTCCTCAGAAGCTGCTGCATTCTAGTGACTGGTCAAGTGGGGGTACCGAGAACTGACCTCCTTGTGTCAATTCAGGACAGTGATAAAGAGCTAGCCTGCATCTAGCGCTCTCCGTGGAGTGGCCTCAGGCCTCTGTTTCAACTGCATTGCAGTTCAAATTCTTACTTTTATGAATCTTGCTTCACTTACTACCTCATAGGCATTAGCTCCAAAAGTGCCTCCCATAAGCCTCCTGCCACAAACTTCCATCTTAGCATCTGCATCCTGAGGAGATGAATTTTAAGATACCACCCTATAGGTGAAGAACATCTAGGTTTCCCTAAGGACTTCTTCCAGCTGTTTCCCCAAAGCAGATACTCAGAAACATCTGTGGGGCTGGGCATGGTGGCTCACACCTGTAATCCCAGCACTTTGGGAGGCCAAGACAGGTGGATTGCTTGAGGTCAGGAGTTTGAGATCCGCCTGGGCAACATGGCGAAACCCTGTCTCTACTAAAAATACAAAAATTAGTCGGGCATAGCGGTGCGTGCTTGTAGTCCCAGCTACTTGGGAGGCTGAGGCAGGATGAACCACTTGAACCCAGGAGGCGGAGGTTGCAGTGAGCTGGGATTATGCCATTGCACTGTAGCCTGGGTGACAGAAGCAGACTCACTTTCAAAAAAAAAAAAAGAAAGAAAGAAAGAAAGAAACATCTGTGGAATGAATACAGGAATGAAAACAAAGCTGCCTGAATTTAACCTGCTCAGATTTCCCAAGCTACATAACTTTTCATATTTTATTCTTTTTTACTAACAAAATTAGGACTTCCAAAGTCTGAGAAATTAATCTTGGGTCTAGGTAAGATAACACTCCCTCACTTTGCAAGTTTCTATTTTAATTGAACTTTAATGCTGCTTGGATGAACTTAGCATGGTTGTCGCTTTTGTGATGCATTTGAAGATGAATTACTTGAGCACAAAGTATTAATGTGGAAGGTGAAGGCAGATAGCAGCATGATCAAGAACAGAGCTTGGGATGTAAATTGAAGTTTGGCATCAGAGAGGAATGGCAGTGTTGGAGAATGACAATAAAAGTAATTCCTTTTCAAACATCACTGATGGTGGGACAGCATGGTAGCTTTACCTCCCACAAAGCTGTCTTGAAACCTTTGCTGGACACTCTTTTCTCAGGATTGACAATTAAGATCTCCCAGACAACTTTCATCTCAGAGGGCACAGTAAACCGAGCCTGCTCTCTGTAGGGAGGGTAGTGAGGTAGATAGATGGGGAAGCTCACATTTGGAGAAACAGTATAATGTGGTCAGGTGCAGTGTTTCATCAACGTGTGGTCAGGTTCTGGACAGTTTTCTACGAGAATATTTAAATGATACATTGCCATGTTTGCATTAATAATAATTAAAACATTAGCATATTCTGTGTCATTGAGATGACTACTAATGGCGCACACTGTGGTTTACCTGCCCTGCATCGTATTTCACATATTTCACATTCATCTTTTTTCAAAGCTCCATATTTTCAGGTATCCTCACCTCTTACATAGCCCATGTTCTGAGGGCAGATTTCGGGTTCTTTATGCAAATCTTGGCAATCTTAGTTCCTTTGTGTCTTCGTCCATTTAGTGTTGCAACAGATTACCTGAAACCAGGTAATTTATAAAGAAAAGAGATTTATTTAGCTCATGGGTCTGCAGGCTGGGAAGTGCAAGAAGCATGGCATCAGCATCTGCTGGGTTCCTGGGGAGGGACATAAAACACAGTGGAGAAGGGAAAGGGATGTGCGCAGAGGGGAAAACCTGAGGGGCACTCTGACTTTATAACAACCCATGCTCGAGGGAACTAATCCATTCCCTTGAGAAATAATCCAGTCTTGAGAGAGCAAGAACTCACTACTTCAAAATGGCACCAAGCTTTTTATAAGGAATCCACTCCCACAGCCCAACCACCTCCCACTAGGCCCACCTCCCAATCCTGCCACAATGGGGATCAAATTTCCACATGAGTTTTGGTGGGACAAACAAACCATAGCATCTTGCAAGTAACTGTTTCAGAAACCTAGAACCTTGACTTAAATACATGAGACTTCTCTAGTGACTGTTAAAGGTGTGGGGCAGACACAAGGTTGCTAGGATGACCTTTAGTTTTGTGGCTGAGAATTTTTTTCCTTTCTTACGGGATATAAAAATGAAAAACCAGTTGCCCTAGTTGCCTCTAGTGATGATGCAGGAAATTGTCTTGTTACCATGATGGAAGCTAATGTGAGTCTGCATGCAGAGAAAAGCAGAGTGAACAGAACCTCAGAGAACTTGAGACAGAGCCCTGATTTTACTTACCCAGGATCCTACCTACCTCCAACCTAATGATTTATCAAATAATAAGTGTCCTTGTTGTTTAAACATATTGTATCAAGGTTTCCTCTTACTTACAGGTGAAAACATCTTATTTGGCACATATCCCTATGCTCAAGTACTGTCTATGTAAATAGTTTATAATTATATTGGCACCAGGTAATTATTGGCACCAATTAAAGGCAGAGTTTACCTTTAAAGATGTAGGTAAACAGATCGGCCTGCCAGCAGATTGGCATTTTCAGTGCTAGATTGATAATAATGGCTTCTGGTTAGAGTTGACTGGTTGATCACATAAATTCATTTCCTTTTTGTACCAACACTCTCCATAAAATGACAATAAATAAACAGGAACAAAGTCTAAATACCCAATGACAGGAAAATGGGAAGACAGTCTTCAGAAAAAAGATTTCATCACATTTCTGGAAGATGGATAAAATAGAGGGGATCAAAAACTGGTAAAGCAGAATCAAGGAAGTCTCTGTGCAGAGTACGTGCAGAAGTAAGTTCAGGTGAAAGGCAGCCAGTGTGCCCTTCATGCATCAAAGGCCCTCAGTAACATGAAGTACCAGCTCCAAGAGAAGGTAAGATGCTGATATGGAGCAGAAAACCAGGTGATATGGTTTGGCTGTGTCCCCATCCAAATCGCATCTTGAATTGTAGATCCCATAATCCCCAGGTGTCATGGGAGGGACCCAGTGGGAGGTAATTGAATCATAGGGGCAGTTGCCCCCATGCTGCTGTTCTCATGACAGTGAGTGAGATCTCATGAGATCTGATGGTTTTATAAGGGGCTTTCCCCTCTTTGCTCGGCACTTCTCCTTCCTGCCATTATGTGAAGAAGGATGTGTTTTCTTCCCCTTCTGCCATGATTGTATGTTTCCTGAGGCCTTCCAAGCCATGTGGAACTGTGAGTCAATTAAATCTCTTTCCTTTATAAATTACCCAGTCTCGAGTACCTCTTCATAGCAGCATGAGAACAGACTAATACACCAGGCGATTAATCAAAGTCTATATGAGAAAGAGTCAAGCTTACTTTACCCGGAGGACATAATGCCTAGAAGCCAGGCTTCTATTCCCAGACTTTGAAAAAAGGAGTATTCTTTTCCAGAGAAACTGGCAGCCTCCAGGGGAATGCTCTTTACCTTCTACCATTTAGAGACTATCTTAGTTTTTTCAGGCTGTTATAACAAAATACCACAGATGGGGTAAATGATAAACAACAGACATTTATTTCTCACAGCTCTGGAGGCTAGGAAGTCCAAGATCAAGACATGTCACATTTTGTTTCTGGCGAGGGCCCACTTCCTGGTTCACAGGGGGCACATTATTGCTGTGTCCTCATATGTTGCAGGGTGAAGGGAGCTCTCAGGGGCTTCTTTTATAGGGGCACTAATCCTACTCATGTTGGCTCCACCCTCAAGACCTAATCAGCTCCCAATAACTCCACCTCCCAATACCATCTCATTGGTGATTAAGCGTCAACATACGAATTTTGGGAGAACACAAACATTTAAACCATAGCAGGGGTTTACCAGGTAGTGGTTCACTTGCTTCTTGAAACTGGTCTTGCTTAGAGCAAATTGGCAAAATCAGCAAGTTCTGTCCAGGCTACAGGGCTCTCACCAGATTTACTCGTCTTGTTCCTGAGCATGAATAAACTTCTCCAAATGGGGAACCTCCAACATAGAAGAGAGGTTTCAAAACAAACTGGCACAGAAAACAATTCTGGAGGAGGCAGATATTGTGCCAGGAACAGAAGAGAACATGAAATAAATCCTAAAATGTGTTCTCAGAGAGACTGGAGATGTTGTCATATTACGACAAGCATAGGACACAGTGAAAATGTGTCCTAACCCTGTGCTAGGAAATACCTTCTAGATAGTAAAGACATGTTTGTCAGAATAGAATAATTCAATGGAAAAGTTGGAAGATTAGACTTAAGAAATCTCTCAGAAGTAGAGAAAGAAAACAAGGAGGTGATGGCTATGAGAAAGAACTCCAGAAAATCAATGCAGGAACATCAACGTCTGATGAAAAGACAAATAAATGATGGGGAAAGGTATCAAAGAAGTAATGGGGGAATTTTTCCAGAGTGGAAGGACCTAATATTCAAATCGAAAATGTACACCCAGTGCCTAGCATAATGAATGCAAAAAAAACAAACACTCACCTAGCACACATTATCACCAAATGTCAAGGTCAGGGATAAAAAGAAACCTGAAAAGCAAAAAAAGAGAAAAATCCGAAATGAAAACTTCAAGTCAGCATCAGACAATTCATCCACAGCTCTAGATATTGAGAGGCTTTGATTTTATGAGGGAAAATCATCCCAATTTAAAATTCTGTACATAAAGTATCAAAAAACAGAATGGCAGAATAAAGACATTATCAGATACGTAGGCCCAGGAGGAACTCTCCAGGGAAACCAGAGGGTTTGACAGAATACTAAATTTGTGCAAGAGGTTGAACAAAATAAAAAACATGTCCAAAGTAATTAGTTCCAAAAAATTTGAACTCCAGGCAAAAAGTCATACAGGAAAGAACATTTAATCATGGAGAGTAATAGCTGTGTGGTGAACCGCAGTTACACAGTCATAATAATGAAATCACCATTGATTTTCAATTTTTAGAATCAATGTACTGATAAAGCTCAGAAGATTTAATTAACATTATAGAACAAAATATAAATGTTGTAAATTTGACATTGTGAAGGTAAAAATTCAGAACACACTGGAAAGTGGAAACAGGGATAGAACTGAAGAGGGTACTTACACTATCACGTTAGAAAGTAGGGAGTGAAAAAATACACTGTTTTAATGGGAGAAAAATAAAGGCTTATTATTATTTGTAATCAACAAACAAAATGGCACAACTTTACATCTTCTGACTCATATTCATTTAGAATTCTGTTGGCAAGAACGAAAACAAAGATTGTCTTTTGCAACTGAAAGATATTTTTATGAAAGAAGATGTCAGCTTATGTTGTTACTAAATAAAGATTTTAATTTGATGTTACCAAACAGTAACATATGACTTCAATTTTGACAGGTGGATGCAAAAATAAGAGAGGTGGCCATAATAGATCAAGGATGCTTTTGAATAAAGCAAGGGCCAAATCACATCATAGTGAGCTGTATAAAAATAGGTTTTGCAGGCTGGGCACGGTGGCTCACACCTGTAATCCTAGCACTTTGGGAGGCTGAGGTGGGTGGATCACAAGGTCAGGAGTTCGAGACCAGCCTGGCCAACATGGTGAAACCCCGTCTCTACTAAAAATACAAAAAAAAAAAAATAGCCAGGCATGGTGGAGCGCTCCTGTAGTCCCAGCTACTCAAGAGGCTGAGGCAGGAGAATTGCTTGAACCCAGGAGGCAGAGGTTGCAGTGAGCTGAGATCGCACCACTGCATTCCAGCCTGGCAACAGAGCGAGACACCATCTCAAAGAAAAAAAAATAGGTTTTGCAGTAATTTATGTTAGGAACAGTTCACGTGCTAAAATGAAAAGAACTCTGTCTATAGTAATTTATATCACACTCACTTAATGCATGTTGTTTTACCAGGATATTAAATATATTACCATAATACTAAATTAACATTAAACATTTTATTTGATGAGTTTTATGGTTTTCTTACATTTAATTTGCTTTTTTTTTTTAGTTATATGATAGCTAAATGCACTTTAAATTCTTATGGTGAGGCCAGGTGTAGTGGTTCATGCCTGTAATTTTAGCACTTTGGAAGGCTGAGGTGGGAGGGTTGCTGCAGCTTAGGAGTTTGAGACAAACCTGGGCAACAGAGCAAGACCCTGTCTCTATAAGAAAAAAAAAATGTAGATGATTGTGGTAGTGCGTGCCTGTAGTCCTGGCTACTCAGGAGGCTGAGGTAGGAGGACGGCTTGAGCCCAGGAGGTTGAGGCTGCAGTGAGCCATGATTGTGCCACTGCACTCCAGCCTGGGTGACAGAGTGAGACCCTGCCTCAAAAAAAAAAAAAAAAAAAATCAGATGGAGAACTAAGGAGAGACCCAAGTGGACAGCACTTTTTCTTTGCTCATTTTCTCTCTACTGTCCCCATTGCTGATCTAGCAGGAATTTGGCTCAGCAGGTTGGAGTAAGCTCAGTGGTAGGACTGAGACCAGAGCTGAGCTGCTCCTCCCGACACTTTGCTAAGCAAAAGCACCATTGTTGTGCACTTGCGTAGGTCTTTGCTACTCATAGTGTGATCTGTGATCTGTAGGCCAGCAGCCTTGGCCTCCCCTGGAGAATTTTAAGAAACGCAGGCTCATGGACCTCACCCCAGTCCTACTGAATCAGAATCTGCATCTTTAACAAGGTCCCCAGGTGATTTCCCATGCAAATTAAACTCTGAGAGACTGGCCCTCCTCTTTCCCTACAACTGTGGACCCCACACAGGGAAAAGCACCTGTCTTAATAGACTTCTCATCCATGGCACCTCCATCCTAGCTCAGCTCAGACTATGCACTCCTTCTCTGGGGATCATATATGATCTGTCACTTCTCTATTGTGCTTCTTGATAAATTCTGTCATGGCTAAGCCCCCTTTCTCCCATATGTGGTGGATGTTTGTTGCTTTCTTCTGTCCAGATTCCTTATCTGTAAATCAGAAGAATAATATTGCTTTTCTCCTAGAGCTGTTGTGAAACTTACACATAATCATCTCTAGAAACCACTCAGCATAGAGTAACATCTCAATAAATGGGCTTGTAATGATTGGCTGTTATCAAAGAGTCCCAAGTGAGAACACTCAGCAGGAAAAGCCTCAGATGTTAATGGTCTCCAGCCCCAGCTGTCATCAGCTTCATTTCCCTCGTCAATAGCTCATTACTTGATTGTCAAGTCACAGACGCTATAAGCTCCACACCATCACACCGAATAATAACAGTTATTGCAGGTCTCATGTGTAAAGCATTGCAGAGCTGATATCTCTTTAATCCTGAGAGGGTTCTGTCTGTTGGAGATGGTGGTGGTAGGGAACAAGGCTGTGTTAGGGGGAAGATGTCCGTCTTACCCTCATAGAACAGTACAGTTTGTCTCATGAGCATCTAAACCATCTTGCCCTGTGTCCTGATGTTTTATAAAGCTCAAACAACTCTTTTCCTTTTTTTTCCTTCAACCCATTTATTTTTAAAATTTTTAATTTTTTTTTGCAGAGATGGGGTCTGTGTTGCCCAGGCTAGACTCCAAATCCCGGCACCAAGTGATCTTCCTGCCTTGGCCTCCCAAAGCACTGGGATTATAGACTTGAGCCACTTCACCTGGCCCTTTCCCCCATTTCTTAATGCACTGCCTTCTCCCTAGAGACTCAGGCATGCAACCATACGAGCTGCTGCACAAATCTCATATGCTGCACTAAGGAAGACCCTTTTCCCTATGCCCCCCTCCCACCCACAAATGGAAGCATTGTAAGTGAACAAAACCCTTTTCCCTTGGGACCGTCTTCCTAAGATGGCCACTCTCTCAGGTTGATCCGTAGTTCCTCGAACAGACTTCCAGAAGCCCGTCTCTATCAAAACTGCAAACATAACTTACCATGCCTGGCATCCCGGGAGTGGCAGGGCTTAATGTCCATACAGGACCCATTCATACTTGAAATGACTAGTTCTATTGAATCTGGAAAAGAGAAGACATGGGAGGATATGAGTGTGATCTCTTAATCTTGAAAGACCGTAATGAAAGAGAGATTCAGCATATTCTGGATGGTTTTGGAAAGCATTCCCAGGAAAAATGGACAGGGAAGGAATAAAAAGAAAGGAAACTGTGATCCTCTTAACTAACCCTGTGGCAGGTACAATACACTGACCCACGTTACCACATTTAGTTCTCTAAACAAGAATTTGTTTAACAGATGAGAAAACCATGGCTTACACAGGCAGAGCGACCAAGCTGGAATCGAAACTCATTTGTTTTATTTTGAAATCCCCATCCTTTCCACTATGTTATATGGCTCCTTATTGTGAAGGCATCTGAGGGGTGATAGAAAATTCCCTGTCATGGAAAGCATTCAAACAGAGGTTGGAGGCTGGGAGATCTGCAGTGAGGTCAAGGACACATGAGGATTGGAACCTGGGGTAGTTCCTAGAGCAATACCATAAAGCAGTGCTACCCAACCTTTTGGGCACTAGGGACCAGTTCCATGGAAGACAATTTTTTCATGGATCAAATCGTTGAGGGATGGTTGCAAGATGATTCAAATGCGTTACATTTATTGTGTGCTTTATTTCTATTATGATTACATTGTAATATATAATGAAATAATTATACAACTCACAATAGTGTAGAATCAGTGGGAGCCCTGAGCTTGTTTTCCTGCAACTAGATGGTCCCATCTGGGGGTGATGAGAGGCAGTGACAGCTCATCAGGCATTAGATTCTCATAAGCAGAGCACAACCTAGATCTCTCGTGTGTGTAGTTCACAATAGGATTCACACTCCTATAAGAATCTAATGCTGCCGCTGTTCTGAAGGGAGGTGGAGCTCAGGAGGTAATGTGAGCAGTGGGGAATGGCTGTAAATACAGATGAAGCTTTGCTTGCTTACCACCCACTCACCTGCTGTGCAGCCCGGTTCCTAACAGGCCATGGACCAGTACTGGTACTGTGGCCCCGGGGTTGGGAACCCCTCCCATAGAGCAAGTGGACTAGGAGGTTATCAATTCCCAACAAGGCAAGAGAATAAGGATAAACTGGCCGGGCACGGTGGCTCACGCCTGTAATCCCGCATTTCGGGAGGCTGAGGTGGGTGGATCACTTGAGGTCAGGAGTTCGAGACTGGCCTGGCTAACATGGTGAAACTCTGTCTCCACTAAAAATACAAAAAATTAGCTGAGCATAGTGGCAGGTGCCTGTAATCCCAGCTATCCAGGAGGCTGAGGCAGGAGAATTGCTTGAATCAAGGAGGCAGAGGTTTCAGTTAGCCAAGGTCACGCCATTGCACTCCAGCCTGGGCAATAGGAGTGAAACTCCGTCTCAAAAAAAAAAAAAAAAAGAATAAAGATGAACCAAAACATAAAGCTCAAAGTATGCAGAAGCACAGCAGGCTGATTCGTAGTGAGATGCATTGGAGAAAAGGTTAAGGAAGAAGACCTAGAGCTGAAAACCGACAGTCCTCAGGCCAAAACCTTCCCACAAACAGTGTTGATTCCTTTCTAGTTAATTGCCAACATCTAAAAAGTGGTAGCTTTCACCTACAAATCCAGATTTCAAAACTTGTCTTAAAAAAACAGAAAGATCTGGCAGTAGTGGGTCAGCATTCTGCATGGAACAGCTGATTGGTGGCTGGATCTACAGGAAGGGTACAGAGGCTCCTGGTCATAGGTTTCCGACACCTTAGACATCTTACACCAAGCCGTCTTTCCTTGTTTGCATTATCTTCCTGGACTCTAAAAATAACCGGAACAATTTATGTTTTCTGCTGCCAGGTAGGAGCTTAGCTTAGAAAGAGCCAGACTGCTTTTGAGGTGCATCTAACGTTCCCTATAGAAGAATAGAACTGGAAGCTACAATACACAGAAAGTCTGAAAGACAAGTTGTTAGGATATTTGCACTGCTGCAAAGCAATTGCTAAATAGAATGTAGGAGCTTGTTCCCAACAGTGGGCTATGTTTACACAGTGGGTGAGTTTAAACAAGGAAGAAACCAAAATAGGTGAGAACTAGGGCCACAACTGCCTATTTTCCTAGTCACTGCTGCCTGAGAACTACATCAATATTATCCTAATGAGAAGACATTGATAGTTATCATTAAAATTGTACTTTAGATATTACTAATTTCAGGGGGAAGCATTGAGAGGAAAGTGAGAGAGAAAGAGGCAAACTGCATGAAATGCATTCTATAGCATGGGTTTAGTTATTTCCACCTGGTTGTTTTTGTAAAACTCTGATTTTAAAAAAAGCACTGCAGGTTTTGATAAGATGAGTGATAAAGTTTGGGTGTTTGTCCCCTCCGAATCTCATGTTGAGATGTGATCCCCAGTGTTGGAGGTGGGGCCTGGTGGGAGGTGTTTGGGTCTTGGGGGTGGATCCTTAATGAATGTCTTGGTGTTGTCATCCTCGTGGTGATGAGTGAGTTCTTACTCTGAGTTCAGCGAGACCAAGTTATTTAAAAGAGTCTGGCACTTCCCACCTCTCATTCTTGCTCCCGCTCTTGCCATGTGACACACAAACTCCCCTTCCTTTCTACCATGAGTGGAAGAGGACTGAGGCCTTCACCAGAAGCAGATGCTGGCGCCATGCTTCCTGCACATCCTGCAGAACTGTGAGCCAAATATACTTCTTTTCTTTATAAATTACCCAGCTTTAGGTATTTCTTTATAGTAACACAAGAATGGACTAACATGCAAAATTGATATTGAGGAGTGGGGCATTGCTATAAAGATACTTTAAAATGTGGAAGCAGCTTTGGAACTGGGTAATGGGTAGAGGTTGGAAGAGTTTGGAGGGCTCAGAAGGAGACAGGAAGGTAAAGGAAAGTTTGGAACTTCTTACAGACTTAAGGACTTAAGCAACCGTGACCAAAATGCTTAAAGGAATATGGACAGTGAAGGCCACACTGATGAGGTCTCAGATGGAAATGAGGAACTTATTGGGCACTGGAGCAAACGTCACCATAACAAAGAGCTTGGCTGCATTGTTCATGTCCTGGGGATCTGTGGAAGTTTGAACTTAAGAGTGATGACCTGGGGTATCTGGCAGAAGAAATTTCTAAGCAGCAAAGTGTTCAAGAGGTGGCCTGGCTGCTTCTAACAGCCTATGACTGGTGCCCAGATAGGCAGGCTGGGGGCATCTCCCAAAACAATAGTGGCTCTTTGCTTCCAAGCAGTAAAAACTGACACCAGCAAACAAAAACCAAGAGGTTTATTGGAAGTATATTGAGTACTCATGGATGAGTGGGAAGGCTGGAAAACGGGAAATAGAATTATGGGTAAGCACCCAGGAATCCCTGTGGATAAAAATGTAAGCAATTCTGAAGGGTCCAAGAATCAGGGACTTCCACAAAGTCCCCCAAAGAGTGCCAAGCTGGAATAGATGAGTTCAAACATTTTGAGCTATTGTGTTCTCCTAATTCCAGAGAGGGAGTTTACTAATTAGCCTAGCCTAGGTCAAGGGAAACTGGATTGTACATTCACATGTAAGCTTTATGAAATCAGAAGTGAGAAGACAACAACTACTATCAATCAATGTTTTCAACAGCCAGGTCAGTGTCTGAAACAAAGATGTTCAATAAATATTTGTGGAATGAACCAATGAAGGAGTGACAACATGTTTCCACCCTTTGACCAGGGTAAAATAAAGCCTCTGGAAAAATAATCCCCCAAATCCAAAGCCCAAAGGAAATCAGGGTAATATCACAAGAGTATTGAACTGAATGGGCAGCCAATAAAGGGGGGTACATAGAGAAGTACTTTTGATTTCCCAGCGAGGTTTAGATGACAAATGTGGAAAACTTCAAATATCTCCCAGTGTTTTTCACATTCCAACATAGCAATGAGGAATCAAGGTCAAACGGCATCTAAATCCATTCTTGCTTTCTTGCCTACACAATGGTGACCAGATTTGGGGTGCTGTTGACTGTTAACCCAAGGACCCGTATCTATCCACCTGTTCTTGTTCTGATGAGAAAGGTCATATGCTGGTGGCAACCATGCCCTGAGTGAGTTCCCTGAGATGCAAACACATCTCCAAGAACATGCCATATGTACAAGAGGCCGTTCCAAGGAGAAGCAAATTTGCACATCCCACTCAAAGGGGGGATGGCAAGGATGGGTGTGAGAAGCCCCCAGATTTTCTGCTTCTCCTCTGAGGTGCTTTAGGAAGGAGCACATGTCTCATTCAAAGGATCAAGGAAAGAACATCACCTGGGAAATGGGAAATGGTCAAGAAGGCTCGATTATGAAGCAGCTTCAGTGTTGATGATGAAGCAATGTAGTTTTCCTAAGTGGATCCAACTGCTCATTGCTTTTACAGTGCAAGCCATTCATTTTGCCAGTTGGTCTTTACCATGGTAGCTCTTAAATATCTTTTCTTGTGAGGTCCTCAACACACTTAATGTGTGAGTCTCATACCCTCAGTTGGAGCACAGGCTAGGACTGGCCTTTCGAACGTTCCTTACAACAAAAGCAGGTCTAACGTTTCACCTCTATGTTCGCTGTAAGTTGGAGCCCATTGTAGTGTTTCTATTACTTGAGGTTGGAAGCATTGATGCTGAGTGTTTGGGATGAACCTGTCTGGAGAGGAAAGGGGAACAAAATGTCTGGGATAGACCTAGAGCAGAGGTCAGAGGGCCCTGGGACCTAATCTGACTATATGCATTTTTTTTTTCATCCTGCATAGAATTAACTTTATTTATTTATTTATTTTGAGACAGATTCTTGTTCTGTTGCCCAGGCTGGAGTGCAGTGGCGTGATCTCGGCTCACTGCAACCTCCACCTCCCAGGTTCAAGCGAGGCTCCTGCCTCAGCCTCCTGAGTACGGGGATTATAGGCACGTGACACCACGCCTGGCTAATTTTTTGTATTTTTAGTAGAAACGGGGTTTCATTGTGTTAGCCAAGATGGTCTCAATCTCCTGACTTTGTGATCTGCCCGCCTCAGCTTCCCAAAGTGCTGGGATTACAGGCATGAGCCCCCGCACCCGGCCAGGATTAACTTTTTAAAATGTTATTTTTGGAGTTTTCAAAATTGGGAGGCTTTACATACAAATCTGGGTTTCCAATTTGTCTTGAAGCTGTGCAAAGTCTTGTGATACTAGGCTTTCCCATAAGACAGTAGAGCTGAGCTGAGCAGTGGCTGCCCCCTTTGGGCAGGGACTGAGCTGCCGAGTGTGGGCTCCACACAGCTTTGATCACAACATAAAGTGTGTATTTGTAGGCAGTATCCTGTAGGTATATGAGTTTGCAACCCTGAATCTACCTTTATTTCTCATCGGGTATGCCTGAGGTCTTAAATCTCTAGATTTTTCTTTGCCCTTTTGGATGTGGCTAGAGACTATTATGGGATATGAATGGGAGGCTGTCAGTGACTTGGGGGCAGATTGGGAAGATGTAACATGGGGCTTGGTGTCTGCATGCTTTGGGGAAAGTTAATCATAATTTGAGTTCATCTTGGTGACTCTTATTGTCTGCTCTCAAGTTTTTGAGCAGAGGTTTGGTTTGTAGATAGAGCCTAAATCACCTTACTATGTGATAGGTCAGATTGTAAAAGGCCTTGAATGCTACACTAAGGGTTTGTATATAGCCAATAGGTTTGAAAACATCAGAATATCCCAAGCTCTGCTGCCCTGCATGTAGTACCAGGCTATGTGATGCCAATCCTTGTGTTGGGAGCCGGCTGCTCCCCACTGGAGCCCAACAGGGCCATGGGGAATGAATCACAAAGCCAGGGATCAACCATCCACAGAAAGACCTTTAAAAAAGTAGACCCTTTTTTTAAAAGTTTGTACTTTCATAACATTTCGTAGAGACAGAAACCCACTATGTCACCCAGGCTGGAGTGCAGTGGCACAATCACAGCTCACTGTAGCCTTGAACTTCTGGGTTCAAGTGATCCTCCAGCCTCAGGCTCCAGAGTAGCTGGGACTATAGGTGCGTGCCACCATGCCTGGCTAATTTTTTATTTCTTATTTTTTGTGTAGATGGGGTCTCTCTACGTTGCCCAGGTTGGTCTCAAACTCCTGGCCTCATGCAATCCTCCTGCCACAGCCTCCCAAAGCACTGGGATTACAGGAGTGAGCCATCACACCTGGCCTCTTTCGTAAATTTTGACCCAGAGTCTTTTCTTTTGTGAACGTATGTTACAGATACTGATATATGTGCACAATGACACATGTGTGACCTGTTTGTGGCAACAATTTTAATACCAAAGACTGAAAACAAAATAAGCCCCTATTGATAGAGAAGCTGATCTAATTATGGCACAGCCACACAACTGAATACTGTGCCATTATAAAGGACTAAGGTGTCTATGGGCTTATATGGAATGATCTTCAAAGTATATCTTAAGTATAATTTAAAAATTGCAAGGTGCTGGCCGGGCACGGTGGCTCACGCCTATAATCCCAGCACTTTGGGAGGCCGACGAGGGCGGATCACTTGAGGTCAGGAGTTGGAGACCAGCCTAGACAATATGGTGAAACCCCGTCTCTACTAAAAATACAAAAATCAGCCAGACATGGTGGTGGGCGCCTGTAATCCCAGTAACTCGGGAGGCTGAGGCAGGAGAATCGCTTGAATCCTGGAGGCGGAGGTTGCAGTGAGCCGAGATTGCGCCATTGCACTCCAGCCTGGGCGTTGCAGCGAGAATCTGTCAAAAAAAAAAAAAAAAAAAAAATTGCAAGGTGTTGATTAGCATTTTTACTGTGTTTCCATTTATTTAAAAAAATGTGCAGATGCTTATTTTTGTATAAGGTAAACACTTACTTTGTATTTTTGTATCTTTAGGAGGTCCACAGCAAGTGCTAGGGCACCGGAGTTAAGAGATAGACATTCTTTTCATTGTACATCTTTATGTATTGTTTGCTTGTTAGACCATGTTGATATATGTTATTCTTTTTCGATAATAAAAATCGAGTTGTGTGCATGTAATTTTGAGCTTCATTTCTCCTGGAGGCTGCTAAGTTCTTTTTTCTACGAGCTGCAGTACAGTTGTGAAGGAAGAATCCCTAGTCCTGTTTTCCTAGCAGGACAGAGCAGGTTGTCCTGGGCCCCTGATGAGAGCTGGGATTCATTTCCTGGAATTCTGAGTGAGAACAGTGGCCAGCTGCTACGTGGGGCTTTGGGGAGCTGCTTAGCAAGTGGGCAGGAAGGATACAGGGCCAGAAAGCAATTCTGTGCTACTTTCTGCATCTCACCTTGTGTAATACTTTCAGCCTGACATGTCCCCTTTCACTACTTCACATATTGAATGCACTTGGTGTCATTTGTCCTTTCCTCTCTGGGGACCTTTCAAAAAATAAATAGCAGAGATAAAACTCTATCTTGGAGGACTACGTCCTCTCTTGCAGCTCCCAAAACACAGGCCATGATGGGTACCTTGCCTCAGTACTGAGGATATAGATGGGGTGAGTTAGGGCAAGGGGGACCCAGTTCGAGACCCACGAAGGACTGTCAAGGGGGTCATAGGAGATAAATTGCTCTGTCAAAAAGAGGGAAAAGGATTCTGGAAAAAGGGAGGCAAGAGCACGAAATCATCTTGGGAACCTGACTCATTCATTCTGAAATCAGTGAGATGCTCAGCATGGCTGGGATGTCAGTTAAAAATGGGAGAAGTAGAAGTGGATGAGACCGGAAAATTCTGTAGGGAGTTTAAAATTTATTTTGGAAAAAATTAGATTCCTAGGAGGTTTTTTAAAAATAAGAGAGTAATGACTCACTTTATTTGACAAAGGTAATTAGTAGTATAGAATATGGTTACCAGAACAAATCCCTCCTGGCTAAAACCAGAAGAGAGACAGTTATCCTTCCTAGCCCAAGGTGATAAACCCTAAAAGAAGGCAGTGACAGTAGCAACATAAGGTTGAGGGCAGATCTGAAAGAGATTTGTGAAATAAAATCAAATAGCTTGATTTAGGGACTAAATGAAGAAGCAGATGGAATGTCAACAATGACCGAGTGTCTGGTTTGGAGTGAATGGTGACTAGGTTGGGGAGGTAATTTTTTTTTTTTTTAAGGCAGGGTCTTGCTCTGTCACCCAGGCTAGAGCGCAGTGGCGTGATCATAGCTCACTGCAGCCTTGAACTGCTGGGCTCAAGTGATCCTCCTGCCTCAGCCTCCCAAGTAGCTGGGACTGCAGGTACACACCATCATGCCTGGCTAATTTTTTAACGTCTTGTAGAAATGGGATCTTGCTATATTCCTCAGGATGGTCTTGATCTTCTGGGCTCAAGCAATCCTCCTGCCTTGGCCTCCCAAAGTGCAGGATTACTGGCATGAGCAACCGTGTCCTGCCCTAGGCAGTAACTTTAGCTCTTACAGCTGGAGGAGTAGTTTTTGACCTTGAAGTTTTTATCTTTGTATTTCATCCACAATAATAAGAGTTGTTTGTCAGTGAATGTCCTCTAATTGCATGAACTTACTTGACCAAATATATATGAAGTCCTCACGCCGGGGCTAGCACAAGGGACTTTGTAAGGTACAAAGGTCACATTAATTTTTGGAGTAGAATATTTTAGATCTCTCTCCCTCTCCTCCAAGAGAACCAGCAAAGGTTCTTCCTCCTATCTAAAGAACAAGGAAAGCATCAATAAAAATTAAAAATAAATAACACTATTGTCTTTTGAAGATCAATTTCAAGTCCTGCCACTTCAGTAATTTTCCCTGTGTACCAGTACAATGTTTTTTTCTACATAAACGGCAATAACTTGGGGGTTACTCAGAGAAGACAGTAAGGAGATGACTAAATTATGAACAAAATCATTAATCAAAGACTGCACAAGACTAGCAAGTATCATAGCTGCTGAGTGTGACAATACTTTTGTTTTGTTGTGAGCAGCTCAGACCCAAGGGGAATGGATGAGTCTTTGGAATTGCTTGGAGGGAGGAACAATGGAGGATCAATACTCACTGGCAGTATGGCTTCTCTGGCCACCGCAAAGCCTGCTCAATGACACCCTGGCTAGGTCTCTTGGCCCTGTTGGGATGAGGCTGTTGTGCTGTCTTGGGGAGGGCAATCCTTCCTCTTGACAGTTTCCTGGAATTTGCTGGGCTTGGAGGCTGCTTTCCTTTGCCTCAAGCAGGATTTAACAAGCTGTGGAGGTTTTCGGTTCTGCTGCTTTTTCTGCAACTCTTTTCTTGTTCAGTTGCCAGCAGGCCTTCGTCCTTCTAGGATTCCAAGCTGTGGCTTCTCTGAAGGCTGATGTAATGGTTCTAAGCCTCAGAATAGAAGACCCACTTTTTGATATGATCTCTCTGTTGTCAGCCTGTATGTTCACCTCACTGACTCCTCTTTTCCCTCTTAGCAGCCCTTCTAAATGTCCTACCAGCATCTTTAAATGTCTTTCCACATGAGGATCTCTCCTTGGTTCTCCTTTGAGCTGTATTTACTCTCTTCTTAGGCTACTCCATTAAATTGCATGGTTTCAGCTAATGAAGCTATATAAAAAGACTCCGAAGCATTCATCTTTAGATTCAACTTCTTGCTTGAATTCTGGTCCAGCATCCATTCATTTATTCATTGATCGATTCATTCAGAAAACATTTATTGCCCATCTGTGCTATGCCAGACTCTGCCCTAAGCAGTGGGCATAGAAACAAGACAGACACAATCCCGGCCCTCATGAAACCTCCATTGTAGCTCTTCCAGTTACCTGTTAGACATTTAGACTTACATGTGTCTCAAACCTGTCCCAGTCTGGATATATAACCTGTGCCATCCAACCTGCTCCCTCAGCCCGGCAGACTTCTGTTAAAGGCCTCACAGTCTCTGGAGCCACCCAGTTACACGCATCTCCTCTCTGTCTTATCCCCAACACTCACTCCCCACTGTGTCCCTACCACCAAGGGTCTGTGCCATTCATGTTTGTTTCCAGGTCCCCTTAAAGGCAGGAAATGAAGAGTAGAGAGAAGACACAGTGAGTTTCAAGACCTCATATTTTATTTGGGATGCAAGCAATGATTCTTCATTTTTCTTTTCTTTTTCTTAGAGTTGGAGATGAGGTCTGGAGATGTTTCCCAGGCTGGATTTGAACTTCTGGGCTTACGTCATCCTCCTGTCTCGGCCTCCAGAGTAGCTGGGACCACAGGCACATGCCACCATGCCTGGTTGGTTACTGTCCATGTTTAAAGATTAAAAAAAAAAAATCAAGGGTGTTTGAAAAAAAAGTACTACCCTGTCTGTGTGTTCATTTATGTACCCCATAGGCACTGGAGTTTTTGATATCTAGGTAGGTCAACAGAACAAAAAGTCTCCTTTCTCACCTACCCCAAAGCCCAGATCAACAAAACGGTTAAAAAAAAAAGAG